>NW_026294562.1:130869326-132069326 GCF_007827085.1 Peromyscus californicus insignis | reverse complement strand
CTGAAGTTTCATAGGGCAGTTCTGTCTTAAACGAGCTACTTCTTGCGGGGCAGAGACTTTTGCCAGCATGTTCTCTCCAAATAAACAGAGTGGGGCACTTAAAATTCTCCATGTTAGCCAGTATTTCCAGGGGAGGCTAGAGCTGTCTTAACTTAGAGCTGAAGAGTGAGAAGGCATTGTGAGACAAGGGTTTAAGGAAGGCAAGGAAGGAGATGAGAAATTGCCAACCAGAATAAAAGGAGGTGGTCCAGAGCAGTGTTGCTCAACACAAGGTCACTGTGCACTCTTCTCTTATATGGCAATTAAGGGAAACATAGTTTGTTTTTTTGCTTCAACAGGGGTGAATTCATAGGTTAGATGTTGCTAGAACTCATACAGCACACAGGATTCCTCATAAAGGAGAATAGTCAAACACAAATGTTGAGAAGTCCTGAGTTAGAAACTCATCTTCAAAAAGGCTCTATTCACAGACCTGACCACTTAGACTATCCATTTATTCTTAGGTTCTCAGTGGAATTACAATATGACTGCCCTGCGCCCCATTTACACATAGAGATATTCAGCTCACATAATTCAGATACTTTTAGGAACTGAAGAAGTAAGAGAGAGGGATAGAAGCATATATTACTGACAGGTCATCAAAACCCTGTATAATGATGTCTCCTCCATTTGAATTGTTGATAATTGTTTCTTCTCAGTGCTTCTCAACCTTGGGCTGTTTTGTTTCCCATCATTGCTTCTAAGAAATACATGCAAAATAACCTGGAGATACTATCAAAAATAATCAAAAGAAAATTTTCAGATTACTAGAATTGAAAAAAGCATAAGTACCCAAATAAGGTACATTGGGATAAAGACTCTAAGATTTTATTTGAAAGCTGACATCACTTTGGTCATATTATCTGCATTCAGACATTGACAAACAGGTCCAGGTTTATACCTCCACTTACATTCTATTACTATACAAATGAAAGTGTGTCATAAGGATTCTGCCTGCCATTAAGAACAGTATGTGAGAAGTGCTGATACTGACTAGTAGTGACATGTCAGGTCTGGGTACTACAAGTGATGTAAAATCCCTGTTTCATATTTGCTATCTTGACAATCCATACAATTCTTAAACAAAGAGGAAGAAATCAGTTTTGGGAAAATCTTCTTACAAAGTGAATATCTAATATCCCAGGCATATATTTGGTTAATGTAATCTAGTGTATGCACAGGCATTTGCCAAATGCTGACAGCATTGGGTAGCACTTAATTTAACTAGTGCATATTTATGAAATTAATGACATAACACTTACCATCCCTCCTAACTTTAACTGTGGATGATGGTATTTGGTCCCGTGGGACTGCATGGTTATTAAGCCCAAAATTAAATGCAAAACTAATCTCAAATTTTGCAGAAGTGACAAAGAGAGATGAATATAGGAGACCAAACTGTACAGTAACTGTAGGAACTTAATGAGAATAAATTGAAACAAGCAACAACTATCCAGGTCCTTTTCCTTACATATCAATTTAAGTTTCATTTTTAATTGGCTCATGACCACTTACATAATTTAAAAAAAGGTTACAAAATCCATAGTTGTGTCATCCCATATGTGTGCTCCATCTCCATTCCATATATATATGTGTGTGTGTGTGTGTGTGTGTGTGTGTGTGTGTGTGTGTGTGTGTGCGTGTGTGCGAGCTCCATCTCTATATATATATTTATGTCACCAGTGGTGACATGTCTCATTCTAAATGGCTGGCATAACATATATGGATGTTAGAAAGAGAAAACTGATTTCCCATGTTTCCTTAGTGAGGGAGATGAATTTTAATATACAGTTATTAAAAACATTATGATGGATTATAGATCACAGCTATTTGTTGTTGGTATCCGTAATGGTGTCAGCAACAATTATGGGCAGCAAGTGACTGTGACGGCAGTTTCTAAGCATTATGTGACTTTTCTTATTTATAAAATCCAACCCCAATGACCCATCAATGTTTTCATATTCCAGGAGTGAGCTAGAGTCCTTATATCCTTTGTTCTAAATAAATGAAATTCTGAGCATTCTTAAAATGGAATACCAAAGTAAAAGTCAAACATCTCTGCAACATCAGGTGGGGGTTGAAATCCAGCTCTCTTGTAATAGATACTATTAGAAAAATATATTATGTTCTAAATATTCAAGAATTGCTGAGATAATTTCAGTAGTTTACAACCACACAATAGTCCCCATCTCCTTCAGTTATCATCCTATCAGTGATGGCCATAGACATCATCTGATGGAGCTACTGTGGTTTGCTACAGAAGCTTTGGAGACCATGTGTGGCCTCAGTTTGATGTGTTTTTGTTTCCTCTGCTTACACGTATGAAAATACTGTAGTGAACATCACCAATATCACCCTCTAGGCCACCCGAGACCTCAGTATATAACCCAGCATGACCCTGAACTCACAGGAATGCTCCTGTCTCAGTCTCCCAAGTGCTAGTACTACTGGTGTAAGCCACAAGATGAGACAGCTTGAGAGAAAGAGACTGTATTTGTGCAGTTTTCTGCACTGGACATAAGCTAGACTGTTTTCTTGATGCTGCAGAAGGTAAGCAAGTCACTTGTATGCTAGGTTCAGTAGGTCCCAAGAATTGTAAGAATTTCAGTAAAAATTCATTTTTTAACTCTTAATGGGAGTTTGAAATTCATTTAGTTTTAATAGGAGTTTATTTCATAGCTCTTCAAAACACAGAATCATGGTGGAAATGTATGTCTAATCATAGAACATGAGTTAAAGAGGAAACTAGTTTGACACAGATGGAACTTTGGATCATTAGTGCCATTGAAACTTGCCTTTGTCTTTTAGGATCTGGCCAACTAAAGTATATTAATACAGACTGTGTCTTTAAAAAAATAAGAAACATGCCAATAATGATTCAGATGTACAGTCAGGATGATCTAAAATGAGGTGCTGCTTAAGAAGAAAGGGGAGAAGGGATGCAGACTGCAAACACGGAGAGTCATGGAAGAGACTTGGATCAAAATTAACTTGGCTTTCCTTCCCATCAAAATTGACACTAAAGCTGCTCCCTTGGGCTTTAGCTCCAGTCCCCATAGGGGTTGTGCCCATTGCCTGGCTTTCAGAGGACTAGTTGAAGCAGGAAAAAACTGTAAAAGGAGAGAGGAAGAGGCTACCGTAAGATCCTGTGTGTTCTTCAAATGGGCAGTCTTCCTGAACCCCGCTTGCCTGAACTCCTGTTTCATTTTGCAGACTGCCTTAACCCATTTGTACATCCCCAAACCCACAGTTTCCCACATGCGCACACTCTGATTAGCACTCCCCTTGAAAAATGTATCCCTCATTACGTTGACACTGGCTCAGTCTACATTGTTTGCCATGCTTAAAACAGCTACTTTTTAAAAGGCTTGTGTACAGGCACCCCTGAACTTGGGCTGGGATGTAAACATGGCTTGTAACATTCAGACTGAATCTGCACAGGGTTTATTAGGTAAATTATCAACTGTATCCTGGAACACCGACCATGCTAAAGGCGTCTATACAATGTTTAAAATCATTGATATGTTTCTTTATTTTGCACTGCAAATGTTTCCTTTGGGAGAGTGTGGAGAAACTAATAAACAAGCACATCGTCCTTTTGTTTTTAATACCTCTAAAATGGCATCTCTTTGCTTTGTCTAAAGGACTAATCTGGTTATTAAGGGGAACTACACAGCCCTGGCTCCTAACAAGAGTATAATGTGAAATGATCAAGGTGGTGCCCGACTGGCTGATGACTTCATACACCGTGTCCTGGCTCGCTGACCCACAAATCTCCTTTGATATGCCAGGCAGGAGGAAGAGCTTGAAAGGATCAGGAGGAGAAGGGCCGCGATGAAGCCATCATGTGACAAGAATCCCAAGCATGAGTGGGAGGAGAGTGAGAGGGTGGCAGCTGATAGAGACATCCTCAGAGCCACAGCAGTGACCCTGGAAAGCAGGCGGCCGAGACCACCGAGGATGCAGCGGGCGCGGGCCAGGCGGAGCCGGCAAGCAATCTTCGCTAAATTAAAGAAATCTCCATGGAAATTAGCATGAAACATTTTCTAATCTCCCGCTTTTCACTGCCGACAAGGGTCACTGGTTTACCTTCCCTCTTATTTCATTATTCCCTAGCCACTTCGCCGGCGTCTTTATACCTGCCATTGGCCTTGGCTAGGCACACTGCCGCCTGCCTCAGATGCTTCACCCTCTTCAATCTTGCCACAGACAGCAACAAAGGGCATAATGATGGTTGCCGTTGTTCCTGCTGTAATCGCGAACACTACCTGCTAGTACAGATTACCTCCAACCTCCATCACCGACCTTGCAGGCGCTGCCGCCCTTCCAAATTCCCAGCAATAGTGCCATTGCCTTGCAGATTCTCTGCCCATTCCAGCTGCCTGTCAGTGTGTTCTTTGTCGCTTCTCTAGTCAAGAGGATGGAGTGTCACCCACCCTGGCTGCTGCGAAGTGTCCTGCACTGGGCAGCTCGCACCTGGGTGGGAAGGAGGAACAGAATGACAGTGCTGAGGAGTGTGTGTGTGTGTGTGTGTGTGTGTGTGTGTGTGTGTGTGTGTGTGCAGTGCCTGTGTACAGGCTTTAACTGAATAGTCAAATGACAAGATTCAGTCCTCAGGAGACTGTGTTGAGCATTACAGAATTTTACAGATATGACATTTTGTTTACAGTGAATGCCCAGAAATAGATTGGGACACACTCCTCAATAATTAAAAACCAGCTGATATAAAACATTAAGATGTGAAAAAATACTTATTTAGGTCCATTATTCAATAAGTCTCTATATGGATGTATCATGACTGAACTTTTGTAAAGTACGCTGAAACACAGGAGGTGGGCAATACAATACAAGCACGTGCTGGATAGCTTTAGAGACACCACCTCATTTTGTTGCCACACCATCTTGTCTGTGGAGGATTGTCTGGAGTCAGGGGCTCCTCAGCATCTACCCATCTTACTTCTACTTCCTCAGATAGTTTATAGCTCAGGGAAGAAGACTTCTGTCACCATCAAATGCCTTGGAATGTGTTCCATTTTTGCTCTGCAAGCTGGATTGGTCTTCTGATCTCTGAGATAAACACTGTCCTGTTTTACCAAAGGAAAGCTGAAGAGAGTAAGGGAGCTCATAACACATCACATCTTCATTGGAAAGTGCTGATTAGACAGGAATGATCTCCATTCGGCGAAAGAAGAAAGACCAGGAGCCAAGAGGCGTAGATAAGTTTGCCCAAGTCCAAAAGCTTCCCAAAGTTATCAGCATGTTAATTTGGGTGCTTCTGAATTGAAGTGTGAAATTTTAATAAATGTATATGCAATATGGGCTGAACAAATTAATGTTTCCTTTTCTTTTTCATTCCTTTGTGTTTTCAAGCTTCAGGCTCCTTTCATCTACTTATCCACAGAATACATAGTAATTTCTTGTGATAAGTTATAGAGCCATGATCTAGGAGTTTATCCATCCCTGGCATTTGTGTGGTCCCACCACAGTGCTGAGAGGTACCAAACTGTCATTCCAAAGCTGTCACCAGTCAGGCTGAGCTTGGAGTAAGCAGAGCATGATACCACGCCTTAGTACTCTCAATCATTTTGTTTTTTAAATCATTATATATATATGTATTATTTTGGATATTGAAGGAAATTCAAGATTTAAAGAATATAGACTAGGAATATGTTATTTTTAAAAATGGCATTCCTGAACAGATTTTAGCCTCAGTTGGGTACCTCAAATTTCCCACATGTTTGTGTGTGCATGTGTGTTCATGAGTGTGTCTTTGATTCTGGAAGGCTGATGGGGTGAGAATATTGGACATCTACTGTGATAGACAAGTAACATGGCATAACAAATGATAATCAGAGAACTTTGATATTTTCTATTGCAAATAGGAAATAAATGGGTTGTGGTTTATACTGTTGCTGGTTGATAAATACCCATTTCTTTCAGGCAGAGCCTTGAGTTTGATTCCCACAGCACTGATGCTAAAGAGATCTTGACCTACTAACATTTTCTTTATAGTAAAGGAGTTTCCACAAAATCTTAAGACAAGTTTTTAATACATTAATGCCTACAAACGCAAAATATCAGAACACTGATTTCATAAGAATGACTGATCCCAGGACCAAACATTCCTGATGTTTGTTTATGATGCTGACCAAGTATGATGTTGCTGTGTTTTCCTGACATCGACACTCAAGGTCTGACCAGAAGCATTTCTTTCTCTATCTCTAAGAAAGTGTGTGCTATGTGAGGATAGAGCTTATGCCAAAGAATTCAAGGCAGTTGGACAGTGTAGAAAAACTGAAGAACAAAAAGCAAGATTGATACATAGTGTGTGAAAAATAAATAATTAAAAAAACACAAAAGCCAATGTGATATTAAAAATAACGACTGAGGCCTTTACAAAACTAGAAAAATGACATCACTCCTAGTGAGAGTCTAACACAAGAATTTGGGTGTAGCTATTGAGGTTTAAAAACATAGTAAAAGAATTGCTAGACTGCTTGTTTATAGAGGATAGCCAAAGCACAGGTCCTAATAGACTGTTATGTATCCAAAATAACTTAGTGAATAAGACATAAATGTGAAGACAATGTCTATGAATGAGACTGATGCCAGATATTACTATATCCATACATTAAATTTCTATTTAGCTTCAATCAGTGATTTCTCTCCTCTCTTTCTCTTGTTTTTGTTTGTTTGTTTATTTGTTTGTTTGAGACAATATCTCATAAGTCTGAGGCTGGACTGGAACTCTACACAACTGAAGATGATCTACCTGCCTGCACCTACTAAGTGTTGGGAATACAAACATTCACACTCATGCCCAATCAGCATTAATAATTTCATTTCCAGAAACCCTTTCTACTCTCACATAGCCCGTCCTTAGGATCCAATAAGTGCTGCCTTCGAGTATGGGCATCTTGTTCAAAACTTCCTTTTGTCCATTTCCAGGTGGTAAGAGTGCCTAACTGAGTCCAGTTAATGAGACGCTAGAAGTTGGGAGCTCTATCTTGTTCTCAGGAAACTAAAGACGACCAATTCAGCCCTCCCCATCTAGACATGCACAAAAAGAGTCATATGAAAGTCTGGTAACTGTCTTCACATCCCGCCCCCCATCGTACCTAGATTCAGGGTGAATTAATCCATATTTAGAAAAGGAGTGACAAGAAAGAATACTGTGTCCCAATAACATTGTTTGCCCACCTTGACCCTCCTCTTGAGTGAGTTCAAGGCTTATCTCTTCCCTTTTTAAACTATCATTTCAGCCAATGTGAGATATGCTTTTGTAGGTACAAGTAAATGCATCCTAAATGATGCATACTGAACTCTACCCCCCCAAATTGCATAGAGCTTTTTATTAAATTGAAATCTCTAAAGAGGGATGGAGATATAGCTCCAGATGGCAGAATACTTGATGGTAGAAAACAAAAACTTCATGACTTGATTCTTAGAACCACAAAAACACAGGCTAATTATGCAAAAAATGCAAGTTCAAGGCCAACCAGAGACACATAACATCCTGTCTGTAATGAATAGATAAATAGCACATATGTCCTTATCTGGTACTTTGTTTTAAATGCTTCTTGACTGAGTGATGATTGAATTTTCATATGTCAACAGTTTGGTCACATTATTTCCTATAGACATGATAGAAGGACAGTCCATTTTTCTTCTAAAATCGTTGATCAAGGATTATTTTTTCTTAATGATAGATTGCAAAAGTATTTTTCAGATTCATAACTAGCTATATATACAACTTTTAAGATTCATTTATTGAGGTACAATCTATGTATGGAAAATATGTATAGAAAACTGGGTAAATACTCATAGAATGCGATATAGTTCACAAAAGAAATATATCTATTTCACCCACCTTGATAAAAATATTGACATTTTATCAATCTACCAGGAGGCATGAGGCCTCTCTGATAGACAAAGGAATAAATGCCAACATAACCAAAAACAGATTCATGTAACTTGTTTGTTAATTGTACATCAATAGAACCTTCCTCTGCACACCTTCCTAGATTCAGAGAATGTCCTCTGATTTTTCTGACTTCCCTTCATTAGTCATGTCATCTCTGCATATTGTAACATATTTTAAGTGTTCTTGGATATTCGGGTTCATGGATGTGCCATTAACTCTTCATATATGGTTCTATAATTTCACTCCCAGATGTTCTTGGGAACTAGTTGTCACGTTTCTGTTTGTTTCTTTTGCTGTTCTTCTAAGGAGTCTACATAAAATGTTATTTCTTCTTCATATTCTTGAAACATATTAAAAATAAAGCTATGCCAGTCCAGAGTTTTCTTTGTGCTTTTCTTTTTGTAACATATTTGATGCATTTAATAAATATGGAAAATCAGCACTGTTGTTTAAGTCTATGAAATTTTGTACATTTTATTAGGAAATAGAAAATGTCCAGTATCATTGGTATAAATTTTTCATAATATCCTGTTGCCATCCTATATTGCTTTTCTTAAACTCTTCCTTTAGCTAATTTGTCTTTTCTTATCTTTTATTTTAGCAATCTAAAATAACTATGACTGCATCTCTATAACATTCATTTCCTATTACAAAGACAGCTCTACCTTAATTGATGCTTCCTTCTATCTACATTCTGGGACTTTAAATTGTTCTTTTTTTCCAGCTTTCTCGTCAGACAAAGACCAACGTACTTCAGATTTCTTTTCTAATAATATTCTTCTAAGACTGTCATTTTACTTTATGCCCTGTGTAAGGCAAATCCAACACTACTTTAAAATCAGATTTTCGTTGTCATTCAACAGAAATATCTTCTAATATACTTAATCTGTTATTTGTTATTCTTAGCCAAACGAAGATGTTATGGAACATACTTCCTACAACATAGATATTTTGACTTTTGCTAATAATTACTTTATATGTTAGCATGTGGTCATTTTGCCAAATGATTTGACAGCATGTCATTTAAATCATTTACTTTAGATTTACTGATAAACAAGGGCTTGAAGTCATATACTTGAATAAGAGTGTATCTTAGTTGTCAAATGCTTTCCTAGTATATGCAAAGCCCTAGTTTTGCTCTACAAAACACACACACACACACACACACACACACACACACACACACACACACACACACGTGCAGAGAAAGACAGAGAAAACATAACTATGACCCAAAACACTGTACTTATCTATTTCTACAGTTTTATCAACTTCCATCAACTTCATATTTTGAAGTTACTACTTTAGGTTAATATTATTTACTTTTTAAATTTTTTTTCTTTTTGAGATTATAATAGAGTTACAACATTTCTCCCCTTTTTCCCTCAAAATATTCCCTCATTTCTCCTTGTTCTGTTTCAACTCTATGGCCTCTTCCTAAATTAATTGTTATTGTATACCCGTATGTGTGTGTTATACATATATATTCCTATAGATAAAATCAACCTTTCATAACTACAGATATTCATCCTCAATGTCTGCATTTTCTACTATGATAACAACTACATTGTTGTTGTTGTTCAGTCTTTGCATAGTACACCTTTTCTCTTTAGTTCCTAAACTTTTTTTGTGTGTTTGCACAGGTATTTATATATATGAGCTGTGTATTCTACACATACATGATGTATTAAAATGTGCATTATATATTTCATATTTTTGATTGGTATAATTGCTTTAGTTATTTGAACATTGTTAGAAATATATGTAATCTTTTAAGATTTAGTTAATCTCTTATTTAGAGTATCTAATCTTCTCATCATATTTTACTACAGATACATTTGGATTTAAATTATCCATCTTATCATTCTATTTGTCAAATTTTTAAACCTTTTTCTTCTTGTATTTTGGTAAAGCAATACTCCTCTGTTAAGTAGTTTTTCTCTTTGTTTTTAGCACACAGGTAACCATACTTAACTCTGGCTTTTGGATCCAATATAAATTAATGCCATTTCCTAGAGAATTCAAGGTTGTGTTTGCTTCTGACAATGCTGTATTATTACCCTATATATTCTGAAACTATTTGAATATAATATAATATAATATAATATAATATAATATAATATAATATAATATAATATAATATAATATAAATAACTATATAAATATATATATTTATATATATATAAATAACTATAAATGTGGGCATATTCATTTCATCTTGTATGGTTAACTTTACACTACTATACTCCTCATTCTTTCTCCTATTTCCTGGCCTATCTAAAGAAGATTTTCTTCTCCTGTTAGAGAGTGCTCTTGCTCAGTCCTTTCAGCGTGTGCTGTTGCAAATGACTTCTGTTAGGGTACCTCTACATGTAATAAAATGTCTAGAGCACTTACTTTAAAATCATGGTTGAAGTGAACATGGGCTTTGGAGTTAGTAGTTCTTTTACACACATTAAAAGTATCATTTGATTTATTCATATTTTCTCTTATTTCCAGTGTAAATAATCAACTTTACTCATTCGATTTGAAATAGTGTTCTTTAGAAGCCTTTTGAGATTTTCCTGTTTCATGTTAGTATTCTTCATCTCATGTGCTACTATAGTTTTTCATTTGTTTTTCTGATGTATATTTTTAACCTCTTGGAATCTGTACTTTTATACTTCTTAGGTGTGGAGATGGGAAAGTTTATTCTCCAAGTGTGAGGACCGGAGCCTGGAGCCATAGCATTCACATAAAAGTCAGGCACAGCTAGACACATCTATAGTTATAGTATTGGAGTGTGTAGAGAGGCAGATGCCAGAATTGTTGGTCAGCCCATACTGAACCAATACCAATTAAAACATTCCTTGTTTTTCATTCTTTCTCCCCCTTCTTTAAGTATTTCCAAATTGCATGCTTGTTTGATTTTTCATTTTTTAAATACAGGACAGTGGACCCAGAGCCGTGACTGCTGGTGAGAACTCACTACCTGCAGCATGAGTCTTCTTTTTGAGTCAGTGCCTCTCTAAGTTGTCTCAGACCTTCTCTGTAAACTAGCAAACTAGAACTTGTTAATCCAGCTGCTTTCCATCATACTAAAAATGTGTAGTTTTGCTTTAATAATTTCCTTCCCACTTATCTGTTCTTTAGCCTGGCTCTCTTCTAGTGAATTGTCTTTCGTCATGATTTTCATGCTTTTCTGTTTAGTCTGGTACTAAATCTATTTTTCCAATTCTTATTTTTCAATGTCAAACTCTATGTCTGATAATATCATGACTATAGACCCTTTATGTATCTATTCTTACTCGGCTGATTTTTTTATATTCCTCTTAACTCTTGCTTTATATTTCATGGTACTTATGATAAGCCTAAAATATCAATTAAATAAAATATTTTCAATATGTGACAAATGTATAAAGCTTTGGCTTCAGTTGTCTCCCTTTGGGGAATACTTCTTTTGCTCTGTTTGGTAACTGGACAAAGTGAAGATCATTTTTCAATCTCACCTGGACTGGTCAAGTTTAAGCTCACATGAAGTTCGTGTGAGAACTAGTCATTGATATGAGTTTATATTGCCTTAGTTTCCTATGCTGGCCAAGAGACATAATCTGCAAGCTACCCATGTCTAATAATCCATTTAGAAAATGACAAAGGGGAAATATTTTTATTATTATTTTATTTAACCCAACAAATCAAAGCATATTGCTTGAACATATCAATGTAAAATGTATTAACCATATATTTAATATCCTTTTTATTATCTTTTTGTAGTAAGGCTTCAAAATTTACTATCCATTTTTTGCTTATAATATGTCTTTTTTTGGACTAACCTTGTTTCAACAGATCAAATTCCCACCTAAACCGTGGCTACTGTATGGAACCATTTGGTTTTCTCTTGAGTCATGGTGGTCTGGTTACCCTCACTGGGTCTTCAGTACCCACCACAGGCCCTCTGCTTTGGAGGACTTTGGCTTCCAGTTTTGTCTTCTCAGGTTCATGAGACTTCCTTCATCTCTGCTTGCCTCTCCAGACTTTTCATTGCTTTGGGATTTGACTTCTTATGGATTTGCGAAGTCACCAGTGGACCACATAGAACTATACATCAAGCTTCCTGAAACACCATTCTTCATGAAGTTTTGGCCCCTTTGTGTGCTGGCTTCCCTGGTAATACCACAACTGTCTCCTACTGTTCCGTGGGAAGGCCAGAAGCTCAGCCAAGGGTCATAGCCTCGCGCTTGCTTCTCTACACATAATTTTAGAGTCTCTTGCATCTGTGCTGCTTACTGACCAGCAATTGACTTCTGGGAAAAAGCAGCCCTCGGTGCAAGAGTCAAACCAATGCACTACTCTCTTCTGGAGCCTTGGGTTCAAGTACTGTCTGCTTTGGTATCTTTCCCAAACTGCAGGTAATTTTTATTGTTGTTTTCATGCTTTACTCTGCTTAAAAAAAGAAGTTTAGATTTAGTCTGCAGCAACATAGATATTGCACCATTTCCCTATTTCCAGTTTTTCATTGGATTTGTGTGTATATATTCTCTCTCCCTCTCCTCTCTGTCTCTCTCTGCTGTCTCTCTCTCTCTCTCTCTCTGTGTCTCTGTCTCTCTGTCTCTCTCTCTCTCTCTCTCTCTCTCTCTCTCTCTCTCTCTCTCTCTCTCTTCCACCTCTGTGTGTGTAGTATATGTTTACACACATGTGAACTTAATCTAGAACTCACAAATTGGCTACACCAGCCGGGTAACAGCTCTGGGATCTGCCTGTCTCTACACTTTCAACACTATAGTTATGGATGTGTGTGGCCATGTCTGACTTTTATGTGAGTGTTGTGGTGCCAGGCTCAGGTCCCCGTATTGCAGGGCAATCATTCTTATCCCCATGCTTAAAAATTACCATTCCCCCCTTATATTTCCCTTGAGAAAGGCAGACATTCCTGGTAGGCAATAGAGATATCAAAGTACATACCATAGAACAGTATTTATTAAAACACACCCATTGCAGTGATAGATCATCCCCTTCCCGATTGTGACCAGTTCACAGTTTGAGTGGCATGTGTTTTGCTTTTATTTATTTGTTCCTTCTTACAGTCCTGAGCATCAAACCCAAGGTCTTTTGTGTGCTAATCAAGCACTCTATCACTGAGCTACACCCTTGCATCTTATGTGTTCGCTTTACGTTAAAAATGACTAATTATTTTATCCTCCCCTTTTTCAAGTGGAACAAACTTACAACAAAGCAAAAGCTTCCAGATGGGGGACCTTAGTCAGTATTAGCTTAAAACTGAAGAAAACATGTCTAAATCTCAAAGTCAATATCCAGCACATCTAAAGAGAATCTTGAGGAAAAATAAACCAACATGAATCTCTACAATACAACCAGCTCCTGTCGCCAGGTTTCTGCCCTGCTTAACTTTCTGTCCTGACTATCCTAAGTGATGGACTGTTATCTTAAAGTGTAGGCAAAATAAACTCTTTTTTCCCCAAGTTTCTTTTGGTTATGGTGTTTCATCATAACAATAGAAACCCTAAGACGTCTGCTTTTCACTCACACACATAACTATTATGTAACTTTGATTATATAGTTATACAGCATAGTACAAATCAGATCTTTATTATTAATAAACCAAAAAGAAACTCATTTAAAAACATTTTTGGATACATCTAATTTTACCACTTCTTAAAAACTAAAGCAAAGTTGCATACTAATGAGAAGGATGTGATTGTTTATTTTTACATAAAGAGTCAAATCCTGGCTAAATATTTTCACTGCAAACGGAGTGTCGTCAATGGTTTTCAGAGTGGATTATCAAAATTTTGATTCTGTAATTTTCAGTGCTGAGAATGCTACTTCACATACATCTCAGGAAAAAAAAGAAGTGTGTGTACAGGCACATTTGCAGAATTGGGAAACTCTTTCGGAACCCCAAACCAAAATTCTATGAATTTTGTCTTGTTGTTTTGCTTTTTGTTTTATGAAACTTAAGTCAGCAACCCAAAGACCATTTCTTTAAGTCAAGCATTCTAACACAGTACAATCCAGAGATAAATTCATTTTGGGTTTATGGGCTGAGGAATGGTACTAGAAAGACAAGGAATTTCTACGTTTTCTGTATTTAAAACACCATGTTTCTTTAAGAACAGAAAGCATAACATGTACAGTAAAAACACTCTAGGATTCCTGCTTAAAATAGCCAGAAATCTGAGCAGTGTTTCATGCACCACGCCGTCATTGCACCGTGAACCTTCAAAGTGAGAGGTGAGTCCTTAGAGGCAAGGTTGAGCAAGTTACATGATGCAACTTGCTCCAGAATTCTCAGAAACAACTTAGATCCACTATACATTTAAGTTAGGGTCCATTTTTAGTCACATTGTACATCCAGAAGCATTTACTTTTGACAGTTCCTGATCACCAACACCCCATTCATTTACAATATCCCATAAGGATTCAGGGTCCAGTTTAAGAAGCAAGGTGTTAAATATTGTGAAAATAAGGGCCAATGAGATGGCTCAGCCAATAAAGATGCTTGCTACCAGAAGATGTAAGCCTGAGGACCCGAGTCAAATTCCATGTAAATGTGGAAAGAGAGCATTAACTCCACCAATCTGTCCTTGTGGTCTGCACACATGGTACGTGGCATGCATACTGCCCATGACACACATAAATGCCTATCACACATAAACATATATTAATAGCTAAATAACTTTTAAAGAACAACAAAACATAAAGCAAATGCCATTTGTGTATGTGTGCATGCATGCACAAGCATGTGAGTGCACACTCATGCTTGTGTATAGCAGGTGCACATGTGCATATGATTGCTTGCCCAAGAGCTACTTCCCTGATTTTGTCTTGAAAGGAACAAAACCAATTTATATGAAACTGATCAATATGAAAAGACACATCCAGAGAATTAGAGTATATTTGTGTCAGATAAAATTAGTATGCCAGGAACTCAAATGTCATAAAGACAGAAGACCCAACTTCATGAGGGACTCATTAGCAGTCAGGCATAGCCCATTGTCCAGTCAGACATATGCTGTCTATGCCAAGCATTCTTGATGTTATCTTAATGAATAGAGGAAGAACTCATTTTGAATCTGTAAAGTTTAGCCCCAAGTTGAATAATTACACTGACACTTGGAGAAAAGGCTCTTGAATTTCCCATGTTCTTTTCTCAGATAAAAATATTATTTCTCTCCAAAATCTTCCTGCTGACACCCAACCATTGTACTGTATATTGAAAATATTAATTTCCCCCATGTCTGGGCTAGTCTGCAGATGCTCATGTTTATTTATAATTACATTGGTTTTCTTGGGCAGAAAGCTGCCTTAGGAGGGAGATCTCAGTGTCTTCATATTTGGTCTATACCACACTTAACATGGTGTCACAGGCACGAAGGTGTTTTGTGATTAATATCAGAAATTTAATTGTGAAAGGTAAATTCAAAATGAATTTTGGGTTTCTCAGGGTTAAATTAGAAGTGATGCCCCAGTCTGGGAGGAATATTGTCACAGAAAATAATACTATCTTGTACTACCACCTCCTTATGGATACTAAGAGTAGATGTTGGTTTGTAGACAAGAAAAAGAAAAGAAAAGAAAATTGAACTATCATGACATCGAAGTGACTTTTGCATTTCATTTGCATATGTATGTTGTGTTATGTAAGTGGTATTCATTGTGTATTAGGGATTTTTATCCAATTTGCCAAAGGTTTGAGAAAGTATAAAATAAAAATACAGCCAAAAATACATGACATATGGTTGAGGAGCAGGTTCCGAGAGTAAGGTGTTTACTGTGCAAGCATGATACTCTCAACTCAGATCCACAGAATCCTTGAAATATCAGGCATTGAAATCTGTGTGCCTGTGGAGCCATCACTAGGAACATGGAGACGAAGATGGTCCCAGAAACTTGCTGGCCACCCAGGCTAGCTGAAACCAAGAACATCAAGTTCAAAGATTCTCTCTGAAAAATCTAAGGTAGATTGTGGTAGAGAAAAGTATCCAAAATCAACTTTGACCTCCAAACAAAAGGGAAAGTACACACACACACACACACACACACACACACACACACACACACACGCACGCACGCACGCGCGCGCACACATGCACATACACACGCACACACACACACACATACACAGAGAGAGAAACAGACAGAGAGAGAGAAGAGAGAGAGAGAGAGAGAGAGAGAGAGAGAGAGAGAGAGAGAGAGAAACAGAGAGATATATGAAATAAACAAAACATAAAATGTAATAGGCTGGCTGGGCATTGGAGACAGAGGCAGGTGGATTTCTGAGAGTTCGGGATAGCCTGGTCTACAGAGCAAGCTCCAGGACAGCAAAGGCTACACAGAGAAACCCTGTCTAAAAAAAAAAATTAGACTGAATTAAAATGGCTTTATGAAGCTTATATATAATGGAAATACTAATAAAATTATAATTAAGACACAATTAAATAGTTGTGAACAAAATATTCTGTTATCTGCAATCAGAAAGCAAGCAAACCCCTTCATTTTAACAGACCATGAAGTGAGCTCACATCCTTTGTAAGAAGGCACAGGGCACATTGAAGGAAACAGCAAGGGATCAGGAAATGGAGTCCTGGTGCTGAGTAGGAAGTAGATAAGATTTCAGGACAGAAATAACTTGGGCAGGAAATTACTCAGCACTTCTGTTAGATCTGTTTCTAGAGCTGAGACACATCTTGAAACACTTTTGAAACCACACCAAATTGTAGATGTAACCAACGGTCTTATTAAATAAGAAACACAGAGCCGATTCAGAGAAGAAAGCCAAGAGGTCAGAGCTAAGAGCCTCACCCTTCCTGATTCAGGGATCCTCTTCAGCCAAGAGAGCTCTCCGAAAAGGGACCTACTTCCTGTGTGTGTATGTCTTTATAGTCTTTCTTTTCTGCCTTCTCATTGGTTGTAAACCCAAACATGTGACTGCCTCGTCACTGCCTGTATGTACCGCCCTCCAGGTCCTTAAAGGCGTGCGCCACCGCCGCCACGCACTTGCTATGGCTCCAATAGCTCTGACCCCCAGACAACTTTATTTATTAACATACAATTAAAATCACATTTCAGTACAAGTAAAATGCCACCACACCGAATAATTTCTAAAATGCCTCTTTGTCTTTGCATCAATCTGTCAGTTAGTGGAGCATAGAACCAAGCCACCATTCTAATGACCATGAACTAAGAAGAAAGACATGATCCCCTCCATTGTTGAAATGGATATTTAAATAAAAATATTGCCCTAATGGTGAACTTGCCCAAGAGACAAAGGGATAATCAGATTTTGAGTAACTGTGAAATTAGTACATGGCCTGCCATCTATTTAAATACTTCTTCCAAAAATGAAAATTTTTGTAAACTTTTTTATTAGTTCTTTAAGAATTTTGTGCAATGTATTTGAAAATATTCACCCCTCTCTTCAATTTCTCCCAGATAGAGAGCCCCTTTGCTACCCATCCAACTTTATGTCCTCTTTATTTTTTGAAACCCATAAAATACAGTTCACACTGCCCATATACTCTGACAAGTGGACTTCCACTATAGTGTGGTCACCCTACTACAGACAACATCCTTAAAGAAAATTGGCTCCATATCCCAGCAGCTATCAATTGCCAATAGTTTCTTATCTAAGGGTGTGGCTTCATGCCCATCAGGATGTTGTCTGGCTGGAGCTTGCTCATGTCTTATGCATGCTGTCACAACTTCTATGACTTTGTACCTGCAACTGCCCTGGTGTGAACAGAATAATCTCTTTCCTTATATTCATCTGCCACCTCTGACTCTTAGAATCTTCCTACCATCATCTTCCCAATGATTCCTGAGTCTTGAGCGTGGGTATGTGGTATAGATGTCCCTTTTAGGACTGAGCATTCTGCAGTCTCTTTTTCTCTGTATCTTTACCAGTTGCTGGTCTTCATATTAATCACATCTACTACATAAAGATGCTTCTCTGATGAGGGATAAGAGAGCCACTAATATATAGGTATAACAATAAGTCAATAGGAATCATTTTAATACTTTGTCCACTTAGCAGAATAATAGTAGTAGGTTCTCCCCTAGGGTCTATGACCTATCAGGCCACAGGTTCTTAGCTCTGATAATAGTGTGAGTTATGAGTTTCATGCTGTGGAGCTGGCCTTAAATCAAACCAGAAAGTGGTTGGTTACTTCTGTGGTTATTCATGACACTATTACACCAGTGGGCATCTCTTCCAGTCCAGAATTTTTTGTAATTCTTTGGGTCACAACTAGGTAAGACTGATGATTACTTTTCTCCTATAGTAGCATGCATATCACTTTCTAGAACTATGAAAACTAGTGAGTGGGGTTGTTGTGGAATATTTGTTTACATTGCATGAAGATGTGCCACTGTAATTGGTTTAATAAAGATCTGAATGGTCAATAGCTAGGCAGAAGAGAATAGGCAGGACTTCTGGGTAGAGTGGAACTCAGTGTTAGACTCTGGCACTGCAGGAGACACCAGGGAGACATTGAAGAAGTTGGACATATGGTACAGAGGAAAAGTAATTGAGCCATGTGGCACAACATAGATTCACAAAAACAGATTAAGTTATAAGTGCTAGTTGGAAAAAAATCCTAAGCTAAGGCCAAGCTTTCATAGTAGTATGTATGTAATATGTCTCCTTGTCATTATTTATGAGCTGGTGGCCCAAAAGAAAGCTTGCTATATAGGGATGAAGCTTCCACTTCACCATCAGTACAATCTTCATTTCTCCATGTTTTATGACTCAAATATATTGTATCTTCAGCAATATGGTCTTATTTACAGGGTCTGGTGGCTAACCAAGACCTGTGGTGATGGTCTAACATTTAGAAGTCTACGAGACCTCACTGGCCAACAGCTCAAAAGAGGTAATCCTTTCCTGAAACTGGCTTTTTACTTGTTAGCCTGTGGTGTCTAATATGGGAATTATTGTTCAATTGTTGGATAACACCATTCAAATTATATACACACACAAATATATGATGTATAGACATTTGTGTATATATGTGTGTATACACATGGAACACATGAATGGAATCTTTGACAGTAAAGTAGACATCTGTATGACTTTGTAAAGTTATTTAGTGTAGTTAACTCTCCCTGTAGTTCCTCTTTTGCCCTTCCCTCCCATTTTCCATCTCAATTGAACCCATATTGTTCCATTATTCCCATTTATCCCATTATGAAAGTTGGATCAGGACATAGCAATGTCATTTAGCATGATATATTAAACATAGCAGTTCTTCCTCTAGAGGAAGACAATTCAACAACTCATCAATGCTTTAATCTAGCTCAAAACTACAAGACTGAATGTGCTCATGATTCCTGTGCAGTCTCCTTCCTAGATCCAAATTCTACTTTAATAAGCAGATGTTAGCAGCATATCTTCACCACAGTGTAGATGGTAAAAAAAAAGTATAAGTTGGAAAGTAAGGTATATGAATATATTCATCAAACAATAACAAACAGTAGAAAATCACTACCCTCATGAAAGCTGTGTATGAAACCAAAACTCACCTTAATATGAGATTTTGTCCTTCTTGTTATCTGCATAGACTATCTTCAGTCAGTAACCCCCATACTAGGTAGATATTATTTATGCTAATGAGTTATCAACAACTTTTATTGTTGTTGGATTCAAGGTTCTGGTAGCTTTTCTATTTTGTAACTCTCATTCATCAATGTTATTGTTAAATGGTAGAATTGAAAAGGAGCCCCAAGGGACTACAGAGGCTCTACTCAAAAGCTGCCTTCTCTATTGTAATCACTCATTTCTCTGTCATGATCAGTACTCATCACTTTAGCTGACACTGAAATCCTCAGCATTTACTTTCTTCCGAGAGTCATAAGAAAATGACAATACCATATAGCAATATGAGCTTTTGATTCATTGAAGACATTCTCATGGGTGCTGGTAGAAATGTTCATTGTGTATACTCATACTTGTAAACAAGCAGACGGCCAACTAATGGAAATAAGTTGCAAAGCATTCAAAAGTAAACTTACAGGGGTAATTGAGGGAGCTGGGGAGATGGCTTGGTGGCTAAGGTTTTTCATGTGCAAGCATGAAAACCTGAGTTCAGTTCCCCAGCACTTGCATAAAATTTGGGCATGGAAGCTCTCACATATCACCTCAACTCTGGGAGAAAGAGTCAGACAAAGGCTTATCCTAGGAGCTTGAAGGCCAGCCAATCTGGCTGGAAAATGGTGCGCTTCAGATTCAGCAAGTGATCCTGTCTCCAAAAAAAAATAATAATAAGGTGTAGATGATAGAGCAAAATACTGTGATGATTCTGGCTTCTGCATTCACACAAAATCACATGAAAACCCATGTATAACACAGAGAGAGAGAGAAAGAGAGAGAGAGAGAGAGAGAGAGAGAGAGAGAGAGAGAGAGAGAGAGAGAGAGAGAGAGAGAGAGAAATAACTGAGGCTTCCATAGGTCATTCTTAAAATTCCCTAATGGCAGATTACAGAG
This sequence comes from Peromyscus californicus insignis, assembly GCF_007827085.1. Taxonomy (NCBI): domain Eukaryota; kingdom Metazoa; phylum Chordata; class Mammalia; order Rodentia; family Cricetidae; genus Peromyscus; species Peromyscus californicus. The sequence continues at coordinate 132,048,882 of NW_026294562.1, read as the reverse complement.
CATCAGACCTTTGATGGCTTTTGTTCATCTTTCATGCTTTCATTGGGACCAATTTTATGTGGAAATCTATGATAACCTTGCAACAGCACATTCCCTCTCATTTTCTTCAGGTGCTTTAAAGGCAAAGACCCCAAATTAAATCCTTATTAAATACATAATCTCATTGGGAAGAAGTTGTAGCCTCCATCTGTGAAGATTTTTGTTGCTACTATCTGCCAGTAGACAACTTGCTGGTAATCCCAGATGCAAGGTATATTTTAATTTTAATATTACTTATAGATGATAAGCTGAATATAAATTAGTATGAGTAGCCTGATTAGTCTTTGGAAGTGAAATCCACATTTTCAAGCTGATCTTGAATATCTAAGTTATATTCTGTGGCCATTTGTACCATTATCACAAAGGTAAGACACTTCTATAAAATCACTATCAACTGGCAAGAGCCTCCTCTGATATGGAGTGAAATGATCTCAGCTAAGCATTCCAAATTACCTTAAACTATGCTTTTGAGAAAGGCACATAATTTTCACCTAATGGCTCCTTGGTACGGTTTTCCATCTTATCCCTCCAATCTCATGACCACATGCATAGACCACCAGCCATTGCTAACTAATTTGTATATACACCAAAATTCCTGTATGTCACTGTTTTACCTAGTTTCACTTTTCCAGCTAGGAGAACAAGGTATAGATCTTAGTTTCTTCTTCATCCTCTTTGAAGAACTATTCGAATGGAGCCAAGCAAAGTTTCATACAGAGTGATAGGAAACTGTCTCAGAGAGAGCTTATAAACGTTTTCCCAAGAGGAAAGCCACAGCAAAAATGCTAAGTTCTATTTATGCATGGCATACTTATAGGTTCTGTTTGATTCCAGTGGTGATTGAATAATTTCTATTTTGTAATGGGAAGGTGACATTCTCACTCCAGTGTGTGGGAGATATCATACAGACCACTTGCATGATGAGAAGTTTGACTTGAGTGACATGGACACATGATTCGAAAATCCATCACCATGGAAAAGCAATAGCTAACTAAAACTCATTTCTTAGTAGTAGTAAGTTTGTTTAAGGGATTGGCATTGCTCTCTGAACTACAAATTCCATCTTTAGTAAGTACAAATGCACCCAGCACCATTGGATGTCCTGAAATCTAGATCATCATGGAAGATTCACTCCTTAGCAAATCCACTCATATTTGAAAATGCATACAGATAAGAAAGAGTAGAATGCTCACTTATAATATATTTTGCCTCAACTTTTTAAAAATTCTCTCTTCTGTGTTTGTCAACAAAAAATCATTTTTAAAAAAGATTATCCTTTTAAAATGACACCTTTAAATTTCCCAGATTAATAGATTACTAGAAAATACACTAAGGGTGTAAGCCTTTGTGTTTTGATGGAATGTATCTATAACTCTGCATGTGTCTTACAGGGCTATTTGATATGTCTGTTATTGGCCTCCGGGAGCTCTAATATGTGATATTAGCCATGTAGTGGACTAGTAGAATATCCTTTGGCATTATTAGAGAGTCAGGGACCCTGAGAAACTAATTCATGTAGGCTTTTGCTAATGTTTTTTATTTATTGAGGGGGAGGAGGAAGGGAGAATGTAAGTCCATAAATGACTTTCAGGTGCCCTTGAGCATGCTGTTTCTCCAGCAGGGAAACCACACTGGGAGCAGCAGTTACGACTGGAATTAAATCTATACTTTCCAAGGCAATTCACTATGATTCCTTGAGGCCCTTTCTTCTGCACTTACACAGGCATAGAGTAAGTCTAATTGTATTAGGAATTGCCACTCATCTTGTCTTTGATAGGAACACCAATCTCTCTCCAGAGGAAAAAAATTTCCCTATATAAGGGACATTGCTTTTAATTTGCCCTTTCACTCATGAAGAGATACTCCAGGGAATATATTGGTACTATGATAAACTTTAGATGTCTCACAAAACCTGAGCTGGTAGGAATTTCTTTGGTGTCTAGGGTGCATGTGTTTCTCTCTCTCTCTCTCTCTCTCTCTCTCTCTCTCTCTCTCTCTCTCTCTCTCTCTCTCTCTCTCTCTCTGTGTGTGTGTTTGTATTCCTAACGTATAATTAAAAAATAGATTTGTTTACTTTTATTTTATGTATCTGAGTGTTTTGTCTTGCTGTGTGTGTGTGTGTGTGTGTGTGTGTGTGTGTGTGTGTGTGTGTGTGTTTATGCACTTCATGTGTTCCTGGTACCCACTGAAGTCAAAAGAGGATGTCAGATCCCTTGGAACTGGGGTTATGAATGATTATAAGCCACCATGTGGGTGCTAAGATCTGAACCCAGTTCCCTAGGTAAGAACAAGTGCTTTTAACCACTGAGCAGCCTCCATAGCTCCATTAAACACAAAATTTTAAAATCAAAACAAACATTAAATATTTAGGCAAGTAAAAATAGAATGTTTGGTCTATTGGCATAAATATTTTGTTATGTGACACCCAGAGTGTCCACTTTAACCAAAGGTAACAGAGTAGTGTCCTGGGTTTTGTGATAATAGGGTAACATTGAGTTGGCATCCTTTAATCCGTAAACAATATGAATATTTCCATTTCACTCATGCCAAATTGCTCTGTATCCTTTCAAAATAGCTTCGAATGACATCCTGATCCATGCTTTGCTTTTTGCCGTAAGATCCATTCTCCGTGTCATTTCCTTCCATTTTCTCTGGGGACTGTCGAATGTAAGAACTGACTCAGGCACTGGGATTTCACCAGGACACTAAGTACACATCGGGCCATATGGCTGGCTGACATTCATGAAACACAATGCTGCCCCTCCTGCAGCGTACCTAACATAGACAGCCACCCACACGATTTACCAAAGGAGCAGCAGCTCAGTTCGAGCCTTGTGATCGTTAATCAGGCAGGGTCAAAGACCTTTAGGTCGGAATACCATGTTCAGCTTTTGCTTCAGGAGATGGAACCTGTTTTGCTTTGTTTCTCTGCAGTAGTCAGCGAAACTAGAAACTTATTTCAAGTCTCTCCTTCCGGAGCCTCTGGAAGACTAAGTGGATTCCCAGCAGGCATACTTCGCAGATACCGGTACTCTGACCACGCATGCTCTTCTGAATCTTGGCGGAGTATGTCTTCTGGGGCTTCTCAGGAGGGGATAGTTGGGAAGTGATCTGAAGCAGCTCATGATAAATGCGCCCAACCTCCTCACCCCAAAGTCTTTGTGGCTTCCTCCGTCTATTACACTGAGAATTTTCGGGCAATTCTAAAATTTTCTTCCTTTTAAGTGCAGGCCACCTTTGAGTTCCAGGTTTCAGATTTTAGGCATCCATCCAAACAAACAATTATAAGCACTTCCAGGGAATCTAGCCAGCATACGGAAACCATATCAATTAAATCAGCCAAATCAGAAGCGAGGATCAGACCTCATTTTACAAGTAAGTTGAGATATATTCAGACACACATTTGTCAGACTTTGGTGAACACAAATTAGAAACACACACACACACACACACACACACACACACACACACACATACACACACCTTAATTCTATATTACTTTTAGTTATAAAATCATTTCTTTAATTGTGCCAGGTCTATTCAGCAATATACTGCTAGTAACATTCTTTGGGGAGACAGTAAGTTTTTTTAGAAAAACTCACAGTATATGAAAAGAAGAAAGATCAGGCAAATTCTTCAGAAAGTTACCAAATAAACTGTTACACAACTGTTAAGGAATCTCACCAACAAGGGGAGGCCAGCCACACCAGCTTGCAGTGCAGCACAAGACCTCTGAATGTCTCCCACACAGTGTCTTCTAATTCAGTTCTTTCTTCATCATTGCCCTATTGATCTAAGATCTAGTGAAGCTTTGACGTAATTAGTTTTATTATTTAGTGTCCTGCACCTCAAATACCAAGTGTAGACTATAATGAAACAATCTCCATTGTTTGAACAGTATCAAATAAAAGATGAGGACTGCTTCCAACCTCCATAATGTGAAGATGTCTAAAACTCCACAAAGATTTCATTCTCAGTGCTTTATATTTTTCATTGTTCCTTGAGTTTACACAAAATGCTGTGCAGAGGCATTGGTAGATAGCGTAGTTTGATTCGGATGTTAATCGGGCTTTGACTGTTTCCATGCTGTGGGAGAAACGATGCTGGCAAAGAAAGTATCTGGGTTTCACTTGATGCTTTGAGTGACATTTTCAGAATGTTACTTCATCATCCTCTTTCAGTTAACAACCTCAACTCTGTCTTCTGTTACTCATGCCAAGACACCATTCAAAATTGCCTGCCGAAAGCCTTTCACTCAAGGTGAGTCTAGGCAATCACCTGGGTTTTCTGTTACACCTCACGGGCTGCTCGACTCCAAATATCAAACCTATTTTATCTCAAAGCCGTTAAGACAACCCATTCTAATCTCCACCAATTGCCTTTTCACAGTTGTATTGCTCACACCCCCTTCTCTACATGTCTCACTGCCCTCCTTTTCCACCTCATACACTCGAGTGGCTCTTCTGTCATCCTCTTCTGGTTTTAAGGACATGGGTGATTACAATGAACCTGTTGAGATCAAGTAAAATGATTTCCATCCTTTAGGGTCAGGTGATTAATACCCTTAATGCTTTCTGTAAAATCCTTCACTGTAGTGAAGAGAGAGTGTGTTTGATTGAAGAACCAATGAATAGGATCTTAGAGGACACTTGCAATTCTGCCATCCGCACTTCCATATAATGCAAAGCTCAAGCCAGATGTACAACCAAAACAAAATGGCACAGGTCTTGCCTCAGTTTCAGCAAAGACACAAAAAGAGAGTCTAGAAGTTGGATCTCTAGAGACTGAGAGGAAGGTTTTAAAATATATATATATATCTTACCATAATTTTAATGGAATTGCCAATCAAAGGAGAACACAGATTCCAATGCTAAATGACCCTCTTCCTGTCCACTATTAGAAGCAAAAGTGTGTGCGTGTGTGTATGTGTGTGTGTGTGTGTGTGTGTGTGTGTGTGTGTGTGTGTTCAGGTGTGTGTGTTCAGGTGTGTTCCTGTGTTCACGGGCATACAGAGCTCTGAGCAGGGCATCTTATATCCCCTTGTATTACTCTCTGTTTATTGCTTTAAGACAAGTTCTCTCTCAACGGAAGCTCACTGTTTGGTATAGGCTAGCTGGCCCACGAGCTCTTAAGAGCACATGTCTCCCTCTGCCCACTCTGTGCTTGCAGGCACAAGCAATCAGACTTCTCACATGGGTGCTGGAGACTCATGCTCAGCTTCTCATGTGTACAGACCAAGCACTCTTTCCTCCTGAACCATCTCCTAGCCCTTTTTAAAGTTTTTGTCACTTGGTACATTTATTAATTTAGTCACCATCTTTTTAAAATTAAATTGTTAAATTTATATCATTCGAATCTATTTTTATTAACATTAAGCAACTAATCTAGGGATCTTTGACAAAGGTTTCCTGATTTGTGTTTGGCTCCTCCCAAACCTATTTTCAACAAGCAACATATTACTTAGATGTAACCTAAAGATAAATACAGCTCTGAGTCTAAAGATTTGGTGGATTTTTTTACTATCAAAAGTTGACTTAAATACCATATTCATACAATGCAGTTGTGTGGCTTTCTAGGAAAACAGTTACTAGAATATTCTACAAATTAATTACTAGAAATGCATTAATGTAAACAGGTTAAGTTTGTGCCATTAAAATGAAGCAGAACAAATATACAACCTGTTTTCTTTAAGATTTTGTGTGAAGTGCTCGATGCCAAATCTAAGATTTCCAGTTGGTGATTACTTCTGAAGTCTCAGTGGGAGGTAGTTTGAATGCTTCACATAAGTTTCTAAGAAGAAGCTCAGTAATGTCTGCTGCTGTCCAGTTCGAACTTCAAGTTGTTTCCAAAACTAGACAAGGTCTCAGAGTATTTTATAACATATTCAATGTGAGCATTATAATAAAGATAACATAAAAAAACAACTACTCGCCAATATATAATATAATTATAGGTACAAGATATCCTCAGCAAATATCCACAAAGTGGACCTGACCCTCTGTGAGAAGGATCTCCACCATGACCACAGACACTTTACACAAAAGTGCCCCTGCACAAAATGAATATAACAGAGAACATTGATAGGACACAGGAAATAAACCATATGATTATTTTAACTAATATAGAAAAAATATTAACAAACTTGTATTTGAAACAATATAAATGAAAAATTGGATGGAACTTCTTCAACTTGACAATGGACATCTAAAAACAAAATTGTAATTGAGAGTGTATATATTCATTCATGCAGTAACTGAATTTTTCTACACAGGATCAGGAATTGAGAAGAATAACCTGTCATTGTCTCTATACTTTACAAGCCCTAGCCTAGAAGTTAGGCTAGAAAAAGAAAAGACATCAAATTTTTAAAAAGTATAAAAATTGTATTTTAATTTTCCCATGACATTATCTTTTTTGTTAAGAAATTTTCTATTCATTTTACACACCAACCACAGATCCCCCTCTCCTCCCTCTACTTGCCCCACAGCTTCCCCCACTTTCCCCAAGGCAAGGCCTCCCATGGGGAGACAGCAGAGCCTGGCACATTCAGTTGAGACAGGCCAAGTCCCTCCCCTGCACCAAGGCTGTACAAGGTGTTCCACCATAGGCACTAGACTCCAAAAAGACATCTCATTCATCAGCGATGGATCCTGATCCTACTGCCAAGGGGCTCCTCAAGCAGGTCAAGCCAAACAACTGTCTTGTCCCTTATATAGAGAAAACAAGTAACTAAAGTGGGCAAATAATCATCATTTTGGGGCTCCAAGATCAACCCACAAAAACAAGTTGTGATTTTTTTTTAATACCAGCAATGAAAATATGAAATAGAAATTTAAAAAGCAATATCATCTATAAACACATTCAGGAAAACAAAATATCTACAATATTTAGTGAAATGTGCCTGGCAGTGGTGGTGCATGCCTTTAGTCAGGAGGCTAGGGCAGGTGGACCTCTGTGAGTTCGAGGCTAGGCTGGTCCACAGAGAGAGTTCTAGGACAGCCGGGGATACACCCAGAAACTCTGTTTTGAAAAAAAAAATTAAGTAAAAGATATAAAATATTCTTAAATAACCACGGATATTTCTAAAAGAAATTACAACATAAATAAAAGAAATGACATTTCCCATGTACTGAAAGACATAATGTTAACAAGATGACAATCCCCCATGTGATCTCCAGATTCAATAAAATATCTCTCAGGTTTTTTACTTTCTTTCAAGAATGGACACAGTAAACCTAAACCTTATGTGGCATTTCAAAAGACCCCAAATTAGTTGAATAAGTCTTTTGGCTGGGTGGTGGCACAGCTCGATGTATAAACAAAGCTCTACTTTGTTAATACAGTGATAACTCTATGCTGTTTATACCAGCAGTGAAAATCTGTGGTATATGTGACAGCCTAGATTCAAGTGCCATCATTGAGAAATAGTCTTGAATGAGAAAACACACTGGGAGGAGACTTATGTCCTATGTTCAGAACAATATGAAGTCACGCTGATCGGAACAATATGGCATTGTCTTAAGGATGGACACACTGATCAGTGGAATGAATGAAGAAACTTCCATTGTCAGAAGTCTGTTCAATTAAAAAATAACCTTAGGTTAGATCAGTGGTTCTCAACCTGTGAGTCGTGACCCCTTTAGGGGTTGCATATCAGATGTCCTGCATGTCAAATATTTACATTATGATTCATAACAGCAGCAAAATTACAGTTATGAAGTAGCAATGAAGTAGTTTTATGGTCGGGGGTCACCACAATGTGAGGAACTGTATGTATTAAAGGGTCGCAGCATTAGGAAGATTGAGAACCACTGGATCAGGTAATACTTGTCATTGTTTTATTCATGACCTCTGAAGCACAAACAACCAAAGGAAAACCATTCATTATACTTCAGAATTACAATGTTTTTATGTTAAAAGCACTATTAAAGTTTAAAATAGCAAAAATTAAAAGATAACCAATGCAATGATATAAATTGTTTGCGTATCAGATATTCCATGTTTTATGCTAATCAATGAAATACAACATCATCTTAAAAACACAACCACAATGGCCTGCAATTCTTCTGCACCTATGATTTGAAGATTTGATCTTTTCCTGGTACCTCGTGGTTCTACATGTTCCTTTCTTGCTTGTTTTGTTTTGTTTTTTTTGTTTTTTTGGTGAGTGGGGGTAGGGGAGGTGGTTGTTGTTTTCACATTCATTAAGTGATTTGATTCCTCTACTTTATCTTCAAGTCCTGATATTCTATCTTCTACTTGATCCATTCAACTTGTAAGGCTTCGTCCCTGAATTTTCTAATGGGGTTACGGAGGTTTTCAAGTTCATCTTCATTTAAGCATGACTTTTCTTCAATATTCCAGTCTCTTTACTGGATTCAGTTTTCAAGTCTCCAATTGCCTTCCTCATTTCAGGCAGTCAGATATTTGTGTTTTCTTGAATATCACTTTGGGCTTTATTGCCACCTTCTTTGAGTTGCTTGAGATTTTGTTTCTGTTTTCCTTATGCTCCTTGAATTTTTTTGGTAAAGTTTATTATGTTCTTTTAATTCGGTGTCCTGGTGTTCATGTTGGTTATTGTCATGGAAGAACATCTCTGTCTGTCTAGTGGGGTAGGGTGGGATCATATTATCTTGCCCTTTCTTCTTGTGTGTGGGTTTTGACATGTAACCTGGGCACGTGGACTTCTTTCACGATACTGGCTTACTTAATACTATAATCAAAAAGATATAGTCAATACTAGTTAATTTCAATAAAAGTATGAAAGATATAAATAACCTAAAGTTCATTTTGTTGTTCATCTGTAGTCTCTTAGGGGCAAAGTATTGGTGAAATTTTTACATTAAGAATCCTGTGTTGGCCTGTAAGACTGAGTGGGAGACTATCTTAGTTTGGTTTCTGTTGCTGTGAGGAGAGACCACAACCACTGCAACTCTTACAAAGAAAACATTTAATTGAGGGGGCTTACTTATTCTTCAGAGGTTCAGTCCATCATGGTGGGTAGCATGGTGGCATGCAGGCAGACATGGTGTGGGAGCTGAGAGTCCTATATCTTGACTCAGAGGCAACAGGAAGTACACTGACTATCACACTGAGTAACGCTTGAGAAAAAGATCTCAAAGCTCACCCCCACAATGACAGGCTTCCAACAGCAGGTATGGCCCAGATTAAAGGGGTGTGTACCAGCCTCAAGGCCTAGATTAAAGGCAGGTGTCATCCAGCCTCCTTCAACAAGACCACACTTCCTAATAGTGCCATTCCCTAAGAGCTTATTGGGGCCAAATGCATTCAAACCCCCACAGAGACAAAGACCCATATGCCAGTCTGGGGATCTCAGCCCCAGGCCCTGCAGAGGAGACAATAACCTGTCCAGTGCCTGTAAGACTAAATATGAGACAAAGATCCACATACCAATCTAGCTTTGCCTGGGGCCCTGTGGAGAAAACATGAGCCCACCTGGTGCCTCAAGGTGCCCAGAGGACAGGCTCTATTATGGTTAGCAAATACATGGTGGGCTATGAAAGAGAGAGAGACAGAATGGTTTATGTGCTATGGAGACAGGTAGATCTGAAGAGGTGAAGGTAGTGAGGAGTGGGCTGAGATCAGTGGCCTGCTTGCCACCTGGGGCCACAGTGATATCCAAGCCTGTGCTGCTGCCAAGAGCCATGTCTGCACCCATGACCCTGCCATGGTCTGTATTGATGTCCGTGGCTCCTGTAATTAGCGAAGGCTGAGAGGACAGGATGCACAGAGTTAGACCCGCCCCTCACTGACTGCAACACTAGGGAGAACAGGTCCTGCCCCTCACGGGCTAAACAGTGAAGAGAGCAGGTCCCTGCACCTTGCCTGGGCAGCATGACAGAGCTGACTGTTGGCTGGCAACTGAGGGTGTGTGTAGCTTGAGTTTTCTCCAGTCCTGCCTGGCCCATGGTCAGGACAAATCTCTCTCACCCGCCAGTCCCACAGCTGCTTAGACCCAACCGAGTAAACACACGGAGTCTTATACTGCTTACAAACTGTATGGCTGTGACAGGCTTCTTGTTAACAATTCTTATATCTTAAATCAACCCATTTCTATTAATCTATAAGTTGCCACGTGACTCATGGCTTACTGGTATCTTAACATCTTCTTATGGTGGCGGCAGCTGGCAGCGTCTCTCTGCCTGAGCCTTCCTGTTCCCAGAATTCTCTTCTCTGCTTGTCCCGCCTATATTTCTTGCCTGACTACTGGCCAATCAGCATTTTCTTTATGTATATCCACAGCACTTCCCCTTTTCTTTTTTTTTTCAAAAAGGAAGGTTTTAACTTTCACATAATAAAATTACATATAACAAAACAATTATCAAGCAAGAATTACATATACAATATTAAAGAAGATATCCTATCTATCTTATATTTGTGAGTCTAAGGTTTTATATCTAACTTATCTTTTATCATAACTGAGGAAATTATAACTATCTAGTCTTTAACTACATCAAAGACCTCAGAAGGATGTAATATTACCTGAGAAATGGGAGAAGGACGCAAGCAACTTTCAAGAGTCTTACAAAAGTGGACAGAGACAGCTGGCAGCCTGGACAGTCATCCAAAGTTCCTTTGTAAAGTTGGAGCATCTGTCTTTAGCCCACAGGCCTAGAGTCTCTCAGTCATTTTTCTCTGTGTCCTGTAGAATGTCTGGCAGTTTCCTCTTTGAAGCAGGAACCTGAAGGACCATTTTGCCAAGCAAAGTTCAATAGTCACCTTCCTATGGGTCTTGCATGTCCAGTCAATTAAGCAGTCCAGGCAAGAACAGTTTCTTGCCCAAATGGCTATTTTTGCCAAGGTGAAGATAAACTCATATAGAGTGTCTTCAATGCCCATCCTCTGCTCTGAACTAAATCCATTCTGCCAGGAGCAGATATGTCTCACTGTCCAGAAAGTCTTAAATTTTAAAAACATTTTAAATGCCATATTCTGTAGGTTTTTTAAGTGTTTGAAGATAACCTATCTATCTGAAATATATCTATGTAGACCTAGAAAACTTAACTAACATGCTACAAGTTTGACTATCATAGAAGACTAACTAATCTGTATTTCTTAATTATCCATTACAATATAAATGAGTTACATAAACATAATGCCTCAAACAGAGTAGAAATATATAAACAGTATAACAAAATTAACTTTAAATTTGTATTAATAAACTAAAATCTATACCAATGTAAAACATTTCAAACAAGTCATTGCTCTTTAAAAGTAGGTTCAACAATCTACCCTTTTATCTTATCATTATCTATACTATCCCTTTTTTTAAGAAAGAGATTGTATTTATTTTAATTAATTAATCAAAAATATTGATTTTTTTCTGTCCCACACCAGAGGGCTCTTTTCATATGGGACACAAGAATCTCTGAACCTTTTTTTTTTTAGTAATATATTTGGGTTTAGAGAAGGAGTGAGCCAATTCCGTCTCCAAAGCCAGCTTGGTTTATTTGGAAATTTGGGCATAGCTTCTCTTACTACTTCCTGCTGGAGGGGGCACTGTATCTTATGGGGACACAAAGAAAATTTTAGGATTATGGAGTAGTCCATGGGGATGTATTGTCTGAGCCAGTTGTCTTGAAACTGTTCTGGATGTTGGATCATCTGGGCTGTGGTGTCATTGGAGACCTTTCAGGGGGTCTTGGCTGGTCAAACCTGATGTATCTTAATCTGGAACAAATCCATAGTCTCTGGCTTTTTGTGAAAACAAAAGCAAAGGCTCCTTTCCAAACAATATATCCTTACATCCAAATTTTGAAATCAAGGTACCTTTAAAATATACATATTGGCTTAACTCAACAGCCTTTACAATCAAATGTTTTTTTTTGCACTTAAAAATCCCAAAGACAACACAATCTAGACTCTCTGTATAATATCCATCTTTACATGGCTTATTTTTTAAACTACCTTTACTGTCTCTTTAAAGACTTTATTTTTAAAAGCTATCTATTTCTTTATATAACTATATATATCCTCTTACCTCTCTCTTTCAAGCCATCGTACATTTTTACACACATTGTAAAGCATTTAAAGTCTTGTTCCTTTTGAATCTGTCTTATTATGAATCTATCGTTTTAAACTGCAGCATTACTAGGGCTAACATAGCAGCTTTGGCTAGTGGCTCCACCCGCCTCAGCTCCCCAGCATGGCGGTGGTATGTTTACCACCAGCTCTGAGAGCCATCAACTCTTAGAATCAGTGGTTCTATGCTTCTATCAAAGCAGCGTGTAGCCCAGAAATCTCCTTTTTTTTTTGTACTAGTAAAGACTAAATCCATCACGCAGAAGCATAATGTGCTGCTTGTAGATGCCTCATTATTGCCATACTGCAGGTCAAGTGCAAATGCCAGGAACCCACCATACTAGCTCAAACCTACAGGCTGTTGCTAACTTGAAAGAGACAAGTAGAAAGCTGTTTTTAGCTTCGTTTTAGAATCTTTTTTTCAGGTTTTAGGTGGAAACTCTTGCCAACCCATTGGGCGCCATTTGTAGCTAGAGTTTTCTCCGGTCTTGCCTGGCCCATGGCCAGGACAAATATCTCTCACCTGCCAGTCCCGCAGCCGCTTAGACCCACAGCAGGTGTGAGAGTGGGAGAGCTGGTCCCACCCACCTTGTCTACAGTGTGGTGGCATGGGTGAGAGAAAGATATCTTCCAGCCTTCCCTTCCCTCCTATGGTGTTTGGGAGAGCTGACCCAGCCCCTCACCAACTGCAGCACTAGGGAGAGTGGGCCTTGCCCCTCGCCTGGGCAACAGATTTGAGATGACCCTGCTGGTGATGCTGCAGGTGTGCCAGCCCAGAAGGCAGATACATGGGAGAGCTAACCCTACTACTCATATGTTGTGCAGCAGGGTTGACAGAGGAGAGATGCTCCCCACTTACCCCTCGACTCTCACCTCCTATAGCAGACAGGAGAGCAGGCTTATGGGTCATGAGAGTGGAAGGACTCCCTCTGCCCCTCACCAGCTGCAGCACTCAGGAAAGCAGGCCCTGCACCTTTCCTGGACAACAAAATAGAGCTGCTCCTGCTGATGGAGCATGGGTGAGCCACTCCTGCCCCTCATCTGGAATCTGATGGCATGGGCAAGGGAGAGAAGGCCCCCCAACACCCCTCATGGCCTGTGGCAGGTGGGAGAGCTGTCCCTGAAGTCATGAGAAAGAATGCTGCCCCTGCCTCTCACCAGCTGCAGCACTCAGCAGAGTGGTCTCTATACCTCACCTACACAGTACAGCTACACAGTACAGCTGGCCCTGGAGGGATAGGTGTGGGCAAGCCTGCATGAGGACGTGAGAGCAGGAGAACCCACCCTGTCCCTTGCTGCTTGCTACATACAGTGAGCTAGCCACCTGGGGCAGTGCTGGAGAGCTCACACTGGTATTGAGGATGAGGGAGAGCAGGAGGGATGACAAGCCCAGCCACCACTCAGGCCGAGAATCATGGCTATTGATTGGCGCATCATGTTATCCACCCAGTCTTTGATCTGCTGAATCACATGAAGGGGTAGGCCCTGCAGACACAGTTGTAGGATCTCCATGGACAACAGGACAACAACAGAATATCCAAGAGCAGCCCAGTGATATCCGGTGAGAGCCCAGTATCTATGGTGTAGCAAAACTCAGAGACTTCGAACCGGCCCAAGGACTCATTGCAATGAATACTTGCAAGTAAAGATATATGGACAAAATCATTACTGCATGACTTGACGTGTCTCACCCAAACTTCTATGACAAGATTTTTTCCTTTTCTTTTTCCTCTTCAATTTTATTGGGGTGGGGGGGGGCTGCAAGGGCAGAGGGTGGATATGAAGTGGCATGATGGGAAATGCATTCATTTCAAGACACATGTTGTGAAAGACACAAAGAATAAATAAAAAGAAAGTTTTTTTTTAAAAAAAGACGTGTGATATGAAATCAATAAAAAAGGAGTCAATCAAAAGAAGTTACATTGGAAAAAGAAAAATTCTGTGTTATTTGGAGTCACCAGGAATGTCTTCTATGCCAGGCATTCTACTTGGCAAAACCGAACACATGAGTTAATTTAAAGCTTACAACCAACACATTACCATCTCAATTCTAATTACAAAAGTTGTTGACTCATATAGAAAGGAAGCAATTTCACTCAAGTCCAGGAAACCATTCTCTGATACAGCATTAGGTAGGTATAAGCCTGGGTGATGGATGTTGTGTGTCTTAACCACTGCATAGTTACCACTGAATCGGTTTACCATGGCTAGTGCCAGTGGCGGCTTAGTGATCCCAACATTCCATGCCATGCAGCATCCTTCTCTAATCAAAGATGAGTTCCCACCAAAGAAAGGAAAGGCTCACCCTAAGTCTTACTCATGATCTGCTCTCTTTTTGATGGGCGGTGATGGGTCTACTGACGTCTGTGGTAGGATGAGCCTGGAATACTGTGAACACATCAGCCACCCTGAGCTTTGAATTTTGAAGATAATATTCAGCAGCCAGCCCTTTGGTTTCTTAAAGGACAATTACACCTTCTCATTTCTCTGGGCCACAATAAGCTGTGACGTAGATATAGTTATCCAATATTAATTCTATTTTGGTGGTCAGAACACTCATTAAATGTCGTCCCAGTTTCCATCAGATGCTAAAATAGTCACACAGCTCAACTGATAAGTCTTTAATTCAGTGTTTAAACCTCTTCCACATAAAAAAGAAAAATAGAAAATATCATTATCAATAACTTCATTGACTCTTAAAATCGACTTTGAGTAACATCTCATTTTTTAAATGATACCCAACAAACGTGAATTGAAGACTTGTTCTCTGGAAATCAGTGTTCCAGCCAGGGCAGAGAACACAAAGCTGCTATTGAAATGAATTTTCCTCAGAACTCTCACTTTGCAATGAGGAAATCACAAGTCTGTAAGTAGTAAAATACAAGTTTTAAACAATCTGTGTCAAAAGAGGCCAAGCATCCTGCAGCAGAAGCAGAATGAGGACTTTATTCTGACCACAGACTCTAGAAGGTTCCATGCTCAGGAGCAGTTGCATGTGGAGGTTTAGAACTCTCATGGGGGAAAGCTCTCAGATATGAATGTGGCTATCATTCAGAAAACGGAAGTTGTAAGTACACAACCACGGCCCCAAACTTGGGGAGTAGATCACAGAAGTCTTGAATGCTGTTCTTTCTTTCTTTTCCTTTCTTTCTTTTCCTTTCAGTTCGATTCTCCAACCTGAAGTGAGGGAAGGAAGAAACATCACCTGGTATAGGTTTCAGGTAGCTAACTAAGGTAGTCACGTGAATGGCAGTAGTGAAGATCTGCTTAATACAATAGCAAGATACAGAACCCACTCTTATTTGTGTGATTGAATAAATTATGCCAAGTTTTACGTTTGCTCAGACACTTTTTCAGAGTCAAAAAACTACTGAGGTTTTGTTAAAACCCTGATGGTATCTGCAGATACACAAATACAACATTTTTATGGGAACTCCGTGAAAGATATTAAACAAATGATAAAATCTGGTCCCTTAAAATTGGATATTGGTAGTCTTAAAATATGCTTCCCTATGAAGAAAATTCACAATGTAAAAATATTTGATTTTTGAACAGGGGTAGCTGGTTTCAAAGAGCACGAACTACAAGGTTGTGGTGAGAAATACCCAAAGAAACAAGGCAAAGGGGGCTCTTCAGGGGTAGAGGGAATATGCATATTTTAGATATTAGGCTTTGTTGTTTCTACAATGAATTTAGTAGATTTGAAAGATCTTTTTTTTAAAAAAATTACCTGCATGGAGCATAAGCAGTCATAACAAAGCCTTTTGATATACAAAGGCAGAGTTAATTAAATGTGACTTTGCGATGTCTTTTAAAGTGCAGGTGAGATCAAGAGCGTTGTTGGTACAGTGCTGGTGAAGAGCCACCTAGAGCACACATCAGCAGGGGAGGCCGTTCCCCCAGAGACTCGTTACTTGATGATTGAAAAAGAATGTCTAGACATCAAATGGGTTTGGGGCAGTTTAAGGTACTAAAGTATTTTCCTGGGGAAAAATTTATATTAGAGACAGATCATAGAGTGATACAATACTGGAACAGAACGAACGTTGAGGGATTCTCCACTCCTAAGATATTATATGTCCCTGTAGCAATGAATATTTGCATTTCCACCAATAGTCTCATGAATGAAATGTGGCAGTGTATGTATTGAAGATATTTTTTTCTGGATAGTGCTACTGTACCACTGAGCTATCTTTATTATCTATGTAAAGTGCAATTCTCTATAGCTAAAGCTTAATGATAGGGTAAGAAAAATTGCCACATGATCACACTCTGTCACACTGCTCTACATTTTTCTTTATTGCTCACCAAATTTTCTAAAGGAAGGGACCGTTTGTAACCCTGTGGACTGTGAGCTGGAGGATGGAAATGCCAGCAGATATCTAGGTGACAGTTGCCTGGATAACTAGAGAAGAAATTTGTAAGTTGGGCCTGATGTGGTGTGAAGTCATAATGTGTGGTATGATGTAATGTGATGTCCGGTCATCCTCTCTCTTGACCCAAGTACTTCCTTTAAAGAACATTATAACTTTTCTTCTCTGATTTTCAGGAAAAGTATCTCCCACTGATGAAACTACAGTGCTAAGTGGTTAGAGACTCAGACATGACTTCACAAAATTCCACCATTTTTTTTTTTCTGACTTCACCAGTAATGGTCTTGTTTTGGGAAAAAGAAATAACATAGATGTAGATCATGCTGTGAGATGAACCCAAAACTTGACACTTTTAAGAGAGTTCAAGGAAGGTTCTTTAGAGTTTGTTAAAAGAGAAAGAAGAAATCTTGTGTTACATGTTTACAAGGTCAAGCTGATGAAAGAGAAAAAGAGTAAGCATGGAGGATGGCATGAAGGTTTTCTTGTTGAGTCTTCCTCGATGACGGGTTCTATGCTCCTACAAGGACACTGCTTAAGGACAACAGGGCTTAATATCAAGGGTTCAGTGTTACCTCCTCAATTATAGCTCTCTAAGGCCCGTTGCCCTTCAGTCTAAACCACTAAGCCAGTTTGTGAGCATGGATGAAGGCTCTGATACAGGCAAGACATTCAAGGTCACTTAACACTGGTTTGGCTTTGAGTAAGGCTGACAGACCAACTATCGAATGTCCACTGAGGTTTGTGAGATTTCATTAAAGAATTGTTAGTAGAGGCAGGCGTCAGATAGTTTTGGAGCATATTTGAATTTTCTGTGTATATGTGTGTATGTAGGTCATTGTACATACATGTGTGTGGGATCCAGAGGTATCTTCTCATTCATTTGCCACCTTATTCACATTGTTGTTGCAGACAGAGTCTCTAACTGAAGCTGGAGCCCAACGACATGGATGGTCTGGCATCTCTGCTCCCCTAGAGCTATGACTACAGGTACATGCCACTATGCTTCAATTTGTTCATTGGTTGGTTAGCTACCTGGTTGGTTGGTTTGTTTGACTTGGGTGCTGGGGATCCAACTACGATCTTTATGCTTGGAAGGCAAGAATTTTATTGATTGAAGCATTACCCTAAGTTCCATATTTGAATTTTTATACATTTAATTTAGCATCTGGAATTTAAATTTAATTGAGGACATGTATTTCTTAAAGTGTGTGTGTGTGTGTGTGTGTGTGTGTGTGTGTGTGTGTGTGTGTGTGCCTGTGTGTGAGTACAGCTATTCTCCCCTTATCTACCTGAGATAGATTTCAAGATCCTTACTAGGATATACTGAATTCTATGTGCACTGTTCGACTTTCTATTCACATTGCTCATTTTAGCTACTGTAACATATGACTTTTTTCTTTATTTATTTAAATCAAGACTGTTCACTTTCCACTAAAAAGAAGCACTTAGATTCTCTGTGTCATATCTGAATTCCCAGCATTATTACTCTTGTCCATTAGGCCAACAGTTAAGAATATCAAGGGTTGTTTAAACACACACATGCACAGAGAAGAGAGAGAGAGAGAGAGAGAGAGAGAGAGAGAGAGAGAGAGAGAGAGAGAGAGAAGTCAAGCTGAAGACTGAGGCAACTTGTAACTGACAGATGGGAGGGTAGTGTACACAGTGTAGATACCTTGGTCCCTTATGTGGGACCAAGTGTGATAGCACAAAATTTTATCCTGGTGAGGTAAGTATTCAATTTAAAACATACATTTTATTCTTTAGAATTTTTAAAATATCTTCAGGTTGTAGTGTACCATTGGATTGCTGGAACCCTAGAAAATGAAACTAAAAACAACAGGGAACCATTGTATATAAATAAGCTTAAAATTTAAAAAATATGCAAATTATAAATTGATGTAGATTAAGAGCAATTGTGCTGGATGATTAAATTAGATTTCACTTATTTATACTTCTCAGACTGTTAAATATTTTACAAGGAATACTCATGATACTTCTATAACTGTCATGGGTTCAAGAGGCTCAGTAAGTGAGGTATTAAGCAAATATTTCTTTGAGTGTGTTTTCTGGTCCAAGGTTGAGGCTTATACATTTGCACTATACATTTATACATTAACTATACACTTATACATTAACAGGTAATTGTAATGTGCATATTCAAAAATGCTACCTATGGTTGCTGTTTATTATTCCTTCTATAGACAGAGTACATTTGTCTGCTAGCCTTTGATGAACTTTTTATTTACTTTCCAGAGTTTCCTTACAGGATTCCTAAGGACAAGTCTTTGGACAAAAATGCAAGTGTTTAGTATAATTGAAGCTCTGAACCAATGTTCATGTGAATTTCTAATTTTAACAGCTATGATCCTATTATTCTTAAAGTGGCAAGGCCAATTTACAGATTCACCAGAAATCCATGGGCTCGTTTCTTCAACTTCTTATACACTTCACCAGCTCTAGTTAGGAGGACCGGAGTTAATGACTCTTTCTTGTATGTTTATGCTTGTTAGTAAGCTTAAAAATACTTCTGAAACCTAATAACAATGCATATAATCTATCATGTGAATTCTATGTTTAAATTGTCTGTTAAAGTGTTTCTTTGGCCGCCTGAGTTTTCTGACTGCTCTGAGTGCTTATAACAAACTCCTGGTATTAATGATCATATATGTTTCCTTGAGCCGTGGATTATGCTTCTTAACTCTATTTCATAATGTTGTGGAAAGTCGTCATTGTTTTCATATTTTATTACACAGGGTTGCCTTTATTGTATCCATTATGCTTAAATATTTTAATCTTATAAAATATTATTATACTCTAACATAAAGTTTGACTTCTAAAATTAGCAAAATAAAGATAGCAGCTAGTGGAGAGACAGATGAATTGGTGAGTGTTAGACACATGTATTTGCATACAACACAGCTGATGTCCTTGTACTAGAATGCATTTAGAATGATCACTCTTGCACACAAATATGCAATTCCTTAAATTTTTATATTCTGCCTAATTTATTTTATCCTGATTCATAAAATAATTATTGTATCTTCTCCACTTCAATCTCCTCAAAAGTTTATGTAGGCAAAAGATTCTCCACAGCTTGATCACTTCATAAACAGCATCTATAAAATAATTCCAAGCTGGAGGTTTTGGTTAGCAACATGCTTTTCTTCAGTGGAGAACAGTTTCCTCAAGACTACGTATTTACACATAACTGAAAATGTGACAAATCAGAGATATAAAGCAAAGCTCTGTGATGGAGTGCTCAATCAGACAGGGCAATTTAGAGACAGCCCTCCAGATGTGACCTTTGGAGAGATCTCTTCCAGACAGAGGAAACCCCCAAGCAAGGTTCTGAAGGCGAACAGCTGTGCTATTGAGACATCTGAGCAGCAGCACAACTGGAGAAGAGTGTCTGGGCAGGAGATGTTAGAGATGATGATCAGCAGAACGGATGCTGAAGCAAAACTTCAGGCACAGTAGGTGGCTTAGATCTCATTAAAGGCAATGAGGAGTTCAAAATCTTTCTGTCTGTGTGCACCAAAATGTAGTTTCCACTGTGCACATCTCCCTTCAGCTCTGAGGAGGGTAAGGCTTTAGACACGCAAGTGCAAGAATGCAAAGTCCAGTGGGGGAGGTGACCTATAATTCCGGGGAAACAATACTGATAGAGTCAAGATGCATTTTGAAGGAAGTTTAGACAACTAATTTGCTAATATGTTGGGTTAGAATAAAAAAAGAAAAAAAATAGGTGTCCTTCCTGAGCTCAGAAATTCAGGTAGAAATGGCTTTAGAAGAAGAAAAGTTGATGCTGTGGGATGTTCTGTATGGCAAATGTGTTGCTGATTAGTCAATAAATAAAACACTGATTGGCCATTGGCTAGGCAGGAAGTGTAGGCGGAACAAGGAAGAGAATAAAGCTGGGAAGTGGAAGGCTGAGTCGGAGAGACACTGCCAGCTGCCATGATGAGAAACAGCATGTGAAGATGCCGGTAAGCCACGAGCCATGTGGCAAGGTATAGATTAATGGAAATGGATTAATTTAAGCTGTAAGAACAGTTAGCAAGAAGCCTGCCACAGCCATACAGTTTGCAACCAATATAAGTCTCTGTGTTTACTTGGTTGGGTCTGAGAGACTGTGGGACTGGCAGGTGAGAGAGATTTGTCCTGACTGTGGGCCAGGCAGGAAAACTCTAGGTACAAGTTGATTCTGCGTAGATGATCTTAAAATTTATTAGACAGTAGTTGTGTTTTCTTGGCATGAAACAGACTTCAGCCTAGGATTTAGGACCTTAGAAGCTTCTCAGTTTTCCATTCCGTGAGGTCAACAGTAGGCTGCGGAACACCTTGGGATGTCAGCAGTAAGTGAGCTTGCAGGAGACTCTAACTCATTGCTTTCCAGGATGTGTCTTTGCACAGAATTTAAGAGCCATCAGAGCAGATGTGTGACAAGAATTTGCGCCTCATCCAAGATACTCTGGTGCTTTACTTAGTTCCTCTAGTGAAAATAAACTAACTAGCAAATGGTATCTAAAGGAAAACAGTGATTTCAAGTGTCCAAATTTAGAATAAGTTAGAAATGGCAGCTATCACCAGAACGCCATGACAAAGGAGACAAATCAGGGGACAAATACTATTGTCACCATGGCCACCTTTGCTGAAAGGCTCATATGCACACATATCTAATGCCAGCTAATGTCTTCTTAGAGTCCTGCAAGCTCTATGAACTAATACCTGTTCTCAGAAGAGGACTCTGAAAGCAAAGAAAAAAAAGAGAAATTTGCTTGGGGTCATACATCTTGTAGCAGGAGAGAGGACATAGGTCATGAGGTCAATTGTACTGAAGATCATGTATAGAGGTTCATACCAAGTTCCACAGTCACTTTAATTTGATACCTTTGCACGGACAGCTACAGACTCACAGGTTGTCCTGGGATACAAAAATGAGACAGGATTAAATTAGTTACCTACAGCAATAGCTATGGAAGTTTATTTTTCCTTAATAAAAGACAGATCCTGCAAGTCTACAGAGCATGAGTGCCTTCAAACTTGCCAGAAGTTAGTTCTCATTTTTACTTTTGTTTTCTTGATTTAGAAAACTCTTGCCTCGCAGTGGAGGTGGATAGAGTTATAATAGGTTCATCAGGCAAACACAGCTTTGCACGACTCGGGTCAGGATTCTCCTCTGAGATTGGCTGGATCTGCCTGACTCCAATCCCCTGCCCGCAAATAATCAGAGATGATTTTCTGCCACAGCAAACAGTTGCTAAACCTCCCCTTGTGCTTCGGCTCAAGAAAAAAACACACACTACAGTCAGGCAGTTGCCCTCCGTTCTTCCTCCACTCATCAATTTTCCCTTGCAATCTCAAATTTGTTGCCCCAGAGCTAGCCCATGTGCAATATTTTCCTGATTCAATATTTCGATTGTGTTCGATTCTCTCTCTCTCTCTCTCTCTGACATGTTCTTTCCTGCCCATATGAAACCTGAGAAAATTACAACTAGCTTTGAATAGAACGATCAAAAAAAATGGTCCACCAATTTCTGCCTCCTACCACCATCTCAGTCAGCCAGGGACAGGAGGCTGGTGTCCACCCTCCTTCTGCTACTTGCCGTTATTAACTGTCACAGTGCAAAGACACAGACTGCTGAGAAGAGCAACTCCGGAAGTCTTCAGTATTTGCAAGATTTTTCCCAAAGAGAAAGAGCATTGAACTGACAAGCTTGCCTTCATCAGCCCCAATAAATATCAAATTGATATCTCAGGAAATAACATGCTTAATATAAAATTTTGTGGGCCTGCATTCAATGCTGAGAACCCATTTAAAAAACAAAAACAAAAACAAAAACAAAAACAAAAACGCCTAGTATGAAACCATGCACTTTTAGTACCATGGCTGAAAAGATGAAGGAAGGCAGATAGACTCACTGGCCTACCAGTGTAGCTTAATTGACAAGCTTCTAAGGTCTCAGTGAGAGATTGTGTCCCAAAATACAAGGTGGATGGCTACTGAGAAAAGAACACCAGAGTTTGTCCTTTGGCTTGTTGCAGGATATTTGATCATACTGGGAACCCTGAGATTGTACCATTTACTCAATCTGGAAAAACCTGCTTCTTGTTGTGGTGTGGATCAGCCCTAGCTCACACCTTTAATCCAAGAGCTTTTTTGCTTGAATATTGTAATCAGGATGAAATAAAGTCAACCATAGGTCAAGGGGTGACGCCTGCAACCAGCTGACAAGAAGTGAACATAGGATTATTAAGAAAAAAAACATAGAGAATAAGAGGTAATCAGGAGAATGGATAGAGAGACACATAGAAAGTAAAAGGGAGGAACATTTTACTTTGAGGAAGCTTTTGAAATGGTGTAGAAAGGGGAGGTTCTGGGATGTCAACTGAGGAGGAAGGTCAACTGGGTGCTTTCTCTGCCTCTCTGAGCTAGCAGGCTTTCACCCCAGCATCTGGCTCCCAAGTCTTTATTGGTAAAATATAATGAATGAGTTTTTGTTAAAAAAAAAACAAAAAAACACTGGCCTCCACACATTTTACCACACATGAATATACACATATGTACATATACAACTCACATTTTTAATTCACTTGATCTAAATCTTTATCAAACTAGTATCAAAATAGCAAAGTCCTAAATAAGCATTAGTAGTACTCAGAATCTAGCACAAGTTTCTACTTTGGATCGCATCAATTTCTAATAAAATTTGTTTTAAAATAGCAAGATGACAAATAAAGAAGCAGTAAAATGTAGGTCTATGAATAAAATCTTCAGCTGCAAACATTCCTCTGCCTACACAGACCTTGAAATACAAGATTATCTCAGCATTGCCTTCCGGGAGAATGTTTTCTCTCTTTACTACTGAGTTTCATTTTTTTCACTTGGCCCTTGTGCAAGGAAATACATACTAAGAGTCAGGACACTTGACATTACTGCTGTTTCACCTTGACGATGTTACTTAATCTCTCTGACCCTGTTCATCTCCCCAAATTAGAAGGTTACACAAGATCAGTCATTTTTCAAACTGTTAGTCACAGAACTATTCATTCTTATCCCTATACCTCTGGGCTTCACAGAAAGAAAGAGACAGGTCAACACAGAGACTGAGCAGGAGGGAGTTGAGATGTCTCTCATAGACTTGATTTTTCAGAATTTATAATGTGGGTTAATGTCGGAGTCCAGTTGAACATTGGCGTCCAGCCATAGAGTAATATTTATCACTCTGAATTCAGTGATAGCTAAGGACTGAAATGGTTTCATGAAAGTGTCATCAGGGTATATACCCAGTGTTGTGTCCATATAGTACACACATACATGTGATTCTAGGGAGCAAAACCCAGTACTGTGGTGATATTTTACTTGTGCTGAAATGTGGTGATGTTTTATTTGTATGTCAATAAATAAAGTTTGTATGGAGATCAGAGGTAATAGCAAGCCATTAACACAAAAGTCAGGCAGTGGTAGCACACACCCTTAATCCGATGACTTGGTAGGCAGGGTCTCTGTGTGTTCAAGGACACACTAGGGAACAGCCAAGCATGGTGGGTGACACACGCCTTTAATCCCAGTACCAACCATAGAGACCTGGAGGTCTGTACTGACAGGCAGTGACAAGGAAGTGAGGTAGCTGGGCTAAGAGTCAATGAGTGGGCAGAACAGCAAGGCAATAAAAGCCTGGGTAGTTAGAAAGTGGCTCTCTTGGGAAGCTATGGTGGCATGGTAAGTTAAGGTTAGCTGGTGGTTCTCACTATTTCCCTGATCTCTAAGGCTTTTACCCCTTCTATTTGACTCTGTGTTTCTTATTTAATAAGACCATTTAGAAATTCACCTACACAATACTGTTCTTCAGAATAAAACCACTTCATTGTAAAGGTCTGTGAACACTGAGACGAGGTGAGAAAACACAAGGCGCCTGGAGTACATTCACATGTTGAGGGTTCCTGATCTAAAGTAGAAGATACTCAAGAGGAAATGATGTAAGATGGGGCATCTCTTGAAGATCCTTGCTGTGAACAAGGTGCTAAATACACTCAACAGGACTGTATTTATCCCTGTGAAAGGCAGCCATTGTAGCATTCCAAAATTTCCCTAAAATATTCTTCTTCAGCCCAATGTGATGATTCCCACTTCGTGCTTCTTAGCTGTTGTCTGGCAGATGACAGCAGTCTGAGGGAACCTATTCTGTATTCCAGAAATGTCTTTACTAGTCATCCTATGGCAATTCCCTGTTTGACTCAATTATTTGATGTGAAATTTAATTTGACTTCATCTTCACCTGGCTACTGTTGAAGTAATTCTTTCAAACTATTATCCCAACGTAGAAACTTCCAAATCAAGTATGATTAACAGGTAAAGAGAGTGAAGAAAATGAGCTTGCTACCGGGAGACATGGTGCTAGAAATCTGAGTAGCTAGGAAATCACTGAACAAGACCATGGGGCGGGTAGCAACTTCCTCAAAAGAACAGGAAGACAATAGGAGAACTGAGTCTTCACTTAGTTAATTGAAAGTAAAATACCCCCAAAGCTTCTGCCATCCCAGTACTTAAAAGTGGCTTCCCAATAGGCTTGCATAACTTCGGTGGGATGGAGCCAAGTGACTGTCACTGTGTAGGGAGGTTCCTTTCTGCTGAGACTGAGAAGTGAGGGCATTGAAAATAAGACTTCCGAACTGACCACCAGAAGCAGGGGAGGGACCGAATCTAGAGTGCCATTCACCTAGGCAAGTGGTTTCTTCCCATCTCTAACATTCTTTGTCTTCTTGTCCCTTGAAATCGGGGAGGTGCGGGGTGCGAAACAGAGCTCTTGACTCCAGAGTGGCAGGAGCCAACTGAAGAGGAATTTTGAGGACCAAGCTTGAAATTGTTGATAGCATTTATTAAAGAAATGCATGCTCCATACTCAAGATACTCTCAGATTTGCTGAGAAAGAGAAATAATCTCCACAATAATAGTCCATGAACTTCATTCCATGTGGGGATTTGTGCAAGATAGCAGGGATCAGGGTGCTACATGTAAATAAACATTTAGATGCACAGTATGAACTCTTTCTTACTCATGGGAGACCAGCTTATAGAAGCGAAGCAAGACCTCAGTGAGATTCTTTGAAAACAACTGAGAGAATACATGATGACATGGGCAGCAACAGAAATTGTGATATGTGATTAAAAACAGTAAAACAGTCATGTCTAATTTAAGTTTGTCTGAATGAAGACTGTATACACACATACGCACACTTGTGCATGTGTGTGCACACATGCTTATGCACACACACACACATAGGCATATACACTTACACTATTCAGGTGAAAAGCATTATTAGATATCAATTAATAAAAGAATATCCATGTCAACTATGCTTGTCTCTCTGTGGTAAAAATTTTATCATGGATATTTTCATTGTAACTATAAAATATAACTTAGCATTTATATTTTACAGATTCATCCACCTAATTATCCTTAGAAAGAAATGGCCTAAAAATGTAAATCAGTTTTGTAACTGACTTCTTGGCTGGTTGTTTTATGGATAATTTGAGGTTTATTTATTTAAATATTTCTTCATCCATATCACTTCTTTCCGTAGATAAAGGGATAGAAACAAAACACTCATGTAAACAGGATAGTTCCCCAAACAAATAGTATAATTTATCAAGTGCTCTTTGAGGAAAAGAATATATACAGTAGATGGGCACAGAACATCGCCGTGAACTTCTGATCACCATCTAAAGAAATAGTCTCATCCAATGACTGATGGAAGCGGATGCAGAGATCCACGTCCAGGCCCCAGGTGGAGCTCCGGCAGTCCAATCGGCGAGAAAGAGGAGGGATTGTATGAGCGAAAGATGTTGAGACCATGATCGGAACAAGCACAGGAACAAATAGCCAAACTAGTGGAAACACATGAACTGTGAACCAATAGCTGAGGAGCCCCCAACTGGATTAGGCCTTCTGGATAAGTGAGACAGTCGATTAGCTTGAACTGTTTGGAAGGCATCCAGGCAGTGGGACCAGGACCTGTCCTTAGTGCATGAGCTGGCTTTTTGGAGCCTGGGGCCTATGCTGGGACACTTTGCTCAGCCTAGGTGAAGGGAGGAGGGGACTGGACCTGCCTCCACTGAATCTACCAGGCTGAGCTGAATCCTCAGGGGAGTCCTTGCCCTGGAGGAGATGGGAATAGGGGGAGGGCGGGGATGGGGGTGGGAGGAAGGAGGACAGGGGAATTCATGGCTGATATATAAAATTAAATTAAATTATAAAATTAAAAAAATTTGTACTTTTGAACTCTACTGTACAAGAAGTATACAAGGCACTGTTCTCTATTCTGACTTTACTGTGACCTGGGGATGGATGGGCACTGTAAGAGACTATAAATTGATGTGTTGAATAGATGTGGGTACAGGAAGGGAAGAGGATGTCCTTTCCCAGTTAGTCATTTTGAGGTCATCTATCTGAAGCAAGCATGGGCCAGTTCAGAACAGGGGGTTCCAGGCAGTCTATTAAAGGCATCGTTCTCTTTGATGATCTTACACAATAATAATTTAACCATTGCTTCTGAGGGTGGGGGGAGGGAGAGAGAGAGAGAGAGAGAGAGAGAGAGAGAGAGAGAGAGAGAGAGAGAGGGAGGGAGGGAGAGGGAGAGGGAGAGGGAGAGGGAGAGGGAGAGGGGGAGAGGGGGAGAGAGAGAGAGAGAGAGAGAGAGAGAGAGAGAGAGAGAGAGAGAGAGAGAGAGAGAGAATGAATGAGAACTGTATTCTGGTCACACAGCTTTCACTAGCCCAGCCACATCACTTATATCCGTGACTGTGGGCATCTCATCTGATTCACTAGTTCTTTGTCCTCGTTTATGAAAGGCCAACATTTTTAGGACAGAGCCGCAGTTGCTGCACGGGTGCTATCTCCTAAACCATCACTGCCATTTTCATTATCTGCATCTTAAGCATCGCCACCCGCCAAGATGAGCTACCGAGAAGCACCATGATCAATGAGTAATGACTGAAATTGGCTGAGATTGTAGTAAATCCATTTCTTTCTTACACCCAAGGCCTCCCTGTTCCTGCCACAGTGGCCTAAACATGCACAAATGTTTCTGTCTTCCAGTTGTGTCTGAGCTAAAATTTCCCAGATAGTTTGACCATGCTATCCACGAACAACCCCAGGACAAGATTTTTCCAAAGTCATGCTTTGCAGCTTCTCTCATTGTTTTTCTTCTCTTTTTTGACTAAATTGTCCAATGACCATCCTAGCACCTTTCAGTTCCAGCAGGTTCTCTCTCTCTCTCTCTCTCTCTCTCTCTCTCTCTCTGCAGATGCAAAGAGCCACACAAAATCATTGTTACTGGAATTAACAGATCAGAAGGAAAATACAGATTTTAATTTTCTCCCAAGAGATTAAAACTTCTGTTCTCAAAGTATAGTCCTACTTGATAAAATTCAAAATAATTATATGTCTGAAGGTTTCCTGTGGGAAAATGATTCGTGTTCATTTGTGTGGAAGTATTCACCACATACCATGGGCCATAATCACCACATTAGCCTACTGCTTTGTACAGATATGTCCTGGAATAGTCATTGCTGTGGCCAGCTTGTATTTCCTCTTGTATTCTGTGTTGATAAGTCAAGGAATGGACTGTTACTATAAACATGGCAGCTCTGCTCTCCCCTTCCATTTTTTTCCTCTTAGATTGGTGTTCAGCTAAAATTTGAAATGCTGTCAATGTTTAGATAGAGAAGACAGAGCAGTTGACCCCATTTTTGTGATACAGAAACTGAGACTTGGTGGCTAGCTGACTTTCTGTATTCTCAATAACCACTGCAATTGTACATCCCTAAGAGTCCTCAGCGTGTTGATGTGCCAAGTCAGTCTTTGCCCACAGAGCTTGGGTCTTGGCCAGTGGGGCAAATGGAGGACTATGAGATTACACAGGCTGAGAACCTCAATGTGTATGTGTGCATATGCATATATATATGTATATATGTGTATATATACATATATATATGTATATATATACAAGAATACTTTTTGTAGCTTCATTTTTCTAAAACTTACTTTCTGATACTTTCTGGTATGGAGTATTCAGCCTTAATCCTGACTTTCATAAATGCTTATTTTTAATAATGATCAACATTCTTCTCTTTTAATCCATTTAAATCCATTTTGCAAATAACGTAACTAAGAAAGAAGCATTAAATTTAAGCTAAAAATATCATGTGAATAAACAATTAACATAGTGCAATACACCACTACCCAAAATTGTCCACACAATTACCTAGACATATTTTTATAGAAAAAAAAAATAGACTGTGAAGGGGAATTTGAGTTAAAAATCACTGGGTATTCAGCCAAGTTTAAAAGATAAACCCCTTTGTTGTTGTTTTTCCTGAGTGATCCCACACGGGAGGCCTGCAGATGCCATATTTCAAATCATAGGAAATTACAGCTTAGCAAGCGCTCTCTCCCTGTGGGCTCAAATAAAATTTCCTGAAGGCTCGGGATGATCTCCAGGCAGGGAAGGAATTGTATCTGCTCTAGAGAGGAAATCTCTGTGTCACAAGGGCGTGGACGCCACGCCTTGCCTGTTCATCCTGAGTCCGTGCGAGGTTTCCTAAATGAGGGGACCGCCAAGCCTGCTTGCAGGGCTGCCGTGGAGCCTTGACCCCCAGCCTGCTTCAGAACCAGACAGAGCGCCCAAACTGAGTCCCAGCCTGTTTCTCGCCCTCACTCCACTACGACCTCCGATCTATGAAAACAAAGTATTTTATTTTCATAAAGACTTTCAGTTTGAATCGTCTTAATGCATATCTGCCAGGCCGATTATTTCTAACTATCCTTATCCTTATTTTTTTTTCTTTTTACTGACCAAATATCTCAACAGCAATTTTTCTTTTTTTTCTTTTTTTTTAAAGTTCTTCATATCTGTTCTGAAATTCCTTTGTATGATGATTCAAACAAAATGTCACCCTATTCAAACTCAAGGACCATGGTGATATTTTCTATTTGACATGAGATAACGTCAGTTTTATTTCTGTCAAATGTAATTTAGACGCCACCAGCATTCAGTATCTATGTCACCAATTAAATCATAGAATATTTTAAATGTGACAAAAAAAAATTCCACAAGGACAGATAGACACAACACGGAAAGAATCTTTGAGAGGAAAGAAATATAATTGACACCCCTTCTGCCTTGAGCATCGATTTCTATTTATTGTTACAATTCTTTGAGGCACTAAGATTGGATGCAGATATGCTATCCTGGAAGTGTATGATTGAAGAGGATGCTGCCCGCATCACTTCCTCTATCAAAATTTGTTTACCAAAATTAAACTTGATGTTCATTTAAAAGGACTTTGAAGTGTGTGGGGTGGGGGTGGGGGCAAGGGGCGGTTGGGGGTGATTTGAGCTGAGGTTTTTGTATTTGTTATTTGTTGTTCCTTTTTTATTTTTTTTCTTCGATTCTTAATTCTTTACTTTTGAGATTTCCCTGACTTCATTTCGCTGCTGCCTCCTTGACAACCCAGAATCCCAGCAAAGTGGTGAAGTTGAGTTTGCCTAAACTTCCCTGTGGGCAGAGTAGAGCTGTGTACAGGGCCACTTTTATCAGCCAAAGCTAGGCTGACTTTGAAAATTCCTCCTGAGGAACAGCCATCAGCAGATCCTTCTCACATTCATCTAATTTCCAAGCCTTGATGTGACGTATGAAAGAAGAAGAAAGTGACAACAAAAATCAATGTGTCTAAATAGTCTTGCTTCGAAACATACCTGCCACTGGCTTAACTCAGAAATTGGGTGGGATATTAGATCTGATATCTTTTTTGTTGCTTTTTCTTCTTTTCTTTTCTTTCTTTTTTTTTGCTTCAGAATTACTTTTAGTACCTACAGAGAAAAAAGACCAAGCATCTCCTCTTAGCTTGCATACAGGATGAGAATGCTTTATTAAAAAGAATTTAAAATTATAAACGTGTAAAAGGGTCTGTCGCTGCCCATCATTGTATTGAGCCTTTATTGCCTTTTTATCAATGTGCTTCTGATTAAAATAAGTCCTGCTGCATTTCAGGGAAATCGGAGGCTTTGAAAAATGGCAGAGAAAGATTATTCTTTAAGAATTTAGCTTATGTATTTTAAGTTAAGAAAGTATAATATGCTATAAATTACGCTTCTGTAATGCTAATAGTTTTTACCATTGGAATTTGTAGAAGAAAGATTAATATTCGAGTGAATTTTCAACACATGCTTGCTCTGCTAGATTTCCTATAGAAATATGCCATAAAAGCATACATATCTATAAACTATCTGCCAATTATTTTTCTATTTTACATAACCTTTTGCCAGCTACTAAGCCTTTAACCAGAAAGATAATATATAAATAAAAGTTTAAAAAAACCCAGATGTGGAAATGTGCTGTTTTACAAACCGAAGAAAGAATTCAAGTTGACTCCACGGATTATAGAGTTGAAAAACCACTGGTTCACTTTTCTTAATAAAAGGCACCCTTTTAGTAAAATATCACATCAAGATAAATTAGCAATTTTAAACACATTGTGATCTTTCATACTTTTTTTTCAAAAACATACAACGTGCCAAAAAATTTTACAAAGGTAATTGTCTGTGTTTAAACAAAGCAGTAAAAGCCATTCAGCCTTCCAGTCACACATAAATGAATTTTCTTTTCAAAGGATATTTACCCTTTAAGGGGACATTTTTAACCTTGTGACACCATAAAATTCCGTGCATGCAAAGTTATTTGTTTTTGCTTTGTTGGGCTTCACTTTTTTAAACCAAATTTTTTCCATAAACTTTTCATGTTATTCAACTCCAGATAGTTTTAATAGTTTAATACCTGATTCATGAGGGACAATCTGTTTGAAAATAATATTAATGTTGGTGTTCAGTAACAAGTTACAGAAAGCCAAACAGACACACTCACTTTTGTGCCTTTTTCAAATTCTTTTGAAAATACACTGAACTCCCTAGTATGTTCAGATCTACCGAGTTTTAACATTAGCTGAGCATGAAATGAACTTTTGAAACAGAGGAGAGGATTCGTCTACAATGTAGCTGGTACCTGGGAGCGGGGACACGGGAGAATGTTCTTGCAACCCCAGAATTTTAGTCCCTGTTATTAGAGGTGCTGGCATGTGAGAAGCAGAACCTGTGACCAGGAAGCACCAGACAGGGCCAGTGCTTTTAACAGTCTCCAGGCTGCTTATTTTAAAAGACCAAATACCAAAGCTCTTTCTGAAGTAGCAACAACTACAGTTTTGCTGTCTCATAATATCATCAGTGCAATGAAGAGGCATTATCTACCAACCCACCCTGCAATATTTCTTTTGCATCAGACCAGCAAGATTTAAAATACGTATGTGTGTGTGTGTGTGTGTGTGTGTGTGTGTGTGTGTGTGTGTGTGTGTGTGTCTTGGGGGTTGCCTATTTGACATTGAGATAGTTTTCTTATAAAACTAGTAACATCAACGGTTGACCTGTAAAATTAAATGTGTCATCTAAGAAAAGAACAAGCCAATGGACTTCTTTATTGTTAAAAGTATTTTGTCAACTTATTTTCTTTATTCTGAAATATATTTACATTTTCAAAAAATAAAATGCAAG
Source organism: Peromyscus californicus insignis (assembly GCF_007827085.1). NCBI lineage: Eukaryota > Metazoa > Chordata > Mammalia > Rodentia > Cricetidae > Peromyscus > Peromyscus californicus. The sequence goes on along the minus strand of NW_026294562.1, from coordinate 132,016,824 downwards.
AGGACAACTAATGCAAATATGTAATATGGAGCTAAATCATTTATTCTGTGCTGCCTTGGATACAGCAAGGTTGCTACCAGAGGAACTTTAGAAATCTAAAAAGGAAGGGGTGTGTCTTAGGGGTGAAGCAAACGAATACCCTAAAACAAATATGTACCACAGACCTCAGGAACTTAAAAGAGTATATCTCAACTGTCAACAATAAAATGGCAATGATTTTTGTGTGTGTGTGAAATAGTCTTGACGAGAATTTTATTCATTGTTTAGTTTGTAGAACTGACAATGTAACTTACTCTAAATAGTGTTCCAAGTGGCACTTATAAAAAGTATTGAGACGGGAAATTGTTTGTGACATACTGAAGGTCAAGCGTGTGAAGAACCGAGGCAACAGACCCATCAAACAGCAGTAAATGGAGGGCTTTGTCTTTAAGTTATGAAGAACGTGGATGTAGTTGATCCTGCCAGGCAGTGTCCTGCAGATTTCTGGGCATAAGACAGATGGCAGTGCAACCAAGCTAGAATCCAGACCTTCCTTCTTTCCCTCTGGGTCTAACTCCTATTATCCACTTGTAAATTAACCTGTCAATTTATCAATCAACACCATCTTGATTCTCCCCAGTTCCACAGCCCAGCCTTGCGGTGAATTTGCCTCGTAAATAACTGGGAGCCCCGTGTTTGTTAGTATTGTGAATGAGTTTATTATCACTTTGATGGCTGCTATGAATCACAAATGCTGCTGAGAGGCTGATAAGAAAAAAGTACATGCACACATTAACAGGGTTGAAACTATTTTAGAGATAAAAGATGGAGTAACTGTGATAGCAAATCATTTAAATTGAAAAAAATGACTAAAAATTGTATTTGTGTGCATGTGAGTATGCATTCGTGTGTGTGTGTGTGTGTGTGTGTGTGTGTGTGTGTGTGCGCGCACGTGTGTGTGTGTGTTTTGAACAATCCTCTGCTTAGAGTAAAACAGAGAGTGAGAACTGCACTGAATTTATGTTTATGAGAGTATCTGTGAGATGATACGAGTGGACAACAGTGGCTCCTGGTCCAGCAAGACAATGGTATATTAGATGAATTAATTGCAAAACATTTGAACACAGCAGGCTTTATTCTAAGACTCTATGGACACATTTACATTTTAGGAGTGGCAATGAGAACTTCATAATGAGGAAAAGGAAGAAATTCTGAAGTATATGTGTAGAGATATGCAGAAATGCTGCTGTCAATAGAAAGCACAGATCTATTTTGCAGTACCCATTAAGTACTATTAAGAAATATTTTGTGAATTTAACATATTAATAAACAATTGACATTAGAGTGGTAATTATTTAGTTTTTTCTTGTTGTCCCTTTAAGCTACTTATTTGACATGTATGATGATATTTAAGTGAGTTTAATTTAGAATTCTTTGACAAATGCTCACATATTAAAATACACAAAATCAGTTGAGTATCTACAAGTTCATACAAGATTTTTCTCAATGTGATTATTCTTTTACATTTGAAAGTACAGTATTAATATAAATCCATGTTTTATAGAATATACAGAGGTACATATTGGGCTTTTGTACCTGTTATTAACTCGCACTTACTTTGAAAGATTACATTAAATTATGAGGTATTTAGGACTGTTATAAAACTAGTTATGTGAATGACTTTCCTTCAAAGCAAGCTGCACAGTTTACAGCGTAGGTATAACCTGGAAACTAAACCTTCTAAATTCCTAAAGACACTCATTCTCTTTGCAATTATGTTTTACATTTTTAAGTATTCATTTTATTTTTATCACAACTCCAAAATGTCTTTTAATATATTTGAACTAGTTATGTGGCTTTTGTTAAAATTTATGCTTGCAGGAATCCTAAATTCAATCAGGTGGGTCTGCAAAGACAATAGCTCTACAAAGATACTTTTATTTTTGTTATACCGAGTGGCTAACATTTGTAGGTGACTCGGGAATTTCCTGAAATATTATTTAGGTACAACATGATGCAACTGTGAGGTATGGAGTGTAGTTAAAATTCTTGGACTTGCAAGTCAGAACAAACCATCAGTCATCTCTTGGGAAATACTTCAGCACAATTAAGACACTGCATAGAAAAGGAATATTCCACAAATGTTATTATACCCAATATGTCATCAGTAGAAATGTGATAAAAATGAAACTATTTGTTAGAACGCAATTTAGAGAACCCGATAGGTTGTCTATTTTATTCAGTTTATAATTAAGATAGTGTTTAAATCTGAAATGAATTCTATATATGCATGCTCAATAGACTATAGCCCAACAATAAGAATGGAATCACATCTCATTTTATCGTAAATTGTGTAATAAGCGATAAGGTAAAAACTAGGTCTAAAATCCTTCCAGCAAAAAATGAAACAGAGCGACCTCAATTGCCCTAATTCCTTCTGCTTTTTTCCTCTGTTTTTTTCAAGTCTCTTCATTTTCCCTCTGTTCACATTATTAGCTTACACATGAGTGCGTTATTAGAAAATAACAAAGCCAAACAGGGGAACTTGGGAGGAGGGAGACAGGTCCCTTCTACAGCTGAAAGGTATTCCCATTCCGTTTGTTAGGAGTGGCAAAAATAGTTTTATAGTCAGGGAGGGACAATGACCTTTCTCTTTCAACAAGCTTGGTGGTTGGTCTTTTGATGGAAAAACTAGGGGATACAACATCTGGTAGTTTGTGTTACTGAGCTTAGCTGAGGTCTTAACGATGTAAGCAGATTATTCTTGAAGTAGAACAAAAAAAATTCCGGAAGACTCAATGGACTATTTAAAGTTATTAGGCGGTGAATTCTACCACTTCAGAACTCTTTTCTGATTCATTTTCCCTTTAGAGCTCAGCTTTGGGAGAGATTTTTGTTTCCCCTTAAAAATCTACCTCTTTCCATCCCCGTTGACTTTTTTGGTGGTCCACAGCTGTTTTGTCATTCACCCTGGCCTCCTTTTCTTTCGCCCCCATCACAGCAGAAATGATTACTCTGCTGATTAAATTTTCTTCTTCAAAACTTTCAGAAGCTGTTCTCTACCCTCGGGAGTCACTTGCTCGAGCAGAGGGGTCGAGCAACGCCAAATAGCACAGCCAAGTCCCAGCAATTTTGCAGAATTGAAAAATATGAACAGGAGCAATGGGTGAGGAAAAAAAAAAAAGGAAGGAAGCACCTGGTCCAGAATTCTAGGCAAGAAGATAAACAGAAGACAGGGCTAAGCAGTCCTGTGAGAGTCTGTTTTCACAGGCGTGCTGTTGTGATCACGCTGGAGGTTTGTGTTGCTTACTCTAGTAAAAAAAAAAAAAAAATGGTTTGAGGCTGGCTATTTTTTTTTTCCTGGTAAGGAAAAAACAAATACAAATGAGACCAACATGCAAGGATTAGAAAAATCCTTAGCGTTCTTTTGAAAGGAAGAAGAGATGTTCAAATTGGAACAAGTCAGTAGATAAACATGCTAAACATATTGGGTATTCCAGTTTACTTGACTTAACTTTGGCAAGGATTTGTTGGTATAGTTATGGTTTTATCTCAAGTTCTTTTTTTTTTTTTTTTTTGGTTTTTCGAGACAGGGTTTCTCTGTGTAGCTTTGCGCCTTTCCTGGTACTCGCTTTGGAGACCAGGCTGGCCTCGAACTCACAGAGATCCGCCTGCCTCTGCCTCCCGAGTGCTGGGATTAAAGGCGTGCGCCACCACCGCCCGGCTTATCTCAAGTTCTAACCAGAGAAAAGTTCAGAAGTTTCAGGGTCAGCCCACCTAGACAGCAGAGGGTCTGTCATCCTGGACAGAGGGGAGCCTGGGTACACAACCCTGCTCTGCTATAGCACCTTGCATTCTAGCTATGAAGCAAGGGAAGTGATAGATGCACACAGCAGCTTCAGTCTCTTCAGTGGTGACAATCGCTGGTTTGCCAGAATTCTGTCTTAGGTCAATCACCCTGTCCTTGGTTCCAAGTGTTCCCCAGACAGAAAAAGGCAATATTCCTAAAACAGAAAGGAATAGAACAGGAAAAGAAGGAGGGAAGAAGGAAGGAAGAGAGCCTCAAGAAATTCACTGGAAAATAACACTTGACAAATCCCAGTGTTAGAATCATTACATAGTAAAAAACTACAGCTAACATGATTTGTTCAGTATTTGGGGAAATCATGTGTTGTTTCATAACTTCAGTAATGCTAAATGTAATTCTCCGTGTTACTATGAGTTTCTAAACATCTTCTAGACTTTCCAGAATCATGGGGAACAGCAGGAATCTGTGTCACACAGGACATGACTCCAGCTCTGATTATTTTTAAAGAATGTGACCTACTAGACAGACTACACCCTTATGTCACATATATTATGGCACTTTCAGGCTTCATTTTCTACATCTTAATAAAATGTTCCATAAGCCACTTATAAGTGAAAGTCTTAATAAGTAAGAATAGCAAAAGTCACTTTTCCATCCTTTACAGGGCTTTCTTCTCTTTATCAAGATTGATGTTTGAAGGAATGTTGATCAAATTGAGCTAAATATAGACTGATCTTTTCAATTTTATCAATATTTGCCAGACATTGTGTTCACACAGACACCATTGGAAGTTAAGAGACATGTTTGGGTATTTTTATCCTCTCAATTTACATTAAGATTTGATAGATTTTTTTTAAAAAAAACAAAAGATCACTCACTGCTGTGTGTCATGTTTTCCTTCCTCAGCACTTGAATGCCTCCAATTGCGCACGCAAATACACTTTGGGCGTTAGGCACTTGTCTGCCCATCAGCTTTCTCAGTTTCACATTTGAGGTATTACTTGTGAAATTCTACTGAAGGAAAGTGTCCACTTGTGGTCATATGGGCAACTGTATAACCAGGGTATTGGCAGAGAAGCAACGGCAAAAGAGAGACCTTTCAAACAGAGGGACTCGTGAGCTATCACCCAGTTTCTCCTTCACCAGCCGTCATTCCCACCAAATGTTCATCACACTAAGATTGGTTTCACCTTTTTTCTCGGTATTTAAACTTGAAACCCCACCCTATCATAATGGTAGGTGCATTTCTGAGTCAACTATGGGATTCTTCTTCAGTTAAGGAAACCAACTGGGAAGACTCTGTCCCGGTATGTGACATGGTGAGCTGTGCTGCAGAAGTGTACGTTCCCCTACAGCTCTTTATTCCTCTCCCTGAATCACTCTCTTGTCTTAGTTACTTCCTGTACACATCTATTTCTTCATGCAGAACCAGGAGGAGGGACCAGGCCCATCCTGCCTAGACCAGACCTTAACTTCTTCCATGAATCCTTCTCCCGGGCTCCACAAACAACCATCCATGTCTTCTTTCATACCCAGTTCCCTACTATTATCCATCTTAAGTTGATTGTTACCATTTCCATTGTTTGCTCTCCAGCCTACCAAAGCTGCCTACAGACTGCCAACTAAGACCAGGCACATGTGGACTTTCTCTCCACATTCATTTCTTAGCTTTTCACCATCCAGCATCTTTCTCATGATAAGAACAGTAGGAGACAAAAACTAGGCCAACAGAAGACCTGAAAACTTACAACCTACCTCTTCACTTAACTGAGGGGAAACCAAGAACCAGGAATGACCTCTCTTCAGCCGGAAAATGAACCAGAGCCCACAGAGTCCGACTCTCTGTGCATTCTCCTGGTTCCTTTTTTCCCCCTCTATATTTCAGTTGACCACATACAGTTTTTCTTGGGAAAATATAATTAATTGTCTTACATATAAAATGAATCTTTCTTCACTAAATTATAAGACCCAAAACCTGAGCACAGTGTCTCACACCCACACACCTTTATGTCTGTCCCTCTAAATTTAGCACAGTGCCTTGCAACAGTGACTATATGTTTTGAACAGAGATGGACCCAAAGGCAACTCTTCATGATTCATGTTTCCCCTCAAGCAGATGTCCAAGTGCTCAAAGTAGGACTTCTACGTTCCTATTCTTGCAGTTTCTAATTTTCCCAATGCATGAAAATCAGCTACATGAGGATCTCTACACCACTACCATTGATATTAATTGCTTTCAGTGGCTGTATTAAATCTTCACAATATTTCAAGGTATTCACCATTATCATTAGCTACAATGTAAAATTAGTAAAATATCTGAGAGAGTTAAAGGTATTCATATTCAACCACAGATAACCAGTATCACATTCAGAAGATGATCTGCTATAGGCCATATCTGTGATGCTTAGGGTTGAACCAGCAGGATGAACCTCTTCAGAAGCTATGTCAGCTGCCTTATTTGCCCATATATTGCTTTCTGTTAAACACACACATGTTGTGATCACCTAGGATGCATGTATACTTTAACATATATCATACCAATATTCTTGCATCAAAATTTCTGATTGCCTTTGAGCCCTTCTTTGAATTGACATCACCAATTTAACTGTTTTGATCACTGGTCTTCAATCTGGATTCTCCCACACTTGCACTTGGGGACTGGTTTTGCCTTCAGAAGTATATCTTCAGCAAGCTAATAGGGTGATTTTTATTTACCTCTGCATCTTTTTTTTCTTTTTTTCTCCTTTTTTTTAATTAAAAGATTTTCTATTCATTTTACATACCAACCACAGACTCCCCTGTCCTCCCTTCTCCCATCCCCAGCCTTCCCCCCATTCCCACCTCCTCCAAGGCAAGGTCTCCCATGGGGAATCAGCAGAGCCTGATACATTCAAATGAGGCAGGTCCAAGCCCCTCCTCCCTGCACCAAGGCTGTACAAAGTGTCTCAACATAGGCACTGGGTCCCAAAAAGCCGGCTCATGCACCAGGGACGGGTCCCGATCCTACTGCCTGGAGGAACCCTAAACAGTTCAAGCTAAACAACTGTCTCGCTTTTCCAGAGGGTCTTACCTCTGCATTTTATTGAAGATTATTCATTTTGTTTCCTTCATTCATTGAACTATTATAAATTATTTTGTGTTTTTGTGTGACAGACTCTTCTCCTAGAGGGAAAAAAAAACTATACTGAAGTAGACATCAAGACCAATTGCTGCAGTTAACCATTGGATGATACATGAGAGATATTATTGTAGGAGTCAAGAGGATGCACACAAGGGAGGCTATGTTCACTTCAACCATCTATAGGCTACTTGTGGAATAGATCACTTGATCTGGGGGAGAAAAAAAATGAACAAACCTTGCCCATCTTGATAATGATACAAGCTATCTGCCTCAGAAGTGGCTTCAGACAAGTGGATCTCCACTATCACACCACTATACCTGACCATTATTGTGGAATAATAGTCCCTTAAAAAGAATGTCTGGACCATAAGTATAGGAAGCAATGAACTCACAGACACAGAATGAAGATGCTTACAATTGAAGTAATATGTTCAGCCTCTTACTTACTTTCAATGTATCTTCTTATGCTTTAGTCATAACAAAAGATTTAATAGCATTTAAATAGATAATTCAATGCATAATTCACTCTCTCATATAAATCAAGAAACAGTGGTTTTTAAATCATAGGTTTAAATATTAAAATAGCTTAAAAACCAGTAGGTCAAACACAGGTAAGGAAACTGAGAACTAAGGAAATGCTGGGGGCAGGGGAGGTTACTGCGCTGAACTTTAGCTTGCATAGCTGTAATAATCAGAGTATCATGGAGGAAGGTGAAATTCAATGCATTTACACTACCACATGAGGCTCATATTTTACCTTGAACTTCTATAGTACAGTCCATTTTTCTAGTACTCATCTATTCCCGATGTCATGATAATGGTCATCAGCTGCGACAACCAAAATTATTCTGAAAGCTTGATAAGAATGTCTTCACAAGGTTTCATTTTACAAGTCAAATGTTGGAGGGGATAAGGACATAGATCAATGGGTAAAGTGGATGCTACACAAGCATGGGGACCTAGGTTAAGATCACCAGCACCAACATGCTATGTATGTACAGCGGTGCATATCTATAATCTCAACGCTGGAAACAGGCAGATCCCAGGGATCTTGGACAGGCCAAAATAGCTGAATTTGCAAATAAGAAAACCTATCTCAAAAAAAAAAATCAAGTGGCATATGATAGAGGAAGACAGTGCGCGCGCGCGTGCACACACACACACACACACACACACACACAAACACATGGGAGAGAGAGAGAGAAAGAATGCAATTCTATCAACTATCATTAGATCCTTATATGACGGAAACTGTGCTATACTTTGAGAATCCAAAACAAAGCTGACTGACCCATTCCATTCATTCTCTCATAGAGGTTTCAGTCTCATGGTGAGTTTTGCAAAGTAGAAATGTCAGTGTCCATAGGTAAAGCTACAAGTCAGCAGTATTTAAATGATGAAAAACAATGATTTCCACACCAAAAAAAAAAAAAAAAAACCCAAACCACAAAGTGAATTCAGTTAGTCCCTAAATGCAAAGCTGAAAAGTCAAAGTGTTTCTTTACTTAGCAAAAGGGGTTCTAAGACTAGTAGTTTCTATACAACACAAAGTGTTACAAATCTAAATCTATTAGTCCAAGAAATTTTAGATCATTAGCTGCAAAACCTAAGGTGGTCCTTCTCTCAAGAGAACAATTTGGTTTTAGATACCACCCACAATGAACCAAGGTAATTATTCAAATCCCTGACCTAGGAAAAAAGTAGCAGAGAGTGTCAAACTAGGGATGCAATGGCTGTGAATGATACCCTCATTTTCACATGCCTTTATTCTACCCAGGGATTGCCATCCTGAAACATGGGGTGTGCAAGTGGTCTTTGTTTTCTATGATGACCAGCAAAGCTAGGATTGGGAGCTGTGTCTGCACAGGGGCAGACTGCCTGTCTTCCGCACTTACTCATGGTAGAGCAATAGTCCCACACTGAGACTAGGTAAGACCATGAAAGTAAAGTACCAAGGATTTGTTCCCAATGTTACTTTGGATTCTTATACACTATCAAATGGAAATCTTACCTCTTCCAAACTTCAATGCAAACCATTTTTTGTAAATAGTAAATGGTCATAAAATGCTTATGAAAATCTATGTTCTCATATATTTTATGTACCTTGAGATAATGGAGATTAAATTATAAAAGCTAAATTTTGTACTGTATATTTCATACAGGACAATACCCACACGATCTGTCCTCCGAAATGGTATCACACTATCCCTGCCTTTAAAGACAGGGAGCATGTGAAAGCTATTATGTTGCAAACCTGTTGAGTGATTTTAGTTTTCAATCTAATTTGGTTCATTTCCCCCTTTAATGCTCCTGCCAAGTTAGGTGAAGATAGTCAGCTCAGGAAAAGGGGAGTACTTTTTAAATAATTCATGGAAAAACTTGAAAAAGTTAAAATCTATTTTTATCATCTGAAAATACCTCATTGCCTTTCTGAGTTTATAAGTAAAGTCATCCAATCAGGTACTGGTTTCTTGGGATTCAAAACTAGGAAAGCCTTCTGAACTTTGAATCATATTTCAGATCTCTCCTAGGTACAAACCTACACTCTGAATTTTTCAATAAATACCACATGTCTAAGCACATACTAAAATTAGATTTTTCCTACCAATGGAGGGGGTGTGAGATAGTCACACCAGAGAGAAGTAAGGCTTCTTGCATGATGTATGGCTATTCTTGGTCTTCTCCAGTAGGTGTAGAGCTCAGATCACTTTGCTCAATAATTTGTCTATCTTTGCTAGTAGCTCTTTATTCATCAAATCCTCTATTCCACTTAGAAAACACAGATGCTAAATTTTAATCTGATACTAAAATCCAACATTCATCATGGACTTCATGTTCCTGTGTTGAGCTAGGTGAATTTATTTTGGTTGACCTCAATGGTCTCTTTCAATGCCAGCATGGGTAGTCTGATTGGACAGTATATATTACTAGAACAATACAAACACAGAATAGAAAATTCCAAGCTGTTACATCCCTGGTTCCTTAAAAAAAAAAAATACTTTCTTATGTGTTTAAATAGCCTGCCTTTCAGCGTGCTCTGTATTCACGTCTAAAGAGTCCTAGCATTTCAAACTCTTGGGTAAGAATGACGTGACAGGTCATAAGATTATCTTCAGTGGAGTCCTTCCTGTCCAGAAAATTGGCATAGTCAGTTCTCCAAAGGCAGAGGAAAAGTATGGGAAAAGGGCATGATAGAGCTGTGAGAGAATGTTCACAGGGTGTTCCCCAGATTACAGACTGGTAAGAGAAGTCCATAGAAGGCTATAGCATGGGAAATAGAGTTTTCTGTGGAGTCTTCACAAGGCCCCAAGGCAGATGTTTTTCATCAGCAAATCCTTTTACTAGTAGATTTGTGAGGCCTGTTCGGAACAGCCCTGGGAATTTCTGTGTGTGGGGGTGGCCAACGCAACAGTTCAAATCGCTAACAAGAATTTGGCCAAAGCTATTATTTCTCTACTGCCAAATCTTGCTCCTGAACATGCAACTCTTTGTATTTGCAGAACAGACATAATGTGTAAGGGCTTCAACAAACACCAACAGCAGCAAACAGAAACACACAAAAGCTTAGCTTTTATTAAAATAATTTTAAAAGATAACTTCTTTTACCAAGCAGCTATGTGCCTTGAAATTAATTTCAGTCAATGTTTGAGAAGAGCAACTCAGTAGGAGCTGAACAATGATATGAATATCTGTGGTAATAGCTTAATTGCTAACTTGCAAATAATTTTGGAAATTAATAGGCTGCCAAATATTCAATTTGGCCCCATCACAAAAAAATAGCTCATTTTTTGAATTGTAGACCTTAAATATGAAGTTATAATCAAATTTGATAGAATCTTTGACTAATTACCATATGAATCTATTCAACTGCCATTTATTGAGTATCATCCGTGTGCCAGGCAACAGTCCTCATGCTAAAGCCTGCCTACTGCCTTTGTGTGCTTGTGTCCAACTCAAGAAAGAGCAGAGACAATTAGTCCAGTGAAAAGGATGCAGGGCATGAAGGTCCTTATGCTTTGGTTCAAGATCATGGCCAATGAGGTAAAGAATACATTTCAATGACAGAGAATTTAGTTGGAATATATTTAGACAAAACAATCCACTTCCATAACATATAATGGATTTCTAGACATTGGGCTAGTGGCCTATAGAAAGTAAAGGCAAGCAATCATGATGGAAACTGGAGAGATGGCTCAATAGTTAAAAGCACTGGCTATTCTTCCAGAGGACCCAGATTCAATCCCCAGCATCCTCATTGACGTTCACAGTCCTCTATAACTCCAGTCCCAGCAGATTTGATGATAGTCTCTTTTGGCTTCCAAAGGCCCCAGGAATGCACATCATACACAGAAAACATAAACACATGGCACTCATTCACATAATATTAAAAAATAAAAGAACGGGAGGAGACATAACTCCCAGTATGGGTGAGAAGAAATGGAAGTGGATTTGGGATAAAATAAAGAATAAAGATCATTGACATGTTTAGAAATCACTCTGAATGTCAGAGAAAGTGGGTAAGATGGGGCTGGAATTATTTTGTAGGCCCATCTTGAAAAAGTGAATGAGAGGTGTCACTTATCAATAGATGAAACAAAGAAACAAAGCAGATTGGGGGAGATGCGTCTGAATTCTGGTCTGAAATTAAACAGAAATCTGTTAGTATGTGGACACATGTGTCCTTAGCAGGGCATTCTTCATTCTTAACATGGCTGGGACATCATCAATATATTTAGGAATGGGTATGAATGGGTTCCAAAAAGGTCCTTTATTGGACTATCTAACTGCACAGTGTTAGAGAATGAAGGCTGGGTATCTGGTAGCTAACACTAAATGCCCTGCTGATATGTACTCGATATTTGACTGTTTAGTCATTTAAGCAGGCTCAGCCTCAATTTTCCTGCCCAGGTGAATATATAGTAATGTTGTCCATTGTCATGGGTTTGGGGAAAAAAATAACACAATCCAGTAAGGTTTTAGTACATAGCCTGTAGCCAATGGATGCTAGCCATTATTGTTAATATTGTTGTCATTATTATTAAATGATGATCAGAGAACAAAGAATGAACTTTTGTGTAATAGCCATGTTTAGAGAACACACGATCCACACACATGAGGCTCAACATCAATGCAGATTTTCCTGAATGAAAAGTGAAAACAGAACACATAATCAATCCTGCCGTATAGATCCCATTCTAGGTCGAATCTTGCTGCTCATCACACTCCAGAGACCTTCGTCGTAAGCGGATTGATCTGATGGTCAATTTAGAAATTCTCTAGGTGTTATTCTATGGGTGATAATACAAAAGTACCACACGTGCCCTGTCTCAGAAAAAGTACAGTTTGTGTGCAGTTTCACAGTGTCGCAGTGATGTCCTGTCCATCATCCACAATTTCCCAGGCCTCTCAGTGATGGGAGAGAAGTGGCTTGGAGTGGGAAGACAGTTTTTATCCTTCCAACACTGTCAGCATGACTGGTTTCTGCATGCCAATGTCTCCCTCAGTGGTAAACTTTAGACAAAACTAGCCTCCTACCAGAGCAACCACTGATAATAAACTAAACAACGTAAGTAGTTAATTTTGAACTGAATAATACGTGTAAAAATCTAGACTCCAAATGGACTCTCAGAATTATTGGGGCACTTTTCATCAAGAATAAATCTCCAGGGTTCATCAGCAACTACAATGCTCGAAAGCATGCCATAACCCAGTCATATTCAAACAAGTTCTTTGGTGGCCAAAGAGGTTTAGACAGTGTGAGACAAATTTTAAGGATCTTGGTTCTAACTGCTCAGAAGTATGGCTCTCATTCATGGAGCGGAAGTTAATTCAGTTGCCTTCTTTCTTGTAATGGAGAGGTGTTCTTTTTAAAAGGAAGAAAAGCAGTTTATTTTTCCACTTTGGAAATGGCCACAGAGGCTTCTGAATAACGCGAGATCACACATCTGGCACCGGAGAAGCTTTGGCAAGAATTTGATTAAATCTGCCACTATTTGTGTCAACAAATGTTGCCAGATAAGTGGCAAAGAAGGTTGGCATAGTTGTGCCAAGGGCACCAGGTACAGCAGCTGTTATATTGAATATGTTGACTAAGAGGAAGCCAGGCTCCACCATGGGAAATGAACTGCTTCTGGAATAATGGAAGGCATTTCATCCCTTAAACAATTATACCAAATCTATTCCTTGAGAAAGATTAACTTCTTTTCAAAAACTGCATGAAACTTGGAGTAAGCAGAACAAAGAGAAGACAAAAAAAAAAACACAGAAGAAACTGTTTTTGAAATGCATGCAGTTGGTCGTGCACTAGGAAATCAAACCCTGTCTTCAAAGTCAGAAGAAGAGAAAGGTAATAAAGATTGAAAATAACTCCCAGCACACTATCCAAGTGCTTCAAGACCATCACTTCCAAAGAGCTGGCATCAAGAATTAGGGATTAATGGGATGGTTTTTCTTTTCTCTGGAAAGACCATTAATTCAGCAAGTACTCACTGAATAAATATAATAAGTAACAAATGTTTGACAGACATGCCCACAGTCAGACTGCAAAAAAAGGATGGTGTCCTTGTTTCCATGGGTCACAATCTACCATGAAAGGCACTGTATAAAAACAGTCATTAATTAAATAATGTGCAATTATAATAAAGTTTACATACACAAGCAAATGTGGTATACCTTATCATGCAAAGACTAGGCACCCAGAGGAAGTGGATGATCTCATTTTCTGCACACTCCCAGTACTCCTGTGTGCAAGGTACTGCAGGACATCATAGCAGTTCCTTTTCTGCATTCTAAGGGTTAGCAAATCGTTTCTGTTTTAAGGCCCTGTAGGTCATAGTTTATGATCGTCGTCCTTATGATCTCCACTGGTTCGCCCCTGCAACCACTACACTTCTTGTGAATGCAGTTCCAAAAGCTATGCAAACTTACATATTCCTGGAGTGTTCTATGAATAGAAACAGGTGCGAGATAGATCAGGCTTACTCTGCAGGTCTGCATGCCATCGTTTTTTCCGGTCATTGCTACACTGTTGCAGATGGTTCGGAGGCATTTATGCTAAGAGCTAGCTAGGAACTTCATACACAACTACATCCACTAGAGATCCATCTCAGTACTCATTAGCCACACTCTCTTCTTCCACGGCCTGATAGAGAGCTTATGAGGCTGTTACTTTCCTCTCATTCACTACTTCAGTGCATAAGTAATCTATCCATCCATTAAAATTGTCACGGGGTCTAATGAAAATGCATCTGACACCCTGCAGCCCGAGTAAGCCTGCCTGATGGCTAGTAGAACAAACTAATCTACTTACAGTTTTCCCACAGAACAAGCTGCTAAGTGATAGAAAGACACAAGAAGCCATCTAAGTAATGAGAGGGAAAAGAAGCTAACTGTAAACAGAAAGAAAAGAAAGGAAAGGAATACATTAACTACAAGTCTGCCTTTCTCTTTCCCGTCTCTCTCCTTTCCCGCCTGCCTCTAAGCTGCCTTGCCATAGGCCAAAGCTGCTTATTTATTAACCAATGGGAACAACACATATTCTCAGCGTACAGAAAGGCCTTCCCCAGCATTGACTGGACAATCACTCTCGATCAATTAAAGGATTCTGAAGGGTAGATCCCATAGGCATAGCTCCTGACAAGGTACAAGAGCGGGGGACCTTTCCTGAAACGTTGGGTGAAGATGCGGTAGGAGGACATCCTTTGGATATGGACAGATGCACACAAGTGCATCTTTTCCTGCTTTAGGATCTGAGTCGCTGCCAGTGTACCGTGCGCCACAGTTACTGTGCATTACAGGCCCCGGGGTGACATAATTAAAGGCTCATCTTGGCGAGAAGGGGAGAAAGCCTGGTGATTTTGCCGCAGAAATCAGAAGACCTGTGGCTTGACAAGCCGCAGCAGGTGGGAGTCACAGGGTGACCCCCAACAAAGAGGTGGGAGCCGATAAAGAAAAGGAGATAATTCCAGTGTCCAAAGAAGGGTTATTTACCAGAAAAGGAAGTGTACACAGACAAGGGCGACAACCCTCTCAACGGCACAGTCAAAGGAGAGTGGGGTAGTTCTGCTCAAAATAGAAGCCAGCTTTTATATTTTCTTATAAAAAAAAAACAACCTCATTTCCAAGTTCTTCTCTCATATTTCTATTGCTATTTGCATGGAGGAAAGCACCAATTTCAACAAATAGTCTCAATTCTCACACCTCCAAGAAAGCAGCAATGCTTTTGAAACAGAGGAATGCAATTATACCTGCAAACTGCAAAATATGCCTCCTGGTTATTCAGATTTCTTCAGCATTAAGCTCCAGGTTTGCAAAGTCCTGGGAGAGAAGCGATGACATTCAGGGACCTGAATGCTCACTGGTAAGGACATACATTGAACCACTACTTTGCTAACAAATCAACCCACACCTTTGTCCTCAGGCTTGGTGGCAGTCTGAGCAAACCACAGTTTCTCACACAATGTCTCCATCCCCTGGATATCCATGTGTTTTCAAGTGCTAAGGAGAAGCATTCCCTACAAGAAATACAGGCTCTGTGAATCTTCCTGACTCAGATACCTACCAGATATGGTCCTTCAGACTGATCAGCCTGCTTGTAATTGCAACAAAGGCTGAAGACACAAGGTATTCCAGAGGGATGCCTCTTAAAAAAAAAAAAAAAAGAAAAGAAAAAGAAAAAGACCCAGTCACCCAGTCATTTTCAAAAGTATCTTCCACATCTGCAACTTTGAAACAATTCTCCAGTGACTAAATATTGTGCACTATGCTTTATTGTATTCAGGGCCAGCCTTCTGTCTTTGTTGAATATCTCATTGTGGGTGTCTATAGACTTCAAGGATAGAGCCAGCCTATTAACTGTGAGAATTTGCCTGCACTTTCATTTATTTCAATGAGATGAAAAAAAAAAAAAGTCCAGATGGTGAACCGGTTTGGATAGGTGTGTTGCTGTAGGTTCGGCCCAGCTCTGCCAAATCTCCTGCCCCAACTCTCACTGGAGCAAATCAATGTGTGCAGATCCTTTCTTGGCAGTGTCTGCTCTCTCTTTATTTGTACGTTATTTTGACACAGGACACAGAAAATTGGAATCTTCATTTCCCAATACTGCAGGAAGGTTTCTGTACGGTACCTCCAACGGGAGCCAATCACATCCTTGTTAACAACAAGAAAACCAGTGATCTAGGGATGTTTCATGCCGCATCAGCCCTGGAAGAAGAACTCTTTGATTTCGCATACTTTGTCTCCACCATGGAGCTGGCTGGCATAATGGACTTTTACAAGGGGCTCTGAAGCAATTGGCAATTAAGTGGTTTGAAGGGGTGCTTCTGGGTTGCCGTGAAAGGCTTCAGGTGTGAAACGCTTGTTTTCAAGAGCACTGAACAAAATGTATGGTTGCTTTCAGCACCCCCTTGTCCTTCCAGAGGAAGGGGGGGGGGCGCGGACTCCGGGGGAAGCAAGGACACTCAAGAGCAATTTGCTATTCAGCATCTGAATGCCCAACGCTTTCTTCCCCCCAATCCTTGTGTGGCTGGTGAGGGGGGCAGATTGAGATGGCACAAACAGCGCCTAGCACAATGGTGGATCAAGAGAGAGGCAGGGAAAATGAGGCTCGGGAGAATGGATGCCTGAATGAAGGGAAGCCGGCTTGATTGTTAATTGTGGGTAAATGTGTTCCAGGAGTGAAAAGGGTTCATGGGCTACTTTAAAGCTATACCCAAGCAATAAGTACAGAGAGTGGCGGAATAAGGAGATGGTCCTGACCCTTTTAAGGGCTATAGTAGTACATCTGGCCCACTTGAAAAGTAAATTGAGAACTGTTCAAAAAAGGTAGGCAAATGCATATGTGTGTTCGAATCCTATTGCTTGCAAGAAGAAGAAAAAAAATCTGGCAATTCCCATTCACAGGCAGTGTGCACTTTAAAGTATATGCTTTTCTTTTTGAGTATTAGTCAATAGGGCAAAAGATAATATGCAATACAGACGCTGTGGAATAGATAAATATTTAAAATATGACTTTTTCTCAAGAATACAGCCTTCTATTCTAGGATGAAATGTATTTGCACTGGAGCCAGTACAGGGGTAAAGGAAACTTCAAACAGTCTTCATGAAGGATATTGTTCCCTTAGTTCTGTTTCATGTCACTTTCCCTCGTCTGACCTTTACTTCCAACATATTGATTTTCTCCTAACCCAGCCTTGCTTTGCAGAAAAAAGGGGTATTGAATCTTTGAGCTGCTTACATATCACTATTGTACATGCATCCTTAAAGGTGAAGGTGCTCCTTTCAGGAGATGGCTATCTGACTGACAATGTGATTAGGATTGTCTGAGGAGTTTTCATTTGAAATGGAGGAGGTCACATGTATCAATCTGGGAAAAGAGACATAAGGGGACTTGCATCGAGTTGTCTTTTAAATGTTTCTCAAAGAGTTCTGGTTTTGCTCTAAGCAAGAGCTCCTCAGATAACATGCATGCGATGGCAAACTTATCTTTGTTAATCGAGATAGGGAGGTTTTGTTTTTTTTTTTTATCACTTTTTGGGTGATTTCTTTTCTGAATTCTGAATGTTTCCCTCCAATCAAATGAACACCGTGGTTTTCTTAGAGAGGCTCTTTTTGTCAGAATCCTGGCTTATGATGTGCAAACATAGTTGAACCAAGCATTATACTACTGGGACTGCATTCTGGACATTTCCCATGGCATCACAGACTCACTGTTGCCAAAGAAGGTAAGCAGTTAAAACTGCACATCCTCAGTAAGGATACTGAAATCATTTTAGATGCTTTGGAATTCTGTCCCCTTTGCAGCCAGATGAGAGCCCCAAGAGGAAGAAAGGAATGGCTCACCTTTCATTTGTCCTACCTCATTCCAGAACAGTCTTATGATCCTGTCAGCAGCAAGATCACCTGGTCATAGTAGTCCAGTTTGTTGCCCTGAGGGTTTGACAGTAAGCATTTCTGCCTGTGGCTTTGAAGAAAAGCCAAGGCAAGGTTTTAACAATGCAGTACTCCATAGCATACACGGGGTGGGTGGACTGTTTGTGCCCCAGTCCTTCATCACATTGTAAGGTCTGTTTGTGCCATTAGTGTGTGGTCCTCCCCAGCATCACAGAGAAGAGGGAAGATAAAAACTTCCATGCCACTGAAACTACAGCATGGGAGAAGGCTCATCCAAATAAAAAGGCTGTTAGCTTTTGTCTGCCTAGACCTTGAATCAAAGGTACCATGGGAACTGGGAAAGACCCACATGTCTAAGCTCTCCTCTTTCCTCACTCCCATACTGGAAGCTGACCCAGATGAGCTTTTTCTAATGTCCCCTTCCCAGTGGGGGAATGAGTCTTCTTCACATTTCTTTCTGAAAACACCTAAGAGTATCAATACTCCACGATCTCCAATCAATTCCCAAGCTGTGCCCTTTGAGCTCTCTGCTCTCCCAAGTTAGGACTTCAGAGAAGGCAACACAGAGGAACTAAAATGGGCCTGATGAAGCCCAGTGCTAAATCCTTGAGTTTTGGATTCAAGTATGAATTAGCTTGAGTTTTCCCTTCCAGGGAAAAAAGAGGCAGTTTTGAACTCAGGCTTAAATGAACACTTCGTCACATTGAAATTACTGCAAAATGCGCTGAACAAAAAAATCGCAGTTATGCTGCTAAAATCTCTTGAGCTCATTCCAGAGGTTTAGTGAGAGGTCTTGTTTTATATTATGGCTCTCTCAAAAAGCATGTATGATTTTAGGCACATTTCCTGCTTCAGCCACAGGTTCTTCCTCTATCATATGGAGACGATGGTCCTAGTTTCATGGAATGATAAAGATTCACATGGTCTACAAACAAAATACGTCTATTACACTTTCTAAGTACACTCCCAGTGTTGCCTAGCAATATATCCCATCAAGTTGTAAGCAGCCCCTATATAACTGGAGCCAAAAGTTGTCAACTAACTGTGTGGCTCAAGGAGTGCAGTTCCTCTTGATGCTTGACTCATAAGGAAGTCCAACAATAAACTGTGATGAGCCACGGATATTTGGAGGTCTAGGCTAACTTCTCAAAGTCCTGCACTCCATTGTTTTGCGGAGTTGATCGATCAGGATCCGCCTGATTTCTCTTTGTATTGCTGGTTCAAAGCAGATAGGCCTTTGTCCTTATGCCAGGTCTTTTCAGCCACAAGAAGTAGCTAACAGATAAAGCAGTATCGCCATGCTCTAAGGTCACAGGCAGCTCTTTATAACTAAGCATAGACTACTCTGTCATTTTTCAATCAATGAACCTTCTAGGTAAGTCTTACCTACCTTTTGTTGGCACTCTGGGAGAATACTACTCCTTATATTATTTCATCCCATCCTTATGTCTCTCCCCTCTGGGAGGAAAATGTCATTTTCTCTACATAGATCATATGCACTTTTCCCCCTTGTTCTTAAATAGGTGTTTTCTCAATTAATCATTTCTCTTACTTTAGAAATTAATTTTTAACATTTTCTTCCCCTTGGACATCTCATGCTGTGTGATTGCCAAAGTATGTTCAGCAAAGCTAACTGAAACAGAAACTGTAAAAGATAAATTTCAATAAAGATATATGGAGATGCTCAGTAGTGTTTTGAAAAGACCACAAAATGTGCAACAATTATTTCTTTTTGTCATTTATCAAAATATTATAGATCTCTGTATTAGTGAAATTATTAAGGCTACTCCACGTAGTTAAAAGGAAAGTTTATTAGTGGCGTAACTTACAAATGAAGGGATAGGTGGGTCTCAGGGTCTGGGGAAAGTGTATCACAGTCCAGCGGTGTTCTCTAGAGCTCTGCTCGGTCAACCTCCACCATCCAGTGTCCAGGAACAGAGAGAGCTCACCCATCTGGATCTCGGGTCTTCAGGGTCCTCCCTTGGCCCCGTCTTGTAGGCGTGACAGTTACCGAAGCTTCAATGGGGGTTGGAACTTCCAGATCAAAGCTGGAGTGGCTATCCACTACATCTCTGTTAAAGAGCATTTCTGAATAAAATAATGCATTTGAAATCCACAAAAAAAAATCAAAATAATTTTAAATGAATAAAACTATGATTACCTCAAGCATTATTAGACATTAAAATTTTTCTAATGGTTGCCAATGAATGAATTCAGGTGCTTTGTGAATTCTTTGAGAGCATGTAAAAAATTGTGTGTTTGTGTATGTCTGAGTAATGTTCATTTTACTAATTAGTAGATATATAACATTAGAGAAATCTGTGACTTTAAATTTTAAGACATTTGCTTCAATTTTTTATTCTTATAAATGAAGAAAATTAACATGACAAATAAACTTACTTGAGCTTTTATAGCAAGGGGCTTTTAGAAGCAGTTTGAATCTACATCCCTCACCCCACCTACCCCACCCCACAGCTTCCCTTAGGCCCCTTGTGTTGCAAGTAAGGAAACTCATACATTGCAGGAAGTCTATATGTTTACTGGAACAAACAGAGAGTCTAGTTTTATGTGAAAGAGTCTAATGCCCTGAACCCTTCAGCACTGGTACAAAACAAAAGTCATGAGGCCATTTCTTCCTCTCTTATTATTACTTTACTTACTTTTTTTTTCTCTGTTCCTAATTTTGGGTAACAATTTCCTACTCTAAGGAGGATGACACATTTTACAGACGCTTCCCTAAAGGGGTCTAGTTGTCAGCAAGTATGCATGTTTCTCTTGCTGTGTTCTAAAGGAGGGACCATAGAGTCAAGAGAGCATTATATGCATTGTAAATAATAATAATAATAATAATTCAGAGAAAGTGTGTTTAACTCAAGGAGATTTATGCTAATGAGAAATCATTTTTTAAAATGTGCTGTTTTTACAATAATTTTTAAAAGTTCATTTTGTTCAATAGTATGTCCTAGATGGGACACATGGGTCATTGATGTTCACTGCAGATAGTTGTCCACTAACGATTTCTAGTTCAACCTCTTCCTCACACTTCCATGAGGAGGCCCTCCCTAACACATACAACACACCCTCTGAGCCAAGAAGAGGAAGCATCCATCTGGGGCTGCGAAATACAAACCTTACGCCTCAAATGTCATCTTCGCGATTTATGGGTGGCTGCTCAACACCCGAGGAAAGAATGCAGATACAAAGACACTAGCTTCCACCAGCTCCCATGCCCTTCCTCCCTTCCTCTGAAGACTTTCATTTTAAAGGTTAAAAAGAGTTTGCTGACATGGTTTCAAGCTTTCTTAACCAGCATGTGAAAAGTGGAGCCAGAAAAGTTGGGTACAGATGGGAAACTTAGGAAAAGGTAGACAGGAAGGAATTTTAGTCAGAGTATTTGGGAACAAAATCTTCGGAACGATGGTAAGGAATGTGGACTTACAGGAACAGGGTGGTTTTCTCTGATACTAATATTCCTTAAACACTTTAAATCACCATATTCCCGAGCAGGGGGAAGGGAGTTTGTCTTTCTAGTCTTTTGCTGTCTTGCTTTATCTTTGTCTTCTGTTGACTTCCCATTATTCAGTCCCCAGCACCACCTTGTCCAGGGCCAGCATATATTAAGATCTCAGTGAGCAACCGGTAGAGGAAGGCAGTAAACTCAAACCCTGAATGTTGTAAAGGTTATTTTCTTCTCCTTCTTTTTCAACTCTTAAAATAAGCTCAAACCACATGCAGCTGAAACACAGCCAGATGTTCATAGCTGCTCCACAATTCTGCCTTAATGTTTTGTAAAACAGTTTTTTAGGCAAATGCAGACAGAAGGAACAAAGCTCTTCTTCCCTTTTCTTTCTTCTTTCTCTTACACACTGCATTCTTCTTCACACCCTCATCCCCTCCAGCTTGCCCTAAAAGGACCAGAGATTATAAACCCATTCTAGAAACTCAATTTGTTTAGAGAAGTTGCACAAAAAAACACAGGGGCTCCTGCACTGCCCCGAGTCAAGGCAGAGCCTGTGTTTGAGAACTCCTCTGAGGATGTGGAGACACTCTCCAAACACTTTCCTTATTTCAATGGCACACCTGCTTTTCTACCATAATATAGCTCACATGTCTTTTGCTTGCCTTTGTTTAGGTAATTACTAGAGTTTACAAATACTCTTTAAAATGTAATTACTGTAGATTGCCTGGGAAGTTCCACAAGCGTTACGCAAGAGTTTTTGAATTGTGTTGCATACACAGAAGTATACTGCTTTGAAATATTATGACTTGGTCCCACAGGAACTGCATAGCCAGATTGGAATTGTTGGAAATTATGTAAATTGTGTTCTTAATTTACAAGTTTAAAAAATTATTTTTTACTTCTATTATCGAATACTATATCTCCTTTGTAATATATTCATACAGAGGAATGAAGGTAAGCACAACTCATATGGAACAGAGGAATGTGACCCGAACATTGGCATCCACACCACTGGTCTTGGTGTCTAAGGGTCAAGTTAATGCTTCACCTTTTCTGCTCCACAGCACTTCTTGCACTTCTGTAGAATGTATGGTAGCTTTCACGTGTTTGCTTCTTGTCAATGCTTTGCTATCAAAACAAAGTAGATGGATATCCACTTGAGCAGTGCACAATATACTCCACAACACTCAATTTACCAGAGAATCCGTTTCTTTGTTCAATGAGTAAAATAAGAGTATGTGCCACAGCCAGACTCGACTGGGGTTGCAAGAGGAGATTCATGGAAGGCACTCAGTGTAAAAATATGTGCTTAATACCTGTTGCCTATTTAATATAACTACAGTCTCATCATAGCTGATAATTTCAACATTGCCTCAGCAGAAAATTCTCTATCTATTTAATAGTCATGTAAATAGAATTTCCCATTTAGAGTCTAAATACTAAACTATAAAATGGAAAGTCCATTCAAAAGACTGTATTACCAGAACCAGCATTTTAAAACACTAAGTCAAGTATCAAAGGCCTCTCACACTGGAGTTTCAGCAAAGAGAAGGAAGATGCCACCACTCCCACAGGCCTTTGAGCTCCCTCATTGTGGCTTTGAAGCCCAGTACAAAGGCTCAGCAGAGGGCACCAGCATGCACCTTCAAGTGAGGCCACACAGGAAGAAGCACTTTACATATCACACTTCCTGCTGCATATTCTTATCCCTTAAGGCAGCTAAATGTAGCGAAAAATTCTTTTTTTTAAACTGTCCTTTTATTTAAATGCATAATCAGGATAGTTGCCAGGAAAGAGCCAGAGAGAGAGAGAGAGAGAAAACAGTTCCAGAGTGGAGTCCTCTATTGATCTAAGAACTGCTTTATGAGCTCTGAAAGTTTTATCCTTGGTGCAAAAGCGCCTAGAGTCTATTATTTGTGAATTAATAAGCTGTACAAATCAGAAAGTGCTGAAAAATGTAGTTGAACAGTTTCAGACTTGTTCCCAAGTTCTGAGGATTTAATTCAACAAGCATAAATGGTACAAAAACGATTTCCAAGTATTTCTTCATATCTTATCGTTGACCTTATGCCCTTCTATTAACCTGTAAACCTACATCCACCTACTACTTACTATCTGTCCTGACTGCTCCCCAAACTACCTGTCCTTTCTCCCTCAACCTCTCTCCAAACTTCAGATCTACATTGGCAATGGTCTCACGTGTGGAAGACCTGGAATTAAACAAAGAATGGGTAATGGCACCTTTCAACCTATTATGTTTTCCTCTCTGATTTCCATATTGATGCAAATACACCAAGTCTCTAATGCTGT
Organism: Peromyscus californicus insignis; assembly: GCF_007827085.1. Taxonomy (NCBI): domain Eukaryota; kingdom Metazoa; phylum Chordata; class Mammalia; order Rodentia; family Cricetidae; genus Peromyscus; species Peromyscus californicus. The sequence goes on along the minus strand of NW_026294562.1, from coordinate 131,993,256 downwards.
AAATTCATTGGTTTTCAAGATCTCCATTTCAATTTCCCAGGTAGCCCAGACTGAGTCAACATTCAGACTCTGAAATAGCTTTCCAGTGAGAAGCAGTCCTAAGTCACCATTTTCCATTCATAAGAAAGTGCATCCACTCTGCCCAGAGACTCCCTCTCGCTCTGGGCTGAAATAAAAGTGGAATATTCAGAATTACTACAACAATGTTGTGTTCAGTTATCAGCTAACCATGGGAAGATGGCCAAATAATGACAATTATTCTAGCCTTGGTATCACTGAGCTTCTGAGTCACCACCAAAGCATCCCTTAAACTGACCATGACCAGCAAGGACATGGAGAAATCACTTCTGCTTAAGTTAAGCTAATCCTACATTTGTATCCATGACTCCTTAGATGCTTTTATTCACCCTTACTCCTCACTCTAATACAAGTTGTCTTTCTGAATTACTTAAAGGTTTCTTACCAGTTTTTCTTCAGTTTCTTCCTTTTATCCTTTGTGTTTTCCAATGATCGTCCCTCTTCAAATTCCTAACTGAATGTCATAATATCTCCTCATGTTTGAATGAACCCTGTTGGGTAATTCCATAGGAAAAATTCTATGGGATATTAGCTGTAGCTGGAGTTTTCACTGGTCCTGCCCAGGCCCACAGCTACTCAGACCCAAATAAACACATAGAGGCTTATATTAATTAAAACTGCTTGGCCATTAGCTCAAACTCACTACTGATTAGCTCTTACACTTAAACTCAGCCCATTTCTGTTAATATATATGTTTCCAAGTGTTCCCTGGCTTTACCTGTGTGCCATTACATGCTGCTCCCTGGACAGTGGGCTGGTGTCTCCTGACTCAGCTTTTCTCTTCCCAGAATTCTCCATGTCTGCTTATCCCACTTATACTTCCTGCCTGGCTCCTGGCCAATCAGTATTTTATTAAACCAGTGTACAAAAGCATTATCCCACAGCATTTCCCTGTAGCTAGAGTTTTCCTGCCTGGCCCACAGTCAGGACAAATCTCTATCACCTGCCAGTCCCACAGCCGTCAGACCCAACCAAGTAAACACAGAGACTTATATTGGTTACAAACTGTATGGCCGTGGCAGGCTTCTTGCTAACTGTTCCTACAGCTTAAATGAATCCATTTCCATTAATCTATACCTTGCATCTTACTGGCATCTTCACATGCTGTTTCTCATCGTGGCAGCTGGCAGTGTCTCTCTGACTCAGCCTTCTACTTCCCAGCTTTATTCTCCTCCTTGTCCCGCCTACACTTCCTGCCTAGCCAATGGCCAATCAGTGTTTTATTTATTGACTAATTAGCAACACATTTGCCATACAGAACATCTCACAGCATTTCCCCTTTTCTGTTTAATTGAAAAGGAAGGTTTTAACTTTAACACACTAAAATTACATATAACAAAACAATTATCAAGCAAGAATTATAGTTATAATATCTAGTCTATTTGTATTTGGTAAAATTAAAGAAGATACTTTATCTATTCTATATTTATGAGTCTAAAGTTTCATATCTAATTTATCTTTTATCATAACCAAGGAAAATTATAACTAGCTAGCCTTCAACTACATCAAAGATCTCAGAAGGATATAATATTACCTAAGTAAACAGGATGAACATTGTAAGCAATGTCCAAAAATCTAGAATGACAGGGAGAGCTGTCTACCTGGACAGTCATCCAAAGTTCCTCTATAAAGTTGGGGCATCCATCTTCGGCCCATAGGCCTAGTATCTGTCAGTTGCTTCTTCCTGTGTCTGGCAGTTTCTTCTGTGAAGCAGAAACCTGAAGGACCATTTTGTCTTGCAAAATTCAGTGGTCACCTTCCTATGGGTCCTGAATGTCCAGTCAATACAATATTTTGTCAAGCAGTCTAAGCAAGGGTACTTTTTTTGCCCAGTGTCTAACTTTTGCCACAAAGAAGGCAAACTCCATTAATAGGTTTACTGTGTTAAAGTTAAAGCTTTCCTTTTTAATTAAACAGAAAAAGGGAAATGCTGTGGGATAATGCTTTTGTACACTGGTTTAATAAAATGCTGATTGGTAGCCAGGGAAGGAAGTATAGGTGGGATAAGCAGACAACAAAAATTCTGGAAAGAGGAAGGCTGAGTCAGGAAATGCCAGTCCATTGTCCAGGGAGCAGCATGTAATGGCACACAGGTAAAGCCATAGAACATGTGGTGATATATAAAGGAACAGAAATGGGCTGAGTTTAAGTGTAAGAGCTAGTTAGTAGTTAGCCTGAGCTAATGGCCAAGCAGTTATAAATAATATATACCTCTGTGTTTACTTGGGTCTGAGTGGCTGTGGACTGGGCAGCACACAGGAAAACTTCCAGCTACAATTAGCAGAAAATACACAGGAAAAGAGCCTACATATACATGTACAGTATAAAATGTTCAACCTCACTTAGCAATAAAAAATATGAAATATTTTTGATTCACCAGCTACCTGGAAATGTTAAAGGTGGATGGATGATGGTCACCGATTCTATGGAGACAGGAAAATAAGATGCTTGCACAGGAATTTGGGTAATAGAACTTCATAAGCCACTATCCCTATGCCACTCCAACACACCAGGCTTAGTCATTGAAAACTCCACAGGGACATCTGTGTTTCAGCCAAATATTCCCTAATCACCAGAAAAGAAGGACAACCAAGGTTCACTGCAAAGCTCAAGAAGGGAAGGAAGAGAATAAGGGATAGTAGAAGATGTAGCTGGCCATAGTTGTGAGAAAGGAACTTGGAGGCCTCTGTTGAGCTTGGTGTCTTTGGTTTAGAGTCTAAACTCTAGACCCTTGGTTGTTCTAGCATTCTTAGTCAAAGGATTGAAATTGGGGTGGGAAAAAGTGATTTATATGCAATTATCATGTCAATTTAAATATGATGCTAAGGTTATGTGTGAATTGCAGCAAATAAAACAGTACAATGACTCCCACAATCAACAGTCATATGGGAGTCTAACAATAAAGCCAATGCTGGTCACCTCTTCTCTGTCATTCCCTTCATCTACTTGTCCATTTTAAAAATACCTGGCATGACTAACTGAAATAAAGGATCAAGGAAGCTTCTCTAAAGGTAATGAAGTCAAACAGGTAGAAAGCAAGAACACGGACATCAATTGTCAACCATTGCCTCAACCCATATGTATACTGTGCACTGTCCGGTTTTTCCTTATAGTCCTAGGTTCCACCTCTCCTAAGGGAGCCAATCCATATGCCATGTTCATGTATTATCAGTCAAGAACCAGACCAAAGAGAATCAGAGATAGTAGGAACTGGCTGAAAGTGGGTGTTTGCAGCCAAGTGTTGACCTCCAGGCACTCTCTATGCATGGTATACATTATGGAGATGATGTATTTAAGTTATAGGAAGCAGATGTTTTCATTATCCCTGTTTTACAGTAAACAAGACTTAGGGAAGTTAAGCACGTTTCCCTTGGAAATTGGTTGTTAATAACAGGAACTCAGGCAAGTGGCTTCTAGAGCCTAAGAATTAACCACTATGGCAGGCATGACCATCACTGGGGTAGGGAAAATGGCTATGGTTATGGTCTCTTATATGACTTCCCCGTAGAGTTCCACATACACTACCACCATAATATAGGTGACAAGAAAATCACAAGAGTGGACCACATGTGCACTGCACACCTGAGATCCTTACATGGAACTGGTTTCTCTGTTCCTCAGAGATCTCAGAAATCAACTAAAGGAAGGTCCTTGTCAGCTGTTCCCTAGTTAAGCCAGCACAATGAGGATGGCACTAACTGAGAAAGTGAGCAATCTTAGAAAATGAATATGATCTCGGACCTGCAGAAGCCACCCCTGCTGAATGTCCACTGAAGACCCATCATAGCTAGGAGTCTTCCTGGGAATTGCACTTGACCTTCATGAGCATCCCTGAAACTGCCAGGATACCATCTTCCACAGATGGCTTGAAATCAGGAGAAAGAAAAAAAAAAAAAAAAAAAAAAAAGAATGGACAGAGGGAAGGAGAGAGGAGGAGGGAAAGGGAAAGGTTCAGGGACAGTAAAGGGATGAAGAAGGCAGGCAGGAATCAAAAGTGCTCTCTTTACCCTGAATGTGGGATATAAAATGAAAACAAAAACCGCTGTGACAAAAGCGCTTCCAGCTCTTCCGTCTGCGGCTTGTTCCTAGGGAGGCCACAAGCTGCCGCTTTACAGCAATGTCCCCTGCTTAATTAGCATTTTTGGATCCACCACAATTCAGCTGGATAGCCATTTCCTTACAATTGATAGTCGCCTGGAAATGGCTTTCGCAGCTGGGCCACGGATCCCTCGCCCAGGGAGCCTGTAATCGAGCCGCTCAACAGCCTTGTTCAGCCATAATTAATATTTCTAGAACTGCTGCGCAGAGGCCCCCCGTAACTGTGTCAGACCGGTGGGGAGCCAGTTGGAAGAGGATTTACTGCTGGACGAGGGTGACCCAGCTGTGCAGCCACAAGGCCTAGGTGGAATGACAACTCCCAGGCAGTCACCATTCACCACTTAGAGTGGAGAGGGTAACACAGAAGAGTGGGTTCTGATGTTCCTGGTTCTGAGGCTGCAGAGGTTCTCAACGTGAGATGACCATTGGCGTTGTGAGGCTGGGCATCTGCTCTCTCCCTGGCCATAGGTGCACTCCCATAACATGCACTAGCCTTTCCCCTTGAAGGCCAGCGCTTCCAAAGGTTTAGCCTCAGGCCTGAGAGGCATTCTGCAGCGCATCTCCTTCCATACCTTTGACTCAAAAAGAGAGAGAACGGAGACCAGAGAAGTTAGCTGGCAGTGATTCATCGGGGGTTGTCACAGATTCAGAATTCGCAATTTCTAACCTGTCTTTTATTCTTCCATCACTGTGGTTTGGATTTTTGAGGGTGTGTGTGTGTGTGTGTGTGTGTGTGTGTGTGTGTGTGTGTGTGTACTGACTGAGCAAGGTGTTGGTGCAGGACTGGGTTGGAAGCTTTTCTATATGACAATGAGGGTTGAACTTGGTGGGATGGGAAAAGTAACTTATCGAATATCAGTTTTCTCAAGGGAGGGAGGGAAGGAGCTTCCACATGATTTGCTGGTGCTCTTATTTCCATGATTGCTTCCATGCTTATGAGTGGTTAAATTTAGTATAATATGAAAACTCCTGGAGCTTCAGACGGACAGCTAAAAAATAAATATGAGAAAAGTGTCATCTTCCATAAGCTATGGTGAAGAATATCTGGATTATTCTATACAAAATATCAATTATAGTGCCAGCAAAGGGAACTAGATTCCTGCTTTAATAATACAGTTTCCACATTTCCCTGAAATGCTAACCTAATTATTTTCAGATGGAAACAGATTTGAGAGCTAAGCATCACTTGGCATACTTGTAGCTCCAAGACTTAGAAGACTAAGATAGAAAGAGCCAGAGCTCTAGGCAAGCCTGGGCTACATGACACCTAGTTAACTCAAAGCTCTATTTATTTTAGGCTTAAATATGATTTCTTTAACAAGACACTGTTGAATCCACCTAAAGCTCCCATGTTCCTTTACAGTTTCTTATTTTGCTAATCCTCTAAGGATCTAGTTTCTCTACCTACCTCTTGCTCTGTTCCATCATCTTGCTTTGCCTGCCTGTGCTTTCTCTCTGAAATTCCTTTCTTTGGCTAAGACTTACTAGCCTATTATGCCTCTGTTTGATTGCTGCAGACCTCACAATCATGAATGTCCCCACATTCTTCCTAGGCTGTGTCTCTAAAATATGGTTTGTCATAGCACACATGGACCAAAATAAAGCTTGGCCTACTTGGATGTTTCCTGTCTAATCAGCATTCTTTTAAGGTGCAAATTGACATTCGTCTTTGGTTACTGGTCCTCAGTTTATCTTAGTTCTCAATATGTACCTGCATATCGGGTAATTCAAATCTAATGATTAACAGAAGGATATTGCACATGAGTTTTGCACAAAGCCTGGCATATTCCAAGGCCTTGGCAAACATTTGTTAAATGAGTAAATAATGAATGAATTAATCACAGTGTATTTAATGTCTATAAAAATGAAATTTTTTCATTCTATGAGACCAGCATCTGAAATTGAAAGGGAAAAGAAAAGGATTCAAAAACAAAATGAAGGAAATAGTACCTTTTAAAAAAAATGTCTCTCTTAGCCTAGCAATGCCACCAGGAAAAGTTTGGTGAATCTCTGGCCTGCCAAACAGAAGCTGAACTCATTTATTTGAAGGAGGGAGTCACATGACTTTTAACTAGTCCTATAGCTGGAAGGAACTTTCAAGGAAGCTGTTATCCTCATCCTGAGCCTGTACTTTAAAATAAATTTCTCAGATTCCTTTGTAAGTTGAGACTGCATGACAGTTATGGCCAATGAAATTTAACAAAGATGGTGTTTTCCACTTCCAGACAGGAGATCAGCCCACCTGAGATGCTCCATACTACATCATCCTCTTCCACAGTATCCTTGGAAGCCACGAGTTGGAAGCTGAGGTAGGTAGCTCATCCCTATAATCCCAGCTTCCCTGCTTGGGATGAAAATTGTTGGAGGTTCAAGGATAGACTCGGCTTCATAGTGAGTGCCTAGATAACCTGAGCTACAAAGTAAGACATAGTCTCAAAAGTAAGTAAGTAAAACCATCTTGAGAAAATTCCCCATTCAGTACCAATCCAAATTGTTGGTAAATGAGCAAAAAAATCAGCATTTAATGTATTAGTCTTTTGAGTCTCATATTTAGGGGACGGTTTCTTGGTATAGTGTATGTCAATTTGAACTAGAGCATTGTCAATTAAAGTATTTAATTTTATTGTATCAATTTGAGAGCAAATTGGTGAAAACAGGGATGCAGCCAACTGGAAATCCATGTTAGGTAGTGGCAAAGTATTTGTAAAATTGCTTGCTGCTATAAATTGGAAGATAAATTACCAAGATTGGGACATGAAGTGGGGAGGAGTTGGAACGCAAAATGCGTTGCTTTGTGGGTTGTTACTGCTGCCTTTGGTGGGATAATTAGTGAAACAGATGCACTGAGGAAGTGCTGACAATATTATAAACAAAAATGGGACAAAATGGAGCCCAAATATTAATAACAGCTTACAAGGACAGATAAGATAGGCTAACATTTGAACTGGGTTTCAGCCTGGAAGGTCATAAGTCAGAGAACATGTGGTCTTCTGATTCAAGACCATCCTCAGTTGAACTTAGAGAGCTATCTAAGAGGTAAGATGAAGAAATAAACCTGACAATGAGATGCAATCTACAAAGAGCTTTGGTATAGTTACTGATGAGTAGAACAAAAACATCAACATCCTGCTAAGTTTCCAGAAGATGTTTCCTGCAAATGGAGCCACAGGTGGGGCCTGAAAAGACTGGAGTCTTTGGACAGCGTCATAATGCAGTCCTGGGTTAAGAGGAGACAAAACATGTGCTCCCTTCAAGGAGTCCAAATTCCTCTACTCTCTGATTGGTCCCAGAAGGAATATAGGTCCAGAAAATGTTCTCATATGGTGGAGCAGTTGACAGTGAAGTAAGGGAAAGGGAGCGTCTTCCAGACATCAAAGTCAGGCATAAGTAAGCATCTCCTTTGTCCTGAGTAGAAGCTCTAGCAATAAAGTATCTGCTCAAGGGAACTTCCAAGATCCCATGAACTAGTGACTGCCTTCATAGCCATTAGCTATTTGGTGTTTTATGATGAGGTTATGGAGGACATCAATCAGCCTTCCTTTCTAACTCAAATCACTGTTCCATGGGACCTAATGGAAGCATCTCTTGGACATCTCAAAATTTGAGCATTGTGTGAATCCACATAAGATGCTAGGCACATTTCTCAGAGTCAGGCCCAATCTGAGCTTCATAGTGCAAAAAGTATTGCCAAGGAGATGAATTTGTGTAGGAAGGGAGAGTTGGATAGAAATAGTCTATGTCTTCTACTATTAACATCCCATTCCTGAAAGCACTTCTCAGTGGTCCAAACCTTAGAATAGCTAAATTAAAGAGAACCTGCATTATCTTTGTGATCCATCCTGAAACCACTTAATTATTGCATGGTACCTCATCAAAGATACCTGAACTAGAGGGCTATCATAAATCATCCAATTAATTATTTCATTTTGTATCCCATTCATTTGTCTGGCAAACATTTATTAGGCACCTTCTATGTATAAAGTTAGAGGCATCTGCTGCTATTCAAGACTTACTCAGACCCACAAATAGCCCTCTAATTCAGTCAGCATTCTGTAGTGGTAAGACATATCATGGCCATTTCTGCACAAGAAAGGCCACTGTGAACATATATCCTCCCCCTTCTGAGGGTCCTAGAAAGGCTGTTGGAGGTCAGTGCCTTCCACATGTCCTAGAAATAGCAAAGGTCAAACCAAAGATATTAGTAGAAAATAATTGATGCCTATGACATTTAAAGGATAAAATTAATTATCATAGCATTATCATATTTCTATGCATATTTCTCCTCATTTGTAACTGTGAAAGCATGGCCTGTATGAACTCAGAGACCACAGTGCCAAAGATGCAAGCCTACATTTTTCTATGCTCATATCTACTTAAGACCTATTGGTTTTACTGGGTGTACCAAAAGGTAAGTACCATTATTTCAGGGCTTGAAGTTGCCACAATTTAATGTAATTCTTTTTTTTTTTTTTTTTTTTTTTTTTAAACATGAAGTTGTTTAATTAGGTTGTTAGCAATTTAGAACACCAGTTTGTGGGGATACATCCCGTTCGTCAGAGAAAACTGAGATCGAAGGTAGCCCTGGAGCTGAGGAACAGCTTTGATCTTTGGCAAAATCTGCGAGTCCACAGCTTTCTGGTCAGCCTTTCGCTGCTCTGTAATCTCGTATTTCTCCTTCTCAGTGTCGAAGATCTCCCCCTCCTGGTGTCTGGGCTTGCGCAGCTGCTTCTTCTTGAAGTAAGCGTCAGTCAGGTGTTTGGGGATTTTAACTTTGCTGATGTCAACTTTTGTGGATGTGGCGATGACAAATTTCTGGTGTGTTCTTCGCAGAGGAACTCTGTTGAGGGCAAGAGGTCCAGTCACAAGTAGCAAGCCGCTGCCCAGCTGCTTCAGGAAAACCACTCTCTTGCCCCTGTGGCGCCCGGTGAGGATGATCAGGACGGTCCCAGGAGTGATGCTGGCCCGAAGCCTTCTCACGTGCTGACTGAAGGGCTTTTTGCCATGGCTCAGCAGCTTCCGAGGCACATCTTCGGTAGGATAATACCTGGGCATTTTTCGAAGCTTCACCACCCGGGTACCACCGTTCTTGTCACCACCAACCGGCTTTGTGACAGTAGCAAGGACCTTCTCCTTTTTCTTCTTCTTTTCAACCTTGGTTTTGGCAGCTGAGTACTTTCTTTTGTACAAGGCCTTTCTGGAATACATAGCAGATCGGGAGTACCTGCCGATTCCTCTAACCAGGACAGGGTTCCGGCTGCAGTGGGGCTTCCCCTTCTTGGTCTTTTTAACCTTGGGGTTACCCTTTTTGGCGGCACCAGCGGCAGGGGCATCACCGCCAGCCTTCTTGGCCGCAGGTTTCTTCTCTTTTGTGTCAGGCTTTTCGCCCTTTTCACCCGCCATCTTGCAAGATGGGAAAGAGAACTAAGGTCCCGGCTAATGTAATTCTTTTAAACATACCTCTTAATTTGATTTCTTCCTCAAAAACTTGAGAGTAAGCAATCATGGAAATAATGGAAAAAATGTTTTGTCAACAATATTTGCTCTCTGAATGCACTGAAGCATCCTACCCCTCCTTCTGTCCTCCTTACAGTTTGGCTTTTGTTCCTTTCTAGCTAGGATCCCATGAGGTCCACCTAAATCTTCCTTTTAGCAGCTCTATTATTCACTGAGATCTCTAGGTTTAGTTCAAGCTCCAGACTAAACGCCGATTGAAACCATACTTCCTAATTCTTCCTCCCTGCTCCAACAGCTTCATGCCTGAGCCCTTGGCTTGTCTCAGAACTGCTGGCCAATTGTTGAGCTTGTTTTGATTATCTACTACTCCTTCTCCCACACTGACCATTCTTAACCTTTCCTGAACTCACATTGCCTAGACAATCTTATTTCCGTGGTCAATGGTCACATCGATCTTCATCTCCCTTTCTTCTACCTCATAATCATCAACAGAACACCAGAATCTTCAAAACTATATATCCAGTCTGGCCCTGTGACCTCAACCTTTTTTTTTCTTCCCTCTGCGAGTTAAATCCATTAGAAATTACTGCCTGGTTCCCACTCATTGACGTGTAGTTTTTAATTCAGCCTTTGGCTTAATACAAAAGAAATAGACATTACAAAATTTTTCCCTTGACCCTCTTCACCTCCCCAGCTGCTGTTGGACTCCCTTCTTTCTTTGTCAGTGAATTTCTTTGAAGTTCTCTGCTTACCTTTTTTTTAGTGACCCACCCATGACTTGCCTTCTGATGCCTATTGATCTTGCCAAATTCAGCAAACCCACCTTGATTAGCATGTGAGCAGGCCTCTCAGCTGCTCTGCATACTATTATTAGTCAGCCTTACTAAGAGGATGCGACTCTGGGACCCTCTTCGCCTTGAACAGAGCTTGTCCATCTTTCACCTTTTGAGCCTCTAACACCAGACAGCCTAGCATATCCCCATTTTCAGATAAAGGCTCTCCCTCAGTCTGCACACTGAAATAGCTTACTATCAATTGACCTTACCAAGCACCTGGCTCTCCTCAGGCATTTCAAGAAGCTGAAGCCACCCTCCTTTAGCCTGCCAGGACCTACTAATTATTTCAGTAGTGCCCAATACAAGCATACTCTTGTGGATCCCTTTTATTAATGCCTGCTTTCTCCCAATCTCACTTCTTCTTAGGAAGTTTATATGTATCCTCATCATGCCTCCCCTGAATGTTTCCAGAGATTTATTAGAGCACTTCCAATCAAATCCAATCACTTCAAATTCTTACTCTATATATTCCCACCATATTTTAAATTGACATCAAGTAACTCTCTACTTATGACCCACCAATAATTTCTTTTAGGCTGCAGGAAAAAAGGCTAAGCCCTTCATAAGGAAGTCATAAGTCCTTATAAGGAAACTTTTCTTGGTTTTTCTGCTTTGCTTTCTGTTATGGCCTTCCTACTCCACACTGCTTTCCTACCTGGATATTGTTGCCCATCTCTCTGCTTTCCACATGTAATATCCCTCCCTTCTTCAATTTGTCCCATGCCATCTCTCAACTATCTGACCTAGTCTGGACAGTAATAGGCAAGGGATTCATAGGATGGGTCTTACAGGCCTTTGTTAGGTATACCTTCCACTACAAAATCCCACAGATCTCACCACCTCCTTAGGCTCCACTTCCAAAAATAGTGTGGTCCCCTGTCTTCTAGCATCATGATGCTTTATACATTACTGTAATATTTTAAGTACAACACTTTGTGGCATCATAAGAGCAGAGCTGTTTTGTTTGTCTATGTACCACTGACACCCAGTGTGATGTCTGCTCACTAAGTGTCAGGAGAATGAAATCCTTGTAAAATTCTTAAATTTTGATGGCAATGAGAGGTGACATAAAGATGGCAACCTATGCAGCCTCCTCAGGAAGGCTTTTCTCTGACAGTTTTGTTTGGAGGGTTTTCAAGGAAATCAACGTCCTTCATCATCTATAACATCCCATCACAATCAGAATCAGCTGTATTTCAAGTGTTCCCTAAACACATACGCTCAGGGGCTACAATGCTAGTAGAAATGACTTGAAATCCAGTGCTTATTATAGTTAAGGCTACGATGTGGATAAATACAGGAGAGATAACCAACACTGACAGTGGCAAAAAATAGACGCACCACTGTTCTTACTGCTTATGATATTTATGCGAAAAGCAATCTCCCGTATAACAAGTTGTCCTGGTGAAACTGGAAGGTTTCTATAGACCAGTTAAACCAGAGAAAGATAAAATACCAACCAGAATGCTTATCTGTGTGGTGTTTGTCATGTCAATGAACTACACCAATAAGAACAGAAGGAAAAGAAATGCAGATAACTACTGTTGCCTTCCTGTCCCTGGTTGGTGCCTGTTGAGCGGAGGCCAGGAAGGATGTTCAGGACAAGGAGAGACACACAGTGTTTATGATCCAGCAGCATACTGGCATGCTCTAGGTGTTTGGCTGCATGGATGTCATCCAAGACTCACTTCCCTTTATGCTAAAGGCATAGGAACAGAAAAGCCGAGAAGTAAAATTTAAGCCACATAACCAATGTTTTGTTCCCACAAATCTTGTTTTCCTTGTAGGGAGGAAACGAGGGCTTTAACTCTAACCACAAATTGTAACCCAAGGTGAGGAAAATGTCCAGGAAGAAAAGTGGAAGATCAGAAATAGGTTGGAACAAAGAGGGGCTGGAATGGTGGGTGGAGATTAATCTTATTAGGATCATATATCATGAGGGTGTCAGGTGTGAAAGCAAACGAATGGCCTGTGTTTATCTGTGCTAAACCGTGTGGCTCACCCAAACATCCACTCTGCAGAGCGTTTTTTTCCCCAGTAATAAATTGGCCGAGTCTCAGGGCGTTGATAATAAAGTGTACGTTTACTACAGTTAGAGATCTCTTCCCGGGTTTTAGATGCGACCATTCTTGCCCACTCTCTTTTTCTCTCCTTCTCCCTCTCCCTCTCCTTTTTATCACTGTTGATTCGAAAAGCCCTTTGGAAAGATGAAGTAGGTAGAAATCAAAATAAATGGATTCTATTAAAACCGGCAATGCATCAACCGCTTGATAAAGTGATTAATAAACAGCTTCGGATGGTGATTGATTAAACTCTTTAATCAAAGTGCTAAACTGACTTAATATGGAGAGTTTCAACATGTTCAAAGTGTACATTTTCCCTGCCTCTGGTTCACAGTTGTTTATGTAACTTTTCTGAAGTGTATCCCTTAGGTCTAACCTTCAGAGGGCTGGGGCTCTGGAATGCGTGAGATTATGAAGTATTGTACACTGTGTTAGCTGCTGAACGCTCATGAATTATAGGAGCTTTCTGTAAGGCAACAAGTCATTTTTCAGAATTTTGAGCCCCTTCAACACAAGTGCCTTTGCCCCCATTACTTCATAGCTCTTTAGGCCTCAGAGTGAAACAGCAGCAAAAAGATGTAACTTTAGAAACTTCCAGTCCCTCACATCCATTCCCCTGAGTGCAGTGATTGCTTTATTTCAGGAGGTCAACATTTCGAGGGTTAGGAAGAAGGCTCAATTCTACCATCAAGGTAGATTCCTTTTCATCATGAACGGGTATATTTCATCTGGTACGTTGAAGTATCAATATCAGGCATCATTTTTGACACAATAAATTATCAACTGCTAAAAATTTGTGGCCGTAACACACATTGGCTCAACTCACACTCCTCAGAGGCCAAATTCAAGCATTTTTTAAATTGGGGATAGGGAGTAGGAGGGGGAGAGTATGGTGTGGTGGCCCTGTGAACTAGGGAGAACCTCTGTGGCCCACATTATGATGAATAAAATTCACAGAGTTCTTCTAATTCTTATATGGTTCTTAGTGTAGAGGACCGTGCTAGGAGTTACAGTGCTTGCAAAAAGAGAAAACAACAACCAAGTTGAAGAATCTTATTATGCCATGAGGTTCATCATACAGGGATAGAGAAAGCCTTTGTTTCAATGAATTAGTCAAACAAACAAACAAACAAAAACACTTGTCATTAGAGTTTCCCAGGTCTACAGACCACGCAGAGAACTGCATGGGATTCACGCAGAGAACTGCATGGGCTTCCTAGAACCCACTGCACTTAATTTGGTGTTAAAGGCAATAACAATCAAGCTGGTTGTTATGGCACAAACCTATAATGCCAACTCTGGGGAGGCAGAAGCAAGAATGTCACGAATTCAAGATGAAGTTAAGTTATATAGTGTGAGGTGTTACAAAGCAGAACAGAATAAAATAGTCGGGATTTAAAAATGATTAGTCAGATGCAGTAGGGCACTCAAGGGGGAATGCTAAGGAACCCCAGTTTTCCCACAGCATGCTGTATGCTCAAAGCAAAGTAGAGCACAAAGTTACCAGTGTGAAGGGTGGTTGGAATTACCTTCCAACCTGATTGGTTATGGCTTCTGTCTGTCTTATTTAGACACAGTTTTGAACAGTTGGCCACTTGTGACTGACCAAGGCTTGTTACAAGGGCTGATTTCAGTGTATTTGCCATATACAGAGAATCCTCTAGAATGTCTAAAGTATGTATGGAGACTACTTCAGGAAGAATAATTTGATTTAACAGATAACACTGAGAACCAGAAGGACAGAAATGGATGTGTGAAAAGTTAGAGAGGAGAGAAAAGGGGGAAGGAGGAAGGAAGGGAGGGGAAAACACATGGCGGGAGGGAGGGTGATCGTTATTCGTTACTTTTTCTGTTGCACATAGTTCTGGAGATGGTGCTGTGAGACTCCTCTAGTCTGTTGGAATTTGTATAAGAGACACCCAGCAGAAACATGCCTGGCCTCAGCAGACAGATTATTTGATGGCCACACAGCTATTTAGGGATAGCATTTCAAGGCTGAAGAGTAGGGTAGAACAGAGGTGTGAGGAGAAATCTCTAGAGAAACCCATACAGAGAATGTCGAACCAGGATGTAGATGGGGACTCAATGGCCAATGGGAAAGAGTGAAGTGGGGAGAGGCGTTAAATGAGTGATAGGAGTGTCAAATGCCAAAGTGAGCTCTTAAAAGAATAGTTTGTCATCTCTCATTCATTGACTACACTCTAATAGTAACTAGATTCTGTTGACAGTCAAGGTGGATCTGATTAGGTGATTTGACTCCTCAAGGCATCATCAAGTACAAGCTTCGTGTCTACCACCACAGGGCTAGATTATGGGGATCTAAGCATCATTTCCTTTGATAAGTTGCACTTTTGATCAGTTGAGACACAGAACACGAAAAAGTCTACCACTATGGACTTTCACCAGAGGTGGCATTAGAATCCATACTTACAAAGAGTGAGTCACTTAATTGAAAGTGTTCACTGAGTAGTCATCAAGGTCCTGCTATGCTACCCCAGGCAGTATGAAGTGTTAACACAGAGCTAAAGATGAAAAGGTGCCTTCCTCTAGCATGCTCATAGTCTGGAAGAATGTCATCTTATGTAGCACATAAGAAAGGGCATGATTATCCAGTGATCTGCAACTCTGATGGAATCTGAGCAGAGGCAGGGCAGAGTGGTGAGTGAGTACAGGACTAGGGTCCCAGTCCTTCTGAAATAGCAAGGGAGAGATATATATGCACTGAGTTTTGAAAGATGAATTGGAGAAGCAGGGAGGAAGGGGCTTGAGACTATCATGAAGCTTTCTTCTTCCAAAGCAGAATGAAAACACTAGAGATGTGTGTAGCTCAATTAATAGAATGCTTGCCTAACATGCATGAAAGCCTAGATTCATTGTCCACCACTGCACAAACTAAGGCGAGCATATAATCCTGGCACTTGGGAAATAGAGGCTGGAGGATAAAGAGGTCCAAGGTCATCCCTGGCTACATAGTGCGTTTGAGGCCAGCCTTGGCCACAAGGGGCATTGTCTCAGAAAACAAAAACAAGAAGAATAAAGTAAAAACAAGACAACAACAACAACAAAACTGAGCTGGACCTGGGACCTAATATGTGCTTAGACCTTGAAAGCACATTTGCCTCCTGAACCAATGGAGAAGGGTCTGTGGATGAGCAGAAAGTGAGGCCAGGTTTATGAGTAGCAAGACTCATTTTCAGAATGCTAATGCCTGCAGAGTTTACATCCCCACTGAACTCTGGAGCTTTGCAAAAGTTTTTAAAAGTGCAGATTGCTGGACATTTCAATTCTTCAGAGGATAGAAGTCTCACTGATAGGTCCTGGCCTCACAGAAGAAATATTCAATAGCTCAATCAAAGCCAAGGAGTGAAGAGCAGAGGGACCGATGGCTTACGGGAAGAGCTTCTAGCTAGCATCCAACTGTCTTCACGGTGTCAATAAAACTTTAAAATCAATAGACTGATGGAGTGTCAACTGGAACACATCCAAGAATAGGCTGACACTGTCACACGGACCTAAGAATAAGCCTGCAACAGGATCTCTGACTTTCTCCCTGCCACAGTCCCTAGGTGCCTGAATAGTGCAAAAGCTTTGAAAATTCATTCAGTTGTTGCTCTTGAGAGCAAGGACACTAAATGTTGCATTCACATCGTTTTACTTAACTAAGGATGATAGATGATTATGGTGAGTATTTGGGAAACACAGAAAAAAACGTAAAAATATCAGAAGCGATCTGAAGATGGCAACAAGGAACAGTTATGTGAGGAGTCCTTATTTTTCTGCATGTGGTTTTTTGAATCATGGAGACAATTCACATATATTTCAATACGTTGCTCTTGCCCATTGTGACTAAGAGCCCTCAGTAAGCATTTTGAGTAGTAGTATGAATTCACATCTATTATAACTTGTTAAACTTTTTCCATTGTTGGACACACATTGTTTCCAACAGCTGAGTATCATGCCCATGACACTAATGTTTGTGTTATTATCTTAATAATGTGAAAAGCAGGTACCTCATGCCTGCTCACTGCTCTTTCAAGGATTTGAGACATCTGTAAAAGATATACTATGTACATTATGGCATCATGAAGTCTGAGGGCGAGTAGCATAATTCTGATTTACAATGACAGAATAAGATAAAAACTTAAAACAGGGTTGAGGTGGGAAGCTCAAGTCCCATCTAACCAGTATAATACCACTAAATTGTCCAGGTAAAAATTAATCACAAATACTTTATGTTCCTCTCTTAATACTATATGGATATCATCTCAATAATTATTCCACATAGAAGCTATACGCATGTATATAAAATATACTATCAACCTGTCAATTTAAACATTAGTAAGCCATTCAGCATATAAATAAACAATACTGCTACATGTAACATATCATTTGAAAGAACAAACCCAGGAATAATCAACTACAGTATACGTAAGGGAAGAAGAAACCTTATATGGTTTTAAAATAGCATAATTTAATCTAAAAATGCTTAGCAGAAGGTTTTGATAATTTTTCAGAACTTGTTATACTTGCCTGTAAGTCCTAGTACTCTGGAAATGGAGCTGCAAGGATCATGGGTTCTTGAAGGGAGTTTGGGCTACTTACCTAATACCAGGCCACCCTGTATTAGGTAGTGAGACTCTACATAAGATATATATTTTGATAACACAATCTTAATACATTTAGTTCATTATGTTTAAATCAATAAACTTTATGAGTTATGTTTACAAAAATTGATTTATAGATGCTCTCCTGTGAGTTTGAACGTATCTGTCAATAAGGCTTTGTTGAGAGAAACTTCAAGAATTTTATTCATGGCTTGGAGAGCCTCCATCGTTAATTTCCTCAACTCTTGAGTATTTTGACGTCAGTGTTTCCCTCTATGGTTCATCATGGGCGACTCATGGGCACTTCCCTCTATGATACCCTGTGTATGGAGCATCCTTTCTTCCATTTGTGTTACCTCAGCGCGTGGTACACCCAAGCTTCCCTCTGCAGTACCTCATGCATTGAGCATAGAAGTGATACATGAACAATTATAACAGTGGTAGAAAATTCCTAGCTGCCAAGAATAATGTCTGTTTAATTGAAATTGAAAAGTAACTGAAAATGCAAAACATCCCAGTGAATCTTTAAAATTCACTCTGTTGCCCAGTGTTCAGAGGTGAGGTATACTTCTGAAAAATAAAGAGCCATTCAGGAATTATTTAGCTTAAAGAAAGCGCAGTAAGAGGTTTCTGTTTTTCAACTGGGGTTGTCAGAAGGGGAATTACCTTTACTGGAAGTAAATCACATTGTTTTCTTCACAGGTGGCTCAATTTAGCTGTTTAATCTTAGAGAAATGACAGATTCCAGCTCAGAGGAAAAACTCTTGCTTCATTAGGTTTGGAAGAGTGTGAAAGATATTGTATATCTGCGTCTGTGCTTCTGTCCGATAATCAGGTGGGTAGACTATAATTTTAGAGTAATTTGAAGCATAGAAAATAGAAAGTCTCACAAATAGGTGTGTCTTGGAGTGGCATATGGATGGCAGGGGACTAAGGTATTTCTTCTGAAATAATATTTTGGTTTTACTGTCAGGTTTAATAACTTGCCCAAAATATATGTGTGTGCATTTGCTCAGACAGTTTTTGCAAAGGAAAAGGCCATGCAATTTTCATGACTGGCCACATAACCTGCTCCATTTGGTCAAGAAGGGAAACTAGCTGAGGTAGGAGAAAATAGCTTAGAAAACTACACGTGCTTTAAACTAGGGACGCTGAAAGTAATGCAGATATATGTCTTTATTTTGCTGAACTCTATTACAATTCCGTAAACTGTAAATGGAAATGGGACACACACACAAAGCAAAAGGTAATGTAAGAACTCAAGTATGTGGGATTTAATACAGAAGTAATCACAGGGCTTAAAAGAGAACAGAGTATCCACAACCAGGAGTAGAAAATATAATGGCATATTTAGAAAACATCTATAATACCAGAAATTATTATCACTCCTATAATGATACATTTTGCTTGCAGTAATGTGGTTTGACCTAGTAAACTACCCAAAAAAAAGTGTTGTTTTTAATTGGTGCCTCTAATTCTGCCACATGTAGGAGACTCTAATGGGGTAAAATTCACGTATCAAAGAGACGGGAAGCCTGAGGAAGCCACGTGCTGGAGAAACAATTTCTAAAATAAATGGCAAAACTAAATAAAAGCTTAAAAGGCTCTCCATTGACATAGATTTAAGCAATGTGTGGCATTGAGATGGATCAGCATTCTGGGAGCTAGGATTGGAAGCCCAGGCTGAATGTGTACAGATACATAAACATATGTATTTCATTTCCACTAAGCATGAAAATAATGGCTACATTTGAGGGGGAGTACCTGGAGGCAGGGCGGTTGTTGGAGGGAGGAAAGAGAAGTGGAAAAGTGGAATAATTCTTTAAAATTATTTTTAAAAACTAACTACATCTAACCACTGATCCACTCCTTTAACAGGGGTCAATGCTCACAGACCTCTCCTCAAGGCTCCATGGCCTGTGGAAATGGGGCCCCAACCACCCTTTGTACAAAGCTTGCTGATCCAACCACCTTTTGTTCAAGGCTTGTTGGTCTAACCACCCTGTGTATAAAGCTTGCTGGTGTTCTACTGACATCTCACCACAGCGTCTGAAATAAGTCAGGAAGTTCTAGATGATTCTCTGTCAACCAAGATAGAGAGGATAGGGACAAGATGAGGCCATGGGCATGCTGCCAAAGAAGGATACTGGCTAAAGGAAGCACTCTCTGGGTCTGTCTTCTGCACAGCTGATGGAGAAGCTACATGTCAGCACTATCTTAGGCATTTGGAGATACAGCAGAGAACAAAACATAACCAAAGGGGAGAAGGAGCTTGCGTAGCCCTTGGTCTCTTAGAGGGAGACAGGAATTCCAGTGCATTAGGAAACTAGTGATCTATTGGAAGAGTAAGAGAGCTGAGGAGATGCGCTGCTCAGTTTGCAGTCCTCGTATCCAGTGAAGAGGGTGCAGGTTTTAAGGACAATGGTGACAAAAAGGTATGCTGCCATGCTGTGTGTGTGTGTGTGTGTGTGTGTGTGTGTGTGTGTGTGTGTGTGTGTGTGTAAGTAGTAGTAGTAGTAGTACTTAGCTGGCTATTTTATAAATGTTCACATGTTAAAGGAAAGAATTGCAGACTAAGGGGAGGGTTGTTCAATAAAGGGCTTGCTGTGTGAGCGCTAGGGCCCGTGTTCAATCCAGAGCCCACATAAACACCAGGTATGGCACTACAGGCCTGCAATCCCAGTAGCACTGGGGATGTAGATACAGAGGTTCTCTTGGGAATTCTGACTACACAACCTATAACCAAGGAAAGTTGCAAGTTCATTGAGAGTTTCTTTTTAATAAATGCAGTAGAGAGCAATTGAGGAAGACTCCTCTATTATTGACGCTTGACTTCTACATATGAGCACACATCCATATACACATACACACAGACATGCACATACACAAGTGTAACACATACACATGCACACACAAACACAAATACACAAAATGCACACTGACATGCTCACACAAAATGTACACACACAAGCACAAAAATGTACATATTCACACATGCACACTTACACACATGCAAATGCACACACATGCAAAAGCATACACACATACAAATACATGTACATGCACACAAACACACAATTGCATACATATGTACACACAAATATGCACATGAACACACAGAGACAGGCACAAACACATACACCTCACATGCACACCCATGCATACACACATACTCAAATATATACACAGAAATATGCACACAGAGATGTGCATACACAAAAGCACACTCACAAATACATGCATACACACACAGAGATGCACACAAGAATAACCACACACACATGCAAACACACAAGAATTACTGTCCTTTGTGAGTTCCTGGTTAACAAAAGCCAGCTGCTGTTACTGCCTCCTCCTCCTCCTCCTCCTCCTCCTCCTCCTCCTCCTCCTCTTCTTATTCTTCTTCTTCCTCCTCTTCTCCTCCTCCTGTTCCTTCTCCTCCTGTTCCTTCTTCTCCTCTTCTTCTTCCTCCTCCTCCTCCTTCCCCTGCTCCTCCTCCTTCTTTTTCTGCAAAATCATCAAAATGAGTTTTTGCTAAAAGATGCCTCAATCATTTGACAAGGTGAAAATCAAGAAAGGCCACAGCCTCTCCTGTACAGAGATCACAGTGGAATAAGAAAGACCTGGTCTGTTACAGAGTGAACATGCAACGTACCTACCTGTGATAAACTTTGAAAGCAGACA
The DNA here is from genome assembly GCF_007827085.1 of Peromyscus californicus insignis. Lineage (NCBI taxonomy): Eukaryota > Metazoa > Chordata > Mammalia > Rodentia > Cricetidae > Peromyscus > Peromyscus californicus. Next base: position 131,972,439 of record NW_026294562.1, on the reverse strand, counting down.
TTGAGGTCTGGCTTGAAGAAACCACAAAAGGTATACACCAAGATTGATGGCTTCAGAAAAGCTATCACAAACGAGCATGGTAGGCACAGTGAAGAGGAGAGATAGATATTCTCAAATGTAGTCTATGATGGTCACAAACATCAGAAAATATTTGTACTTGATAGGGGCTAATGGTATTGTGTGGACTTGGAAGGTGGGGACATCTTTCCTTCTACTAAAACCTTTCCTTGTTTTTGTTATTCCATTTTATAGGAACGATGGACCTCATAAGCGTACACTCATTTCTTATCTACTTTTTACATTTTGTCAGACTACTTGTAATTCACTTTCAACAGCATTGGGAAAGTATTGAAAATGCTAAAGATACAGGGAAATGCAAGACAAGTGAAAGTGTTTCTCAAGACAGTATCTTGAAATCTATCTTTAAAAATTATGTATTTATTTTTATGTGCATTGGTCTTTTACCTGGAGGTATGCGTGTACACCATGTGGATGCCTGTTGCCTGTGGAGGAGAAAAAAGAGCATTGGACCCCCTAAAACTGGAGTTAGAGGTGAATGAGCTGGGAATCAAACCCAGGTCCTCTACAAGACCAACAATGCTATTAACATCTCCAGCCCCATAAATCTACCCTTTGTGCTCTAATTCAAATTCCTACTAAGAACAATGACAGAACTCCTGGTTTGATGACTAGGGACAATAAAAATCCGATGACTATGTTTTACCAAGTCAGAGGATAGCAGATTTGCACAGGCAAATGGAGACTAGTACACTTTAATACACAGAAGCATTGTCGGTACAAACAAAAGACAAGACAGAAAACTCTTTGATATTGAATATATCTTAAGATTATCTGACCCAGAGTTTGGGAAGGGGAAACAACTTCTAGTCTATGCCCAAATCTGTGTGTGTAAGTGTGTATCAAGGCATCAAATATATAAGAATGGTTTCCTAATCCTTCCTTTGCAATAGTGGATGATGTTAGGTGTGGGAGGAGATAAGGATATTAGTATTCATATAAAGCATGCACAGGGAATGATAATGTATATATGGATAGCCTTCAGGGACCTTGAAAACCATAGGTATTTGCTTTAATAGCAGGATCAGAGACAGCCCTAGAGCCCCATCCCTCTACCCACAAGGCACAGTAAAGACTCAGAAAGTTTCTGAATTTCATTGATTCAGTGAATAAACTCCAGGATATTTGTTGTCAACACCTGATGGATTCATCATCAAGAACAGCAAGAACAGTGAGCCCATGAGCATCAGATGCTGTGTGTATCAAATCTGTTAGGAAAATTGATGACCTACTCTGTGCATCGGGATAAACTCCTAATAAAAGAATGAGTCTGATAGTGGTAGAGATAAAATCTCCTGATGAGTAAATTCAGAGGAACATTTTAACTTAACAATGCTGCCTTGCTACTTTATATAATACTTCATACATATTATTTTATCAACAGAACAGAATTGCTGGAACTTTTTTTGTTTTCTGTTTTTTCCCCACTCTTCCCTGTTGTGGAATATTATTTTAAGACATGCCACATTTGTTTATGTTGTGGAATATTCGTTTAATGATGCAAAAATATGTTGCCTTCCTTTATGTTGCATTTGTTTAACTCTGTGAAGCTGTGTTACTTTGCCTATCTAAGATACCTCAGTGGTCTAATAAAGAGCTAAATACCAACAGCCAGGCGGGAGAAAGGATAGGTGGGGCTGGCAGGCAGAGAGAATAAATAGGAGGAGAAATCTGGAAAGAGAAGAGCTATGAGCAAGAGAAGGAGAAGGAAAGAGTACTCCAGGGGCCAGGCACCCAGCTACACAGCAAGCCACAGAGTAATAAGTAAAGAAAAAAAATACAGAAATAGAGAAAGGTAAAAGCCCAGAGGCAAAAAAAATAGATGAGATAATTAAGAAAAGCTGGGTAGAAACAAGCTAAGCTAAGACTGAGCGTTTATAAGAAAAAGTTTCCATGTGTGATTATTTGAGAGCTGGATGGTGGGCCCTCCAAAGAAATAAGAACAAAAGAGTAAAACAAGCAAAGAAAAACCCTACATTTCAGTGAACCAAGGTGAGGCTCAAATTTCCATAGGGCTTAAGAAAACTTAAAAAGAAAAAAAATAAAGATGCAGCTCCTTTAAGAAATTCGGCCATACAGCTGAGCACATAAACAATGTTTTTCATGCTAAATAGAAACAAACAAAAACACTAAGTAAAAATGCCAGCCACCAGGCAGGGCACTGGCATTCCAGAGTTGGGGGGTTGAATGCAGTTCCTGATCACCTCCAGCTGAGCCATGAGCTTTATTTAGGCTTAGCTCTCAAGACCTGTGAAGTGGGCACAGCAGGCAGAGGAGCCAGCTACAGCTTAGCAGTTTAAAATTTGCTTACACAAGTCAAAAAGAAAAAAGAAAAGAAAAAAAAAAGGCTGAAAGATATCCAGTAAAGACAGATCCAGACAGAAAACAACAACAACAACAACAACAACAACAACCCTCTAAACAGGTTCCAGTGTGTTTTACAATGCATATAGGCTTAAGAAAGAAAAGAAAATGAGTATAGACAGTCATAGAAAGAAAGAAATATTTAAAAATAAAAAGTAAAGTATTTAAAGAGAGAGTAAAAGTAATATAAAAGAAAAAAGCCATGTAAGGTGAGAAATAAACAAGGAGTCTGAATCCTGTATGTTATGTGTTTATTTCAATTTTTTTTTTGACTGTTGATAAACAAAGGACAGCTGCTAAGAGACATGGGATTGAAAGGACTGCTGAAATAAACTAGACTGGACATTTTAAGAATGTCTTAAGTTTAAAATGGATGTATTTGTCAAATGGAAGTAAAAAATGCTTTGGAGAAAAACTTTTGTTTCCACTGGTATCAGGAGGCTCTGGATTCATTTCAGGTTAATATGGATCAGGTTTGATCAAATGAGACCTCTTGAATCTTAACAGGTGATATATATCAACAAAGGTTACTGCTGGTCTTCCCAGGACTTAGTAATTATCTCAATTTTTCTCAGGGATCCTTAAAGATGCCTTCACCCTCAGACAACAGAAAGCAATCTGGAGAACACAATGCCCACATTCCCAAGAGGTGGAGGGAGTGCTTGTTGGTTATTTGGTGGGTTATGGATGTTGGTTATCATTTTGGGAAATATAATAATATGGAAAAAACTACGAATCTCAGATTTTTATTTTGCATTGGCATAGGTTTTGCTATATTGATACATATTTAAAGTTATTTTTGTTATAGTTAATATACGATGCTACTCTTGTTTGAGGTATTGTGTTTCCACAGCTCATTTAAAAATGCAATGTACAATTGAGAAGTGAGGTTAGTAGTTAGTCTATAATAGTCAAACTTGTAGTAACATTAAGTATATTTTCAAGGTTAAATAGATATATTTAGATAAATGGTCTTCAAATAGTTCAAAGACCTATAGAATATGATATTTAAAATATTGTGTTAACATAAGGATTTTCATGACAATGAGAAACATTTACTCCTAGCAGTAACACTTTACTTCAGAGATGATGGGCATTGAAGAAACTCCGTGTAGAGTTCACTTTCATTGAGGCAACGCTATCTATTGGGGCAAGAAACTGCTCTTGCCTGGACTGCTTGACAGTATTCGATACAAACTGGACATGCAGAACAGGACACACAAGAAAGACTGTTGAACTTTGCCAAAACAAAGCAGGACAGTCCTTCAAATTTTCTGCTTCACAGAAAAGTCTACCAGATATTCTAAGGTCTAAGGAACTTTGGATGACTGTCCAGGCAGTCAAATGTCTTAGTTTTTAGGTAATATTATATCTTTCTTGGGTCTTTGAGGGAGTTGAAGACTGAATAGTTAAAATCATAGTTTTCCTTATTTATGATAGAAAGTAAATTAGGTATAAATCTTTGGAATCATTAACATAAGATAGATAATGGAGTATTTTTTTGAATTTACTAAATACAAATGAACTGAATATTGTAATGCAATTCTTTTTTTTTTTTTTGGTTTTTCGAGACAGGGTTTCTCTGTGTAGCTTTGCGCCTTTCCTGGAACTCGCTTTGGAGACCAGGCTGGCCTCGAACTCACAGAGATCCGCCTGGCTCTGCCTCCCGAGTGCTGGGATTAAAGGCGTGCGCCACCACCGCCCGGCCTGTAATGCAATTCTTATTTGATAGCTGTTTTTTGTATATAGTTTTAATATGTTAGAGTTAAAACCTTTCATTTTTATTTAGACAAAAAGGGGGAAATATTATGGGATATTATTTCAAGATGTGTTACATTCATTTATACTGTGGAATATCTGTTTAGTAATGCAAAGATGTGCTGTATTCTTTCATGTTGCATTTGTTTAACTCTGTGAGGCTGTGTTACTTTGCCTGTCTAAAACACCTGATTATTCTAATAAAGAGTGGAATGACCAATAGTCAGGTAGGAGAAAGAGGAGGCAGGGATGGCAGGCAGGGAGAATAAATAGGAGGAGAAATCTGGGAAGAGAAAATCAAGGAGCAATAAAAAGAAGGAAAGGAGGAGGACCCCAGGGGCCACCCACACACCTACATGGCAAGCAATGGAGCAAGAAGTAAATTCAGGAATACAGTAATAGAGAAAGATAAAAGATAGATGGGATAGTTTAAGAACAGCTGACAAGAATAAAGCTAAGGCCAGGCATTCACAAGTAAGAATAAGACTTGTGTGTATTTATTTGGGAGCTGGGTGGCATGCCTCCCAAAGAGTGAAGGGTAAAAACAACCAACTTCACTTCCCCTTCCTATCATCTTCCCTTCTACCCTTCCTTCCTTCTTTCCACCCTTCACTTCCTCCTCTTTCTCCCCTTGCTCTACTCCTCCTCTCCCCTGTTGGTCTCCTCATACAAAAGAGAAAAATACTAACACTTTCATAGGAAGACATTAGCACTTATCCAAGCTGTCATAGTTAGCTTCAGTTATCAGCTGGACATACTTGGGAAGCGGGAACCTCATTAGAAGAACTGCATCCAGTAGCTTAGCCTACAGACACATCTGGGGCATTTTCTTAAACTGTTAATTGGCACAGAGTGCTCAGCCCACAGTGGCCATGCCATCTATGTGCAGATGGGCCTGGGGTGTTTGATAAAGTTAGTTGAGTGAGCCAGTAAGCAGTGTTCCTCCACGGTCTCTTCTTCAGTTCCTACGTATAAGTTCCTGTAGAGTTTCTGCCTTGGCTTCCCTTGATCATGGATTATAATATGTAATCCTAATAAACCCTTCCCCTCCCCCCCAAGTTGCTTTTGGACAGTTTTATCACAGCAATGGAGATACAAACTAGAACACAAGTTGTGGGTACAGAATGCTTAAAGAATACCACAAACAAAGTGAGCAAGAGAATCAAAGTGATGTTTCTGAATCTTCCCAGCAGGGTAGCCTAGATGTTAATTCAAAAACACATCTTCCTGTCTTACCTTCATGAAGGTAGCATAGATCCTCTCTGCTTTCAGATATGGTTAGTCATGTGACTTGCCTTGTAATCTCATAATTGCAGGCCACATCCACACTCCTTAAATTCTGATATGGCCATGGGAGTTAGCCAATAGATGGGAAATGACTGAAACAGCAAAGATTTGTGATATGGTAAGCTGGACTTGCTTTCTTGGGCTTCTGCCATGGTGCTGGTTTCATACTTGTATGAGCCAAGAGCTCCCAGTAAGGAAGAGGTGTATATAGCTGAACAAAATTCTGAATAATAAGATACATTAGGGGTTAGGGAGATGGCTCGGTAAGTTAACTGCTTAATGTGTAGAAGTGAAGACCTGAGTTTGATCTCCAGCTCCCATGTTAAAGAGATGGGCATGCCCATGCATTTGGAATTGCAGAGTTGGGGAAGCAGAGATGTGCAAATCCCTGGGACTTTGACCAACCAGACCACCCTAAGCAAGGAGCCTCCCAGTCCTGAGAGAATCTCTGTCTCAAAACACAGGGCCATCAGCCTTTAAGGAGTGATACTGAAGTTGGCAATGTTGCAAGTTACACATTGAGGCACACCTTGTCCTGTAGAGACAGGAACAAGCACATACATACAAATAAGTTAACAGAATATAGTTATAAAATGAATACATATTTGCAAAAGTAAATGATAGTTTCTTTAATTTCATTTACCTCAGGATTGTAGGAATCTATGGTTGATATATTGTGCACCCCAATAAACTTATCTGAGGTTCAGAGAACAGAACAGCCACTATATTAAACATAGGTTTAGGCAGTGGTAGCACACACCTTTAATCCTAGCATTCCGGAGGCAGAGATCCATATGCATCTCTGTGAGTTCAAAGCCACACTGGAAACAGCCAGGTATGGTGACATATGCCTTTAATCCCAGGAAGTGATGGCAGGAAGCAGAAAGGTATATAAGGCATGAGGACCAGAAACTAGAGCCTTTTTAAGCTTTTAGCTTTTAACAGCAATTCAGCTGAGATCCATTTGGGTGAGGACTCAGAGGCTTCCAATTTGAGAAAACAAGATCAGCTGAGGAATTGGAGAGGCGAGGTTGGCTGTGACTTGTTCTGTTTCTCTGAACTTTCAGTGTTCACCCCAATATCTGGCTCCCAGGTTTGTTTTTATTAATATGACCTTCTAATAATTCATGCTACAGAAATCTACATTAGTTAAAATTTTAACTGTAGCTAGAGTTTTCCTGCCTAGCCCACAGTTAGGACAAATCTCTCTCACCCGCCAGTCCCACAGCCTCTCAGACCCGACCAAGTAAACACAGAGACTTATATTGGTTACAAACTGTATGGCCATGGCAGGCTTCTTGCTAACTGTTCTTACAGCTTAAATTAATCCATTTCTATAAATCTATACCTTACCACGTGGCTCATGGCTTGCCGGCATCTTCACATGCTGTTTGTCATTGTGGTGGCTGGCAGTGTCTCTGACTCAGCCTTCCACTTCCCAGCTTTATTCTCCTCCTTGTCCCGCCTATACTTCCTGCCTGGCCACTGGCCAATCAGTGATTTATTTATTGACCAATCAGCAACACACTTGACATACAGACCATCCCACAGCATTTAACAGCACTTTTAACTTTTTAAATCTAAATATAGCACTCTGATCAACATAAAATATGAGGGTTGAGAAAAGTAACAGAACCTGGCTATAACATCCTTATATATACATTCCTGTCTTTTTCTGATTATTTTGTGTTTTTACTTATTTAGTTGCATGACTATAACTTGTATTTTTAAAAAGTTGAAATAAATTATTTTGTTTTTATTGAAAATAGATTTGTAATACAATATATTCTGATTGTGGTTTCCTCTCCTCCATCTACTCCAAGAAACTCTCCACTTCCCCTCCCACCCAAATCCACTCCTTTTCTTCTCCCTTTCATTAGTATATAAGCAGGCATCTAAAATAATAATAATAAAATACAATTAGCTAAGATAAAGACAAACACACCACAAAAGGCAAGACAAACAAAACAAACAGAAGAAAAAGAGCAAAGACAAAACCCAAGAAACACATACAGACACAGAGAGAGACACATTCATACACACAGAAATCCCAAAAAAAACACAAGACAGGAAACCATAATATATATGCAAATGGCTTGTAAGGAGAAAAGAACAAAAATCAAAGCCCTGACAGAACATTACAAGACAAAGAACCTCAAAGTATGCCATTGCGTTCCTTTTGTGCTGGCCATCTGAGACTGCTAGAGAAAACTAATTTTTCATTTGTGAGCGTTAGGGATATGGGCTTGTGTCCCTTTCCCATCGTGGCATTACAGCTGCAGCAGGCCCACTCCTGTGCAGACATTTTGTATGCTGCCACAGTCTCTATGAGTGTGTATGTGCATAGGTCCTGCTGTATTTAGAAGGCCCTGTTCCTTGCTGTTCTCCATCCCCTCTGGCCTTCCACCTCCTCTTCCACAAAATTCTCTGAGCCTTGAGGAGACAGAATTGAAGGCGACATCCTATTTAGAACTGAGTGTTCCAAGGTCTCTGACTCTCTGCACATTGTCCAGTTGGGGAGTCTCTGTATTTGTTCTCATCTACTGCAAGAGGAAGCTTCTCTGATGATGGCTGAGCAAGACACTGACCTATGAGTATAATAGAAGGTCATTAGGAGTCCTTTTATTCCTACATTCCTTTAGTGGAACAGTCAGTATTTGGTTTCCCCCTAGGCCTCTGGCCTACCTACCTCTTCTCAGGTTCTTGGCCATCTGAGCAGTGTAGGGAATGGGTTCCATTTCATGGAGTGACCTTAAATCCCATCAGACATTGGTAGGTTACTCCCACAAGCTTTGTGCCACTATTACACTAATGTATCTTGCAGGCAGCTTACCATTGTATACCAAAGAGTTTGTAGGTGTGTTGGTGTTTACCTTTTTTCCTTGGTAGCATGTAGAATATATTCCAGTACCATGAACATTAGTCAACTAGTCAGTTGGGGTAAAAGCTCTGTGTAGGCATCAGCTTGACTTCTCTGTGTTCAATGAGTTGTGTAGGAGTCTTCAGCAGTGGGGCCTTACCATCAGTTTGTTGAAAGCAATCAATAGCCTTGGCCATAGCCTGGGTTGTTTGGGGGTTCTCATGGGGCCCCTTTGGTCCACAACTCAATTAGATGTAATATATTCCCAGAACTGGAGGGTTTATTTGCTGATGAGAGATGCTCAGTTGGGGCTCTATCTCCTCTGTTACTTGGCCATTCCATTTAGGTCACTTTTATAAGTGTATATGTTTTAGGAAGCTTCTACTGTATAGTACCCCTCAAATGACCCTTGGTTTTACCTATCCCTCCCCATGTTCCCTTCTTCACCCCCTTCTCCCCTTCCCCTCCTCCATTTATTTCTCTTGTTCCAGTAACCCCCCCCCATCTGTCCATAACTATGTATTGTATTTTCCAGTCCTAGAGTGATCCAATCCTTCCCCAAGTCACTAATTGTATAACTTACCTCTGTGGTTACATGAACTATAGTCTGATTATAAAGAACTTAACAGCTAGCATCCACATAGAAGCCATATTCATCTTTTGGGGTTTGAGTTACCTCACTTAGGATTTTTTTCTAGATCCATTCATTTACCTGTGATTTTCATTTCACTTTAACAGCTGAGTAAAGACACATTTTCTTTATCTATTATTTTATTTATTTTTGAGAATTTCATATATGAGTAATGTGTTTACATTATTTATCCCTTCCCTCTCCCTCCAGCTTCTCCTGTGTTCCTACTACTTCCTCTCAAATTCATAATCTATTGTTCTTTAATCATTTTATATATATATATATATATATATATATATATATATATATATATATATATATATATATATATATATGATAATAATGGCCCCCATAGGCTCATATATGTGAATGTTTGGTCCCCAGTTGGTGAAACTGTTTGGGAGGATTCGGGGTGTGGCCTTGTTGGAGGAGGTGTGGCACTGGGGGTGAACTTTCAGGTTTCAAAAGCCCACACTGCTCCTCGTTTCCTCTCTCTGCCTGGTGCTTGTAGCTCACTATGTAAGCTCTCATTACCGCTCCAGTGCCATGCCTACCTGCCAGCTGCCGTGCTGTCTACCATGTTGGCCGTGGACTCTAAGTTTCCTCACCCGTGCACACCAAATTAAAAGTTTTCTTTCATATGCTGTTTTGGTCATGGTGTTTTGTCACAGCAATAAAAAAAAAAAAAAAAACAGCTAAATATATTGATACGTATAAATACTTCCTGCTGAATCCATTTCATGGTACTTATTCGTAGGGTTTTAGGGCTGACCACTGGGTATTAGATAAGCAAAGAGCTTCTCATCATAAGGGAGTGTACACCTTAAAAAGAAGTTAAAAGTGAAACCGAACACTATGTAAAGCCAGACTTTAATATCCTGTGTGTGTGTGTGTGTGTACATGCCACAGCACGTGAGTGGAGCACAGAGGGCAAACGCAGGAGTCAGTCCTCTCCTTCCCTAGGTCATCAGGCTTGGTGGCAAGTGCCTATACAAAATGAGCCACCAACGTGGGGCGTAGGAGGGTGGGGGGATAGGGGGGGTGGCACACGCCTTTAATCCCAACACTCAGGAGGGAGAGGCAGGCAGATTTCTGTGAGTCCCACTAGCAGAGCAAGTTCCAGGACAGCCAAGGCTACATGAAGAAACCCTGTATTGGGGGGCGGGGGGGGGGGGCAACCCAAAACAAGATGAACCACCTTGCCAATCTGAGCCAAACTTTTATAAAGTTGAAGGTTTCTGAGAAAAAAAAAAAGTGACAATACCAATAAGTTATTTTAATCTCAATTTTAATATACATATCTCGATTAGTCCTGAAAGGTGAAGGCTTATATCACTGGAAATTACTTAAAAAGAGGAAACAAAGTAGCTTACCCTAACTTCCTGGAGGCATCAACCATAAAAGAAATTGTAAGGAGACATGTCTGTTAATAACCCAACTGTGAGCCCTTGCCTTGAACCTGTCTCAATAGTAGCCATTTTATACTCACTTATGTCAATCATTACAGCCAGCAGTCAAGGTTACCAGTACAAGTTTCCCTTTTACACAAGCTCATTAAGACTAAATAACTCAAGACTATATAATGAGAGTGAAAAGAGAAGTGAATGCCTCTCTGAAGCTTCCACAGAGCTCAGCCAAAGAGCAAGTATACCTCAAATGAATCAGCCCTCCACTATGAGGAGATGAAAGAGGTCTGTAGGGCCTTCGTGTGAAATCTCTTAACTCATATAATCTGTCATGTGGAGATGGACACTTTTGTAAACTGCATTTCCCAGAATCCTTTACCAAATGACTTCCTTTTCTGTAGGAGGTACTAAGAAACAATTGAAATAGAGAGATTTCCCACAGTTGAGCTCTGTGGTGAGGGCAGCTGTGTGGCAGTGGTGTGGGCAGCTGTGTGGCAGGGGTGAGGGCAGCTGTGTGGCAGGGGTGAGGGCAGCTGTGTGGCAGGGGTGAGGACAGCTGTGTGGCAGGGGTAGAGGGCAGTGTATGGCAGTGGGGCCAGGTTTTGGCTTCTTTGGTGTTTTCAGAAGCCTTTTAAACTTGCCCCAGCGTATCAGAAACTTTGAATCAGATATTAGTGGATATAGTTTTTGTTCTCCTGTGTTTATGAAATCTAATACATCTCCATTATCCCTCAGAACTAGAACTGTGTGCTACTTCTGTTAGAAAAGAATATTCTCTGGGTTAAATGAAGAAACACCTGAACAAACCAAAATAACCCATCAAGGCACTTTTGTTTTCCATGGACCATCCTGGGGTAGGAAGTACATGGAGGGAAGGAAGCTCTCTTACTTTTTTTCCAAGGCAAGTGACAACTGCAGTGTAGCCCATTGTGGGGAGTTCAACCTCACAATCTGACTCGATTGCCGACACAGCAGCATAGGAAATGAAGGAAAGAGGGAAGAGGTCAGTTGCTCCAGGCCATCAATATCCAGACATTTGCAAAGACAGAAGTTTTATCATACAGGGAAGGTGAAAAGATTTGCATAAATGTTTACAAGCTGTGGGAGCTTTATGCCACTTTTGATAGGAACAAAACCAAAAACTTATCGCACACGGTCATGAATCATCTTGTTTTTGTATTCTTTTTCTCCCCCTTTCCCTTTCTTTTGGACTACTGTTATCTGTATAGTCGGCCTATATCAGTTCTACTGAAATTGCTGCTATTCATTCTTTTTTCCTGATAAGACTTCAGTTTACATACTACTTAGTACCATAAATGAAGCTCTCTGTGGGGGTGTTCTATGATTGAGTTGACTTTGTCTGTGGCCTTAAGTGCAATATAGTACTCCCTACACACATCTGAGGTTTGCTTTCGTCACTGAAAACTGCTGTCTGAAAATAATGAATGAAAAGTAACTCACAAGCCTTAAATCACGTGCCATTCTAAGTAACATAGTAAAAACATTTGCTATAATGCTGTGTTCTAGCCAGGGCATAAATCATCCTTCGGCTCAGTGTTTCCACAGTGTATATACTACCCACCCAATAGTCACTTAGCAAACATCTGGCTTATCAGGTCATTTGCTTTGCTATCACAGTGTTTGTGTTCAATATCCTTTTTGTTAATGACCCTACAATGCAGGAGTAGTGGTGCTTGTGATTCAGCTACACCAAAGAAGCAATGCTATAAATCACTCTCTTTCAGTAAATAGGCAAAGGTTTCTACTGAAGAAGAAAAAATTTTAAATGTATACTGCAGTTAATAAGAACTGTAATAAAGACCAATATTTAGGTCTTTATTCAACAAAGAGATTATTCAACAAAAGAGATTAAATTCAGGGATCTTGTTCAGAAAAGAAAAAAGGAAATAGATATTATTGGATAAAATGGTAGATTATTAAATCTACTTTCAAACTAAAAAAGCAATTATGAGTTTTAAAATAATTTGCATTGGTGTGGATTCTTGTATATTGATAAAAATTTAAGGTTATTTTGTTATATTGTATATATGTTTTTACTTCTGTTTAAAATAATCTTGTATATTGATACAAATTTAAGGATATTTTTGTTATACTGTATATGATTCTAATTCTGTTTAGGATTATTTTGTACATTGTTACAAATTTGAGGTTATTGTTTTATATAGTATATCTGTTCTGAATTTTGCTTAGGTATTATCTATACAGCTTATACCTATACAGCTTGTTTGTTTATTGTTTGTTTATACAATGTGAAGTTTTAGTCTTTAAAATCAATATAGGATTATAAATAAATACAGGTTAATAGTCACCCATAATTATCAAACATATAGTCATGTTAATTAAGTTTTTGAGATATACAGAAATATGTTTCAAATAGATAGGTAATCATCAAATACTGCAAAGACCTACAGAATATGTCATTTAAATGTTTTGATAACTTAGAACTTGACATGAGACATGTCTGCTCCTGATGGCACCTATTTCTAAAGAGGATGATGGGCATCGAAGACATTCCATATGGAGTTTGCTTTCTTTGTGGCACAAACTGGCCTATAGGGCAAGAAACTGCCCTTGTCTTGACTGCTGACTGTAAATACACTGTCCAATCTGGGCAAGCAGGACACAAAGAAAAGTGACTACAGAACTTTGCAAAGACAGAGTGGTATGGTCCTTCAAAATTTCCTGCTCTAAAAATGATCTGTCAGATATTCTTGGCCTGTAGGCCAAAGATGGATGCCCCAGCAAGCATTGCAGAGGAACATTGGATGACTGTCCAGGCAGCCAGCTGTTTCTGTCATTTCCTACGTTTTGTGGAAGCCACTAGCTTGTACTTCCTGCTTACTGAGGCAATATTATTTTCCTTCTCAGGTCTTTGATAGAGTTGAAGACTAGACAGTTACAGTTCTCCCAAATATTGGCAAAGGACATACTAGGTACAAAACTTTAGATTCTTCAGGAAAGGACAGCTATTGGAGCAATCTCTATAAATTTGCCAATTAGTTATGGTCTGGACATTTAGAATGTATTTCTTACTTAATATTTGTTCTTGTATGTGGTTTCATTTTTGTTAAGGTTATTACCTTTCCTTTCTTCTGGACAAGAGTTGATATTAATTCTTATTGTATATAGTTCTGTTATGTTAGGATTAGAACCCTTCCTTCTTAATCAGACAAAAATGGGGAAATGTTATGGGAATCCTGTCACTGGTCAGCTAGTCAATAGAAAGGAGCATTTGGGACAAGAGGTGGAGTTTTCATTGAAATTGGACATGACTAAAATATAAAGTGGGTCAGAGGGATGTGCAGGCCTTTTGGAATGAGGAATGAGAGCAAGGCAGAGAGTGGAGCTTCAACTGACTCTACTCAGATTTCCCATTCTGTTTTGTGATAACGGGGCCCAGATTTTGCTTTTAATAAACTGTAGTCTTTTGACTTCCTACATCAATATTCCATCAATGAAGCTGTGCTGTTGTGACTCAAGTTGCAATACCCATAGTAAATGAATGCTCAGTTGCTCACTTCACTTCATATTATGGAGGACTTGCACTGTCTCACGCTCCACATCCTTCCAGGAAGAAAGAACCTATGTTTATTTTGAGAGAGAGAAACCGTATTTATATATGGTTTCAGTATCCTTGAATAACTTTTCTGCTACACTATCAGCTTATGTCTTACTGTACCTATTCATAAACTTCCTAGTAGGCATCATAAGTTTACTAAGATGAGGACTTGCTGAAGGATACAGTGCAGTACTGTTCATTTTTTCAGGCCTTGACTCACATCCCCATGAGGTACTGATATATTGAACTGTCAGTGGAAAATGGGATACTAGTGATCCATGTCATGCAGTGGCACCATGGAGGGTCAAATGATCCCCTTTCGTGGTTTGATGTTCTACTTGAAGGGAGTGCTTTGGGAAACCAGGCAGCTGATCTCCTTCATTCTTGTTGTAGTGATAAATACCACAGGAGGTTTGTGCTGAGTAGGCCAGAAAAAAAAAAAAAAAAAAAAAAAAAAAAAAACACTTGAAGTTTAAGGAAGAAATGCTAATAGCCTGTTTCCAAGCTACTAGCCCACGTAAAGTAAGACAACCAGTGGGACTATACACTAAAATAACTTTTAACATCCCTTGAATCTCCTTTCCCTGTCAAGGTGATGAAGCAAACACAATTGTTTCTCACATGGCATGGTAGGCTGCTTTGGCCTCAGAGGAAATGAAGGACATGTATAAATCTGTGGTCAAATAGAGCTCTCATTAAATAAACTATAAAGTAGACAGTCTTTAGTGCAGCTGGAGTTATAAGAAAAATCACTATAGGGATGAGGAGATGGTTCAATGGCTATGAATGCTTGCTGTTCCTCTAGTGGACCTGAGTTCAGTTCCTAGCGCCAGTGTTAGTGGCTCAACCAGGTCTCAAACTCCAGGGGATCTGACAACCCCTTCTGGTCTCTGTAGGGGCAAAACACACACACACACACACACACACACACACACACACACACACACACACACATACATCTCTCGAAGTTGCATTCCAGTAGATCAGAACATGTTTTGTTGGCTCATTTTACTCAGTCAAGACGTATGACTTCCTGAAAAATCCATTGTTATCAAGGAAAAGAAAAATATATCAGGTTTATAGATGTTGAGGGAGACCAGCTCCTTTTTCCCACAGTGTACTCTTGAGCAGGGAGAAATAAGGAATATGTAGATAGAAGCATAGAGGAGAGAGACAGAAACACTCGGCAGCCTCAGGTGGGCCTGGGTCAAAACTCACCAGCCCCTTCTATCACTACTAAAGGGCTTTTAAAGGAATGCCAAGGGGCTGAGCAAAAGACCTCCCCCAGCACAGCCAAGTGCAGACCATCCCAGACACCTGGTGACCATGCAGTTGGTCAAGTCCTCCCCTAATGCAGCCCTGCTGTGTAAAGCAAGCTCACTAGGAAATCTCTGTGGGCCCCCACAAGATGTTCTTTCATGGTATGTTTGTCCCAGAAGTGGCATTAACAAGCGAAAATTTTCTGAAAGTAGGTTGTGAAGGACCATTCTGTGAAAAGCACTTTACTTTTACCTGTATACTTAATGTGCTTTGTCTAGACAGGGAAATGGAATATAGATATACAGTGATTCATGGACATCTGTGTAGTGAAGTGATCGCAAGCAGACATGTGGAAAGATTATTAGTGAGCACAAAACTTGGGGATGTTTGTGTCTCTGGTGAATGCTCACCAAATGGAATCCACTATAGAAGAGTTCCTCACTCATCAGAAAGGGTTGTTATCACTCATATCAGTGGGTGAGAGGCAGTTCTTCCACCTGGAGAGCTTAACCATGGGAGAATATCACAAAAAAAAAAAATTAGCTTCTTAGCATCACCACAAGACTAGCTTGAGTGGGTACACAGATATAGAATTAATAACTGTTCTATGTATCATTCCCAGTGCTCAGGATTGGCTGGCCCAATGAAATGGTGGAGCAGTTCACAGAAGTCTCAGATGTATGTTGTCAATTAAGAGACAATGTTCTAAAGGATTCATAGGGTTCGCAGGAACTCTCATAGTACATAGTATTTTTTCACTTCCAGAATTGTTAATGTTCATTGTACAAAAAGTTGTATTTCATTATATTTTCACACATGTATTTCATGTCCCTTTCCCAAATTCAAACCTCCATTAGCTTTCCAGTGGTATTAACTGGATCATAAGTTATTTTTGGTATTTAGGAGAATGCTGTGATTTACATGGTGGCCAAACTAAGTTGAATTCTAACTACCAGTATCTTAAGGTCCCCCACACATTGAATCCTTGCATTTTTTGACTTGGTCATAGCTATTCTGACTGGAGTGAGAAGGAATCTGTGTAGTTTATTACTTTCTTTTCTGTTTTATGGCCATGGGGCCTTGCACATGCTAGACGAGTGCTCTACCACTGAGCTGTACCCTCAGCCCCTCTCAACATAGCTTTGACTTGTCTCCAGAATGTTATTTGGACAGTAACCAATGTATGAATAATTTGTCCCCTAGCTTGAATGCAGAAGTGACAAAATCACATTGTAGAAATAGTATTAATTTGTTCATGACCGCTAAGAAACTCCCACCAACACTTTGGTTCCATCTAAGCTTGGCTAGCTTGGGAGTTATTTGTTCCCAAAAGGATTGTGTTTTTTGTGAACTTTGAATTCTAGATGGCCACCTGGCCAATTTGGGTTTCTCATGCCAGTGAATCTACAAGTGAAAGGGAGTAATTGTAAGGGATGAGGTGGTTTATCTAATTGTCAAGAAGACATTGGGTTTTCACAACACACTGGGGGTGGGGAGCAGAATGTTATCCTGAAATCAAGAAATTCTCTGGTAAACATAATAATTCCAAGTCCAGTAATAAATGTTAATTTGAAATCAGTGGCTTTCAACCTTCCCAATACGTGACCTTTTAATCCAGTTCTTCATGTTGTGGTGACCCCCACCCATAAAATTATTTTATTGCTACCTCATACTATAATTCTGCTACAGTTATCAATCATAATATAAATATCTGATATTCAGGATATCTGATAGGTGACCCCCCAGCGGGGTCATGACCCACAGTTTGAGAACCACTGGTGTGAAACTCCAGCAACTAGATCAAGCCAGTATCATCCTTAAAGTTTCAGTGTTACCTGGGAAAAGTGTGCATGAGATGTGAAGACTCAGACCCAGAGGACAATAGCAGCCTAGAAGATTGTTTTTGTTTGGTTTGGTGTGAGTGTGTGCACATGTGTGCATTCAATTTTATATTTATATATCTATGTAGGGCAACTACATTTACCATCCTCTTACTATTTTAAGTGAGTTTTTGTTTCCAAGTTCATATTTAGGTTACAAATCATTCTGTTGAGAAGTTGAGACGGTGCCAAGATAAGCATCTGCAAGACATGAGCTTAGGTAACTTTTCCATGAAGCAAGTACTGTGATTTGAGTTCTTTTCTTATCTGCTTTCGTGGGAGTGGGTGGAGGCGTCTTTGATTGTGTAAAGGATTATCTTTCTTAAGATCAAAGTTACCTGCATAGCTCATCGAGCCAGGGATGACCAATGATTAACGCATGTTGATACAAAAATTATACCTGGGTAAAATTCTCACTCAAAGGTACATCAGATAAATATAAAGCAACTGGGCTTACTAATATTTAAAGTTCCGTTTAGCAGTCTTATAAAACATAACACTTATCAAGTTTCCACGTAATATCAAAAATAATGTACATAAATATCTTAAGCACTATAAAATGTTTCTACTTCCAACTAAATGCCTATGTAAAATTGAATTCTGGTGCCTTACATCCAATGATTTTTATCAAAATCATCACAAAAGCAGATGTGACAGTAATCTTGTTAAATCACACATTAAGGAAATTTGCGAAACTCATCAATGTCACTCTGTTGCTTTATTTCATTAAAACCATGTTTGTTAACATGTAGTGAGATTTTTACTTTTAAGTTGCTTCAATACTTCAAGCAATTGCTTGGATTTCTATGATGACAAATATAATCATTAAAAAAAAGTTCTATGGGATCCTCCAGAACAGCTAAGACTAACAGGAACCTGGAGAACAGAAGTTGAAAACTGTTGAGTTTTCTGTGAACATATGCTCATGTAAGTTGGACAACACTTCTATCCATTGATCAAGAGGATTCATTTACCACCAATCTCCTGTCATATCTAGAAATTAATGTACAGTTTGCAGATTGAATGATATTGACTCCCGATGAGCGTATGAGTTTTGAGGACACTGAAGTCTCCTGAAACTATTTATTTGTTCATGAATGCTCATGTTTACATGTGAGTGGTCTACTTTCTAAGTTTCTTTCCAGTGACTTTAATTATACCACTGCAACTTCTCCATATCCATCCACATATGCTTCTCTGGGCACATTACTGCCAGAAATGAAAAGTTAAGGTCTAACAGCACTGCTTTTAGAGTCCCAGACTTGGTTTTTTGCTTTTTGTTTTTGTTTTTGTTTTGTTTTGTTTTTAGTTATTTAATAATCAAGCCGATCACATTATAGACAGCCAACCTACTGTTGAACATGAGACAGAAACAAAAGGAAGTGTTCTTGTCAGGGTGGTGAAGTCACTTTACATCCATGAGCTCTAGCAGGTATTTTATCTTTAACTCAGAGGTTCAGCAGATGCTTGCAGTCCAACCAAGCTGTGACATCACCTCTAAAAATAGCCTCTTGCATGGCTGTATTAGTTAAAACAATCCCTGAACATGTATATGTTCAAGGATATCTGCGAAACTGGGTATGTTCATGTACCTGTCTATCATATAAAACAACAAACCCTCTCCAGATGATTTCTTCCATTGTGAAATGCAAATTGCCCATAAAAGTCCTCGGGGGTGTGAGAAGATACTTAACAGATTATTACAGATGCATTCATAGGAACAAGGAAGCCTCAGCCTCTATTTTAAATGCATCAAGGACCAGAAAAGATAGGTGTGAACCTGTTCAGTGTGGCCTGAAGTAGCTACACTGGTTAAGATGTATAGATAACTCAGTTGTTCCAACTTTTGATCTACCACTCACCTGCTTCTGAACCAGAGTAGCAAATGTTCAAGACAGCGTGATAAAAAGACAAAACACTTCACATTACAAAGACTACTTTAAATTATTAATATGCCATGTACTGGTAAATTAAATTTTAAATAAGACATATTCAATATTATTCTCCCTGTACTTTTCTCCTCTATGAGATTGGCACATTTTTCTATGTGATAAATGTCCTGTTGGTAGCAGGGAGTAAAAGTCCCATGGGATATGTGTACTTGAAGAATTCAAAGAGATTGCCACCCAGAAATTTAACACTTCCCATGGTCCCCAAATAGCCAAGCAGACAAAATAAAGGAGAATTATAATAAATAAATAAAACATAAATCCATATACATATCAACACCTGACTTCTTTTATTTTTCCGACACAGGGTTTCTCTGTGTAGCTTTGCGCCTTTCCTGGAACTCACTTAGTAGCCCAGGCTGGCCTTGAACTCACAGAGATCCGCCTGGCTCTGCCTCCCGAGTGCTGGAATTAAAGGCATGCGCCTCCACCGCCCAGCAACACCTGATTTCTTATAAAGAATTTAGAAATACACACTGGAATAAAAACAGCATCTTCAACAAATGGTGCTTGTCAAACTGACTGGCTGTATGAAGAAGAATCCAAGAGATCTATACTTATCACCCTACACAAAACTCAAATCCAAATGGATTAAAGACCTCAACATGAAACCAGAACCTTATAGAAGGAAAAGTAGGGATTATCCTTGAACTCATATGCACCAGAAAAGACTGTCTGAACTGAACACCATTAGCTCAGGCTAAAATCAACAAGAAGTAAATGTGACCTCCTGAAACTGAGAAGCTTCTGCATGACAAAGGCAAAGGACACTGTTATTCAGATAAAGTGGAGCCTACCAAATGGGAAAGGATTTTTACCAACTGCACATCTGATAAAAGGCTAATATCCAAAATATATAAAGAACTCAAAAAACTAGATATCAAGAAGGCAAATAGACCAATTAAAAATGAGGGTCAGACATAAACAGAGAATTATCAAAAGAAGAAACTCAAATGGCTGAGAAATACGTAAATGTTCAACATCCTTAGCCATCAGGGAAAGGCAAATCAAAACTACTTTGAGATTTGATGTTATAACTGTCAGAGTGGCTAAGATCAACAAAGCAAGTGACAACTCATGCTGTTGAGGATGTGTAAGGGGAACACTCATCTGTTGTTGTGGGAGTGCAAACTTGTACAGCCACTATGGAAATCAGTGTGGCAGTTCCTCAGAAAGATAAGAATCAGTCTACCTTAAAATCTTTATATACCATTCATGGTGGTTTGAATAAGAATGGCCTCCATATGCTCATAGATTTGAATGCTTAGTCACCAGGGAACAGCATTCTTTGAATGGATTAGTACATGTGGCCTTATTGGAGGAAGTGTGTGACTAGGGGAGGGTTTTGAGGTTTCAAAAGCCCATGCCAAGCTCAGAGTCTCTCTATCAGCCAGCAGATCAGGATACAGCTTTCAGATATTTCTCTAGCATCATCTCTGCCTGCATGCCACCAAGTTTCCTTCCATGGCAGTAATGGACTAAACCTCTGAAACTGTAAGCAAACCTCAGTTAAATCTTTTTCTTTATAAGAGTTGCCCTGGTCTTTGTGTCTCTTCATAGCAATAGAAGAGTTGACTTAAGACACTGTTTGGGGGCATATAACAAAGGATGCTACATCATGTCATAGAGACACTCACTCAACCGTGTCCACTGTTGCTCTATTTATAATAGCCAGAAAGTGGAAACAACCTAGATGTTTTGGAATAGAATAACAGATAAAGATAATGTGGCACATTTACACAATAGAGTATTAATACTCAGGCTTTTAAGAAATGAAATCATTTAATTCATAGGCAAATGGGTAGAACTAGAAAAAAATCATTGTAAGTGCTGTGACCCAGACCCAGAAGAGAAATATGGTATGTATTCACTTATATGTAGATATTAGCTGTTCAGTCAATGGTAACTAAGCTATAATCCATATAGCAACAGAGGATAGGTATAGAGTAAGGGACCAGGGGAGACAGATCATATTGGGAAAAGGAAACACATAGTTAAAGATGGAAGGACCAGCAGGACACCTGGAACAGGAGCATCATATGGGGAGGGGTACAGGAGAGGGCGATGAGGGAAAGAATATGAGGAGAAACAGCTAAAATTAAGGGCAATTTAGGGGTTGTATGGAAGCCTAACACAGTAGAAGCTTTCCAAAATATATACATATATGAAGGTGATATGAATGAAATCTCTAAATAATAGGAGAGACAGAGTCCCAACTGGTCATCTCTTGTCACCAAATGAAACTTCCAGTACTGTGTTTGGCTTACATCTAATTGAGTTGTTGACCAAAAGGGTCCCAAGGGAATCCCCAAACAATCCAGGCTATTCTCTACAAACTGAAGGCAAGGTCCCATTGCTGAAGACAGCACCTACACAACTCATTGAACATGGAGAAGTTGAGCTGGTGCCTACATGGAACATTCACCTCTATGTTCTACCTTCTTTGATACAGGAAGGTATTCCAAATGCTACCAAAAGAGAAATGTAAACACCAAACCAGCCACAAAACTTTTGATCTACAAAGGTATCCTGCCTGCAACATATGCTAGGGCAATGGTGGCACAAAGTTTTGGGGAGTGACTAACCAATACCTGATTTAAGACCCGTTCTATGAGATGGGAACAAATACCTGACACTGCTTGGGTGACTAGACCCTGAGACTAGATGCCTCAGAGACATAGAGTCAAACAAATACTGCTGTTCTAAAAACAAAAAAAAAAAAAACTAACAATGAAATCACTCATCATGACATTCTTCTGTACTCACAGATCAGTATGTCTTTCTCAGCCCTCATCAGAGAAGCTCCCTCCTGCATAAGATGGGAATAAATAGAGGCCCACATCTATGTATTATGTAAGGCATGAGATACTTGCAACACTTAAGTCCTAAATGGGATGTCCCAATCAAATCCCATACCTCAGGGCTAAGGGAACGCTATGGAAGGGGAGGCAGAAAAAGTCTTTAAGAGCCAGAGGAAGTGAGGGACACCAATAAATCGAGACCCCCCCTAAATCAACATGATCAAAGCTCATATGAACTCACAGTGAGCCACCATGCACAGGGCCTGCATGGGTCTGTACCAGGTCTTCTGCATATATTTTGACTTCTAGTTTAGTGTTTTTATAGGGTTCCTAAGTGTATGAATGAATCTGATTATTGTGCCTTCTCTTGGGCTTTTTTTCCTTATGTTTATTGGTATATACACACAAACAACACACACATAAGCAAACACAAATACAAGCACATGTATACACATACACATAAAAGCATACTCATACACAACACACACAAACATATACACATACAAGCACACACTAACACACATGAAAATGAGAAAATGCAATTAATAATTTTAAAATCAAACTACCTTAAAATATTCTAAGTCAACTGCTTACATATTGCTCATTTTTCTTGCATTCCCATAGTATAGGAATATATTGTAGGTAAACACTAAACCACTAAAGTATATTTTTGTCTATAATAAATATCTTAAATAACTTTTCAAAGCAGAGGTGCTTTCTAAGCATAAACTGAAAACTAAAATCCAGACCAGATAAAAGAACCACTTGGATGGTCCTTTCTGGAGAAACACTTTGCATGATTTTTCACATCATGAGATTCCATTGGTTTATATAGAATCATTTGAAAACTTTGAATTTGCTTTAAAGTAACATAAATTTTTCAAAACTTCATCTTGAAATTTAATTCCCTTGTTCTGGCACAGAAGCAATTAAGGTCCATTGTTTTATTGCAGCATTAAGTTAATTAATACTGTCAGTAAAACAAAATGTACCAAAATGAAGCTTCATTTGCAAATCTGGAAATGTTTGTCTCTCTGTCCCACTACTAAGACTAAATGACATTTCAGCAACATTTCGTCCAAGTGGAGTCCACATCTCATTTTTTAAAAAAGGTCTCCAGAAGTAAGGCAAGAATGCTGATGGATGTTTACAATGAGTAGCCATCAGGAATAGTGGTGATAGCTTTGCTTCTGTGACATAACATGAAAGTGGATTGCAACCAACTCCAATTAGATAACTTCATTTGTAAAGCAATACAATAATTAGGATAATTTAATTTAATGAGTGTTAGTTCGTGCCTTACCTCTTTCCACGAGGTTTCAGACTATTTAGATTCACCTTGCAGTCAAGTATAAGAAATTTCAGGAATTGGAACAGAGTTTACCTTACAAGGCTTTTTGTCAAACAATTCTATTCAACCTGATATTCTATAACTTTGGAGTGTAATTATTCATCTCCCAGCCTGGCAACATTGTTCCTATCTACCAGTCTTCCTTCTGGCTGTGTCTTTCTGTTTAAATCGTATTTTTGCAACCCTTTTTCCCCCAAGTAGAAGCTGTTTTAGAGGACGTTGAATGTTTGTGTTTCAAAAAGTTTTTCCATCCTGTTTCTTTTCTTTTTTAATTACAAGGAATATTTATCAATAACTAGAATAAAATATAGAGAGTTAAAACATACCAATGTACTTGAAAATAGCAACAATCATTTTTGATGGTGGGTTTTTCTGAGATTATACTGACCATTGTAAATTGATGCTATTTTTAAGCATGCTGTTTTGAAACAGAAAAAGTAAACAAGATGAACTCTCCACAAATCCACAGGTTTGGCACTCCCCACTGTCCCTGTGATCAGAATCCAAACCATAGTCAGCCCCAGTACAGCTGCAATGACCACGGTACAGATCCAAGAGTGTTGGGAAGAGGCTGCTGAGCTTAATGAGGAAGGGAAAGCTGGGACTGAGCATAAACTATTAAGTGATTGCATTATTGAGTTAAGGGGTGTGGCTTCTCCTCCATGAACCTACACTCCATTAGGCTACGGAAGCGCTCACCCAGGAAAAATGAACATGCCTCAGAGGAGGGTAGATGTGAGCCAGGGGTACTTGCCCACACTGTATCAGGTAAGGAGGAATCCTGATAGGGACCCATCACATGCTAAGGCACACATTCTGGCCATCTATGAAATAAATGGAGAATGAGGAGTATAGCATGCAGACTTCAAAAAGGATGAGAAAAAGCAATCACTATTTCCTGTAAAATTACCTAATGCAATAGGAAAACACAAATCCAGTTAAACCTCAGAATTTCATTATAGTGTGTGAAAGGAGTGTTTACAACTGAGAAAAAAAGTAACTACCAGCTAAAACAATGTCATTTCATAAGAAATATATATTTTAATAATTTGAGCAATTAAGAGAACAAAAACAGAAGAATGCCATACAATTTGAGGTAACAAAGATACAAATAATTTGGCAATCAGATGATAACTAAGGACTCATTTTCCTAAAATGAGTCCATCCATCCTTAACACTGGGAGATGTACACCTAAATATTGAACAAAGTTTTAAGCCAAGGATGCCTAACTGGGAAGAGTCTTGGCCTATGTATATCACGTAAATATTTCAGTTACATTTGTTTATAGGTTACGGGTAGGAGCTATCATGACATGGATGTGAAGGTCACAGGGAGTTGGTTCTCTCCTCCCACCGTGTGGATCCTGGGCTTCCAATGCATTTTGCTGGCCTTGGTAGCAACCACCATTACTACTGAGTCATTTTATCAGCTTCTCTCTAAAGTATTTTGTTTTTGAGCAATTTATCCTGTGCCTCATCATTCCCTTGGAGTCTACAAATCCATACTCTGTGTCTCTGTTAACTATTCACTCTAGAATCCTTGAAGGGTAAGGAATCTGGCATAAGATTTCCTTCAAACTAAGGAAAAATTGCCTGTTTTGATGGTACCTTAACTCCCAAAACAAAATGATAGACATTGAACCTCAAGGACAAAGAAGTACTTGGAGAAACTACTTGTGAAAGGATAAAATAAACCAGAATTATCACATGCATTGGATACGCATATATGCAGACATATGTAGATAAATGTATACATATATATATATATATGGTGTGTGTGTGTGTGTGTGTGTGTGTGTGTGTGTGTGTGTGTGTGTGTGCATACCATTCATGCATATATGAGTTGTAGGGGAAGTGGAAATACAACTCCAATGATTCTTTGAAGTATCCAGCTCTAGACTTTGTAATCAAATGATGTATGCTGTTCCAAGGATGGGAGATCAATGCCTAGACTCCCACTAAAAGAAAATTACCATGGGAAAGTATATATCCAGCTAAGTTATTTCACAAACGTAGGAATATTTGCAGTTTTGTGCAAGTTCTTTGGCAACCCCTATAAGTGTTCAACAGCTGCACCCATTTAATGATAAAATTGAGACAATGCATGATGCAAAGTGAGTCTTAAACCTATTCACATTAAACAGCTATGGATGTGATTGCTATAGGATAGAATGTTGTATGTCCTGATAATAAAATAAGTCTAAAGCTAAGAATAGTGTGCACTGGGGGGTGGAGAACTTAAAAGGGGTAGGCACAGGGTTCTCTTCTGAGCAGATGATCAGCAGAAATCATCTAAAATTGGAGCAAACTTAGGATAAATGAAGAATATACATGAGTCTGGCAATTTCTTTAGTTCCTTTTCATTCTGCTAAACTCAAGAAAAATTAAGTTCAATTACCTTTATTATAATGCTGCATATATAGTGTGAAGTCATTTTAATGAAATTATATATTATTGTATCTAATTATCAACATATAAATCTGAAATGATGTTTAACGGGGATAATTATGGAAATTTATAAATGAGTAATGTTTTTATATATTTAAATGTGATTTAAAGCCTTTAAATGACCTTGAGGTACTTTTGCAAAACAGTGAATGTTTTTTTTTAAAAGAGACAAGAATTAAGATAAAAGTAGTTGGACTTTTTGCTTTGTGCCTTTTTACTCTGGAGGTATAGGATTATTTTTAGGCCTGAATTTCAGATAAAGTATACCGAATGCAGCTAGGCATGATGGCAAACACCTTTAATCTCAGCACTTGGGAGGCAGAAACAGGTGGTTCTCTATGAGTTCAAGGCCAGCCTGATCTACATAATGAGTTCTAGGACAGCCTGAGCAACATAGTGAGACCTTGTCTCAAAAATAAACAAACAAACAAATAAATAAGTGAGATATACTCGATGTTTTCATGTCCTTTTGATCTAAACTCAATCCAATTTTTAGAGGTGATATTTTCTTTTTTTTTGGTTTTTTTCGAGACAGGGTTTCTCTGTGTAGCTTTGTGCCTTTCCTGGAACTCACTCTGTAGCCCAGGCTGGCCTTGAACTCACAGAGATCTGCCTGGCTCTGCCTCCCGAGTGCTGGGATTAAAGGCATGTGCCACCACCGCCTGGCTAGAGGTGATATTTTCAAGTAGCATTCAGTTTTCTCATCTCCATAGCGTGAACACACAGGAACACATACAAACCCATGTAAGTGTGCTCACAATTACACACATACACACAACAAATCCACATTTACGAAACCACACACACACACACCCTCAAGCATACAGGCAAGTGTAAAGAAGCTACATCCATTAGTTTCTCATGATTTCACTCCTCTATATTGTGTGTGTTTATCAATTACGTATGTATGATTCTCTATAGACATACAAAAATATATAGTTGGATTTAATGTTTACTTATTTGAGCAACACTCGTATGATACTGATCTAATATTAAATTGTCTGAAATGACTAAACAATTACATTAGAGAGGTATGTCTTACAGCAAACTAGCAGATTGATTTAGGTTTGGTTGGGAGGTTTTGTTACTCATTAGAATCTTAGGGAAATCATTTTAATGCCTCTGAAGTTTGGTTTCCCCAGGAGTTTAATACATGCCAGTACTTACCTGTGGGAACCCTTACCAGGGCCAGGATAGCTCCTGTTTGCAGTAAGTACATAAGCTACTAGCCTGGACGCAGGAAAAAGTAATTTCCAATTAAGCTTTCCCTAAAGCATTAAAATCATTGTCATGGACAATCTAGCCTTGCCTGGCTAATACTAAAGGTGAAGAAACTAAATCAGCTGATGGACAGGGAAGTTGGCGAGGATATTGACAGAAAATGAATTTCAATGTTGGAGAGCAACCCAATGCTGGCAGTGCCAGTGAGCTTTGGGGATGTAGGCTGTTTGCCTGAGGAACTTGCAGCTTTAGAGGAAGAAATGGAGGGACACACCTTGTAGGTCAGTGTGAGACGGTAATAGTTATATTTGGCAAGATGTTACAAGGAATAGGTTTACAAGTTGGGACATCAATAGGGGAAACCTAGGAATTCAGGAATTTTTAATGTTGAAAAGTCATTTGCATATAGACATCCAATAAAGATTAAATATTAAAAGATTTTAGTCAACAAGGCATGTAAAGACAGTAATATTGGTGACATGATGGATATCCTACTTTGCTGGATTAGAGTATTTCACTATCTGTATGTATATAAAAACATCCTCTGGTATACCTTAGACATAAACAATTGAGTTTATAAATAACTTCCCATATATGCTGCCAGAACGTCTTAGGTAACTAAAATAACTCATGGTAGAAATAAGTAAGCATTTCTTAAGAAGCTTGGCTGCCTTAAGGGGCACTTAGGTTTCTCTGCATGTAAAATGGAATGTGTTTCACGTGGAAACGATACATCCACACATAGCATGCAGTGCTATGCCCTACACAGCTTGACTCTGGAAACCTGACTGAGGCAGTGAGGAAAGGAAGAAAGGAAATACAGACATACATATAGTGAAGCTGAAGTCAAGTGGGTCTTCATCACTCTGATGGTGAAGCACCAACCACTCAAGAAACCTGGAACCTCAGCCCAGTTTATTCGGTACAGCACATGGAGGAGGAGTTAGCTCATCTCAGCCAGAGGTCTCTGTAGGGGAGCAGTCATCCAGGAGGAAGCTGTAGTTGCTGGTTATTGCACACACTGGTCAGTCATTCATAAATACTCCTACTTGGACCAGAGGAAGAATTTGTCATGCCTTTGCACCACACCCCCTGGAGGAAGGCTTTGTCCATTCATATTATTCTCAGGCATTGGTCACACACATTCAGTCAGGACTTCACTTCTTACACTTTCACTCAAGGCTTTCTCCGTTCCCCACACTAAAACCAAAGGTAATTGAATTGAGCAAAGCCAGGGCAACTGTTACCCATTCCCAAACAAGAAGGAAGAACACCCATAGAGATTTCAAACCCTACTTTTACGAACTCACATGTACTAGCAATGCTATGCTATCCCTGCTGGGAGAGACCAATCCTGCTCCCCACTTTTTACACCCCTAGTAGGATACCAAAGTTCATACTACAACCCCTGTGTATAGTTGCAGAGGCAAGACCTACTAAGGTTCTGACTTAGGCTATTGGAGAATCTATAAGCTGTGCTAAACACTGCTATTAAAACTGTCAGTCTTCGGTTGCCCAGCTTCTTAAACTGTAGATCTTAACCCTATCATGGGGTCCAATAACTGAATGTGGGGGTTGCAAGAAATTTAGCAACAACAAATCATTTCTGAATGCACAATGGCCTAAAACAGTTATGTAACAAATCTGAGTTATTTCTGGAAGCTCTAGTCTGTGTTGTATCACACTACTTCATTACAGCCTTGGTTCTGAACATACAACATGAGCACATGTAGTATTTTTGCCATTTTATCAGGCAATCCCAATAAATTCTGCCTGAGGCACCATCCCTCAGAGTTGCAACTGTTGTGTGCTTCAGTGTTTTATAGTATGTATTAATTCAAAGTTTTTCTGCTTTTATAGAAACATAACTGTTTAATTACAGAAAACAAAGACTTTCAATGCCTTCCTATGTCATTCCTCATGAGATGGTTATCAAAATTGGTAAACCTTTGGATTTGACTGTATTGGGTTACCATGTTTGACTTTAAAAATTGAGTTGCTAATGTAAGTTTCTGTTGCATGAACCTTAACAGTTCTTATTAATAAGATCAAACCCGAGGCCAGTTATTGGGGTCAATGCTGGTAGATCAGAGAGACAGAACAAGCCACAGCTATCTCACCTTGCCAATTCCTCAGCTGGTCTTGTTTCCTCAGACTGGAAGCTTCTGTGTCCTTATCCCAATGGCTCTCAGCTGAACTGCTGCTCGAAATCCTGAACGCTTAACCAGCCAAATGCTTAACCAGCCAAATGCTTCTAGTTTCTGGTCCTCAACGCCTTATAAACCTTTCTGCTTTTTACCACCACTCCCTGGGATTAAAGGCTGCTTTCTGGGATTAAAGGCATGAGTCACCATGCCTGGCTGTTTCCAATGCGGCCTTGAACTCACAGAGATCCAGACGGATTTCTGTCTCTGGAATGCTAGGATTAAAGGCGTGTGCTAACATTTTCTAGCCTAAGTATCTTGTGGCTTTTCTGTTCTCTGACCCCAGATAAGTTTATTAAGGTACACAATATTTTGGGGAACACAATTGCTGTGGGATGCTCTGTATGGCAAATGTGTTGCTGATTGGTCAATAAATAAAACACTGATTGGTCATTGGCTAGGCAGGAAGTATAGGCAGGACAAGGAGGACAATAAAGCTGGGAAGTGGAAGGCTGAGTCAGAGAGACACTGCCAGCCGCCACGATGAGAAACAGCATGTGAAGATGCCAGAAAGCCACGAGCCATGCGGCAAGGTATAGATTAATGGAAATGGATTAATTTAAGCTGTAAGAACAGTTAGCAAGAAGCCTGCCACGGCCATACAGTTTGTAACCAATATAAGTCTCTGTGTTTACTTGGTCGGGTTTGAGCGGCTGTGGGACTGGCAGGTGAGAGAGATTTGTCCTGACTGTGGGCAAGGCAGAAAAACTCTAGCTACACACAATACCACCACAAGTTTCACTGAAAGCACCTTTAAATTTGGATTGGGATTAGGGAATAATTTCCAACTATTTCTGAAAGAGCCATACCATTTTCTTCTGCAATTGTTGTGCTATAAGTTTTTTTTAAAAAAAACACTTATAGTAAAACAAAATAAAATTCTTCATGAATATCAGTAAATGCTGGATTGCTGAGCCTATTATTTTTCTACACCAAATTTACTGGGGACCCACAAAAAATTCCCAGGAGAAAACGGGGCATGGGTGGCCATTTAAGAAGATCTCTGCTGTCCCACACAGGATTGGACTCCCAAAGACGCTCTGCCAGCAAGGATGTATTTCTCAGCAAGCACTTGGGGTATAGCCAAGAGAAAGAATCACCAAAGTAGAATAAAGGTCCTAGAGGTCAAAACATCTGCTACATAGAGAAACACAAGGCTTCATGCTCCATAGACACTTACCAATGATAGAATTGTAGCTTACATTTCTATGTAAGATATGGGATGCAATCATTATGTTTATGTAGAATGTTAAGGAAGAGATGCTGTGACTATGAAAACATACAGGGAAAAACTTTGTTCATCTACTTTACAACTGTCCCGATTTTTGTCTGGCTTTTCTATCAGACATCTAGATTATTCAATTCATCATCATCATGGATTGATCTCTTAAAATTTTCCTGGTTTTGCCTTATATAGTCAAAACAATATTGTTATTATTCACCATCTAAGTTATTATCCTAATGTTTAACAAATTGAATTTCTTTTCATTAACAATTTTCCAGCCTGATTAATGTTTCCTTGCTAGTCCCTACTTGTTTTAGTATTAGTTAGGTGTATAGTTCAGTTTAGTATACACAGAATGTTTGTCCATAATTTTACTTTCAACCTCTGTGTATATTTATATATAAAGTATTTCTCTTTAGTAGAAACTGGTTTCTAGACTGGTTTTGTTTTCATCTCTTTCTCTTAGAGAAGGTATCCATTTAATATAATCACTCTTATTTTATATCTACCACCCTAGTCTTTTCTGTTTAACCCGGGTAATTTCTTTTTTGCTTTTTTTTTTTTTTGGTACTGTCTCATCATCATCATTGGTCAATTTATTTTTTCTTATACCTTATTTTGCTATATTTCATCCCTTCTTATGGCTACTCTGAGATTAGCATATAAACATTTGGTTATTTGAAACAAATAGAATTTATGATTTTGCCACTTCCTTTCTAGAACCAGTGAATTTTAACTGAAGTTTTCATGTGACCTACTGGACTTCTTAAGATTGGCTTGGGAACCTTATGAGACAGGACCTAACCATTCTGCACAGATAAGGGGCCCGGGTACAGAAAACCCCACTTTCTCCTATTGTGATGGTTAGCTGGTCACCTCCTCAAGATGCTGAAACCCAAATGACATGTGTCTGCTGCTTCCTGACAACAAGGGCCTCTGAGCCTATCCTGGGCTCTGCATATCCTGGGCTCTGTGCACCCACTTCAGTCAGGTCATAACGGTGTCCCCACAGTCAGCAAAAGTGATGGTAGCCTACAAGCAAGCAGTTCCCTAGCAACTTCCAGGAGCTAAGGCAATTGTCTTCATGCAATAGTACCTGTAATCCTGAGATCTTTCTGTATGACAAATAGTGTCTCTTAGATATGCAGTAAGTATCAAATAAATTGCTGGGAGAAATAAAAGGAAAGATTAAAGTAAAAGGTTTCAATTTGTACTTTGAAAATTGTATTCTTATGTAAAATTACCTTTAAGGAAACGACACACAAATGGCTCAGGTTTTCTGAATTTCCTTTTTTACTACGTTTCAAGTAAAAAGTGTTTAAAATATTTTAAAAAGTCACAACTCTGTTTCAATTAATAGTTGCAAACAGATATAAAAGCCATTCTTCAAATATAGTGGGGGGTTCAGCTCAGGGTACTCAGTGCCTGAGAATGCTTTTAACCTAACGTATTTAGTAGTGGTATCTATTTAATATAGAGCAGCAAGGCTGCCATGGAAGAAAGACCTCCTTCGCCCGAGCTACCTAATCCACCACTAGTTAGGGGCTCCGGAAAGTCCGTGTGCAACATGCCGAGAAGTCTAGTTAACACAAAACCTTCTTCAAGGCCAAAGGCAAAGCAGGTAATTTATCAGATCATTTGGATGGTTGAGAAAAGGTGGGATTTCTCTAGCTCAAGACTCTGTGGAACTGTTTGGCAAATGCCGAGAAAAACGAAAAACTGTTGGAGTCTGAGGATGTGGCTCATTCGGTAAAATGCGTGTTACATAAGCATGAATATTTAAGCTCAAGCTCCAGCACATGCGTGAAATGCTGTGCATCAGGAGCACGTATCCTGTTATTTCATTGTTGGGCAAGCAGAAAAGACATATCTGGGGCTTACTAATGAACCTGTCTGTCCTACACAGTGAGCACCACACTCAGTGAAAGACCCCCTGTCACAAAACAAGGGTGAAAAGTGACTGAGAAAGGCACTCAGCATAGACCTCTGTCCATGCACACTCAAGCACAAGCACATATACATGTACATGCAAACACGTGTGAACATGCACATAGACTAATTTTAGGCTTCACAGTGCCTGCTAAAATTTCTCTGCCCTACAATTGAAGTACAAAAACACCTAAGGCAGAATATAAATGAAGACTGCTATAATTAAACAAAACTTTATTAGCAGACATTGGGAAAACAAACATTGAGGAGATACCAGTAATTTTACCATGAGGTGTGACTCAGTCACAATGAAATTGAACCACACAGCCACTATGCCACTACAGTGTGTCACTAAGTTGTCTTGGTAGTACTTGGTAATCTTCATTAGAGGGGCTTTTCAATCTTAGCTTTCTAAAATAATAATAATAATAATAATGATAAAGAATTTAAGAAAAGCACAAGCCTCAATTTAATTATTGGAAAGTTTGACAATGGTAGCGGTAGCATAAACCTTGCCTTTTACACACTATCTTGACACAGTGAATGTTTTTAGCAGGTAGCACATTGCATTGGTGAGGGGTGCTGGTAGGGACAGGGACTAACTACCCACCACACTCTTGGCTCTGCAGCAAAGATGTGGGTCTGCATACCTCAAAGGAAATGTGCATGGCCAGTGGTAGTGACACAAAACTACATCTTTTTTTTTTTTTAATCCTCTGAGACAGGACCACAGAAATCCTGAGATAATTTTTCAATTTTATTGACAGCTACAGCTTCCCTTGTCTTTGCCTGTTTGAGCAAGACAATACAAACTGAAATTATATTTCAATAAAAAGGAAATAAACAATATTTTGACAGATACAGGTAAAAATGTCCAAGTTTCCCAGACTGGTTCATTGACAAACCTATTATCGCCAGGACGGATAGCCCTTAGCAGGTTGTCTCACTCATAGTAGCAGAGATTGTGAGCACTTCCCATGAAACGCTTGCTGGACCTCTCTCAAGGGTCTTATCCGTTGGCTGATTATGCCTTTCTAGACAGTAGGCTGCGGGCGGCCACCACAAGTGGCATAGTTTGCATTTGTGTGCATTAAATTTTGTACAGTACTTTCAGATAGGGCTGTTAATAAGAAAAATAAAACAAGGAAGTGACTGGGGAGCTCAACTGGAAACAGACTTTAGTTCTATTTGCTCAGAAAGTTGTATAAGTAATGGGAAGAGAATACGTGAGGCCAAGATAGTAGTTATGTTTGCTATGTGTGAGGCCAACCAGGACAGCTAGAAATGAGCAGGTGAAAGCTACAGGCAAACCTGTATGTGCACAAGGGTCAAAGTGCCCCTTGTCTAAGCATCAATTTACCCCTCCAGCAGCAATTTACTAGGCAAGAGTCTTTCTCCATCCCTGCTAGTGGCTCATCGGTCACCATAGTGGTTCACCCAGAGGAAAAGGCAAAGGGATTTTCAACACCTTTCTTACTTGCCATTTTCCCAAAGGAATATAAACACCACAAGAATACAAATACCACATTAATTTTCTAGGGCTTCCCAAACAAAACATCACAGACTGGATACATAGAAAAAAAGGGAACTTGTTGGTTCAAGAACTGGAGACCAGAAGTCCAAGATCAAGGCGCCAGCAGCCTGAGTTTCTTCCGAGGCTTGGAGCCTTAGCTAGCAGAGGTCGACATCCTTCCTTTGTCCTTGTGGTCTTCTCCATACACACTGACAAACGCACATACACAGCCTTGCTGTCTCTGACTGTCTAGCTTAAGGGATGTCAGGCTCTGTGACTGAAGCCATCCAGTCTAACTTAATTTGGAACATCCCCAAGAAAGGCCTTCAAGTCAAGTTGTGCTCTTGGGAACTTGATTAGGATTTCAACAAATGAAGGCTATTCTAGGACCTTGTTTCACTAGTCAAGCTTCCTAGAGTTGGACTTGAGTATTGTTTTTCCTGATTGCATTGTTGTCACAAAGGGTGACCATAGCCCCAGTCTCCCACACTTCCAGGGAAAGAAAAGTGATCAGCCTAGGCTTTTCTCAATAGACCAGACATGGAAGTTATGGCAACTCCTGGACTAAGTGCTCCAGGAAGGCCTCCTGTTGTTCTGGACCTATTCCCTGTACCTAACACAGGGCACAGCTTCTAATCAGCTCTCAATGCATCTGCAGCTTATGTGTGGAAGTGACCAGCTCCTTCAGGTAAACTTCTGTGTCACCCAACTGGAATCCCATTTTAAATATTCCCATTGTGAATATATAAAAATAATCAGAAAAACTTGACCAAGTTCCATTTCAAAGAAGAAAATTGACTTTCATCTTAAGCCATTACAAGTAGATAAGAGTTGTGGGAGAGCTGTTCGAACTACTGTTGGCTTCAGTGCCCACCAGGCCCTTTGTTGTGACTTTAGAATTAAACTCTCTGATCCATGTAAATAAATCTGAAGGCATGGTTAAGTTTGAATCGATCAGTGAACTCTGATCTCCCCTGCTCCTTGACACACCATTTACATTCTGAGACTGACTTGCTTCCATCCAAAATCCACAATTTTCAGTGCTCAGGAATACGGTGGAGGAGACTATGTCCCTCAGGATAGCCTTTGTGGGTGTCCATTCTGATGTCTATGGTTTGAATACAAATTGTGATATGTGTGTTTTCAAGGTAAATAAAGATCAGTAGGATATAAGTTGACACTGTGAACATACTCCCCCTTTTCAGGGCATGCCGAGAAGAAACTAAATTAACAGAAAGCCCTCAAAATGAACATTTTAGAGAGAAATCTTTAATGCAAGTGCGGCATCCATTTTACACACCCGGATTCAAGCAGCAGGAAGTGTGCCCCTGACTGGAACATTAGCTCTGTGTCCCAGCTGCCTTGCCATTATGTCTCTATTGTGCTTCATCCTAAAGAAGCCCCACCACATCAGAAATCATTTACCCCTAGCCAGCTTTTACATCAAGGATATCCATCAACAAGCACCACTTGGAAGTGATGGTGCTGTTTTAAATGCTAGGGATTGGGGGAAAAAATAAATGAGTTTGAAATGTTAAATGCAGTTTAAGCTCTTGTCACGCCACACGGAAAACATATTCCGGGCTAAATTAATTTGGGAAGTAAGACATTCCTAAGCATCCTCCAGTCAACCACAGTTTGACGTGTTCTGATTGTCTTGATGAATAATGCAGTAAGATGTGAAATTCCCTGCATAGTCTCCAGTGACTAGGAGAGAGGGGAAGATAATATCCCCAGAACACAACTCCTCAAACTTTTCCAAAAGGAACACTGTTTACAGTCCAGGTCTCAAGGGAACAACTCTCTTGAGTTTGGACAAGACTGATTTGCTGCTGTGTGGATGGATGGACCATGTTGGGTGGATGCCTCCTGTCCCCTGGCTGGAATTCTGAACTTCGGTTTTTCTTTTGTTTGGATGGCACGTCTCCCAACAGTGTTTGACAATGAATGATGCTCTGAAACCCTGCTCTTTCACACCCTGCGGGTGACCTATAACTTTTCATGGGTAACCTTTGACCTAGGAACTGACAGTTTGATTTATTGTCCGGTGTTATGATTTATGAGTATCTTCTCAGAATAATTAACAGACAACAGGTGGCGGCATAATAATTTTGATTACCCAGCGGTTCATGAAACCACGACAAAGGTGACTTCATTTTCTGAATACAAGAAGGACAACAATTAGAAATTAAACAAAGAAATGCTTCTGTGCTGTAGCTTTCCATCTTTTGTTAGTCACACAGAAGACTTTTTTAGGGGGCCTGAGTTCCCTTTGGCCATCAGGATAAAATAAGCAACTTCTCCTTCGTGAACATAAGAAGACACTGTGCTTTGCCGTATTGGCAGAGTTATTCCCCTTTCTCTACTGAGGTCTTGATTAATTGAGTTGTGTCAAATCTGTCAAGCGCATCATCTCTTCACATCCCATTTTTGACAATGGCCATTGCCTGGGGAAGGAGTGATGGACAGACAAAATTTGAAAAAGCATTCATGACCCCGACAACGGAAGTCCAGTTCACTGCATCTCCAGGTTTCCTCATGGGTTGTTCTACTGCCGGCATGGTGGACTACAATTTCAAGAAAATTACAGTGGTGTCAGGACTTTATTGACCTGACATTATCCAAGACTCAACGAAAGACTCCAACAGTTATTCATAAACATCATCAAATTCATCGAATTCGACATTTTTATATGAGAAAAGTCAAATTTACTCAACAGAATTACCATGACAGACTGTCACAGATTTTGACAGATTTTCCCAAATTGGATGATATCCATCCATTTTATGCTGACTTGATGAATATCTTCTATGACAAGGATCATTACAAGTTGGCTCTAGGTCAAATGAATATTGCCAAAAATTTGGTGGACAACGTTGCTAAAGATTATGTGCGGCTTATGAAGTATGGTGATTCTCTGTACTGCTGCAAGCAGCTGAAGCATGCTGCCCTTGGGCGCATGCGTGCTATCATCAAGAGACAGAGGCAGAGTTTCGAGTGTTTGGAACAAGTACATCAACATTTACGGCACTTGCCAACCATTGATCCAAACACAAGGACTCTGCTTTTGTGTGGGTATCCAAATGTTGGGAAATCCAGCTTCATCAATAAGGTAATGAGAGCAGATGAGGATGTTCACCCCTATGCACTTACCACCGGATCTCTGTTTGTTGGGCACATGGGCTATAAGAATCTGCACGGACAAGATGTAGATACCCCAGGGATTTTGGACCATCCTTTGGGGGATCGGAACACCATTGAAGCACAGGCTATCACAACCCTGGCCCACCTCCGAGCTGCCGTCCTGTATGTGATGGATTTGTCTGAGCAATGTGGACACGGGTTGAAGGAGCAATTAGAACTCTTCCAGAATATCAGACCTGTTTATCAACAAGCCTCTTACTGTTGTAGCAAACAGATGTGATGGGAGGAGAATAGCTGAGCTTTCTGAAGAAGATCAGAAAATATTTATGGACTTGCAGGCTGAAGGATTCCCTGTCATTGAGACCAGCACCCTGACTGAGGAAGGTGTCGTTCAGGTTAAAGCAGAGGCTTGTGATAGGCTTTTGGCTCATCGAGTAGAAATGAAAATAAAAGGAAATAAAGTGAATGAGGTTCTGAACATTTAGCTGTACCAAACAAGAGAGATAATAAGGAGAGACCCCTTTTCATCCCAGAAGTGATGGCTTGAAGGAAAAGAATGGAGATTGCAGAGCCCAGGAAGAAGAGGGAACAAAATCTTGAGCTGGAAATGGGAGACGATGATATTTTGGATCTTCAGAAACACCGGGACTTGATGAATTCATCCGAGAAATATGATATCAGATATCTGGGGAGGCCATAATGTTGCTGATTATATCGATCCTGCTGTCATGAAGAAATTGAAAGAGTTAGAAAGAAGAGCTAAGAATGGCTGCTGGGGAGTGTGACCGCGATCCTAAAAATGAAAATGAGGAAACAATGGAAATCTGACAGCTGGCCAAACAAATTAGAGAAAAAAAGAGAAGTTGAAAATTCTACAGTCCAAAGAAAAGAACACACAGGGACCCAGGACTAAGAAGGTTTAACGGACAGACCTGGAGAATGAGATGTGTAGTGTTGGTGTTGACATGGATGGTAAAGACAATGCCTACTGTGCAGTCCAGGCAAGAAGATCTCAGAGTGTCACTAGGAAAAGAAAACGAGAAGAATCTATTCCACCCTCTTCTATAGCCTGGAGTCGGAATTGCTCTCGAACTCCACATGATGTTACTGGTCTTCGGGATGTCAAGATGGTGAAGAAAGC
Source organism: Peromyscus californicus insignis (assembly GCF_007827085.1). Classification (NCBI taxonomy): domain Eukaryota; kingdom Metazoa; phylum Chordata; class Mammalia; order Rodentia; family Cricetidae; genus Peromyscus; species Peromyscus californicus. Next base: position 131,934,409 of record NW_026294562.1, on the reverse strand, counting down.
CAAGACTCTGATGAAGAAAGCCCAGAAGAAGATGAATCGCTTGGGGAAGAAAGGGGAAGCAGATAGGCATGTGTTTGATATGAAGCCCAAGCACCTACTCTCTGGAAAGAGGAAAGCTGGTAAAAAGGACAGGAGACATTGTCCTCCTGAGTTGGAGTGCTTTGGCTGGACTCTCGCTGATTATTTCTGGGTATGGTGTGGTGTGCTTTATACAGTTTGGAACCACCATCTATTAACTGAAAAGAGGAACAATGAAAATGACTTAAAGATGCTTGTTGCTTTGCTGCACACTGGTAAACCTGATTAGGTGTGTGGTGTCCTTGTCACTGTGTAATACAAATGTCTACGTACAGAGCATTCTGTTCTTCATGGAGTGATTGTTTCACATCTGCATGACTGTTTGCAGAAAAGATTTATTGGTAGCCGGGCAGTGGTGGCATACACCTTTAATCCCAGCCCTGGGGAGGCAGGGGCAGGTGGATCTCTGAGTTCGAGGACAGCCTGCTCTAATAGAAAACCTGTCTCAAAACTACCTACCACCACCCCAAAAAAGAAAGAAAGGTAAACATTTATTGGTATAAGTAGGTTGCTCTTGGTGGAGAAAAAACTTTGCTTTATTATCCAATATTTTTTGTGAAGAAAGCATCCTCATTGGGAGGTGTAGACAGAAGAATCCAGCCTTTCTGAGGGCCTGGGCACAAGCACATTTAGTGTGTCAGAACTTAAAAAAAAAAAAAAGGAAAAGAAAAAAGAAAAAGCATTTACGTTTTTGTAAGGTATCCCAACATTTAGTGTACCAATCACATTTCTAAGTATTCCTTCCTAAATATACAAGCCGTAAAGAAAAATTTCTCCCATGCACCATATATGTTTTCCCTTTAAAGGCTACAAGGAGGAAGCTTTGTCATTGTAAAGTACTACATTGTTGCAGCTCACAACAGTTTTAATTTCCTCTCTGCCTTGTGCATTTCAATGTTACGGGACTGCTTTCTCCAATGGACATCACTTTTATGCAAGACAAAGCCTTACTACACATTTTATTATGGACACCTTTTTCTTGAGGATTGACATTTCTTTACAGATGAATCCATGGTGCATTTAGGTAAGCACCTACCTTTGTGAATGCCTAATGCTGTTTTTGTAGAACTAAATAAAAATCAAGTTGGAGGCTTTATCCCTGCATAGCTCTCCATTTAATCTCTGCTGAAAACGTCCCTAAGTGTTACTAATGAAATTGAAGTACACAGGCCTCTGAATATGTAACAGTCCTGCCTCACACCCAAATGCTGGGTGGTGGGGGACCTCCCCTGCATATGAAATGAATTTCCACACAGCACCACAATAGTGATATTACAGGCTTATCATTTTAATTGACTTTTTGACATATAAAAATATTCCTACAATCCTGCTTTACATTATAGTTTAATAACAGCTTAACACACATCTATGAAATATTCATTCCTGTTACATTCAAATTTTAAAATATCTGATGGAGAGTCTGGTTAATAGATAAAGGAGAGTCCCTGGAATATTAAAGACACTGAGGTGTAGGTAGGGCCCAGACCCTTCACTGGAAAGTACAGCACAATTACCATGAGGACTGCCTATTTCACTTTTAATTCATAATGATTCCCTTGAACTAAAACATGGTGAATAGAGGAGATTGGGCCGTGGGTAATCATCATTCACCTACTACAGCTGCAGGCAGAGGGGGCATTGCCCCATGAGCCTCCCTCAGCAGATAGTCAAGGAAAGTGACATGCACCACTATCATATTTGTATGCTGGAAACACCGAGGGGTAAAACCAATATGCTCAGTGGTGAGTGCTTCTGTAAACCGCAAGTTAAGTCCACGTCCATTTCCCATCTGCTCAGCCTCATACTCCACCCCAAACGCCACCCCCCATGCCCAGAATCTGGGACAAATCAGAGAAGTTTATCTTGAAAACATGATAGGTGTTCAAATTGTGAGGTAATTTTGGTACTTTGTTCCCCATCAATTTTTTAAATTAATTATCTGGAAGCAAGCAGCGGTTAATTTTGGCCATAGGCCTTTTGATTAGGAGCTTTGACCCCTTTGCCTTTTGGCATCTCCTTTACAATCCTCATGACACGCGGGGTAACCCTTGACACCTGATTCAACACAAAGTCACAGCCCAGCCAATCTTCCACATTCAGCAATCCTTTTGTTGCGATGGGACATGGGCTCACAACTTCCATCCTCCTGTAAGTGAAGCCGCCATCCCACAAGTCGCCCCGTGGCTGCATAAAATTCGTCTCCTAGGGAATGGGAGAAAGAAATGCCAGAAGAGAACAGGAGAAAAGTTCCTCCCCCCCTCCACAAGCCCCTCAACACTTTGTGCTGTTACTTCTGTTTTACCAACTTTGCACCACAGCATCGTCCCATATGTTTGTGCAGCGCACAAGGAGGTTTCTTTAGAAAGCGCTGATGCTAATTATAAATTTAATTTGCATTTTAATTAGAATGGTAGCAAATTAAAAGCATGGCAGCTGGAGAATTTTGAACGCTTTGCAGAGATTTGGTGTCAGTATCTCTCTGCTTCTGACTCGGCAGCCTTTTCATTTGCCTGTTTCCCTATCTTTCATTCGCACAGACACATTGCTGATTTTTCTCCACTGGTTCCTCAGTCCCTCTCCTCTCTCTCTCTCTCTCTCTCTCTCTCTCTCTCTCTCTCTCTCTCTCTCTCTGTCTCTCTTTCTCCTCTCTCCTCTCACTTATATAGTCTATTCCTCCATCCATCCCCAACAGGAACCGAGTTACGGTTCTTTTCTGCATGGGTAAACGGTCTGGGCTTGTCTGCAGGCAGCCCACGGTGGGCAGCTGTGATAGACTGGATGTTTTGGACGGTGTTTCTGAGCCTCTGCTGGTAACACTCTCCTTGGTTCACCCTGTCTGCCGCACTATTACAGTTAGAAACCCAGTATTTTCTCTCCCCAGATAAGGGGACTGTGTGCACTCATTGGCCTCCATTAACCACGGATTTCCATCTGGATAAAATGCTTTGAAGTACCAGCCTCTTGGCCACAGGGGCTGGGCACATTAATCAGATATTCATCAGGCACCACACCTCTGTCCTCCATGTCCAAGCAAAGGCATTGTTCAGGGTACACCTTTGGGCAAAAACCCTGCGCTGTCAGCCTTTGAGCCTCTGGAGTCAGAGGCTCCAGTCAGTTCCACCGCTGTCTCTCACTTGGGATGTGAGCATGTCTGTTTTTAGCACTCACGTGAGCGCATTCAGTCAGTTCTGTCGTTTTCCCTATGCTGTGTCTCCATGGTCATTTTCCTTCCTTCTGTTCGCTTCCCCCACAGTGTCCTTGCTCAATAATTTTCATTAATTGATTGACAGCTCTGATAGACCCAACTAACCTCTATCTCACTCTCATGTCTGTTTTTAAATAAGTACTTGTACGTCCAATGACCTTGTCGCCTCATCAGCTATCAGAAAATGAGCATACAGATATGGAAGGAGCTGATTAGCAAAATAAGCAATAGATCTCGTTCCTGGCTGAAGTCCACAGTAAGCGGTGACAACCAAACTTTGCCATTTTACATTTCAACCAGAATCTAAAAATAAAGGATAAGCAATAAGCAGGAGACACCGAATCTCACTAGCATTCCTTCAGATGTGTAGGAAACAAGCGCTCTACATCAGTTAGTCACCTTGAAGAAAGAAGACCAGGAAAGGGGAGGGCTTATTCCTCCGTGACTTGGCTCCATCTCATCCCCTATAACACTGGCCTCATTAAACCTGAAAAGAAACTGTTCTAAGTTTGGGGGCATTTTTCATCTTCCTAGAAAGAGACCAGTGGTCTGTTTATATTTAATTGTGTGTGTTTTTACCTTTTCCCCTGACAGCCTTGATTGTGATGTATGTTAGATACATGTACCATTTGAAGATGCACTGATACATACACTGTTAGTATGTAACTAGTCAACTTTCACCCACAAATGAAAAGGCAGAAAGATGCATTTCAGTTTCATCAAAGCCCTAAAGATTTATTCTCTTGTTAAGTGAAATAAAGGAAGGTATGAGAGCAAGCCATGAGAGTGAAACACTCATTTTATCTTCTCTTATATGTACTGATCTGATTTTCTACATAAGCAATCATCACATTTTATCAGTGATTTGACAAGAAATCACGTGGCTCATTTATTTTAACACATATTTATATGAAGGCAACGTGTATGAATGAAAACTCTGCACTTTAATTCCATATAAATATTAGTTGATACTGACTCATTGAATACTCATATTTATTTTACACTTTCCTTTTCTATGGGCTTTTTCTTCAATCTTTAAGATAGTAAAATATTTGAACAAGGTTAAAGACCATTTATGCCAGACGTACTGATAAGTGTTGGTATTTCTCAAGGAGGAACTACATAAATACTAGACACTTCGGACCAAGTTTTGGAAAGTAGAGTCATGCGAATGATGTTGCAAACTATTTTATTCATGTAACATTCTTTCAGAGATTAAAGGATGACTTCCCCTCAAGCACAACTTCTGTAAGAAGTTGAATCCCAAGAGAAAGGTTGGAAGGAAAATGATGTCAACACTTCAAGTAGGAGGAAGAATTGGCAAGGCAAGACCCAAGTGTCACTCCAAGGACCAAGGTTGTGTCTTGGGTTTCCAGTTTGACTTTCTGATTATCTATACCTTGTTTTAAGTATGAATCTCCAAAGGGAAGAGTTTTGTTTTTCCTTTGTCTAAGAAGTGTATCTGAAAGTCTAAAAAGCAGGAAAACGTGTGTGGTAGTGGCCTTTCAAAATGTGAATAAGGATCCTTCCTTTAAAGAGTAATTGTTTAAAATTGTGGATAATGATATGCAAAATGTTGGCCCTGCCTTACCCTAATTAACACGATTACAAGACAAAATGATGAAAAATCCAAGTTCTAACTTCTCTGCCACCACAGCTCCTTTATCTGCCTTCTTCCAAGCCAAAACAAACGCATTGTGCCTAAAATTGTACAAGTCAATCCCCTGGCTTTAAAAGGAAACACACGTTTTTGGTAGTGTTTTGAAATGAACGATATAGACTTCAGAGATAAATTTCTCTCCTTGCTCCTTTGGAAAGGTTTGGTTTTTCTTCCTGCATTTTTTTTTCTGCAGCTGTACAAAAACACTTTCATTAACCCAAGAATGGATTATTTGGAGTGCTAATTAATTGATTCTTCAAAATGCCAATTGACACACTCCGAGGGAAAACCTGATCTAAGCAACTATGTTAATCAAGCCATTGTACTTATGGTTCTGCCTGAATATCAGACCATCTGAAATGAGGAGAACTTTGCCTCTGCTCGCCTGGCCCTCTTGTGGGCAGCTAATTAATATGAGCCGAATATGACAGTTGTGCTTGTACATTCACCGTGGTGCCTGACAATAACTCTATAAAATTACATTTCAGCTAAAGAATGGAAACAGTGTTAAATACCATTATTTGCCCGCTTCTGATGTCTGAGAGTCATTATGAAAGCAATTACAGCGGTTTCTCTGTCTGTATGTCTATGGGGTATTTATTATCTGGATCTGTCTGAATTCTTTGCCAGGTGGAGAATATATGGCATATTAAAGACAAGGGAATTCAGTCACAATCACCAGGACGGGAACTGAAGAAGAAACAGCACCAGAGTTTTGCAGGTGAACCTTCCAGAAAACAGTAATTTAATAGTCAAGGCTAGAGGTCTGGGAAAAGTTGTAGACTCTTTTATATTTGAATTTTAAAAATTCTTCAGGTTTGCAAAACTCAGGGAAGTGGAGGAAAAATTAAACTCAAGATGGGAGTGGAAAAAATAGAGAAACAAGAGGAAAATGAATGGTTCATGGCGGCAGGGAAAACAGTTTAAATTGATACTCCATGTTGAGTAAACGAAGATATAACCACAGGATGCAATCAATATACAAGACACATTTTCCAGCAGATAAAATTGTGCATGGTGTTTTCCACAGTTAGAAGAATGAATCCAGAGATATTGTCTTCATGCTCCTTCTAGCACTGTGTCCCATATTACTGGAAACTAGTATGGGCAGAATGCATTTGTATATTAGGGAACTTGGGTCCTCTATACCAAAGATGTCTCTGGACTTCAAAGGACACCACAGATGGACAATATGTTCTTTATGCTGCTTGTGCTATCGCGGAGTTTTTCTCCCAGGGTGGTATCTGAGAACCGGCCTCTATATGACTCAATTCAACCAGTGTCGATTGCTCATTCCCCAATGCGTTCAGCATTCCGTAAACGCTGTGGAGACAGAGATATGAAAAGTCACTGGGGATGAGAACTTGGCCTTTAAGGGACTGGGAGGAAGTAAAACGAAACTGGCCACTTGGGTAACGATCTTGAGGTGTACTGTCATGTTGTATTCTGACAGGCTCCCATCATCTCCGCTTACACATAAGCAAACCCTGGTGCAGAAAGATACGTGTATTTTTGCAGTCATGTGAGCGAGAGGTAATGCTGACCCTTGAGTCACCTTCAATCTGAGTACAAAGTGTTTCCTCTCACTAACTTACTGTTTCCCAATGCTCCGTCCTAGATGGAGAAACAGGACAGAAGATTCTCAAGGGGAGTTTGGAAGTGAGCCTTGTAAATGGAAAAACATGTCATGGAAGAAGTAAATTCTCCCATTTTCTATACTTTAACTTTAACTAAAGCACAAAAATAGCCATCGTACTCTATAAAGACAAAAGATTAGTTTGCACAGTCCTTAGTAGAGGTATGTGTGCACTGAAACTACCACTCTGAGAAGAAATAAGGCTTAGGCTGAGACATCATTAACTAGGACGTATTTGGAGGGATGAGGAGATTGACTGGATGGAATTCTGGCTCAGTGTTCCTGATGTGCTCTATCTGCCCTTGACAGAGCAGTCACATGTGTCTAAGAGACAAGATCGTGCTGAGTAGCACACAGGAAGTATCCATGGCACTCAAGTACCACAACAGTTAGGGGAACTCAGCTGCAGTGAGCCATACTCTCTTCTTCCCCTTCCCCTCACTCTCGTTTCTGCCTGCTTCTTCATTTCTGAAAGCACAGTCAAGTTTTGACATAGTAAAGTCACTCTCCTTAAAAGGGGTGTACTCTGATGGTGCTACTCTGTGTAGCAGTGTCCATTTGGCATCTTCTAGCAAATAATGAGCAGTTTCAATGACTATGAAATCAATCACATGGATCCCCGGCAAAGGGTTTCACTGGACAAGGAGTGCAATGTGGCTCAGAGGTGAGGATACCGCATTGAAAACGGAGGTATGGTAGAAGACTTCAGGGATATCTTATTTTTGTAAAGCTATAATTGAGTCATTACCGAGATTATGGTCTCAGCCATTGTAGCACACAACGACTCCAGATCTGATTTCTCTTTTGTCTCCACAGATAATAAGGGGTTATATATCTTTCAATCTTGTGCATTATGGGAAGCCATATTTAAAGTAATGCATAAACAATCATAGTAGTTGTGGATGATAGGGGAAGTAGAATGAAGCAATCCAGGTCCACTATCTCTACATCACTATGTGCGTCTGAGACCTGGCTCCCTTAAATGGAAATGCCACTGTCATCTACAGTGACTGAGGTACTAGTGATGAAATCAAAGGCAAATTGTCTAGCACGCCATTGGTGCAAGAACCTGGGAAGCGTCGGCACCCTTTGTCTTTCATCTTTTCATTGAACATTCTGAACTTTATTCGGGGTCGAGGACTATCTAACAACAAATACATTTGATGTGTCTTATTTTTTACCTTACTATTTATAAGCTTTATATTTATTAAATACCCACGAGGGAAAAACTATCCTTCAAAATATCAGTCAGGAGGAGCTAGATTACTGTGAGGTAAAGACCTCAGTATCACAGCACCTCAAAGCAACACCATCAGTTCATGTCTGCCTTGTACTCCAGCTCTTACTGAGTCTCTGCAGCCTCAGTGCCAAGTCCTCCCTACCTAGGAACCTGGTATGCTGTTGGCACTACGTCAGAGAGGGGAAACAGGTGGAGGTCTAGCACGGTTAAGTGCTCCAGGCCCGCCAGTGATTCCTGCCTACCGCCCTTTCTCACAACAGCAGCACAGGGGTAGTCACTGAGTCTCGCCTTGCCTCAGGAATCCCAGCAGTGCAGCATCGCCGTTTGTCCAGAAGAGCTGAGGTGTGCTGCTCTGGTCACAACCATGGATTTCCTGATACACTCTTACGTCACTTCCTGAACAGGCAGACCAGAGTGACTGGACCTGAACGAGTCCTCTGGGACCTCCAGGGTGCCTCCTAATGCTGGCTTTGATTCAGGAAGTCTCAGCTTGCCAGGATTTTCTAACCAAGATCAAGAACTGGCTCAGTTCTATCAGAAGCATGGAGACACAGAGAAAACAGTACGCTCAAGCAGATGCTATCTACACTGGCTACAAGCTCAGGTGAACCTCTCTCCTGCATCCGCAGACCTCCCTTTTGCTTCTCTGATCAATAACCCTGGCAACACAAAAAGCATCAAACGCCTCAAAGACATCCCAAAGGCACAGGTCGCCAAAGGGAATAAAAGGAAAATGGCGCATACATTAATGTTCTCCGTAGACCTCGCAGACAGCCTTGTAGGCCTGAGGCCTACAAGGGGCCAGTGCTGGTTGATTGGGATGCTTAAAATTAGAGAGCCAGGACAGCAATTCCTTACGATATGGCTTTCTCTGAGCCTCCAGAGGAGGAAATTCTAGTTCTAAGGCTGGCAGTTTCATAATCTGTGTTTTCTCACCAAGTATGTGAGAAAAGAAAATATATATATATTATTCTGAAATATATAGAGTAATAAAATAGCAGCATATTAAGATTGGAAACAATCCCTACACAGAGGGTGTTGACAAGGGAGTAAGCATTCTTGTCTGTTGTGGCTGATTGTGAAAATTGGAAAAATCTTTTCTTGAGGGCGACTTTGAAATATGTGGCAGTATCCAAAAACTTTGGGTGGCCTTTTACTCTGTAACCCCGCTTCCAGAACTTAAGTCTTGCACAAACAAGCAGAGATGTGTCCCCAGGTGCATTTTCACAGATTATCAACCTATCATCTTTGTAACAGGGAAATAATAGAAATAAGTATGTGCTAGGCACTTAAGGAAATGTGACACGTGAAATACTGATAAACCACTGAAAATAAAAATGTGGGGATTATTAGATGGAAGTGAAGCGAGATTGTCTCCGAGTCCTTCTCTGTAAAATGTGCTGCAGTGAATCCTTACAAGCAGGGAAAAGGAAAGGGAAGATAAATGACACAGGACAGAGCCAATTTGTCCTTCTCCTCTAATGTTTCTTCTTATTATGTATCATTTAAATAAACATGCAAACTAAATAAATAAGAGTTAACATGGGTCTTGGTGGTATCCATGTTTCTACAAGTGTTTTCTCATGGGCCATGTCCAATATCACATATGGTGTGAATGAGTCATAAAGATGAGGTACAGAGAAGTCAAACTGTGTCCTAAGCCTGGCTTTGTGGCAATAACAAGTTTCCATGAAAATGTGTATTTATAATAGTGTTTATGAACAGTAATACAGTAGGATGCTTGAAAATTTATTTTATATATTCATTTAAATGTGTTTTTCTTTTAAAACATTGAATTGTGGTGAGCACAAGCCATGTTAAAATATAACATCTCTCTTTTTAAGGGTTAAGATGTTGTTAAGACTCAGGAGAGAGGAACAAATTGTTAATATGTCACATTTTTAGAAGAAACACATTCTGACATTTGTTAATTAAACTTCTCTTAAGGTTTAATGTGTTGTCAAGATAGGACATATTTTCAGGGAAGCCTTGTGATCTTACGAAGCTTTAAAATAATCCAAAAGCTAGTTTTGACAGTCTACCTAATGTAGATAAAAAGATATTTAAAGATCATGAAAATCTAAAGAAATAGGAAAATCAGATTCATCCCATCAGTTAACAAACGACAAAATAAGAAAAATGTGGTTTCCTTCCTTCTAAAATGATCCATGGGGCTTGAAGAGAATTTTCACTTTACATAACTGATGCTGTTTAATTATGAGGTTAAAATTACAGCATATGATATACCTTAGTAGGCATGAATAGGGTCAAAAGTTTCAATGTTCATCAAAGATCACTTTTTATTCATTTCCAATATTAAATGAACTTGGCAATTTTAAGTTATCAATGTTGACAGTATTTAGGAAGTTTCTATGTCTGTTGACTTTTTTTCCTTAATAATCTTCTCTCAGGAGACCATTCCTGTTCCTGGGGTCAATTCTGTCCTGTACAATGACCTGAGATACAGGTGGGGCTAAAGTCCACACCCTGGGTGTTAACTGAGCAAAGACTCCTACAGTCTGTGTCACTGTAATTAGTGAGAGTGGCATAGAAGGACGTGGGTACGACACTATTTATTCAGCCTCCTAGAGACTCAGAGAAGCCTGTGCCTCTGGTGTTTCCCTAGACAGCAAAGTGCAGAGAAGAACATGAGCTGCACAATGTAGCACTTTTTCTCAGAAGCAGGCGCTTCCCTTATCATCTGAGCCTCACTGTCTTTAACTGTAAAACAAATATAATCACACAGAACACCACAGGTCTGCAGAAAGAGTAAAGGCAAAATCCATCTAGAGGGTGGCACAGGAAACAGGCTTCACAAACATCAACTTCCTTCCCTCCACCCTCTGCTCTCAGCAAAACGATTGAGCATGAAGATTGTGGGTTCAGCCATAGTGGATACACCCATCCAGAGATGCTCTATATCTGTGAAACAGGCTAAACTGCAATGATGTGTTGGCTTGATCCAACCAACCATGAAAAGCACAAGTAGCATAAGACATCTAGATACTCTGTAGAGAGAGATGAAACTGGTCAGGAGAAAGGATCAATAACGTTCAATGCATGTGAATCAGAGAACTGACTGTCCTTTGCAAAAGGACAAAACATGAAGACAGACATGGTTGTTTTCTATCATTCAACTCTGATTCTATAACAAAAGTGCAGGACAGAAAAAGTATATGAAGTCCACAATTCTAAATCAAACCTAGATATTCATTTGCAATCTTGGGTTTGGGGCTATAAAAATGGTGTGCACTGCTGAGGAAAAGCAGATCTCAGCAGCGTGCATATGAGAGGAGATGGCCTTCATGTCTGCCTTTACCTAACCACTCTGTTATCGTATCGGAAACAACACAGATTCACAGACAGTACTAAGCATTCAGGTTAAACACAACTTGAATCTTGTTTTCAGCTCTCTACATAAGAAGTAGGGTAATAACCACTTACATGTACTTCATGGCTTTGGAAGGACTTTGTCTTTTCCTTATCCACAGCCCTTTATGATTGCAGTTGTAATTGCCAACAATTCTCTTTTTAAGAAATGTAGGACTAAGTCTCAATGACAGCCATTCATTCAAGAAGTGTCAAGTGACCTCTAGTTCCTGTTAATGGAAACTGAGGAAATGTGCAACCCGGAGCTCAGAGAAGGATTCCAGATGCAAAACCAGAGCAAACGTGGGAGATAAAGAAGAAAAAAAATATGAGTTTTGCTAATGATTGGTTATGTGCTTATTGGTTATGAGTTTCAGAGAGCAGAATGGAAAGGTTTAACCACTGGATAGGGCCAGAGAAGGGTCAGTGAAGAGGCTGCAAGGATTCATGGCCAGAGCAGAAACAGGAGTCATAGGTGGTTTATGGATCTAAGGCACTAGTGCTAAGAATGACACTTGGAAGAAGAAAAAAAGATCCAACAAAAGATGCCCATGGCTCAGGACAGGCATGGTGAAGGAGCTGAAAAAGATGAAACTCTGTGAGGGTTATCAAATCCATATTAATATGTACTATGTAATATATATTATATAGGTTCAGATGCATGTAGTTATTTAGATTATGTGATGTGGTTTATATATAGGGATGCAACACAGTATTAAGTGTTAGTAATCCATAATACCCAGTAATACCTATGCAGGCATTCAATGTATTATTCTTCTGACATTTATATGGGTTTAGAATGTAAAATAAAAGTGCAGGTGACCGAAGAAAGCTTATTGAACTAACAGCTGGGCTAGAGATAATTTAACCCAACAACTAATCACTAATTAGGCTCTTCAAACTTTTTTCCAACTGTATTTGAATGTGTGTGCATGTCTTTATAAAGACAACTATCCACACTTAAATATAACGACCAAAATGTGATTCCAGAGAATGATAACACAAAATCTGTGTTCCTCTGTTAAAACATTTAAATAGCAAAATCCAGCAAGCAATGTAATCACTGGCCTGGTTTGAAAGTGTGACGGATGCAAACTGTGCTTGGGAATAACTGTGATAGTCAAGCGGTACTTTGGGGTCAAATACGTATGAGTGACAAAGTGCAGCTGGGCTAGTCTTGCCTTGGCATATTGCCTTTGTTTTAATGGAAAGAAATGGTGAGCCTTGGGTTGGTATGAGTGCCTGGGTAAACTGAGGGGCAGACAGATCCCCTTCAGGCTAAGAATCGAGGGTCAGAGACAGGTGGCACACTGGGTCTCTGAGGCTTCTGTTCTATTGAAGAGCTATGCTGCCCTTGTACACTGTGAAACCACAACTTAGCTATTAGCAACTCCCTGGAACTTAGTGCCCAGTCTTAAGGACTATTGTCAACTGGTGCAAACTTTCCCAAAAGTCCTAATGGATGGTATATTATTTCATCTTTATATCACTTGCTATCTACCCCTCAATTGCCTTTTTAAATAAAAGGCCATTAAATTTACGACAACTGCCTTGAAACGTCCAATAAAGACCCTAGTTATTGCCAATTCTCAGTGTTATTCAGCTTTCTAGCACTACAACAAAATACAGAGGGTTTGGAGGCTTAAGAAGGAGGATGCATTTAGATTCATGGTTCTCAGGGGTTCTACTCTAGGCTTGAGAGACTATGGTCCCCACGTGACTATAGCATATCCATGTGGCTGAAGCAAGGATTAGAGCAGGGGACTTACACTGAAGCCAGGAAACAAAAAGGAAGAGGAATAGGCTGGCTTCCCACACTTCCCTTTGAAGTCAAGTCCCAATCAGATCACACCTCTGAATGGCTCTGTGACCCGCCAATATTACCACCCTGTGGACAAAGCCTTTAACACATGAGCCTCTGGGGAACACCTACACAAATCACTGTATTCTTAAAAACCCAATTTCAAATACACCAAAGACATCAGTTGAAAAGGAAGTTACTTTGATGGTTTTGTCTTGGTTTGTTTGAAACAAAGCCTTGATGTGTAGCTCTGGCTGCCCTGCACCTCTCTCAAACTTGTAGTGATGCTCTGCTCTCTACCTCCCAGGGCCTGAGGTTGTAAGCATTTGCCACCATGCCCAGAACTGATGATTTTTTAAAAAAAGAATTAGAAAAGAAAGAAAGAAAAAAGAAAACCACAAACAGAATTTTTTAAATATCTAATTTTCTTTCTGCCTTTAAAAAGAAAAAATAAAATACAGAACTCTGAGGTGTCTTTATTGAACAGAGATCAAAGACTGCTCAAGCCCTGCCTGCTTCCCAATAAGAAGATGTGAACCTTGCTACTCTACTATGGCCATCAACATGGAAGACAAAGAGACTAGGTCAAATACACATGAGATAGAAAATACAAAAGTGATATATGGTATAGCTAAGATTCCAAGACATCAATAGCAGAAGGAATTTATGGGGTGACAGGGGGACCAGGATCTATCCCTGGTGCAAGAGGTAGCTTTTTGAAGCCCATTCCATACGGTGGGACACCTTGCTGAGCCTTAATGCTTGGGGTGGGGAGACTTGGTCCTGTCTCAACCCTCAACTGAATGTGCCAGGCATTGTATATTGTTGACTCTCTATGGGATGCCTTACCCTAGTAGTGCATGGGGGTGGTTCTGAGGAGTGGATGGGGGTGGTTTGGGGACAGTCAGTGGGGAGAGTTGAGGAGAGGGATGGGAAACTATGGTTGGTATGTAAAATGAATTAAAAAAATTAAAAAGAAAAATTAAGACTTCCATTTCCCATGAGAATTTGAATGTGTAGATTTTAATTTCAGATTGGCTGCTTTATGAAACCTCACACAGCAACAGTATTTTTAGCATCATTCTCACAGCTAGAGGTAGCTATGGGTCGAGTATTGATGCTCTTACCACTTCTTTATGACTTCCTTATGAAAGAGTATGGTTCCTAACTACATCCCAAATATTTACTTTTATATCCACAGATAGGCATAGTTCTCATCCTTCATCAAAGAAATGAATCCTCACAGAGACCATTATTGAAAGCCAGAACTGATCAAAATAGAGAGTACATGTGACCATGCTTAGCCTCAGCTGACAAAACTACAATACAGCTTCTTTGCCTAAGGCTCGGGAAACCTAGGAGAAGAAGGGGTGGGAAGATTTTAACATCCAGAGGAACAGGGAGTTTGTTGTGAGATTGTACCTTCTAGAAGTGTCAGAGAATCTACATCCATGAAGCCTCATCCACATGGTTGTCTAAACAAGACCCGAGCAAACAACATCAATAGACATGCTAACAGCTAAGAAGGGAATCTGATGGGGCCTCAACCCTAGACAAAGAACTACTGGCAGCCAAGAAATGCTAAGAGTGGGAGAAATGGTCTTTCCCAGGGAAGAGCACAGCAATCAGCCCTGATTTAAAGAAACAGAGAGCACAATTTTAGGAAAGAGCAAGAAGGATGCATGAATAGGGTTTGAAGAAGTAAGGGGAATGGGAAAACCAGTGTGATTATATTTAAAAATAGAGTACAAGCTATGATGTTTTGACTGCACATGGATTTAAAATCAATTCTTTTGAACACTGTGGATTTTAAGCCTTGAAGTGAATCCTTTAAGAATCCCCATTCTCAGCCCCTGACCCCTAAAACTCCCAACCTTCATGTGCTTGTATAATCATCTTTCCTGAGTATGTAATAAGACCTGTGACTTGTGTAACCAACAGAATATGGCAGTGGTGATGGGATGTTGACAATTGTCTTGTAGGTACACTCAATGGCTCCTTAGGGAAAGGCCCAGGATGAGGAACTGAAGGTCACCAACAAGCTCTCTGAAAGGGCCACCTGAGCCATATGACCTTAAAAGGGTATCACTTCATTGGTGCCCAGGCTCTGGCCCAACACCATCACTGACTTAAGATATAGATCCCAATCCAAAGGGCCAGGCTCAGATTCCTCCCTCACAGGAATTGGGATCTCAGCTGTGTTGTTTCTTAAGCCCCTGAGCTCCTGCTTGAATAAAGCCAGGCCACATACTCCCCTTAGGATAGAGAATGTGGGGCAGTGTTGCATTTTAGATTTGGTCATCTCTCTAGCTTTTACTTGTAGTTCTTCACCAATTCATAGGAACCAGTACCCCCCCCCAAAAAAAAAAATGCAGGCAACCCTGCCATGGAATTATAGTTATGGAGAAATGATATGTACAGAGATAATTAGAACCTCCCATAAGCAGAGATGTATATATGGGCAGATTGTGTGGATGATTTGAGTATGACAGAAGCCATGAAATAATTCACCTGGGGCTCTGAGGAATCTGGGTGTAT
Source organism: Peromyscus californicus insignis (assembly GCF_007827085.1). Classification (NCBI taxonomy): domain Eukaryota; kingdom Metazoa; phylum Chordata; class Mammalia; order Rodentia; family Cricetidae; genus Peromyscus; species Peromyscus californicus. The sequence goes on along the minus strand of NW_026294562.1, from coordinate 131,918,882 downwards.
GCTGACACACAGAGAAAAAACAGTCTTTTTCAAAATGATGCCCAAACACTGCCCAAAAGGCATCAGATGGATACTTTCAAAACAAAGACATAATTTTTTTTTTTAAAGAACAGACCAAGGGACTAAAGCCCAAGCAAAATGCATTTGGGTCAACATTCATTGAACAGGGAACTCCATCATCTTCCATCAGCAGGCTCTTCATAGGTACTGGGGTGAAATGAAGGGAGAGAGCCCACCCTGACTTCAAATGCCCATGCTTGGGGGACAAGTCTTGACTATGTACTGAACACATACTTCATGCTAGGATATACCAGGAATGTTAATAAGCAATGCCTCATTTGGCTCAGAACAGAAATGTTTTGTCCCATCCCACTGTCATAGATGAGCAAACACATTGTGAGGCCATGGAGCTAGTTTGTAGCAAAGCTGGAAATCCATCTTGAGTCTCTTTCCTCTAGACATTGTGTTTCACTGTCTCATTGTTTGCTCAGCCAATGACAGGTCTCACATGTCTAAAGCAATTTGCATGTACTGTGAAACATAAAGTAAGGACAGGTCATTGAGGAAAATTTCACTTGGTCTCTCCATGTTTTAGTAAATGCCACTCTCAGAAGTTCTGGTTCTTTGCTCTGAACATATGGTAGGTAATCATCTCTATTAGTATCATTTATTAAGCAATTTGTGCTCAATCTCACAGCCTACTTTGGCTTACTTCCTAAAGAGATATTAGGATTTTTGTTACTTAAAAATTCACAACCAGGTGGTGGTGTGGCACACCTTTAATCCCAGCACTTGGAAGGCAGAGACAGGCGGATCTCTGTGAGTTCAAGGCCAGCCTGGTCTACAGAGTGAGTTCTTCCTGGATAGCTAGGGCTGTTACACAGTGAAACCCCGTCCCAATAAACAAAACAATAACAAAAAAAGGAAAAGAAAAAAGCAAAAAGGAAGAAGAAAAAATCCACAACCCTTGTGACTTTCATAGAAGTCTAAATTCATACAGAAGATGCTGCTTCTTGTCCCAGAGCAGCAATGGGGTAAGGGGGGGGGGCAGTTAGCTGGGACAACCAAAAGGAAAATATAGTCCCACCTCCACTATTAAGAATGAATCCTTTATGCAGGATGGATTAGCCCCCTGTGGGGGGTAGCAGTGCAGGGCCCTCAGAGAGGAGGGAAACTGCTTCTTCACAGGCTGGCTGGGCTACAGGCACAGGAGTGGTCCCAAATGCAGCACAGAAATCATTTCTGCACCCCAGGTGTCAGGGGTTGTGTGCACTGGGACATGGGCACTACAGAGACTTCAGTCTCCTGAAACAGGCTGAGGGATCTTTCTGAGACTTGAGTCTCTGTGTCGTGTGGGGAAGTTTCAAGAAGGGCAGAGATCTAGTCACCACTCACCCGCAGAGTTTAGCACAGACTGAAAGAACACCCTGGCCTCGTGGACTTAGGACCCAGACCTCACGCTTGTCTGTGCGTTGCTGCTAAAGTTACAGCACACGAACTGACCTCTGACCGACTTAAGGGGTCTCAAGACAAATGGGGTGAAAGTCCTCGGCCATTTGCAAAGGACAGAATAATTTAAAAGTTCTCTAGAGAAACAGAGAGAGAGAAGAAGAAAGGGAAGGAAGGAAAGAAGGAAGGAGGGAAGCCAATTCAAAAATTGGCTAATATAGTTGTAAATCAGTTAGGTAAATTCTAAGTTCACATAGGGGTCATGTTATAGGACTTAGGCCAGAACTGATACCACAGACTTGAAGCCAAAATTATTCTCACAGAAATTATTTTATTTTTCTGTTTAAGCCTATAATTGGTATGAGGTATTGGCGAGCTTATTCCCTTACTCACTCAACTCATTGATATGAAACCTCTGGCAAAATAGCACCATAGCAACTCTTAGTTTCATGTTAAATGATCGGGCACTATAGCGTTGCCAAGTTAACATGGTGAGCTAACTGTACTTGAGCTAGATCATGCAGGATGGTTAGGAGTCCAATGGAGGGAGGAGAAAGTGCATGCGAAAGACTTTGGGAATGCTAAGTAGTATCACGGGGCTGGAGCTCTGCAGTTTGATGGAGAAGGACAGAGGTTGAACAGACCCAAGGGAACATCAGTGGTCCATAGCTTCTAAGAGTCTCAAGAGACTCTCAGCTTGTAACTAAATCTTGTGCAAGATCTAGAAAGACCAGTCTGGGAGGAGTGTGGGGAGCGACAGTGCCTTTGAGGAGCAGAGAAGATCTCATGGTGCAGTTACTGGCTGGCCCCAAAGGGCTGGAGTGACTCTCAACATCAGCCACCTTTTGGCCATGGGCACTGCACTTGTCCTCTCTGCTTATAGATGGTATCAGCATCTATACCAACATTACAGTGTACTTAACCACTCACAATTCAAAGAACTCCTGAGCAATGCCTCCTGTAGCAGGCGATAGGTACCTGAGCACGGAGGCACTGGTTGAGTAGAACATTGGATCCAACACGTGTGAGCATACACGGCTCAATCCCTATATGTGTGACCAAGCAAGCCAGCATGCAAGTATACATGAAGAACTCCACTGCAGAAAATAATTCGCTCACATTTTATTCTTGGAGCGCTTTGCTTATATATGCTTTATGCAATAAGGGAGAGATTCTAGAAGAACAAAAGCTTTTTAGAAAAAGTCAGTTAGATTTACTTTTTAAAAATGTGACTTGATTATCATCCCTTTTCAAGACTATCTAGAGCTTTAACATTGTAGCCTTTGAAACCACAACTAGAAATTAGTCCAGATACATGCTTTCTGCATAATGGGAAAAAAAGATATAATTGTACATGGAAATAGGATGAGGAGGACTGAGAAATCTTTGATTGCTGACTCCCATGTTCATCAGTTTGAAGAAACTGAATACATTTTTAGTAGGCACTTGCCTTTTAACCAGCTAACCAGGATATCAGCTAGCTTCATCAAACTGTGAAGTCACTCTCTCAAACTTGGGAAGGAATCAATATTGGGCTCCCTCATCTTTATTGATCTGAAAGTTAGTGCTTATGCCACTTTAACCAACATGAATGCTTACAACATAAGTTGCCATCATTACTGTAATATCTAGAGGCATCGCTCTGGATGCCCATTACTCCGGTGAGATTCTGCAATGCCAACCCCTGTCCAGGACACTAGTGCTTGAAAACCAACCTAGTGTTCCTATTGTCTCCTTGTCCATGCTGATATACCCAAGGAAGAATAACTCTTATTCAGGAGTAAGTGTTCTGACATGAAGATTTCCTGTAAATAGACCTCATTCACTAGTTAATCTTTGTCCAACATCAAAAAGCAGGCACAATCTGCACACTTGCTTCATATACGGGAAACGCATATTTTGGAGCCATTGGGTGATAAGGAATTGCTTCTGCTGATTATGAGAGCTACTCTTTCTAAGGAAACACCTACTGTGTGCCTAAAAGCCAGTGCTGACTAGCAATACTGCTTAACAATAGTCCATGATAGGAGTTGGTGAACAACTCCTATAGATGCCACCCTTGGAAGTGTAACATTCCTCTGGATCAATTAAACTCAGAAGTGGTTGAGACTATGCCTGATACTTCTCTATGAGCAGCCTTCTCAGTTATGGCAGCTGGAGTTTGTAAGACTGCACACAATCAGCCTTCTTTCCCAGTAGGGCATCTTCAAGTCACTGATCTGGCCCCAGGTAAGGCAATCACAAGCCAGAGATTTTTTACACTAGATTGAATGAGAGTGGCGAAAGCCCTGAGGCCACCATGTGGAAAGTCTAAGATCTATAGTCTTGGAAACCATTTATGACTGCCATAGGACAGGCTCTATTGGAGGTCTCCTATGAAAGTGCCAGCACAATTAAGCGTGGACCATATCTACACAACTATTTATACCAGCTCTCTGCAAGAGCTAGTAAATAAGACCCATTAGGTTGTTTTGAAGTCTGAAGGAGTCCCTGAAATCTGAAATTCCTGGAGTGCCCTCAGTGTTACTCTTGCATGAACTGAATCCCAACGTTTATGAACTAACTGGCAAACTTGATGCTTAGATATTCATCGGGATAAGACCTTGCCTGTCTGACCATCTACCCTTCCCCTATCTGTTTCCTTTGAACAGTGAAGATATCATTCTGGTTCTTTTATTGTTCCTATTTTCTCAAAATAAAATTTATATTTATATATAAATATCAAAATAATTGTATATTTCATTTTGAAATTATTTTATTCTGAAAGAGCACATGCTAAGCATATATGGCAAGCTGTAAGCAAGTAGGATAGAATGTAAAAATGCATAACAAACAGTGTCTTGCCCTCCAGGAGCGCAAGAAAAGTTGGTACGGTAAAGATAGAGATAATCATAGAAAACCAAGTGAACATTTGGGAGTGGCCCTTCACTACACAGGAATAAGATACTCCATTTTTAGTGTCACACACCCAGCAGTGGGCAAAAAGGGTCTCTCTGGGAGCAGCTCAGAAATGGAGGAGGTGGCTGTGGTGATGGCGACCCTGAATCCTTGGGGACCAAGAGATGAGGTCTCGTGCACAGCATTCTTCCTTGATATTCACAGCTGAATGTCAAGGTGTTTGGGGGTACGGGGAAGAGACTGGTGTCCTATGCCATTATTATTTTTTTTGTGATGGTAAATGGAAGAGATTTGGGAAGAGAGAATTTTGAAACTTAAATTCCTGAAACACTGCAGAAGTGACATGGATGATGTAAGGTGTTTCTCCTGCTTCCATCTGAGTCACTGGACAAGAGCCCTGTGGGATGTCAGAGGGTGACTTCTCATTTGGTTCTTCTACCTTCTTCGTTGTCCAGTCCTCTCTGGGAACAAAAGAGGAAGAAGCAGAATGGCAGACAGATGAAGCCATCCATCATTGGAGGGACCAAAAAAGAGAATGAGAAGCTCAACCATGCTTCCTGACCTTGCTCACTTGGATCAACATAAAAAAGGGGGTGTATGCAGAATGCATTATAGTAAAGGGGTGATTGGTCAAGGCATAGCAAATTGGAGAATGGTCTGTGCCATTGTGTACACACTCCTCAAAACACCTTGACCCAGGGAAGCTCACTTGACACTTCTCTGTGTTTCCTAACAAGAGGGGAGGCTGTCTAAATTAGGAAGGCCAGAGCAAGAATCCTGAAGGCAAAACCTGAGGAGGGGAGTGTCTGCTTGGCAATGGGCAGCCACTTGTGCCTCGGATGGACACTTATTATAGGAGGGGTTATGGCACACTTCAGGTAAGGGCAGTGTAAACAAGGATGTGAGAGAATTGTTTGAGCATAAGGAAGGGAAGTCACACATTATCCACTATAGTAAGTGGCATCCTCTGCCCTCCTCTTACTCTTGGAAGAAACCAACCCATCAGGTTTGGGAAATAGAGCAGGAAGGGGAGAAATGGAACTGACGACTTTTAGGTAACTAAAGTGCCCTGCCATCAACACCCCTTTTCTTCCCAGGCATTTCTGGGACCCAGCAAGGCCTCCAACTGCAGGGACATCTCGTGGCTCCTGGGAATTGTTGACATGAGACTTATAGGAAAGAGAACAAGGGTATCAAGATGTCTCCAAAGCTGCAGATGCCCTATTAGGTAGAGCCAGAAGCTTATGACTTTACCATAATGGATCTGCACTTTAGGAAAAGCTCAACTCCAGTCCCAGAAAAGTGGCATCTCAGGCTGGAGGACCTTGCAAGGTCATTTGTGAAGGGTGATGTGTTTCCAGATCCTTTAACTAGCCCTCCCAGCCTTCTCAGATGAATCAAGCATACTCCTTTGTTGGTCCTTTCTACTTCCCTCATCTACCTGCCCCAGCCATTGGTTTGAAGAGGGACCTGACAACTCACATTGAGAATGAATAGCTTTGTGGCTTTGCCACAAAGAAATGATAGACTAATAACAGCAGCTGGCCCTCCCTACCATGAAGAAGTCTTTAAGTGAGGGACATTGGACATCTGGGGCAAGACAATATCTGGAATGGCCAGTTACTCAGTAGAGGTAGAAAATGGCTCAGTTCCCTGAACTCTAAAACTATGTGGGTCCTGATGCCTTTCTTCCCAAATGTTCAGAAGAAATTAAAATCCATTAAAAGCATGTCAGTGGCAGCCCTGGTCTGACAAAGAGGTCTGAGGTGGCCCAGTCAGAAGCCCCTTTCTTTGCAAAATTATGCACCTAAGAACTACATGAGAGGAAGAGGTGCCCCACAGGCCAACAGTCAGAATGTGGCCAGAGCCCTGCTGGGCAGCCCTGGAAACCCCAGCAGAAGCAACTGCCACTGGTCCAGGGAGGGGGAGGGGCTCATAGCCTGGGCTGACAGTTGGCCCCCCCTACGTAGTTTCACTCCCATCTTGTAATCCTGAAGGAAGGCAGCAAGCTCTGAGACACAGAGGAAAGAACCTCCTGGTTTCAACTCCCTCACAAGAAATAAGGCTTTGAAGAGACCACTGAATAATTTGGAAGTTTCTGCAAACACGTTCCCTCAACAGTTACCTGAGAAGAAATTAACTATTTTTGCAAATATAAACAGTGTTACCAATGAAGCTCTCTTAGAACCAAATGTGCTGGCCAAGAGGTGGACAGGGATGAGAGGCATGTTATCATGGCAATACTGTGCTCTATAAAGTCCTGTGAGGTAACCACCAAAGATAAGCATAGTACTCTTGGGGACAGAGGTAGCAGGAGGAATCCGAAGAGCAGAAGGAATGGGAAAGAAATCAGTGTGCAGTAAGGATGTCTGGGTCTTCACTGTGATATCATGTCCTGCCATCTACCCCACTATCTGTGACCTGCCTGTATCTCAGTTTCTCCAGAAGGAAAATGTACTTTCATGAAACAAACACATAGACGAGAGAATACCTTAAGGCAAAATGTCATGGGTGACTGTAAGTGATGAGGGAAATCAGAGAAAGTAGAAAGCCTGAAGGGCCAGAAGCCTTGGCCAAGCAGAGGCTAATGGAAGAGGAAGTGATGGGAAGCAGCTTAGAGTAGGTGAGAGAGGATGGACAGAGTAGTGGAGACACGGGAGAGGCTTAATTCAGAGACTTCAGTGGACAACATGTGACCAAAAGAGCCAAGGTTCACAGGGTATCTGATGATTGAGCAGAAAGGAAAAGGTACCAGCCAAGTGGACAGGGCGTGGACAGAAAGTCCGAATGCCCTTCCCTTTTATATAGCCTGGAGATGTCCCCCAGTCATCCCAAAAGCACTGGGCTGAAAACAAAGGAAAGGAAGCACTCCACCTGGGATGCAAGGATGAAGACAGAGCATCCTTTCAAACTAAATGACAGCCTCTGGACAGTCAACCCAGTACCCCCAAGCGCCCCTCTAATGGTGGAGAGTTAAGCATCCGTTATGGAGCTGAGCTGAGGTAACAGGACTGGGCCCTTTTGAACCTGTCAAACTCCAACCTGGGACATTTTTCCTCCAAGGAAGCCCAGCAGGGGATACAGATGTGTGAGTGGGCTTTCAGCAATGGCTCCCAGGGAAGGAGGAAGGCTTAGAACTGTGAGCCTAGACACCACAGCAACTAGGAAGGAGAGAGGAAAGGCAAGGCAGAGCCCTCCCTCTGGGCTCCTCCCACACTGTCAGAGAATCCCCAGTTGAGAAGCTGCTGCTTTGTCTGACTCTGAGGAAACTACCCAGGAGTTGCCCTCTTGCCTTTTTGTCCTGTTTCCTCAGAGGTCCAGTATACTGGCCCGAAAAAGTCATGTCCTGTAATGGAAACTGAAATTAGACACCTAGGGAAGTTCGGGCATGACAATGACCAGGCCTCAACATTGTGTAGTGATGAGAGATTGCTCAAGAGGAGTCTAGGCTAGGACTTCTCTTAAAGCTTCTGAAGCATCTAATTCTGGTGTTGCTAGCAGAGTATGTTGACAATCAAGGAGGTCTAGCAAAAAGGGGTTTTGTAGGGAGGTCCCTCCAGAAAACTACATGAGCTATTCAACTCCCCCACAAACCCAACTGTCAGGCATCTCAAGGACAGCAGTGTCCTGCTCAGGGTGACTCTCATTTGCATTTTGATTTCTCTGCTGCTTCCACCCTCTGAATAGCTGTTGAGCTTTGCTGGATGGTGGAGACAGAAAGATGAAGGGGACAAATGTCCTACTTTCAATTCCCTCTGCAGTGGGAAGGGGAAGATTGACATGGTGAGAAATAGAACATCCAGGATGATGGCTCAGATATATGGACTCCTTCATTTCCACCCACACAGATAACTGCCCCGCCTGCAGGGCTTCAACGGGTTCTCAACCACCCTAAGGATGGAATGATAGAGACAGGAGATACAAGGAAATACACCAAGTCTAGATTCTGATCAAGGTGCAACTTTATTTTTCTCCAAGAGGGTTTATATAGTTTCTGCAGGGTGGGGGGAGCAAGAAGCTGTCATCTGCATAAGGTGGGGCAAGCTATCAGGATGTTTGTATAGGATGTTTACAGGGTGAAAGGGTCAAGGGCTCTGCCTCAATGTCCTGTTGCTAGGCAACCTGACTGTAAGATGATCTAGTTCCCTGTCTTATGGGGGTCTGTACTTTTCCACTAACTAGAGATTCTGTCCTTGTCCCTGACATCTCCCCCTTCTTAGTAATAAATCTAAGGGCCAACATAAACCAGGTTCAAATGGTCTAAAAGGAGGGCTCTGAAAGAGGCTTTGCATGGAGGATTACAGAGGCCCTATCCCTCTAAAGGTTGTGAAAAAGGGGTCCGAGAGGGAATGTCTCTCCAGACTCAAGCACCACAGGCGTCCCCATAGTGCAGGAATCAATGGACCGTGCAGTTTTTTGAGGGAGCGGAAATGGACAACCGCTATGCAACAGGGCATATAATCCAGGCTCTCGGGATTTTGGGGTACCATGGTCCCCAGCCTGTGCAGTCCCAGCTGCACTCCAATCATGCCTTGAGTGAGCCTTTTTCCCACACACAGGTGCAGCCTCCCCCGAGTGAAGGGGTCTGTGTGGGGCATCTCTCGTCAGGGAAAATTTCAGCCCTGGAGTCCTGCATGTCAAAGCAGTGGTAATGAACCTGGATCTGCCTGGCCGGCAGGTCTGTTATTTGGCTTCGGATGAACCGAGTGAGCCAGGAAAGTGCCCATGGTCCAAAGGCAAGGACCAGGAGCAGGCCTACAACAGGTCCTAGGAGGGAGGGAAGAAGGATTGTTAGCTAAGGGGAGTTGGAAAACCAATTCTAGAATCACCCAAGCTCTTGTTCTCCTTTTCTTCTTTTTTTCTTTTTTCTAGTCCTTTTCTAACCTACCATACTGACTACCCCGGTGTGGTCTGTAAAGAAGCAACATTCCTCTTTGAGCCACCCTGTTGCAGAAAGAGGAGATCCAGGCCTCTCCTGTTCTGTAAAACTACCTCAGCTAGGGAGGAAAGGGATGACTCGAGGGCAGAAATTCCCTGTTCAATTTGAGCAATATCCTCGTCTATGGACAGTCAAAGCTCAGAGTAATGTTGGTTGGACAGGACCAGAGAGGCAATTCCTGTGCCTGTTCCCATTGCTCCAACCCCTAGAAGGACTGCTAAGGTGATAGCAGTAACAGGCTCCTGTCAAGGCAGTCATCTCAGCGCGGCTTCTCTTCCTAGAGATCTAGGAATTGATCTGAGGAATAATAGGTTAGTCTAGGTGGAAGGGACCTAAGTGCCCTGAGTGGCATCTCTGGTGCTACCCTGTTTGCTGTGCTACCTACCAGCCACAGGCTGTGTCAAGCTGGCCCAACATGGCTATGACCACCTGTGACACCAAGGCCAGCAGGTCCGACAAGTCTTTCTGACACCTTGAATGAAAATTCAGCACTGCCCTTGGAAACATGACCCCTGCTGTCAGACTGGATTTGTGACAAGCAGTGTCCTTGCTCAGCCCAGAACGTGATTGACTATGGGACTTGTATACTGTGTGAAAGGTCTCAAACACAGTTTGCTGTAAAGTTCCCACTGTCCCCCCACAGGAACTCTGAGCAGAGTGATAACAGAGCTAAAGGGCTGGTGGGGGTTGTTGTGGGTGAGGACAACAGCCTGGAGGGCTTGCCGGAGGGACAGCATTTGAAACAGAAGAAGTTTCCTCAGGAGAGGGGCTATCTCTCCTGGGCAGATCAGGTGTATTTACAGCTCTAACCAGGCGTTCTGGTAACCATCTGGGAGCAGAGTGTATCTGGTCAAGAATGCAGGCCGAACCTCATCCCCAAATAAGAACTGGGTCGGGACCCTTCCAACGCCCCGTGAGGGGATCTCGCCACATGGCTAGTGGTCGGGTGGCATCTGGAGAAGGGTGCCAGTGCCTGTCAGCAGCAGAGTGCCCTGCAGCATCTAAGGTGAGGAAGTTGAGAACAAACAGAGCATGGCTCAATTGATCTCTAGGGGAGGTAAAATGAAGGTTAGAAGACTTGAGGCGAGCCAACCAGGTCTTTAGGGTCTGGTGGGCTCATTCTATTATGCCCTGTCCCTGGGGATTATAAGGTATCCCTGTGGTATGAATAATTTGTAAACTATCACAAAATTTTTTGAAGCCTGTGCTGGTATAAGCAGGGCCATTGTCTGTCTTTATCTTAGCTGGTTTTCCCAAGGCAGAAAAGGCAAGAATCAGGTGAGAAAGAACATCCTTTGTAGCTTCCCCAGCATGAGGAGAGGCAAAGATAAAGCCACTAAAGGTATCTATAGAGACATGGATAAATTTTTGTCTGCCGAATTCGGGGCAATGAGTAGCATCTGTCTGACAGATTTGGTTGGGAAGGAGGCCTCGAGGATTGACTCCCAAGTGTGGGGCAGGGTGAGAAACAACACAAGAGGGACATTGTTTGACAATTTCTTGGGTCTGTTGTTTAGAGATCTTAAAAAGAAGACGGAGGGTCTGAGAATTTAAAAGGTGGATCTTATGGGCAGTTTGGGCCTGTAGGACTGAGCCGACCATGACAGGGAAAGTTAGCCTGGTGGCGGCATCTGCCTGTGCATTGCCATCAGTTAATGGTCCAGGAAGATCACCATAGGCTCTAATATGGCCTATAAAAAATGGGTGTTGGCGAGTCAGGACAAGCTGTTGAATCTGGGAGAAAAGTGGGGTAGCGTTGGAGGTAGGCCTTATGGCTGGAGAGGTTTCTAACAAGGGGATGGAAAAGGCAATATAGGCACTATCTGTATAGATATTAATAGGTTGATCAGAATAGGTCTGAAAAACCTTTAAAATTGCTGAAAGTTCAACCAACTGCGCTGACTGGAAAGGCGTTAGGAAGGAGGTAGGGCGGCCTTGGGCCACAAAGGCTGCAACACCATTTATTGGTGAAATTATTAAGGCCACTCCACGTAGTTAAAAGGAGATTTATTTAATGGCGTAACTTACAAATTAAGGGATAGGTAGGTCGCGGAGTCTGGGGAAGGTGTATCGCAGTCCAGCGGTGTTCTCTGGAGCTCTGCTCGGTCCACCTCCACTATCCAGGGTCCCGCAACAGAGAGCGAGCGCGCCCGCCGATCCAGATCTCGGGTCCCCAGGTGCCTCCCTTGGCCCCGCCTTGTAGGCATGACAGTTGCCGAAGTCTCAATGGGGGTTGGAACTTCCAGATCAAAGCTGGAATGACTACCCACTACAACCATTAGCAGAACCATCGGTAAAGACTGTAAGTGAACGAGAAATGGGACCAGTTTTTGTAATTTTTGGAAATATGAAGGGATGTAGCCGGGCAAAATGGAGCAAGGGGTCATCTGGGAGGTGATTATCCAAGGTCCCTGTAAACCCTGCCAAGGCAACACCCCACTTATCTAAGGTTTGGAACAAAAACTGGGTTTGATCCTTGGAATAGGGTGTGAGTATGATATCAGGGTCCTTACCAAAATACTGGCGAGAGGTCTGTCATCCTTTCATAATGAGTGAGGCCACCTGCTCAGGGTAGACAGAAATGACTCTCGAAAGGGCAGCGGGCATGTGGACCCAGAGGAGGGTCCTGGGTTTGGACCTTATCTGGAGCAATCTGTAGTCCCAATCCATTAAGGGCTCTACTGAGTTCTGAAAAACATCGCTCAAGGGAGATGGGGTCAGGTGCAGCGAGGAGAAGGTCATCCATGTAATGTAAGATATATATCTGGGGCCAATTAAGTCTGACAGGGTCCACAGCCTGAGCCACGAATTTCTGGCAGAGAGTAGGACTGTTGGCCATGCCCTGGGGTAGTACCTTCCATTGGTAGCGAAGCATGGGCCCCTGAAAATTGGGGCGGGGAAGACTGAATGCAAAATAGGCTCTGTCCTCGGGGTGCAAGGGAATAGTAAAGAAACAATCTTTAAGGTCAATGACCATCTTGTAAAATTTAGCAGGAATAGCCACAGGTGAAGGCAATCCAGGCTGAAGTGCCCCCATAGACCTCATTACCTTATTTACTGCCCTTAAGTCTTGAAGGAGCCTCCATTTTCCTGACTTCTTTTTGATAACAAATATAGGTGTATTCCAAGGGGAGTTGGAAGGCTCAATGTGGCCAGCCATAAGCTGCTCCTGTACAAGCATAGTGGCGGCCTGTAGCTTTTCTTGAGTAAGGGGCCACTGATCCACCCAGACAGGGGTCTGGGTCATCCAGGTAATTTTGTCTGCATGGGGTACAGGAGGGTCAGTGGCCGCTACTAAAAACCCAAATATCCCAGCCCATGTCTATCCTCCTTGGGAACAGGCTGAATTGGTTGGACTCTCCCCTGAGCTGCCTTGCCCAAGCCTGTGCCAGGGATATAATTCATCCGTAGCATTTGTTGTGTGATTACTTGCATTTGTGAAAGTATGTCCCTTCCCCAAAGATTAACAGGCAGGCCCGGAACCACAAAAGGAGTGACAGTCCCCTGGTTTCCTTCCTCGTCCTTCCAGGAAAGTGTCCTTGAACTAATTAAAGGATTATTAGACTGACCGATTCCTTTTAAATCGGTGAAGGATGGAACCAGTGGCCAAGCAGATGGCCAGTGAGACTGTGAAATGACTGTGGTGTCTGCCCCTGTATCCAAGATACCCTGAAACTTCTTTCCCTCTATAGTAAGGGTGAGAGTAGGGCAATCCTGAGTAACAGGCTGGACCCAGTAGGCATCAGAGGAGCCCAATCCAGCTGACCCCGAGGGGTGTTTGTAATTGAGGGATTATCACAGACAGACGAGGGTAGAGGAACTAGCTGTGCCAGGCGTGTACCTTGAGGAATCGTGACCATGCCGTTTACAGTAGTGGCCAGAATCTCAATTTCACCTGAGAAATCACTATCTATTATGCCAGGGTAGACCTGGACCCCTCGGAGGGCCGCAGAAGCACGGCCAAGGACAAGCGCGCAAACATTAGGAGGTAAGGGCCCTGTCACCCCTGTAGGGATGACCTGAGCCCCTTCAAGGGAGTTTAATACTGTTTCGGCGGCACACAAGCCCAATCCGGCACTGCCTGGGGTTGCTCTCCGGAGGGAGGAGAATGGAACTGGGGCGGGAGAATTTGTTGAGGCTGGGGAGGCAGGAGGTGAGCGGACCTCAAGGCCCCAGGGTGCGCTCTTGGAGGCATTGGGGCCAGGGGCTGGCCCCTTTGGAAGTTTCCTGGCACCGGCGGAGGAAGGGGCTGACCGAGATAATTGACTTTTGACCTGCATTCTGTAGCCCAATGACGGCCCTTGTTGTAGCGAGGGCAGAGAGTGGAAGGCAGGGGCCTCATAGAGGCGGCCTCCTGAGCTGGCTGGGCTAAGGGCGCGAGGCTGTGACCTTTCTGGGGACATTCCCTAGGAAATGTCCGGGTTGTTTACAGAAATAACAGGTGCGGGCTCCAGGCTGTTGTGAAGCCCTGAGGGCAGCACCTATAGCTGATCCCATGGCATGGGCGGCGCCAACACCCGAACAGAGTCTCACATATTCAGACAGGTCCGCTCTGTTTTTATGAGGGCGGAGGACTTCCTGGCAGGCAGGGTTTGCATTTTCAAAGGCCAAGTGTTTAACAAAGGTGCTTTCGTGTTCATTCGGCCCAAAAAGTCTCTCAGCTGCATCATTTAAGCGAGAGACAAATTCACTAAAAGGTTCATCAGGGCCCTGAGGAGTCTTTGCTAATGAGGTGGTAGCTGAACCCTTTGGGGGCAGGCGTTTCCAGGCCCGAACCCCCGCCTTTTGAATCTGGGCCAGGAGGCCAGGAGGGAATTTTGCCTGTGCTGCATTTGTATCGTAAGGGGGGTTGCCGAGGAGTTTCTTTACTGTCCAAGTTTTTGAGGACGGCTGTTCAATATTTTTTTGAGCAACTTCTCGACAATTTTCTGTAAATTCTGTTTTCCAGAGGACAAAGTCACCCCCAGAAAGAGCCGCACGGGCAAGAAAATACCAGTCATTAGGGGTCAACCAATGTTCGCTCTGATTTTCCACCAAGGCTAATGTAAAAGGAGCCGTAGGACCATACTGAGCACAGGCAGATTTCAGCTTTTCAACTAGGCGGAAATTTAATTTGTGATAAGTCTGTCCTGGCGGGGGGTCCTCTGGTGACGCCTCCTCCTCCTCCTCTCCCTCTTCCCCCTCCTCATTTTGATCTTCCAAACCCCCTGAGGCGCCGCTCTGAGCGGCCACCTCGGATGAGTCCCCAGAGGTCTGGCTCCTGGTAACAGGAAATGCCAGGACAGGCTGAGGCTTACTCTTCGATTTACTAGATTTTTGAGATGGTTTTAGCGGACCGGGAGCCACCACTTCAAGGGCAAGATCTTTAAGTTCTTTATCAAGAGTTTTCAATTCCCTTAAAAGCTCAACATGTTCCCTGCGAGCCTGGAGGGCCCGTCTCAGTGAACCAAGATCTGGGACAGGGGGAGCCAACTCATCAAGAATAGGCCCGCAAAAGTGGGAAGCCGGAGAAACATAAGGAGGGGACATTGCGGAAGGGGGAACTGCCGGAGATTTTTGAGGTGGTATAAAAGGGCCCAAGGACTCCTGTGTTAAGGGGAGATTTTTGCAGGGGGGGCAGTCTGGATTATGGTAACGGGCTGCCCCTTTCTCTAGGGAAGCCTCCTTGGTGGGGTCTAGAGGGGAGTTAGAGGTCAAATTATTAACAGAGGGATGAGGATGGGCAAAAGAGGACTCCTGGGGATTCCTAGGTTTAAAAGTTGTGAGCATCCCCTCTTCCATAGAGCGCAGGTCGTGAACCGAGGGACAGACTGAAGGCGGACCAGAAAGCGCTCGGGGGGTCTTAGGGCAGGTAGAGGGGAAGCGAAAGGCTTCTTTGAAGATTTTTTCTCCTATATTAATAAGCTCTTGTATGTCAGGGGAATATTTATAGACCCTAAGAATGTCATTAATAAGCTTCCAGTAAGAAAATGTGGTGACGGGAACCTTCTCTAGTCCAAAAGTCCTGTAGTAATCATCTAAACAGTCCCCGAGACATGCCCAACTTTTTTCATCTATGGTTCCTTCTTGGGGGAACCAAGGACATGTGTCTATAATATAATCAAAAAAGGCTTTAAGATCTTTTTTCTTAACCCTAGTTCCTTGTATCTTGAGGGCCTCTTTTAGGCCAGAAAGGAATAAATCTTGTGATGATGTTGCCTGTCCCATGGCTCGTCACTTTCTTACCTGCATCGTCTCCGCCCTCCTCCGGGATCGCGTCCTGAACCGGGCGATTTCAGGGGGATCCAACAACTTCACCAAGGCCTTGGTCTTCCTCCGGGAGACGACGTTCCGAATCCTCAAGAAGTGGTTTCATCCACGTTGGGCGCCACTTTGCCCTGCCTGCAGGGCTTCAACGGGTTCTCAACCACCCTAAGGACGGAATGATAGAGACAGGAGATACAAGGAAATACACCAAGTCTAGATTCTGATCAAGGTGCAACTTTATTTTTCTCCAAGAGGGTTTATATAGTTTCTGCAGGGTGGGGGGAGCAAGAAGCTGTCATCTGCATAAGGTGGGGCAAGCTATCAGGATGTTTGTATAGGATGTTTACAGGGTGAAAGGGTCAAGGGCTCTGCCTCAATGTCCTGTTGCTAGGCAACCTGACTGTAAGATGATCTAGTTCCCTGTCTTATGGGGGTCTGTACTTTTCCACTAACTAGAGATTCTGTCCTTGTCCCTGACAGATAACTACAACTTCTGAGAGAACCAAACCCCCTCAGGAAGTATTGCTTGTCCCCTCTGCGTCACTAACAGGAAATTACAAGCCTAGTTCTTTGTCCACTCAGGACTGTATGGAGGCAACAAAGCAAGTTGTTCCTCGATATCAGAGTCCTGACCTGGAGCAGCATGTGTTGAGCAAAAGGAAACTACTTAGAGTCTTTGTACCCTAGGACAGTGGCCCGCAAGGCAGCCATCAGAATTCTTCCAAATAATGGAGACTGCAAATTCATAAGGGCTATGTAGTGGTCACCAGAGCTTATCACAGACAAGAGTCGGAGACTTCTGGAGACCAGTACAGACTGGGTGAAGGAGCGAAGGAAGGTGTTAAGGACTCAGGCTTTGAGGCGTCTGTGTTCACAGGAGATGGGACTGTCTCTGAAAGCTGCCTCCTTGGTACCCCTAATGGGAAGGCAAAGGGCAGGGACCTGATTCCAAAAGGATGGTGATCTCTTAGTTGATGGTCAGTAAGAGGTCTTTGAGACTTCAGCTAAGGGTCTGGAAAGAAAGGGTGAAGTTGGAGTGTCACCTTCAAAATCACAAACAAGATCTAGGGAAAGAAGGATAGTGGCATCTATCTGAGCTGGGCAGGGCTTAGGGCCTGCTCCTTCCCTGCTGACTTGCCTGCCCCCACCACTGCTGAGAAACAAACCCAAACACAGGATAATCTGATGGATTACCAATACCCATAGGACTCAGACTTTGAAGAGAGACCATTCAAGAAAAAGAAAGCATAAATGCTCCAAGGATTGCATCTGGAAAAGGGAAGCAAAGAGGCCAGCAAAATGGGAGAAAGGAACTGGTGAGACTCACCAATATACACAAAAGAGGAGACAGGAGGGAAGAGTGTCCCTAGGGGAACCTGAGCCACAATGATGTTAGGACAAAGAAGTACAGAATGAGATGGAGCTTCATGGGTCTGCCTGGGCCCAAAGCAAATGGAGGTTGGGGCAGTCAGAGCCCTCTCAGTGAGGAGGTAGCTTTGGGTACAAGTTGCGCAGCCAAGTGGGCCAGACCAGACCCTGTGTGTCTTGCAAGAGAGCTTTTTCTGTTGCAAGTTGATGCGCCCTGTCTTCGCCTTCTGATCCCGATGCCAGGACATGCCTGGCTTGGAGGGCAATGCACGTGAAGTGAAAAGCAGGAAGCCCTAGGCCTGGGCAGCAAGTTTTCCATGGGGCAAAGGCTGTCCCCAATGCTGGGCCCTACTGAGACCTTTTGTTCTGGGCTGGTAGACACAGAGAATTAGAGAACAGCTTTTCAGAGACTCTGTCCTTCCACCAGGCTCTGGCCAGATGCCCTTTCTGGGGCTTATTTGGAAGTCTCTTCCAATAATGAAAGAAGCTTTCCATGGACAAGTAGGTGACAGCAAATCTGAAGAGCATGCTGGTGTCTCTACGTGGTTTAAGAAAGAAGCAACAGCATAGATATCTACTCTTAACTACATTCTTTAAGGCCTTTTCTTCATTGAGAGGACTATGACTAGTATCCCAGATCAAGGACCAAGGGCTGCTGTTCCAGGGTGAGGGCCTGGGAAGAAGACAGCTTCCTGGATCCCTCATCATCTGGAAGATTCCCAATCTCTTCTGTTTTAAGCTCAGGCAGCCTTGAGAAGCTCATTTCTGAGGAGGCTCAAACTGGAGAGCCAGTTTGGAAAAGGGGCAGGCCTTACTCTAGGGAAGGCCCCAGGAACTCTGCCCAGTTTCTAGGCCCAGAAACTACATGGAATACACATTTAGCGTGTATGCACTAAGTGACTGGGACCCTAAAAGGTCCCTGCCAAGAGTCAGTGCCATTACCACATAGTGTTGTTTGTCCATTTGTCTCCTTCCCCACCACAGTGAAGGGGGAAGCAGGCTGTTTCATGAGACCTCGAAAGACAATAAGGCTTCCCAGTTCCTCTTGCCAGAGTGCTCTACTTATGATGCGGTCTTATGAAGAAAGCAGAGCTGTGGGAACTCCAAGCTTTTCTCTGTAAAAGATGAGGCTGGGAACAAGGTTTTTCAGACATGGTTTGACCACTTTGAAGATGGAAAACAAAAAACAATTCAGCTTAAGAAGGGAGTAACACGTGGGGACCAGGGGCTTTCTCAGGATTTCTCTTCAGCCACATTCCCAAGGTGGCTTTCTCTGGATCAGCTGCTTTGACTATTTGAGCTGTAGGAGATCGGGCCACTTTCAGGTCTTCACTGTTTCTCTATTGTTGGGGAGAGGATCCATATAGGCCTGGTCACTTTAACCCTAAGAGATTTTCCGAGACTGAACCCACGTGTCCTAACTGAGCATGTGGGACAAACACTTCCCACCCTTCCCCACTCTTACATTTGTTTGCTCATCATACCACAGCCCCATCGTATGTGTTTATCCACTGACGTATTTTTCACCAAGCAGCTATGATCCTGAACTGGATGCCGGACTGAGTGTGCCCCTCAGTTTTTCACCCCAGGTCTTCATGGAGGAAGTGGGGTTTCTTCCAGATATTCTCTAGAGACTTTGGGTAGACCTTAGCCATAGAGATCCCACAGGGTATTTCCCACTCTGCACCTTCAGAACGAAAACCACTAACAAAGAATGATAGTCAAAAACCAATTAGGATATGTTTGTGAGGTAGAAAGAAGTGAAATGAGCTTCTGTCAATCAAGTTCTCTTGTCTTAAAAGGGGGTTGCTAATTTGAACGTTGAAGTTAGCATAATTTCCCTTGACTTTCTAGTATTTTGAGGAATCAGGAAAAATACCTGTTCCCAGTCCAGTGGGGAGTATATTCTAAAATTCTGGAGACCTCAAATAAAGGAGGGGTTCTGAAATAGTACCATATAGTCTCACACAGGATGAGAACTAGAGTCCCGAGAACAGCTCAGGACTCTGAAAAGTAGGAGAAGTGAGTGACCCCAAATTCTTGTGTGTGTGTGGGGGGGGGCATGTCAAGTATTTGTGGGGGCTAGGAATATATCTGGAAATGCAGAGGGCCATGGCTGGGTCGAAGAAGACAGCGATGTTTGAGTTGATAGTCAGTGGGGAGCCCCAAGGGGAATCACTAAAAGGAGTATGAAGAGGGGAGTGATGTTGGAGAATCACTAAGATGCCATTTCCACATGATGAGAAATGGAGCCCAGGACCAAGTGACAAGTTTAAGTCTTGTGTATTTTAATACAGCTCTTCTTGTTCTTCTTTTTCGATGTTTAAGAAAAGCTGTGACTCAGGGAGGAGGCCAGGAAGGTTGTCCTTTAGCTTAGAGGATGGCAAGGAGTGAAGTAGGCTTTGTGCCCCATCCCCTTTCCAGGTCACTGCCATCTTGGCAGGTTTATGGTGTAGATCACAAAAGGTAACTCCCAATTGCCTCAAAAGCCTGGAGACCTGGGGATACTAGAAAGTCAATGAAATCCCATGGTTCCTTCTATAAGCAGAGATGGAGAGACATAGAAAACAAAATTGAGAGTGGAAACAAGCATAGAAAAATGGGAGAAGATCCTACCAAAGGTAGGTACAAAAGTCAGCAGCAGGGAACCCTGGCCTCACAGAGGTGAGACGAAGAGAGATACTAAAATGGGAACTAGGTTGTGCTCCAGGCTGGCAGCTCACCAGGAGAATTATCAAATCCTTCTGATTCTCACGGTTGAAAGAGATAGAATCTAGGAAATGAGGAATTTTCAGAGGAAAGAAAAGGAAATCTCTCAGGATGGGATCAGCAAGATTCTGTCTTGTCCACACACAAGAAGGCACATGCCTTCTACATAGAGACCCATCACCTTGGTTCCCAGTGGTCTTTACCTTCGAGTCAAGTAGGTGGAGGGCAGGACCCAGATGAACTAAAGCTGAAAAGAAGGAAACAAACTCAAGAGCACAGGCCTGGCTGGGCCTGAAAAGGTGACTCTTTGCTAAGCCAGCCCCTGTGCCAAGCACCTAGCTTGGAAGATGAATGTTGACCCATTTTTAGGGGTTCTTTGTGAAGGAACTATGCAAAAGGACGCACAGGTAGAGCCTATAGGGGATGCCCTTGATCTTGGGGGGACCAGCTACAGTTTCTTCTCTCAGGAACTACTACTCTGAATATAGAGGCCCAGAGCCCTGAATCCCAGCTCTGTACAGCCTTCATATAATGGTGTGGCAGTCCCAGGCTCTTCTGGAAGTCCTCTTGACTTCATTTCAGTCCTTCATCCTACTGACTGGCTCTCTTCCAAAAGAGCCTTAAGCTACACAGGAAACTCCTAAGCTGTGTAGCTCTATACGTACAGTACAGGAACCCTCTGCCTCTCAGAAACAGAAGTGTAATGGAGATTGGATAGGCTTCTTTGCATAGAATGGCTTATCAGCAGACATACCTTAAAGCAGGAAAAGATGCCCGCACAGCCAAGCAGGGCAACAATTTGCAGTCTTTCACAGAATCAAGAGATTCCTTGACTTCTGTTAAGCTCCACCCAGGAAGCTTCCCATTTTCCTGATTCCTGACAATTAGGCAGCCTTGAGAAGCAAAGAACCAAGGAAGGCCTTCTAGGGGGCTGAGGTGGAAGCAGGCCAAGCCCAAAGTGCTGAGCCAAGTTGATAGCTGGAGTTTAGGAAGCAGAAAATTTACAAATGTCACAATTTGGTAAGCAAGGTGTATGAATTCATGCGTCCAGGCTCTTGGGCCTAGGATTGCTGATTACCCTCATTCTAAGAGGTTTTCTCCTTTGCTAGGGGTATGGAAAGCCAAATAGCCTTAGCTGTTATGTTCCCTATGAAACCCTATATCTCATCAACTTTTATGTCAAAGGAAGAGGATTCAGGTCTTTGATTTCTGAGAAGAGCCTGTCTTCAGTGAGCCCGCGGTCTGAGAGTGGGCACGCAAGACTGTCAAGAATATATATCACGTGACCAAATACAAAGTCAGGTGTGATCTCCTAAGCCTAGAACAAAGAACAGAGCTGAATTC
The DNA here is from genome assembly GCF_007827085.1 of Peromyscus californicus insignis. NCBI lineage: Eukaryota > Metazoa > Chordata > Mammalia > Rodentia > Cricetidae > Peromyscus > Peromyscus californicus. The sequence continues at coordinate 131,897,929 of NW_026294562.1, read as the reverse complement.
CAGACCCTTCAAGCTGACCGTCGATCTAGAACATCCTTCCATTGCAAGTCATTACTAGAGACAATCCACTGATAGACAGACCAGCCCAGGAAAAAGACTTGCATCCCATAGACGAGGAGTTTTTCAAATGTCCTGTGCAATAATCAACTAAGAATTCTTTGTTATATCCAACTGAAGACTAGAAAACCAAAGGATGGGAATTGATGAATAAGGATGAAGTCCCTAGAGACTGTCTTTTTTGACTGGATGCTTGAGGCATCCAAGAAGGAATGAACTTCATCCTATAAAGGGTCCAGGAACACAAAGGTGTGTGTGTACTCCTGCATATGCCCACGGCCCCGTCTTTACCTCATTTTGTGTGCTTACAGACATTATTTTATATTTGTTTTCAAAAACAGATCAACACAGAGAAAGGATGTTCATCCTGTAGCATGATGAAAAAAAATAGAAAGGGGGCTTACAGAAAAAGAGGGATAACCTAAAAGAGGAGAAGCAGAGCAGAGAGCCCTATAGGAAGAGGAAAGCTAGGGCAGGGAAGGTACAGTAGGGCAGGGGCAGGGAAAAGCCCAGTGGCCCATCTCAAGGGACACCTACAGGGTTCTTCTACACCCTTAGAAATGAGTCTTAGTTTATATTTCTGAAGGGGAGGAAGTGTCCATGTGGAATGAATTTTGGCAAGACTGCTCAAGAGAAAAAGAACAGGAATGGGATATTCCGTCAAAGGCAAGGACAAGGGTTTGCTCCTGACCCCACGTGCCGTGGCCAGCTCACAAGATGCAATGTAGGGTGAGGGAAGTGAGAGGGAAAAAGGGGGAGATGGAGCCAACACGGGAGGGGGTGTTGGGACCGGGGTTACAGGGCAAACTATAGAAGTTCTACCAGTTCTTTGAATCAGCTCTGGGCTTCCTTTCTATGAATTGGCCCTTGAGCATCTTTATTTTGTCTTTGACCATGTCGTCTCCCAGATTGGGCATTGAGATGGACGACTTTGACAAAGACCCATACATTCTCCCTTCAAAACAGGCATTCCCAAAAGGAATGGAGTCAAGTCTGGACACCGCTGTACCCACTAATAACCATAGTGATTAGGGCTGAACTTGAGTTTCCTTGATGCCTGGAAGGGACACAAATCTAACCAGGAAGAAGGAGAAGCTGTGTGCCCCAAAGTGTGAATAGGGATGCCTTTGTAGACACAGTTAGGGTTTAATCCCATTGCTCTCAGGGAGGAGATAATAGCATGATATATTTGCAAAGCTCCTTTTTAAGAGGCAAGACAAAGCTAGGTTGTTTTGTGGATTGCTTTGTCTGATGGCCTTGACTAGCAGTCTTCCTTTTCCATGTCTTCCCTGTACTGAGGGTCACTCCTTGTCTCTGCAGCCCTTGGATTTGACAATTCCCAATATTTCCTGGATTACTTCTTTGACCTGGCTCTTGTGCAAGAAGACTTCACTCCCACTCAGCCCTAGGGCACCACCCATGGACCACACCCTGACCAGGCATTGTCTTCGGGAACCCTGCCTTTTGCACTAATGTGAATATGCCCTGCAAATGAGCATGCCTATTTTGAAGGGAGCATTTGTGGACTCTGTTCTTTTCCACACACATTTATTAAACCTGAAGATCTAAGGCATCCTTTTCTCTTTCTCTTAGCTAAAGGCTCGTGATTTTGTCTTCATCTGCAGTTTTCATACCTGCTTGGGAAGAACAATCTGGGAACAAGTCACTGACTCCCAGTTTCTTGGTATCTACTGGGATTCCTCAGTTGCAAATACTCAGACACACCAAAGCCATGCCTTACCTGACAAACTAAAGCCATCCCTTCTCTAACTCACAGACTTATGCTCCTACCTTCTCTCCCAATATTTACCCATGTTTTTGCCTCATGAGTATTTTCTAAAATCACTTCTGCCCCTGCCACTGTTGTAGAACAATTTGCCACTTGTATGCACTAAAGACTTTGGACTTGAGTATTTTAATGTCTTTAAAAACACATCTCTGGAAACTCAAGATGAGTCCAATGCTTTATAATGACAGTGTCTTTTCCTCTACAAGTGTTTAATTCAGAAAAAAAAAATCTCTTCCATGACATGTAAGATGTTAGAGGTGGAGCTTGCAAGTCAACCTAGAGAATCAGTCTCTTTTGGGTTGCAAATGGAAAAAGACGTCTGAATATTCCTAAACCCTAAATGGCTGGGATTGGGTGTAAGGAGCTCTTGGTGAGGTACTTCTTGAAATGTTAAACCCAGCTTCCTGGATGTGGTTCCAACAATGGGAACCATAAGTGGGGAAGAAAGCCGTGTTGTCATAGATCCTAGCGGGAGCCAGGCTTGAAGAATGTTGGGAGCTGTGATTTCATGAGCATATCTATTCAACAGAGGGTCTCCATTGGCTAAGAAAAGATCAACTAAGAAATAGGCATGCTTAGAAGAGGCGAGAGGGGCAGAATGGCACTTGTAAGGTGTAGGGATATTTCCTACTCTCTCAACCCATAAGCTGTTTCTCTGGGAGATATCCTGGAACTAGTCACATGGCATACAGTTTTAGCTTCCTTTTCTAGATCGCCTTAGCCATCTCTATGTTGCAACCTTCCGATGAAAGGCAGTACCGGTATAAATGATTGAGCTATAATGTACCCATCGGAGAAAGAATCTTGTAGGTACAGAGAGAAGCAACTACAGGGATAGAATGAAGAAATGAATAAGCTATAATGACACCATCACAAAAGAATTAGACATATGGGGGTGGGGTGCTGTCTGCTAGAGACTATGAACAGAAAGCAAAAGTGGAAGTCTGCATCCTTAGGGACCTGAGGAGACTGAGAAAGGGTCCCAGGGCAGAAACTGGGTTTCTGTCCACAGTGTTGTGTCCTCGTAAGTACAGCATCAGTAACACATCCAACCTTTGCTTCACATGCCAACTTTCAGCATGAAGACGCAGGGGCGGAGAAAAGCCCCGAGCATGAAGCAGGGAAGCGGGGATGCAAAGTAAAGGCAAATGCAAGTAGCCTTTGAAGAAATGGGGATAAATGGGAAAAGGATTCTGGCCTCTGGTGGCAAAGACAAAACATTATTGTGAAAAGCTGGAAGCACACAGCCTCCAGTCACCACATGTCCCATCCCACACACTGTCCTTGTAAACTCCCGAGACACATGGAAGCAACAAGGGAAAAACGTGGTTGGATGAGTGTTAGACAGCTTAGGACACTAAAAACTCCCTGGTTACTTTACCTCCTCTACTTGTCATTGTTGACTTTTGCTGAAGTATGCTGGGACACTACCCAAGGTCCATCAATCAATGCCTCTCCATCCTACTGGAAGGCAAGAGGAGCTGTTAGTGGTGTACTCACCTTGGTTCAATGAGGCAGCAGTGTGCCACCCTCTGTAGTTCCTGGCCTTTGGACTGTTGTGATGTCCCAGCCCCAAGTTTTTGCTGGTCCTGAGATGCAGGCCTAATGCCGGGGGGCGGGCGGGCGGGCGGGGGAATACTTCTCTCAATTTTACTCTTGATACAATGACAATTGAAAAAAAAAAAAAAAGCTCATTGAAGTGTTTGCTTTGCCATCTAGGGCCTGCAATAAAACGTTTTCACATCAGAATGATCACCTGTTTCAGGACAAGTCTAGGGAACCATACTAAAAGAAATGTTGATGGTGTCCACTATAGCCCCTTCCTGATTTCCTAATATCAGGATGTGAACAGGAGAGAGAGGACCACAAGAAGTCCTGTGCAGCTTGAAAAATGGTGCCATCACAGTTTAGGACACTAAAAACTCCCTGGTTACTTTACCTCTTCTACTTGTAGTTGCTGACTTCTGCTGAAATATACTGGGACACTACTCAAGGTCCTAAACTGAAAATCTGGGCCAAAGTTTTCAAACTTAGGCTGAGATCTGGGGCTGGCCTTGATCCGTTTATCACAGACGCCATTCCTTTGTCAGGTTTCTCACGGTGAAGACAGAGTTTTCCTGCAGCCAAGGCGGTTTGAAAGAAGGTTTGCTTCAACTTTAAGATACACACTCAACGTGCACATGTGTTTCCCTGTTCTTTAGTTCTTCTTATCCATCCTTCCATTTGTTAGCTGCCTTCCTCTGTCTTATCACCATGAAAAAGCATTTCAAAAGGTTGTCTAAGAGCATTGATGACAAACACTTTATCGAGCAAACATGTATTTAGCTATCTTTTATGCCAGACTTCTGGGGGTGGGAAGGATCGAAACTCAACAGAGGTGTGGGGATTTTCTGTTGTTTGTTTTGCTTTTATTTTGTTTCTTTTCTCTCCTGATTCAGAAAATCACTGTTGAGAAGGGAAGGCAGGCAGGGTGTTCTTTAAGGAAATCACCCTAGGGGAATTTATAAATAATAAGGAATCTCCAGAAGCGGGTGGGTCATGCCTAGACGTTCTCAGTCAGAGAAGAGAAAGCCCTTTGGGGAAGATGGTGAAAAAGAGCTGGATGTCATTCTCTTTACAGCTGGTAATCATTGACGGGGGGTGGGGGTGGGGGTGGGGGTGGGGGGATGCTTTTACAACAAGGAAAGCGTAGCAAAAGCAAGATAGCAGAGGTGAGATGGCTCACAGGGCTGGGCACTTTGCTTGTGTACCTTCAGGTGTTGAGAGAGGTCCATGCCATCCCTTTCACTCCTTTACTGTCTTTTTGGCTCCTTTGGGCCACAGACCTCCCTGCTTGCTAAATGATGCAAGACACGACCAATGGAAGAGGCAGCCACTTGGATCCTGTCTTAACGAAGAAGAAAGATATGGAGGGACAGAGAAGCAAGAACAAGAAAAAAATTCTTCAATGTCTAGAAAAACAAATGTCAGTGAGCACAGACAGCAACCAGAGGAAGAAAACTAAACATGGAAAAGGGGGAAACTGCAGAAGTAAGATTAATATGAGATTAATATTAAACTGCAGATGCACAAGTGTGGGAGGGAATGTTGGATGAACGAGGGAGGGGTAGACTGTAGGGGGCTTCAGCTCATTCCACACACATTCTTCTGCCCTGCTGGGGCAGTGCCTGGGTAGCTTCAGTTTCCAACTGAGCACAAAGCATGTGGCCTGGCATGTGCCTTTAGATGTTGCAAAGTCTAGGAGCCTCATTTTTGACACCTAGTTAAAGGTGGATAAGCTTTTGCTGAGGTAGCAGGGCAGAAACTTAGTTTTGGGGAGTTTTGGCCACATTTCCCAGGGATAGGGAGTGGATCCAGGATGGATACATGGTGGTGTTTTGGGGTAAAAAATGATGAACTGAATAATTTGTTTAAAACCTTAGAAGGTGATAAGGACTTGAATAGTCCAAGAGAATTATCACCTGAAGCTGAGAAAGAATTGGCCTTGGTAGAAAAGAAAGTACATGAAGGGCACGTAGATCGTATTGATCCAAAGCTGGATTGCATTTTGGTTATTTTACCTTCTAGGCATTCCCCAACAGGAATATTAATGCAAAGGGAAGATATTATATTGGAATGGATATTTTTACCAAATAAACCAAATAAAAAATTAAAAACTTATGTGGAAAAAATCTCTGACTTGATTTGGAAAGGAAAATTGAGACTTTGTCAATTAGCAGGAATAGACCCAGCAGAAATTGTCGTACCTTTAACTAAGGAGGACATTGAAAAATTATGGATAGAAAATGAAGCTTGGCAAAAAGCTTGTAGTAATTTTTTGGGAGAAATTAACAGCAAATATCCTAAAAGCAATAGAATTGATCTCATAAAGAGAGCTGATTGGATCTTGCCTTGAATTGTGAGGAAAAAACCCAAGATATAAATGGTCATATAGAGTACTAACTAATTCTAAAAAGTCGCATATATAGTCTTTGTGCTCGAGTCTCTTATCAGTTTTTTGCAGGAAATCACGGTCAGGCCTAACATTAACTGAAGTCTCCAGGAAGAAGATGGGGCCCCACAACAACAACAATTCCACGTGGACAATAATAATATCACTAAGCTGACAAACATCATCTACAGATCAGCTTTGAACTACAAGGTGCTCAGAGCAATTTTGAGATGACTAGCTGAGATGATCCAGTCTCAAAGACTACTTGAATAAGGACTTGAGATAAACCCTGAACTTTGGCATTATACACAGACTGGATAACGAAGGATATAGTTACCTTTCCTAGAATTTGACAATTAACCTAAAATTTTTCTTTTCAGGATAAAGATACCTTCGCCCATACCCAGCAGGAAGCAATTTCAAGAATACAACACCCACATTCCCAAAGAGGTGGTGTGGGACGGGTGGTTTTTTTTGGTCTTTTAATGGGTTTTGGGTCTGGGATAATTTTCATTGAATAAGAAGGTTGGTTACATCTACAGTGGTGACGACAACTGCTTTGGGGAAAAGCTACCCAGAAGCCGTGTTGGTAAATAATAACCAGTAGGACTTCTAGGAGCGAAGTGTTAAGCAGTTGGGAGGAAGAAAACTGACTAAAAGGGCGTTGGCCAAGCCATGGGGCATGCTCGGTAGGGCTATTCAAGGAGTGTTCAGCTGCATCACTCCAGAAAAGCCAGCCTCCCCTGTAGCATCAAATCCAGTGCATGCTGCCCAAAGATACCTTCCCCTACCATCACTGGTAAGGAGGAGAAAGAAAAGTTCAGAGTTGAGAGATAAGCCTACTTTGAAATTCCAGATTTCTGGGTCCGGTGCCAATACCATGGACTGTGCCCATAATCAACACCAAAACAGCAGCATTCAAGATGACCCAAAGGCCACAATGTATAAAAAAAAAAAAAAAAAGGACTGGGACATTGCCCAAGGAACATGACTAAAATAGCACCCCAAATAAGTGATGTTAAATGTCGTGCAAGCCAGGACCCTGGGAGCTCAGATATAGAGGTCATTTACAAGAGTTTCTGGACAAAGTATGGATTGGCCCACGATTTCACACAGAAGGCTTTCAACCCAAGGTTCTCAACGTGTATCTTGTGGGCCTTGTACTTTGTTAGACCCTCCTCATCCAGGCTCCTGCCCTGTTTGCCTCTTGGGCCGTATTTGAACAAAGAGGACACTTAGGGTTTCCCAAACTCTATTTCCCTTGCACTTGTCACATGTTCTTGGTCCCGCTCAAAGGCACTTCCTCCCTCCAGTGTTTTCATACTGAGATGGTACAAATGTACTGGATATAGCCTTAATTTTCTATTCTGAATGTCGGGGAAGGTTTCCTGTACCCTCCGCTAAGCTCTGGGGCTCAGCCATAGCAGCATAAAATGCTTACTTTCTTATGATTGGCCTTTCTTAAGACACTGTAAATTCCTTGAGGGCAGGGTTTCTACCTTAAGCATATACATATTGATTGGTATGGGTAAGCTTTGGGCACAGGGTAGATGTTCAGTTAATGTTTGTTCACTGGGGAAAAAAAAACCCACATAAACTCACATGTCCAGGGCAACCAGAATTCCAGCTTCAACACATGTGCCTTGAATGTCATTTTTGAGAGATAATCAAAGACAGCAAGATGGAGGACATTAAAATCAGGAAAAGGGAATGCAGAAAATAGGACTTTGTCCCTGAAATCTTGTTAAAGACAAAACCAGTGAGGGAAATTTGATGCCAAGGTGTTGTGACACAAAGGAAAGATTCTGAATGGTCTGGTCTGGGGGGAGTTGGCATGAAGTTGACCAGGGCAGGTGCAAGTAAGAAAAAAAAGTGTATCTCCCTAGCTCTGATCCACAGTATAAGGCAAAATTGAGTTCTTAAAGGCCCACTGAAAAGAGGTAAAATAAATTTGATACAAGTGGCAAAGGAAGAAAGAGGAACTAAAGCAGAAGAAAGCTTTGGAAGTCTTCCATAAATTTGAAGAATTAATGTGCAATCTCAAAGCCATGGCTTGTTGCCATAGCTGCTCCCAGGGAGCGGCCCATCCACAGGGGAATAGCTTCCAACTGGACTTGCATGCTTTACTTTGAAATTTCAGATTTCTGGTCCTGGTGCCAACTCTATGGCTGTGCCTATAATCAACCCCAGAACAGCAGCATGCACAATGACCCAAAGGTTACAGTGTGTAAAAATAGGCCCTGGGACATACCCGCAAGGACCCTGGCAAGGGGGAAAAAAAGGTATTCCAAATAAGTGATGATCAACTTTGTGTAAGTTGGGGTACTGGGAGCTCCGAAGTGATTTACAAAACTAAAGTCAAGGAAGCCAAACTGGAAAGAAAGTGAGGGATCCATACAAGGTTCACTTTTATGAGATAAAAGACCACAGTTCCTCATCGCAGGGCACACACGGTGTTTTTTCGAGCATTGCAGTTCAGGGTTTTAGAGAGGGTTATGAAACAGTGAAAGCCTCTTCAGCTGTGGTGAGGAGACTAAATTCAAATGAGATCCCAGTCCAACTCAGGAATCTCCCAGAGCCCCTGTTTGTCAGATTGGGTCCATGCAGGAGGACAAGTAGGTGAGAAATCACAGCAGAAATAAAGAGAAGCTCTAGAAGTTGAGGTGCAAGGATCAATGCTGGAGAAACGTGGGGCCTTTGCTGGAGACTTTACCTAGAAAGGATAAAGTTATTATTAAGCACCTCATGGAAGCTACGATATAAAAAATTACTAGCAGCCATATCTGGGTCACTGGTAGCTGAATCATAGTCATTATGAGACATTCAAATCACCAGACACTAAAGTTACACAACAAAATCCCCCAAAGGTGATAAAAACAGAAACAACAGAATGTCTCCTGAGACTTTTTAAGCTTGGCTATACAAAGTACCTGGTAGCATACTGTGCACATAAGATCCTTCACAGATATCCTTTAATGACAATGACATGCTTACGGGCTTAAGGGAGTACGAATGTGACTTCTCAAAGCTGTATGCAGGTTGGCCAGGAAGGCTACATGTCACCATATCTTACCAGACTCTCCTGATGAAATAGTGAGTTAGGCTCTGTTTAACTACAGTCACAAGAGTATATATCGACCTTCTGGATGAACTCCAAAAACAGACGTGAAGCCTTCCCTGTTCACTGCCCACTTTCCAGTGCAACTCCAGAATTATTTCCCTTAGTAATTCCCTAACTGTTATTTGGAAACTTTTAATTTGGTTTTTACGTGGTGACTTTGGAAAAGGATTTGCCTCAAGTAGACATCTACCAAATGATTGAAAAACATAGAAAATTAAAAGTTGATTAAAAAATTAATGATTTTTATAGTGTGTTGATGAAATGCAAAGTAGTGCTAAACTAGCATCCAATTACCTTATTTCAGGTTATCATTTCTGACCTTCAAGCTGCTAGAAACAGTCATTTTCGGGGGTATAGCTCAGTGGTAAAGCGTTTGACTGCAGAAACAATCACTTTTGTGAAGCTGCAGAAATTGAAAAAGTGTTCCATAGAAAACACCCCCACTCCAAATACTTTTTGAAATGAAACTGAAGATATGATTAAGGAAACTGCAGTGTATTAAAATGGTTAAGAAATCAGGGTGGCCGTCTCATGTGTAACAAAGTGTTTTAAAAATCTGTTGATTAGAAAAAGAACCCTTAAATTCATTTTCTGGAAACAGAAAAAGAACCCTTAAATCCATTTTCTGGAAACGTTTTAAAAATCTAAAATTCTAAGAGAATGATCTCATTTACATAGGCTCAAATGCTTTCCAACTCTGTCAACATTTGAGTGTTATCTATGTCCCATCCTCTCAGGAACACATGGATGATAAGACTGTGATGGATGATGAGGAGAATGGCAGGAGGAACAATGTCTGTTATAGTACAGAGTGAAGGAATTTCCTGGTTCCGAATATTGTACATCAGGCCTTTTTTGTCCTCAATGAACAATGAAAGGGATCTCCCAGACCTCCGTGTTGTCACAAGAAAACTCAAGAGCAGAGTCTATGTCTGATGAGTATCTCTCTCCAGCATCTGGTGGGAAACCTGGGATGTAGTGAAGCAGATTTATGCCAAGCCCAGGAGCATCAGAATGAAGTCTATTGCGTAATTTCAACTCTTAGACGAGTGTCATGATTTTCAAAAAGGCAGGCCCTGTATCTCTTATAATTCTGAGTTGTTTAGGTTGTTTGTTTTTTTTTTAAAATCAGTTTGGAGCAGTGGAAGAGTAGAACATTCTTTGCTCATTTGAACATGGGAGAGCCTCACAAACAATATCCAGGGTTGTGAGATGGAAAGTATACAATTGCTATCTAGCCTTTCCCACATGCACTGCCCTCACGATGTCTGGAGGCACTAGATAGGCTCAGAGGTATCCTGGTCAGAGGTTTCACTGCAACTCCAAACTTGAGAAAAGAAATAGACCAGGATTTAGGAAATATCCCCATTCCACTTTAGAATTCTGAGCGGCGATCTGTCTGGACTAAACTTGTAAAAATGAGAAGACAAGAAATGAAGAGGCATTTTTACTCCCAACAGCAGGATAAAGAAGGGGCGGTTAATTCGATCAGGGAGAAAAGAATCACAAAAACAGATGAAAGTCTGATTTCAATCACTTTTTTGTGTTCACACAGAATATAGAATAACACATATTCCATTAGAAGAATGTTGTAAATTATAATTATCTACTACACTTGAAGCTTCGTTGCTGGACAGTGACTATATTGAGAGCAAACACTGTGTTATAGTCATCTTGACTACCTTTAAACCACCCCACAGATTTTAGTACAGCCCTACAGCAGACACTTAAGTAAATTTGTATTGAATCTGAAGATAGTCAAATCTGAGTATGTCATAATGTCAGATATTGATGTGTTATTTGCATACTCAATAATCTTCCCTGGCATTTCCATTGACATCAGTATGTCAGTTGTACAAGGTAGATCAATTAGGATCTGAGTAAATGATGTCTATCTGTCTAAAATGGCAAAGTTACTGCTTATAAAATTGGGATTAGTGTTATTGTACAAATTTTATTATATATTTTGGAAAGTTCCCATATCTTAGACTAAATTAATTTATTAATAATTACTTAAGTAACATAAATGATTTTAATGGAATATAAATAAAAACAGATGACTATATAGCCTCCCTGTGGCAAGGAAAGGTTTTTTCACATACAGAATATATATATTTTTTTAATCACAAAGAAAAGTTGCAGTCAATTTATGTCCTCAAAACTGCAAATATTGATAAGAGCTAAATTTGTGGTGAGATATACCAGAGGTACAATTGTTCCAAGAAATCTCAGGAGCTGCTTTGGTGTCTAGTTATCTCTCTCTGATATTCAGTAGAGGCCCAAAATATAGTGAATATTCAGAAGTTATAGTGGGGGGGTTAGAACACATGGGTCTCTTAATGTTTCAAGAGCATAAATTCTTGACTAAGAATGAATTGGAAAAGATACTTCCATCCAGGACAGAGTTTTAGAATGAGGATATAAACTGAGATGTTAAACAAATATTTCCTACAGATAAATTCCATTGATGTTTAAGAGTGAAAAATTAACCTTTGGGTTCATCCGCAATGGAAACATTATTTTTGCTACTCTGTGTACCTAAGGCCAGCTGTCACACTCAACTAGGTTTGAGAGTGTAGAATTGTGTTTCATAAGCCACTTTAAAATAACTAGATGAGTGACTTTGTTAGAAAGAATGAATATGAGGCCTGATGGGGATGGCAGTTTCTTTGGCGGTTTCCCTTTAGAATATTTGAAAAGTAAATCTTTCCTGCCACAGTTGTGCAATAGTCTCTGTATATAAAATTTGTCTCACTCGTGAATATATACTTTCTACATACCATAGGTGAAATACTTCCAAAATGAACACTAGCTGTGCTTTGAATACTCCATGGGATTTTATTCATGTTAGAGGGGACTGTTTGATATTTTGCAGTATAAGCATTCATTCATCAGAGTATGTACTTTTCTCACAGAGGAGTAAACCTACATAGTATTGAAAGACCATCTCTCTTAAATATTTTGTATAAAACAGAGTCTTCAAACAGGAGGTTCCTGGTCAAAACCTTTTATATAAAACCAAAAGGGAGGAGCCACTCAGCTACTTTTATCCTTGCCTCCTAATTAGCTGCAGAGGTTCTCGGTGCCACAGAAAGATAACTAAACTTGCCTCTCACTGGACAGCAGAGGTGCAAAAGGCCTTGGAGATCCTTCAATCCAATCCTGCTATTTATGAAGAAACTGTATGGTGATATATTGTGCATCCCAATAAAGCTTGTCTGAGGATCAGAGGACAGAGCTAGCCACTAGACATAGAGGCCAGACAGTGGTGGCACACATCTTAATCCTGTCACTCAAGAGACAGAGCTCCATCTGGATCTCTGTGAGTTCAAGGCCACACTAGAAACAGTGCCAGGCAGTGGTGGCACACACCTTTAATCCCAGTATTGAGAAGTATATATGCCTTTAATCCCAGGAAGTGTCTGCAGGGTGAAGAAAGGTATACAAGGTCGTGAGGAAACAGGAACTAAGGCAGTTCAGCTGAGATCTTTTCGGGTGAGGACTCAGAGGACTCAGTCTGAGGATTCGTGGAGTTGGTGAGGTAATAGATGGTGGCTGTGGCTTGCTCTGCTTCTCTAATCTTTCAGCTTTTACCCCAATATTTGGCTGGTTTTTTTTTTTTTTAATTGTAAGACCATCTAAGATTCAAACAACAAGCTGAGGCTCAGAGTAATTGACTTGGCTGGTAGAAACCGATGGCAAATTGTAGTTCTGTTACTTCTGAGACCATTTGGAAAATAGGCATTGAAGTATAGTTAGATTAACCTGGGTTTCAGAGTCAACTGTTTCATAATAAACTTCTTTGTACACTGAGGGAGAAAAGACACACTGTAAAAAGATGTACGGGATTATAGAGTGATCGTCAAAGACAAAGACTGTGTGCATAATGTTATTGCCTGCCTTTTGTCTGATGGTGAGCCTGGGATAGGTAGTGGGGAGGAGGCAAACTGCATGCCAGATAAATAGACTTGATTCTCCACTTTCCTTCTTCTCAAACATCATCTCAGGTGCAGCTGAGCCTCTAGACCTTAATTTTCTCTTGTGTAAAATATGTCTGAAAAATACATTTCACGTTTATTGTAGGAATAAAAAAAAATCTGTGAAAAGCCCCGAGCACAATGGACGCTGGATGGAAATCTGTTCTCTTCTGCAGCCTAAGACTTAACCAAGTGCGTTTTAGGCATACCTGGCACTGGATTAGCACTCCCACTGTGTCCTGGCAAAACTGACAAAGTCAGGATGTCAGCTGACCTTTCCTAGGTAACTGGATCATGCTCAAAGCAAATAGAAACAAAGTGACTGTATCCTCCCTCTTGGGCACTCTTGTAATGGGACACACTGGGAACTAAGTTGTGAACCATGCTAGGAAATTACTGGTTCCAACTTGAGCAAGAAAGTACTAAGTCATTAATATCCCCACCCTTCTGTGGGGTGTCTCCTTTCCTCACTCCAGAGATTCAAACAAAGGGCGTAAATGAGTAACCTGTGGGTGGGTATTGAGAACCAACCTCCATTAAGGGGCAAAGTCCTATGGACCTCTCTTCCTGGAAAATATCCTTAGGAAGTTTACTAGTCCATGGAGTCATACTCTTCTGTTTCTTAGAACCCAAGAAACCCTTCATTTTCTCACAGGCAAGATATGGAAATGAAGAAAAGAGATCTGCACCATTTGAAGGGTAATTTATCTAAGTGTTGAAGTGACAGGCAACACGCAGGTGATTTAACTCCTATCAACAGAGAGTGAAGGGTTCTTGAGAGCTGAATTCAAAGGGTGGCATAACATCAAGAGGAGAGAACTGGAAAGAGATGCAGAGTCTCTCACAGGTTAAACCAGGTAAGATTCATTACACATTCCTGAGGTTGAACTGACCTGAGGCAGGAAGGCCAGTGAACACAGAGAAGCCTTGATAGATGAACTTGGGTGGTAGAATTGACAGGTGGGATAACTAAGCTTTCAGGGACAGAATTTCCAGCTTATTTGCAGGATTTTCTTTTTTTTTTACGAGAATAATAGGAAACATGTTAGTCTCTGTAAACATGGCAGAACTTAAGGAAAAAGAAAATACTGAAAAATTAAGAAAGAATAAAAGTCATGAGAACTTTTTAATAATGTAAGAGATAAGTCTGATGCTAGCATAGGAGAATCAAATATGATTTAAGAAAACAGGATATTGATAGAATAGGTATTGCACTAACGCACTGTATCAAGGACAAGAAATGCAAGCGGAAGTATTTTATAGGAAGCAGAGTGTAGGATCTCAGTCACATAGCTATTTGTTTTTACCAATGCAAAGAATCAAACCCAGTGGTAAGAGAGTCCTTGAGGCAGGTGCTCTTCTACCCCTGAGCTACATCCCCAGATCTTTAAATGTATTTCAACCTACAAATACATACTACTTCACCATTCACCCCCAGGTAATATTCCCCAAACCTGAAACAAAACTGTTGCACATGACATATTTCCCCCAAATCCCTGCTACATGCAATATAGCCTGTGTTGCATTGCCATTTCGTGAGTGTACCTGCCAAATCAACGCATTCATCTGAGAAGCCAGGTACAAAATGCACTCTAGAAATCAGTAGCCTGAAATAATGGTTAACTTGCCACAGTAGAGAAAGCAAGCAATTAAGTTTATTCAGAAACAAGGGATGGCAGCATAGATGTTGAGAACAAGAAACCACCCCGAATCTACCTGTCTTGGGTGGGAAAGACAAGGGAACAAATGGAGTTTTGAGTTAGGAGTCACAGGAGACTCTCCAAGACATAGATGACTATGTTCTATTGGAGTTACAGAAATCTTGGTTCAATCCCAACTTGCTCCAGCTCTACGTGCTGGACAGCAAAACTGTTGGAATGATGCAGGGAGACAGGGCAGTGAACTGAGGCACACTCCTGGCAGACAAGGAGCAGTTTTTGAGCTATATGCTACTTACTCTTTGGTGATAAGAAAAATGGAATCAGCCTATATTACTCCCCAGAGAAGTAACACATGAGCACATCCTTAATAGTTGACGAGTTTCACGTTGGGTGGAAGATGGGAGACTAGAAACTGCCTCTGTGACTTAATGGAGGTCAGGATGAAGACACACAAATTCTACTCCAAAGAGAAAAAGAAGAACTCAGTGTAGCTAGAGTTTTCCTGCCTGGCCCACAGTCAGGACAAATCTCTCTCACCCGCCAGTCCCACAGCCACTCAGACCCAACCAAATAAACACAGAGACTTACATTGGTTACAAACTGTATGGCCGTGGCAGGCTTCTTGTTAACTGTTCTTACAGCTTAAATTAATCCATTTCTATTAATCTATACCTTGCCACATGGCTCGTGGCTTACTGGCATCTTCACATGTGGCTTGTCATGGTGGCGGCTGGCAGTGTCTCTCTGACTCAGCCTTCCACTTCCCAGTTTTTTCTCCTCCTTGTCCCACCTATACTTCCTGCCTGGCCACTGACTAATCAGTGATTTATTTATTGACCAATCAGCAACACATTTGACATACAGACCATCCCACAGCAACTCAGGAAATTCACAAAGGAAGCAAGAAGACAGCAAAGCTGTGAAGAAGGAACCAAGACTGGAAGGAAGGCCCAGCTACACAGCTCTAGTGTGTGTGTCCCCTGAATGCAGCCTGCCATGGTACCAGGCAAGAGACAGCTGTGCAAGGAAGTTCTCAAGTGAGGAGGCCTGAGTGGAGTGATGTTGCAGCTACTCTCCTGCACAGCCAATCCCAGCTCTGTCTTTTGGTGATTAATATCTACAATGCTTATTAACCATTGAGATTTTTGTTTAATATGTCTGCTTAAAAAAAAAAAAACAGAAAACCTGGAGCTGTGGAGAGGGCTGAATTGGTAAAGGGTTTACTCCATAAGCATGAAGATTTGAATTCCAGCCCCGAGAACCCATATGAAACAAAGCCATTCTCCACAGCATGTATCTAAAACCCATCATTGAAGAGGCAGCAAGGGCAGGCCGGACACAGGTAGATCCCTGGAGTTCACTGACCAGGCAGCATCATGCTCAGTGAGAGACCCTGTCTCAAAAAAAAATAAAATAAAGAGTGATAGAGGAAGAGATACTGTGTCAAGCTCTGAACTCGTATGTATGCAGACACAAGTGCATATATATGCACATCTACACATATATGTGAACTTGTACACAACACACAAAAAGGGTCCTAATTGTTGGTTAAAATCAAATAATGCAAATACTTTTTGGAATATCAAAGATAAAGTATTAATTTCTCCTCTTTTTCCTCTTTCATTTTACTCTGGGTTCCTTGGAAAACAAGTTGAAATAGATTATCAGCTATGTGAATACCAGGATACAAACCGTTGTAAACTTTGCAGGTCTGGACAATCTAAAAACTTGGAATTTTTCTCTTTACTGCAGAAATTTTATTCAAATATTCAAGCAAAATAGACCTACAAGAATAATCTTGAGACTCATAAAGAGGTTGACATTTTCAAGTCATTCCATCTTGAGACACAAGGTTACACAAACACTCAGCGTTCCCTCAAGGTATTCATGTGCTCAGCTGGTGGACTACGTTGCTAAGAACTCAGCCTTGTGGGGCAGGGAAACCCTAGAGTGGCCATGAGCTAGGAGCCTTGGAGATGCTGTCATTCTATGGTATGTGATTTTATTTACCATGGAACAAGACAAGTTCTGAATTTGAAGGTCACGTTGTACCTTTGCTAATAACAAATACCACAGTGCTGTGGCTTCCATGTTTAGAGTCTTTTTAATACAAGAGTCAGATTTACATTTTCTTCATGCTAAACAAGGTTAAAAGAATGTGAGCACCAACCTAGAAAACTAAACAAGAAAAGCCCTCATAAAACATAAAGGTTCTCATCATCCTGAAAAAATAGCTAATTTTTTTTTTAACTGATGATTTTTCATTCTTTTAAGTGAGATTTTTCATTCTTTTAAGTGAAGGTACATGCAAACTAGTAGTGAGATTTTTTTTTTCTCATGATGAATCCTATAAAATTTTAAATTTCCCTCTGGAGATCACTGAATTGGTATTCTTACCTCTTTTTATGTAGATGATTGAGTTAAGGTTTATGAAATATGTGTAACAAGCTTGTACCAGACATGTATTTTCATTCCCTTAGTTGAAGTACTAGTATTTTCAGTTTCTCTCTCTTTTTTTTTAAGTACTCTTAAAAATAGGAAACTTTGGAGACATCTCCCACTTGAGAGTCTCTTTGAATCAGTGTTTCTTGTTTTGTTTTCTCTTCACAAATAGTCGTGTTGAGCTTCACCCATGTTAAAATTTATAAGATCATTTGAGGTTATATATCTGGAAGCTAAGAAGGCTTGTGGATATGCAGACAATAACACTATAATTTGATGGCATTTGTCCACATAAGGAAACACACTCCTTCAAGGAAAGCAAAAGCTGACTGGCACACAGTCACATTAACTGGTGTGTTCAACTAGAATATTTTCTAATCTATACTTAGAGCTGCTTTTTCTCTGTTCCTATTTTGCTTTAGAATGAGGCAGAGACACTTTATGGGAGGAGTCTAACTCCAGAGAAGCACAAAGCATAGCCTTGTTGTCTGAAGGACAGGCATCTACAGGCGCACACACACCCCTATATGGGCTCCCACATGGCTCCCATAAGGCCTCCATTTCAGCTCCCCCTCCCAGTAAGCATGCTCTTTGCAGATTCTTGCTTGCTCCTCCCATACCGTGCTTACATTTATAATTGGGAGGGGAGAGAATTTTTGATGTTTTACCATTCTCTAACTGGAACTTTGATGTATGTCATGGTCACTTTAGACACAACTGTCAGTGGACTCATGTTACAGGTCATTTTCATTCTCTTCAGAATAACATTGCGCCATGTGCATAGTCTCACATCTCAACAATCATTTCACTTATTGATGACAAGTTAGGTAAATGCTGGGACAGCATCCCCACAAAGAATGGTGTTTAGTCACATGTTTGCCCCTTTTCTCATCATTGTGGCAAGTTCCTTGACAGAAGCAGTGTAACTAGGGAAGGTTGATTTAGCCTTATAGTTCCGTGGGGTTTCAGTGTGTCATGAAAGGGAACAGAAGGGGAAGAGCATGGACAGTGGCAGTGAGAGTGTGTGTGCCCTGGGGGCAGTAAAGCAGAGACTCGAAAATGGTCAAATCGAAGGACATCAGGGAGGACCAGTATCTTCTGGGCAAACAGTATCTTCTGGTCAAGGTGGGAGCACTGCCCTAAGGAACTCACACTAGCTCAGGAGGCTCCACCCCAAGCAGAAAAGCCATGGCCACTTGATTGTCTTTAAGTGTGGCCTCTGGTAGGTTGACCATCTCCAGGAGCTGGCTCCATATCCTTGAGTATATGAGCAGTGCAAATTAGACTAATTTGGGTTTTATGTGCTAAAAAGAGGACATGAAACTGGGAGGGATGGAAAGGTTGGAGAAGGTCTGGGAGAAGTTAGAAGGAGGAGTAAGGGATGGATATGATGCAAATACATTCTGTGCATGCACAAAATTCTCAAAGAACTAACTGCATTCTAAAAATGAAAATTGAAAACAAAAGATGAGCCAGGTGGTGGTGGCGCACATCTTTAATCCCAGTACTCGGGGAGGCAGAGCCAGGCGGATCTCTGAGTTCGAGGCCAGCCTGGTCTACAGAGTAAGTTTCAGGAAAGCCACAAAACTACACAGAGAAACCCTGTCTCGAAAACAACAACAACAAACAAATGATGAGGTAAGTAGCTTTTCCTTCAGTCTGTTCTATCAACTGGAAGTCTTTCAATCTACAGTATTTTTTTTTCTCACATGTGATATAGACTTATAATAAACTTAGAGCCAAGCCTCCTGCCCTGGCATCCTGAGTGCTGATACGAAAAACATGTGCCATGTAGGCCAGATCCCATGATTGAATTGTATGTGTAGTGTATTTGTTTGTGTGTGGGTACACATTTAAGTAGGTCTGTGTACATATGGTAGGGATATGCATAGAGGTTGAGAACAAGGTCTTTCAATGCAAGTGAAGCTTGCCAATTAAGCTAGTTTAGCTAGCCAGCTTACCCAGGGGAATCCCCGGTCTCAGTCTCCTCCCAAATGGGAAGGCTTACAGGTAGGCCACCCTGGTGCTGGAGAGTCAAACTCCAGCTCTCATGCTTGTCCAACAAGCATTTCACCCACAGAGATATTCCCAGACCCAAGGATTTTAGATTTCTGCATACATTTCACATTTTCCCTTGTGAAGAAAGCCATGGTACCCACTAAACTTAACTCAGCCTTACATAGCAGCATGGACACCCTTCTGCCTTTTCAAAAATTGAAATGTTTGGTCAACTTGTATCATGAAATTTGTTTATCTCTTTAAGATAATCATTCTAATATCAAAATGTTACAAATAAACATAAAATTTGAATTTAAATTGTAGTGTATCAGTCTTGTTTAGGGGAAGGAAATAGTCTTGATAAACAGTCCTCAGGCTAGAGTGGAGCCTCTGTGTAGCTCAGGCTAGCATCAGACTTTCCTGCCTCAGCCTCTCTGGTGCTGTGATTACAGGCACACAGCACCACACCTGGCTTTTTCAGGGTTTGGTTTTTTTTGATTTGTCTCTTTTCATATTGATCTCTTAGGTTCTTATCCTCAAGAAACCTGTCATGACATCTGATGTCAGTCTAGTATAATTCCTTTGCAGATAATATGCCCAATTTCTCAACTCCTGCATTTTTCATTTTATACATATCTGACATGTTTAGAGAAGGCCTTTGTTCAAATCATTCAGGGCTTCACTCTTTGACTACGTTTATTTTGTTATTCAACTAGTGTCCTGTACACGTATAGCTTTTGTTGTTTCTCCAGCCTGTCCTTTATCTCTGTATATTGATGAGGCCTGTGGGGGGAAATGCCAGAAATTGTGTAGTACATGCTTGTGTAGTACATGCTGCACTAGAATTTTCCTGCCTCAGTGAATGAAGTCTTTTCTTACTCCACTCACAAAACAAACAGACCAAAAACAAAACAAAGAGGAGGTCCTGGACTTTTGCCTTTGATGACACATCATAGTCTGTGATGTACATAATCTAATGTATGAGACATATCTAAGCAAGAATGAAGGTCCAGGAAGGTGTTGACAGCTTTAATAGTTGGGAAGCAGAGGTCAGCAAGTGGTTTCTCATAGGCACTTCGACAGGGCTTAACCTGAGGCAGAATTCCATGAGTGACATTACTGAGCAAACAGGTGGCACCGGGTTTTTCACAGAGAAATTATCTTCTGCATGTGAAACGATATTTCTAAAAACAATAAAATACTAATCCATAGACCTTTGTATTGTTTTAAATGAATAATCTTAGGATTTAAAGTTTATTTTGCTTCAGACTTTAAAATAATCTGTCTCATTCCCACGCATTGCTAAGAGTATTAAACATATTCCCTTGTCAGTAATTCTAATAGCATGCTCTAATTAACTCATTTTATCTTTTCTGTATAAATCAATTACAATTAAAATAGTTTGTTAAGTCTCAGTGGAGTATTGTTTCACATTAAAAACATATTTTCTCAAGAGATGAACTGTGATTAACTTTAGTAAGAGGCTCAAGTTCAAATCATTGAGAGATTCACAAGTTCCTCATAGATTTTTATTCCATTTTTAAACATACTGCGATAAATTTGCTCTAGCCTTCTTAATTTAATCTCAAGTAAGTTTTAACTTTTCCCCAAGTGGGAACTGTGAATGTGAGGTCTATCCAAGGGGGCCACACAGGATACCTGTTCTTCTGAAGGTGTAAAAGCTGTCACTCTGGGGCAGTCACTTAGGCTTATTAGGCTGATTTTCGTTTTCTTTCTCTCTTTCTTTTCTTTCTCTCTTTCTTTCTTCCTTCCTTCCTTCCTTTCTTTCTTTCTTTCTTTCTTTCTTTCTTTCTTTCTTTCTTTCTTTCTTTCTCTTTTTCTTTCTTTCTCTCTTTCTTTCTTCCTTCCTTCCTTCCTTCCTTTCTTTCTTTCTTTCTTTCTTTCTTTCTTTCTTTCTTTCTTTCTTTCTTTCTTTCTTTCTTTCTTTCTTTCTTTCTTTTTTGAAGCAGGCTTTCTCTGTGTAGCTCTGGCTGCCCTGGAACTCACTCTGTAGATGAAGTTGGCCTCAAATCAGAGATCCACCTACACCTGCCTCCTGAGCCCTGGGACTAAAGGTGTGTGTCACCACAGGCGGCTTGGTCTGATTTCCATTCATGACCATGCTTTTAAGATTGACACGTGTTGGATGTGCCAATTACTTCTTCCTTTGAGATGTCAAATGATACTTTATGTATATAAATTGCCTGTGGACTGATTAATGATGTCTGGGCTGTTTTCCAGGACTGGGAATTATGGTACATGCCGTAACCACTCAAATATCAGTAGATGTACAAACATATACATTTGCTGATGGCAGATAAAGCCCAGGACTGAGAGGCCTAAGTTACACGTTTAGCTTTTTAAGGAAATGCCTTCCTCACCGCCATCACTATTTCTTAGAAAGCGTGTTGCAGCGATCACATGAATGGGATCTAGAGGAAAGCCTCATGGTTCAGCGGCTTGTCGACACTTGGCATTGGTGAAGTTTTGTTCTTGTTTGCATTTGATGAAGTCAATCGGATAGATGTGCCATGGTATCCTTGGACAGTGCTAATTTGTTTTGCCTATGACTTATAATGGCAGCAAGGAACTTTTCATGTGCTTTATGTGATGGCTCGTATCTCACTGTGACAAACAAAAAGTCCAGGGAAATGTTCAAATCTTTCATCTAAGTAATAGATTTTTCTACTTATTGCATTTTTAGAGTTCTTTAATATTCTGGATGTGAGCCTTTGATGAAAAATATGTAAGAATGTTTTTTGTTTAGTCTGTGGCTTATCTTTCCATTTTCATTACAGTGTATTTCAAAAAGTAGAAATCTAAAATTTAATAAAGTGCAGTGTATCACTTTGTATTGTTTTTACTATTAATAATACATTGAAGAATCTTGTGTAGTGAGATATTTTTATATTTTTTACTGTATTTTATATTTTGATGCTTTACATTTTAGGCCCATTACCTCTTCTGAGTTGGTTTTTATACTTTTATAGTGGTGTGAGTATGCACATGGTTCATGACTTTTGACATGATCTGTGTTGGATGTAAAGTTTCTGACACCATCCTTAGAACCATTGTCTTTCCTCCAGAACATTGTCATGGTTTTTGTTGAAAAGCACATGTCGGTGTGCTTCTGTGCTCTCTGTTTCATTAACATTTGCATTAATTCTTCCTCAATACCTCCTCTCAATTATGGCAAATTTAGAATTTTGAAATCAAGCAGTGTGAGTTTTCAAAGACTATATTTCTATTTTAAAATAGTTCGATGCTCAGAAACCTTTTATAGTCCATATACAATTTTAGAAAAAAAATTGTTCATTTCTCGCAAGAAAAGAAAAACCTTGGATTTTCATTTGGATTTCACTGACTGTGGTTCAGTTTGGAGACAACTGATGTCTTAACAAAATGAGGTTCTTGTTCAATGAAAATGGTATGTCTTCCCATTTTGTTCTTTATTATCTTTTCTCATTCATGGTTTACATTTTTCATCTTATAAAATCCTACATTTATTTTATCTAAGAATTTGATTTCTTTTAATTCTATCCTACAGAGTTTTAGTTTTAATTTTTCTTCTGGATGCTCTTAATTTGTGTAAATAAAACTAATCTTTAGATACTGATTTATATATTGAGAACTAGTTATAGTCATCGATTTCAATAGCTTAATTATTAATCCCATAAGGTTTTCTATCTCTGTCATGCCAAGTAAGTAAAGATAGCTTAATTTCTTCTTTTAATCAGTTTGGTTTTATTGCAGATTTTTTTTGTCTTGCTTTAATGGACTGTTTAGGAATAGCTTTTAGTAATAATATTAAGTTGGGGTGGAGAAAGAGGTCATTTTTTGTCTTCATTTAAGAAGGAAAGCAAGCAGTCACTCATCATCAGGTGTAGTGCCAGCTGCGGGCTTTTCACAGACATAACTGACTGTGGATATTTTCACAGACATAACTGACTGTGGATATTTTCTTTGGATCTTAGTGTACTGCAAGTTTATACAAGAAAGAATGCTGAAGATTTTCTAAATAACTTCTTCACATTAAAGCAACTGTATGCTCTTTTAGTTTATTCATATGGTTAATTTAACAGTTAAATTTTCAATTCATTGTTTATTGCTAGTGCAACCTACCTGGTTGTGATATATTTTTGTGTATGTGGCTGGATTCTGCTTGCTGATTTTCTAATTTCCTCTGGTTTTTTTGTTGGTAAAGGTAAAAGCTTATGTTATTCACTTAAAATGATTGTGGCATATACTCTTTCAGTTTTAAATCATTTCCAATAAATATTGCTATAATTACATATCACAAGTTTTGTAAAGAGCAGATTTTTAGAGCAATTTTTACTGGAAACGTGGGTGGAAAAGACAATATTCCTCTCAACTTCCTTTTCCCCTCACTCCAGTTGACTGTTTTTGAAATTTTATCTTTGGAAACAGTCATGAGTATTTCACAAGCCAGTATTAGTGCATTTATGTTATCTAGACTTTCTAATTTACCTTTAGATCCAGTCTTTTAGCTCTAAATTCTGAGTTTTAACATAATTCAACCACCATTATGTCATCATCCCCCTCATCTTCCTTCTTTTCTTTTGAGCTCTTCCCCACTGTGTTATAGTTTTACCTTGTCCATAGTGTGATAACATCCAAACATATAATATTTACTCTTTTCTCCCCCCTCCTCCCCTCTCCTTCCTCCTGGATCTACCCTGGGGTTGGAATTACAAGCATGTACCACTACAACTTTTTTTTTTTAGTGTGTTTATTCATCCCTCTTGAAGGTCATAGGTAGCTTCCAGTTTGGTTAATTATGAACCAAGCTGGCGCAAACATTGTACATAGGTTTTGGTGTGAGCATAGGTTTTCAGTGCCTTTGAATAAATACCAGGAAGCCTGACTTCAGATACTATTTGCTAAGAGGATGTTTACTTTGGCGACATGCTTCCCACAGTCCTCTAGTCAGCCCCGTGACCACCAGTGCTGAGGTCCCTGTGCACACCTCAGTCCCATGACTACCAGCATGGAGGTCCCAGTCCACACCTCAGCATTTGGTGTTTTAACCATTCTGATAGTCTCTCTCTCTCTCTCTCTCTCTCTCTCTCTCTCTCTCTCTCTCTCTCTCTCTCTCTCTCTCTCTCTCTCTCTGTCCTGTCTCTCTGCCTTTCTTAATTAAGCTGTTTCTTTCCTCTTATTTACTGCTTTCTTTTGTTAATTCCTCTTCCACCCATGAGTTATTTAAAAGCATGTTGTTTAATTTTCAGTAATTTCCAGGTTTTTCCAGACCTCATTGTTATTGGTTTCTATTTTGTGGTCATGAAAACATTTAAACATTTTGTATTATTTCAGCTATTTTGAACTTTTGGAAAGGTTTGTTTGTTTTTTAACTGTCCACAATATGGTATGTTTCTCCTTTTGTTTCTTCAGTTCTGTTTTATGTTTTGAAAGTCTGTGGTTAGATTTTTTTTTGTTATTTTGTTTGTTCATTTGTTTTTATTTTGTTTTGTTTTTGCCTTCTTGGAATGCTACACTTAGAATTACACAAATTTCTCTTTTATCCCTGATAGTACTTCCTTATATGAAGTCTTTGCCTCTTAGCCGCCCCCACCACCCGCAGCTTTCTTTTCAGAGTTGCATATATGCTGTACTTCCCAGCATTCTGTTTTAACCTATGCCTCTATGTCAAAGTGGATTTTCTATGCACAACATAGTCATTTTGTTTTCTTTGTATAATGCAACAATTCCATTCCCTTGGTTGGTTTGTGAACAATTTATCTTACTTTTATTATTGAAACTGCTGCTATTTTATTTATTTAATGTTTTAGTTGTTTCATTCCTGCTAACCTGTTACTCCTTATGTATATTATTCATTGCCTTTGCCAGTATTATTTTTGTGATTGTTTTCTTCTGTTACTGCCTTTTTATCTGGTTATTGCCCCCAAATTTACAATATAGAAGCTCATTTTAGAAGAACCATTTCAGTTGTTTTTAAAAGGTACCATGGCCTGTGACCCCATGGTTGCTGTAGAAAGAGTGGTTTGTTAGGGCCCTGAGCAGCCATGCTGTGATGGGGCCGCCATGCTTCCTCCTTTCCTAACTGAACAGGCTTTTGCTCCCAGAGTCATTAGAGGTATTCAGCATAGTGTCTTGACTTATCTCATATTTTTTTCTTTTATATTCCTTATTCATATGTCTGGAATTGAGGTGATTCATTGTTAATGTTATTATAATTTTGCATTTTTACATGACAAATTTTCAGTTGACAAAGTTAAAGTTATTAGTTGGATTTTTTTAATTAAGAAAATTTTTTTATTCATTTTACATACCAATCAAAGATTCTCCTCTTCCCTCCTCCCATCCCCCCCCAGCTTACCCCCACAACCCACCCTCAACTCCCCCCACAAGAAGGCAAGGCCTCCCATGGGGAGGCACATCCAGTGGAGGCAAGTCCAAGCCCTTCCCCCTGCCTCAAGGCTGCACAAGGTGTCCCAGTATAGGTAGTGGGCTCCAAAAAGCCCCTCACGCACCAGGAGTGGATTCTGACTAGTTGGATTTTAATTCACCTGCAAGATGTGATAATTTTTTTAAATGTGACTCTACTTGGAAGACACTGACGTCAATGTATCTAAGTAGCTAAGGATAACTGCATCATTAAAGTTTTGTTTTGTTTTGTTTTTTGGGGGGCCAAGGCCGTCAATGTTTGCCTCAAGAAATTCTATGAGGTATAGAATTATGATATCTTATTCTCAGTATTTCTATTGAATTTATTAAAATTTCTTTCAAAATGTTCAACCCAAGTCAATCTACTCTTAATATTTTATCCACAACCATTTTATAATAGCTGTCTAGATTTCAATTTTTCATAGAGCAATAACGCTATATTAATTGATTCCATTAGCTAATTGTAACAGTATATAATATGTTTGAGTAATAATTAATTTTATGTATTTTGTTTCCTATCACATAAACAAAACATAACTACATGAGGTAATAGATACATCACTAATTTGATTATACTAATTATTTGCCCATATGTGTTATACCTTAAATATATACACTGTTTGTCAGTTCTACCTTAAAACCTGATGGAATTGTCTTGCCAATTTCTATGTGACTAATAACATTTTATATATGAAATATAAAGTAAAATGTTTAACATTACAGATTACGCATTTCTCTTTATTTAAAAACCACTAAGGCATGACAGCCTGTTGGACTAGCACATACCATTTTTATTGCTAACACTGACATATGTATGTATTAAGGTACCTACATGATCATTTCACCATTGACTATATATTAAAACCAGAGGTGGTTTTGCAGATAGCCTGCTATCCAAAGTCTAAGGTAGAAGCAAAATCAAATTGTCAACATAAAAAGAATGTCAGAACTCCATATAAAGTTTTGTGCAGCCCTAATGTGTGTGTGACTGTTTGGTCCTGAAGGTAAACCTGTGGCAAAAAGAGACAATAGGTTAATTAAAACACAAAATTCCCATTGCAAAAAAAGCTCAACATGGGTTGATGTCATTTTCTTCCTTGAGCATACCTTATTTCATTTGGATGGTTCTGTCTATATTATTTCATCACTGGGACAGTAACGTTTGATCACACCAGAGCTGGCTTGTGTGGGTTTGTGTGCCATAGACCATGGCTGGAACCTGAGGGATCTTGTCTCAATGCTGCCCTCAGAACCGCCCAGCCAAACTTGCCTAAGGAACCAAAGTCTCCATAGAGAAAAGAAAATTCTCCAAAATATTGCTGTAGTTTTCACATTTACCGTTTGGGAGTTTTCACTGTTTTATTACATATGTTCTAGCTCACTTTACGTATGAACTATAAAGAAGAGAATCTCAGCTATTTGATTTTATACAATAGTAACCAGTTTTGTACATAGTACTTTTCTCATAGGAAAAAAATAGTCTCTGAGTTCATGGGAAAGAGGAAAATCGGGCATTTTCACAGCGGAAAGTCACAAGCAAACCTGGGTGTCCTCCACGTCCTCGTGCCTGGCGGCCACGTCACCACCCGTTTTCTTTGGCATCTGGAACAGTGAGGTCCCTGGAAGTCAAAGCACCTGCTGAGGCTCATGCCAGAGCAAAGGGCCAGGCATTTCTCAAGACGATACCTCAGACCGGCACCTGACTTTATTCTAGAACTTTAGTCCAGGGACTGCTGGCAGCTCCCAGCACCCCCTCACTAAGATCGGCTTCTGCTCTGTGCTGGATTTCTGCCACCCCCCTCTCTGTTTCTGTCATCACCTCTGAATTTAACACACAGCCATGAATGGCAATGCCTGAGTACAGGGTAATATTTCCCTTCCGTTATTGGATCAGTGCGTCTGCAAGTCTACCCTGCATGTTTAACAAGTGCAGCCTTAGACCCGCAAACTTTTCTTTTTCTGACCCTAGCCTCTGTGCAAAGCATCTAGCTTTCTCTATTCTAAAGTTCACTGAAGTATTTTTCTGCTTTCCTGCAGTTTTTAAGGAGATAATAAGTTCCAAAATTCACCGGTCTTTCGCTGAAAGCAGCTTCTCACGGTGGTTGGTAGCTAATGAAGGCCTCTTTAGTTTATCTTCATCAATTGTCAAATATTTGAGTCCGTGAAGTGGTGTGATGAGGTACAAAGACAGATATTTGAAGGGATTTTAACTCATTTGAGCAATTACATGCTTAACTGCCCTGCGATAATCTGTCAGTCTGAGTCTTTTCTACACAGCACAAGTGGGGAGCGCTAGAATAGCTGGATTTAGAACATAAAGGCTTAGTCTGAATGGAAGAAAGGCACCAGAGAGATTAATTGCCAGTAACAAACAGCAGGGCTGCTTGCAAGTTATATATCACATAGTTACCTACCAGCAGTGATGGGGGCCAGCTCACAGGGAGCAGCCCCAGTTGGGACAAAACAGCCATTGCACAGAATACTGAGCACAGCCACCAATTTGCAAAGACATAGAGGAGTCTAGTTTTTTTAAGCATATGTGGGTCTATACTATGCAAAGAATTCACACGCACATACATGTGATAGTGGAAAAAAAATAGCAGCCAATACCAGCAAACCGTGAATTTAAAGCCTGAATCCTTAGGGCTGTTCATTTGCACAATTAATGGAATCTTGTCACCCATTATTCCCACTCTTTAAAAGTGTGATCTATTCAAGTATTAGAAATTAAATGTAAGGACCAGAGAGCTCAAATAACTTTGAAAAAAAAAAAGACAAACTACTTGTTGATCTCAAAATACCACAGGGTGACAGTCAAAACAGAGTGATGCTGCCATGAAGAACAGAAAGAGACCAGTGAAAGAGAAAAAAAATCCCTCCATCAAATAGTTAGCTTCATGAATGAATTACCAGACATTAAAACCAGTTTCCAGAGACGTAATATTCAAGTAATGGGGTCTCATCACAGATGAGACAGTAGTTACTAAAGACTTAGTTTCTGCTGCCCTTCCTGGGTGACTGTTTGACTTCTGTTTTCCAGGTAGTATGACACCATGTTGGTGCATTTGTATGTGGTGTGGACTGAAATGTTTTGGCTACCTTCTCATTAGCTCATTCCCTTGTCCAGTTTTTATCCCAAGTGTCCCCTGAAGAGCATTACGTAGAGGGACATAGTGTGCAAAGATGGGGGAGGATGTGGTGAGGAAATTGGAGGAGGCAGCATTTCAGGAGTCATGAACATCTGGTGGGATACCCATGTAGATGATCAAGGAAGTATACCACAGAGAAAGAAAACAAAAATATGGTGGAGAAGAGGCTATGGCTATCACCAGAATAACCTTTTCAAAATTCATGTCTATACGTAACTGTAATGATATCAAGAGATGGAAGCAATAGACATTGGGGTATTTGTTGGCCAAAGAAACTACCAGTCTAAGAAGTAGTTGAAGGCAATTATCAACAGAATGAGTCAGCTATCCCAAGAATAAGTTATAAAACTGGAGAGTTCTCTCTCCTCCATCTTCCACCATCTCACCATACTGTGCTTTCTGCCATGACATGAAGACCCTTGACAGGTATAGCTCCACAGATTATGACTTTCCCACTGCACAGAACAAACTTGGATAGTTTTAAAATGGCCTTGCCTATGGAAATCTGTCCAAGCCACGCAAACTGGATGAAGACACAAATAATGGGAACCTTCTCTAGGATACCACACAGCAGAGGCATGGTTGTAAGCATGTGCTAGGGCAGACTGCAGAGGGCCTCTAACATCATACAAAATATGTGGAACTTCCTTAGGCCTGTGCTACAATTAGGGAAGGACTATCTAAAATAGATGACTTTAAAGTTATTAAGGATAGAAAGTTGGCAGATACGGTTGAGGAAAATAGAGAAGTAGTGGCCAGTAAAATAGCTTCCACACACAGGAATAGAGGTTCGGACCAGACAAGGCCAGCACTAGATACTCTGGATTAAAGATAGGAGCAGACCTTCAGAGCAGTCAAGACAAAAGACCCCGGTATTGAGTTGTCTTCACATGCCTGGTGTTTGATACCAGTGTCTTGGGTGTCTAAGGGAAAACACAGAAAGAGAAAAGTAAAGCAGGCCATGACTACTTCCGTGGAGCATCATGCTGCATCAAGATGAAGATAAAGTTCCTCCTGGGATTTTTCACCCGAGCAAACCTTTGGTTAAGGGGTTCTGTCCCATTAACTACCCACACTCACTCTGTAAGAGCCATTTTGATTCTAATTTAGGATATGAACATCATATTCGGATCTAGTCTAGCTACAAAGAAAGATACAGGTAAGAGGTAAAGGAAGGATATAAGCAAGGCAAGCTTTCGGACCGTCTGTCAGACTATCAATAGCAGAAACCGGGTAAGTTTCTGTTTCTCTGATGTATCTATTTCAAATATGAATAATGGATATTTGAAAGGATCCTGTGATTCTCAGTAATGCACAGCTACTTCTCTAAAGAAAGATGCAAAAGAGATGTGCACACGAAGCTATCATTCTTAAGCTGGGTACTGTCATGCCTGTAATTCCAGCATGAGAAAATCTGGGGAAGAAAGTTTGAGACACTATTCTGGGATACAGTGTAAGACCTTATCTCAAGACAAAAATTAAAATTTTAAACCACAAGAAATTGCCATTCTTCTTCTAACTCCCAATAAGTTGCCTACATTTTTCACGTTCAGTGAACCTATTTGCTAGTGTATGATGTTTGCTAAATCTTTCATGAAATGAACAGGTTGATGTACAAAAAAATTCAACAGTATCTTCTGTGCTCAAAATACAGAGATTGGGAAGAAATGAAAACCAGAAGTTGAGACTGTGAAATTGTTTCTTAATATTATAGTGCTAGGTGGCCATCACTAGCCATCGAAGGAGCCTAGATGAACTAAGAATTTGTAGCCAGGAAGTTTCGGTTTGCAGGGACTTTGTGACAAAGTCTACATCAGAATGTAAAGATCCTACAGAGGAACTAAGTAGTATGATGTAGAAGAGGAACATTGAAAAACTTGTTTGGAAATCTCAGCATAAAATGGTACTTTCTATACCTTGGGATCATACACTTTCAGACATTCAGAAGAGCCCCTTGAGAGGTGTGATTCGGGAAAGAGATTGGAAGTTAGAGTCGCCTTTCTTTGGTCCCACAGTCTACTATGACAAATATAAAAACAGGAGTGCATAGTAAGTTCTGGAACCAACGTTCACAGGGTCTTTAGGTGGCAACGTTCACAGGGTCTTTTTACTGTGGTCCTCAGCACACTATCAGAAGGTCAAAGGGCATAAACAAACCCCTTCTGTAGAAATTACAATGAGCAAACTAAGGAAAATCTTTATTTTCTAATGATAATAGCCTACATTTTAATAACCTGGGCATGTGGCACTTGGTTTTAAATGGCAAAGGACTGTTTAGAGCCTTCTCACTCCACCTAGCTGGTGCCTGCCTATACACTTCAGAGAGAGCCTATGCTGTGTTCATCTCTGCCTCATCCAGTCATATTCGTTTCCATAACACAACTGATCAGCCATTTTGCCCTTGTCCCACAGACATTGACTAACCTAGCTTAGTCATATTTTTTTCTTTCAGTTAGCTGCCATTTTCCAGGATTGCTAATCTCCCTTGTCTGGGTGCCAGCACTGTTCATGGTTTTCTTTTGAGATGATCACCACATTGCATGTCACCACACTCTAGCAACAAATTATAATCCCAAGCACTGTTTGGGACTCAGCTGATTGTGGTAGCCTAGTACAGGAGATAAATTAAGTCTGTATATTCTTGTTTGATAGGCATCATATGGTGACAGCGAAGAGATTACCTACACCCTGATGTGAATGGCCATCATTGGTCGTCATCTGATATGTTCTGATGAGTATATACAGGTCAACATGGCACACAAAATACCATAGAGGTCAAAGAACGTGTGCTTCTGGTCCACATAGCTGAGCCTTCCCAAGTCACCAAGGATAGGCTGGGCTCACGGTTTTCTATAATTAGGAAGCAAGATTCTCATATTGTTTAGGGCAGCTTGCCTTTGCAAAACCCTGTCATTCAGTTATACAAAAGATCTTTCCTAAAAGCAACCAAAAGTGTTACTTCTATTTAATACCTCCTCGCACCCAATCACATGTATCGCTTGATAACTGTTACTTGCTACATGCCATAATTTGGCCTGATGTATGAGTCACCTATTGACTTCCTGAACTTTCCTAAGAGCCACCTATTAAGTTCCAAACATACTTTTTCTGTTTCTACTCCATAGAATTTGCTTCTCTGTTCCTCTGAATAGGTACTCATCTGTTTGGTCTTCATTGCCGGGCTTAGATGTTGGCTCTCTTTCAGTAGCATGTTGCACATGTTCGTGTTAGGGCACAGTTTCTGCTATTTGGTCATTACCTTCTTGTGCACACAATTCTCAAGCTAGTGTGACTCTCTTGAGAAAAGGGGTCATACCACTGGAATATTTTTTTTTTAATCTTTCTCCTCTTATGGGGTGTGTAGAAGATAGATGATCATGCACAGTCTTTCCTCATCTCACGAATTTGGGCTTTATTTAGATCTGTAAAACATGGAAAAGAATGGAACTTCCTTCAAATTCTAAGGCACACATGACCTTTAACGAATCAAGTGGTCATCTAGATAGTAGAAACTGATGCATTCCAGTAGAGATCTAGGTAAAATGAAACAGCCATCTCCTGCTTCCTGGGAGGGGAAATAACTCTGCTCCAGCAAGCCAGCTTAGCAGGGCTGTGGGGTCAAGTTATCACAGACACATTACTCCCAGTGCACCACCACCAATGCCCTATGTGCAGAACATGCACATATATGAGGCCACTATGGCCAGGGATCACCATACTTCAACTTGAGCATTTTTGACCTCTCCTATCGTTTCGGGGTAAGGGCAGGGTAACTGTCTTCTCCTTCCCAAGACATATGTCTCTAACAGTAGAGCAGAGGGCATGCATGAGTTATGAGTATTCATGTCACAATAACTTCATAACAATGCTTACGAGAAGATACTGTGTCATCAAAGGGCTAGTTTAACATGCCCAGATGAATGTTACCTTTTCCCTATCTAATGCACCCTCAAGTTGTCACCTCCAAATATTGAAGTATAAATATGCTTAGAAATTATGACACTGAATACAGTAGTACAAGGTCAAGCCACAAGTCTAGCATTTCATATGCTTGAGTTCCATGCCTGACATCCACATTCCCCTAGGGCACAACTTTTTAATTACTATTTGTAGATCATCTCTTTCTTAACCACCTGAGAAGTGCAATTATCACCCTGAAATGCGATGTCTAAAGGCATCTTCTTTTTTCTGAAATGGAAATCTATGGACGTAGAGACCTCAGAGTATAATTTATTGCTATAGAATCCCTGACAACCAGTCAGAGATATGTGTGTCCAGAATGTGAAAACTAGCTCATAATTAACAGGGAATCTCAGATCTTTCTAAAGAGAAAAAACAACCCAAACTCTTCTTCTCTCCCATGAGAGTACTATGACCCTCTCATCATCATAGCTATTCATGCCAGTGATGCTAATTTTTGTCCTTTCTGCCATCTTGGTTTGGATTGTGAAGTATCAGAGGAAGTGGTTTTCTGTGAAATTTAATGAATGTGAGATGCACATTTATCCTCCATTCCACATTGAGCTGACTGAATATTCCCCAGCATGCTGGCATACTACCAAACCAGACAGCTTGGCAGGAATGACACTCAAGCTGACATCGGAGGGGAGCAAGACTCCCAGTAGGATTCAGGTCCATGTGCTCAGGACAAGCCACAAAGATGCTTATGATCCACCCTCAATTCCCTAAGATGAAGCCAGATGTTCAAGGTTAGCAGTATGTGTGATCAGCAACACTCCAAGTTTGAAAGGATGATACTGGGGAAGGGACAGAGTTAGAAAGGTGCAGGAGGAGAAGGGGCCCTGGCCAGCACTTTGATGACTGAAATTTAGATACACAGCATGATTGTGTGTGATACATTATAGACCCTGGCTTCCAGCTGAGCAGTATAAGAAGAATAGGCAAATTGTGTGGCATTTCTGATGAATTCACTTCTTGAGAAATAGTTGGGTTTGCCCTTTACTGGGAAGAGTTCCAACCATACATAAACAGAGAACTAAAATCACCTGTGGATTGATAAGGACATTGTAGCTAAGTGACTCTAACAACCTAAGTACTTGGCCAAACCTGTGGCAAGTCAGTGATCCTACAACTGTTCTAACAGTGAACCTGGAAGAAACCTTTCCCACACCAAATCTAGTTTTTGTGAGTTCAAGCATTGACTTGAATCTGACCTTCAATTATACCCCAAACAAACTTAATTCTCTCCCATATGACACCTATATGATCATTTTTTAAATGACTAAGGACAGCATTTATGACCTTCATTGACTCTCCATTCCTGTTTCAATGCCCTAATTCCTTCATTTGATTTGTATGTGATCTGGCTTCATGATCTTCATTTTACAGAAAAACCCACTCTCACCTCCAAAAGTCGTTCATTAGCACAGCTCTAATACTAGTTACCTTTGAGACTTGTGCAAGCCATTGTTTACTCTGGATGTTGAGATATTCATATTTTCTTTCTGTAGTATTGAAGAAGGAGCTCAGAGCATTGCACCTGCTAAGGAAGCCTTCTACTCCAACTATATCCGCAAGCCATTTTTAACTTTCTATTTTGAGATCAAATTTCACTAAGTTACCCAGGCTGGCTTTGAACTCACTGTGTAGCCTAGGCAAGCCTCCACCTTGAAATTCTTCCTCAGCCTCATGGGTAGTGGAAATATAGGCCTGTACTACCAGATCCTACCAGGGAAATTCCATTAAATTGGATTTTCTATGAGTTAAATTCCAAAAATTTATATTCGAGTATTTCCTTTGGTTTCCCAGTTATACAACTAGCATTCAATGACATTTTGTACATCCATTCCTTTACCCATTATTTGTTAAATAGCTATACTACATAAAGCATTAAAATAAACTTAAATGGACCAGGTGTGGGAGTCAGGTCTATAACCTCAACACTCACTCAGGGAAGGCTGAGGCAAGAGGATCATGAGCTCAAGACTAGTCTGGATAAAATACCATGCCCCTGTCTCAAGTGTAAAGAAGTAAACAAACCAAAGCTGGACATGGTGACACAGTGCTCCTTGCAAGCTTGGCACTGGGGAGGCAGCAGCAGGGGATTTCTGCATGTTTAAGGCCAACCTGGCCTACACAACAAGTTTAAATGCAACCCTGGATACACAGTGAGACCCTGGTCCCTGTTTGAAAACCCACAAATACTAGGTAAAGAATGAGTAAAAATAAATAAATAAATAAATAAAAATAAATAAATAAATAAAATAAAAACAGACAGTAGGCATTCAGAACTTCTGAACAGATGAGGACAGTTAGGCCAAATAAGGCTTTATAATTTAATGATCTGCAAATATAATCAAATGTTAACTGAGGCTATTTTTCAACAAGTGCCTCAGTATTTGAAACAGAGGGAAAACTCAAAACTAACGAAGAAGAAATTACCAACTAAGTAGAGGCTTCCCAGGGGACAGACCGAGGAAGCCCAGCCTCACTGGATTTCCCTTCCGTGTTTGCCTGTTAATGTTCTTCCTTGCTCACACCTCCTCAGAACCTCTGAACTAGCCCACCTAAAAGCTTCCTACTCCCTGAGCTCCTCTCTACCCAAAGTAACTCTTTAAAGCTTTATTATGTCTCAGCCTATCTTTCAATGAACTCTACACAGTAGTAAATTGGTGTCGAGGTTGCACAGATGACCAAGTGGTTTCTGCCCTCATGGAACTATCATTTCTACTTAGATCAGATTCTCTGCCAAGTGTGCCTCCATGTCCTGAGAACCATGAAGAGCTAAAGAGACGAGTTGCCAGCCCTAAGCATGTGCTAACTACATCCATCTACCTGCAGCTCGCCAATGGGAACATTATGTGTTCATGAGGTAACAGGAGGCCGGGTGGCATTGGGGGGAGGAGGCAGGGAGTTAGAAGCAATTCTTCCCATTTCTCTCATGTGAGCCCCTAGACTCTAGAGTCTAGAGCCACCCTTGTCACACCTACTACCCCCCTTCATCAAAGGAAGCAAGATAACTAGGAACTGCGATGCTGTCTTTAGTCCTTGACTGCCCCTGTGTGGACCTCTCCATAGCAGTCCATCCTCTCCATCACTATATAGAATACTTACTCATCCTCAGGTCTCACCACCTGCTCACCTCTAGACCTGAGAAGAGTGTCTGTGTAGCATTTATTAATATCTAAAAGTCACTTCATCGTGTCACTTCCATGGACATAATTACTATCCGAATCTTAAGAAATCATAGATTCTCAAACAGAATAGTCCAGAAAATACAATGCTTCAAGCAATCACCCACTCAACCCCTGTGATTGATCTCTCTCTCAAGAGAGAGACAGAGGCAGATATACATACAAAGATATATACATGTGTATATGCATAGTTCAAAAGCATACAGTGCAAAGACGAAATATTACACTGAAACAATGTCATGTAGTTTTTCCCATGTGACAGGGTAATTTCTTTTAAGATAGAGTTGCTGCATCTACCGACAAATCCTTTTGATACAATTGGTTCAATGAAACTGTCAGAATTTACTGAGAAAAATGCCAAATGACCTCTTCATTTATTATCAGTAAAGGTTCTCGCTAATTAGCATCTAGAGATATCACGTCATAGATGCTCCATTAAAAGCTAGCAGCTCTCCGACTCTGAATAGTGACATGGTATCTATCAAAGTCTCATAATGTCTGCAATTCTGACAAAAGGCACTCCAAAGAACTGGCACATACTACTGTATTTGCATTTTTGCATCTCATTATGAAAATAATTGCATACCAACACAGTTCTCAACTATCTCAAAAAACATTATCAGCAGTGTCTGAAATAAATGCTTAAATGTCAACTATTGACAAGCAAGAAACGCTGACCTTTGAAGGGTCTCATTCTTCTGAGATGTACCCTGCTACACTTCACTTCTTAACTTTCTGTCTGTGTTTGATAACAGAAAGGGAACACAGTAGCTCTACAAACTGAGAATGCATACAGAAAACTAAAAAGGGATTAAGAAATTGCAAAACTACTATCAAGTTATTATTCTCATTTTCAAAAGGCAAAAACATTTACCATGGCAATTCTCAAAATTATCAAAATTTA
Organism: Peromyscus californicus insignis; assembly: GCF_007827085.1. NCBI lineage: Eukaryota > Metazoa > Chordata > Mammalia > Rodentia > Cricetidae > Peromyscus > Peromyscus californicus. The sequence continues at coordinate 131,861,320 of NW_026294562.1, read as the reverse complement.
AAGGAAGAGAACATCAACATGCCTATCACGGAATGTCGACAAAATCATGTAGTGGCTTCACATTAACAACTGCAACAAGTTTATCGGTGATTAATGTTATGACAAAGAACCGAACAACCTTTATCCTAGAGGCATGCAACCCATTTTACACATTGTCACAAGTAGAGTCTAGGTGTTGGATGAGTACTAACAGCTAATCTACAACTGCACAGAGCCATTTACACCCTCTCCTGCAAGATCACGCTCACTGGTGTGGCCTTGGTGCCATGGATCTCATACACGATCCTAAGCCATTATCTTATCACCGGCATGTGGTTGACGTGCCTCAATTTTGTACACATTTTTCCAACAGCACTAATCAATTTTAACTCAGCATTGAAATGCCACAGAAATGGTTTCCAGTGTCCCAAAAATGCTAATCAATTTTGAAAATCTACATCATGGCTGGCATCCCAGATTTTCTGTCCAATCCACATCAAATAGAAATGATAGAAAATTATGTTAACATGCTCAGCCGCTTGTTTGCTTGTTTTAGCTGAGCCATTGGTCATGCTTCGGTGGCGCACTAACCGCCTGCTTGGACTCTCATCCCCCATTTGCACTACTTTGGGAGGATGGGCGGCAACAATGTGAAGTGACTGCCACACTTCACTCAAAGGCTGGAGTTTCCATATGAATCTTTTCCTTGTTTTGCTTTTCAGAAACATGAGGGATTTTTTTTCTTGGATGGAGGAATATGACTTCTTAACATATTCTCCACAGAATACCACCCTTAGCAAAGAAGTTTCTTCTTCGAGAGGGGCTCACATATAAATTTATATTTCAGACCCAATGGGTAAACATAGATGCTCCAGAAAGCACAGGAAGACTTAATGCATTGGGCCCGCATAAATAATCCTCTCCCCGACAAAAGAAAAATATATGAGTATTTAGATTGGAAAGCTAGCCCACCCCCAACCCCCATTATGAAGATTCTCTTCAACGACCTCCCAGAAAGACAGCCTTTTTAATAAACAGAATTGTCTTCATTCCTAGGAAGGGAAATTTTTACTGAGGCAAGTCCATTGGGTCAAATATTAATTCTAAATTTGAGTTTCCAGTTTTCTCTTTGAAATCTTTCCTGATAAGGTCCAGTGGTTCTAAAGCCACACGATGCAAATCAATATCTCTCCTTTGTTATTTTGTGCTTTGTGTTCCTAACGCCATGGAAGACGTTCTCACCCAGTCCTTCTTTCATAAGTCTCCTTGATTTCCCAGGCAATGTCTCCTAATCATGCCTAGATGTTCAGTTGCCCTTTTTAAATATCCACAACTGCCCACAGGATGCAATGGAATACTTCCAGGGAGGATACTTCTGCTACCCTGAATGCTGAAATTCCATGGAAACAGTCTTGAAGACTTAGGACATCCAGCCTCAGGAACAAATTTGTTGACAAGTTTGCAATCAGTCTCACCCACTTAACTGAAGTCAGTATGACCGATGAAGCTTTCCATTACATCTTCTTATTCGCTGTGACTTTCAGGAGCTTAAATTCATAGGTCTTCACAAGTGGGAAAAAAAATGACACTGCTTTGCTCTAGAACCAGTAAAATGCTGACCTGTCTTTATCATCATCACAACAGAAAGAACAAAACCTTACCATTATTAGGCAAGTCTTCAAAGCTCCTGTCTGTGGTTACTTGAGGCTGTTGGTATGACCCACCTCACCTGGTCTTCCCCGCAGGCCAAAAATGCAAAAATGATCATCATCCCCTTTGATAAATGAGGAAAGTGAGACCCAGAGAGACTCCACAACTTGGCTAAAGTCACAGAACTAGTAAGGGATAAGTCTGTTTTAAATGCTCCCTAAAACCAGAAACCGGAGGGGGTGGGGAGAGAGAGAGAGGGGGGGGGGGGGGGGAGAGAGAGAGAGAAGAGAGAAGGCTTCCTAGCTAGGAGCTACCCACTCTTCTCCTATGACTTGTATGTTTCTCACTGATGTAGAAGAAGGTACTAACAACCAGGGTGGTGACAAAATTGGGAGCTCAGAAGGTTGGCAAGCTGAACACAATACTCTCTACTCCACAATGGCAAGTTCAACAGTGAGAGGGGCTAGGGTGAGTGAAGGTCTGTATCCTTTGCTGTGAGCTGAGGACCACACGTCATACCCACCTACCATGCTGCTTAGCACCTTCCTAGGCTGTCACACTTAACAAGAACTACATCACCTGCTTCCCAAATTTCATTCATCCACTAAGAAATACCAGGACACCTACCATCTGGATTCCAATAGCTTTGCTCAATCATACAATCCCTATCACAATGACAATATTCAAGAACACTAACACCTGCCAGACATCAGGACACAGGCATCACATAACAGGGTTATTTTGAATCAATTGTTAGGAAACAATCTACACTTCTACATGTTTTTATTACAGGAAAGAAAAAAAATTATAATAAGTTATTTAAAAACAGCAGAAGTAAAAAGGAGCATTGCATTCGATTCCATGTAATTAATGCATCTGTATGATGGAGTAGGAATCCGTATCTTACACAACATTTAAACTAAAAGTTCAGTGAAATGGCTGTCCTTAGCTTTTAAGAGCCCTTTTTGGGGGAGGCTGGGAAAGTAGATCTGGTGTTTCCTGACCTTCATGGCTCTCATAATAGAGGTCAGTAAGCTTTGTGTGCCTTCAGACATGGCCCATTCACCTGATCAAGACCAGAAGTGGATGCTGGGGCTATGGCCCAGCAGCTGTGTCTATCAGAATTGCTACCAATGGGAAGGAGAACATTGTAGAATAAGGATTATGGCGCCAGTTCTGTAAATATGCTGACATTCCCCAATGTCTTCCCAAAACTGTCCTGTAGCATGAATCTTAAAAGTTCTTATTAATAAAAAACAAACCTAGAGCCAGGTATTGGGGTGAACACTGGAAGATCAGAGAAGCAGAACAAGCCACAGCCACCTCTTCTTGCCAGTTCCTCAGCTGATCCTGTTTCCTCAGACTGGAAGCCTCTGTGTCCTCATCCAAATGGATCTCAGCTGAACTGCTTGTTCAAAAGCCTAAAAGCTTAACCAGGCTCTAGTTCCTCGTCCTCACACCTTAAGTACCTTTCTGCTTCCTGCCATTACTTCCTGGGATTAAAGGCTCTTGTTACCATGCTTAGCTGTTTCCAGTGTGGCTTTGAACTCACAGAGATCCAGACAGATCTCTGTCTCTGGAATGCTAGGATTAAAGGCATGTGCTACCACTGCCTAACGTCTGTGTTTAATATTATGGCTGTTCTGTTCTCTGACCCCCAGATAAGTTTATTGGGGTGCACAATATATCAACCACACTGTCCATCACCCATTCTGCCACTGTCTTTGCACAAATAAAAACTTTTCTATTTTAGAGAAGTAGTGAATTCTAATTCATTGAGTCACTGAGGGGCATTGAAAAGAAAGACAGGAAAATGCTAACTTTGAATCAGTAGGGGAACTCAACAGGGAAAGAAAGAGCATCAAGTCAGAGCAGGGCAAGCCATCCCCCCCCCCCCAATGTAGTAATCATTCACACCCCTCCACAATTCTGAAGGAGAAACTAACTCCAATAATTAATGTTAGTAGAGAATTTGCATTTGAGTCTGAATTCTGTGTCCATCTGGGACCCAGAGTCCCACTTAAAGACAGAGTGAAGCAAAAAGATGTTGAGTTCACAGGAACGTTTCTTTTTATTACTATATTTAGCTACTTTTATATTATTCACTCAAGTAAGTTTGTGGAGATTATGCTTTTGAAGGTCACAGGACAACTTGTGGGAGTCAGTTCTCTCCTTCCACTAGATGAAACCTAGGTGTTTGTCTTAGTTATGATTTCTATTGCTGTGAAGAGACACCATGACCATGGCAAATCTTAAAAGGAAAACCTTTAATTGAGGATGACTCACTCACAGTTCCAGATTCAGTCCATGACGGAGAGCATGAAAACATGCAGGCAGTCATGGAGCTGGCTACATCTTGACCAGAAGACAGAGGAAGTAGACTGACTGTCACACTGAGTGAAGCTTGAGAAATGACCACAAAGCCCACCCTACAGTGACACACTTCCTCCTACAAGGCCACACTTCCTCATAGTGCTGCTCCCTTTGGAGGCCATTTGCTTTCAAACCACCACAGTGCTAAAATCAGAGCGTCAGGCTTGATGGCAAGTGCCTTTACCTCTTGAACCATCTGGTCAACCCAGTAGGTCTTCTTTTCTGGAGACATACAATTTTTTCTACCACTTTGCTCAGGGGATAAAGGGAAAAAGAGTGTCCAGAGACTATGGACAAGATCTATGTTCTCCTTGCTATCTTCTTGCCTTAATACATGTGCAATTTAAGCAGCTGTGATGTAGGGACATGTTCATCCTGGGTTCAGGACCCTGTCAATGTCAATTCTTTTTCTACTCATCTCTACCAACTAGTAAGTTGAAGTATTAGTTTTATAGAGCAGAGGTCAACCAACATTTTTTGCAGAAAAAGACATCAATTTTTTTTGTGCTTTGTGACCTAAGAATTCTCTGCCTTAGCTATTCAATTTTAATACTGTGCCACAAATGTAGCCAGAGAGTAAATATGAATATATCAACATGGCTAGAGTCTGGAAGAAGTTTATCAATGGATATAGGAATTTCTATCTCATTTAATTTTGTACGTTCAAAATATTACTCTTTCTCTGATTTGTAACAACTTAAAAATTCAGAAAGCATTCATAGCATAAAAACTATAGATAAGCAAACAGTGGGTGATATTTTACCACTGAGGCATGATAGACATTTCCTCAGACTGAAATGGGCCAATGAAATCTTTCCTTTGCTTGTTTTTACAGTTTGTATTTCAGCATTTTATAATTATGGAATATGTGATGACTGGAATTTTATTATTACCTTAAATGATGATGATTCTAGGTGGAGGCTGTATTTTTTTAGAGTCAGGTTATGGAATTCAGATGCAGCTATGGTCACTACAAGTCTGTAGCCTCTAGCATGGGAGCCAAGGTAATGTACATTCTCTGGAATCATGCATGGCATAAAAGAAAACATGTGGTCTCCATATGATTTCCTTAGTAACTGTGATAGATGCAGAATTTGACATTAGGCATATCATCTGCACTACAAATCTGTTGAGTGGAGATTATTGCACAGCTCCATTTCACCAAGAAGAACCGAGGTCATAAAGCCCACAGTGTATGTCAGACCACACAACATGTAAGTAGTAGTGGTGGAATTTGAACCCAAACTTCCCTTCTAAGGATCTCATCCCTTATGGTCTTTCCTCACTCAAGGTCAAGACCTTAATTCAATCCATTATTACTGACCAAACTCAACCTGACTGGATAGGAGGTTACTTCTGTTCTCTAATTTCCCTCTTGGTTCTTAAGCTTCATTGAAGAAATAATAATTTGTAGAAGCAATTGTATGATTCCTAAAGCTTACACATTCTGGGACAAACTCCTTAAGTGAAAGGATATAGCTATAGAATTATTGGCATATCAAATGTAGCTAAAAGCATTTGTCAGTTCAACTGCCAAATATTTATATTTGAAGATCTACCCACGCTAAACATTTTTCTAGGCACTAAGGATGGAGCAGTAAACAAAATAGGCAGAAACCCTGGCTCTCAGGGATTTCTATCTTACACACTGGGGGAGAGAGGCAGTAAACAATGCTGTAAGTCAAACATATGCTATGTCAGATGGTGGTGAGTGCTGTGAGAATAAAACCAACAGAGAAGAGCAATAGGATAGCAACCCGGCACGGGGGCCAAAGGGTGTGAGACAGAAATGGAGAAGGACTGCGTGAGTAGAGCTCTAAAGGATATGAGGAGTCCAGCTGGGCAAAGGAACAGCCAGTGTGAGTCCTGACTCACTTTAGGAGATGGAGTGACTATGGAAGAGTGAGCAAGGGGACAAGAGACAGAAACTGGGGCTGTTGTAAGATGGGGGTGTGGATGAGGAGAGAGCAGACAGAGAGGTAGCAAAGGTAGGGCCTCATAAAGCATTTTGAAAGTGCTGAAGCATTTTCAGTCAAATGGTAAAATAATCTAATTGAATTTGCAATTATGGAAAGCTTAGCACTACAGTCGTAATATGAAAAAAAACTAGAATATTGCTGTCACTCAGGGAGGATCTTGCCCCAGAGTAGCCATGGTAATGGCAGTCAAAAGAAGTCAGTGTGAATTCCAAGCCAGCCGATTTACAGACCCATGGGTGGACAGAGTGTGCGTCAAAAAGGAATAGGCAGCCAATGAGAAAGCTCAACAAAGAAAGGTGTTTGCCACCCAGTGATGTGTACCTGAGAACTCACATTCTATCCGTGGAATCCGTGAGAAGGTAGAAGAAAGGACCTGAGTCTACAAAGTTGTCCTCTGGCCTACATGCATGTGCTGTGGCATGAACATGCACATCTCACAACACTAATAATAATAGACTTTTTTTTTTCTAACTAAAAATGGAATTGAAAAAGTCTCCCAGACCCTTGGCTTGAGCAACAGGAAGGAGGTAGTCACCAGTAATTGAAGATGTAAATAGGAGCAAATTTAGAAATGGAAGACAAAGGAGTGTTTGGATATAAGTTTGAGTTGCTTGTTAGGTGTCGAGGCATGAGCTTAAAAGGGAGCAGTTTCATTGTGCACTGTGTTTTCTGGGTTCAGGACAGTGTCGTAACAAAATGTTTGGCATGATGAGCTAGGAAACTGGTTTGTTTTATCACCAGGGAATGAGTGATTTTTTACTATGGACATTTTGCCATTTTTTTTAAACATAGCAGTGGTGGTTTAAAATAATGATGTTTAAAATTGAACACTTAAGTCAGTTTAGGAGAATTAACACTATATATATGAGCAAATGGCTGATCTCACTTAAATCTTTAAAGCAAAAGGGGGGAATACAAACATACCCGTGCTCATACTTAAGCACATGCACACAACACTTTAATCCAATCTGATGTATTGATACATTCTCTTTCTGCAAAAAGCATAAAATAGTGTTAAAAAGTATTATCTTGTGTCTCCACATTGCTGTCTGCATCTTCAAGGGGGAGTCTATTTTATATCTGGTTATAACCTCTTCCTAGTTCGATAATATTAAGATCACACAAACAACGTGAACTGCTTGGAAAAACCCAAGGAATAGTATACTGTTACCCCGACATCTCGTATAAGCACCAATTTTTATCAGTAACACTTCATCTGAGGAAATGAGCAGGAATGCCTTTTTGCAATCCCTTCTTTACTCATGGAGTAATGATCATATTTTGCATTTTAGAAATGTCTTCTGAATTTGGTATTTATATGTGTCTTTCAGATAATCATAATTTGGGGTGAGTTTTGAGTTTCAAGAATAGCTTTTACAGAGCATGAAAGAAGGCTAATGTGTATAAAGTGCAAACAAGCACTAAACACAAGCAGCCATGTGTCGTTGCTCTTGTCAATTAAGAATGTAAGTCTTAAGATGGGAGGTGCTTCATTATGGAAAAAGCAGACATTTTCTTCCCCCGTGACTATTCTTTGGAGAAAATAAATAAATTCACAGTGGACATATTTGTTAGATTTTCCTCTTTGGTGGGAGCCCTTAAGTTAATGATAAGTAGTAATGTTTTATTCAGTGGAATTCTGGCAAGTGTGTTTTCATGGCCAGAGAAAATGCCTGTGGGAGAGGAATCTTACTGGGCAATTTCCCATGCACCAGGCTGGGCAGTAAGCCTCTAGCTGCAGAAAGAGCAAGTGCAGAAACAGCATGAAGAGCAGAAGAAGGGTCCTGTGTGTTCCAGCTGCCCTACAGGCCAGCCACCTGGGTTGAGAGTCTAAATGTGTTTATGTGCCTTGATCTCAGCTTATATGTGAGCTACCATGTTAATGGTACTGTTGCCCACTCCACCCTGGCTTGAGATTTAAATAAAAACAAATTACAGGTCTTAACAGTGATCGATGGAGTGCCTTTACAATTGTGTAGAGTATTTCTGCTCTAAGATTAAAGGCTTATGCATTTATCTGCATAAACTAACCCCTGGAGTAGGGTACTGCTGACATTTTCCAAGAAAAATGAATATCCTAACTTATTCCAAAGAGAAGACTTGGTATTTGTATGGCCAGAGTGACCTTTGCAAGTGACCTTTCAGATTAGGTGCACTACATGGAAAATTGTGCTCTTACAGTACTCCATAAATCATACCTACCAATTTTCTTTAAAGGGGTATGTAAATATCAGTGTACCAGGTGGGTAAACAACACTAACCTCATACAAATGGCTTGAAAATTGAAGAAAAGCACCTTATTTTGCTGCTGAAATTGCTTCTGAAGCCCAACAGCAGGGCTTGGGTTGTAGAAGGCATGAAATGATTTGTGCACTGGGAATCGAAAATGGCTGATTATAACCACCTTGGACACAGTGCCTGAATGTCTAAGTTGTTTCCATGATCAAAGATATCATTGCTACATATTACTTTTCTTTGTGAATCCCAAATGCACATACATTTTAAGTGACATCTTCATTATGTGCGTATCTCCAAAGTGATCAGAGAGGTGTTTCCACCAGTTAATGTCTGTGGGAGAAACTCAGGGAAGCTTTTTTGCTTGACTCACATAACACTTCATTTGAGAAGGGAAAGGAACATCAACAAAATTTCATGGGAAACATAAAATGAAGCTTTGAGATTGCCATCATCTTAATCAGAACAAGTGTTCATTTTTAACCCACAGGACTATGCTGAATGAATCTCATGTTAATAAACCAACAGTCCAGTAGAAGATCAGGTTGTTGGACTGAGACATTCTAGCAAAATGTCTGTGCCCTGTGATGAGCTCTGAGATGAACTTGTACTGCATCAGGTGGGCAGAAATGTTCGGGAACAGTTTGGTACATTTTCGATGAACTAAAGATCCTTGACTTTGGTACATCCAGGTTCTATACCAAGATACTCATCAATCTTTTCCAAGAAGATGTGTGCTCTGAACCAGACAGCTTTTCAACCTGGCAAAATTTAATATCACATTAGGTCTGCAAATAACTTTTGGAATTTCAATGATTATGAATAGGTGAAAAGTCCTAAAACTTCTTGACTAGTTGACTATATCTTGCCATTCACTTTGCCCAAGTATGGCTTGTCTTCGGGGATAGAACAGACTATGTAACATATTTTTTTCTTAAATATTGATAAGAAAATCCATATATAAAGAAATATGTTTTTCAAAATGGAATCATAAAATTATCACGGTCATCTAAAAGTTTCTCTAGTCTTTTTTTCTTTCATTAGTGGAAGTTTCTATGTGTGGGAGTTCTCATCCTCTGTACATACATAGGAGCAAACATCAATAACACACACCCACTCAGTCCTCAGTAAATAGATAGGCATGGGGCACCAACACTCAACACCCTCCATTCTTTTCCTGCAGCATATCAAGCTTCAGGTTCTGTTTCCCCTTCTGCCCCTTGCAAATGGTTTTTCAATCCTACAGTTTTCCACTCTGCTTCATCAATTTCCTTAAATAAATACAGTCATAGAGATCACTAAACAATACATACAACTTGCTTTTTAAAAAGTGAAGGCTACAGTTTAACATTTATTGAAGCAGAGATACTTTAATGAGAATTCCAAAACCAGCATATTCATTATTTTTAACTTATCCACATTTTAAAAGTCACAAATATTTTCTTTGGATTCACGAAACAAATTTTCATTTGAATGGAGAAATTCATGAAAATTTATAATTCAACGTAACTATTACATCACACAGCAGATCTGATTAAAACACAATTTGCACTCATTGGTCCACAGGTCATTGAGAATGGAGTGGGTGCTAAGTTCTCCTATCTCTTTGTTTAAAAAGTTCAGTTTATTGGAAGTTAAAATGTTTTTATTGGCAGCAGGGATTGATATTCTGTCCACTATCCTGCAGCATTTGCTCTATAGAGTGCTTGCACTCTCTTCTGCCTTGGTTAACTCAATCATTTTTATTGCATACCTACCCTGTCCCAGGACAGATCATACAGAAATGAATAAAACAAACCCACTACAAAGCTCTGCCTTCAGGGGATCAAGCACACATCAGCATAAAATTATCTTGGTGTAGTAAAATCTGATGTTTTTCATGTCCTCTGCTGCCATGTATTTGAAATTCAAAAAAAAAAAAGAACCATGAACATGAACGTGTAAAGGATACTCAGGACTTTGCTCTCTGCCATACTTCACAATTATCTTTAGAAACTAAACATTTTCTGATAAAGATAATATTTACTTCTTAATTAATTTCTAAAAGATTTTACTCACTTTCTTCATTGGGGGATCCTGTGAACCATTGTAGTTCACCATTAACATGTGCCTGTTTTAAATTACAACTCCCAGTCTTGAGTCCATCCCGAATTTTTCCTACTACTTAATTTCAAATCAATTCCCACCCTTGTTCCTTTCTACTGAGCAGCCAGTAGGTAGTAAGTAAGTTAGAAATTGTTGACTTTCTGTATTTACTTCCATCTGCCTGGTTTCCTTGCCCACTTTGAAAGACTCCGAGAAAATGATGTAATTTCTTCCACATCTGTATCCTTCAGCAACTAACAATACAGGCTACACATGCAGTGGGCACTCAACAAGACACATTTCCCACTACATTCTCCATCAGGGTCTTCACTTCACGTTATTATTTAACTCTTGGTGCATTAAGTTGGCAAATGATTTTTATAATAGGTACCTTTAAAAAGAGTTGTTATTTTAAAAGACCTTCACATTAGGTGGAGAAGTATCCATTTTAATGGCAGATTGTGTTAAGCAAAACTATGCCCATGACACTGAGTGTATACTGCTGGAATTGAAACTTTTCTCCCTCCTTAATTAATCCAAAAAGTGATTCTGAATATTTCACACATTTTAAATAAACTGAGTATGGAAGTCAAAAGGTCCCAAGCAGAAAGGCAGAACTCCAATTGAAATCTTAGATTTTTAAAAAGTGATTCTGTGAACTCTTACACCTTCTTTAGAGAAGAAAAACAGCAAACCCCCAAATTTCAGTTTATAATATATGAAAAGTAAGTGGAAAATCCTTTTGTAATGCCACTCACACTTTCATGTTCCTTCACTTCTTCACTTAGTTTTATGTCAGGCCAGCTCAGGTAAGAAATGATAAAAGCATCCTCCTTGCCCTCCATCTTAGGAGATGTAGCACATACCGGCAAAAACAAGCAGGAGACCCCCGACCAAACTATATTGCAACCTAAAGCCACAGCCTTCACAGTTAGCAAGCACTTGTATTTGTTAGTTGAGAATCTGTTTTGGCCACTTCTTACATGAGGGCAGTGAATGGGCCCACTTCCACCATTTGCAGAGCCAAGGAAGAAGGCCAAGGTCACCTTTCACACCTCTGCTGAACTGAAAGGAAGTTAGATTCGGGAAGTAACTATATCCTGTTTGCATGTGATTTTAGCTCCAAGCCATGCTGAACCTCACCTTTTCCCTCCACCCTAATGTCAAGAGCCTCAGTTTGCATAATTGTCTTCTCTATACCTCCATTTGCTATTGTGGCACTTCAAGCAGCTTATTTCCTTGACAATATCACGTGTTCCTCCCGTTGTTTCACTCTCCATCCACTTGAGCAAAACTCACTAGTCCTGTATCTCATGTCTCCCATTTTGTCCAGTGACTGGAACATAGAGTTACTTTGATAACAGTGGAAGCCCAGGAAGGTCTTGATAATAAGATAATGATTTCAGTAAGTTAGCTGGGTATGGAGGGAATTATTGACACCAGAGAAGTGGTTCTTAAGCAGCTAAGGAACCAATGGGATCAGCTGGTGTCCGGTAGCAATTATTTATTTATATTGAAGACATAAATTGTCTAATAACCCATATAATTTGCCCCTTCTCTCTTGTTTTGGACTTGGCTTCTTTTCCTTAACCTTGGTGTTAATGGTCTGTTTCTGTTGTGTTTACTATGGTCACCCGTGAGCCATTTGGAAAGTAGTGCAAAACAGAAATGGGGAAAAGTCTATGAGACATATTTTGAAGAAGGAATGGTGATTTTCCATTCTGATGAAGTCAGAGATACTTTATAAAATACACTGAGTAAACATGTGCTTCAAACGAGTAGCTTAGGCCATATTGCAAGGTTGACAATATTTCTATTTCTTCAGGGACAGCAGTCTGTCATTCTAGACACCTCATGAGGCATGTCAAGTTATACATTTGCCAATGACATAATAATAGTCATTTCTGACAGCCACATAATGGTCATATCTAACACCTACATAGCAAAAAATAAAATGTTTTGGAAAGCCTCTGCAGTGAGTTTCCACAGGGAATCCTAAAGTGAGCTGAGGAGGCCAGCTTGCTACTCCCTGAGGACACTGTGATAACAGCTAATGAGTTGGGATAGAAGAAGAGAAGCAGAGCATGGGGGTCATCAGAATACCAGCAAACTACTCTGAATTGTCTTAACAATGCCTCTCACAGAAGGCTGCCTCTTCCTTGATTGTTTCAGTGACCTGGAGGCCACAAGGCCCATTGAGAGAGGAGCAGAGCTTCAGGTGAGTTGAATCCAACATGGCACTTTCTGTCACATGGCCATTGGCTCAGTCACTATAGGGCTAAAGATCATTTAGGAAGCCTTAACATCCCCCTCAAAAAAATCCAGGAGAATCTCTTGAGTGACTGAATAATACATTCCCCTTCCCTCTCTATCTCTGCTTTCTCCCATTACTTTGAAATAATGATTACATAGTTAAGTAACCTGTGAACAACTCTTTAAGAGAGTAAAATACTACTGAATAAAGCTTCTTGCTAGAGAAATACAACTAGAATCAGAGGAAATTATGAGTAATTATTTTAAAACTGTGTATTAAAGAAAAAATAGAACAAGGAGGGGCAGACAAAGATTTGCCCATACTAATACATAAATGCTTGTCCAAATATTTAATACTTGGACATAAAAGTTTATGCAAGCAAATATGCTGTGGATATCATTCTGTATAAATAAAACACTGATTGGCCAGTGGCTAGGCAGGAAGTATAGGCGGGACAAGGAGAGAGGAGAATTCTGGGAAGTGGAAGGCTGAGTGGGAGAGACACTGCCAGCCACTGCCATGACAAGCAGCACGTGAAGACGCTGGTAAGCCACAAGCCACATGGCAAGGTATAGATTTATAGAAATGGATTAATTTAAGATGTAAGAACTAGATAGCTAGAAGCCTGAGCCATTAGGCCAAACAGTTTAAAATAAGTGTCTGTGTGTTTATTTTATAAGTGGGCTGTCAGACTGCCAGGGCTTGGTGGGACCTGGAGAGAAGCTCTCCAGCTACACAAATAAGTGGCTAATGTCTACAGCTTCTCATGCTTTCAAATTACTCCACACACATGCTTAGGGCATCAAGTCTACGTATTTTAAATGACTTTATCCCTTCTCACAACCCTTGTTTATATATGAGGCTTGTCCATGTAAGTGCTCTAAATATTATGTACTAAATATCCTGACTTGTTTGACTAAAATCGGGGCTATAAAGCACTTGGAAGTTAGTAAAGCCAGGGTAGTGAGTGAAGAAGACCTCTTAGGCGTCGTCAGTATTGTCAATGCTACTTTAAACTTAAGCTGATGATTATGGTCTGTTTTGCATTTGTCATAGACACTGGTTGTAGCTGGGCAGAAGATACAATAAAGGTTTACGTAAAATCTAGAGTCATTGACAAATAGGATGTAGATCCTAGTACCCCAACTCCATCTATTTACTATTTTAACATAGTATAGACCAATGAAACATGACTAAGCAAAAAGTTGAGGTTGTCTTTCAAGGAGTAAATACATAGTTCCCATGTGACTTTGAAAATATGAATGAAACCACTTGAACATGCCATTTTTTTTCAATATCTGATGATCACAGGAGCTCAGACTAAAAACTCTGGAGGAGCTCTTCATTGCGACATACTTTATGAGGTTGAACATTTGCTCAAGGTTTTGGTAGGGAAAGAAGTAGGACAGGTGGAGCCTAGAGGAGTTTGGTTGGGCCTGGTCAGGAACTGCATACACATACATGGCACCATTCTGATATGGAATGGCATCAGGCACAGCTTATTGTCAGCTCAAAGAGAGCCATCAGTCTTTCCCAGATCTATACAGATCTGTTCTGGGTAAGAAGAACAACCAATAACCTTTAGTTGTTACTTCACACAAACTAAGACTGTAGGTTTATTTACCTTTCAGATTGTGTCTTGACTAGACATCGTTACTGATGATTAGAGCATGAAACTCTGTACACATTGCTGAGACTCATTCCTGTTTACTCTCAGGACTCATGTGTTAGACAGCAGATGAACTAACACACCATGTTCAGAGAGAGTTTCAGGGAGCCAGGGGCACACAAGCCTAGGCCAAAATTGTGGGATCACGGAAAGCCCACCAAAGATTAGAGATGAAAGGACAGTAAATATAATTTAGCTCAAGCCCAAGTTTTTACATAAAAATAAGGTATAACTCTGCAGAGGTAGCTACTGGCTTAAGATTGTGTAAGGTCATATAGCTCAATAAGAACAGCCTGGGCCAAAAGACTGATATAGAAAGAAATAGTGTAGACATGAGTATATAAAGAAAGTTACATGTGATGGAGGTAGAAAACCTAGATAGACACTTCAATGAGTCAATATGGATTACATGTTACATACTACATTAGTTCTCCCCATACCGACAAATATCTAAATAGATACACACTACATGGATAATGTCTTGCCTACTTCAGGTGTGGGTTACAGTCTATCAGTATGTTTTACAGTTTTCCCTCTCCTTAGTCAGTTCTTTTGCTTGCTTAGTCAGCGGTGGGATACGGTGGAATGACTATGCACCTAAGAGTTAGACATGGTTGAATTCAAAGCTTGGTTCTGACTTACATAAGCTGGATCACCAAAGAGTTACTTACCTCCAAGACATAATGCTTCCTCATCTCTGTATCAAGAACACTAATACCTGTATCTTCAAGCTGACAGACATAGTATATATAAAACAGTCTTACAAGATTCATGACACATGTGTTTGATCAATATTCCCACTTTCACTTTCCTTAACTACTGTTATAAATTGATTGCAACATTTGGCGGCATCTTGTTTGTTTGTTTGTTTTTCTTCCACAGCTACTCCTGAGATTTCAATAACAGTGTTTGAAATGTCTTTACAAACGACAACTTTTTAAAAAGTAGATCAAAGGCCTGGAGAGAAGTTAAGAGTAATTGCTGATCTTGCAGAGGACCCAGGTTATGATCATAGCAATCACATGTCTGTTCACAACCATCTGCAATTCCAGTTACAGAAAATCCAATGATGCCATCTTGGGACCTCTTTGAGTACCAGCACACACACATATGGTACACATACATACATGTAGACAAAACACTCACACATATACTTTTAAAAAAAATTAAGTAAGCCAGTGTACATATATGCATGATAATATAAAATAAATCTGCACCCTTGAGCAGTGTATAACCACATGCAAATGGATTTTACTCAGCAATGTAACAATGGTAAAATTAAGCACTAAAGAGTAATTTTATCAGCATTTCAGTGTAAGATAGGAGAAACAATTAAAATTATCTTAGGTAAGGAAGTAATTAGCCTACAAGCACCATATATGAAACTATAGCAATAATATCTACTTCAAGGTAACAATATCTCTTGGGTATGGTTCCATGGTCACTCCTTAAAATAAAGCACAATATAGGTAGCTTTCCCAATATTAAAATGCCCCAATTGCAGAGGTACCCCAAGAAATCATAAAAATAGAAAAACTTCAATTGAAGTCAATAATCAATTCAAGGTGGGTTTGTATTTTCAGTTTTTACACTAAAAGTTTGCTCAGTTTAACCATTTTTCTCAATTCTCTTGATTGTTTGAAAATTTCATACACTCATATAATGTGTTTTGATCAAATCCATCCCCCATTCCCCCCACTCCAATTCCCCTCCAAAGTCCCTACCACTTCCCCCCTCCCAACTTTATATACTTTGTTCTCTAAACTTGCTGATTCCATTTAGTGCTGCTTGTAGGGGCCAGGGTATAGGACCATCTCCTGGGGCACGTTAACCTCCCCAGGAACACATTCCAAAAGGAAGACTAGCTCCCCTTCCACCAGCAGCCACCAATTACCAACAACTCCTCAGCTAGGAGTACGACGCCTTCCTAAGCTCCCCCCACTTCCATGCTGGGATTTGGGCTGCTTTGATTTTGTATAAGTTTGGATGTGTAGTCATGACCACTATGAATTCCTTTGTGGAAAGGCATTTATTTCATCCTGGCAAATACTGCTTCACTGCAGATGGCTGCTCTCCCTGACTTTTAGAACCTTTCCACTGCTCCTTGGACAATGATCCCTGAGCCTCGTAGGGAGGGGGTGTAATGTAAATGTTGCATGTAAAGCTGAACACCCCACAGCCTCTCATTCTTCCCATATTGACCAGTCGTGAGTCTCTGTTCCATCTTATTCCCTCTGGTAAGGAACCAGTAGAGTTTTCCACCATTCCACAAAGAATTAGAAGAAATCAACAAGTGTGAGCTGGAGCACATGACACAAAATCCTGACTCAGGAACCTGGTAGCCTCCACTTCCTGCTTGTTTTCCACTCAGCCTTGCCCCTGCTAGGTAGACCTGCTTGTTTGTGATCCTCTACCACTAGATCATTAAAACCCAGGCTTGGAGGTCTATCGATGACCACTTAACTGGCTAAGCTAGCACTTTAGCTTCTGTTTCCTTGACTCTGAAAAGTTGTTAGTGTGTGACATCATTGACCAGTGCTGGAATGCTGCTATCTGTTGTTGAGTCAGACCTCGAATAGGTTCAGAATCTCATTATGAGCAAGTGTCCTTCTACAGTTTTTCCTGGACTTTCTTATTGCTCAACAAAGGGCTGCCTTTGCAGGTCAGTATCTCCTGCAAGTTTATGTTTCCGTGTGAGACAAAAGATAACAACTGCACCCTAGCTGCAAAGAGGTGGAAGAGCCTTTAGCATCAAATGATGATAAGCATGTGACACCTAATCACAGCCCTCAGAAGACAGTCTCCCACTCTCCTACCTATTGACCCATGGCACCTTCCTGACAATCCTGCAAAGAAGGAAGCAGTGCCTACCTCCCATTCCCTATGCTTGACCAACTAGGAGTTTGCATCTCAGAATATTAACCTGTGCCTAAAGTCAAACAGATGTGAATTGGTAGTGACAAGATATTAATCTAGGTCAAGCCAGATGCAAAACCAGAGCCATCGCCACCATTCACGCATCATTCAAGCATTACTGCTAAATTAAGTCCAGTTTGTGGACAAGGTCTACTGAGGATCCAAGGTGGGCTGGGCAGGTTTCAGTGGTAGAAAATTGCCATCTATGTGGTAGATATTGAGTAGCCTTGGCAATCTGCCTACAAAAGACGTTTCAAAGCTTGCTTTGGGTAATCACCAAGCCTTTTTAGGAAGATTGGTAGAAGCAGCACCACTTGGTGTGGGTGTGAAATGGGCAAAAGCAAAGACGTTTTCTCGATGATAAAGCTGTTTCAAAGACTGGCTAGAGAAGCTAGGGAGTCTCATGACAAGTGTTTCTGAGACATTCAAAATCATTGTGTTACTGTTAAACAGAACTAAATACCAATATTGGCAGCTAACGTGACTGAGGGGGTCACTGTTCATCTGGAATCTTCCTACATGTGGTCTGGTGGGACTCTTCGAGGGATACTAAACTGGGACCTGCTCCTTTCTAAAGATAAGAAAAATGATGAAATGATAAGTAACACACTCAAGACTGATTGGGAGGAGGCAGGGCTTGAACCTGGTAAGCAGGTCTGTGGAAGACAAATTCTCATCCAAGAGATTTGAAGTGGCTGTTGATAACTCTGATGTTATATGAATATATACTGTACTAACTGCCCTGTTCATGCCCTTGTTTCCTGAGGTTAAAGGTAATGACTTGCTCCAGTTCCTTGTCTTCACAAATATTGTCCATTTAGGATGAAATGATGGGTCTATCATGTTTTTCTTTACCATGTCAATGTATAACACATTGAAATGAACAGTAACTGAGAATGATGATGAGTGTCCATTAAAAGGGAACAAATTAAAGCCTGACGACACATCTTTACAAACACCTCAGCAATGCACATGACAGTTGTCTGATCCTTAAGGACACATTCAAAGAAAATGGCACTTTGAACTATAAATTTATTTGCACGGAAGTAGCAAGGCGTCACATGCCCTTGCATCTATTTCATATGTGATTCGGAGCCTGGTTTTGACAGCTAGTTCTAATAATAAAAAGGTTTTAAATGTAAGGTATAACAGCGTTCCAATCAGCGCCTAATCAGGGTTATGCTTTTCAAATTATATTGTATCTGCCTTCACCTCCTGCCTGTTATCTGCAATAAAAACAGAAGTGCTTGAGAAAAATCCTTGATCTGTGCACATATATTTTTAATATTAATATGTCAGGCCAATGGCAATAAGGATATTAGGGAAATGACGGAATTCTCCCCCAGCTGGACATGTTAATTGAGAAGCCAAGTTTGGGAGGCAAAGTTCACATTTGTGCAGATGGCGGGACAATGCCGAGTGGCGGCATAGGTCAGTGTCAGCCTCAGTCCCAGCTCTAATGGCTTGAGTCTCTGCGTCAGCTGGTCCCTCTGGGCTGTGTAGGTTGGGGAAGGCTGTCTCTCCAGTGTTTCTGCCCTTGACTCTGGGGTAGTAATTTCTCTTGAAATGTCAACGTGCCTTCTTTAAGAAAAGGGGGAGGAGGGCAGTCAGAGAATGAAAACAGGGGAGAAAACAAGTTTTATCTTTCTTACAAAAAGATGTAGAAATTCCAGTTCACACCACTCTTTTTTCACTTTTAACAATGAAAATTAAGACACTAAGCACTTTAATGGGGGAGTGGAGAATGTTATAATCATCTTAACAGAAGGATATGAGCTCTCAGGAAGCCAAGATCTTTGACTGGTCCTATATATGCTTCCTTTTAGATCTGGTTACGTTTAGAATTTATCTACATTTATTGCCAGTCTCCCACCTATCTCTTGTTGCCTTTAATATGATTTGCGTATCACTTCCCACTCATTAAATGCAGCAGTGTGGGACCACCGGTCATTAGTAGTTTTGGTTTCCTAAGTGATATAATTATTTATTATCTCTAATTAAAATTCAGAGTTTGGCTTTCAATGTGAGTTGGGATGGGAAGCCCATTTTAATGAAAAGATCAATTGTGAGTTCTAAATTTCTTTATGAAGGAGATAACTTATGTAATCATGGGTAACCTTTTTCAAGAATATTATCTCACTATTTATAAAACAATGCCTCCTTTACTTTAGAAATTTCCATTTGCATATGAAAAAGACATATTTATTGATGCTTTTGACTGATGCGCATTTTCCATTCAGGAATGCTCTTTTCAAATCATTCACACAGCTTTGGATTTCTCTTTTGAAAACGTGCTATGATTCTTTTAAAGATTTCATATGCATGTCTATGTATGCAGGCAGATACACAAGTAGCCGTTAAAGAGGCTTTCAATGGTTGATCTCTCTTTTTTTTTCTTTTTAATTTCTAATTTGAAAATCCTGAACCCTTCGTATTTCCGAAGCCGCTTGGAATAAGCAATGGTTCCTAATACTTTCTTCCATTCACAACCCTATACCTACATTTCTTTTCTTCTGGAGAACAAACCACACTGGTGTCTAACCAGGATAGTTTTAACCGAGCCTGTCTTGGGCTTCTACTGGATCAGTCAATTCATTTTCCCACATTATTTTTCCTGCTGAATGGCTTATGTCATTTTACTATTGAACACATTCAAGGACAAAAGAAATTGCTGTGTCACTCGGTACAAAAAGATGTCCTTCTGAAATTATTCTCATGGATTCCAATAAAGTAGAGTTGTCAGCAAGCACATTTCCACTCCTACATATAACTTTCCATGTTTCCAGTCATAACGCTGTTTCCTGAGGTCCTGTGAAGCAACAGACACCATGGCTTCACCACCACCTCCAACAAAAGGACATTCATGAATGGAACTTTACCTCCCTGCCTCATCTTTCCTCAAGCCTTCTTCGACTTCCATATCAATGCTATAATTGTTGGGGATTTTTTACATGTGAATTCAGGACCCATGAAGCAGAGCTTAGAAGTAGGCTGAGTAAGCTGAAGAAGTTTCCCCTGAGTTTTCTTAAAATTTATCAGGAAAAAAAAAAATGATTCTTGACTTTGTCATCTAATCACATGTGTGTGGTCCCTTCTAATTAAGCAAGTTAGCATATTTGGCATCTATGTTTTATGCATGAGAATGTCAGGCTTTCAGATTACTTCATTCGGGGACCACAATGAAAAGATCCATATAAATATCTTTATCCAGGTTGTGACAGACAATGTCATTGCCAGAAGAAGAATCAGTCACATACCCAAAATATCCCTCTAGATCAACCAAAGCTGGAATTTTGCATTTCCGTGGTTATTGATAAAGAGACCATGATGTTTCTTTAAGGGGAAGACTTTCCATTAAATACCTTTATTTTATAGACCTAGATATCAAAGTCATATGGACAAAAACTTATCAGACATAACTTATTTATTTAGTTAAGCAAATTAATTTACTTTTGTTCATTTGTTTTTGAGACAGAGACTCACAGGATAGTTGAGACTGGCCTGAAATTCTTGATGTAGCACAAGGGGGCCTTGAAGTCCGGACAATCCTCATGGCTCAGCCTTTTCAGTGCTAGGATTATGGGCATGATCCACGAAGCCTGGCTTATTTTATACATTGTGAACGCTTTAATTTAATTTTGTTATTCATACGTATTTAAGATGGTTGCTGAATGCCAGGAACTAAGTTAAGTGATTGGGAGAAATAACAATAAGAGTAGTTTTGTCCTTGATCTCAGAAAATGGTAGAGGAAGTTGACATACACCTAACTAAATCTTTGGCAGTGACAGACAGGGGAGCATAGAGCAGAAAAGGAAGTCAAGCTGTGTGGCTTTTAAATGGATATATCACTTGGCTTGCAAGGCAGTTAGCATCCTGTTCACAAGAAAGGCGTTGAGGATCAGACCCAGGGAATGTCAATCACAGCTCTGCCACAGACCAGGTGAGTGGTTCTTGGCTTCTGTGTTCTCATCTGGAGAATGAACATGCAAATCATTTCTGCGTCAGCCAGTGTACCTAGAGCAATGGGTATGAATTGCAGAGAGGCTGTGGAAGGGGCAGACGGGCCCTGTGAAATACAGCCTCCTGAGGAATGCGGTTGAGATAGGAGATGACAATTGTGTTTTTAAGTGTTGGGTCTGCTTTATAAAACCTATTAAAAGAAAAGATGAAAAACAAAGTCTACCTGAATCAAAGAGGAAATAAGAAAAAAGTCAATATATATTGGTGAAAACATTGTGAATTTTAATTTAGAAAAGAAACTGGATTTGATAGACCAGAACCACATGCAGTACTACAAATTAGTTCATTCAAAGTTGTGAGCATACTGCCCTGGAAGTGGATGTACATACATAGTGAAGTCACCAGTGCCTTCTACATGTCAATAATTGCATTTTCATGGTGAGTATCTGGAAGAGACTTCTTTCTTAGAGCTGTGTATATCATGTGCTTGCTAAAAACAGAACTACAAATTAATTAAAAACCTCTAATAAGGGAGTAAAGTCTGACGCAAGAGGTGTGTCATTTATAAAATATTTTGATTAGTGATTGTTAATCTGGATTACTTGGTTTTATTTATTTTCATGAGTCTAACTTTTATTTTAACTTAGGAAGATGAGCCTTAACATCTCCCATTAAACTAATAGAGATATCAGGTTGGTAATACAGAACGATACATCAGTCTTCACAGTGAAAAGTAAAACACTCCTTTGGTCTTAGCTCTTTTACACTCACTTCTGTTTCTGTAATTTCATATTTTAGGATGCTCCAGCATAACAGGGAAACCTGATTCTACAAAACATGAATAAAAACAGGTAGGGTGGCATAAATCATTCCGCTGATTTTTCTTTCAAAAAGCAATCGAGTGTTTAGAGTAGCTTTCAGTCTCACATTCTCCCTCTTTCCCCCAAAGTACAAAATTCATCTCAGCTGTCTTCATCATGTATTTTTTCATCAAATCATTTAAATGATTCCTGGTACCCCTGTTAAACATTAATGAATGCTGCATTAGTGTCAATGGTAGATCTAAGACATTCTAAACTTAATTTCAGACTTGATCTCTTGTAGTAATAGTAGATAAATATTGCTGCACTGTTCTCAGTGTTAATGCAAATCATAGAAGCCTCAGTGTGTCCACTGACAATTCATTTAATGCTCTGGTCAACTTGATTAGCATTGATTCAGCGTATACAAGGGTTGTTACAGAATCTGGGCTGCATGTGGTCAGTAACAATATAATTACTTACTGTAAGCATGTCCACAGATATGCTCTATATTTCATTATTATTACCACAGCTTATTCACATGAAATGATGGTAGGTCTTCACATCCACAGTCTTTGACCACAGCCCCAAGCAGGTGTTTGCTTAATACTTTGGTCAAAGATCAGTGAGTTAAAGGTTAGGCCACGGAGAGTGAGAATAGAGGGGTCACTGCACTTGCAGGAGGAGGGTGAGACTTGATCTTCTTGGGTCTGGAATGGTCGAACCCCAAGGTCACCCATTAGTGATCCTGCCTTTAAGGACTATGAGATGTCAACAATAAATTCACCGTGCCAGAACCTTTAACCCTCTTAATGCTGTGAACACTGGGAGTCAAGGCCAAAACCCTTGAGGAATGGACCCAGGGAGAATTATTCAAACAATTGTCTGTGAGATGTGGCCTTTGTGTGCTAAGGACTTGCTTCTGTTAGGGCAGACAGCTAAGAAAAAAAAAATGTTAATATTTGATGTTCAAACTTCCCATACACATAATACATCAAGCACAGGCCATAGACATGGTGAAAATACCACGACTGAATTGTAAGGGCTTCATTTTCATCACATCTGTAACCCAGTAACAAAATTCTTAATATAAGATGCATCCCTGCCCACATTTAGGCCAATCAATCCATTAACGATAATGGAATTAACATATGACAATAAAGAATTTCTGCCTTAGTAAAGAGTAACATAGTGAAGTCCACACATTTTGAGAAAGACTAATACTTAGACCTCATTTTACTTAACATAAAAATTACTCTACCAAGTAGCAATCTCCAAGTTTATTATCAGGATTTGAGAAACATGGATAAAGACAGAGACCATACAAGCACAGATATTATTAAAGAAAATGTGGAAGTCCCCACCTTATCATAGTTTAAAACGTAAATTGAAACATTTTGGGCTGAAGAGCCCCATACATGTCTTAATTGTATACTATGATAATTTCTAAACTTCAGTGATGTATTAAGTTCATCACTTACATTATAACGTCTTTACCTGCAGCTCACAGCCTCATATGGGTCCGATAACTGAAGGCACAAATTGCAAAACACTTGGCAACAGACAATAACCAAAAATCAGTTCAGTGATTTCTGAAGAATCTGTGGTGTTCTGGCAAAGCTCACGCATATTGCATCATAGGTTCTGAACACAGAGCAGGCAGTTGGTCCTGCACATGCCATTACGTGGTGTAAGACACATTCATTCAAACTCAGGACTGTTGTGTGCTATGAACTGCTGTGTCTTAATATGCAAACCAATTTTTCTGCTCTTAGCAAACCATAAAGGATTTATTATGCAAAATAAGTCCTTTTCGTATTTTCTGATTATCATTCCTCAGTATCTAAGTATCAAATTAATATATATCTCTGGATTGTGTTCTGTTAGCAAGTTTGAAATTAAAATTTTATGTTTGAGTTGCTGACGTGAGTTTATTAAAAAATAACATTAGATGAGTTTTGACATGAGATTAGGGCAGAATTTTCAATAATTTCTGAAATAGTTCTAGACATACTTCTGCATTTAATACTACATACTTATGCAAAGCAGTGTTCTCAAAATTGATGAGAACCAAATCAAAACATCAATCAACTCTGAAGAACACACTGAAGATGCTTTACATGTTTTGGTATCAAATATTCATCCAAGATTTAACTTTTTATATAAAAATGAACAAGTACATCCATCTCATTATTATGTAAATGTACTTTTGTCGTGGTAAATGATAAAATCATATGTAGATCAAAGAATTTCTTTATTACTTACTATCAGTAAATGCTAAGTTCATATGTCTATTTTATAGAGCTGTATACTGGGGTTACATAAAAACCTCTCAAGAGAAAGGAGAGTAGGGACAGTCCAAGGAGTCCTACTATAGATATGTAGATTGGACATGCTTAGACTTAGTTCAACTGTGAATATGCCTTTTAAATTGAACTTTTGAAATCCTTAACATGGCCACTCTACTCCTCAAACATGGAATTTTTTTTTTTTTTGGTTCAATCCATTGTTGGAAAGCAAGTTTTCTTCAATATGTCCCTCAGGGTCTGAGAAAAATCACCTATTGTCTTAGAGATAGAATAATTTCATAGTTCTAGAAGAAGCATCTTTCAAATAGTCAAAACCAGTGCTAAGAAGTGCATGCCTCTGTACAAAGCTTGTAGGTTGGTTTATGCCAGTGGTCCTCAACCTTTCTAATGCTCTGACCCTTTAATACAGTCCCTCATGTTGTGGTAACTCCCAACCACAAAATTATTTTCGTTGCTACTCCATAACTATAATTTTGCTACTGTTATGAATCATAATGCAAATATCTGTGTTTTCCAATGGTCTTAGGCGACCCCTGTGAAAGGGTCATTTGACCCCCAAAGGGGTTGCAACCTACAGGTTGAGACTCACTGGTTTATATTATCAATGCACTGGTTTTTTAAATAGGTTAGTGTCCTGGAAGACAAGATTAATATGTAATTAGTTTTTTCTTAACAACTGATTTATGAATCACCTGGTTTGGTGTGGTCCTAGAATTGATCAAGACTAGCATTAGTTTTCAACAGCAGTCGCGGTTTAGATGATAAGCTATATGATTACTCTGACCAGAAACATACGTGCTGTGTGAAAATGATGACATACATGACAGGCACTGGATGGTATTATATGAAGAAGTGCAACAGTCTGCTGTTGAACTAAGGAACTTAAAATGCAGTACCTGAGACAGACAGGTTCCAGGTTGGTCAAAATGTTTCAAGTGCAAAGAGTTGTGGGAAAAGAGAGGAAAGAGAAATTCATCCTGATCGGGGGAACTCACAAGGAGCAGGGGCAGTAAAATGAAAATGTGCTTCAAAGGAAAAGCACATTGATGAACCTGAAATACAAGTTATATGAGGGAGACGTAGGCAAGCCAGAAAAGCTGCCGACCCATAGGATTTTGAAGAACTAAAGAACCTAGATTTGTCCTATGAAAACCTAGGAGTCAGTGCCAGAGTTGTGTCCCTAGTATCTCTCCATGGAGGAATGATTCCAAAGACCCGTGTATAATAAACTCTGCCGACACTCAGGTCTCATATAAAGCAGTATAGTATGACTTTATAACTTATATATGCCCATGCTAGGCTGCTTACAATACCTAACAAGGCAAATGCTACATAAATATTTTTATATTGTATTTTTAAGGAATAATGAACAAAATTCATTTGTATATGTTTAGCACACATGAGAATTTTTAATTTATTAATTTTTTAGTAATTTTATGCATGACTACTGCATTCACATTATTTCATCCCTCTCCCTTCCTCCAACTCTTCACATGTCTCCTCTACTCCTCAAAGTCATGAGAGAGATTCACACACACATATGCATATGTGCGTGCAAATATAACCTGATGAATCTATTTAGTGTTACATGTCTGTATGTATGTTTAGGGCTGACCGCTAGGGATTGGCTAACCTATGGAGTGTGGGATGGGAAGCAGGGCCTGGTCCCTGGGGAAGACTGACATTTTTCTCTCAGCAGCCATTAGTTAACTGTAACTTTTCATCTATGAGAGGACCTTTGTGAGATTTCCCCCATATGTGCTGGATGTCAACTGGTGGTGTCATTGTGTTTGTCTTTCTAGGCAAACATGTTGAGATTTTATGGGTGCCACTCTCCTAGCATATAGAAGACAATATCTTACAGCAAAAGCCCTTGTTCTCTGGCTCTTCTCTTCTCACTCCCTCTTCTGTGATCCCCTCTGAACCTTGGGTATAAGCTGTGTTGTAGACGTGTTAACTGGGTGTGGACATCCTATGGTCAGTTATTCTCTGCATTTTGACTAGTTGTGGCTTTCTGCAAGGGTCTTTGCACAAAAAGAAGCTGTTTTGATGAGTAGTGAGAGAGACACTTATCTTTGCATAAAAGGATAAGTTTACAGAATCAAGACAGAAATTCTAAGGATTTATGAAAGTGTCAGTAGTGTGTTCCACTTTAGGCCCCATGACCTAACCAGGCACAGGTAGTGGACAACATTTACAATACTAGGCATCAATTCACTCCTGCTGAGTGGGCCTTATGTCCATTTAGATGGCTATTGGTCACTCCAAAGATATAAATATCAATATTGCACCCTTGGAAATATTTTGTCATACTGGTCATTCTTGTGATTCATAGGCACCACAGGTGAATAGGATTATTGATTGTTTTTTTTCTTCCTAGGGAACTTTCACAGTGCCTTCAGATACTATGAGAGTTAGTCCTCAAAGAGGAGGCTTCCAGGTTAGTGCCACTCAATTCTTTCAAGTCTTGTATCCAAAGTGTGTGTACCTTGAACAACGGGGTCTCCCCCTCATGTTCTTGGAAGTAACACAGGCCAATGGCAACAGCTACATTGTTTTGGGGGTTTCTTGTGCCTGGCACTGGGGTTTTGTCAGGTAGTCTGTGGCTCTGGAAGGGAAGTATTATCACCTCAAATTGCATAACTTCATTTCAATTATTTATGTACATGTATTGTACACACACATGATAGATAGATAGATAGATAGATAGATAGATAGATAGATAGATAGATATACTTTAAGTAAACATAAAGCGATGTGCTTGCCTGTGGTTTATTCACACATCCTTGATGTTATTTATCCTTCCCCCTCATCTCTACCTTTGTATTTCCCTACCACCCCCCTCTGCGGTTAATATACGCCCCTGTTTTTCCCAAGTTTTTTAAAAAGCATTTTTTGATGGGGTTAGTTGAATTTGACAATGAAGGACCTACAGATGAGGGGAGCCAACTGCATTTATTATCCATATTTGCATTTGGTGGGAGATATTAGAGAATGTTTTAAAGGATACTGTTATAAGCCAGGGAGAAAAGAAAAGGCATGATTGATTCACCAGCAAGGGGGGTACCTAACAATTCACTAATGTGAGGGTACCAGGCCTAGCAAAGCAACTCTCAGTTACCTTTCAAAAGAAGCTCAACTTTATTGCTATCACAGTCATTGTAACTCTTTGGCACCTGAAAGAATACTGAAGAAGTGTCTTGCCCAGATTCACAGCCCATCAATGCAGAGACTTGGTTTGAACCTAAATTATGCAACCACCCCAAAACTCTCGTGTCCTTTGTATGCAACTCCATTATGTCTCTCTGGAGCAGAAGTAGGTAGAAACTTCGTAAGAGGATGCGTTTTTGAACAATATAAATCAAATTCATGTTTGGTCATTTAGGAAACCTACTCAATGAAAAAAACCTATAATTTCCTTTTGAGTGATGGATGATGTCTACTTAAAGGCAATGAGGAGGCTAAGAGCAGCGAGGAGACTTCAGAACAGCTGTTGGATTGTTAGGACATGTGAATTCGGTGTGCTACTAAACGTGTTTCATAAGTTGCCATTGTATATACCATCTCTGTGAACCCAAGGAATAAAAATAAACTAAGAATTCTGGGAGGTGGTGAAAAATCCCACCAAGGTTACAGTCTTCCAAAAGTAATGACCTCCAGACCCAATAGTTCCTTCCTTTCTTCTTATCATCATTTCTATCACAAACAAGAAACTAGCAGAATTCTAAAACACCAAAACTCAACATAACTGAAATGGCATACTCCATGTGAAAGACACAGAGACAGACAAACAAAGAGGTAGGGAAGAGATTCCTTTCATCAAAGCCCACTTGCAGCCACATGAAAAGTCTAATGAAATTAGTCGATGTCTTTTCCAAGAAAAAAAAAAGGCATTGATTTCTACAAATCTGTGCTGAAGAGTCCAAGAGCGAGAGGAAGAAAGGGTGGGACACTTCGCCCCTTTGTGAAAATATTGATAGACATCCCCAAAATGACCTAGAATCATGATCAATTAAAGCCCGACTCCTGGTGAGGTTTGAGAATATTTAGCACATTGACGGGCCGCCCCCTTCTCAGGCGTACTGTGAAAGATGCTGGGTGCACCTGTTCATTTTGCTCTCATTACACAAGAGTATATTTTCAGTTGGAATTATTACTTTCAACAAATGAAATCCCTATTTTATTCAAGGGAACAGATATGTTTAAATGATTCTGTGCAGTGAACACATATACCCAAGACAACAGAATTATTACAACAAATTATGTAACCTGTTTGGATTTTCCCCTCAAATCTCAAGCTATATTTTCCCCTAAAAGTAGAACATCCACAGCATGTTTCCATTTTGGTAAGTATACATTATTGTTTGCTTTTTCCTCCTCAACTTCAAACAGCCTTTGCAAATAACACACTTTTCTAAAAATAAGGTATGGCTGTAAGATGATAGAAGGAAAAATATGGTTTTATGGTTGTCTAACCATGATTTTTTTAAGAAAGAGAGAGAAGCAAGCTGCTTTAAAAACCAAAGGACAAAGAATATTTCATTATAAATTATTCATTACACTCATTTCGGATCAATACTTATAGATATTCACATGCTTTTTTAAAAAAAAAAAAGCGTGGGAGATTCTTTTAAATGTCATAATTTCCTCCTCAAAGCTAACGTCAGGAGCATAGCATTGTGTTGACAATGTATGTGTTCTAAAGGTGCATGCCCCATTACTCCTTGTAACTTGATAAACTGTGAGTGTGGGCAACCGGTCTACAGAAACGCCCAGGGCTGACCTGCCACTTTTTGCCCAGTTGCTCCATTTCATATGAACAAATCATCAGAAGCTGCTCTCCTTTTTCCACCAAGGGAGAAAAGAACTGCAGCTGCTATAGTGGTTCTCAGCCGAAGAATTTAAAGTCAGGGCTTTTATATTCAGCCCATGAAGCAGTGTTAAGCAACCAAGGCAGGTACCTCGACGTTCTGGGTCAGGGAGTCCTGACTCCGTCTCATAGTTTTTCTGGGGACTCACTTCTTGCCTATGGTCTGCTGGGAGCAGGTCTAAGGAAGATATGTCATTCGTTTTGTTTTGTTTCAGCGTGTGTAAAGTTGAGAGGGAGCTGGAATATGTACATGAGTATGTGGTTCCCTGTGTGCGTGCATGAGTGATCCAGAGGAAGAGACCAAGAGAGGGTATCTTCCCTTATGCCTCTGCGTTACTGTCCAGAAACAGGCTCTTTCGTCGAACCAGAAGCTCCCCACTTCAGTCTGGATGGCAGGACAGTTCTTGGGATCAGGTAGTCTCTGTACCCCACACCCCAGCGATGCTGGACTTAGAAGCATTTGCATCTATGCCCTGCTTTTTACACTAGAGCTGGAGTCCCCATGTTTGACTGTTCTCTCTCTCTTCAGCCCTAAAATAATAATTTGAAGACAGAACTTGAACCAGAGACTATTCTGCCAATATAAAATATTATCTGCTTCTCTCCTCCTGACCCAAGAAACTCAGGTTTCTCTTCCATGGGGGGAGGGGGGGTGTCAAGCATCCTCCTAGGTCTTCTGCCAGGAGTAGTATTGTAGCAGAAGAAAAATAACCTTCCAAAGCTGCCACGGTTAAATTTTCTATTCTGCTGAAGGAGGTGTGTGTGTTTGGGGGGAGGCGGTTCTTTTTACACCATCAGAAAACATGTTCATGGTACTTCTCAAGTTAAGACAATAGAAACAGTTAGTAAGAATGGAAAAGAATGTGAAAACAGGGTTTTTTTTTTCTCCCATCTGTCCTTCTTAATGCAAAGCAACTGAGTAAATGAAAGGATTTTGAAAATTCTGAGTGTAGTGAAAAAAAAAGATTCAAAGAGATCGCCACCCCTTTTCATGGCCTGAACAAACAGTTTTGCGGTGAAGAGGTGCAGCCAGTGGGATGGGAACACAACTGTGGCGGATTTTATACGGACAGTGACAAAGGAACACAAGGCAGTTCTACCCAAACCATGGAGCTCTGGGGCGGCCAGGTGCCCCATCTACATCTTCTTGTGCCACGAATGGGTGCTCACAGAACAATGGTGGGGCTTTCAAAGGGCAAGGAATTCAGCAACAAGGCCAGCATCGCTTTACATTGAATGCTACCACAGCAAGCTCTGGCGCCCTTTATTCTTGGTCTGAAAATGACCACTTCATTAAAATGGCTCCTTTCAGTCCATGCAATGCCTTCCCAAGTAGTAGCAGCAATTCAGCCACTGACTACATTAGGGTGTGTAATCTAGAATATTTTCAAATGATTTTAATTACCAAATGTTTTTTTTTTTTAATGTAATCTTCAGTTTGAAAGGCATTGCGTCACTAGGAACAGTCCTTATATCAATCAAATAAGAGACTTTTAAACCAAAACAGAAAACACGTCTGTGGAGTTGGATACTTTTAAAAACAGTTACAACAGCCCTTATAGAAAATTATTGAGAGTAATCTGTGCATGATTTTTTTTCCCCTAAGGTAGAGGCTACAGTCTGGTGAGGAATAAAGCATTTCAATTATATTTGCTTTTCCAGTCCACAGATACAGGCACAATTTCAGTTGGGTTTTCCTCTCTCTTGATCAGAAAAGCACAGCATCTCAGGGGCAAGGCCCATAAACACCCTTTCTATTTATATGTGAACTCCCCTGCATCTCACGAGGGCTGTGATGCAGTCCAGGATCTTGCTAGAAGCCTAAAGGCATTTCCTGAGAGGCTTCCTTACAAGGCTCCAATGCCTCCGTGGCTTTCCGCATCAGCACTCCCATCTTTGGGGCACGAAGATTGATTTTCTTTCTCCCTGCAAGTGAAAGTCCAGAGTGTGTGCCCCCTGCCTACTACCCTGAGAGTCGACAATACAACCACCAGATCAACTTGAAAAACTCGTCCAGGGGGAGCCTTCCCGCCACCTCTGAGCTTCTCACTAGGTTAAGTGCTCCATATATCAATGAAGGCAAACCCGCTCGGCCCTGGTTCCCACAACAGCTGCTTGCTGTGATTCCCCCCAGCTCAAGTTGTGATATGTCCTGCTCCTCCTGCGCAGGGGAGCCTGCCTATCCGTGGATGTATGAGCGCTTGGAATCCCAGAATGGAGTCTCAAAACTGGGGCTGGAAATCACATCTTGATCTAAGACCACAATAAAAACATCAAAGCACCTGGGTGTGGAACTCATTAATGTGACCATGCGCACACATGGGCTTAGGCAGATCACTAGTGGCCGTTTTAAATCTCAAACTGGCTTAACACATATGTGGATTGCCTGAGTATAAAAGGCTGACAATTTGCTATTCTGTTTTGTTTTGTGTTGGGTTTTTTTTTTTTTTTTTGGTTTTGTTTTGTTTTGTTTTTGATTTTAGAACTAAGGAAAATTCCCTTTTAAAGAAGACTTGACTGTTCAAGGCAGAAAACGAATTTTAAATTGAATTTTAAGTAAAAATGGAAAAGGCAAGATTTATCTTCAGTAAAATATCTATTTTCTGTGCATCAGGAAAGTGCTTTTACTTGCACAGTAAACTGGGTACCAGGAGGGAGTAGAATTAGATGAGAAGTTCAGACATATAATCTGGGGATAGATGAAGATAATTAACAAGAGGCTGGTGTTTCTAGTAATGTACATACAATCCTATTTAAAGCTTATTTTCCTTCCTGTGACACTGACTATGCGGCTTAGGTATCAAGGACATGATAACTACAACATGGCGTGTTTCCTAAGTGCAATGTTCAAACAAGGAAAATAAATCTCAATGATTAGAACCCAAATCCAAAGAACATGAAAGCTGTTCCAGTAACAGGTAGCCTGTAGTTTTATTTAGAAAAAGTACTTGACACTTTTCTCCTTATCATGTGGCCACTGAAATTTTCTAGAAGAAAGTTTAAAAACACACCATCTCCTTCTTTGAACCAAAGTTTAGAAATAAATACTGAATTGGATCAAGGTATAAAAAGTGATTTCACTTTTTTATGAGATTATCAATATAATAATTAAACATCCATTAAACTGATGACATACTTCATGTTTAAAATTTTAAGTTATTAGAATGTGATTTGTCTTTTAAAAACATCACCTATAGAGAATATAGAAAAAGAAATGTTTCATTATTGGCAAATGTGTTTTGTGGTGTTTGTACAATGACTAATTTAGTTAGTTTTGTTCTCTATACAATCAATATCTGCCTTAATATTTTCTGATATAAATTGAGCAGTAAGATATCAAATATTGCTATTCACCACAACAAATGCATACTAGCCATTTACATGCTGTTTATTGTAGGAGTCTTTATAAAGCAATTTATATTATAAATTAATTGTAAAATTAAATTTAAAAAAAATTTAACCAAGGAAGGGTTTGCCAGTGAAGACTGGGAGAATTTCTCCAGTATCAGGAGATCTCAATGTCAGATTCCTATCCAAACTTGTGGTTATATAGGATCACATAACTTCATGAAGAAGAGTGAGTGTGTTTATCTTTAATAATGAAAACCAAGGGAGTAGAAGGGACCCTTCTGTCTACTACTCTCATTAGCAAAATCCACACAAGCAAAATATCAAAGTCATGTTGATTGAACAACATGGAATAATCTTCGGTGGAGGGGGTGGTGATGAAAAGGCAGATTGAAATGATATGTCAAATATTAGTAGCCTTTTAAGACGTCATCGCCCATGGCCCTTAACCTCTTACAGATGGCAAACAGGGGACAGAGCAAACGAAATTAAGATGATAGTGTGATGACAGGAGCAGGTGGATTCCAGTTTTTATCCCCGTAGACACCAGAATGACATCACATCCTTTCAAAATGACACATTAATGAATTTAGCAACACCTGAACTTTTCTGGCGACAGCACCTTTGACACCAGCAGGTTCTCTCGTGTCAGTAATGATAGGGTTGTGTATCACCCTCCCTCTTCAGAGCTGATGGCAGAATTACCTTTTGGGCCCTAACAAGTTGACAGGGTTTCATTTTGCTCCCTCTTTTAATGAAATTTTCTTTGCAGGTGAACTAGAGAAGTAATGACTCTTCTTCTTCTTCTTTTTTTTTTTTTTTTTTTTTGTCTTGGAGGATTCCTAAATGTCATTGGGAGACCTAAGACATCTCAATCTCACTTAATGCAAACGGGAAGCCCAGGGTTTTTAAAGGTGAAATGGAGCTTGCTAATGAAGAAGTATCACTCTCCATGGGGCATGCTGCTTGTTAGTTCGATATAGGTGAGTGTCACAGGTTAGGGTTTCAGCCTGACCCAGGGTACGACTACACATGTCATCCTTTATTTATCAGGTTTTTAAAAACCATAAATGAATGGTTGGGAAATAAAAACAGCAAACTCTTCAACATTTTGGATCCAAAGAGAAAGGTAGTAAGTTCTTGCCTCAGAAATTTGGGGTGATGGAGTCCTAAGTATGATAGAGTTCAAATGTGTCAATTGAAGCATGTGAACAGTAAAACTGAACAATAAATACAACTCCCCATTTATAGGAACCAGAAATCTAAGTTTTTCATTTCCAGTTTCACTCTCTTTATTTGTCCCATGAGTGGCAGTAGTTTTGTGGCTATACATTTGGTTCATTGCTTTTCTTTCTCATAATAAATATGCAAGAAGTATAGTACTTGTGATGACCCTTAACTTACAAATTATTGTGAGTCAAAATCGCATAGGCAATCTCTGTCTGCTTCATTTTCTTTTCTTTAATTTTTTTCCCCTGATATTACCCATCCAGCTGGTTACCATCTGGGGAAAATATAAAAAAGAAAGGCCAATTCAGGAAGTGACATAAAATCCATCATGGGTGAACAAGACAAAGCTTACCCACAAAAACAAAAACAAATGTAAAGCTCAAGGGCTGGACCAGAACAGAGAGGGTTAACAAACCAGTATCAGCTGTCATCTCACAGCCACTTTCAAATGGCCAAGAAACACTGAAAGTAATATCCCAAATTATTAACTGATAATATGTTCAACCCAGCAAAGCTCATTAGCACACTGCACTTGGCCTGTGACAATGAGTTCCTTTCCTTTCCTTGTTTACCTGAAAATCTGTAATTGCCACCACCAAAAAACTGCAACAGCCCAGCAGATCTGTTTGGAAACGCAGGACCTAGCTACTTGGCTCTTGCAGTCTGTGGACAGCAGCATCTCGCTCTCTGCTCCTCCTACCATTTAGAAGCCCTGTAACCAGGAATGGTGAGGTTTACTTCCTTCTCATAAAATGGAAATTATTCCCTGAAAAGATGAGCATGGTTTCTGAATGAAAAGCATTTCCATGCATCGTGGCCTCCAAGGCTGTTTGAGAGAAAACGTGAAATTACATTTGGTTCTAGCAGGTAACAATAATGACTTTTTCACCTGTCAACTGCAAGCTTAAAATTCCCACACATGTGGGCCACTTCTGCTTCGTGAGCTCTTTGAATTTCAGCTGCTTTGCCTTTCAGCGCCTGGTTTCTCTGGTGCCTCCTTTGTGTCCGAGACTCTCACACTGGGTTCTCCCTCTTTGGTGCTGGGCTTTCTTTTCACAGTGACATTTCAACATAAACAGTCAATATTCATTACCTCAAAGGAGACTTCCCTCCTATTGCTGACCAATTAAATACCAGCTGAGATAGGCAGACAAAGGTAAGGGAGCTGTAACACAAGACAGGCTTAGAGTTTCTTCCCTGCTCCCTTTCAAGGATGAAAAATTGTAATCAAAACAAAGAGAGCTGGGGATTTAAGGGCTATCTGTGTCCGACAAGCACAGTTCCGTTGGATATTATGTCTCCCTATCTTTTCATCTGACATGCTGCAGGGAATGGAAATTTTGCATTATTTTTTGTTGTTGTTTTTAATAATTCACCACCATGAATTTTTGAGGTTTCACCAAGAAGGACAATCAGCCCTTAATTAGTCCCTGATTGAGGATGGCCATATTGGCTTAAGCTGTTGCCTCGGATGCTGGTGGACCTGACCTTTATTTTCTTACTCCACTGCCTAATTTGATTTAGCTTGATTTCTGTATTTCTCCAGCACACAAGAGCAGCTCAGGAGGCGCCACTTAGAACATCTGTTGAGACTGAGCCCTTTCAGATGAACTCACTACGTACCGGGAATTGCTGGGAATGGCTGTGAGGCTCCTCAGCTGAGTCCTCTGAACTGTGCCTTCACTTAAGGGAAGGAAGGGGGGAGAGTATTCTCGTAGATTCCCTTGAATCATTAAACAGCTCAACTTCCTTCTCACCCCCAGGCACCCCTCCCCCTACACACACACACACACACACACACACACACACACACACACACACACACACACACACACATTCTCTCTCTCTCTCTCTGCCTCTCTCTCTCTCTGCCTCTCTCTCTCTCTGCTTCTCTCTCTCTCTCTCTCTCTCTCTCTCTCTCTCTCTCTCTCTCTCTCTCTCTCTCTCTCTCTCTCTCCAGGATGCACAGAGAATGCAGGGTTCTTCTGGAAGCATTTTCTTAGGAAATATGGATAATGCTCTTGTTATGTGTAAATTCTGCATATTTCAAACTCACTCTCTCTCACATACACACAATCTGGAATAGCTGACATGCTCCAAGTTGTGAGACTTTTCTTCCTCGCACATGAATTGTGCAACGAAGAGGGCATTCCGGATTTTCCCTCTGGAGGAATCTTCCTAAAATTTTATTCACCTACACAGAACAGTCTCCACATTGGAAGGGAGTCACACAACGCACTTTGTTTTTTAGCATTTGAACTATAACCTGGATACAAAGGGCTGTAACTCCAACTGCTGTCAAGACTGTCTCCCCAAAATCAACATTGTCTTTAGGGGTGACCTGAAAGAGGAAGGCTCCGTATCCAGAAGGCCCTTGGGACCTGTTCATTTTCATTAACTTGCATACCCCTTCCTAGCTTCCTCACAAAAGCCAAAAGCAGTTGCAATGTTCCTAAAACAAACTGAGATCCCTACTCAATGTCCATTAAAAATGAAAAGGAGTGATCAATACTCAAGCAATGCCCAGTTCGAACTATGTGTGTCATATTAATTAGCTGCTCCGCAGAAGTGGTGTCCCAGTTTAATTTTCTGAGAGCCCCTCATGAATTATTGCTTTGCTTTGTCTCATGAAAACGAAGGCACAGTGAAGGGTAAACTTTTATTTATCTGGGTATGTTTTCTTATATAAAGAAAAAAGACTTTTAGTCCATAGGAATTATGGGCTTTCCCCCCTCCACCTTAGATTAGGTGAATTTAATCATGAGAGAATTGTATTTTCTGTTTGTGCTTCTAGCAGCTAGAGGGCACAAAAGAATGCTTTTACTTTGCCTTGCCTTTTTTTTTTTTTTTTTCTCCACTGAATGGAACTATACAGACTCAGAAATAAACAGAACGCAAGAGAAACTGGGGGTTTTATTGCACTTCCCTTCTGTAGATGTCATTTAAAAAAAAGTCCCTTCCAACAGGAATATAAATTCCAGATGAGAATGGTATATGAGTGTGGCCTATGAGAACTACGTCTTCCTAAAACAAAGAGTAAATCCCAAAGAATGAGAAGCTTCAACATGGGGTGAAATGATTCCAAGTTTGTACCATCATTATGTTTCCAAACTATTTTGTAAAGCTCTTTGTTCAAAAGCAATGTAAACACATGTTTAACCTTTATCATTGGAGCATCTTAAATATTAATGTTGGTTGTGCTTCCGCATTAACAACATCTATTATTTTTGCGCTGATAAGAGGCTTACAAGAATAAACATGAAAGGCTTGGAGCAACCTCCCTGTCAATTAAGAAGCAGTCAGCAGTACTTCAAGTACACACTTCCAGCAGATCCCAGCAACTGGAATCAGACCGAAATGCACGCTTCCAGCCATGAAAGAGGCCCCACCCTACCACTATAAGTTCGTAAATCATCTCCCGTTCACACTTACACACCCCCGTCTTGTAAAAAGCTGGCTACTAGGACTCAATAGTAGAAGGCATTTTTTTTTTTTTTTGCACCATTTATTTGAAAGCAGAATAGTTTGGCATTTTGCTGCAAGAAACACTAATAAACCTCGGGAGGAGTCACATCTGTTGCTGAAGAACAAAATGGGTTGGGCCTCAATAGCATAATATATATAAACACTTTTTCCCCCTAATGAACTGTACCACCCCCTTAGGCATAAATGAGTTGGATCTGGATAGAGTACCATTTGCCAAATTGTCAATTGCCTACATTTATTTTGGGAGTGCACTAAACAGAGTGCTAATTGCCTTGTTTAGCACTTTCCTTTCTTTCATTTGCACTGGTGTAAAATCTTAGTAAATTAACTCAAGGCTTTTATTATGTAGGTAGCATTTGAACAACCAAGAATTAGTGAGGAGGCAGCATGAAAGGACGGATGAAAGAGGAGTTGGCTCTACCCAGAATGCCATTTATATGTCCCTTGAATTAAAAGGATGGAATTAACTTTTAATCCTTGGGCTTTTTAAATTGCTGATGTTAACATGGAATGTATTACGCAGCCATTTTATTCAAATTTGCTCACTTAAAATGGGTGGAATGTTAACAATCATGATCATATGGGGAAAGTGCAGCTAGCTGTGTTCATTCATATACACAAGTGTATATATTAAGATTCATTCCAAATAGCAATTTATGTAGTTGCAGTCAATTGCATAGTCAAGACTCTGGCTTACTGTTAAAGACAAAACACTCCAAAGTCATTACCATCCACCACTTTGGAGCAGCCTATGTGAAATGTGATAAGTGTTTCTGAATCCCTAGTACTAGGTTTCTCCACTGACACAGTAAGCCAAATCGAGCCGAATTAAAAGGTAAAGGACCTGGTTTAATCCGAGCAATGCATTCCCAGGTGATCTCAGGAGAAGAGGAGAAATCACATGACAGGTCTATGGACCAGTGCTTAAATACCCTGTAGCCTGGATATTGAGCAGCTCTGGGGGAGGAGCTGCCACTTGGTGGGCTTTCTGAAAGGGGCAGGGTTTGGAGAGAGAGGAGGGGAGCTGAGGTGGAGCTTCAGAACAAAATGAGTTGAGAGCCTGCTTGCCATTCCTAACGTACAGGTGTGCACTTCAGAAAAAATCATTTCTGACTTAGTGGCGCTCCGAATGCAGTGTGTGCTGGCTGTTTGCCTATGCGGGATGGCTCAAAGCAGCCCTAGGCTAAAGGTCCCATATTCTTACAGGTGGCCTCCAGTGGGGGGAAATCCAACAGGAGGCTCTGTGAAAAAGCTATGTGAAACAGTGCCCTCAAGAGAAAACAGATTTTCTTCTTCTGCGTGTGCCTAGCTTGGTTTTATTCACTGGGCTTGCAGATTCTCTCACAGCCAGGGTGAAGCCCTTAATGTTTCGCTGTTGCAAATGTTGATTTGAAGTGGAAATCAATGATGGAGTCCATCATCTTTGTTTGTTTTCAGACTTTCTCCCCCTTGAAAGTCATATTAGCAACTCACAGAGACTGAAGCAGCATGCCCAGGGCCCTCATGGGTCTGTACCAGGTCCTTAGCCTATGTATTAAGGCTTCCAGTTTAGCTTCTTATATGGTATTCCTTAGTGTGCTAATGAGTGTGGGTCTTTGACTCTTACCCCTTGTCTTGGGCTCTTTTCTATCTTTTGGTTGGTCTTTTCTAACTTAGATGTGATAGTTTTGTTTTATCTTATTATATTTGTTATATTTTGAATGAATGAATGAATGAATGAATGAATGAATGAAAATCTAGCCACTAGGGTAAAAGTTAATGGCTAAGCTGTCATTTATATCTGCTGGGAAAGGAGAAAATCAGTTTTCTCTGATGGAGTGACACTGGGTCTATCAATCAGTTCAAGGCAGATTTCATGTACAGGAGTGGTTGAACAACAAATAATGGACTCCACAGCCTTTTGTGTGTGCTTTTATTTGGTGTGTTTCTTGTTGTTCTGTTTTATTTTGTCTTCTTGGTTTGAGGGGTTTTGTTTTTGTATTGGGTTTTGTTTTTTTTTTAAAGTTGGGTAGGTAGGGAGGAGGAAAAGAACTGGAAGTCCTTGGGGGAGGGAAAGAATATGAGCAAAATGTATTTAAATTTAAAAGTCATTTTAAATAATAAAAAATATAATAAAAAAGTAAAGTCATATTAGCTGTTCATAGACAGAAGTCTACCCACAGAGAAAGCTGAATGATGGAAAGGTTGTGTTTCAACGGCTTCTTGTTACTTATATTAGTCTCCCATTCATAGAATTTATGTTTTAAGATCTTACTGTTTGGCCCTTACTGTTAAGAACATTAACTTCATAAATGTGTTTCAGATCAGTTGTGGTGATACACCTTTAAGAACTTGGGAGGTTGAGGCAGGAGAATCAAATGTTTTATCTTCTTAGGCTAAAAAGACTAGTCTAGGCTGCATAGTGAGTTCCAGGCCAGCCTATAGAATTGGAGCCATGGGGACAAAGCGGGAGGCAGCCACACTGGTTTCCAGGTTTGAGATTAACAGCTGTGGAAGAAAGTTCTAGAGTACATACAGGAGCAATCACTATTCACTCTGCTCAAGGTCACTGTGAACCAATTACAAAGGTAAATTCAAGATTTGACAATCTAATCAGCAGAAAAGAAAGTATGTATGCTTTGTTTTACTGTTCCCTGGAATTCAAGCAGTATCACAGCCATGTTTAACAGGCAATACATTCTTGATAAGAAGAACATTAAAGCCAAGTAGTAGACACATGCTGATCCCAGCTCAGCTACTGAGTTCCTGACCTCTGACAAGAGGCTTCCTTCTGAATGTTGGTTTCAGCCTAAGTGGCGATGTTGTGAAGATTCTGTGACATAGTATGTGCTGAATAAAGTGTGCATTCTCCTTTTGACCCCTGTCCCCCAGCACATCTTTACCTTTTTATTTAGTTCATAAAGAAAAATTTCTGCTTGAATATTAGAAGACAGAACCATAAAGATACTTTTATCTTTCTGGTGCAAAACTGGATGAAAAGACTGCCATATAAAAACCTGAGGAATTTCATTGATAGGTGTGAAAAATAAGAATCAGACAATGTTTCAAGATTGTGTACAGAGTAATAGAAACAAGGAAATACTTCAATAGAAAGACTTCTCCCCACACAGACTTAAAACTAACTTTAACTGTGTGTTATCATTGTGGGAGCTCTCTCTCTCTCACTCTCTCTCTCTCTCTCTCTCTCTCTCTCTATATATATATATATATATATATATATATATATATATATAGATAGATAGATAGATAGATAGATAGATAGGTATAGATAGATAGATATCTATATATAGATAGATAGATATAGATAGATATAGATATAGATATATCTTTCTCTCTGTCTCTCTGTCTCTATCTCTCTCTGTCTCTCTGTTTCTGTCTCTTTTACTCTCTCTCTCTCTCTGTCTCTCTCTCTCTGTCTCTCTCTCTCTTTCTCTCTCTCTCCAGAAACTTTGTAATACAGCATATTTGTAAAGTTTTCAAGTCAGAATTGTTTGGATCCATTTCTGATTGCTAATTGAAATTCTCTACACTTCTGTGGTTTCTATGAGATCCACCTATCTATCCCTCAGCACACAATTCTGGTTTTATATAAGTTTTGCCTGATGTAAGATCACATGTATTGTATTCCCAAAACTTACTTACTTAACATAGAAACAAAATGATGGCTCACTCACTAAACTTTTCAATTTCCTACTGGAACATCAGGCATCTTGGCAAAGGAAACTGGTGAAGAATGAGATCGAGGAAAGCTGAAAAAGACTTTCAGTGTCTATGGTTTGTTCTAAGGTTCTTTGTAATGCTGTGTGTTCATTGATTTCTGTAGACTGGCATTTCTAATGCAAAGACTTATTAAAAGGTCTACCAAATAGCAGTCTGAGATCACATGAAAACGCACTTACCAACAAGTCTTTAGTGCCCAGCTCTGCTGAAGAATAGTTTTATCCATAGGAATGTGCCCTGTGTCAAGTAATGTCAGGACAGACAACTGTACCCTCCTAACACCTTCATCAAGGACAGTAGTAGAAACCCCATCATCTAACCTCTAAAGAAACTGATACTGACTAGTGGTAATCATTTCCACCATTCTATTCCAACTTTATTTTATCTCTTAAATTATTAGATATAAACCAGATGGTGGTAGAACATGCCTTTAATCCCAACACTTGGGAGGTAGAGGCAGGTGGATCTCTGAGAGTTTGAGGCCAGCCTGGTCTACAGAATGAGTTTCAGGACAGCCAGGGCTAACAGAGAAACCCTGTCTTGAAAAACAAAACAAAACAAAAATCAAAATCTTTAGATATAATATAAATATATAAGATACGATACAAAATATAAAATAAATGATATAAAAATATTCAAATTATTAGGCAGAGAGTCTACTAATAGATTTTCCTGGCTTCAATTTACTATTTACAAAATTCATAGTTTTAAGGGTTTGAAGTTTAATCTCCAGAAATGTTATTAACTTTTACTCATGATTCTATACTTGTGAGAATACTCATGATTCTATACTTCCCAGGTTTTCTGTTCACTCTTTTCTGGAATCTAATCCTAGACTATTTTAATCTATTATTAGGCTCTTGTAAAGAGGTACTTCAGAAAAACTGTTGCAAACAGATGAGGTATGGCACATTTGCTCAAAGATAAATGTACTTTTTGCGGAGTTGCCTGGGCTTGCTCACTTGGGTTTGGGTGTTTCAGTAACTCCAATGACCTGCATCCAACATCCATCTTAAATGAACTTTCCAAGGGTTTAATGGGTATGTAAATTAATTTTACTAGCTCACTGATTTTGGTACATGAAGTTTTTAACATCCAAAATTACTCAGACATTCAAACTCTTGAGAAAGAAAAAAAAAGTAACCATTTGGTTTTGTGAAAACTGAAACCATAAACAATGATGATACTGAAATGGAATGCAGAAGCATAGTATGTAAGTTTTCATAAATCATGATTTTTTTTACAAGTTAAGCACCCACTCATCAATGGTTTATATATGTCCTCCTCTCCTAGAGATCTAAACTGCTATGGCCTGTGTTCTTTCTACAACTTGGAGCCTGTTTTCATGCATTGGAAACATTTTAGATTTGAAATCTTCAGCTGGAAAATACTTACTAACCCCATTCATTCTGTTCTTATCTATCACCATGAGGTCCCACACAGCACACTTCAAATAAATGGTAGTCTGTGTCAAGACAGAACATAAAAGACCCTTACGATGCCTGCAATTTTCTGAGACATATCTAGCCAGGTCTATGGCAGAAAAGACACCTATCCTGCACATTGAATTAAACTAACAGAGAATCTCCATGAACT
The DNA here is from genome assembly GCF_007827085.1 of Peromyscus californicus insignis. Classification (NCBI taxonomy): domain Eukaryota; kingdom Metazoa; phylum Chordata; class Mammalia; order Rodentia; family Cricetidae; genus Peromyscus; species Peromyscus californicus. The sequence goes on along the minus strand of NW_026294562.1, from coordinate 131,818,860 downwards.
AACGTCCAGAGAATTCTCTAAGCCAGCAGGTTGGGTGACATGATTTCTACAATGAGGCACCCTGACACACCCTGGCTAACTTCTGGGATTTGCTGCCAATACAATATGTCTTTAAACTATAGTCATATTTTCTTCTCTCACTGGAAATATTCAAGTGAATTAACGTTTTCAACTAGTATCTTTGGAAAGAGGCTCATTAACCAGATGTGCTGCTCTTCAAAGTTTTCTCTTCTGGAAAGAATTTGCATGAGAAACTAAGTTCAAATGAGACACTGCTTCAATATCACTTAATTATGTTCTATTGTATCATACTTTTATTGAGTATTAAACAAAGCATTTGTTATAATCCAAACATTCAACTAAGAAAATGAAGTTTCATGTAACTGAATAGAAGAATGCTTATGACGGCTCTATGAAGTGGAGTGAGTACTATCGCTCAAAGAAGATATGACCTGATGTAGCCATGACTCTTTAAGAAAGAAAAATGCAAAAATAATGGGAAAGGAATAGACGCGGTACAAATAGTTCTTCTGTTTGAGCCAGAAACTAAGAGAATTCGAATGCCTTTTCTATTCAAATGTGCTTTTCTCTGCTGTAGTTTTTATAATTAAAAAAAGTAAATAATGAGGAAAATATATTTCCCCCAAACGTTGTTTAAAAGCAGTTTATCTGTGGAACCATGACCCCAATTAATGATATAAATATGTCACTACCTATAGGTACCTCTGCTTCAGCTTTTCATCTCCAAATGTCCAGGATAACATGAGAATCAATAAATATGATTAACAACGACCTTGAAATCTAACTATAGGCTCCTTTACAGAACTAGGAACAAGTCTGAAATAGATTCTTTTGCTTGTTTCTTTTTCTGGAGAATAATATGAATTGTACTTCAGATTTGCAAAATTCTATGTACTCATATTTTATTCAAGAAAGAAAAATATGAAGACAATGAGTATGGAATAAAATGACAGAAGGGATACCTAGAGAGACAGAGACATAGGAATGTACATAATGGATGGGTGAGCAGATAGATAGATAGATGAATGGATAAATGGGTGGATAGATGATGGATGGATGGATGGATGGATGAATGGATGAATAGATGATGGATGGATGGATGGATGAATGGATGGATGGATAGATGATGGGTGGATGGATGGATGGACAGATGGACGGATGGACAGACTGAAAACTCAGTCCTTCCTCATGAAAAACTCCAGTTTCATTTGCCACACTCTTCTGAGACTTTAGTTTCAAGTAGTTCTTTGCTGCTGCCCTCCCCCCCATGATCTCCCTCAACCTCTGAAGCACACGCTGCCACATGCTCCTTCAAAGAGAATCGATTTAAAATGTAAACATAAGCAGTGATTCAGTTTTTTGTCTAATAACAGGTGAACAGCTGATCAGTTTCTAAGAAATTCTGAGAACAACAACAGTGTTGTGAAGCTTACTTAGTTCCTGTTTCTTTTATATCGTCCCAACCATTTTTTGAGCAAGGAAGCTAAAGCAGGATCCACCACCACTTCCTAAATATCACAAAGTCAGTCACAGAGGCAGAAGAAATTACCATGATGTTTCCTTAACAGACGCCTGATCGTCTTAATCTGTGTGATTACAGGTTCCTCCCTAACCTGGAAGTCCCAACAGTGTTTATAAATAAGTGTGAAAGAGGGCCGGGTGGTGGTGGTGCACGCCTTTAATCCCAGCACTCGGGAGGCAGAGGCAGGCGGATCTTTGTGAGTTCAAGGCCAACCTGGGCTACAGAGCAAGATTCAGGAAAGGCGCAAAGCTACACAGAGAAAGCCTGTCTCGGAAAACCAAAAAAAAAAAAAGTGTGAGAGAGTATGTTCACCAGCTGAACTTTCGGGTGTTAGAGCTCTTTGGCCACCCTTCTAAAGAAAATATGCTTCTCTGAAGGAAATGCAATCTCCATTGGTAAAGGGTTAGATGCAGATTATGCAAATGATGCTATTTCATTTGCTCCCTCTCTTCGTTCTGGGAACAGCTTTTTCTGCCGTTGTTTTCTTCTCCTCCAATTGAGAGATTAACCTGGTCTCAATTGAAATGGCAGTCCATATCATACCTTTCCTTGAGCTCACAGCATGGCTAATAACAGCTGGGGCCGGCCAAGCGGGCCTCTTTATTTTTCCTTTATTGTTCCAGACTATGAGCCCGTGAACCTTCAGCATGTTATGTACTTAACCATGGTCAGGTTGATGTCATTATTTTCTGATTGTCCTGGAGCTCCTGGGGTACTGGCCCATATTGACAGCATAGGGCTAGCGTGCTCTTTGTAGGGTAACCTTTGAAAAAGAAGCCGGGCGACCACCTGCATGTTTAGCCTAGAGCTGCGACTTTGCTCTAGGCCAATTGGTACGCTTCAAAACCCGTATTAGCACTGCTTGTGCTAGCTAGCTCGTCTTGCCTTTTCATTTTCACTTGGTCTCGTTAGATAAACCTTATCTGTGCCACAAGGAAATGCTTGACTGAGGAAATTTTTAAAGATCACTGGGAGAAGATCCGGTGTGTCTGGGTCACTGTGTGCTTTGTCTACGGCTGAGCGTCGCTCCCCCATACCCCTCTTTTTAATATTTCTCCTATGTGGCTTGTCCGAGTGTCTAACTAGTCAGGTTATGTCGCCTGTAGCAGACAAAACCAGGGACAGGAGCCCAAAATGGCCTGAAAAGTGGAGCAAAGTGCTTCGCCGCATGAACCAGCCCTACACTCAGCTTTTACAATCCCATAAAAATTGGTCTACTTGTTATCAGTTCAGACTGGAAAGCAAGCAACAGCCCTTGATTGCCTCGGGCTTTGATGTAAGCACCCCTGACTATTTCTGTTTAAACTCTAGCGGATGGAAGACACCTATAAAGATATTAATTAGCTCCAGTTGTCACCAGATGTGGTTCACATTCTCCGAGCCAGCTCTGAAATACTGGAATTTTTATTAGGCAAGGTAATGTTTATAGCTCTCATTAAAGTCTGAGTCAAAAAAAAAAAAAAAAAGGCTGAAGATGAGATTGGTGGAAACTGATTGTTTACCAACTTCCAATAAATAAATAAATAAATAACGAAAGTCTCATGTTTCAGACTGGAGTGATACGCTAACTTTGAGAGACTTGGCAAGAGTCTCCCACTGTTTACATTAAGAGAAAAACCTTTGGAATGATACTCCATGAAATGACTGGTTTGTGTCAGATTTATGCTGCATTTCCACACTTAATTATAGCAATGTCAGCCACACAGCACTGCGTCATCCAAAGGGAAAGAGTCGGTACTAATTGTTCTTAGACTGGAAACTAACTTGTGGGATATCTGATGACAAAAGAGGGGATTTGCTGTTTATTCCAAACAGGTGAGCAGCACTTCTCAACCGACAAGGCAGAGTCCAAAAATACCTCTTGAACACTTCTCTCCCCTTCCTTGTCATTTTAATACAGTGTCTTTATAACTCAGAAAACACTTACACTAATTTTTCTCTTAGACAGAAGCAATAGTAACAGCTAAAATCTGCTCAGACCTACTGGCCCATTTAGAAAGAAGAAATCTTCATCTAAGGCCAAAATAGATGCCAAGCTTCCTTCTCAAGCTCTGCTGACCTCCTTTCGGAGAGGTACTCCACCCCCTGTCAAACCCATACACATAATAATCCGGGCCCCATTCTTTCTAGGGCCCCCATTATGAGCTGTGATTTGGGGGTCCCCAAATGGAATCTTTCTTCAGCTGGGAGTCCTCGGATGACTCCCTCCGTGCTTCCAATTTAGAGTTTCATAAGATCTTTGGAGATTTTAAATGATATTCAGAAATATGCTTATGCATTTTTAAAAGATTCCTTTTTTCCCATCTGAACTCCTTTAACAAAGGCATTACACTAAGGACAAAAGCTGTCCAATTTTTTCCAACCTTTTGGTTCTTTCTAAAACACAGTCATTTTGTTAGACATTGAAAATGTCTTGATTTAGTTGTCTTGCTATTTTGGGCCTGTCCTGCCCCCTGCAGTGGTAATAAGGATGGGGGTTCCTGCTGGGCCCTGAAGAATACCATTTCACGGCCGCCACAGAGCTGGCGGCTTTTATTTATGGAGCCAAGAAAATGAATGGGTATTAGTGTCCAAACATTTCAACATGCTCCCGCGGCCATGCACAAAAGGGACTGATTTGCAGCAAATTTCCACTTATTTTCCAAAAGTATTTACCTTGCCAGAGCTTGGCTGATCACTATAATGGCATGGCTGAGGGGGAAAATGACCATTTCAGATTTTATATATATATATATATATATATATATATATATATATATATATATATATATATCTTAAAAGTGCTCTACTTCTTCTGAATAAAGATAATACATTGGTTTCCTAGGATTCTATGGATATATGGATAAATCTAAGGGGCCAGAGTCTGTACACCTCTGTTGTTTTAAACATGAAAAGAACTGACACAGCCCAGACAAAGAGAGTTCACATGGGCAGACAGACTGTGTCTAAGACAGCATGCTACAAGTGCCCCGGACCATCTTTGGGCATTCCCAAAGAGTAATGCAAACACTGTGATGTGCAGAACTGGGGGCTGGAGATGAAGGGCTACCACACTCTTTGGCTAAGTTTGCTAATAGACTTCAGACAACCTTATTGATGGGTCATGCAGAAGACGCTATGAAAAAATCCTTTCCTGTTTGCAACAAGCAACTTACACAGTCAAAAATACTAATTGAGCACCTACTGTGTGCTATGCATTTGAGACCTGCCTCAGTGAGAGATGTTACAAACAACTTTAAACCTGGCATTCCATGTTCTCTGTGAAGGATGTTAACATCTCCAGGTCAAACAGATAATCTGGAGACTTTCTTTAGTTCTGCTCTTAAGCAGGATTCTTCATATCTCGGGACTAGGGTTCACTTGTTCACTACGCTACTACATATGAGAATCTTTTGTACCAAATATATAAACCAAAGTGTCTACTCTTCACATTTCAGTCAAAAGATTGTTTCTTCCATGACTAACCACTAACATCCTTAAGATGGATATAATCTGGGGGCTGGGGAGATAACTCAATAGGTAAAGTCAATAGGCATAAAGACCTGTGTTTGATCCCCAGAACCTTTATGTAGATAGATAGATAGACAGATAGATAGATAGATAGATAGATAGATAGATAGATAGATAGATAAACTGGGCATGGTGGCGTGTACTTCTATCTCCAGCCCTGGGAAGTTAGAGACAAGTGGATCCCGAGGCTAGCAGGCCATCCAGCTTAGCCTGCATGACAAGCTCCAGGTAAATGAGAGACCCGCATCTCAAAAAAACAAAGTAGATGGTGACTAAGGATCAAAAGCTAAAGTTGACCTTTGGCCTCCATCTTCACCCACACATACATGTACACCTACACATAGGAACATGTACACGCACACATATACATATAAATAGTGTATATAATTTTCCTTTCTTTTACTCCCTCCATCATGCTATAAGATCTCTGTGTTATTTGTGCGCTTGGGCTAATGCACAGTCAGCTACCTGAGGTATGAACTGACGTAGGTCGTATTGTCCAACGTTACATGCTCTTTGCATACACTCTAGCTGTACGCTCAAAGGCAGGGGGCGGGGGCACGGTTGTGAAGCAGACTTCCATCAGCTCACTTGTCTTCTCCTCTTTTTAAAGAGCGATTTTAAAAGTTCAATTCCTACATCACACTCTCCAACTCCATAAGGAACAAGAGGCACACATGCGAAGTGGTTGCCTTCCTAGCCATCCAAAGTCCAGTTTGCTTTCCTAATACTTACGTCAACTGTACTGTAATTGTAAATCTTCTAGTCATCCTTCACAAATGTGACCATTGCATTACTCAAATGTCTATTAAGAAAAATATGACATTAAACTTCTTACATCAGTCCAGCCTTAAACAGCTGTAACATTACTCACAACCTAAGAAGTTATTGTCTTAAAAATATACAGTAAGTGGTAGAAGTAAAGCCAGCATAGTTTTAACCGATTTGTGTATTTTGAGCTGGTCATTTAATTCTCTATACCTCAATGTCATCATCTGTAGGGTGGGGTTGACAACCATAATAACCTTATAGAAGTCTTCATATTCACTAAGTTAACAACTAAAATATTGGAACACTGTAGCTATCAGCCAACTTCATATCTGGAACATGTGGCTTGGGCACTTCTAGTTTCAATGATATCCTTGAACATAGGATAGTAAAAATCTCTCAGTCACACGGTTTTTAATCAAAGCCTGTTTGACTAAGACTATTACACTACCTGCCTGCCATGTGAGCTTTCTGAAGCCATGGATTTCAAGAGGTTTCCAGTCCTTGGTCAAAGCTTGAGCCACTCTCGCTGTGTTCATACCTGAACCATAAACTAGTAAGTTGCCACAAGGTCTTTTAGTTTGCTAAATGGGTGGCCTGTAAATGATACAACCAATGGTTGTTGCAGGCAACCTTTATCCTGAGCCATGTGGTTCTCCCAAGTATCTATGTGGGTTTCTAAAAAGAGAGGAATATATATCCCTTATAGATTTATTTTAAGGCCAGAATTACATGGATTTGGGTGGGTTTTTTTTTTTTACTAGAAGATCAGAGAAATGACTCAAGCTCAGCTCTACTCTTGCAAGTGATGTTGACACCACTTCCTTGCTCTATGGGCCTCTAATATCCCATGGGTAATACAGAATGCTCACCCAAGAGACATATATATATATATATACACACACACACATATATCTCCAAGGGACTTTGTACCCTCATGTTCACTGATCTTAGGAATTCACTCTGAGAAATATATATGAGAGAGAGACCTTCATCTCAGAAAACTTCTCTTTGGAGCTTCATAAACTGGAACTTAGTATGTCCTCACTAGTTTCATGAATTACCAACAACCTGTTCTTCAGCAAGACAGACTTCATAGTTCTCTTTCATATTTCTATCTTGAAAAATCAGTAAATGATTTATCACCAAGATCTAATGTCAATTCTCTATGCAAACCTTTCAGATGGAACAGTGATTCAAACAGGTCCCTGACCATGGCAACCACAAAATCATCATAGAATTTTCTTGTAACATCAGACAGAGCTGACAGTTTAACAGTACATAAATAAGACAGTTCTATCATCAAGAAGTTTAAAGGCTGACATAAGAAATACACATAGAGAAATACTTTCATTATATATTGGTGAATACAAAACTACATGGAGGTATTAGAACATGTGCACCCTGTCTAAGGTTGACAGACAGATCCAAGGCAGGGAAAAGAGTAAAGAAACATAGGGTGTCTAAATGGGGGCATCGTTTTCCTTAAGAAATGCTGCGCCTAAATTCCTTATAGAATTTCTCAGACAGTAGAAATTCCAAGTGATTGCAAAATCAACAAATAAGAGTTATTGCCTCTCTTTTAGCTCCCATGTTTGACTGTTAATGTCCTAGAGACAGTAGCGTTCTCCTAGAATAGGTGAAGAAACTACCCTGGGTGGGGGAATAGCTAAGAGAAAACTAATAGTAGATGAGTACTAGACATTTGGAAGCCAAAGCTTTGCCCACTTTAATCATAATACTTTCTTTCCTGAAGAAAGAAAGACTTCCTTTCTTCCCTAGTAGTATTGATCATAATACTAACCTCCCTTCAGTTAAGATAGTAACTGAATTCGCCTATAGAAAATGGTTAGAGCAGTATTGAGAATATATTAAAATATGAAAGAAAACTCTTTTCATTGATCATTATTGCTTTATTGAAACAGAGTGGAAAATTACCTTTTCTAGATGTAGGCACCAATAAAGACTTATGTGAGTGTGTGAAGAGTAAATAAAGTCCTGAATTAAAAAATGTTGTTGATATTGGTATGGCCATGTTCGGGACCAATTCCTCAGACCCATGGGATTGCAAAACCTTCCCTATGCCGTCAGTCTTGGAATGGTAAAGCTTGCCTCGGTCCAGCTACGAGTGTTTAAGAGTGATTGACCAGTATGTGAAAACACTAGCAAATGAGGTTCCTCCTCACAGGTATTCACTGCCTGAGGCTGAGACCTCTACAGAGACCTTTTACCAAGACTAGCTACCTCCTACCCACTGTTGTTGTAAATAATAAATGTGCACAGGGCTTGGGTTGGTTTATAGTTGATGCTACCTCATCAAAGTGCAAGCCTCCCACCTGACCCCAGCTTTTCTGTATGGGCATGAGTGTGTCTGTCATTTCTTCATTCTCCTCATCATCCCTAGTCAGGTTTCCAGTACCTAAGCTACTCAGGTCTTGGCAGCTGGGAAGTGACTTTTGAGTTCTCAGTCCACAATAAGACATACATACCATCCCTTTAAAAGCTCAGGGATATTCACACAAGAAGGGCAGAAAGTGTCTATGAGTTGAATGAATGGGAAGAGGGCTACGAAACTCTGTCTTCTGGGCATGATGTGGTTATTACACTCACAAATTCACAGCAGCTGTGGCTGCCTATGGACGATGTGAACAAGATTGGGTCTTTTATCATCAGTTGTGAGTAATGGAGGGACTCAGTTCCATGAGCTATTAGAAGTTGGTGACTGTTGGGAGAAAGAGGAGTCAATTTCTTTAGTGATATAGCCACTGATGAATGGCACCAGTGGATAGTTCCATATCCATGCCCGTTATCTGTTGTTCACTTTTGTTTGTATACCTTTAATTAATTTTCTAGAAAGTTCTTGATCTTATTTTGATCTGAAGGATTTTTTAAAAATTATTCTAGCTATTGATCCTTGAATTAATAAATGAGCTGGAAATATCTCTCCCATTATGTACCATGCTATTTTTGCTTTTATTGTTTTATTGTGTTTTTTTTATTCATTAATACATGGTTTCACTATGTAATTCCAGTTAGCCTTGAAATTATATGGCCTAAGCTAGTATCAAACTGAAGTTCCTACTGTCTCAGGTTGGATTATAGTAATATGCTAACACACAAGGCCATTATTTCACTTGCTGCAATCTTTGATCTTAACGATGTATGCTTTAGATTTTAATATGTTTGGTCTTATTAGCATTTTACTTGATTCTTTTATCTCATCATTTAAAAAAAGCTTTCTATCTATACATCTTTAAGGTATTTCCAATCAACTTTTAAACTTTTAAAAGTTTTGTTTCAGATTACTTAGAATAAATTTATATATGGGAGGAGGGGTTCAATTTAATCAGCTTTTATAAAGATCTTAAATTTGCCAAAGAACATTTATTGAATTACCACCTCTCCAGTGGCTTTTAATATCATCTTTGTTGTATAATGTCTTTTCTTGTATGTATAAACTGTTATTCAGTCCTATGCGCCAAGCCATGTTTAGGGTGGCTATTGGTCTGGTTTTTCTTTGTACCTACTCTTTTTGCATTACAGTTTTCTTTTTTGTTAATGACTACCACCCAACCAGAAATGAATAATAAAATCAATAAATGATATTTTATTGTAGCTGGAAGTTTTCCTGTGTTCTGTCTGGTCAGCAGCCACTCAGACCCAAGTCAACACACAGAGGCTTATATTAATTAAAACTGCTTAGCCATTAGTTCAGGCTAACTACTGACTAGCTCTTACACTTAAACTCAGCCCATTTCTCCTTTCAACATGGCAGAGGTAATTCACCTCCAGCTCTGGGTACCACAAAATCTTGGAAGCAGTGTGTCAATGCCTCCATTAAAGCAGCATGTAGCCCAGAAACCTTCCTTCCTTCCTTCCTTCCTTTCTTTCTTTCTTTCTTTCTTTCTTTCTTTCTTTCTTTCTTTCTTTCTTTTTTCTTGTCTGTAATAACAAAAGCTATATCCACCACACAGCATATTGCACAGCTTGGAGACACCTCTACTGTGGCAGGAATCTGCCATGCTGCAGGTCAAGCCCATACATAGCTGCAAACCCACCATATTGTAGCTCATGGCTTGCCTGAGAGATACAACTAGGAAGCTGTTTTTAGCTCCATTTTTGTGTGTTTAGAAGCCCTTTTTAAACACTTTTAGGCCTTATGGAAATTCGAGAGCCCCATGTTGGTACACCAAAAAGGGAAATGCTGTGGAATAATGCTTTTGTGCACTGGTTTAATAAAACACTGATTGGCCAGTAGCCAGGCAGGAAGTATAGGTGGGATATAAAGACAAGGAGAATTCTGGGAAGAGGAAGGCTGAGTCAGGAGATGCCAGCCTGCTGTCCAGGGAGCAACATGTAATGGCACACAGGTAAAGCCATGGAACATGTGACAACATATAGATTAACAGAAATGGGTTAGTTTAAGTGTAAGAGCTAGTCAATGGTAGGCCTGAAATAATGGCTGAGCAGTTTTAATTAATATAAGCCTCTGTGTGTTCACTTGGGTCTGAGCGGCTGTGGACTGGGCAGGACACAGGAAAACTTTCAGCTACATGATATAAAAAGATAGTTCTCAAAAACAAGCAAACATAAATGGCCAAGAAATATTTGAAAAAAATATTTAGTATATTTAGCTCTTGGGGAAATGGATTAAAAACTACTTTGAGGTGCCATTACATCCTTCTTGGATGCCTAACATGAAGAAAACTAATAGTAATAGAAGCTGGTAAGGAGGTAGAAAAAGAGGAAACCTTAGTCACTGTTGGTGGCATTATAAATTGGTGCAGTCTCTATGGAAGTCACTATGAGAGAACATCAAATCATGACTATAGATCATCTGAGAATGTCCAGAAGTCAGCATGGAGAGTTTTGGGGAAACTAAAGTCAGAACTACCATATGACTCAGCAATATCACTTGCAGTTATAATTAATAAAGTAGTAACATACATGCCCTACCATAGATCCTTGCACATCATGCTGATCACTGGAGCATTCACATTATTCAAGAAATGGAACAAGTGTAGATGCTCATTAGCAGATGAATAGAAAAGAAACCATAATGCATATACACTATAGAACTTTATTCCACCATCAAGAGAAATTATATCATCAGGACATTTTCAGTGGATGAAGCTATAAATCATTATGCTAAGTAAAATAAGACAGACACAGAGGCTGTGTGCATGCATGTGTGTGTGCGTGTGTGTGTGTGTACATGTGCGTGTGCATGTGCATGTGCATGTGCATGCGTGTGTGTGTGTGTGTGTGTGTGTGTGTGTGTGTTTCATGAAGCTAGAAAGGAAATGAGGGAGAAGAAACTATATGAAGGGAGTCAGTCAGGGAAAAGTGAGGCAATATCTGACTCCACTGTCAATAATGAAGGCAGAAAGACTTTTTCCTTGGGTAAATGTCCAGTTAGCAGGGAAGGGATGGGTGAGTGCAGTGGGGTATGAGATGAGTAAGAATAAGCTATGCACAAAAAGTCATAAGTAACTTCACGATATATATGCTAACTTAAGAAATAATATATGTACATAGAATATTTCTCAAGGTTTATTAGCTGATTTTTCTCTTCTTGCATTTTTCTGGTTAGCAAAATATGTTGGAAAATTAATTAAACCCAATGAGCAAATTCATTTCACCAACTTTTTTTATCCTGTCCTTCCACTTCCTTTACTGTACATTTTCTAGCTTCTTGAACTAAATGGTTAGCTAAATACTTTTTAGCATTTATTTTTATGGCGTAAAATTTAGGGCAGTATATTTTTCTCTAAGTATTGCCTTCCTTATAATTCATGTAATTTGAACTTACTATAATTTCATTTTAATTAGTGCTAATACCTACATATCTATTTTAGTTTTCTCTTATTTCTGTAGCTAACGTAAGCTTTCTCAGGCTTTAGGTGGAAACTCAAGCCATTGGGCTCCATTTGTAGCTAAAGTTTTCCTGGTTCTGTTCAGCTCCTGCAGCCCTGCAGCCAGCTGCTTGGACCCAAGTAAACACACAGAGACTTATATTACTTATAAACTGTATGGCTGTGGCAGGCTTCTTGTTACCTGTTCTTATATCTTAAATTAACCCATTTCTATTAATCTTTAAGTTGCCACATGACTTGTGGCTTACCAGTACTTTTACATCTCACTTCCTCTGTGTCTGGCTGGCAACTCCTCACTCAGCCTTCCTGTTCCCAGAATTCTCTTCTCTGCTTGTCCCGCCTATACTTCCTGCCTGGCTACTGGCCAATCAGCATTTTATTTATCAACCAATCAGAGAAACACATTCACAGCATACAGAACATATCCACAGCATATTTCTTCTTTGCCTTAGGAGTTATTTAATGTATGCTTTGTATATCTCAACATGCAGGATTCTGGGTTTTTTTGTTTGTTTGTTTTGTTTTTCTTATTCATCTCTAAATGTATAAAATATGTTTAGAGATTTTTAAATATTATTTTGTTACTATTTACTACTAGCTAACACTTCCTATCTAGACCACAATATAGACAAGCTGAATAAATATAGCATGTGTTCCTTAAAAAGAACATACATTTTCTAATTACTGAGTTCAATTTTCCTTTCTCTTTCCTAAACACGTTTACTATGATTGACTGTGTCCTCTGTTTTAGGCAGCATTCTCTAGAGTAACAGAGCCAAAGGAGTGAATATAAAAATGGCTAAAGCACACAGGAGAAGCTGAGAATTCTACTTACTGGGTGCTTGAGGCTGAATGCCCCAACTGTCTCCCACATTAGCTGTCTCTCACTGAGGAGCAACAACAGGCTACTCAGTCCACAAGGCTGGGCGCCTCAACACTACTAATCTGGCACCCAAAGACCCAGGAAGTTCCTGCTGAGCTGATGGTCCCTAATCCACAATGAAAACTTGAACACTGGTTATGGTATCAGTGAATGAATCAGCAGAAAGCAACAGGACACCTCACCTTAGCAAAATGAGTGAAGAGTGAGATGATCCTCCTTGTGACATAGCTTTTAATAAGGACTGATACCAGAAAGTACCACCCACACCAATCAAGGCAATCAAGATAATTCTTCCAGTGAATCTCTCTACCCATGTGATTCTGATTTGTGGCAAGTTGACATTAAAACCAACTATAACATTCCCCTTTCCTTCTAATAAAAGAACAGCGTCATCTCTTTCAATGAATCAAGATCACTGATTAGGAGAGCTGTTATTTCATCTACCGCTATCAAAGAAATATCCTGGTGATTAATATTAACATTCTAAGACACATACCAACTTTGAAGATATTAAGATATAGAAAAAAATAGAGAAAACTTTGGAAATCACTTGAAAGATGGTTCTTTCTGGTCTTTTCCCCTCTCAATTAATTTCTAGATTGTAGACTTTTCATATGTGCAATACTAAATTTGTGATTTGATATTAATATTGATATTGAAAAGCTTTCTTCCCATTTCTTTGTTACTCATAACAGTTTGAAGTATTTTATTTGTAGGTATTAACACTTCATTTTTCCTATTCTATGTAGTCTTCTAGAAGCACTCAGCAACTGGACAGCATCAGATGTACAAGAAAATCACCAGACATTCATATGGTTCAGTTTGGGCTTATATTGACTTTCCTTTTGCATTCTAGGATAATATATATGGTTCCATGCATTTACTGACACCTCAGCTTCATCTGAGTCCCTCACAATCCAGGCTCTTCTGAATTGTCACCCGCAGCAACAGGTAACATTCTGTTTTCTATCACTGTAGCCCATAACTCCATCTCCATTCTAGACATATTTTAACATCTCAAACATATGTTGACATCATATCCCTATTGAACTGATATATTCATATTTTAAAAATCTCCATGGACTGACCTGTTTTGAAGAGAAGAAACACAACACTGTGCGTGAGTTCTTGATGTCCTCCATACTACACACAGCTTTGAAAGACCTCCACAATCCAATCCTATCCAGATTCCCTTGGGTGCCTGGATCTCCCTTCACATATTTACAGCAGAAATCTTTGAAAATGCTCTTACATTTTGGTTTAGAAAGGATTTTAATCTTAGATGTATTGTAAGCAAAATGATATCAGAAGAGACAGACTGGACAATATAAAGCAATCAGTTATTCAAACATGGGAACTCTTTTCAATTCCCTAACCTGTGCCTTTCCCAGGACTGATTCTCCCTAATTATTAGGTGGCTATTTCCTTGTGTGCCTCTTTGTGTAGAGTATTTTGAGTATGCACACTTTGTTAGAATTGTTTTTATGGTATCATGCTATATAAATCACAATTACACACTGGTTTTCATGAGCTAACTCTTTAGGTCCAATGAAAGCTAAAAATTATTCAATAGGACATTTTGTTGAAAAAACTTGAGATTCTAAAATGCTTCTGACAAGTTCAATGTAGGACATCATGAACTCTGAATTCTCAGTAATTTAACCACACTCAATTTAGTCAGCCCAAACCTTTGACATAGGTGGTCTCTCTCTCTCCTTTTTGGTGTTTTAAGACAGGGTCTCATATAGCACAAGATGACCTATTTAAGTTACTTATGTAGCCAAGGATGAACTCTTGATCTTCTTGCCTCCACCTTCTGAGTGCTGAGATTCCAGGAGAGTGAAACCACACAAAACAGGTGTACTTTCCTTTGCAAACAAATCTCCCCACAGACTCCAATTCTAAAATATTGAACTGCAAATGTGATTAAGATGAGAATAAGACAAGGCAAGTTATGTGTTGCAATAACTTTTCAAATCATTGATTGTAACAGAAATAAAAACAATGATTTATGTGTTCTTCCTTTTCTTCGTGGAACATACTCTGTTCACTTTCAATGATTTCAAGACCAAATTAAAAATGTTAAAAACTATAAACCCTAAATGAAGGGACTAGAAAATACACAAAAATGTAAGTCAAAAGAACTGGGTCTTTTCTTGAGTTAACTCCTAAACCAACTTTGTTTATGGTTTGTAAAACATTGTTTTAAATTCTGTCATTCACAGGGTTTTGTTTCATCACTTGCTTTTTGTTATGTTACAACTCCACAGTATCATTAAATTCCCTTTTTTTAACCTAAAAATTTCTTATTAATTTCTCATAATTATTTAGTATACTTTTTCAAAAAAGTCACCAGTCTACTGGAGTTTACTTTAGGTCAAAGGTCTTTGGCATTATCTAGAGTGACTCTTGTGTGAAAAGAAAAACATGAGGGATGGAGCAGAGTTTGCAGCCACCTGGCCTGTGCTCTGGTGGATTTACATTGGAAAGGCTTTCCTGGCTCCCTTCTGCTGTGAAGCAAAGGCTGCCATTCTCCTTGACATGGGATCATGAAAATGTCTACATCTGATAACCTTTGAAAGGCTGATATCAATCTCATCTTGAACTTTAATCAGAAACTGGAAGATCCCAAACATTTTAACCAGAAGATCACTAGGAAGCTGCATAGTGAGTTCTGGAAAGGAAAGAAAAGAAACAGAAAAAGTTGAGAAAAAAATTAATGTTCAACATTGGGGCTATAGAGATGGCTCAATGGTTAAGAGAACTGCTCTTCCAGAGGACCTGAAATAATTTACCCAGGGTTATCCTATAATAGAGAATAATACCTCTCCCATGAAATAAAATGTTCAGTGCTGGTTGTGGGGTACCTCTTCTCAAATTTGTGGTTGATAGGGATCCGTAGGCTTCCCAAATATGGTGGGGCATTGTCATTTGTCCTAGTTAGCTTTCCATTGCTATGATTAATACCATAACTAAAAGCATATTGGGGAGGACAGAATTTCCTTGGCTTGTACTTTTACACCACAGTCCATCCTGGAAGAAAATCACAGGAGGTATGGAAGGGAGGAATGTGAAGGCAGGAACTGAAGCAGAGACCTTGGAGAAATGCTGCTTACTGACTTGTGTTCCATTTCATGCCCAGCTTGCTTTCATATACACCCCATTGCTTGCCTAGCCTGTTTGCTTATACAACCTAGGACCTCCTGCAATGCTCACAGTGGGCTGGGCCTTCCCACATCAATTATTAATCAAGAAAATGCTGCCCACAGGACTGCCTACCAGCCAACCTGACAAAGGCACTTTCTCCATTGAGGTTCCCTCTTCTTAGATGACAAAAAAATTAAATAGCACAGTAGTGCTCTTGGTTATGCTCTAGATCTTGGTGGTAAAACTCTATTGCCGCAGAGTCCACATACTTTTGTCATACAGCATGGAGAAATCAAGCTAGTATAGCTCTGGAAGCCTCATCCTCACTAGCTAGCTTCATGGTATTGGAAGGTACTATGCATGCTACCAGGGTAGAAAATTAACCAGCAGTGTTTTTGTACCCAGTTGTGAGCCTTGCCAGCTGCAATAATTTCTTTCCTGGCAAAGCATGTCCATTGGTACAATAGTGGCATGAGCGTTATGGGAGCAACAACCAGAGTTCACAGATGAGTGATGGCGCCACACCAGAGAAAACAGTTAGAGCAGGGTGAGAATTTCCGCAGAAGGAAGCATAGATAAAAAGATGCTTTCTTGGGTGTGAGTGGATCTAATCTAGAAGTGAGGAGGGCATGGCAGAGGAGGGACAATGGGGAAAATACAATCAGTGAGCTTATAGACTACTAATTATTCCTTCCTAATTATTTCCTGCGTCTGCATTATCAGTATTCAACTGCTCAAAGCAATCATTGCCAGTTTTCTTGGTCATCACTTCAGTACACACTTGCACATCAGAGTGCATTGGAAGGCTATCTGGTAAATACCTATTGATAAAATATTTCTGCTTTCTGTTCAAATGTGTTCATTTTTGTCAAGTGGGTTTTCTTTTCATGAGTCTAGAAAATGGCTGCTTTATGGTTTTATATCTCTGGCCACACTGTGAGGAATGTCATCTTATCATTTAGAAAGTCATGAATATGAACTTCTGTTTTTATTATTTTGCAGATTTTTAAGGAATTTTCAACTTAACTACCATAAGTCTCAGCCTGTGACTAAGTCAATCTCAACTCATATTCTGATTCCATGGATGACTCTTTCACAATACCGCTTTTAGACTGATGGTGTGAGGGTGGGTTGTAACTGACTAAGTTTGTAAGAATTTGACATGACCAGGGCTTTCCACTAATGCTTTAGCTTGGCATCAATATGCAATTGATTATGTTTAGTTATGTGGAAGAGCAAGTTTGTGTATCCCAGCCGCCTGCTGTTTGTTAAGACTGAGCACCAGGAGAAAGGCCAAGAGCCCTGTCAAGGAGGAAGGTGCTACACAGTTTAAGTAACTATTCCAGGCAGATCACCTTTGAAACACAGTGCCCTTAAGATCACATCTGGGGTCTAAGTGTGACCCCCTGGCACACTGCTGTGCCAACTTCACATTTTTTTCCATCTCTTTCAGGATATTCAGTTAAGAATCCAGTTTGGTTCTACAGCTTCTACCACTGTAATACTGACCATATTTCTGTAACTACTTTTTGCCTACATGTGTTATCACTCTGCCTTTGCATGCATATGTAGCCACATTCTACTTCTGAGCCTGTTTACTCTCATCAGTCAGATGCCTGTGGTTACCACCTCTGGCTGCTGCCCTTCACCTTGGTTGTTTTGAATGACTGTAATGGGATTTAGTCATACTGAAGTGCTTGGGAATGGGAGAGAGGAATATAGATATACTATGCCAAAGAGCCAAGTTTCTATGAATTGAAAGATTTATAAAACAGAGGATTGTGAGATAAAAAAAAAAAAACAATAACAAAAACGAAAAACACCTAGGCTTTAAGATAGTGCTATCCAATAGAATGTTCTTCAATGATGAAAATATCCATGGCTACTGTGTCCAAAATAGCAACCCAAAATACTTCATAACTGAGTTCTTGACACTGTAACTGTGACACCAAGTGCCAGCCTTTTAAATTTTATTTAACTTTAATTAATTAAATTTATGTAACCATGCATAACTTGTTGTTGTCACACCAGACTGGTTTAAATAATCATACAAATGATACAAACATTTCATGGCAATGACTACTGTACAGGCATTATTAATAGGATGGGATGCCATCAATACTAGGTGCCACCACATCAAATGTGGGCATCAGGACTTTGGCAGGTGAGTAGGATGCAGTAAGTGAGGGTGGTTACACACTTAGCCATCTCAAGCAAAACGAACAAGGTATTGTATTGTGTGGATTTTCCAATTATGAATATTCACCTCAGATAGGGCACCAAGAACAGATCAAAGAAATGATTCTGTTATTGAACTTGGAGATTCACAACCTATGCCCCAAGTCAAATCCAATCAAATATCCTCAATAAGCCAACAAAAAAAGCTAAATTAGTGGAAAGCAGAAAAAGGAGATTTATTCAATGTGGCCACATTAGGAAGAGGGACAAAGAATTCTATACAACCATCCAATTCCATTTTCTGGGTCCTGAAATAAGATCATAATTTAAATAGAGTACCAAGGATATGTACATCTGAGCAGACTCAGGTCAAGGTGTGGCCACTCCAACCACTGACCCTGTATTCTCTGGATTTCAATACCATCCTGTAAGTTGGTCTGATATATTGTTAGAACTGTGTGAAATCTCTTTATGGGAGACAAGTTCTCCTATGGCTGGTACCTTCTCCTCCTCTCTGCTTGAAATTTCTGAGGAAGTTCTTGTGGTGGTATTGTGTTCCCCAAAATATTGTTCACTCTAATAAATTTATCTGGGGTCAGAGAACAGAACAGCCACTAGATATAGAGGCCAGAAAATGGTGGCGCTCACACCTTTAATCCTATCACTGGGGAGGCAGAGATCACCCGGATCTCTGTGAGTTTAAAGCCACACTGGAAACAGCCAGGCATGGTGACTCATGCCTTTAATCCCAGGAAGTGATGGCAGAAAGCAGAAAGGTATTTAAGGCATGAGGACCGGTAACTAGAGCCTGGTTAAGCTTTTAGGCTTTTGAGCAGTAGTTCAGCTGAGAGCTATTCCGATGAGGATACAGAGGCTTCCAGTCTGAGGAAACAGGATCAGCTGAGGAACTGGTGAGGTAAGGAGGCTGTGGCTTGTTCTGCTTCTCTGATCTTCCAGCATTCACCCCAATAACTGGCACTGGGTTTGATTTTATTAATAAGAACTTTTAAGATTCCTGTTACATCTGGCGGTTCATGCTACAAATTCTCATTTCTTTGAGGTCCATTGTTTCAACAATCCAATAGTCATATCAAGAGACACAAGTGTTTCATTAGAACATTTTCATTTTTTCCAGTGCAGTTACAATACTACCTAATCATCACAGTAATTAAAACTGCATTCCTTGAGCTCTCTGTAGAACTTGAAGGTAGTTCTGTGGCCTCATCTCCCTTCCCCAGTTCATTGCTTTTATATTCCTGGAAAGAGACCTGGTGAACCTTGTAAATTTCAGGAGCTTTCTAAGTCTTGCAGCTGTATTTACTTCTGGAGTCTACTTCCTTCCAAGAAGAACTGTTTCAATTAATAGAAATTAGCTACATAGCATGTTAATATATAAGTGATTTCATTTGAGTTTTGCCAGGACTACTGGGACATATCTGGGATGTCCTCTAAAGACATTTTAAACGTTTCTGATCTCCTTACAAATATCTTAAGCAGTTGACATTGAGCTATATGGAAGGCTCTCTTTGCTTCAGCCATCCAGAGGCTCTGCTTCACAATTGGTAGTTTCCAGGATCTTTTAAGAGATGAATAGCACAAAAGCCACTCATCAGGGATCATCAATTCCCAGTCAGCATACTTGGTATGTCATCTCTGCATGGATATTGCATACTCAACAGTCAGTTATTATTGTGACAAGGTAGTTAAAGCTAAACTTGATCTTCAGCATAGAAGGAAATTCTCCTCTCCAAGAGTATTTCTGCCTTTCCTCCAATTGCCAAAGCTTCCAACATTCATTGCCTTTAACTATTCCCTCCCTGAGTCTTATCTTCACTCTTTGCCCCTGGCAATTTTGGGCCACAGCTGTTTTACCTGTAGCCCACATTGTTAAGAAGCTTATGGCTGAAAAACTTCTGGAATTAGAACCCCATTATTTCATTTATTTCTTTTCTGACTTGGTGATATTTTATATCATTAAGATGCACTTCATCAACACTAAACAAGGACCAGTGGTGCCTGCCTCAGAATGTGATACAGGTTAAAAAAAAACTATAATGGCAAGAAGATTGATGACTAGCAAGAAAAAAAATACATAATGGATCTTTTCTGCATTTGACCTTCTACTGGGTGGTTGCATCATGTCCTCATATTAAATATGGGGCTATATGAAAGTGTAGCCCCAACTTCATGACCTAGTGTTGTTCTTTCTACTCTGCCATATTTGTCTTCACAATTACTGCTCTGGTATCACCATTTGGATGGCTAAAGGGCATCTTGAACTTTTCTCCAAAGCTGGGATCCCTCAATCTTCCATATGTTTATTTAGTTTTAAGGACAAAAAAAAAAGTAAAAATTACTGGCTTCTCTCTTCTCACGTTCCAATTTCCGTTCATGGCAATTCTTTTGAATTTGGCTTTCAGAGCACTTTGTAAGTAGAGCCCCTTTCTTCCCATCTTCACAGTTAATAGCTTGATGCAAACTTGGACCCCAGTCAGACTCCTAAACTGGTTTCCTGCTCTATGCCTCCCATGTGCAGTCTATTGTCCACATAGAAGTCCAGATGATATTTAGGAACATGACTCAGCTGTGTCTCTTTCCTCCTCACAAATCTCTACTACTTTTCCATCACATTTAAAGTAAATGCTTACTCATGAGCTGCCAAACTACAGGATTTGACCTTGACAGTTGCAGTCTCTTTGTCATTCCCTGCTTTGGGTTCTTCTGCACTGCCTCCTAACTCCACACACTTTCCTTTACTACGCTTTAATTTCCTACTTAGCAGTAATCATTACTTGGGAGTGTTACAGAAATTCATCCTTTTGTTTATCTGCTTGCTCTAATGGAATATAAGAGCAAAGTTACGATTTGTATACTTTGGTGTTATGATTATTGGGTATTGTCTAGTACATAGTAGCTACAGATGGTGACAGCATGCTACAGTTATGTAGAAATAGTCAATCTCACAAACACTGGGCTTTCAAAGCCCAGGAAGGGAAGCTCTTGCAATGTCTGCCTTTGACAAAATCTGATTTTCCTTGAGTTCAAAACACCATGCATAAATTATCAGTCTGTATCTATGCTATAACATGGGAGAATTGAGAATAAGCTTGTATTACACCAATGTACAAGTTAGAAATAGGGATCTTTCTTCACCTAGATTGTAATCTACTTTGCCTACAATAATGGATGTATCAATATTGTTTTATCACTGTTTCAGTTTTATGAGGTTCTTCCCAAACATCTGCTAGAACACAAACATTCTATCTTAGTTAGGTTTACTATTGCTGTGTTGAAATGTCATGACATAAGCAACTTGTGGAGGAAAGGATTATCTGGCTTACTCTTCCACATTGCTGCTGTTCATATGAGGAAGTCGGGACAGGAACTCAAGCAGTGCAGGAACCAGGAGGCAGGAGCTGATGAAGAGGCCATGGAGGAGTGCTGTTTACTGCCTTGCTCCCCGTACCTGCTCAGTCTGCTTTCTTATAGAACCCAGGACGACCACCCCACAGTGGTACCACTGAAAATGGGCTGAGCCTTCCCACATCAATCACTAATTAAGAAAATGCTCTACAGTTTTGCCCATAGCCTAATCTTATGGAAGCATTTTTTCAGTCGAGGCTCCCTCCTATCAGATACCTGTAGCTTGGGTCAAGTCGACATGAAGCTAGCCAGCACACAGTCCCATCAGCTTCCAGACTTCTCCATTCTTTGCTGCAATATCATCTGGACCCAAGAGTCGGATTTTGTGCCTATCCTTCTATGCTCAGTGCAAATGTTCCCTCCTTCATGAGGCTTATGCAAGCCTCTACAAGAATATAAAATCTCTCCATTCCCTAGACATTCTTAACACTTTGTGGTTTTGTTCCTCCTTGTTTTACATTTTGGCATACGTGGGTTTAATGAGTCTTTTCTACAGTTACCTTTATTGAGAATAGAATCCATGAATTACTTATCTTAACACTGCCAGACTACTTAGCAAAAAACAATCCAGTACCTTGATTAACATTGGTAGAGGCCTTTGGGACTATTCACATCAATTTTAAATTGATATTTACTATTAATTTAATTATTTAATTTAACTTATTTTTATATTATATTTATAATTTTATATATAATTATATAATTATGTATATTTCCTGAATATATATTTCCTAAAACAAGAAAAAGCTATGAACAGAATAATGTTACCATTAAACAACGTGGTGAGTCAGGAAACATATTATATAAAATATATATAATTGATATTAATTAATATATTTGTGTTACTACAAAGCCTAGGCTCCCAGTCTTCCGGTCTTCATATCTATTGGCTGGGTATCTCTGTGGTCAGTGAAGAAAAACACAAAAGGGAAAGACGTGACACTTTAGAGTGTTAATGCAGTAATGGAAGATATCACCTCTCAGTAAGCCTTAAGCCAGTATACGTGCAGAAGCTCTATCTCCTGCGGGCCGTGTCTGAGGAGCAGGGGCAATGTTCTTCTATTGCTAATCGATACCCCCACTCATGTCCCTTTTATCTTGGATCATTCCTCTTACTGGCATTACCAGATTAACATTATTAACACTCCCGTTTAATAGCCTTCAGTCTAATAATTGAATGTAATTTTCTGTGCAAGATAATTCTCAATTTTTAAGACATTGCCAGCTTCGCTAAATAATGGGAATGCCTCCCTCCACCTGGTGCTTCCTCAGGATATGATCCACTCTTATTAGGTGTGTTGCTCCAGTGTTCTTGTGCACTTTTCTAAAAAAAAACAAAGGTCTGAGATGTTACTTTCATAAGTTTGGGTCTATACAAATCGGAGACAAGAGCATGCTGGTAGGAAGCCCAAAGTTTTCTAAATGTAGATGAGCACAGATTAAGAAAGCAGTAATTAATTTCCTTTGACCTCAAGCTGAAATTCCTTTCTAGAGCTGTCATAAAGAGAAAAGGGCCAGAGAAGAGAAGTGAGACTGTGTAACAATGCAATTAAACCCTTGTAATGAGGTCGGGCCTTGGACTTGTTGCAACTGATATCATTATAGCAAACGAAAAGGCCCTATATAGATGGCAAGGTTTCTTATTCCTTTTTTTTTCTTTTTATTCCATGTTTTGTTCTTCTTTTTCTTTTGTTTAACTCTTTTCATACCAGATACATAGTACTTTATGAAAGAAATATATAGGTTTTAGGTATGTGTTTATATAAATAGACACATAGATGTATGTTTACACCCATCTGCACGCATGCACATGTGTATACACACATACACACACACACACATACACACACACACACACACACACACACACACACACACACACACACAATATTTTTCAGAAGAAAAGTCCAGTTGACTCAGGAACATGATCTTTGTATGCAGATCACAGAAGCATAAGAGATGCAGGAAAGCCTCAGGATTATGGCTCAGCACAGTTAAACTATCTCTTGCACATGTCTCCAATGATGTAAGGCCATGTGCTAGTAGGTAGGGCTCTGTTCTTGAACCTCCTACTAAATAGCTCTATGACCCAAAGCAGGCCCCTGAAAGTCTCTGTGCCTCTGTTGTCTCATTTTGGTGATGGAAAGAGTGCTGGTCACTGTTTTTGTTTTGTGTTGTATGCCATAATTAGTGAGACTGATTTATTCTAAGTTGGTATCTTATGAATTTTTCAGTCTTTTTCTGCACATATAAGTGTTTAAGGACAGCTATGTCTGTTTAAGACTTCAAGAGTTCTAATAGGGATCACATTGCTTTGATTGAGAGGACAAAGTCGAAAACAGGGGTGCTTTGGAACTAAACCTGCTTTTCTTTTTTTTCTTTTTTTTTCATTAAGAAATATTTTACTCACTCTACATACTACCCACAGATCCTACCTCCTCCCTCCTCCCATTTCCCAGCCCTTCCTCCCAAGCCACCCCGCATTCCCGCATCCCCCAAATCAAGGTCTCCCATGGGGAGTCAGCAGAGCCCAGCACACTGAGCCTAGTCAGGTCCAAGCCCCTTCCCACTGCACCAAGGCTGTGCAAGGCGCCACACCACGGGCACTGGGTTCCCAAAAGCCTGCCCATGCACCGGGGATGCATGGATCCGGATCCCCTTGCCTGGGTGTTCCTCAAACAGTTCGAGTCAAACAACCATCTTCGGTGTCCAGAGGGCCTAGTCCATTCCCATGGGGTCTCCATAGCCAATAGTCTACAGTTCATAAACTAATAGACCAGTGTGGCTGGTCATCTCTGCACATCTTCCCCTCATGATCTCAATGTCCCCCACCTGCAGAATCCCTCCTCTCTCTCATCGATTGGATTCCTGGAGCTCAGCCTGACACCTGGCCATGAATCTCTACATCTGCCTCCATCCAGTCACTGGACAAAGGCTCTATGATGATAGTTAGGGTATTTGCTAGACTGGTCACCAGAATAGACCAGTCCAGGTACCCTCTGAACTACTGCCAGCAGTTCGAGGTGGTGTCATCCTTGTGGGTTCCTGAGAGCCTCCCCAGTACCCTGCCTCTTCCTTTTCCCATGATGTCCTCATCTACCATGGTATCTATCTCTGTGCCCTCCCACTCTGTCCCTGTTCCAGCTCGACCCTCCCATTTTCCCTATGTTCTTATTCCCCACTCCTTGCCCTCTGCCACACCCCCACCCAGTCTGCTCAGATAGATCTCATTCACTTCTCCTTCGCTGGGTCATCCATGTGTCCCTCCTAGCGTCTTTCCCTGTTAGCTAGCCTCTCTTGAGCTGTGGGTTGCAATCTGGCCATCCCTTCCCTCACATCTGGTATCCACTTATGAATGAGTACATACTATGTTTGTCCATCTGAATCTGAGTTACCTCACTCAGGATGATATTTTCTAGTTCCATCCATTTGCCTGCAAATTTCATGATGTCATTGTTTTTTTTTACTTCTGAGCAGTACTCCATTGTGTATATGTGCCACATTTTCTTTATCTATTCTTCAGTTGAGGGGCATCTAGCTTGTTTCCAGGTTCTTGCTATTACAAATAGTGCTGATATGAACATAGTTGAGCATGTGTCCTTGTGGTAAGATTGAGCATTCCTTGGGTATATGCCCAAGAGTGGTATAGCTGGGTCTTGAGGAAGACTTATTTCCAGTTTTCTGAGAAACTGCCATACTGATTTCCAGAGTGGCTGTACAAGTTTTCATTCCCACCAGCAGTGGAAGAGTGTTCCCCTTGCTCCACATCCTCTCCAACATAAGCTGTCTTCAGTGTTTTTTATCTTATCCATTCTGACAGCTAAACCTGCTTTTCTATCAATAAGTATGAGCAAGGCAGGTTATTTAGCCTTTGCTCCAGTCTCCTGAGAATAAAACGGGCAGGCACAGTAGTAACATTTACTTCATAGAGTTGTGAAGAGCAAAAGAATTCATGGAACAAAAGTTTTGAAGAAGGTGTGGGTACATATCAGAACCTTTTTTAGAGGATTCTAGGCAAATTTCTCTGAAGTTCCACTGAAACCCTTCCTGCCTCTAAGGCTAGTACATATTGAGAATACCCGTTAGAGTAGAGACAAAAATGTTTTCATCTCAACCCGATTCAAGTCACAAACCTCTCTCTTGACTGCAATGAGAAAATAGCCAATATTTAAGGTTGCATGTGGCTTTACCTATAATGAGAAAAGGCTATGAACAGAATAATTTTACCATTAAACAATATGGTGAGTCAGGAAACATATATTGTTAAATGACAATATGCATGCCACATGACTTCCAGTGATATCTACCTTCTCTCTGCTTGATGGTTATACAGCTGGTTTCCCCTCAACATCCTCACTCACGGAGAACCTATGAAGGAAAAGGAAATATAGTGTTGCAATTAGGTTTTTTTTTCTAAAACTTTGGGACCATGATCTCTTCTCTAGCACTCTCCTGTCCCAGCCATTAGATGGACCTTTGCTTCACCACCCACTTTGACCATTATGTCCTTGCATTACCACAGTCCCAGAGGTTATGGAACCAATAGGCCATGGGCCAAAACATGAACCCAAATAGACTATTCCTCTCAGTAAGTTCATTTGCCTCAGGTATGTGGGGGTTTGCATCATTTGTAGTTTTGAGATGGGTTACAGTTCCCTTTGTGGCCTAGGCAACACCTTTGCTCCCAGGTTACTGCTGGGTATGGATCACCATTAAAGCATCATAGAGTCAGAACACTGTAAGTCAAAGAACACTAGGTAGGGGAATCATCCACATGCAATCAAGAAATATGATGAGGATCATGAAGGGAAGGAATGCTCCAAGAATTATAACAGAAGAATACTGGAAAGAGGAATATTTCTGCATAACTCGGCAAATCTCAATCTCCACAAAAATGTTAAGGGGAAGTTTCAGTTAACATAAAACTCACCTATAAATTCATTTTCTTTTCTGATGTAATTACTTACATTTATTAATGCGTTCTTGACTCTGATCATTTTAAACATAATGTAATTCTAGATTCATATGCTCAACTTGTTCCAGAAACGTCTTCAGGTTAATGTAGTTGAAATCATACTGCAAGACTAATGTTGGGATTCCAGTTTTAACCAAGTTTCATAGTGTGTATGCATATGTGTATTCATATATACTCCTGCTTTAGTGCATCATTGTACTTAATTAAATAATTCTGTGTGAGATGTTTGCATGGTCATCTCCCAGAATCAGACAACTCAAAAGTTGGTGTAGGTTTGCCTCCAGAATTCATATCAGGAATGTTCATAAAGTTTCACTTAGCTTTTGATTTCTAACAATTTCTATTTCCCTATTTAGCTGTTCTCAGGGAAGTGGCTGCCCATGTGCAGAGTATTATTTGTCTATATCCTTTTCCAGTCAGAAGGAATTATCAAGAAACAGGTTATTGCACCAAAGATATGGACAATTTTATTTTATTTCTGGGTAAATGTTGAAAGATCAGAGAGACAAAGGAACAAGCCACAGCCACCTCTCATCTCACCAACTCTTCACCTGAAAAGACTGAGCTCCTGTCTCCTCCAATCTTATATTCCATCCTCTGCCCAGCCATATCACTTCCTATCTCAACGTCCCTAGTGATGGGATTAAAGGCATGTGTGCCTCCCAAGTACTAGGAGCAAAGGCATGAGATCTCAAGTGCTGAGATTAATGGTGTGTGCTGCCACTGCTTGGCCTCTATGGCTAGCTAGTGCCTGGCTTTGGCCCCTGATCTTCAGGCAAGCTTTATTTGTTAGAGCATACACAAAATATCACCACATTTCCCCTTTTTGTCTAAAATAAAAAAAGAAGGTTATAACTAAGAAGAACTATATGTAATAAGTACAATAACTATACACAATGTATGTGGGCAATAATTACATCAATAATGTGTAGTCCATTGACATTTGACAAATTCAGAAAAATACTCCATTATTTATCCTATTTTGGTGAGGATAGACAACTTTATAATTCATATTTTAAAGCAAAGTCTAGGAGCCCGGTCCCAATGGACACCTCTACAAAACACTCCCAGACTTAAGGCTTAAGGGACGCTGCAGAAGATGGGGCAGGAAAGTTGTCAGAGCCAGAAGATCAGGGAGTTTGCCGTGGAATTTGTTTCCTAGGAACGTCATAAGGTACACCCATAGAGTCTCACCAACATGACTTTCCAAACATGAGCTGAACAGGACGACACCAATGGACGTGCCAAACTGTATGGAGAAAAGCTCATAAAACCTCAACCCTACCCGAAGAACTGTAGACACCTGAGAAAAGCTGAGAGTGGGAAAGGTGGTCCTCCCTAGGGAAGAGCAGCTCAAATGGTCGGTACTGAAAACATGTATGAAAGTAACATTACACGAACTGTGTAAGTTATATTTAGGAATGTGTGTGTGTGTGTGTGTGTGTGTGTGTGTGTGTGTGTGTGTGTGTGTAAGTATACACATACACATGAAATCACAATTAGAAAAAAAAAGAAGCCATGAATTTGAAGGACAGGAAAGAGGAATATGTGGAAGGCTTTGGAGAGAGGAAAGGTAAGGAAGAAATGTACCTATATTATAGCCTCAAAAACAAAAACGAAAATAAAATAAAATAAAATAAAAATCTATACCAGATGATAGCCTGCCATCAACACAGGTTATCCTTTCATTGAAAGCATAGTTTTAGGCATACAGCCTCATCCTTGCTATAATTTTTTTCTCTTTATCATCTATTTTCCCTCCTAGATTCTGTTTGATTATATATTGCTTTAACATAACATTTTATCATTGAGCTAGAGCAAACTAGGTGTACAATTATTGTTCCATGAATGAATAAGTGTGACCCTCCAGGATGGTAGTTCTCAGCCCCAACTATACTTTACATCTACCTGAAGAGACTTTCAAAATCCTGACACTTGGCCCCTGCCCTAGATCTGTTCGAAGGAAATCTGTGAGGTTAGATCTCGCTTGACTCCCCAGGTGACCTGAATGTGAAAGTGACAGTTGCTGTCCAGAGGCTTATAGTATAACATGTTTGTCAAAGGTCTGGGGTACCACCTTCCCCAGAAAGTTGACTAGAAACACAGCAGTTCAGGCAACATATAGACACAATACACATGAATCTCCACCTTACTAAGTCTGCAGCTGAGGCCTAAAAGTTTGAGAAGCACTGCTTTAAACAACATTCTCACATTCTGCTTCTAATGACTATGCCGCTGCTTGATACTAAAACTGTGTGTTTGCATGGAAGATGCTTGTCTTTTAAAATGTGTGTGTGTGTGTGTGTGTGTGTGTGTGTGTGTGTGTGTGTGTGTGTATGTGAGAGAGAGAGAGAGAGAGAAAGAGAGAGAGAAAGAGAGAGAGAAAGAGAGAGATTTGAGAGAGGGAGAGAGGGGGATGGAGGGATGGAGGGGAATGGGAAGGAGAGGGAGAGAAA
Source organism: Peromyscus californicus insignis (assembly GCF_007827085.1). Taxonomy (NCBI): domain Eukaryota; kingdom Metazoa; phylum Chordata; class Mammalia; order Rodentia; family Cricetidae; genus Peromyscus; species Peromyscus californicus. The sequence goes on along the minus strand of NW_026294562.1, from coordinate 131,790,101 downwards.
TAGAGTGTGTGCATGTGAAAGAGGAGGAGAGGGAAGGAGAGGAGAAAGAGAGAGAGAGTTGCCTGCATGTATGTCTATGCACCAAATGCTTGTTGCTGCCTGGTGCCCTACAAAGTCAAAAGGTGGCATCAGGTTCCCAAGAACTGGAGCTACAGATGGCTGTGAGCTGTCACATGGGTTCTGGGAGTCAAATACAGTCCTCTGGAAGAGCAGCAAGTAATCTCAATAGCTGAGCCACCTCTCCGACCCTGAGATTTACTTTCTTTATAAGTGATCAAGAAAGCAACAGGTTGGCAATATCCAAACAAAAGTTGCCATTGCCAGTTAGGTGTGTCAAGACCATACCTCTGGGGAAGAAAAAGAAAAGTCAGCACAGTGATTTCCAAGGCAAATCATCAACATGGCAAGTTCCTAAAGAAAACAAAGGAGAGTCAGAGCTAGAAATAGCAATGCAGATCCAACACACAAAAATGAAGGGGTCCACAGACTATGTGCTTTGCTACCAAATAAGGAATGGTGAGGAAGTCAGATGTGGGCAGAAATAGGACAGACCATTTCCAGGTGCTGTAAGTGAAACGGGGGAGCACTGGTAGCCCTGAAGCTGTGGTACTTAGGGAGTCTGGATCCTCGTCTGGGAATAGCTGCTCTTACCTCACAGGTACTGAGAAGACTGAGAGCAGCTGTGCATGTGAAGAGCTTGACATCATGCCTGGCTGGACCATCTCAATACAAAGAAGCTGCACACATTAATATTGTAAATCATTTTCCAAGTGTGTAGGATTGAAGGAAGCTCAGAAGATGAAGGTCATGTTTACGAAGTTTTATTTCATCTTTGCATGCCTCTCCATAGCAACTGAAAGAGAACTTAGTATTTCTGGGTAACTGATGTTCAAGATGACCACATCAAAGCTTCAAATTCCACTAACTCTATTCCCATCAAGAGGCATGTTGTGGAATAATGCTTTTGTACACTGGTTTAATAAAACACTGATTGGTCATTAGCCAGGCAGGAAGTATAGGTGGAATATAAAGACAAGGAGAATTCTGGGAAGAGGAAGGCTGAGTCAGGAGATGCCAGTTCACCATCAAGGGAGCAGCATGTAATGGCACACAGGTAAAGTCATGGAAAATGTGGCAACATATAGATTAACAGAAATGGGCTGAAGTCTAAGTGTAAGAGCTAGTCATTGATAGGCCTGAGCTAATGGCAAAGCAGTTTTAATTAATATAAACCTCTGTGTGTTTACTTGGGTCTGAGCAGCTGCAGACTGGACCAGACAAGACACAGAAAAACTTTCAGCTACAGAGGCAAGGATCCACTGTTCCCATCCAAGCAGGTGGGCAGGCTGGTGGCTATGATGTAAATGACATATTGTGAGTTCCAAAGCTAGGTCCCTAGAAATGATTAGAGATGGCATTGGAAGGCAGACACCACAGAGGGAAAGTTGGAGAAAATACTATATGTCAACATTCTGGCTGCCTCCCCAGCTAAAGCCACATTAACAACCAGCATCCACCTCCAGCTTATAAATGGGTAATTATTACATATCTATAGTCCACAGCCTCAGAGATGTCTTTCCACTTCTGAGCCCTTTTGCTATCAGAAAGCCTGCCCTGCTCTTCCTTGTACCCTTTCAGAATCCCTGACCAACAGAATCCACTGTTCTCTTCTGCCATGAAGTTCTGCTGTTGTGTTGCCTAGCAGTAGATAACTAGAGCATAGACCTACTTCACAACATTGCCTCACCTGATACAGAGCCAGGGCTTGCTGCCCAGTGCATAACGAAGTCAACAGTATAGCAATTCATGTAAAAAGGTGAAGCTTTGCTGGGAGGTTGATTGTCAAAAGGAATAAGAGTTGAATTAAAAAAACAAATCTGCCTCTCTGATTTGAAGGATGAGGGGAAGTTTATAGGAAAGTAGGAAGAGCATGCTATTAGCATGTGGAAAGAGAGATGTGAGAGATAGAGGTGTTCTTGTGCATCATAGACAGTCAGCATGCTTCTTCACAATCATGTGCTTCTTTTCTGCATGGGTTATGCTCCATAGAGGAGATTTTGGAACTTGTAGGGTCAAAGGGGTGTTGACAGACCATGCTAACTTCTATGCAAGCACCCTCCTGAAAAGTCAGCTACAAACTGTCCTTGTGTGGATTCCAGAGGCTTTTCCTGAAAAACAGCTTATCTTAAGTGCTTTCTTATTCATGAATCTGTGCCCAGGTATATCCATATCTTAGCCAAGTTCAACAGGACTCAAGAATCCTATGGTTCCAGGTTTAATAGCCCTCTCTATTCCTGTCCCTGAACAACAAATTCTTAGAGGGAACATTCAAAACTACATTTGGCTGCCTCTAACAGAAACTCAACAACAACCACAGCAGCATTTGCTTTAACTAATAGAGGAGGATGTAACCCAAGGATGCTGTATTATCTCTGCAAGGCTGTCTAATCCGAGCAACTTCTATCTGCCCACTCGGTGACTCTATGGTATCTCTTTCATCTTCATGTTTGCAGGATTGCTGCTGTACCATATGGGTTTAGCCATGACCTCAGCCAAGGAAAATAAGAGAAAGGATCAAAGGCAAACAGCCTCTCACATCTGGCCCTTTATGTCTGGAAATAACTTCCTTGAGAACACCACCAACTGATTTCAGCTTATACTTCTTGACCAAAACAGATGTATCCTCTCTCAGCTTCAAGGAAGCAGGAGAAATTAGTTTCTCAAGCGAAGGTATTATAACCCTGAGCAAAATTAGGGAAACTTGTAAGGAATGAATAACGGGTAGATGACAACACAGAACACAGACTAGGTCTTTAAAACTTGCAAGTTAATAAAAGCATCCCTTGACTAGGGCACACTCTGGAAGATGGCCATAACGATTCTTGGTCTTTGTCCTCAGAAAATGGGAAGGACATTGTGATTTAGAGCAAAGAAGAGAAGAAATTTGTGGTCAAGGAATTAAAGCCTCAGACTTCCAGCAGGCTTTGCAGGGTAGTTCTCCAGGATGCCTGGACTTGGCCTGGTTGTCCTCACCATTCTTAGCCAATGCTCTCAAGCACAGCTGTGGAATGTGTTGAAAATGCATTTATACACAGATAGCAATAGTTCACGCTGAACAGCTCAGGTTCATCCTAGGCCCAACAAGAAGCAGTATACCCTTCAGTTCTGTAATCTACTGTTCAGTAGGGTTTTAGTCTGATAACTATAGTGGGTTCCTCCACGAAGTGCTTGGCTGTGGTGCATGTATGGGAGGCTCATGCAGGTGAGCCTCCTATACCCAGTGCAGCTTTCCTGAACCTGTCCTTGCTGCTCATGTCTAAGCAATGGTGCCCTGTCTCAACAGATTCTGACAAAATGGTCAAGGTGTTCATCAGTACTGTGAGCCTGCTTCCCAAAGCCATGTTTCCTCGGCTAGAGACTGGATATCATGACTGCCTACGTAAGGCTATTGCAGAGCAAAGGATAAGGTTGCATGAAAAACATTGATAACTTTTATGCGTACTGCTTCCACATCTTCCACCATTTTCCTCAAGCCATGATCCACTAGGAAATGTTAACTTTGTAATGACCTTGGCTTTGTGGCTGCCAATGTTTTGTGCTGCTGAACTTCAAAACCTATATGACCAAAGCCTAGAAGCCGAGAATTCCGAACTTTTGGTAGGCCTGTCTGGAGAAAGAAAGAGGGCTTTGCTGTCTCAGGCTCCATTTTATTTCACTAAAACACACACACACACACACACACACACACACACACACTTCTATTTCTTTCCTCACTTTTTCCTCCCTCCTTTCCTTTCTTTCCTTTTTAATTTATTTTCCTTTTTCTTTGCTTTTCTATCTCCTTCCTTCTTCCTTGATTTTCTCCTTCTCCTCTTCTCTGCCTTTTCCTCCTTGTCTTCTCCTTCTTTCCCTTCCCATTTACTTTTTTCAAGTTCTAAAAACAAAAGAGATCTTACTTATTATAGGTCAAGCCAGGGGTCACTTTACAAACTGAATCATGCCCTACTCACACAAGAAATTCCAAAACTAAGAGTGCCCAGATCTGTGACACACAGATCTCATCTCAAAGAAATTTGAATGGAATGCCTCTGAAAACCAGTTAAACAGAATAATCAAAGTGAAAAAGTCTCCCGGTCTTACTTTGAGATGGTGACAGAACATATAAACACAAGGAATGCTTCAACTGACAAACTAGTGTGAGAAGGATGAAGACGGGAGATGGTCAGAGTCCTGGGTGGAGCATCTGAACCACGCATCCACTCACACCACATCCAGAGGACAAACAGTACATTTGGAGACATGCTGGGTGGCTCGCTGTGCATCTGAACCCTGACTCACTCTATTCACACCACAAGAGAACAAGTGGTACTTCACAGGGGCATGCTGGAGGCCTTGTTACGATTTAGCAAGACTTTCATGGTTTCATCTCCATCTTTACGATGTGAGTCTTCCAACACTGCAGTCTTTACTCAGCACTGCTCTCTCTGAGAAGTTCCCTTTAATAGATGCTTACAGGCCCACTTAACTCTGTTTTACAAGTCAAGATCAGACTTGACACGATGTATTCCAAGAAGCAATGAATGACACTGAGATGGAAATGATCAAAATGTGCAAAGAAAGCACCTTCTATTTGGAAAATAATTATCCAATCCAGTCATTACTTCTATGACTCTATTGGTTGATCAAGAAAGGGCAAACAAGTTGAGGGGTTATTTTCTTTTTTTTTATTAAGAAATTTTTTTATTCATTTTACATACCAATCACAGATCCCCCTCTTCCCTCCTCGCACCCCTCCAACTTTCCCCTCAAACCCAGCCCCCCATCCCCTCCTACAAGAAGGTATGGCCTCCCATGGGGAGTCAGCAGAGCCTGGTACATTCAGCAGAGACAGGTCCAAGCCTCTCCCCCTGCCTCAAGGCTATGCAAGGTGTCCCACCATTGGTAGTGGCCTCCATAAAGCCTGCTCATGTACCAGGGATGGATCCTGATCCTACCACCAGGCCTCTTAAGAAGATCAAGCTACACAACTGTCTCACTTAGGCAGAGGGTCTAGTCCAGTGCCATGCAGGCTCTATAGGTGTTGGTCTAAAGTTCATGAGTTCCCACTAGTTTGGTTTTATTGTCACTATAGGTTTCCCCATCATGATCTTGATGTCCCTTGCTCATAGAATCCCTCTTCTCTGTCTTCAAATGGACTCCTGGAGCGCGACCTGATGTTCGGCTGTGGATCTCTAAATCTGTTTCCATCAGTTACTGGAGAAAGGCTCTATGATGACAGAGTATTCACCAATCTGACTACTGGGGTAAGCCAGTTCAGGCACCCTCACCACTATTGCTAGTAGTCTAAGCTGGGGTCATCCTTGTGGATTCCTGGGAACTTCTCTAGTACCTGATTTCTCTCTACCCCCATGATGTCTCCCTCTATCATGGTATCTCTTTCATTTCTCTCCCACTCAGTCTCTGTTCCAGCTGGACCATCCCATTGAGGGATTACTTTCATATCTAAACTCACCGAGTAGCAACTAAACACAAGCCCCTACACCCCTACTCCACTTTAAGCAGAACTAGCACAGGGCTGATAGTGTTTTTAGGGGGAATGTTGGTTTGTACTTTAAGATTTTGTTCTCTGCCAAAGACTTATAGTCTACTGAGGGACAATACAGAGGCATCTTAATTCCAAACCATGGTCTAAAGAGCCAATGTGTATTGTCAATCCCAAGGAGCTCTGCCACTTTCAACCTTTCTCCTTCTTCACTGTATTGGATTGTAGATGTGTAGCTGTGTGTACGTCATTCCCTTCCTCATCTACGCTGCTGGGAAAATACAGAACATCAGTGTTAGGCTTTTCTCCCCCACTGAGCTTGGAAGGAGCATGCTCAAATTCCTTTCCCTTCCTCTTTCTCACTGAGGTACTGTGTACCACATCTGGGGGTGGTCATGGTGGAAATCCTCCAGACAGCCCGAATGCAAAGAATACAAAACGGGAGAGGTAATGGCTGGAGCAGATGTTGGGAAAACAAAGGCCTGTGTGCACAATTCTAGGAATGCCATGACTCAACTGGGCCAGTTGCTGAACATCATGAGTATTCTTACGTGCTGCTTGGTGAAAACCCCAAGGCCCTCTCAGGTACCACCTACTCCAAAAGCTTTTTGCATAATCTCCAGTTTGGATTAATGGAATCCACTCAGAACTCCCCTGTTTGCCATAGTTCCTTATTTCCTTCTAGTTGTATCATGCTCTGGCCTTGCATCCTAGGAGGTAAGGGTACCATCACATCACAGGTCATATCTGCTGAGCATCAACTGTGTGTCAGATATTACAGCACAAAGGAAGGGTAGCATGATGAACAAAAACTATATGATCTACGCTGTGGTCAAACATGCAATCTACTGGTTAAGCAGGCAAACAAATAAATTACAACTAGCTCTAGCTAGTGTAACATACAAGATTCAAACAGCTCTGCAGATAACCAATCATGATTTATAAAACAATAGCAAGTCTAAATCACCATGTTATACGTTTCTTTATCCACACAGTTGGTAAACACATTTTTAAGTGCCTGTTTCAAAAGACTGGTGGTCTTATTCTGAAGGTCTACTGGTGACTATTTAGTCTCAGTCCCTGGTGGGAACACCACTTAGTCTGTTCTTCCTGTGGGTTTCATATTTCTCAGCTTATATTCAGCTGTGTGTAGGTCTCGTAATGGAAGAGGGGTTCCAGCAGCAGGTTGAGTGAAACCTCTCCATCAGAATAGCAGTCGATGTATTATTTGAAGGGTTTAACACTTGCCCCCAATATCTTGCAATGTTCCTGGCTGTAATTCATATTCCCTATGTATTGCTTACCTCCATTGATTTCACATGTTCATTATTTGAATCCAGTACTTTGCTTTGCTATTCCACCAGTATTTTACTCCCCTTCTTATTTCCTTTTTTTTTTTAACTTTTTCTGTTTTAATATTCTCCATCTATTTTCATCTAGGAATTTCATTTCCATCTCAAAGACTATTTGAACTCTCTCTATTCCAACATTTCATTAGCATTTTTCCTCTGGTTGTTCTGTGTTCTCTCATATGATTCAGACACTTAAAAAAACACTCTGATGACCCAGTTAATAAGTGCTTACAACGCAAAAAATAATTCAATGAAGATTAACTTTCACAAACACATGTAATATAGTAATACATTATATTACAGACAAAATATCTGACCCTTTACTGTCACTAACTTTAATTTAAAATACTAAATAAATAAATGGTCTTAAATTTCTATCATCTTTGCTAACAATCACTATCTTTGGGCCTGTCTCAGAGTTAATGTCAACATTTAGCAATTCTTGTGACCCTCTCCTTCCAACTAGCAGCTCTGCCTTCAATGCCTGGAATAGTCATTCTTGACTCTGATGACATCATAGTATCACCTAACTGGGGACCCAGGACTGTTCTCCACACTGAGTATATTTGCATGAGACCACAGCAGCAGCATTTTGCAGAATTTCTCCCAGGTAATCCTAATAAGAAGCCAGGAAGAAAACTAAACCTACCAAATTTGCTAAATCTTGTAAAAGTCCATGAAAGAATCAGTGTCTTGAGTACATAGCCTGTGAGAACTGGGAAGGAGAGAATTGTTCATGAAAAGGGCTGTTGAAGGTATACTCATTACATTTTTTTTCTCCATTTTCTAGGGTTTTGAGTTCTGATATGGAGATTTCTGTTCCAATGAATGCCAGTTTCTAGAGACAGTCAAGAACTCATCTCCAAGGGCTCAGGCTCTAACTCCACAGTAGAGCTCTTGTCTAGTATACATGAGGCCCTAGGTTCCCAGTGCTGGGAGGAGAACCCCTTACATCTAAGTGTGACTCTCATATGCAAACCATGCAACCCATGCCTCCAAATAACTTCATCTGGTTTATGCACTCCTCAGTCTGTCTGTCTGTCTGCTCTGCTCTAATAACCCCAGGGCCAGATACTAGTTGACCAGGGTCAAGTTTATGCCCCAGAGTCACCAAAATTACTGAGACTAGCTAATTCTAAGTTTGACTATCTTGCCTCCCTCACATTTTCCATGAAAACCAGAACAGAGGCTCTCTTGCCCCTCTTGTCTCCTCCCTTCCTCCTGGCCAACCACAGTTTCCTCCTGGGGCCCAGCATAGTCTTCTGGGCCCCCTGCTATGAAGAATCTGTAATAATAGAACACTTTCTCCATTATTGTCACGTCTGTGTCTGCACATCACATCACATATAATACTAGGATCCAATTAGTATTAGCATTTTAACTCTTTTTATTTGTGTGTGTGTGCATGCTCATGTGTGTGCTGGTGTGTGTACACATGTCCCTTGTGTTGGAGGAGGCCAGAGGTTGATATTAGATGTCTTCCTCAATTGCTCTCCACTTTTGAAATAGAATCTCTCACTGAAACCTGGAGCTCACCAATTCAGCTAGACTGGGTGGTCAGCAAACCCCATCGATCCTCCTTGTCTCTGCTTCAGTATTAATTTTTGAGGTTATGGAAGGCTTCTCAAAATGGGAACATTGACATTGATGCCTTAAAAATGTTAAGAAAACAGTTTTGAGACAGAAAAAACAGGATGAAACAGAAAGATCTCCCCAATCTGTTGTCTGGAAACTGAGTAAGAACTTAGCACATAGAAGAAGTAAGAAGAAGGCAGGTGAGCAGTGAGCATGGATGGGAAAGGCAAACTCACACACAGGAGCACTTTGTGATCTTGCCCTGGATAGGAAGGTATAGGACAGTCCTCATAAATAAGTGTGTAGCCACTTCAGTTACATATGTATTTATTTATTGGTGTGCATGTGGGGGGAGAAACACATGAATATGGAAGTCACAGGACAGCTTGTGGGTGTCAGTTTTCGTTCCAACCATGTGAGTTCCAGAAACGGATCTCAGGCTTGTTGGTAAATACCTTTCCCACTGAACCATCGCACCAGTCCAGCTTCTTTTATTTAAAAAAGGAAAATTGTTCCTGGTTCCACCTTCTATACAAAGCTCTAAGCTGGATGTCACCAGAAAATGGGGAGAGGGCAAACAAATAAAAATGGCATAGCTCTCTTTTTAAGTCTCTCAAGATCTTCTGGAGAACACAAGCCACCCATTGTTTTGGAGGCAATGGAAAAGCAAGGCGACTTACTAGGTTAGTCCTCGCTGCTTCCGACATTCAGTCGAGGAATGGCAGTGTTGCAAGGCTCTCCATGCGTAGTTGTATTCCTGGTCTCATTTTCTGAGCTACTCAATTTAACTACTTGAAGGACTGGAAATTCTTTTCCACAAACCTATATTTGAGGGAGATTTTCCCTTTTCCTTCCTGGTAAAGCATTACTTAGTTGCAAAACTGCACACACTCTTATCTTCACAGTTTTTTTCCCTTTTTATCATGATCTTCTCTTCCCCAACCCTTCCCAGGAGTTGCACTTCAATCCTAATATTGTAAGGCTTACTTGCTTCCCATAGTGTTTGTCAGATGTATTTTTGATCTTCTCCATTCATTTCTGCTGATGTATTTCTATAAATATCTCAGAGATGAATTCTTTTTTGAATCCAGTCTGAAGTCCATTTTATGTTTTTTAAAAAAAAGCAACCATGTGTAAGTGGCTTACAGGTCACTTAGAGTACTCCTGCTGTGACATAACACTGTATACTTCCAGACTAAGCTTCGAGATACTCTTCTTTGGTTGCTTCCAATTCCAGACAAGAGCAATGGAGGGCACAGTGTGGAGTTAGATTCCAGGGCAGCAAGTGTTTGGAGAGTACCATTCCTCCATTCATTGTTGTAGCCAGTGTTCAGATCTTGACTCCTCCCTCTGCCCTCTGTCTGTCAAGGCTCCTGCCTACCTGCTACCATTGTTTAGACTTCTTTCTTCCTCTCCTCTACATCAATAACTAGAGTTGGAAGACAAGATTCTCACTGATGGACCAGTGATTTCACTGAGTGCCTACTTACCCTTGCCAAGTATCAGTTGTCAGCTAAGTAGAATGTTTCAGATAGTGGACACAGATATTCTCAATCAAAAGTCCTTTCCATCAGAGAGAGGAAGATATGGAACTTGGACTCACAGAGACTCAAAGACTCTTTGAATTGCTTTAGAAAAAAACACATTCTGTACCCATGTTCCCATACTCTCCTCAACAATGACCCCATAGATTCTCTTACTGAGGCACCTGGTCTGCTCTGTTCTTCAGGGTGGTTGAGAAGCAGGACTCTAGCTCATGAGGATATTTGTCTGATGATCCCTGACCTCTCCCTGTACTGGATCCTCAGAATCTGTCTTGATGAAATCATATAAATGTCACTGTCCTCCTCAGGCTCCCAGCTGACCCAGATTTTACACAGTCCCATTTGAGGGAGCTCAGAGATCTCAGACAATTCTTTAAAACTTTAGCTCTTCATCTCCTCACATATATAATTAAATGAAGTGTTGTTTCGAGATAAAATAAGTAAATCTAGAAGCTACGACTCCTGCCCAATTGAATGCTGCCTAAACCATAAGAACCAGAGGTCCTCAGTTCTCTTTAGCAACCAACTAACTGTATTTCCTAAGTAAGCACCACCTAGAAGAGGCCTAGGTCATGATTGGATTTAATTTTTAAAATAAAGCTATTTTTAATTTAATAAAAACTGTTTTAAAGCTCCAAGCATCGTAGAGAATCAGTGGTCAAGAGAATCAACTAAACAAATGATGAAATATGGCTGATCGGAAGAGATTATGTTTGCTAAAAGGCTATTACTTGAAGATTTGTTTTTTTTTAAGTCAAGCCTTTAAAAAGAAGGAAATATTTCTTGGAATTTTAAACCGTTTGAAAATAAGATAAATAAATCTAGTACAAGCACGTTTTGCAGAGATACCGGTAGGAAAAGGCTGAGCATATTTCGGAGAAAAGGCAGGGATTTGAACGGTATAACTATGTGGAGAATTGTGAGGCTGCAAGAGGCAGGTCTGGCCTGGTGGAGCATGGGCTCCTCCAGGCATGTCTAATTCTCAAGCACAGCCAGGAACCACGACAGACTTTCTACATGCAAATTGGAGAAGGAGCCTATAGCTTTCCCATGCTACAGCTCCATTCAACCAGTGCTTCTAAATACAAACTTTTCACCAAAACAATCTTGCCTGATGGATGTCTTAGACTAATTTTACGTTGAAATCAATAAACAAACAAAAGGATTTCATGGGCGAGAAAAACCTGCCTTATTCATCTGCTTGTCATTTGTCAATTTGCAGGGTAGGAAAAATGATGACCCAGGAGGAAATTCACAGATTTGAAGTGACTGCCTGGTTTTGTGCTGATCTTTGGACAACCCCAGTTTTCAAACCTGTGTCACTGGGTAGATAGCATCCTACCTGATTGGCTTGGGTAGCAAGAAAGTGACAGGTGCCACTCAAATGCCTAGCAAGTTATTGTTAATAGAGACGTTAAATAATATATCAGAGGACTCTGTCTTTTGTGACTACAAAAAATAGAAGAGAACAACCACGTCACTCTGCACAACGTTGCATGGATCATCACGTGTGTGTCCCTCACCCTCATCAACTTTAAATCCTTTCAAATTTCTAATGATAGAGTGGTGCAGGTGTCTTTAGTTCGGTGCTGATATTTTTCTTACCTCCCCGACATTTTCTTCCCTGATATATCATTATGAGATTGTGCAGTAACAAGCATTCTTCTGCTCAAATTTATATCAATTAGTTGAAGACAGTTATTCAATTGGACGACCCACTGGATTTTGAAAGACTCAGGACCATGTCAAAGTGACGACCTTTTTCCTTCTCTCTCAGCCAAGAGCAATTGTTTAACAAGGAACCTTGGAAAGAAATGCTGGTTTAATAATTAGTTATTGATCATGACCAATGCCATGGCGAATACCATTGGATTAGTCAGGGGCCAGGGAATAAGGACATAGATGTCTCTCGTCAAGATCATGTGTAGGGGTAAATCAAAGAATGACAGCATAAGATATCATAAAAGAAAAGAAAAGATATCGTAAAATAGCTAGTTACATATGTTTTGTTCTTTGATATGGATGCTGTTTTTCAGTTTCAAAATTAGAAGTAAAACTTGAACCTGCATAGATTGAAAGCTAAATTATCTCAAACAACTGTATTACTATAAAGCAACTGAATAGTATGCCCCTATTCGAACACACTCTAAAAGACCAAGGTGTGTTAAGCAGACTTGAAAAACAACACAAACCCTTTGCAGCAACACCACGCAAAGTTATTTTGATGAATTAACCCTGCTTTGGCCAGCATTTTTTGCTTCATCAAGATACCATTAACCCCTGTGCCCTGAAATGCCCATTAGAAACAATTTGGATACATGCAGAAGGAGACCATAACAATTATAGACAGGAGCTTTAAAAGTATAATTGACTTTTTTTTTCTGAGTGCTAATTTAGGCATCACTTTAGGGCTGAATAAAAATGTCCACATATGAGCCACTTAATGGAAGGAGAAACTTCAAAGAATGATTTTATTGTATTTTGAAGGGAAAACAAGGAGATATTTGCATTAGTTGTTCAATTTCTTCCTAGAATAGAAAAAAAACTGAAAATGTATTTCATGGTAATAAGAAAGTCAACAACTCCACAGCCAGTTGGAAGATGGGGACAGCCACTCCTTACTGCTGACAAGCAAAGATGGAGCTTCACTGGTTTCCATACTTAATGAGGATTTTTTCAGGTGAAATCAGTCAGGTTCATAATAAATGGATTAGTATAGAAATTGTTTTTAAAAAAAAATAATGTGCCGGGCGGTGGTGGCGCACGCCTTTAATCCCAGCACTCGGGAGGCAGAGGCAGGTGGATCTCTGTGAGTTCGAGGCCAGCCTGGACTACCAAGTGAGTTCCAGGAAAGGCGCAAAGCTACACAGAGAAACCCTGTCTCGAAAAACCAAAAAAAAAAAAAATATGTCATTTGTTAGGGCCTGATGCATCAGTCACCGCATCAAAATGTGGACACTAATTTTGGTCCCCGGCACCCATTGGGAATGATGCCGTGTGCCTGTAACCTGGTATTAGAAAGGGCAGAGATAGGTGGATTCCCAGAGCTATCTGGCCAGCCAACCCAGACAATCAATGGCTTCCTTCAGTGACAGATGTGTTCCCTCTCACATGTGGATCATAACTTCAAAGTTTTAGAATTGTGCGTTTGACTTGGAAAGTCTGGAGAGACCTGAAAGCTAGAAAGGAGCCATGATGGTAAAAGAGTCTCAGGAGAAGTGAGGAGAGTGGAACATACGTAATATGGAAGGGGAAGGAGAGAATATTGTGAGTGATGATGATTAAAGGGGAATGGGGATGAGGGGATGTGGGTAAAGAACGGATGGAGGAGAGACTTCACCAAAACTAAAGATGTATAAAGAAGACAAGTGGAAATCTACTGCTTTATAAGCTAGTTGTAAAACATAATTATCTTAAAAAGAGGTACACTGCATGCATGAATAATGTTTATACCAGGAGTCATGGTTATTAAATGGAACTCTTAATACCAGGTGCATGACACTCCCTAATAAGCTATTGGTGCCCCAAACAAAATAGGCTTTTGCCATTGTTCTTGTTTGTCCACCAGAACTAGGTGGTAAGGCTCTCTGATTGAAAACACAACATACCATAGCTATAGTGCAAGGGAAATCATGGTGGAACTGAGCTGGAAGCTTCTCCCTTCTACAGTGCTGGACGGTGCTATGCAGGCATCTGGGGGAGAAAAGCAGTCAACCTTGCCATGGGCCTTGCGTGCTATAATACTAACCTGCCATGGAACATGTGACCAGTGTTGCAATATTGACAAAAGTACTGTGTAAGTGACCAACTGCCTTCTGAATGAGCGAATGAGCCTTAGACTCACTCTGAGGGCAGAGGTTCATGCCTGATGCTGTATACATAATCAAAGGCCGAAGTTCAGGGAAAAGAGATGAATCAAAGGCCACAGAGGTGAACTCACTTTTTTAAATTTTGCTAAACGAACATGTTGCCAAACTTCCCCGTTTCTACCCATAGACTGGTACTGCTCTTAGTCTTGGACAGAGAAGCTTCTGTGTGTGGCTAATGGGGGTTGATGCAAAGACTGTGTTTGGTCAAGGTATTGAGACTGTTCAATGGTGAGTTCTAAACAGAGGAGCAATATTTCCCCCTCCAAGACTCAGGAAACATTGAGCAAGAGGAGATAGCAAAGAGATAAGAGCTGAAAAGAGAAAAGGCTTATGACATGCTGCTTTCTGAGTGTCTTCATAACTATCACACTCAAGAGCTCAAAAAAGTTGTGGTTGCCTACACAAGGCCTGCACAAGACTGGGCCCATTAACATTCAGTCCTGGATAGGGAAGAGGCTCATGGGCCTGGCCTCTCTCTGGGGTCTACTGGCATTTGATGGCTGCTAAGGGAAAGAGAATAATTGTCTTCAGTGCTATATCTACTGTTGAGTTAGTTGCCCATGCTCCAGTAGAAATCTCCACAATGATGTCCACATGGGCAGCCCTAGTTGAACTCAGTGGGTCACAAAACAAAAACAAAACCAACCCAAAAGACACAAAAGTGAGGAGGAAAATTTGTTGGAAGGAGGGGAAGGGTGTGAGGAGTATAAGAGATAAGGATTATGACTAGAATGCATCATAGACATACATGACACTTAAATGTGGAAATAGAGGAACACACTTGACATGAATCTCTAACCTCTACATACATGTGAACATGCATTCACCCAAATATGTACATAAACACACATATATATTTCATACACACATGCGCACACACACACACACACAAAAAGATACTAACTTTGTTCTAAATGTGGACGTGTAGCTATAGACCCTCAACAGTAACCCTATGATTTTATATTTTCAGCAATCACACTTTCCATGCAGCTTTTTAATCCAGCTTCAAATAGTTCTACAGGATCTCCACAGCAGAATCAATCCCGAGTGCTTGCAACCTTGTTGGTCAAGATAAGAAAGAGATATCCAAACACTTGGCTTGCTCCCATAAAACTCAGTTCTTCCTCTATGACAAAATTCTCAAATCAAACTGTAGAAAGTAAATGGTGACATAAAAGAAAAAGACTAACTGTTCAAAGATCTTCACAATTCTCATTTGGGATAACATGGCTTCTAGCGAACTGATTCTTTAACTGAAAACCCGTATCTATTGAAGAATAGCAATGTCCTGAAATTCTCTTTTCAAGATGGAGCAGCTGTCATGATCAAATCCATTGCCTTCTTTTATACTTCTGGCTGGCTTTGGAGGTTAAAAATAAAGTGTTGGCCAATGAGAGCCTGCTTTATATGGTTACTCATATTAGTTATACACTTTTGAAGAAAATCAGCTGATAATTTATATACATATATGAAAGATTTTCTTTGTGATGGCTGTATATAAAAAGTTCTGGTCTTCAAACGAAGTGAGAGTTATAGTCTCTGTTTGAAGTTTCATTTTCTGGCTAGCCTTGAACATGCCATGTCAATCTCCCTGGACTTTGTTCTCCTATAGAATGTGTGGGGTGTCTAAATCCTTACCAGCCACACTATGTACTCTAGACCCACAGCCGTAGCTTCACCTGGGAGCTTGTTAGAAATGCAGAAACTAGAAGCCCTCCCCAGTCCTATGTTATGGGAACCTCTTTTAATAAGATCTCCAGGAAAGAACCCTGCATTAAAACCCTTTAAGGTCATTTCCTATCCTGCCAAATGGGAAAAACAAATTCCTTAATTGAAAGAACTACACTCAAGACTTGTATATGCCTGTGTGTGTGTGTGTGTGTGTGTGTGTGTGTGTGTGTGTGTGTGTGTTTACTTATTTTTAAATGTTTCACATCTTTACCGCACAGGCATCTGGTATAGGTTCCCAGACCTGTAGGGCACCGTAGGGCACCCTTGTCTAGTTCTCCATAGCTTCGCTTTAAACTTCATTGCAAGTAGCCCAAGAGTGAACAACACAAGGCTCCCAGCTTAGATGTTTTCTGCCAGGGTCATAGTGCAGAGAATTCAAACTTCCTTACCACGAGAGCTCAGCTCAGCTCACATCCAAATTAGAGAAGTACACGACACATAAATAATCTCTGTTTTTTCCCCCAGTATCACCTGACCTGTCAAGTCTGTCTTTAGTATCCCTGCACCATGCTGACAGCTCTCCCCCACCCGCCCCTTCCATGTGTGGATCAGTGGGGACACACGCCCCACCCCTGAGAAGATTCACGTATTCAGTAACTGCCGAGGTACTAGCAGAGAATGAACAATGGAAGGCTGTCAAGCCCGACAGCCAGCCCTGGATGTATGAGCGTCGAGCTGACAGCAAGGGCCTCAGAGGGTAAACTGCTTTGCTGGAACTAATTAAACAGATGAAATTATTACATGAATATGCAGATGTTGTTTACATTTTACCATATGGTATTATTTCAGGTAATAACTCGCAGGAGAATCCCTTCCTCTCATCAAGAGGAAATGGGTTGAAACGAAGGCCCCACGTGTCACCTTTCAGTTGCTAGGCAGACACTGATAACGCAGGTTTCCTCTCTGAGTCATGGGGAGTATTCAGCCTGGATCCCTGTGGTACAGGAAGATGAAGCTGGGGCTGCTCTCTAGAAGGAGGCAGGGGAGGGCTGCCTCCGCCAAGCTGGTATGGCTGCAGCTGCTGTAAAATCCACTCTGAGGTTGAAGTGTATCCAACCAGGGATGTGCTGCCATTCGGCAAGTGTCAAGTAAGAGCCAACACTGCAGCCTCTGCTGCTGGCATGGCCTGCAAGGCTTGGGGCTGTGCCTGTTAGGCCAAAGCAACTGATTCTTAAATCACCATGCCAACATTAGACCGTCCAAATGAATGCCACTCCCTGCCATGGAGCCACCTTCACAGGCAAAGCACTTGAGCCAAGACGATTGAACATTAAAAGAGAAAACCACGGGAAGGCCAACCAAGCACAGCCAAACAGAACCCACCTGCCTTGCCCCTCCTTCCCACTCCTTCCCTCCCTGACTCGGTTGTATTCACAACTAGTTTTTTGGCCAACCACATTTGTGAATGCTTGTCCCTCATTTTTCAGGGCCTACTAAATCACTATGGCTTGTAGGTTTTGTTCCTGCTGCTTCACTCCCAGTGCACCCTGCCCAGGCCTTCTGCAAGTGGAATCAATAACATCCTTACCACTGGGCTCCTTTTCTTATTCTCAGATACCCTACCTCCATTGATAGGGCATTTCTCAGATTCATACCTAATGGGGTCTCTACCTCTCTTCAAGGAGGCCAAATGTTTATTACAGCTTTCAGTGCCAATCAAAACTCCAGACTGCTCAGGGTGTGGTCCTATTCCATATTCCTTCTATCCTACACTCATGCCCAATTTTTCCTCTAGATTTCATATGTTAGTCATCTTACCTAAAAAATGTGTCACCCCTTCCTCCTCCCTACCTTCCTTCCTTCTCTTTTTCTTTTCCTGTTCTTCCCCTACCTCTTTCTCCTGCTAAAAGCTAATCATACTTTTAAGTTTACATTGTATTTGTTGTAATGGTTTTGGTTTTACATATATATGTGTATATATATTATGTGTATAATATATATGTAAAACCATAATCATCATATATATTATATATGTGTAAAACCATAATCATTTTATATATATGTTATATACATAATATATATAGATATATTACCTCTCCTCTATCCCCAACAAAGCACTGAATTATTTATCACTTTGGCATAGTCTAGTCCTTCCTCCACACTTAGAAGAAACATAGACAATCCTCTGAGTGCACACATGTGCAGTTTGTCTTCTTTCCATACATGAGAGTCTCTTAATCACATTACTCTGCAAGTAGCTCTTGCCACCTTACAGTATCCCAAGTTCTATCTAGATCAACAGATGGAGGACTATCACAGTCTTTATCTTACAGTATCACAAGTTCTATCTAGATCAACAGATGGAAGAATATCAGTCTTTACCTTACAGTATCACCAGTTCTATCTAGATCAACAGATGGAGGACTATCACAATCTTTACTTTACAGTGTCACATGTACTATCTAGATGAACAGATGAAAGAATCGCAGTCTTTACCTTACAGTATCTCAGGTTCTATCTAGATCAACAGATGGAAGAATTTCACAGTCTTTACTCTACAGTATCACAGGTTCTATCTAGATCAACAGATGGAGGACTATCACAGTCTTTCCCTTACATTATCACAGGTTCTATCTAGATCAGCAGATGGAAGAATATCACAGTCATTTCTATCAATGCAAAGTGCCCCATGCTGTACATCAACCATCATTGACTGAAGCATCACTTTTCCATCACCCACCACTCAACCTTCAGATAAATGCTTTTTCTTCTACTTTTGTGTTGATTTTTATTTGCAAATAAAAATATGTGACTATAAAATTTCCTGTTTGTAAATCCTGAAAGATTGGTGTCTTTTTGGTAGACAATTACTAGGTTCAAAGACCCATGTGCTTTTAAGTTTTCATATAGGTTTAGTGTGCGCACGTGTGTGTGTGTGTGTGTGTGTGTGTGTGTGTGTGTGTGTGTGTGAGAGAGAGAGAGAGAGAGAGAGAGAGAGAGAGAGAGAGAGAGAGAGAGAGAGAGAGAGAGAACATTTGCAGTATTTTCTTTCTGAATCTGGCTGATTTTACATATCATTGTGATTTATAGTTGCGTCTATTTTATTTCAAATGTTGATTTTATTCTCCATGACAGCTGCATAAAACTCCACTGTGCATAAGTGCCATATTAATTCTATTTCCCATCGATAAAAATAACTATATGTTTTGAAATTCAATGTAATGTTTTAATTTACTGTGTAAGGGTCAAATTAGGGCAACCCACATACCCATCACCTCTAATGTCTTCTATTTCTTATCTAAAATCTTCTAGCTATTTTGTAATATACATGTTTTAATCAATACCAAACTCTACCTACTTTCAGTTAATGCCCCAACAAGTTGTTCTTCAGTTGACTACTAAGTAACTTTTTAAAAAGTGAATAATTATCATGTTCTTTATGCCAGTATATATCAAATCGAAATGTACACACAGATCACTGAAGGGTCTTTTTTTAATATAGTCTGTTTTAGGAGATATGGTAGATATGTCTGTGCTCTAACAATGACTTCATACCTGTTAGCCCAAGGGCACATGTGTATTTAAACTGTACAGATATTTACAAGTGCCTTTCCATAAAGATTGCAGTAATCCATATTTGCATCAGGGATATATGAGAGTGGTTTGCCCAGTCTTTCATGATGTACAATTTCTATTATTTCTCTTTTTGTTTTCATGTTTCAAGTGAGGGCTATACAAAAGCATTTTATTTGGATCCATAGTTCCCCACTCTGAGGCAAGTTTGGTGTCAGTTGTGTTTATCATTGTCTGTTAGGATTTCTTTATTCCTACATGCTATTGTTCTCTTCCCATTTTTCTTTTTTTTTTAATTTTTTATTAAGAAAATTTTTCATTCATTTTACACACCAACCAAAGATCCCCTTCTTCCTTCTTCTCACCCCCCAGTCTCCCACTCCCACCCACAAGAAGGCAAGGCCATCCATGGGGAGGCACATTCAATAGAGGTAAATCCAGCCCCTTCCCCTGGCTCAAGGCTGCACGAAGTGTCCCATCATAGGTAGTGGGCTCCACAAAGCCCACTCATGCACCAGAGATGGATTCTGATCCTACTGCCAGGGGCCTCCCAAGCAGATCAAGGTACACAACTGTCTCGCCATGCAGAGGGCCTAGCCCAGTCCCATGTAGGTTCCACAGCCATTGATCCAACTTTCATGAGTTCCTTCTAGTTTGGTTTGGTCATCCCTGCATGTGTCTCCATCGTGTTCCTGATGCAATTGCTCATATAATCCTCTCTTTTTGACTGGAGTCCTGGAGATCTGTCTAGTGATTAGCTGTAGATCTCTGCATCTGCTTCCATCACTCATTGGAGAAAAGTTCGAACTGAAACTGAGAAGCTTCTGTAAGACAAAGGACACAGTAAATAAGGCAAAACAACAGCCTACAGAATGAGAAAAGATTTTCACCAACCTCACATCTGACAGAGGGCTGATCTCCAAAATATATAAAGAACTCAAGAAACTAGACATCAAAATAACAAACAATCCAATTTAAAAATGGGTTATAGAGCTAAACAGAGAATTCTCAAAGGAAGATTTTTAAATTGCCAAAAGGAATTTAAGGAATTGCTCAGCATCCTTAATTATCAGAGAGATACAAATCAAAATTACTCTGAGATACCATCTTATACCTGTCAGAATGGCTAAGATCAAAAGCAATGCAGACAGCTCATGTTGGAGAGGATGTGAAGCAAGGGGACCACTCTTCCACTGTTGGTGGGAGTGCAAACTGGTACAGCCACTTTGGAAATCAGTATGGCAGTTTCTCAGAAAATTGGGAATCAATCTACCTCAAGACCTAGCTATACCACTCTTGGGCATATATCCAAGGAATATTCAATCATACCACAAGGTCATATGCTCAACTATGTTCATAGTAACATTATTTGTAATAGCCAGAACATGGAAATAACCTAGATACCCCTCAACTGAAGAATGCATTAAGAAAATATGGTACATATACACAATAGAGTACTACTCAGCAGAGAAAAACAGTGACATCATGAAATTTGCAGGCAAATGGATGGAACTAGAAAATATCATCCTGAGTTAGGTAACCCAGACTCAGAAGGACAAACATGGTATGTACCCACTCATAAGTGGATACTAGATATAAAGCAAAGGGTAATCAGGCAACAACCCACAACTCCAGAGAAGCTAACTAACAGGGAAGACCCAAAGAAGGACGCATGGACCACCCTGGGAAGGGAAAATAGATGAGATCTCCACGAGTAAACTGGGGATGAGGGGTGGGCAATGGAGGGTAGGGGATAGGGGATGAGAACATAAGGGAATGGGATGGTTGAGCTGGAACAGGGAGGGAGGGGAATGCAATGAAAGAGATACCATGATAGAGAGAAACACCATGGAGATAGAGAGAAACCCGGTGCCAGGGAAGTTGCCAGGAATCCCAAAGGATGACACCAGCCTGGGATACTAGCAATAGTGGAGAGGGTGCCTGAATTGAACTGGTTTACCGCAAAGATCAGACCGATGAATACCCTAACTGACATCATAGAGCTTTTCTCCAATGACTGATGGAAGCAGATGCAGAGATCCACAGCCAATCACTAGGCAGAACTCAAGGAGTCCATTTTTCTATTAAAACTTTTGTGCCTCTTACAGACTTGTTGGACATTGTCAGCTTTTTGTCATTCAGTGACAGTAGAGCTAAGCACCTCTGTCAGATTTCCTTTAGAGTGTCTAGGCTCCCAAGTCAAGACAAGTCCTCTTCTTGCCTTGTAATTACTAATATTTTTATAAATGTTTAATTGGCTTATTTTTATATTTCTTTTATTTTGGTCAATTTTATTTGCTGTTCTAAATATTAATTCTTACACATGTACTTCAAAATCCTTCCACCATATTTCTTACTCATCTTACAAAATAACTAACTGGCATTGAAGTTACAACTAAATCAAATTTACTAATGCAAAAAGTTCAATATTCTATAGTGTTATAAAAATATTATTGGATATGTGTCTTGCTTCTGAGTTTTAATAAAAATTTAAAGTACTCATTACTTAAATTCTACAATTTCTTGTTACTTTTTTCTTAGAATTATACTTTCTATGTTACTATCACAAATGTGCTTTCATTCAAACTTTTACTTTTGTTATATTTTTTAGTTATTGAAAGTGTGTATGTCTTTCTGTGTGTGTGTGTGTGTGTGTGTGTGTGTGTGTGTGTGTGTGTGTCTGTCTGTCTGTCTGTCTGTCTGTACTAGGAACAAAGCTCAAGTTCTCTGCAATAACAGTCTGTGCTCGTAACCACTGAGCCATCTCTCTGGGCCTGAACATAGTTCTTTTAACCTTTCCTCTTTAAACTATTGTTCATATAATTCAAAAGCCAAAATATTCATATCACCTTGTTAATTATATGATTTTGATTAATGCCAATAGATTTTCATGGGTTTTTAAGATTGCCAAAACTATGATTATATCTTTTACCAATTAAATTAATTTCTGCCTTCTTTTCCTATAATTAACATGGAACTTTTATTTTCTTACTTTACCACATCAGCTAGAACCTCCAAAAATATTCAGTAACAGTAAGGTTCTTGGCAATCTATGCAAAAAAATCTAAATACTATAAAATTATTTCATCATTTTATAGTAATTGTTTTTATTGCTGGTTTGCAGACACATATATACATCATATTTAATTAGGTTTTATGGCAAGTATTTTAATAGAAATAGCTACTAAATTTTAGAAATTGCCTTTTTTGGTATATTTTGGTTAACTTATTTTGATATGATTAATTATGCTGATATAAGTCTAAAAGTTGAATTTTTAAAAATTTCTGTTTATCATGGTAAGTTATTCTTATACTGCCAGATATACAAGTTTCTAATATGTTCTTAATTTATATTGTAAGCAAAATTGCACTATCTTTTCAGGCAGTGGTGGTGCACACCTTTAATCTCAGAACTCGGGAGGCAGAGGCAGGCAGATCTCTGTGAGTTTGAGACCATCCTGGTTTATAGAACAAGTTCCAGGACAGCCAGGGCTATATAGAGAAATCCTATCTTGAAAATCAACCCCCCCCAAAAAAAAACAAAAACATTAAAAGATTGCAGTAGTTTAACAGGCTTTGAAATTTAAAAGTCGGCCAGCTCAGAAACCTGATCTGAGTAATTTTGGTGTGGATTAGCCTAAGGCCTTGTTCCTCGAAGTGTGGAGCTCAATAGAAATGGATATCACCTTTGAATATACTAAAACTGCATCCAGTAGATAAATATCTATAATTTAACAGGCCACGTGAGTGATTTGCATGTCTGATGAAGGATGGACAGCATTAGTGGAAACAGTATGGTGATTATCCCCTTTTTACAACTCATATCGTGATCAGCTGCAAACAATTTGGCACTTACTTAAAACAGGTAGGCCAGTTATCTCCCCAGTTTCTCTTACATATTTGTGCAATCACTTTCTTGTTTTTTTTAAATCACAGCTTTGTATTTTGCTAGATGATTTTAAATTCCTACTCATTCTGTCCCAAAATAGAGGAAGAATCTGTAGATAGTAAGTTTTCCACTTATAGGAAGCTCTCCTGATATCTGTGGCCCTGTTTCTGGGCTTTTAGCTTCTGCTTTGATGCCCTCTTCTTCTCTGGCATCATACTTCATATATTTTGCTGCAATCTCTTATATACTATCCTTTTCTTCTGATAGATTATCAAGTCCAGGGCAGAAGACACTACATCATGCATACGTGTCTTTGTATGCCTGGTACCAATCAAAATGCTCAACACATAGTAAGCATTTAAGAAACATTCTCAGTGACAGCTGGATGGATAGATGGATGGGGTATAATCAGACTATTCTTAAAGGGGTAGCTAGCATGTAATTATCCTTATACATCCCTTAAACATTTAATAGTCCTTGGCATCCTACCTCATTCCTAGCATATGGAAGATACATGTATTGCCTTGAAAAATATAAAGCAGTTTGCAAACTGTAAGGTAGTGAAATAATGGCACTGTCAAGATGCTATGTAAAATTATGTAGTCCTTGGGTAAGCTGACGCACATTCTAAGAACCTATTTATGCTGTAACCTGCTTAGTTGTATAGTTCGGGGAATTTTCCAATTTCCATGTGCTCGCAACTTTCCAACCTACTTCTAAAAATCCTCTGGGGCAAGAAATCATTACATAAAAGAATGTATCATGTTTTTGAATCAGACTTGTACAAGTTAGTTCTGGACTTATAGAACAAAGATATTCAAGCTGACAAAGACATTCTGGGTAAAAATATCAAATGTAGATGTGAAATAAGAACACAAATACTCTTACAGCAAATATGCATGAAAACTAAAGTCAATGCTTGAAGAATGATCCCTGAAATGCATAAGGCTGAAGCCAGTAAAACGCCCTGGAGAAGCATCCCAGGAAGATCTCACCTGGAGGCAGGTGGGAAGCATCCTATGTGGAGGTCATCCCAGGTGCTGGAGAAGCCTCCGTTCTGTATTGGAACATTGTCTCAGTTATAGGTTCTTCTCATTTTTCAGTGCATAAACACATATTTGTTTGCAAATCGTGGTTCACAGTTGTTCTTAACAACTGATAATATTGTTCCTAGGAGGGTGCATCCGATTCCCAGGACAAACATGTATCCGTTCCTTTTCTTGCTGGGATAGAACACCTGCTGAAAACAGTTCAAAGGAAGAAGGTTTTATTTGGCTTCACTTTCCGGCAGGGTACAGTTGGTCATGTTAAGGAAAGCATGGAGGGTGTGAGTCAGGAAGCCTAGTTAAGCTGGAAGCAAGAACAGGGCTGTCAAACCATAAGGTGAGCCTCCCGCAACCCATTGCTTCGTCAAGCCCTCCATGCTAACAGCCCCACCACCTCGCTTGACAGCACCAACGGCTGTGAGCCTAGTGCTGAGCCTATGGAACACATTCCACATCCACACTCCAGCAAAGCCATAGGAAACATCTTGTGGATACATGAATGACTCTGGAAGGACTATCTGTACCCTACTTAGGGAACTTTGCTCATTTTTATGGGGCTTGTAGACATGGGTGCCAGGGGCAGCCCATCCAGTTGGTGAGTTCTGAACCACATCTATGATGCTTCATTCTCTCCAGTCTATGGAGGATTCAACAGAAGGGGGATGTTGACAAGGCAGACCTCCAGACTTAATTCTAAAGAACAAAACCTGGTGTATTTAAGGTTGTTTGTATTTTAAAAGCATCCCAGGCAAGGTGAACCAAGGCCCAAATGTAAAAGACACTGTCCTGGGTAGTGGAAAATGGTGTATTTGAGAAATTACTCGGTTGGTCTCTTCTCAGCTGGAGACACTTTTTCAGCAGTAAAAGCAGGTGCTTGATAGTTTATCAGGTACAAAAACCTATATGTGTGAAACCCAAAGGTTTTTGCATAAGTGAAACTAGTTGTGTTCTTTTTACAGAGAAGCAAGTGATGAGATTCCATAAAAATTGAATTCTATGCCTTCAGTTCACTCTTCGGTGGGACCCAAACACTTTTTATAGAGGTTTGTAGCTGGAAAATCAACCCTGTGGTAGCCAATTATCTCCAGTGTGTCTGCTTGGTGGTCAAGCAGTGAAATTCACATGCTATTGCTTATCTATTTTCACACACCTAAATTCCTTTCCAGCAAATTGTAGAAGACTCACCAGGTCTTAAAATAAAAATAGTGACGTGAGATTTAAGTAGGATTGGAATTTAAATCCCCTGTCCTCAGATAACTGATGAAAATAGAAACTATCCTCTTTTCGCTACCTGAGATAAACTGCAGACACACCCACCTAGGCTGAGCTGCTGATGCACACCCAGGGAATGTGGAATCTCTCTATCGGAAATGTTTGTGCATCTGACAGATACTGTGTTCTCTGCGGCATCGCTAGGTAAACAGTTTGTTCCTAACATAAAAACCCTTCCAGCTCATGGACTGCAAATTATCATGTCTCAGTGGCATATCTGAGAAGTTGTGGAATTAAAAGTCCAAAAGCTTATTTATGGAAAGACACTTGTTTAAGACAATTGGTATTAACAACTTACTGTGTCTGGAAGGGGCTGTTTGTGTCACTCTTCTGAATAGTTACTTATGATCTGCTTGGTGCAATAATTTTTTAGATAACAGGCCCTTTCCATTCCTCATTTGCAATGACTCATTATAAAAATTTGAATTTAAGTCATTGAAGTCAGAGAATAAAAGAAATGAGCCTAGCTAAACACCTGAATGAGACTGGGATCTCATGTAATACTTCACCCCAGATCCCATGTGCTATGCAAGTCCCAGTGGCCATCTCCACAAAACAGCAGGCAATCCAACCGTGTATCACAGATTATTCTGAGCTATAGGAAACATCAATTTTCAAACATTATTTTTCCCATACATTTATTTTTTTTTATTTTTTATGTGCGTGGGTGTTTTGCCAGCATGTATGTCTGTATACCAAATGTATGCCTTGTGCCCAAAGAGGACAGAAGTAGGTGTCAGGTCCCCAGGAATTCAAGTTACAATTGGTTGTTAACCACCAGGTAGATGCTAGGACTCAAACACAGATCTTCTAGAAGAGTAGTTAGTACTCTCAAGAGCCAAACCGTCTCTCCAGTCCCTGTAATAAATTTTGTTTAATTCATAATAATTTTATAGTTATTCAATAGTGTGTGGCATTTCAACAAAACTTTGTGTATGTGACGGCTAGCTTCAAATGTCAACTTGATACAACCTAATACCACCTAGGAAGAGAGTTTCAGTGAGGGATTGATGTTCACTGGGGTTGGCCTACAGGCATGTCTATGAGGGGTTGTCTTAACTAAGTTAATTGATGTAGGAAGGCCCAGTCCACTGTGGGTGGCATTCTTTCTAGACAGGGGTTCAGGAACTGTATACGAGTAGATAAACCTAGCTGAGTATAAACTAGTGAACAAGTAAGCATGAATGTAATCATTTCTCTCTGCTCTTAACTGTGTGATGTGATTAGCTGTTATGAAGTTCTTGCCTTGACTCCCCCACAATCATGGATGATAACCTGGAATTATAAACTGAAACAAACTCTTTCTCCCTAAGTTGCCTTTTGTTGGGGTATTTTAAGCAACAGAAATGAGATTAAGTCAGTGTGTGATGATCATATCAGGGTGATTGGCACATCCATCACCCCAGTCCGTTTCCATTTCTTAGTTTGTCAAACACTCAAAATCATCTTCTGTGGCTAGCTTGGAATGCCCAATTCATTGCTGTCAGCAGAGTTATTCTTCTGTTAAATGCCATTCTCCCCATCCAACTGTACTCCTGTACCCATTAACTATACTCACTCAATCATCCCTTCCCCCATACCCTCCCAAGGCTCTAGTGACTACAGTTCTGCTCCGCTTCTTTGAGGTCAACTTTAACGTCCACATATGAATGAGAACATGAAGTGTTTGTCTTTACTTGACTTGTGCCACTTAGCATCATGTCTACCAGTTCATGGGCATGTTGTTACCAAATACAGCATTCATCCCTTTTTAAAACCAGCTAGATCCCAATTGTTCTCATATGCTGTATTGTTCATTATAGGGACAATTTTGAACCTTAAGGATCTGAATTCTGAGCAGAATCTCAGTAAGTTCAACAAATAGCATGTCCCCCTCTTCCTTAATACTGAGTTCTCCACTGTCCCTTTCTACCAAACGTGATGATAGAAAGTAGCACAGAGCAAGCAAGGGTGTGGGTTATATATATCATATAGAGCCCGTGGGCTGCTCTCTTAGAAAATGCTCCTCATGTGAATTATACTATGCTGCTAGTTTTCTGTGTTAATTAATTTTAAAACGTCATATTGAAAGAATGCTCTACTTTTACCAAGACATAGAGGCAAACAATCAAAATCGGTACAAAAGCAGGCAGGCGTGCTGTATCATTTGGCATCTGGACAAAATGTTCAATAAATGCAAACTGACAACTCCTCCTTTCCCACTTAGGTTCAGTCAGGATTTAGAGGTGTGCAGATTTTTATTTTGACACACTGAAGATTAAACTACCCCCACCTATTCATGGGCATGCAGGTTTCAGACCACAAAGGCGGATAAATCCATTCTTTCAACTCCAAAACAAACTTTGAAATACAGTCACAGCAGAGACTCTGTATTTTTTTCTTGAAGCTAGAACTATAGCAAATTTTGTTTGGAATATTTCTAAACATTTTATCTTGTGGAGTGTTATATTGTGGTCAGAATATATTTATCTGAAAAGTCTCCAGCTATCTGAAACTAAAAATAAAATAAGTTATTGCATCTTTTTGTCAATAGCCAAGCTAACTTTTCCAGCAAACATTTTCATTTCCTCAGGAGTCTGTGTAAGAGATACGGCTTGGCAACTCCTGCTGACAGATGCAGTTAGCAAGTGAGGGATACAGTGAGTCACAGGGGTGTGCGTTCTCTGTGAGGAACTGAAGTAAAGCTGTTACAGGACCAAGCAGGCAGAGCAGAGCATTCTTTGCTCCTTCAGAGTTCATGACACAGTTCAGACATCATCTCCGAACTACCCTTTCCCAGGCTTTCTACAGCAATGCCCTCTCATCAGGATGTACCCTCTCATCTGCATTTCCAGGTTGGTGTGTTTGATTGCTCTCTGTAGCAGGCTTTCTTTGGGGCCACTAACCAGCTCCAAAATAATAACACAGAGACATTATGAATTATGAATGCTTGGCCTTATCTTCTGCTTATCTCACTGGCGATTTATATTAACCTGTTTCTAGTCATCCATGTTTTACCTCAGGGCTTATCTTCTTTCATTCTGTGTGTCCTGTTCCATGTCTCACTAGCTGGCAGCTGGCTGGCTAGCTGCAGGGGTCTCCATCTCTTTCTCCCTTCTCTCTTCTCTTCCTCCTACTTATTACCTCTGCCTGCCCGTCCCACCTATCCCTCTACTGCCTAGCTATTATCCATTTAGCTTTTTATTAGACCAATCAGGTATTTTAGGCAGGCCCAGTGAAACAGCAGCACCTCTTTACATAATTATACAAATATAGCATAAATAAATGTAAGACATTCTTGCCTAGTTAAAGTAATATTCTGTGTAAAAGTTCACCTATCATTTCTCTCTCCACCAAAAAAAGTGACAGGAGTAATTAAGAGAGACTTGGTTAGGTATAATGCTGTACACCTCTAAATTCCACATTCCGGAGGCAGAGGGAGAGGCAGGAGGATCACTTTGAGTTTGAGAGCAGAATGATCACATAGTAAGTTCCAAACCAAATCCTAGTCATGGTGAGACTCTCTTAGGAAGAAAAATTCAGCATATACCCAAAGGACACTCCACCATACCCAAGAACACTTGCACAATGATAGTCATAGTCACTTTATTTACAATAGCCAGAAACTGGAAACAACCTATCTGTCCCCAAACCAAAGAATGGATAAAGAAAATGTGGTACATTTACACAATGGAGTGTTATTTACCTATTAAAAACAATGACATCAGGAAATTTTCAGGTAAAATGGATGGAACTAGAAAAGATCATCCTGAATGAGGTGACCCAGACCCAGAAAGACAAACACGGTATATACTCACCCTTAAGTGGATATTAGCTGTAAAGTAAAGAAGAACCATGCTACCATTCACAGACCCAGAGAAACTAAGTGACAAGGAGGACTCGAGGAGGGGATATGTGAATCTCAGTGTGATGGAGAAACAGAATGGAGTTGCCAATGGAAGGAAGGAGGGAGCGAGAAGGATGAATAGGGATGCGAACAGAAGGGATCAGCTCGGGGAGGATGGAGGGAGTGAGTTCTGGGAGAGACAACTAGAATCTGGAGGCATCTCTGAGATAAGCTAGAAACCTAGAGCAATGGAAACTCGCAGGAATCTATGAGGGTGACCCTAGTTAAGTCTCCTGGGATACAAATCCTGAACCAGTCATCTCCTGTAACGAGGCAACACTTCCAGTGGAAGGCCAGGGGCACCAACGCAGCCACAAACACTTTGACCTAAAATTTGCCCTGCCTACAGATGTGCTCGGGTAAAGATGGTGAAGAAACTGTGTGAGTGACCAAATAATGAATTGCACAACTAGAGATCCATCTTTTGAGAGGGAGTTCCCCACTGAGGTCCAGCACCCAGAGGTGGGATACCCCAGAGACTTAGGTTAGAACCAAATATGAATGGGGCGGCTGGGGGAAGGTCAGTGAAATGATTCCTGATGATATTCTGTTATATTCATAGACTGATGCCCTAGCCGGTTGTCATCAGAGAGGCTTCACCCAGCAACTGAAGAAAACAGATGCAGAGACCCCCAGCCAAACATTAGGCAGAGCTCCGGGAATTCTGTAGAAGAGGGGGAGGAAAGATTGTAGGATGCAGTGGTGTCAAGGGCACCACAAGAAAACCAATAGAATCAACTAAACTGGCCTCATAGAGGTTCACAGAGACTGAACTGATAGCGACGAAACCTGCATGGAACTGACCTAAGCCCTCCGCATATGTATCACAGTTGTGTAACTTGGTCTTCATTTAAGATTCCTAACAGGGCCATCTCTGTATGTGTTGCCTGGTTTGGGGACCCATTCCTCCTACTGGATGACCTCATCCAGCCTTAATAGAAGAGGAGGTGCTTGGTTTCACTGCGACTTGATATACCATGGCTGGCTGGTGTCCATGGGGGAGGCCCACCTGTATCTGAAGAGAAATAGTGGAGGGGTAGATGGGGGTGGGGTGAGGGGAACTGGGGAAAAGGGGGGAGGAGAAACTTTAATTGGGATGTAATATATATATATATATATATATATATATATATATATATATATATAAATGAACAACAACAATAACAAAAGGACAATCTTCAAAAAACAAAGAAATAAAGAAAAAAGAAAAGAGGAATGTAGAAAAGGAAAAATGGAGGGAAAAAGAAAAATAATAACAAAGAGAAAAAAGAAGACTGAAGGAGAGAAATGAGGGAAGGAAGAGGGTAGAAAGAAGGGAAACAGAAACAGGACCTCACATGTGTGTCATTAAGCTCCTTATCTTAAGTCCCTGGTGTGGAACCAGGTACAACAGCTACTCAGGAAACACTCATGGAAGAAAAAAGTCGTAAACAAAGGCAGGCTGAACAAACACTGAAAGTGGTAGGTGCCCAGGAAACCACTGATACATTACCAGCCTTGGCAATCAGCAAATTCTTCAGGCCATCTGATGCTGCAAGGACAGGCTGGGGACCACAGATTCAATCACGACGAAAAAAGACAAAAAGGAAAGGCTGGAGAGATGGTTCCCCTGGTAAATGGCTGCTGCACAAGCATGTGGTCCTAAGTTCATCCCTCCAGCACCCACGTGAAAATCAGGGCACTGCGATATTGACCTGAAACACCGGTGCTGGCGGTCAGCATTTAGACAGTCAGTCTAACCAATCCCCGAGCTCTGGGTTCAATGAGAGACCCTGTCTCAAAAATAAAGTGCAGAACTGATTGAGGAAGACACAGGACATAGGACTCTAGTGCATACACACGCAGGCGTGTGTGTGGCTGTGTGCACACACACACATATGCATGCCTACAATTCCAGCACTCTAATGGCAAAGGTCGAAATATCACCTCTAATTCAAGGCCATACAGAGTTACATAGTGAGAGACTGCTGTGGGATGTTCTGTATGTCAAATGTGTTGCTGATTAGTCAATAATTAAAACACTGATTGGCCATTGGCTAGGCAGGAAGTGTAGGTGGGACAAGGAGGAGAATAAAGCTGGGAAGTGGAAGGCTGAGAGAGAGACACTGCCAGCCGCCATGATGACAAACAGCATGTGAAGATGCCGGTAAGCCACAAGCCATGTGGCAAGGTATAGATTAATGGAGATGGATTAATTTAAGCTGTAAGAACAGTTAGCAAGAAGCCTGCCACGGCCATACAGTTTGTAACCAATATAAGTCTCTGTGTTTACTTGGTCGGGTCTGAGCGACTGTGGGACTGGCGGGTGAGAGAGATTTGCCCTGACCGTGGGCCAGGCAGGAAAACTCTAGCTACAAATGGCGCCCAATGTGGTGGCAAGAGTTTCCACCTAAAAACCTGAAAAAAGATTCTAAAATGGAGCTAAAAACAGCTTCCTAATTGTCTTTCTCAAATGAGCGGCAGCTGCCGATTTGAGCTACTGGTGGGTTCCTATCGTGCACGCTGGACGTGCACGCTGGACCTGCTGCCGTATGGCGGGAATGAGGCCTCTGCAAGTGACACATTAAGCTGCATGGTGGATTTAGCCTTTGCAGGTACAAAACAAAAAAAGAGGTTTCTGGGCTACACGATGCTTGGATAAAAGCATAGACCCATGATAGCTCCCAGAGCTGGCGGTAAACCACCACCATGTTGGGAAGCTGAGGTGGGCGGAGCCAGCAGCTACAGCTGCTGCAGTTTAAGGCAATAGATTCACAATAAGACAGATTCAGATGTAATAGTTTAAAATGTGTGTAAAATATACGTAGGCTTGAAAGAGACAAAAAAGCTGATATATAGAGTTATAGAAACAAATACATAGTTTTAAAAAATAAAGTCTTTAAAGAGACAGTAAAGGTAGTATAAAAAATAAGCCACATAAAATGGATATTACACAGAGAATCTGCATTGTGTTGTCTTTGGGACTTTTAACTGCAGAAAAACATTTGATTGTAAAAGCTGTTGAGTTATGCCAAAATGTATATTTTAAAGGTACCTTGACTTCAAAATTTGAATATAAGGATATGTTACTTTGGAAAGGAGACTCTGCTTTTGTTCCCACAGAAAGCCAGAGGCTATGGATTTGTTCCAGATTAAGATACATCAGGTTTGACCAGCCAAGACCCCCTGAAAAGTCTCCGATGACACCATGGCCCAGATGATCCAACATCCAGAATGGTTTGAAGGCAACTGGCTCAGACGATACACCCTCATGGACTTTTCCATAATCCTAAAATTTCCTTTGTATCCCCATAAGATACAGCGCCCCCCTCCAGCAGGAAGTAGTAAGAGAAGCTACGCCCAAATTCCCAAATTATATGTAATTTTACTTTGTTAAGGTTAAAACCTTCCTTTTTTTAAAAAAAAAAGGGGGGGGAAGTGCTGTGGGATGTTCTGTATGTCAAATGTGTTGCTGATTAGTCAATAATTAAAACACTGATTGGCCATTGGCTAGGCAGGAAGTGTAGGTGGGACAAGGAGGAGAATAAAGCTGGGAAGTGGAAGGCTGAGAGAGAGACACTGCCAGCCGCCATGATGACAAACAGCATGTGAAGATGCCGGTAAGCCACGAGCCATGTGGCAAGGTATAGATTAATGGAGATGGATTAATTTAAGTTGTAAGAACAGTTAGCAAGAAGCCTGCCACGGCCATACAGTTTGTAACCAATATAAGTCTCTGTGTTTACTTGGTCGGGTTTGAGCGACTGTGGGACTGGCAGGTGATAGAGATTTGTCCTGACTGTGGGCCAGGCAGGAAAACTCTAGCTACAAGAGACCACTTATGATTACACTGTAAGTCTCAGTCTGAACAACAACAACAACAAAAACCTCACACAAAACCACATGGACATGGCTATTTCCTTTTTAGAGATCTGGAAACTAAAGCTAAGGCCTTTACCCAAAGCCACAAAAGTAATAAAGAGTTATGTGAGTAGCTCAGAAAAGCAGGACTTAAAGAATGAGGTTCAATCATTTCCTGAATGGTAGTCCGAGGACTATGCAACTGGAGTTTCACATGGACACGCCAAATCCTGGACCAACCCTCTGGTCTTTCTGCCATCTCCTGAGATTATCATCCAACTGAAGCTCATGCTTCTAGGCCCTTCCAGACATAGTGTCCAACAAACACTCTATCCTGCCTGCCAGGAGCTAGAACCTAGCCTTCTGCATACTCTTAGCACAGGACAGGAGGCTGAGAAGAAGTCTTCTTTTGGATAGCTGCTCACCCCCTGTTGTTGCTACTATACAAAGAGGCTGGGTGAATTTGGGTAAGCACTAATGAAGTCCCTCTCCACGGCCAATCTCTAGCCAGACCCCTGGGAGTCATTTTCTCAACTAGGCTAGGCCTCAGCATTTAAAGTCTTGAACAAACACCAAAAGGATTCCTAACTGCTTGAGATCACATCCCTGGGATGATCCTATCCCCTACCCCTTTGGAGTGACTATCATATCCCTAAGATGATCCTATCCCCTGCCCTTAGAATGACTGCCTAAGAAAATTCAAGGTTGCCAAAAATGTTGCTACGTGGTCCAGCCTCATCTGAAACTGGAGCCCTACCTCTCAGTCACCAGTGGGAGGTTAGGCCCTCACTTAAAAGATCCCAACTCCCCTTCCCCATGCTCTCCCCCTCTCTTTAAAGTGTTCAGTCACTTCTGTACTGATGGAAGTTAGGTTCAGTTCACACTCTACCCTTTTCACTACTGCAGTTGTTATGACTGATTTAAAAAAAAATCATTCTTAACACTTCAACTTGCTTGTTTATCTCTGACAATGGTCCAGAAATCTCCACTTTGCTAGGAGAGTTAGAGTTCATACCTAGATACCAAACAGCAGGGTAAGGACAGGTAAACTAGTTGATCACTTTGTCAATAGGATAGGGGAGGAATAAGGGCCAGGTCAGATAATGTTCAGGAAGAAATGCATTCCAAATAGCCAGGGAGAGTTGATGGGGATGAGGAAACAGATAGAGCAGTTGAGCACCTATAAACTCACAAATTGCTGCAACATGAACACACATAGGAAAGGTCACCTATGCAGGCTGGATCCAAAATAAATGGCAGGGAAGAAAGGAGTCAAGAATAGTGCATGGCAAACATAGAGCAAATGTGATAACTGGCTTTGTACTCCATACTATGAAATGTGTGGGCAGTAAATAGCCAGGAAAAACTTAGTACAGGTCATGTGATAACATGACTCCATCCCTTGAAGGATTTTCTGAATTTTGAATTATCTCTTTGTAGAAGAAACTTTGACACTGTGATAGCCAAATACCTGTAGTGAGAATCCTAAACCTAAGACAGCAATCCTCATGTCAAATGTTGCTCAGTGTCCACGGAACAGACTTGCTTCATCAAGAGAATTGTATTCCTGCTTCTTGTAAGAATATTGGAAGAATCTCATCTTCAATGTAGATCCTGGCATGAGATTGCAACGTACATGTCTCCAAAACTGTGAAGTTATTTTTGCTGGAGGGGGTGGGGTGGAAACACATACAATCTCAGCAACTATTTTCCTGGTTCACCTGAATTAGATAAATGTTACTACTTGTCAGCATTTCCTGTCCTTACAGCTGCTTGCAGCAAAGAACCACCCTATTTTTCTGGGGACCAGGCACCCCAGGAAAACACTGACTTAAAATAAAATCAGCATATGTTCAGTCACTAATTAGGGGCTATAATGGAAATGTGGCTTTGTGTTGGTTAACAGGAATAGTGTGATGCTGAACAGAGCGTGTGGTACTGGGAACTAGTCCATTTTACCTTCAACCATCAGAAACCTGTGGTCCACATATAGAGAAGTATGCAAGTGTTTTTATGTGAGTAGATGCAGTAAGTGTGTGTGTACGTGTGTGTGTGTGTGTGCACATGCATGCCTGTTATGTACATGTGTGCACATGTATATAGGAGCCAAAAGACAACCTCTGGTGTCATTTCTCAGGTACCATCCAACTAGTCTCTTGAGACATGGTTTGTCATTGGCCTGAAACTTACCAAGTAATCTGGGTTGGCTGGCAAGCAAGTCCTAGGGATATAACTTCTTCCATTTACCTCTCCAGCGCTGGGATTACAAGTGTGTGCCACCACACCTGGAGATTTTACAGGGGTTTTCGATTTTGAACTCGGGTCCTTCTGCTTGCAAGGTGGGCACCTTACAGACTGATCTATATCTCCGGCCCTGGCTAAGTTTCTTAACTAAAGTTTCCACATTCTTTGAGTATGACCTTTGAAGATAATTAAAATGTGGAACTGACAGGTGATATTGCTGGAGTCCTCAGAAACTAGGTCCTCCACTAAAAAGAATGTTATTCTTCAGGACCAATGTCATGTCTGACTTCAAAATGAGAACTAGAATTAACTCAAGAGAAGGAAGACAGACCACTTAGGCAATAGCCCAGGGCTCCAAAAGGTGGTTGGTTTCCCAGAAATGAAAGAGGACTTGTAGGTTAGGTGTACTGGGGTACAAGAGTCAATGTAATCTGAGTTTCCCACACACAATGAGGTCTCAGCACAAGGTCATAGTCCTTGTAAAATATGCATGACAGGGAGGTATAAACCTTACCTTGTTCAATCCCTAATAGTAACTTTGATTAATTTTGTGGGTGTTTCTTTTTCAATTTGCCCTCAAAACTATACAGGTTGTTGACATGGTTCTTGGTTGTCTACCAGATCTTGGTGAGAGGATGCTAGTGCTGAAGACACAATGCACCTGGGTCACAGGACATGCAGAAACCAAGTCAATTCTGACCAGGAAGCCTCCTCCTGGCTGGCTAGATTTCCCAGTACCAGCAGGTGCTCTGTGGGATTCTGCGGTAGAAAATTCATCAGTGTCTTACCTATCTTTGAATTATGAGCTACAGCAATGACCAGCATGGCAAGTTATATCCATGGGTGCAATAGTAGCATGAAAATTATGGGGGTAACCAGCCTTCTTTCTGATTAGATTTAACACCCACTCAACAGAAGAAAGTGCATCTCTGGTACTGTAAATCTGACCAAGTACCCGTAATTGGAGAGCTCATAGGCCCCAGGGGGAAAGTACTACTACTGTTTTGATAAGCAGGCGCAGTATCAAAGTGCCTCCTAAATTTGTATCTCTATACCTGTAAGTTAATGCAGCTCGAAGACCTCACCAGTGCTTCTTTGTGCAGTGGATGGTGATTAACACAGAAATTCACAACTGACCAAAGTGCAGAGACTATCTGTGGGGTGCTCGGCCACAAATGGCAGTCTTGATTACATCCCCTCCACTTTGTGGTCTGGGGCCATTCCAGAAAAGGAGGCAGAAAGATTGGAAGAGCCAGAGGTCAGAGAGGCCAGGAGAAAAACAGAGATGTGTTGCTCTTACAGGACCATTGCACTCATGAACTCAGCAGCAGCTGTGGTTGCTTGCCTAAGTCAGCATTCTCACATGGAGCAGAAAGATGCTCATG
Organism: Peromyscus californicus insignis; assembly: GCF_007827085.1. NCBI lineage: Eukaryota > Metazoa > Chordata > Mammalia > Rodentia > Cricetidae > Peromyscus > Peromyscus californicus. The sequence goes on along the minus strand of NW_026294562.1, from coordinate 131,753,413 downwards.
AGCCCCTACCCCGAGCTGAGGATTTACTAACAGGAGGAAGAAAGGTCTATTTTCTGTAAGGGTGTTGCCCTTGGTAGGTCAACCAGATTCCAGTGGATGGCCCCACACCCATGAGAACATGGGCAGCACAAGTTGAACTCAACATGTTATTAAAAAGAAAAGAACACCTTAATCTGGGATGGGATTGGGATGGGGTTGAATGTGGGAAGAGTTAGGAAGAGGGCTGGGGGTGAATATGATCAAAATAAACCATAGGCATGTATGACATTCTCAAAGAATTAATTGAGTATTTAACATTAGTAGAAAATTGACACATTTATAATAATCTTATGTTACTGATAAACAGGAAATGCAGTTTTCAAGTCACAAGGAATTTCAAAGTTCTAACAGCCCTTTGTTTGTTTTGTTATACAGACCACATATAGGTAAAAATCCAATGGCTGTCTGGACATCACCACAGTTTAAGTAAGTTCATTCTTATTGCTATCTCTCCTTGGGTCATATAGATGGGGATTGCTGCCTGATATAAACTTTAACAGAAGCTGCAGCTTCATAGGGTGAGTGGCCTAGTCTAAGGATGGAAGGATGCTTGCTGTGATCTAGCAATCCGGTTCATTTGGATGGCTTAATAGTCTTGACTTTACAATCCTGTGTTTTCTCGCTGGAGTCCCAAATGGGATTCAGAAAGCCCCTTAGCTTTGAATTCTACATTCAAAGAAAAGATTTCAAGAATGATCTTTTCTAGATATAGCCAATGTTCATTTAATGTAGAAAAGCCAGAAACACAGAATCCAACTTGTTTCACATTGCATGATGCTACCTGTCACAAAAGAGTGAAGAGCCAGTGTCAATGGTGGCCATTGGTGCACCGAAGACACCTGAGTGAAGATGGGAGTGACATCAGGTCCGCAGTCTTCTCAGTTAGTTTTCCTCTTAATACACTGGCTGTTTTAACATCCATGTGAAGCCACTGCAATGAGTTACAAAGATGGCTGGTCAATAGAAAAAGAACCTAGACAGTGAGGGGACAGTGTGGGGTCATTGAGTACCATTGACCAAACAAATACAGGATATCTCCAAAGAGCGAACAATATTTTAAATTAGTGAAATAGCGATTTAGTTCACCTCACTGGTGGACAAGGAAGGGCGCTGGATTTTACAAACTCTTTGTTCACATGTAGATCTTTAAATGTTTTAAGAATTATTGGAGGTATGGATAATTACACACACATGCAACAGCAGGCATGTAGAAGTCAGAGGACAACTTTTGGGATTTGTTGTCTACTTTGGCCAATGATTCAGGAATCAAACTCAGAACACAACTTGGTGGCAAGCACCCTTACCTACGGAACCATCTCACTTCCCCTTACATGTGGATCTTGAAAGTAGCTATAAACTGTACGTGAGGTATAGCTGAAGCATTCCAGCTTCCACAGCAGGATGGAATGTCCGGCATCTTAAGGAGGTGTGTATCACTTATGACATGCTTCTTAAGCATCTTAACTCCAGGCACTGGAGCAGTGTGTACACAATAATTAACACAGAAAACCAATCCATATAGAACTTACAACCTGCACATAAAGATAAGCAACCAAGTAGCCTTGATAAGACCCTGAGATGAGTGTGAGGCTTTGAAAGCCACATCTCACAGTGAAAATTCTCCCCATCTTGAGGGATTGCTGTGTCCTCTTTCAATAGGGACGCTGAGAGATCACTGTTAATTGTCAGGGTGTGTGTGTTCAGACACTGAGAAAACTGGGTGTAGCATTCATGGGGCGTCCTACTAATTGTGTTCAGACCCTAGATCTTCCACGTCCGGTTTTGTGACCTTGTCCATATTACTTAACTTCTCATCTATGAAATGAGAATAAGCCCAGCACCTACCTCTTGGGGCAGTTATAGAGAATAACTTGTGTCATGAGGTTCATCAAGTGCCTAGCACAAACAATATCACCAACTACTAAGTCTCATTTTCCATTAATTGTTTGATGGATGAGTAAATATACAGTCTTTATACTACTTCCTGTGATCCAAAGAAGGTTAACTGTAATTTAAAACACTTTAGGCACAGAAAAAGTGAGTCCAAGCATACTTTAAGTTGATAAATAATCTCTTTACTTTTTTGCTGGTTTTTTTGTTTGTTTGTTTGCTTGCTTGCTTGCTTTGATTTTTGTTGTTTTGAAGATCGAAGACTTTGAAGCTTTTCTTCTGGTATAATGGCAATGTCCGGAAGTCCATCCCCACTGGACAAGAGACGTTATATCTGCCAAGACCAACCCAATAAAGGGGACATGCTATGACCGTTTTCTTGTGTTTATACAGATGTGGAAACTGAGCCTGGACAAAGCTGAGGAACTTACAAGAGGTCACCCAGTAGCAAGTGGTGAAACCTGTATTCTAGCTCAGATGGGCCTGGTCCCTTCATAAAATGACTTTATTGTCCACGGTTGCAAACATCTTATATGAATTAGAGAAGGGACTTGGAAAACACAGTCCAGAAAAAAAAAAAAAAAGGTTATGCAGTGGTGGAGCTGAAATACTGGCCCTCAGGTTCTGGCCCAGCCATGCCATAGCAGCCTGCCTTCCCGTCTTACCTTTCCATGTGCAAATATGGCCCCAATGCCTGAGAAAACAGTAGTATCTCTAGGTGCTTCAGCCAAGAATGTTAGGATTTTACATTCAAAAATTTGACTCAGTTCTGGAATACGTAGTCATGGGTGGATTGCAGTCTCAGTGTCTGCTTTTCAAACTCAGGTGACATTAGATAGCCCTAAACTCAATGCCTCTTGACTGAGTGTTGTCTGACAGACTTTTCCTGGGGAGATGGAACACACATGTCTACTTACCCTAGAAAGGAGCCCATGACAAAACAAAGTACAAATACCCCAAACTGCAACTTGGTAAACCAATGAGTTTTATTGGGATGACTTACAGGAATATGGGTGAGGGGTCACTGACAGGAGCAGACATGACTCAAAGAGAGCTGCATCAGCAAAGCCCACCCCAGCATTGGTGACAGTTCATATAAATCAGAAACCTGAAGCACATTGCACAGCTTGAAGGCAGCTCAGCAGGTTGGAGAGTGTCCCTTGCATGACTCAGTTGTCCTGAGCCTCTTCTAGGAAGTCGGCTGGTCTTTATTTCTTCTAAGGAGTTTGTCAGGTCTCTGCTTGCTTCAGGGAGCTGGGCTTGTTGGACAGTCTTCTTTGTGGCTTGGCTTGTCTGTGAGTGACTGTCAACAACCTTTATACTCTTGGGAAGGGATGTGTGCTGGCGAATCTGGTCAGTTTTAGGAACTTCCTGGAAGTATTTTGAGCTGTTTACTTCCTGTCTTAATGGCTTCCCTATAGACTTCCTCCTCCCCATAGAGCATGCTGCTCTTTCACCTTCCTGTAAACATCCTCTCTTAAGACTTTTCTCTCAAAACAAAGTTTCAGTCTTAGAGAAAATTGCTACATAATTCTGAGGAAGAAAAACTTACCCTGCGCTTCTAATGTAGTTAAGAAAGTAATGAAATGATCCATGTGGACAAAATGATAACCAGAACTTTCTTTATTCTTTCATAAGAAATTCCTAATACATGAAAAACTAAAAAGTACAGCTCTTGTTATTTTTGCATATTATTATACAACTTAGAGGCCAGATCAAAACTTTCGGAATACAAGAAAGAAAAGAAAAGAAAAGAAGAAAGGAAGGAAGGAAGAAAGGAAGGAAACAAGGAAGGAAGGAATGAACAAAGGAGAAAAACAACTGTCTGTTGATTATCTGTGATTCGTTATCTGACTGGGTATGGAGCTATACCAGTGTAGATTTGGGAGGGTCTTTTGAGACATTGTGTCACTGTTTTCAATTATGAGCAGTGCAAACATAAACTTGGACCATAGCTAGATTTCTAGGCTACCCCGAGCAATGAATGAATTTTAAGAGGTTGAATAGGAATCACCCATATATCTTTCCATTCAAATCTGGCCTTCCAAACAGAATTTCGCAAACAGTAGTCATTCCAAAAACATCTATCAATTAAATGTTGAAAGATACCAGCTCTAAGATCCAGGGTTCCTTCCACCAAGAACTTGACACTGACAATTTAAGGTTAAATTGATCTTAAAGTATGTATTTACATATATTTTGCTACCAATTAATAAGTCTGCATCAAAGAAAAATGAAAGAAATTTTTTTATCTAATGGTTTTCTCTAGTGTTATTTATCAGATGTTTCAAGCATTAATGGGAGATGTGAATTTGGCTGCTAGCAGGTTCTGATGCAAAAAAAAAGTTAATGAAGCAATTTGAAAGTGGATAACATTTTGTTATCTTGAATTTATGAAAATGATAACATTGTGTCATCTTAAATTTTGGAGCACGCTGGTTACTTCCCTGTGTAGGGAAAGGAATGAAGAAGTTTGCATGCACCAGGCCTGCATCTCAAAAGACAGCAAGTCCAGCAGCATGTGTGATGTTGCACCTGTAATCATTTTGGGAGTGCAGAATTGGCTACACCCATAATTGCTCCTATAAACAGCTAATTGTAGCTGCTGTTAGCCACTTGTGGGTGTAATTAGCTACTTGCCCTTAATCTTCATGGAATGCCCAATTCTCCCTGTAATTAGTCAATTGTAGATGCTGTTACTTTTGCAAGAGAGAAGAAATGGGATTATTTCCCTTTGAATGTCTAGACTAAATCTTTAACTTTGATTCACAATTTATGAAAAGTATGAACAGAAATAGTTGTGCTCACAAAATGAATGGGAGGCAGTTTTCCTTTCCCTACCTACATCTTAGAGACCATGTCTTCAAAGGAAGAGGCTGTGGGGACATCTCCATAATAAAATTTTATTGTGGTCTGTTTATTGTTACCTGGAATTATTATTTAAATTTAAAAATTATATTTCCATTGAAGTTTTGCACAAAACAGTCAGGGTTGCTCAGAGTAATTACATATGAAAACCCGTAACAAAGAACCTAATTCCTTAGGGTGATGGATTGTACAATGACGTTTTGAACGTTAGAAAAAAAAAAAAAAACAAAAACAGGTCATGTGAGTCTGACTCTAACTTCAGTCCTCTCCTGCATCAAGTGCTCGGTTTGAACTTGCTGCAAGGTTTAACTTCTGTCACCACCATGCCCTCTTCTGTAGAGGAGTAACAATGATTCTGCCACCTCTCCAGGTGGCCTTGAGAACTGCACAAACAGCGCAGGTACACAAGAGACACTTGATAAATATTTGCAGATCTTAACGCAGCAAGCAAAAATCAGTTCTGTGTGTTCCTCGTGAAGCAGAGCATCTCTCGCCATGGTGCTGAAATGTAGCTTTGCGAGTTGTTTCTCAAATACAAGGACAGCATAGAAAATAAGTTTTCATTTTTGCTGACTGTCACCTGATTTCTCACCTGTGAATTTTCAAAATTGTCCTATTTTCTCTTCTTACAAAAAAGCGTATTTCAAGGATAATTTCAAGATGGCATCCTGCTTATAGTAAACTTACCATATATGATAACTTCTAGATGGTAACGTATTACAAATGTAAATATGGATTTGGATCCTTTTTGAACAGTGGAAAAAGATGTTTGGAATTCTAATCCTTGTGGTTGGCTCAGTGGGTAAAGAACTTGGTGCACAGCCATGAGGATCTGAGTTTGGATCCCAAGAACTTACATAAGCCAGATGTAGTATTGCATGTCTGCATCTTCAATCCTCCTTCTGAGAGTTGGGAGATGGAGACAGGAGAACCCTACAAACTCTTGGACCAGAGAGTTTGGCATCAAAATACCAAGAGATCCTGATTCAAACAATGAGGAAGCCAAGAAGCAACACTTGAGGCTGTGTGCTGACCTCTACATGTGTATATACATACATATAGACACAAAAAGAGAAAGAAAGAAACTTATAAATCTTAGTCCTTAAATCATCTTCTGGAGCCAAATCTCTCATTTAAAAACTGAGAAGCACATGGAGGGCCATTCAGGGTAACAGGGAGCCTGTTGGCAGAATACCAGTCCTCAGGCCAAATCCAGACGGTTGGGGTCAACCTGGATTTTTTAGTCACTTAATTAGAGAAGGAAAATGCTGAAGTTTTTACCACTCCGGCTATAATTTGAAATATAGCTTAAAACAGTAACACTTCTGGTTTGGAGAAAAAGCATTCTCTGGGAGAAAGATGATATAGATCCCAGTTTACATTCAAGCACTCACGTGACCATGAACATGTTGGAGGAGGTTGGAAGGTGCAGGGTCGGAAGAAGTGGGGAGTGGGGGTTGTGAGTAGTGCATGTCTGTATGGAAGCGTGAGTGAGTAATGTTGTCATAAAATAGACTGGACGCTTGGGGAGCTAGAAGCAATATCTTTCTCCACTAAACTGCTTTATTACTGCCATACCCTCCCTCCTGGGCATGCAGTCAGCTGAGACTAGGCCAAATTGGCAGTCATTTTCCTGGAGCCTGGCAGGTCTGTGATCTCTGGGAGTTCCCAGCCGGCATTTCTGCCTCAACCAGCCCTTCCAAGGGTCAGTGACCACCCTGGCACTCAGGCCCCAGTTTGCATGGACTGGGTCACAAGTCAGGAGCAATATGAGTTCATATCTTAAAGTCACACTGTGAAAGCATTCTCTGCCCCCTGTGGTATTTCACAGTGCCAACTCTCCCCCACATGCTTTCCTAATCCTCCACTGTCATAGCATATCAGGCCAGCATCCTTCAGAGCCAGCTAGACTCGAAGGCGTTCTTCAGTGACCAAGGGGTTAAATTGATAACATATTTTTATTTTGCTTAAGAAAAAAAACTATAATTTGGGGAGATGTGTTGACTGTTGATAAGCAGGCCTGAAATAATAATAGCAGGAGCTGCTTATCACAAGCAGGCAATAGTTCTATGAACATGTTCTGGTGGACGAAAAAAATGGGAACAAAAATTAATAGTGACAGAGCTGGTAGAAACAAGCCACAAATCCGATACTGAGTCATAAAATACAGACTAACCCAATAAACACATGCTACTGTTATTATATTAATATTGTTAAAAATATCATAACATTTTTAAAATGGAATGGGGGTGGAGGGACACTGTTTTTAGAGATAATTTTTACTCTGTGTAGCTTAAAGGCAGAATTTATCCACCCCCCTTTTTTTGTACTGAAAATACTGAATCTTTAACTCAGCACAGTGAAGACCTTGGCTTGGAGACAGGATTGAAAAGGTTGTCCACATGTGTGTCCCTCAAAAGAAAGAGGCAGGAGAGAGCTGGCATTTATTGGAGGTTGTCTTGTATTTGTGACTTCAGTGAAATGTCCACGTCACATCTACTGAAGGAGGGATATCTCCCAGTCCTGAACTGAGGAGAGCTAGAACCATCCAGTCAGTTCTCCGTGAAGCCAGGGGCTGGCCAAGGGCAGAGAACTAAAGTGCAAACTCCAGGCCTGCCCCCCAATCGGGACTGCTGGATCTGAGGCTTCAGGACCTCCTACCTAAGTGTGGAGACCTGCTGGGGAGGAAGGAGGCAGCTGCAGCCTGAGAAGAGAGCTGGGTCCATCTCGCCAAAATGACTGCACGTCAAGGTCGCTAACAGTTACTACTTCCAAGAGGGTGGGCGTTCCCAAAGGACCAGAATGCTACGTTCTAATGTGAAATCTCACTTCTTAAACATTAGGAAAACTGAATCAGGACATGGTCCATGAGTCCCCAAGGACCTACTTCTCAGGCTGAACACCCAGATTTATTCTTTTCTCCCAACCATATTTTCCCTGGAAGAGACACTGTCTCGTGCTTATTTCTTGGGCTTAGGATAATTTACTTACTTTTGAGACTTTGATTAATGCCTGCTATCCCTTATTTGTCATTCAGTAAATATCTTCATTCTAAGTGCTCTTCACATAATACTATGCCTTTTGTTTTTCCTCTCTAAAAATCCCAGATGATGCATATTAACTCTGGTCATTCGCAGTGGGTATTGTCAACTAGAAAAGGAGAACGCAGTTTGAGATGTTGAAAACCTGGTCCTCATCACCGGGCCCTTATTTCATGTAAGGAGCTGTGTCTATTGCTTGACTTTTAACGTTTTAGAAGATCAGCAATGAAAAGATACCCTTCTCCTAAGGAAGAAAAGACTTTCACATTAGTATTTTAAGCTCATGAAATAAACGCTATGATGTCACTGGAGATGCCACGTCTTTCCAGACACATGCGCAAAACTAGGCACATTGTACCATGCTTTTCTCCCGGAGGCCATCAAAAGAATGAGCTGACACAGCCTGAATGAAATGCCTTGAGTATGCCAGGCCCCTTCTGTCTTGAATATGGTCAACGCAGTGTAAGCTTTGGATGTCTGTGTGAGTCTCAGGAAATGACACACTATTTACCCAAAACCATTTCCTAATATTTTTAATCTTCTCCTGGCCAGCCTTGTAAACAACCCAAATGAGTTCCTCTTGGGCTCTGCATTTTATTTCCATGGCCGCTTTTTCTTTCTGCCCTTTATCCCAGCCCTCTGTGTGTGATGTGGTTTCACTCTCGACAAGACATCAGATCTTGACTTAATAGGCAGCAAGGGTAAAACCGCCAGCTCTTCACACACAGGGAACCGGGAGGTACATGCCAGCCTCCTTCCAAGATGTGATAACGTAATCTAAAGCCAGGCCCAGCCTGTCAGTTCAGGCCTAAAGGGATTTGATTCAGTGTCAGAACCTTTGGCTCAGGGGGTCACTTTCTGTTCTTGCTTTTCTTATAACAAAAGAGGGGAGGGGGGCGTGCTGTGGCAAGTGTGTATGTGTGTGAGAGTGGGGAGTCCATAGCCACACGTTTTTTCTCAAGCCCCATGAATTCCTCAGCTGCTGTTTGTTGGGCCCAGGGCCTTTATTTCAGCCTCCCCGCAACATTTTCATTAGACAGAGGCTCTGAAGGAGGCTTGAGACGTGGATTGTGCAACTAAAAAATCTTAGGCCTCTCCACAAGCAGGCTGATTGAAATCAGCACTGTGTCAGGGCCTGTCATATCTCAGAAAAGACATAAAACACACGGAAACATCAATAAGCAACAAGCCGGTGACAGCTCTGAGACATTGCCGCTGACAAGAAGAGAAAGGGGGTGAGGTTAGGGCTCAGGGGGGATATTTAAAATGCCTAACAGCCAGCAGAAGTGTTGGCAGGCTTCGGGGAGGCCGGTGGAAGACAAGATAAAGTCTCTTAGGGTTATCACCTGGTTCGGGGTGGATCCCTCGCGCAGCCAGGCCACCCGGAGGAGGAGACAATGACACACGCCTTCGCCCCACCCCCACCCCCTACCTCTTTATTTTTAAATGTTTCTACGAATCAAGCTGCATGTATGGTGTTGCCCAGACAACGTGTGTGCAAGAAAAGACTTTAAAATGTAAAAAAAAAAAAGATGAAGAAATCTACAAGTTAAACAATTCTGCTTCCAGCTACAATGTACAGAAATCAAAAAGGCTTAACAAGGTGGTTTTTTTTCTTCATTTAATTTCCTGTACACCAGAAGCTTTTGTTAAAAGATCAGAGATATTGCTATTTATTGAATTTTTAATATGATCTTTATTAAAAGGCAGCACACATGTTTGGTTTTCCCTCTCTCTTTCTCTCTCTCTTTTTTAACATGCATGGATATAAAAATCAAAGGCCAAGAATGAGCCATGGCTGTTTGATTTGGCTGCTTTTCTAATGCTGGTGAGGTTTCAGCTATAGGATGCATTTAAAATTTTAAAAAAGAAAACAGATAAGTAGCCCTCGATTCTTTATCATGGCTTTGAGATTTCGAAGAAAAAAAAATGGCCATTATCTTTTAACCATTTGAGCCTTTCAGGCAGCCAGAAGGATTTCAAAAACTGCCTTCTGATTCTCAATGACCAATCTCAGGAAGGTAAATGGAAACGATTTGAGTTTGACTTTGCTCTCTGTCGTGGCGTGTGTAGGACATATGCCGGCCCTAAGTGCAGACTCTTAGCTGCTGTTCAACGGAAGTTCTTTATTAAGAAGGTTGAAATGCGAACAGACGTGCGAGTAAAATCTGGTAACTGTGGGTTCTAGAGTCACAGACTACAGATTCAAAGGGAGGCGCTGTTGTGCCTGCTTAGCTCAAGGCTGAGTCTGTCTCTGGCTCTAGAGATCAGTGTTTAGACTCCAGAGGACATGTTCTCTCTGCACTCTTCTTTCCCCGCCGCCGTGAAAGTCAGTTATCCTGAGTTTACACCTCCCCGTGAAATCAAGCTGCAGAAGTGAGGCTGCTGGGCTGAGCCCAGAAGCTTGACCCTGTGCCCTGTGCTCTGCAGCACTCTGAGACCCCTCTTCACGCGAGCACAGAGGGAGGGACAGCCCTTCCAGCCCCCATCAGTATCCTCATCTCTGCGTGTGTCCATTCATTCATTCATTTTTGTACTGCACTTCTGATTGAATATTACCTTACCTTTGTACGTGGTGGCTTCAGAAGTTTGGCAGCCACGGGCTTGGCCAGCAGCACCAGAATACAAGCCAGGAGTGATAGCATGAAGGGACATGTGCCTGGTTTGCACTTGAGGTACTGCAGCTGGTGCTGCCGGGAAACAAGCCAGGGCCTTGCTGTGGTGTGAGCTTGGTCGGTGTCCCCCAGGGGACCATTCTGATGGGAGGCATGGTCCTGGGTTGATGCTGTTGGATGGGCGAGGTCTAGTTAGAGGTTTGAGGGTCTCAGGGACATGACCCCTATTACTGTGGCACCTCTCTGACTGCCCCCCTTGGTGATGCAAGCACTTTCACACATGTCCCTCTGACACAATGTGCCACAGCCAAGACCTGGACCAGTGTCTGCTCCATGCCCCTGGACTTCCAAATTTGGGGACTAAACTGTTTCTTTTAAAAAGTAAAAAAAAAAAAAAAAAGAAAAGAAAAAAAAGTTGTAGAAGAAAAACATAAGTGAAATGAAAGATGAAAGGCAGTGTGGTGGAGAACCCAGTAGTCCAACAGAGTGAGCTGGTGGGTGATTTTTACCACTGTCACTCAGTTCCAGGGTTTTGGATTGGGGGTTTGGTGTGTGTGTGTGTGTGTGTGTGTGTGTGTGTGTGTGTGTGTGTGTGTGTGTGTATGTATGTGTGATTTTCATACATGCAAATGATGTACCTTGGTCTCATTTATCACCTCCATTACCCTTTCTTATCTCTCGCAACCCAGTCCCCATCCTCTTCTTTCTCTTAAATGTCCCCATCAACATCCATGCAATATCTTTTTGTTGTGTTTTGTTTTGCTTTGTTATATTGCATGTGGTACTTGGATTTCCAAATTTGGTTTATTTCACTTAATGTTTCTAGTCCCATTCATTTTCTCACAGACACCATTTTGTTCTTTGTGGCTCAATGATACTACTCCATTGTATGTAGATATATAGATATGAGTATATGAGTGTGTGTGTGTGTGTGTGTGTGTGTGTGTGTGTGTGTGTGTGTGCTGCATTTTTAATCCATTCACCCTCTGACTGAGATTTACACTGATTTCATAACTTGACTCTCATGGATATCACAATAACCATAGCAGTGCAGGTATCTCCAGTGCATGCTGCCTTTGATTTCTTTGGATATTTACCCACCAGTGGTATTTAGCTACAGTTCTTCAGACTTAGATGAGAATAACGTGATACCAGGGGTTGTTCCAGAGTGGCACGAGCTATGAGATGTTAAACCACCTCCCAGATTATACAGCCTGTTTCATTTTTATCATCATTTTGACAGAACAGAAGGAGTCTAGTAGAGAAGGGCAGGGAATAACTAGTGCAGTGATGCAGCTAGACGCAGCCAGCAACTGCTGCAAGACAAAAGGACCATACTAAGCCCACCACCAGATAAGGGCTAAGCAGCATTTCAGCCATCCAGTTTCAGAACAACCAATAATAACAGAACCTCCAATACTGTGTAATGACTCATTATAATAAGAGGGAGACTGTTATCTGATTACCAGACCTAATGGCACCTTATTCTTCTCATTTATACTAGTTCTTTGAGAATTTCACATAATATGTTTTGATCATCTTTACTCCTTCCTCACTTCTTCCAGATCCACCCACTCATTCTCTACTCACAAAGCTTTGTGTCCTCATTTTTTTTTAATGAATAGAGTATAATTTGTGCTGCTCACATACTCTTGGATGTGTGCCTTTCCCTGAAGTGTTGTGAACCTACTGGGAGCTTCATCCTTAAAGACAACTGACTCTCCCTCTCCTATCAATTATCAATAACTCCTTACCTAGGGGTTAAATTTTGTGTCCACCTCTCTCTCCATGCTTGTATTTTATCTGTCTTGAGCTTGCACAGGTCTTGTGCATGCTCTCTCAACTTATGTGAAGTCATACCTGCAGCTGCTCTGCTGGATGCAGACAACACTGGTTCCAAGTAGTCATCCACAGCCCTTATGTTCTTTCTGCTCTCTCTTCCTCAATGATTCCTGAGCTGTAGGAGGAGGGGTTGTGGTAGATGCCCCATCTAGAGCTAAGAGTTCCAAACTCCCTTATTCTCTGTACCTACACCAACATGAGTCTCTGTTAATCTCATCTACTGTGAGAAAAAAACTTCTCTGATGAGGGCTGAAAAATGAGCTTGTCTATGGGCATAATGATAATTCATTAGAAGTTAGTTGAATATTGTGTCCATTAAGCAAAACAATACTGATAGGTTTTTCCCACCTAGGGCTTGTGACCTGTCTACCCATGGGGTCTTAGACCAGATAAGGACGTCAACTTGTGGAGTGGGTCTCAAATCTAATCAGAAAGTAGTTGGTTATTCCCATGACATATGTGCCACTGTTGCTCAATGAGCATGCCAATATTTTTATCACTGACAAGGTTCACAGCTACTCCAGTAGCACGCATAGCACCTTCTAGTGCTATAAAAGCTGGCCAGTAGAAGCTTTTGGTAAACTGAAAAGTTGAAGCTTTAAGGTAAGTCCCAGCTTGATGTCTCCTGGTTCTATGATACAAGTATGTTGTGTCTTCAGCAATAAGGTCTTACCATCAAATTTTAAAGGGTTACCAAGAATATTGCAAATATCATGTAATGACTGAAGAGGTCTGTGGGACCTCACTAGCCATCAACTCCAAAAAACCCATTCCTGACACTGGAAGTTGTTGGGGAATATTATTTTAAGAACTGTTACTTTTTTATATTGCATTTGTTGTACTCTGTGAAGCTGTGTTACTTTGCCTGTCTAAAACACCTGATGGTCTAATAAAGACCTGAATGGCCAATGGCAAGGCAGGAGAAAGGATAGGATAGGCTGACAGGTAGAAAGAATTAATAGAAGGAGAAATCTGGGAGGAGAACAGAGAGAAAGTAGCCAGAGAAGGAGGAGGACTCCAGGGTCCAGCCACCCAGCTACAGCAAGTCACAAAGTAAGAGTAAGATTTACAGAAGGAATAGAAAAGGAAAAGCCCAGAGTCAAAAGTTAGATGGGGATAATTTAAGTTACAAACAGCTGGCTAGCAAAAAACCAAGCTAAGGCTGGGCATTTATAATTAAGAATAAGCCTCCCTGAGGGATTTATTTGGGAGCTGGATGGCGGGCCCCCCAAAAGAGCAAAAACAAACAACAGGAAGTTTTATTCATTAGCCTGTGGTGTTTAGTAGGTACATTGTCCTATTGTAGGGTAATACCACTTAAATTGTGTGTGTGTGTGTGTGTGTGTGTGTGTGTGTGTGTGTGTGTGTGTGCGCATGTGTGCGTGTGTGTGTGTGTGTGTGCGCGCGTGTGTGCGTGTGTGTGCGTGTGTGTGTGTGTGTGTGTGTGTGTGTGTGTGTGTGTGTGTGTGTTAGGAAGTTTCTATATAAGTTTTTCAAAAATCCTTTAATGTTAATTATTCCTCTCTGTATTGCTTCTCTGTTTTGACCTTCCAGCCCCCTGCCTATTTAGTGTTTCCTTTTCCATGATATGCTTTAACCCTTTATACACCTGCATTCTCTTTCCTTCTCTTGAAATCCCACCCTCATGGCCCCTTAGTAATTTCCTGACTGCTGTGGGATGTTCTGTATGGCAAATGTGTTGCTGATTAGTCAATAAATAAAACACTGATTGGCCATTGGCTAGGCAGGAAGTGTAGGCAGGACAAGGAGGAGAATAAAGCTGGGAAGTGAAAGGCTGAGTCAGAGAGACACTGCCAGCTGCTACGATGAGAAACAGCATGTGAAGATGCCAGTAAGCCACAAGCCATGTGGCAAGGTATAGATTAATGGAAATGGATTAATTTAAGCTATAAGAACAGTTAGCAAGATGCCTGCCACGGCCATACAGTTTGTAACCAATATAAGTCTTTGTGTTTACTTGGTTGGGTCTGAGCTGCTGTGGGACTGGCGGGTGAGATTTGTCCTGACTGTGGGCCAGGCAGGAAAACTCTAGCTACACCTGACCTCTAAATGTATTCCAAATGGAACACTCATATCTTAAGACTCTAAGCTAATATCTATAAATGAGAGAAAATAGATAACCTTTTCCTTTCTTGGTCTGGGTTACCACTCTCAGAATAATTGTCTCTAGCTCTATCCACTTACTAGCACATTTCACAATTTTGGTTTTCTTAATAGCTAAGTAATATTCCACTGTGTACATGTACCACATTTTCATTATCCACTCATCAGTTGATGCACATGGCTGTTTTTATTTCCTAGGTATCGTGAATATTGCAGCAATGAGCACGGATGAGCAGATCTGTCTCTAATAGGACACACAGGTATATGCCCAAGAAGGGTATACATCATATTATAGAGCTATCTTTGGGTTTTTAGGAACATTAACACTGATTTCCACAGTGGTTTCTCCAGTTTTTGCTCCCACCAGCAGTGAATAAGCATTCCTTTCTCCTACATCTACCCCAGCATTTGTCAACATTCATTCTGTTTTATATTGGGCGTTCTGATTCAAGTAAGGTGAAATCTTAATTTAGGCTTGATTTTCACTTCCCTCCTAGCTAAGGATGTTGAACAGTTTTGAAATATTTCTCAGCTATTTGCATTCCATGTTGTGAGAACTCTTTGTTTAGTTCTTTGCCCCATTTTTAATTGAGTTGTTTTCTTGAGGTTTAGATTTTTAGTTTTTTGTATATTCCAGCTACTAACACCCTCCCCATTCTTGAAGCTGTCTCTTCATTCAAGTGGTGATGTTCTTTGATGTCCAGAAACCTTTCAGTTTCATGAGGTCCAACTTTTCAATGGTTGATCTTAATGTCTGTACCGTTAGTATCCGGTTCAGAAATGGCTTGCCTATACCAATGAGTTTAAGTGTATTCCCTATTTTCTTCTCCAGCAGATTCAAAGTACAGTTCTCTGTTGAGGTCCTTGATCTAGTTGTAATTGAGTTTAATGAGAGGTGAGAGATAATGCTCTAGTTCGATTCTTCTTCATGCAGCTATCCAATTTGCCCAGCACGACTTATTGAAGATGCTGTCTTTTCTCCAATGTGTATTGTTGCCCTCTTTGTCAAAAATCAAGTGACTATAGAAAGGTGTGCTCATATACGGATCTTCAATTCTATTCTACTGACTCATCTTATACCAGATTCATCTAGGGTGGTGATACCTACAGAAATTCTTTCAAAGTTCAAGGCTGTTTTGACTCTCCAGGGTTTTTTATATTTCACTATAAGAAATTTTAAAATTTCTGTGAAGAATTATGTTGTATTGGTATTCCAGTGAGATGTAACTAAGAAATAAGTAAATGTAGATTTAACTAAGACATAAGTAAATGTAGAAGAGATAAAGAGGCAAATGACAGACCCATTAAAGGAAAAGTTCACCAACAGGATATTACAATTCTAAACACATATGCAGCAAACACAAGGTCACCCAGTTTCATAAAATAAAAAGTATTTGATCTAAAATCATTGATTTAAACCAGAGCAAAGACCACTATGATAATACTCAACATATTGTGCACGCTAATAAACTTATCTGGGATCAGAGAACAGAACAGCCACTGGATACAGAGGTCAGAAAATGGTGGCACACATACCTTTAATCCTAGCATTCAGAAGACAAAGATACATCCGGATATCTGTGAGTTCAGAGCCACACTGGAAATAGCCAGGAATGGTGACACACGACTTTAATCCCAGGAAGTGATGGCAGGAAGCAGAAAGGTATATAAGGCATGAAAACCAGGAACTAGAGCTGGTTAAGATTTTAGGCTTTTAGCAGCAGTTCAGCTGAGATCCATTTGGATGAGGACTCAGAGGCTTCCAGTCTGAGGAAACAGGATCAACTGAGGAATTGGTGAGGTGAGGTGGCTGTGGCTGGTTCTGCTTCTCTGATTTTCCAGCATTCACCCCAATACCTGGCTTCGGGTTTGTTTTTATTAATAAGACCTTTTAATATTTGTGCTACAGACCACCACAAAAAAAGTGAATGGGAAGATATACTTAAAATCAGGGTTGATGTTAAGTCATTCATAAGCAAACTACAATCCGTATAAGCACAGAAATTAGGCCTGCATAAGTCTGCACCAGATGGGATCCTATAGCTGAGAGAGGAAGTGGACATACACACACACACACACACACACACACACACACACACACACACACACACACACACCATCTCTAAACCAGAATAGTGTCAATTGATAATCATTTGCAAATTAAAAATTAGTTTTTTCTGAGAGTCTCACTGAGGTAACAAACCACTCTTAAGACAGGCCCCATGCCAAGTAGTAGAAGGCCAACACAAAATGATTCACAGTAGCATCTTTGGAGGTTCTTGCTCTCATAAAACTGTGTCAGGGCATTATTTTTTTAATCTTACAGCTCCTTTGTGTATGTATTATGGCTTCTGGGTTTGGGTTTTTATGGGATTCTTGTGTGTGCAAAGAAGTGTTTCTGTGTCCACAGGTGTTTTTTGTGCTTTTTCTTTGGCTTTTTTTCTTCTCTTTCTTTTGTCCTATTCCAACTTGTTTGGTTTTGTTTTATCTTATTTTGTTTTTTATTATTACTTCTTGTTTGTTCTCTAAAGAGACACAGAAAAGGTGTGGATCTACAAAAAAGAGGAAGTGGGAAGGAACCGGGAGGGGTTGGAGGAGAGAAGCAATAATCAGAATATATAGTATGAAAAGTCTATTTTTTTTCTTTTTTGAAAAGTCTATTTTCAATAAAAGAAAAAAAAAGAGTTCTAACACACATAAAAATCATGGCTAAAACTAATGAAATAGAAGTGGGGAAAAACACAAAGAATCAAAGAATTAAGAGTTGGTTCTTTGGCCCCCAGCTCCCATCTTGCTCCGGACTTCCCTTTTACAACACTGGTGAGTGCCCGTCCTTGCCCCAGACCCCATCCCTGGGCACCAGCCACTCCAGGGAAGACCTGCCCAACTCGGCCCCAGGTTCTGGCCACCGGGCAGGTTCCCTGCTAACCCCACCGGGAAGGATCCCCTTCTCCAAGACCCCTGGCAGACCCTGCAGTCTCCACGCCCTGCCCCCACGCCCATCCGCCTGAGCCCCAAGCCTCTTCCTGAGACTTAGAGGCCGGCCCCCAGCTCCCATCTTGCTCCGGACTTCCCTTTTGGAACACTGGTGAGTACCCTTCCTTGCCCCAGACCCCATCCCTGGGCACCAGCCACTCCAGGGAAGACCTGCCCAACTCGGCCCCAGGTTCTGGCCACCAGGCAGGTTCCCTGCTAGCCCCACCGGGAAGGATCCCCTTCTCCAAGACCCCTGGCAGACCCTGCAGTCTCCACGCCCTGGCCCCACGCCCATCCGCCTGAGCCCCAAGCCTCTTCCTGAGACTTAGAGGCCGGCCCCCAGCTCCCATCTTGCTCCGGACTTCCCTTTTGGAACACTGACTTCCCTTTTGGAACACTGGTCTGTCTGAACCAAGTGTGCGGATAAGGCCAAGAACGAACCACAAGGAGATGGGCAGACGTCAAGGCAGAAACATATACAACAAAATGAATAGCAGTACAGCATCACCAGGCCCTAGCCCTCCTCCAACACCTAGACCTGAACATCAGAAATTGGAAGAAGCAGAAGAAAACAGCCTTATGAATGACATCATGAAGAAGCTAGAGGCTTGTGTAGAGGAAAAGACAAAAAAATGTGAAGAACGCTGTAAACAACTAGAGGAAAGGGCAAACAAATTAGAAGAAATCAATAAAGTCCTGGAAGAAAACAATAAAATACTGAGAGAAAATCAAGAAAAATCAATGAAACAAATGAAGGAAACAGTCCAAGACCTGAAAAGGGAAATAGAAAAAATGAAGAAGACACAAACAGAGGGAATGCTGGAAATAGAAAATCTGAGAAAACAATTGGGAACTTCAGATGCAAGTATAATCAACAGAATGCAAGAGATGGAAGAGAGGATCTCTAGCGTTGAAGATTCAGTAGAAGAAATACATTCATCAGTCAAAGAAAACACTAAAGCCAACAAAGTCATGAACCAAAATGTCCAAGAAATTTGGGACACCATGAAAAGACCAAACCTAAGAATAATAGGGGTCGAAGAAGGAGAAGAATACCAACTCAAGGGCACAGAAAATATATTCAACAAGATCATAGAAGAAAACTTTCCCAACTTAAAGAAGGAAATGCCTATGAAGATACAAGAAGCTTATAGAACACCAAACAGACTAGACCCCCAAAAAAAGTCCCCTCGCCACATAATAGTTAAACAACTAAACATACAGAATAAAGAAAGAATATTAAGAGCACCAAAGGAAAAAGGCCAAGTGACATATAAAGGCAAACCCATCAGAATAACACCCGATTTCTCAATGGAGACTTTGAAAGCCAGAAGAACCTGGACAGATGTAATGCAGACACTAAGAGACCATGGATGTCAGCCTAGACTAATATACCCAGCAAAACTTTCAATCACCATAGATGGAGTGAACAAGACATTCCATGACAAAGCCAGATTTACACAATACTTATCCACAAACCCAGTCCTACAGAAAGCACTAGAAGGAAAATTCCAACCTAAGGAAGTCAGATACACCCTTGAAAACACAGGCAACAGATAAAGCCACAGCAGTAAACCCCAACGTATAGAAGTACCCACACATCACCACCAAAAAATAACAGGAATGAACAATCACTGGTCATTAATTTCCCTCAATATCAATGGACTTAATTCACCTATAAAAAGACATAGGCTTACAGAATGGATAGGAAAGCAGGACCCATCTTTCTGCTGCATACAAGAAACACATCTCAAATTCAAAGATAGACACTACCTAAAAATAAAAGGCTGGGAAAAGACTTTCCAATCAAACGGTCTTAAGAAACAAGCGGGTGTAGCCATCCTGATATCCAGCAAAATAGACTTCAAACTAAAATCAATCAAAAGAGATCAAGAAGGGCATTACATACTCATCACAGGAAAGATCCACCAAGATGAAGTCTCAATTCTGAATATTTATGCCCCAAACACAAGGGCACCCACATATGTAAAAGAAACATTACTAAAGCTTAAATCACATATAAAACCCCACACATTAATAGTGGGAGACCTCAACACCCCACTTTCACCACTGGACAGATCTCCCAAACTGAAACTTAACAGAGAAATAAAGGACTTAACTGATGTCATGACTCAAATGGACTTAATTGATATCTACAGAACATTCCATCCTAACAAAAAAGAATATACCTTCTTCTCAGCACCCCATGGAACCTTCTCTAAAATTGACCACATACTTGGCCACAAAACAAATCTAAACAGATACAAAACAATTGGAATAACCTCCTGTGTTCTATCAGACCACCATGGTCTAAAGTTGGATTTCAACAACAACAAAAACTACAGAAAACCTGCAATCTCATGGAAACTGAATAATACCCAACTGAATCACCAATGGGTTAAGGAAGAAATAAAGAAAGAAATTAAAGACTTTCTAGAGATCAATGAAAATGAAGACACCACATATCCAAATTTATGGGACACTATGAAAGCAGTACTAAGAGGGAAATTCATAGCACTAAATGCCCACATAAATAAGTTGGAGAAATCTCACACTAGAGACTTAACAGCATACCTGAAAGCTCTAGAACAAGAAGAAGCACAGTATCCCAGGAAAAATAGACGCCAGGAAATTATTAAAGTGAGAGCTGAAATCAATAAAATAGAAACAAAGAGAACAATACAAAAAATTAATGAAACAAAGAGTTGGTTCTTTGAGAAAATCAACAAGATAGACAAGCCCTTAGCCAAACTAACCAAAAGACAGAGAGAGAGCATCCAAATCAACAAAATCAGAAATGAAAAGGGGGACATAACAACAGACATTGAGGAAATCCAGAGAATCATCAGGTCATACTTCAAAAACCTCTATTTGACAAAACTGGAAAACCTAAAAGAAATGGATAACTTTCTGGATAGGTACCACATACCTAAGTTAAATCAAGACCAGATAAACTATTTAAATAGTCCAATAACCCCTAACAATATAGAAACAGTCATTAAAAGTCTCCCAACCAAAAAAAGCCCAGGACCAGATGGTTTCAGCACAGAATTCTACCAGATCTTCAAGAAGAGTTAATACCAATACTCTTTAAATTGTTCCACACAATAGAAACAGAAGGAACATTACCAAACTCCTTCTACGAGGCTACAATTACCCTCATTCCTAAACCAAACAAGGATACAACAAAGAAAGAGAACTACAGACCGATCTCCCTCATGAACATTGATGCAAAAATACTCAATAAAATACTGGCAAACAGACTCCAAGAACACATCAAAACAATTATCCACCATGATCAAGTAGGATTCATTCCAGGGATGCAAGGGTGGTTCAACATACGAAAGTCCGTCAATGTAATACACCATATAAACAAACTCAAAGAAAAAAACCATATGATCATCTCACTGGATGCAGAAAAGGCATTTGACAAAATCCAACACCCCTTCATGATAAAGGTATTGGAGCGATCAGGAATACAGGGAACATACCTAAACATAATAAAGGCAATTTACAGCAAGCCAACAGCCAACATCAAATTAAATGGAGAGAAACTCAAAGCAATTCCACTAAAATCAGGAACGAGGCAAGGCTGTCCACTCTCCCCATACTTATTCAATATAGTACTTGAAGTTCTAGCCAGAGCAATAAGACAACATAAGGAGATTAAGGGGATACAAATTGGAAAGGAAGAAGTCAAGCTTTCCCTATTTGCAGATGACATGATAGTATACTTGAGCGACCCCAAAGATTCCACCAAGGAACTGATACAGCTTATAAACACCTTCAGCAACATAGCAGGATACAAGATCAACTCAAAAAAATCAGTAGCCCTCCTATATACAATGGACAAAGAAGTGGAGAAGGAAATCAGAGATACATCACCCTTTACTATAGCCACAAATGACATAAAATACCTTGGGGTAACACTAACCAAGCAAGTGAAGGACCTATATGACAAGAACTTTAAGTCCCTGAAAAAAGAAATTGAAGAAGATGTCAGAAAATGGAAAGATCTCCCATGCTCATGGATAGGCAGGACTAACATAGTAAAAATGGCAATCTTACCAAAAGCAATCTACAGATTCAATGCAATCCCCATCAAAATACCAACACAATTCTTCACAGACCTGGAAAAAATAATACTCAACTTCATATGGAAAAACAAAAAACCCAGGATAGCCAAAGGAATCCTGTACGATAACACAACTTCTGGAGGCATCACGATCCCTGACTTCAAGCTCTATTATAGAGCTACAGTAATAAAAACAGCTTGGTACTGGCATAAAAACCGACATGTGGACCAATGGAATCGAATTGAAGACCCTGACATTAATCCGCACACCTATGAACATATAATTTTTGACAAAGAAGCCAAAAGTGCACAATGGAAAAAAGAAAGCATCTTCAACAAATGGTGCTGGCAAAACTGGATATCAACATGTAGAAGGCTGCAAATAGATCCATATCTATCACCGTGCACAAAACTTAAGTCCAAGTGGATCAAGGACCTCAACATAAATCCAGCTACTCTGAACCTGCTAGAAGAGAAAGTAGGAAGTAGTCTTGAACGCATTGGCATAGGAGACTACTTCCTAAATAGAACACCAGTAGCACAGACTCTGAGAGAAACAATCAATCAATGGGACCTCTTGAAACTGAGAAGCTTTTGTAGAGCAAAGGATACGGTCAACAAGGCAAAGTGACAGCCTACAGAATGGGAAAAGATCTTCACCAACCCCACATCTGACAGAGGACTGATATCCAGAATATATAAGGAATTCAAGAAATTAGACATCAAAATGCCCAACAGTCCAATTAAGAAATGGGCTATAGAACTAAACAGAGAATTCTCAACAGAGGAAACTCAAATGGCCGAAAGACATTTAAGGAACTGCTCAACATCCCTAATCATCAGGGAAATGCAAATCAAAACAACTCTGAGATACCACCTTACGCCTGTCAGAATGGCTAAGATCAAAAACACTGAAGACACCTTATGCTGGAGAGGATGTGGAGCTAGGGGAACTCTCCTCCACTGCTGGTGGGAATGCAAGCTTGTACAACCACTTTGGAAATCAATATGGCGCTTTCTTAGAAAATTGGGAATCAATCTCCCCCAAGATCCAGCTATACCACTCTTGGGCATATACCCAAGAAATGCTCAACCACACCATAAGAGCACTTGTTCAGCTATGTTCATATCAGCATTGTTTGTAATAGCCAGAACATGGAAACAACCCAGATGCCCTTCAACTGAAGAATGGATAAACAAAATGTGGTACATATACACAATGGAATACTACTCAGCAGAGAAAAACAATGGCATCATGAGGTTTTCAGACAAATGGATGGATCTAGAAAAAATCATCCTGAGTGAGGTAGCCCAGACTCAGAAAGACAAACATGGTATGTACTCACTCATAGCAGGATACTAGACATGAAACAAGGATGACTTGTCTGCTACTCACATCACCAGGGAGGCTACCTGGAAAACAGGACCCCAAGAAAGACACAGGGATCGCCCAATGACAGAGAAATGGAATGAGATCTACATGAACAGCCTGGACATGAGTGGGGGTAATGAAAGGCGAGGGTTGAGGGAAAGAGAGCTTGGGGGAGCGGGAGATCCCAGCTGGATCAACAACAGAGAGGGAGAACAAGGAATAGGAGACCATGGTAAATGAAGACCACATGAGAATAGGAAGAAGCAAAGTGCTAGAGAGGCCCACAGAAATCCACAAAGATACCCACACAACAGACTGCTGGCAATGGTCGAGAGACAGCCCGAACTGACCTACTCTGGTGATGGGATGGCCAAACACCCTAATTGTTGTGCTAGAAACCTCATCCAACTACTGAGGGATCTGAATGCAGAGATCCATGACTAGGCCCCAGGTGGATCTCTGGGAGTCCAATTAGCGAGAATGAGGAGGGTTTATATGAGCGAGAATTGTTGAGACCAAGGTTGGATAAAGCACAGGGACAAATAGCCAAATGAATGGAAACACATGAACTATGAACCAATGGCTGAGGGGTCCCCACTGGATCAGGCCCTCTGAATGGGTGAGACAGTTGATTGGCTTGATCTGTTTGGGAGGCATCCAGGCAGTGGGACCAGATCTTGTGCTCATTGCATGAGTTGGCTGTTTGAAACCTGGGGCCTATGCAGGATTGTTTGGCTCGGCCTGGGAGGAGGGGACTAGACCTACCTGGACTGAGTCTACCAGGTTGACCTCAGTCTGTGGGGAAGGCTTTGCCCTGGAGGAGATGGGAATGGGGTGGTGGGGTTGGGGGGAAGGTGAGGGGGACGGGAGGGGGGAGAACAAGGGAATCCGCGGCTGATATGTAGAACTGAATTGTATTGCAAAATAAATTTAAAAAAAAAAAAAAAAAGAGTTGGTTCTTTGAAAAGATTAAAAGATCTTTAGGCAAATTAACCAAAAGAAAGAGAGAGGAGAGAGAATAATTTATTTATTTATTGTTATTATATTTATAATTAATAATAAATATAATATTATAGTTGTACTTATACTTAATTATAAATAATTAATAAAATTAGAGATGAAAAGGAGACATTACAACAGATACTGTAGAAATCTAGAGTATTATAAGGTCATAATTTAGAAATCTATATTTTACCAACATGGAAAATATAAAAAAATGGATGAATTTATATATATATATGGCCTCCCACTGTTAAGTCAAAATGAAATAAACAATTTAAACAGATCCAGGACTTCCAATGAGACAAAATCAGTAATTAACAATCTCTCAACTAAAAAAAAGCCCTCAGCCAGAAGGAGTAAACACAAAATTCTGCTGGACCTTAAAACAAACAAACAAGCAAACAAAAACAAACAAACAAAAAAAAAAAACCCTAGTAGTCTTTGTATGCTATTTCTGTAGTGAGAACTTGCTCTGTACCCAAGGTCTATAAGCTCTTGTTTCCCCCACCCCTCGCCCATGTTGCTGTTACTAGGTAATAAAATCTTCACCAGCTGGGCCTTCGAGTGAGATGTCTGTCATTGGAAGTGGACCATTAAAGGGAATTGTTGATTTTGAATCATCGTCGTCTCTTTCTCTGTGTCTTGGTCATTAGATGAGCTGTGTTGTTCCACCACTCATTTGTGCTGCGATGGGCTGGCTCTCTTACCACACACCCACAGCAATGGGGCCAATTGATGAGAAGCTGAGCTCTCTGAAACTCTGAGTTTAAATGAGTCTTTATTTATTATGGGATGGAAACCTTTGTCCTGTAGCCTCTGTTCTTACAACAGTCTTACATGAAAGACGTGTGCTTGTCACTGTACCAGTATCTTCAGAGAAAGAGCATTTAAGTTGCTCCCTTGGAAGCCTGTGGGCTGAGTTGTTTGTTTTCCTAGAAGTGTACCTTTTTTTTCTTGGTCTTGTCACACAGAAATTATGGTGACATCAACCATTCCTAGGGCCAATGTCAGAGTTAAAGCAAGGAGACAGGGCATTAAAAAGCCTAAGTTCAGGGTTTTCGTGTGTAAGAGTGTGTGGGGTCCAAGTGCTGACCTAGACTTGACCTCAGAGGTGAAAGTCCTGGCTTCTTTTTTTCCCTCCAAACTGATGGCCCCTCATCATTTGGCAGACAAACTACAGACAAAGTGGAACCTGAATCTGAGAGACCAAGAGATGACACATATGGAGTCTTCCTTTCTTTTTCTGTGTTCTTGAGTCTTCTCTGTATGCTCTCTTCCTGGTTAGATGGTAACCCAAGTTAAAAACCACCCTGAAAGGACTGAAGTGCACACTATGGAAAATCAAGAGATCCACTAACCCTTTGTGTAAATCCTTGAGTTAACAGCTGCTAGACTATAAGTTATTTAAAATATATAAGAAACCTGGTCTGCCAGGCCATGGTAGCACATGCCTTTAATCCCAGCACTCAGGAGACAGAGCCATGCAGATCTCTGTGAGTTCAAGGCCAGCCTGGGCTACAGAGTGAGTGCCAGGAAAGGCACAAAGCTACACAGAGAAATCCTGCCTCGAAAAACAAAAAACAAAAAACAAAAAACAAAAACAAAAGAAAGAAAGAAAAGAAACCCAGTCAACCACATAAAACTACCAGATGAAACTCTACCCTTACGCTTAAGCAGATATCAGTGCAAAGCTTATCTCAAATTGAAATGTAAGGCCCTTTGGACACAGTTTGGTTAAGAGGTTCCTGAGTTAGACTCTTTGTTATTCATCATTGGTCTTGCATTCCCAAGTACATGATCCAGAGCATGAAATAAAATATTTTCTGTTTCTGTAGCCTGCTTGCTTTTTGGACATATGAAGTATTACAAAAATAAGCAACTGTTTTAGACAGTCTTATGTATGTAATAACTTGCTACACATGGGATAAGCTTCATAACTTTGTCAATGTTTACTATTTGATCTTTTTTTTTTGAAAGCATTTGGTGAGCACCTGGTTAGCACACAGATTGAGCATCTGTGTATTATCTTGTTGGGTGTTGGGATTTATAGGCCAACTCTCTTTGGGTCTGTGACATTTATTAGCACAGAATTTCAATTAAGGGAAAGTATGGGCTACCTAGAGAACTGGTTTGAATAGGGTGCTTTTGACATATGCATTCATGTGCAGATGACTCCCTGGGGCTTGTATTGTAGACCTATGAGCAAGCACCTCCTTAAGGTTCCTGAACTCAAGGAATAAAGAAATTTTGCAGAAATCAAATGTTTGGTGCTTGATTTTTATCTGTGTAGAAGTTATCACTCTAGGGGGAGAAAAGTCACCTCAGCCATTGCTTTTCAGAAGGAAGAAAACTAGGGACATGAATAACGTAGGAAGAGCCTGTGTGTCTGTACTTCCCAAGCAATGATTTCAGACTGAGCATATTGAGTGCTCCCCATGATTCATCATTAAACTATAAACTTTAATGACAATGTGTCACATCTTAAATGTAATTACAACACCCAATACCCTTCCTCTAGATTTTGATAAATGTTCAATTACGTTATCATCATGATGGAGGCATAAATGTATATTTTAATGTTTAAAAAAGCATATTCCATATAATGGATGGAGATGAATATAAACTCTAGGAAAATCCCAGGCACACTACTATTACACATTCTATAATTCAATCACAGAGGAAACTCAAAAAAGAATGATGAATTTAGGCTATGCAAAATATTTTCTCTTTGGAAAAATGTAATATTTTTTATTTGTGTGTTTATCTATGTCTTTGCATACGATGCCCTCTGCCACAGATTCAGGGAGTGATCTGAAGTTGGTGGCATTGGATGGGCTCTGATTAGTCTGATAGAGGGCACTAATTATGGCAACAGCAACAGCAATCCAGAAACTTGATACATTTGTTTTATATACCTGGAAAGAGGAGGTGGGTTTGTTGTATACAGCTGAACAAGGAAGTGGATTTAGCTAGTCTTGGTACAGATATCTGTACGGGAGCAGTCTCAAGCTGCAGTCATCCCAGAGGAGAAATCTTGCTGATTGTGTATACTGTCTCAGCACACTCTGACTAGGGAAGCCTTTGCAGTTCTCCTCCGAGCCTCACCTCGATATGGCTCTATTAAACCCATGGTTCTGAGGTATCAGGGTCCTTGACATGGCCATGTTCATGTCAACAGCACACTTTCACTCAGAACTTCATCTTCTCTGAACACATTCACTCAAGACTTCCTCTAGCAGGTATATGCCACTTGGTTGAGTATCTACAAAGGCCAGAAGAGGGCATCAAATCCCCTAGAGCTGGAGTTACACATAACTG
This sequence comes from Peromyscus californicus insignis, assembly GCF_007827085.1. Lineage (NCBI taxonomy): Eukaryota > Metazoa > Chordata > Mammalia > Rodentia > Cricetidae > Peromyscus > Peromyscus californicus. The sequence goes on along the minus strand of NW_026294562.1, from coordinate 131,726,251 downwards.
TAAGCAGTCAGAGGTAGGTGCTAGGAACCAAACACAGCTTCCTCTGGAAGAGCAGAAAGTGTTCTTAATCACTTAGCCATCTTTCCAGCCCATGAAATCTTGAAATGTATATATTTTTTTCTTGACATGCATCTTGTGTTTTTATTCAACCTGGAACAGGAACACAATTTACTCATAAGCATCATGTTTACTGCGTCAAGTTGAAAGACTGACTACTTTGATACCTTCTTATCATCACACTCTCTCCACAAAGGGAAACCAAAATCAGAAAATTTCCCTTTAATAAGGATAGATAATTATCAGGCCTTAGTAATTATCTTCCCATCTCTCTGGAAGCCTTAGGGGGACATAGAATACAGTGTGCCCACTATCTGTGACCACTTTCTACCCATTGGGTGGCATTTGATTAAAGTTAGATAGCTTCTTTCAACATTTCAACATGTGTTGTCAATTTTATATTAAATTGAGCTGAATTTGAAGAGTGGTGAACGCTATAACCTGGAGGTGAGAAGACTGAAACCATAAGCTGGACTTGTCTTGTCATATAGGATAGCATTCCTGGTATGAGTCCTGAGGCTAAGTGGCATGACTTTAATCTCCTCAAGCATTAGTTTCCTCAACCACAAACAAGGAAAAATATTAGTCATTTCAAGGACGAAATATTAAACCTTCAACACACAATGAGTGTACAATTCATGGTAACTACTATTATGATCATTAGTAAATGATATTTCCTGTATTGTTTTAGATCATTGTTTCATATCAGTTTTGTGAATGCTCTTAGCTTTGAACATTTTTTACTTGGATGGACACATGTTGTCTGTATTTATTTACGAATGCAGTGAAGTGATTTGATGCATTATGCAGTGATTGACAATCCAATCAGTTTAGTCAGTATCTCCTCAAACTTTTTTTTCTACATTGGGAAAATCTGGCCTATGTGGGTTATTATGAAGGCTATAAATTGTTGCAGACTGTAGCCATTCTACTGTGCTCTAGAACACTAGAAATTGCATTCTCAAATTCAGGCTCTGGGAAACTGTATACCTTCTCCTGTGGCTCTGCTTAGCATTCATCCAGGAATATGTGTTTATCTAGGTCATGATACAGAGTGACATATAATATAGTCCAAGGATCTTCTCTTTAAAAAGTTAAATATGTTGCAGGCTGGAGAGTTGGCCCAGTGATTAAAAGCACTCACTGCTTACAGAGGAGCTGGGTTTGTTTCACAGCACCCATATGGTGGCTTGCAACTATAGGTTAACTCCAGTCCCAGGAGATCCCACGCCTTCTTCAGGTATCCACAGGCACCAGGCACGTACATACATGCAAGAAGCACTCATGCATGTAAAATAAAATAAATCTTTAAAGGGAAAAAAATAATGGAGCTGGACAGATTGCTCAATGGTTAGAAGCACTTGCTGATCTTGCAGACAACCCAAGTTTGGTTCCCAACACCCACGTGGTAGCTTGCAACCTTCTTTAATTCCAACTTCAAGGAACCTGATGCCCTCTTCTGACCTCTGTGAGCATGGGCATGAGAGTGGTGCACAGACACACATGCAGGCAAAACATTCATATACATAAAGTTAGAATAAATCAATCTTTTTAAGTTAAATGTTTATTTTTCTGGACTTGCTCCTCAGATATTCATTTTTGATACTCATTTTATTGAATCTTACATTACTTAAAATATTATGGTTTTGTTTAAACTATGCTATGAGGGTATACCCTTCCAGTCAGATTACTTATTTCCGAATATCTGAAATAAACTCCCTATAAGATATTTATGTAGCAAGGTTATGCTGTTTTGAAAAAAAAAAAAAGAAAAAGAAAGCAAAGAAACATTGAACCAAAAAGTGCTCAGTGGGTATTGCCTCCATTCTTTGCTATGTTTTTAAAGCAATTTTTTGAATGAGTCAGCCCATTAATATTAACCGAAGTAAACATACAAAGCAAATCTAAAGCATGTACCAATGGGCTATCTCTGTCACACAGACTCAGAAGGGCCATCCACACGTCTCACCTGTTTCATACACCAGAGTCTATTTTATCTGGGACCTCTGGATCCTCCTGTCCAAAACAGGAAATGCTCCTCTTGTCTTAGAGAAGCAGTAGTTGTAAATGGCACCTAGAAAGTGCCTTCTCCTAGACACAACTGGAAAGCACATCACTAAGTATATTTCCACCTTTGAGTCTTTAATAAATCTACATTTTTGTTTATTTTGTCATTGTGTGTATGCATGTGTGCACATGCTTGTTCGTGTGTGTTGAGTGAGGGTGCACATACACTGTGGCATGCATATAAAAATCAGAGGGTGACCTTGGGTTTTGTTCCTACACTTTGTACCTTGTTTGAGACAGGGTCTCTGCCATTGCATACACCAGGCTAGCTAGCATAAGAACTTTGGGAACCCTGGGATTACAGAGCTTTGCACCACTGTATCTAATCGGTATATGTTCTGGCATCGGAACTTAGGTCATCAGGCTTTCATGACAAGTGATTTTACCCACTGAGCCATCTCCTCACGCCCCAACAAATGTACCATTTTAAATCTCTCTCTCAAATTGAAAACATTCAGTTTTTTAATGTTTTGAATTTGATGTAAATTATGGATGTGATAATAATATCTGAACTTCAAAACTATTTCTGAGAATGAAATAAAATAATATTTGCAAAGTACTTATTCCATGCCTACCCCATCATAAACCCCTTGTAAATGTCTTCTGCTTTGAAATGTTACCATTTTGTTATAAGTCTGAGTACTTAGCTCCAAAGAGTACTAACACATTTGTTTGAATAATATAAACAGTAATATGTTGACATAGAGATTCCTCATTAGTTTGTAAAAGATCAGATAATTTGAAAATAGAGTTAAAGATCTTGCCTAATTATGAATATATTGTATGCCGTTAATAATAGTTTTGAAAAGAGCATGCTAGTTTTTTGCCCCAGAAGAGTCTCCTCAATTTTCACATAAATATTAAAATTGTGTGAATAAATAAATATGTGAAAATCAGAGATTGATCCAATGATTGACATCTGGGTTACTAACCCATTTTTATCATCATGTCAGAATGATTATCGGGCATATAACATGAGCAGCTCATGACTTCCTACAGGAGCGAGGACTGTGTGGCATCATGATGGCAGGTTAGCATAGATTCTTGCTGGCCCCTACCAGAAGCACTATTTGTAAACATAGTAAACCACTTAGAATTCAACTTTAATTCCTCCCTCCCTTTTTAATTAAAGAAGATTATGAAGAAAATTTGCGTTCATTTCTATGATATTGAAAGCAAGCAGCAGGGAAGGAAGTATTAGCTGGCGTTTTTAATCTGTGCAATCCAAAGGGGAATGTTGATAGCTCTATCAGAGAGGATGACAACCGAGTGACCTGTGGTCCCAGGAAAACTTCAACTTAGTTTGTACTCTCTCATGGACTGTTGTAATTGCTACTTAATTCTTTCATTTAGTCTCTAAACAATGAAAATCCACTCCAAAGCTAAAAAGTGCCCAAGTAGAATGTCTAAGGAGCCGTGATACTGTGAATCCAAAAATGTCAGAATTGAAACTAAGCAGACAGCTCAAAAAGGAAGACATTCTGCAGACAACTTTGCCCATTCTTATGACTATGTCACAGTCACAGGAAGTAAGAGCTGAAGTGAGACTCACAGGCATGAAGGTCAGGTTCAGTGTGTGGTCCTACTGTGCACCTTCTAAAAAGTATTTGAGAAGATGACATAATCCCAGCAGAGCTTGAGTGTCACTATGTACACTTTACTGAAATAGAAGCATCCATCCCATTAGGTGGAGGAAAGAATATTGCAAGAATGTAGTGTACGCTATGACATCATCTTACTAAAAACCAGTACATTCACAGAGAAGGGCTCTGTAAATGCATAAGCTATCCATACTAACTAGAGTTTTAAATAACGCTACTGATTTTCTACTTTTCCTGCTATGGGAGTGCCAAATGTCTCTTTTGTGTTTTAACAGCAAATGAACTTAAAGATGGAGAAGAGAAAATGCTCCATTGATGGAGCATCCAAGGCTCTGTGGGTTCTCCTTCACACACACACACACTGCCTAAGAAACTCATATTTGTCAACGCCAAGTTCACTGATCACTTTCTTCTATATCTTCATCACAACTGATGCTACTTTAATGAGTTAAAGAAAGGAAAACTAGTTGTTCATTTGCCTGCAATTATTAGAACATATGTTCAAATCCTGTATTAAAAATAGCTTCAGGAGCTATTGAGTTGGTCTTGAGTGAACCAACGAAAGCCTCTTTGCAAACCTTGAATCTTGACTTCTCAAGTAGCTGTGTCCTAGACTGGTACACTTTGCCCCTCAACCCTCATGCATAGCCAACAAATTCTAAACCTTAGCAAGCAGATGGCCTCTGTGTGACTTTTCATATAAGACAAAAATAAGTCTTCATTTACAAACAATATCTAAATGATCTTCCACACCCCTCTTCCTCTGATTAAGAACTAGTATTTATGAAAGGTTATCGAATTCTAAATAAAGTGCCTTCTTTTTATTATATCACATGTACCCATTTCTAATTAAAGCATTCTGCATTGTAATGAGCCTTTAATTTATTTGCATTCAATTAATGAGCTTTGGAAAAGAACCATATCCACACATCCTTTTCTACTCTTTCCCTTTTCAAAATGCTACAAAAATAATTGTTGAGGAAATGAGAAGCCTGAAACCATGAATGTCAAAATCATTTGGACTGGATTTTAAAGAAATCGATAAATCTGTGAAGTTGTTTCAGGGGCAGGTTGATAACCAAATGTGAGCCACCAACTCTGATAAACTTCCATGGCACACAGTTGACAACAGAACTTTGCTTCCACATGCTTATAAAAAAAAAAAAAAAAAAAGGACAACCAAGATCAATGATGTTTAACAGGCCCCTTCAGGAAACTGGCATTGCACAACCTACAGAAAAGGAGGGTGGTGTTGTCATCTTCTCTGGACACCAGAGAAGCTGAGGTTGTTTGGAAAATAAAATTTTGTAGTCCTTTTCTTGTGACAGTTGGGCATAAATACCATCTCCATGTTTTTCTTTATTTACTAAAAGGAATGCACATTCCATTTTTGCTTGTTTTATTTTATTTTAATATTATACCAGAATGACTGGAGTTGCTTTTATTTCAATAAAGGTAAGGATTGTAAAGGCATCCTGGCTCTCAATTTCTCTTTATGGTCTTGGAATACTGCACATTTTCTGAGACCTGTCCCCTCTCTCTCCCTCCTTCCTTCTCTCCCTCTGTTCCTTCCTCCATTTCTCCTTTCCTCCATCCCTTCCTCCATGAAAAGTGAAATCATCTCAATGTTTGTTTTCTCGTTTTGATTCTTTGATGTGGCATTCTCTTTTCCCCTTGTGATGAACACCCTCTAGGGTACTAATTCCTTTCCTCTGCAACAAAGGAATCTGGACTTTTTTCATTAAAGTCCAGTTCAGCAAAATGCAGCCATCTGTTTGACTCGGTATCTTAAATGTCACATTGCTTTGATGAGAGAACAGATGCCCAGCCAACAACTGTACTGATATATTTGGTTGAATACTGAATATCTCAATTCAGGGCCAGGTCCGAGGTAGATATTTGGTCCTGGACCAGTTCTATTTCTAACTGATGAAAACAAAAGGGAGAGTTGGAGACATTTTAACAGCTTTATTAAGTTGTGTCTTAGTTTGCTCTTTTTGATGATCAATTCTCCTCTTTGTCTCTCTTCTTTTGTACCTATTATTGAATTCTGGCTTGAAAAAAAGTCTCCACTCCTCCCTCTCCACTGTCTCTCCTGAGGACCTGGCCCTCAAGGTGCCCTCTGTTCTCCCAAACTAAACTTCTGGGTGTTTGATTTCCCCACTCCTATTTTGCACTTCCTCCTTGCTGATGCTGGGACCTGGAAGAATGCCCTCCCTTTCAAGCCGGCCCCTCCCCTGGCTTCGAATCCCACCTCCTGCACAAAGCTCTCTTTATGTGTTCTGTGGTATTGGAGAAGGCTTTGGGGAAGTGCGTAATGAAGGTATTCATGTATGTAGTTGAGGGTGAGAAAACAGAATGGATAATTGGATTTTGAACAAACAGGCTCATTACCTAACTCAAGACACCAAAACAAAGTAAATGCTTGATGTGTCCCTTAATTCTGTAATATATTCCCATTTTTAGAAGGATGGGAGTCAGACATTTTGTTTCTTTTATGTCCAGCCTTTTTCAACAAGGACTTAACAAAAAAAACTCAAAGCAACAATAGCCATGATCCTCCAGCAGGAGAGAGGCACAGAATGAGGAGAATTTTTGGTCAGATAAAACTTGGGCACACATTTGGAAAAGCTCTGACTGGTTCCTAGGTAGTAACTGAGCAACACTTTGGAAGCTCTCTGGGTCCACTCAGGGTCAAAGATCCACTTGCACCAGAAGGGGGCCGACATTCTGTCCCCTCAGTCCTTGGCTATAGTCAGGAGGTTGTATTTTCTCTGAAGTAGTCAGATAAGCTCGGATCGGTCTTGTGACTTACCTTGGCATCTCTATCTTACTGACAAACACCAAGGTTAACCACTGACCTTCTGGTCAATATTTAAGCTCTGAGTTCTTTGCAAGCAAAGATGTATGCTTCAGGAAATATTGCATGAACTGTTTTACGTCACTTAGCATGATATAAATGGCTAGCAAGTTGGTACCAACCTGCAGAAATTGTGTAGGACTTATGCCTTCTACCTTCACCACATTTCTGTGTAGTAAAGGATCATGAAATCTGGGAGAGAATGAATATTTCAGGCTGAGCAGATAGCTCACTTGGTAACGCACTTGCCTTGCAAACACTGGTACCTGCACCTAATCTCCAAAATCTACATTAAAATATCAGGCTTAGTGGCTCATGCTTGTAATCAGAAAGCTGGGGAGACAGAGAAAAGAGGATCTCTGGAACCCCATGACCTATTTGGTCATCTTCAGGCAATGAGAGACCCTGTCTCAAAGATGTGGGTGGCATTCCTGAAGACGGCATCTCAAGTTGCCCTCCAACCTCCATAAATGCATGTGTGCATACATCTTCATACACAGACACACACGCAAACACACATGCATGAATGCATGAATGCACATACAAATTTTAAAAGGGAGTATCCAACCATCACATTTGGTTTCAGGATATATTTTACTAGGTTACTATATGGACAAATGGGAGAACATGTTGAAAAGTTAGTATACAAGATGTCAAAATCCTGGAAACAATGTAAGTCACAAGGCAAGAAATGTTATCCAATTGGGAAAGAGACCAGAGACAGAAAAGATTTTCAGAGGACCATGGTCTCTGTTTTAAATCTAAAGAATTGCAAGAGTGGGAAGACTAGGCATAAAGAAATAATTCACATATTATTATAATTCACCACTGAAAAAGACAGATACTTGAGGAGAGAAAGAAAAAACAGCCAGATTTTTAATACCCAGGTCTTCTTGGAAGACATTTTGGAAAAGGGAGAGTTCATAGAGTAATGACGATAGCCTGAGATCTGGATTTGAAAGCCTGTGCGCAGCTGCAGACAAGGACGAGGTAGGGACAACTGGGTAAGGGAGGCCAAAGGCTGCTTCAGAGTCATCTATCCTGTTGGAAGGAGTGTTGCAAAGTCCCAGTCTGGTTTTCTCCTCACACTCCCTTCCATCCTCTGTGGGAGACTCCCAAAAATCTTAACTCTACACAGAAAACCACATTCTGCCCTTTATCACTTCATTTGACTCACAGAGATGAAACCATTGGGTCTCCAACACACCTTCATAGAAATAGATTATAGCTCCTGATCACTCAGTCCACAATGACCCTGTGTGAGATACCATCACTCTGCTGCAGGTGCAGATAAATGAGCCCAAATAAGGCAAGCAGCACAGTGAAAGTCACACAGCAAGAAGAAGGCAGAGTTGAGATTCAAACCACCATATTACTTGAGATTTGTGCCAAGGACCTGACCACTAAGTCCACTGTCTAGATCTGGTATGAGATGCAGTCCATGTGGCCAAAGATAGAGACCAAAGCTACCCATTGCTTTGTCATGTCTATGGAAAGTCAGGTTCCAATTTCCAAAGAGAAGGAAATAGGACATAATTTGAAACAGGCTGCACTGATGTGTATGAGCAATGAGAAGACATCTACAACATAGAAGACAGAGAAGCGGGCAACAAGAGAAGACCCAGGTAAGCATGATTTGAAAACTTAACACAACCCCAAACAACATTAACATTCTCGTTTTGGAACTGGACAAGGAAATTCCAATCTTCATCTCCAAGAAAACTAGTGTATAAGAATAACCCAAAGAGTTAAAGCAGAAAATGCAAAACAATAGTTTTGACATGTACACATACACACACACACACACAGATACCATGGACTGATTTTGATATACTGAAGAAATGGAAGAATTTACAGGAAGTGCTGTTGATAAAAACTTTCAATTAAGAAAACCAAATTACTATGCTAAGTTCGAAAATAAATTACAGCTATACTTAAAAGTACAGAAACTTAGTCTCATTTAATCAAAGTTATATTTAAATGTAATTAAAATAAACTCATTAAAATTAATTAATAATGATGAAACTAATAAAATTATTAAATTAATTTGTGTATAATTAAATATATAATTATGTATAATAGACTAGTATAACATAATTAAGTACAATATAGATATAATTAATTCTAAGAAAAAATTATCAAATTAAAAGCCCAATGACAAAATAAGAGAGAAAATACTTGCTAGTTTAAATGGAGAACAAATATTAAAAATAGAGAACAGTTCCTCTAGGGCAAGAGGTTGAAAAAAAATCCATCAAATAGAAAAAGTAGTATCCAGTTCAGTCAAAAACAATGAAACACCAAAGAAATATTTTAGAGGGTTCACCTTTCTTGATTTCAAAATATACTACAAAGCTACAATAATCAAAACAGTATGGTAGTGGCATGAAGAGAGACAAATACCACAATGCAGAAGAATGAAAGATTCAGGGCAGGGAGGAAAACCTTAACATGGTCAGTTGATTTTGACAAGGGTTGTAACACAGCTAGCACTGTAGACAAGAATATTCTTTCCAGAATGGATTCTGGGTCAGCTGAATATTCACCTGCAGGAGAGTAAGGTCCAACTCCTACCTCATGTCACATGAATAAATAAATTCAAAATAGATCAAAGACCTAGATGTCTGAGTTTAAGCAAAAAGCATGTCTGTGTAGCTGAGGATCAGAGACAGTCACATGTGACATAAAGTAATAAAAGAAAATTTGGATAAACTGAGATCATGGAAATTGAGAGTGTTTGTGTTTCAAAGCATCTAGAGAGCAAGATGAGCCATGGAGAGGAGAATATGTACAGATCTTGTATCTAACTAGGAGGCTGTGTCTAAGTATAAACTCATCAATAAACAGACAACCTAATTAAAGCTGGGCAAGGGATCTGAACAGACACTTCTCCACTGAGGACACGAATGGCTTGTGTACAAAAGAGAAGGTGCCTGGCATCACTACATGTGTGAAATGCAAGTCACAATGGAGCTGGCACACTACTTGATATATCCCCCAGCAAGACTGTCGCCAAGCTGAAGAGGGCACCAGATGTAGGGAATTCAAAATCTTATGCACTATGAGAAGAATATAAGATGATCCTCGGAGAACAATCTGAAAATGCCTCAAGTGGTTAAATATAGTCACCATTTGACACTACAAACCCATATATATATACAGGCATATACCCAAGGGATCCTAAAACATAGGCTCTAGCAAAGGATTCCTCGTGCATGTTCACAGCAAGGCTACTCCCAGCTGAGGTAAGCAACCCCAAACTCCACCAACCAGTGAAAGATAGGCAAAATGAAATCCATGCAGGGAATGTTATTCTGCCATAAAAAAGAAAAAAAAAATCCCAATACATGCTACAATATAAACACTGAAGACGGGGCATTAAGTAAAAGAAGCTTGACACTGAAAGCTGTGTAATGATTCTACTTATATGAAATGCCCATAGAGAGATTAATTGGCTGTTAGCAGAGTGTAATGCAGGTGCTGTGGTATGTATGGGGTCTATTTTGGAGGTGATCAAGAATACAATTCTCTTCTCTTCAATATACACCTTTAAACAAATACAGCAGATAATCTCAACTTCACTGGTGATCAAGACACGACAATTAAATAAATCACAATGATATATCATCTAGCAACCACTGGATATGAGGATCCCAACACCGACCAAGAGGGAGAGGGAATAAGAAAACTCATTGACAGGGAGAGGTTTTGAATTGCCACAATTTCTTTAGAAAGTGGCAGTCATGCTAACAGTGACTGCAAACACTGACCAACCCCACTAGGCTTGTGCCCTAAGACAAACCCTCCTATACCCACAATGCTATTGTCATCAAAGACAAAGCATTAAAAATGATATATGTTGTACATACAGGGACAAGTACTTTACCTTGTCATTAAAGCTTAGTGCTCCTGCTCAAGGCCAAGGAAGAAATCGATAAATAAACTAGGGTACTTCTGTACTGGGGAATATTATGTAGCATGTTAAAAGGATTAAGCAGATATGATATTTAAAGTTCTTCAGATCAGACCAAGGTGGGAAAAATGTACAAGGCCTGTTTATTTTGATTACATCTGGTGTTTAAGATACAAGTGATTTCTCATACATACATGTGTGTGCTTGCACATGTACAGTGAACACCCAAAACTGTGTACTGGTTGCCTTTAAGAGAGGAGTATGAAGAACCTCTCCAAATTTACACCTATTGTCTGTGTGTTTGTTTTTAATGAGGATTCTCTTGTGATGTCAAGAAAGACATTCGAAAGGAGGATGGAGAGTCAGGAGAGACTGAGGAAAGAACAAAAGGAAAGGAAAGTAGATAAGAAGCCCCACAGGGTCATCCACAGAGCAAACCTGTTGGCTTAAGGCTGTGGGATTGCTCAGTCAGCAGTGAGGCCACATAATATATGCGCCCAGCTCCAAGCTCTTCCCTGCTCTGCTACTTTGATTTAAGAGCATTAGGAAACTGTGTAATTTTTTTTTTGGTCCTCTTTTTATTTCCATGGTAATTTGTGTCTGTGGGTAAGCATTTTATTTTATCAGAGGCATGGGGCTAGAGTTATTTTCCGAGGCGCTTGAGTTTTCCTTTGAAGCCACTGAAATGAAAGGCAACGCTGCAGACAGTACCCATGCTGTTTGTTAGAGAGTCAGAGGTTAGAATTACATTTGCTGCCATTTATTGTGACTATTCCGTGCCAGGCATGAGGGTAGCACTTCTCATGGGCACTGCGGTATTATTAATATTGCAGACATCAAAACATTTGTGAATGGGATATAATTGACTTGTCAGTCATATTAACAATGTCCCCTGTGGAATACCCTCCAACCATGGCCAAGCAGAATATGGTTAGGTTATTTACAAGTGGTTCTTTTAGTCTTCAACCTTTGAAAAATACCAAAGCTTTATTTTAGCTTTAACACAATATTGAGATATAATTTTTGTGAGTGATGTATATATGCAAATTGGTGGCACAGCTTACTCTCAAGGCTATAAGTGAACAATTTTTTTCAAAGGAAGGATTGTTTTAGTATGTGAGAAGCCAGCCATCTTGTGAAAACAATGGTTCAAAATTCTAGATCTTCTTTAAAGAATATGAGGTTCTCTAATCCATGATTATGATTCAAAACCCACCAATATTTAAATAATCTTTGAACAGATAAACGATAAAAATTACAAATCTATGTTAAGGCTTAAAAGAGTTCATGAAGTGGAAAGACATAAAAAATCCACGTAAAATATATAGGAAGGAAGAAATCAATATGGAATCATCTAAAAAGAAAATTTGAATGTTATTTAAAATATTTTCTTTCAATCCATGGGTTACGATTAATTTTGTCTTACAATAAATCCTGAGATGAGAGCAATTCTCTAACTAAAAATAAAATTTCAGTTCTCTACGGATTGCCATGCAAAATTGATGAAGATGACGCAGTTGGTATTCAGAAGTCAGTTTCTAAGTGGTACATAATATTTGTTTTACAGGCAAGTTGGTTAATTTAAATTAGAATTGCATTAATACTTGAAGAAAGCAAAAAAAAAAAAAACATTTCAGTAGAGTCAGTGCTAACTAAACTAATTCACCTAAGAATTTTTACAGTGAGACATGCTGTTTCGTTATTTAAATTTTTGCAGAAACATCTAATGAGCAATTAACAACAAGCCATTGTATTTACATAAGAGCATTCTGCCTTTTACTTCATCTATATTATCCACCCAGCTCAGAAAGGATTTTTAGGTCCCCTGACTCAGGTCCCATCATGTGCACATTGAGTTATTGCTTGATGGAAACAATTCATTGACATCAGGCAGGTCCTGCTTTCAGACATTTAGAGATTTCCTGTGACCTCTCTCCTCTCATATGGAAGTCAGTGAATGTTCCACTGATGTCAAAATGCGTATAAAAGGGGAAAAAACTACTAAAAGGCCCTTCATTCACTCAACAAACATGTACTGAACACCTATTACGTGGCAGGTGTTCTGGCATGTTCTGAGGTTCTGGAGGGGAACAAAACTAGTGGAGGAGGCTGATGTCATGTAACCACGCTAATATGTAAGTGCAACCACAGTAAACCATGAAAGAAGGAACTGGGAGATATAGGAAATGACAGGCTCTAGGATGCGCTCAGATTTCAGCAAACTCTGCCATTACCCACTGACGTCAGATGGGCCTCATCTCTCATGAGTATCCTAGACAGAGCAAACCAGAATCCAAGAGGTGCTGAGCTGGGTTCTCACCCTGATATCTGCCAGACCAGCTCTGTGAATCCAGGCCCCAGAACAAGACAGAGTACCAATTTGGGTTTGGCTTGACCAAGGTACCAGTTGAAAAATTCTAAAATTTTAAATCCAGAATCTAATAGCAAGGATCCCCAATTTCCATGTGTTAGAAGGAAAGAACTGACTCCCAAAGTTATCTCTGACCTCCAAATTTAGCAGGGAATATGGAGACAAGCACACATTGAATAAACAAACAAACAAATAAATAAATAAATAATAAATAAGGAATATGGAGACAAGCACACATTAAAGAATGAAAGAATGAATGAATGAATAAGGAATATGGAGACAAGCACGCATTGAATAAACAAACAAACAAATAAATAAATAATAAATAAGGAATATGGAGACAAGCACGCATTGAATAAACAAACAAACAAATAAATAAATAATAAATAAGGAATATGGAGACAAGCACACATTAAATAAATAAAAAAATAGGTAGGTAGATAGACAGATAGATAGACAGATAGATAGACAGACAGATAGATAAATAAATAAATAAATAAATAAATAAATAAATAAATAAATAAATAATAAATAAATAAATATAAAGAAATAGTAAGATCCCAGACTTGAGATCAAGAAGCATCATCACCCATCCTCTGTCCTTGTTCTTTTCTGGAAAATCTGAACGTCCCAACTTTATTCATTTGTGCAGTGTGTCCCATTTGCTCTGTGTCACCAAAACACGCACTGCAACAAAACCATCTCTCCTCTTTAACTGCAATTAGTTCAAGTTTAAATGACAAGAGTGAATTGGAAAATATCACTGGGAGTGGAAATGACAACCAAGATTGTATGACTGAAATTTGCCAATAGTCAGACAAGATCCCACCAGATTTTGATACATAGTATATGTATAATATATAAAATATGTTACATGTAGTATATATGCATGTATCTGTGCTTTACATATATATATATATATATATATATTGTATTATGTACATATGACACCAATAAACTATCTAGACATGTGCAGACACACAGATTAAACATATGTATTATGTCTATATAGTATATAGATACATATATAATAGATGTTTATGCTATTTGTATTATGTCTACATAGAATATAATTATGTGCCTATTACTATATACATGTGTGAGATACATGTGTAGCATACAGATACATAATATATAACATAATGCATAATATACATCTATTCTATGCAACTTACCAAGTATAAAGTGTTAAAGGCATTAAAATAAAATGAAAGTCTGTTGATAATGTTTCATGTTCTCCCAATCTGAGCAGCTTTCAAAATTTGAATTAACTTTTTGAATCTTCAGTCTTCTGTATAAAAATCTCTGAATAAATAAATGTGTTGAAAAAAATATGTGGGCATTGCTCAAAGGTGGAAAACGTTGGTTTCATTAAAGCGTGGTTCTCTCGCATTTTTGCCCATGGTCATTTTGAAGAGACAGAGTCCGAAAGGCCTAGTAAAACTTCAAGTCCCAAAGCTTCCTTTCCACACTGCCTGGTGAGGCAAGTGCCTGGTGCTTGTAAGGCATATTTGGGGTAGACTTGATTAACAACCTGTCAACATGAATAAGGCTTCGGTGTCAAGCTCACATGAGTCCTTTTCCCTGCACTTGCCGCCACCAAAGACTCACCTTTTGTGATGTTTTTCTTATGGCTTAACCTTACCATATACACAGCATGGGCATGGTCACTGGCAGATAATAAAGCTGGTTGTATTCATTAATACTGCTATAAATCTCCTTTCTGAAATAGCTGTAATGATGGTGAAATAATGTTTCATCCTTTTCTATGAGAGCACATGACTGTAGCCTGCTGCTTAGTTTCTCTGTAGGTGTTGGGATGGTAAAAAAAGCCTGACAGTCCTGAGACAGGGTGATGCTGAGGTGAGGCAGAGCCAGGCGTGTTTGGATGGGACACTGGTGATTAGAGAGACTCAAAAGAGATCAAATCTCTCCCACTGTCATGTGCAATAGGACACTTTAAAACTTTTTAAGTCAGTGTGATGATTTGGATGAGAAAAGCCCCCATAGGCTCACATGCTTGATTATTCAGATCCCAACTGGTGGAACTATGGAGAAAGATTGGAAGATGTGGCCATGTTGGAGAAGATGTGTCACAGGGGTGAGCTTTGAGGTTTCAAAAGACAAATGCCTTTCCTGGTGTGCCCGGTTTCTCTACTTGCAGATCAATGTCTCACCCTCTGAAACCAGAAGCCAAGTTAAATGGTTTGTTTTATCAGTCACCTTGGTCGTGATGTCTTGTCAAGACAATAGAGATGTGACTAAGATAATGCGTTTTCAAGCCCTTCCAAATAGATGTCTATTTCTGGTTCCATTGGTCTGTTATTTGAGAGTGGGTCTCTGTGTTTCCTCTTCATGGGGAATCCTTTGGTGGCCAATGGAATAGAAGGTGTGTGGATTTTAGAGCATCAGTGTTATGACCTGAAGAACAAACACAGTATTTGCAAACTGATATAGACCTTCATTTTGCCTGTGCCTGTGCTCTGCATTCAAGAATCTACATCAAATTGCATTTTAGCAAAATCTGCATTTGTTCAAGAACTTTTTGGTGTCCTAATCATGGATAGCACAGGAAAAGTTTTAGGTGACCAAGTCACTTTGTTAACTTGGGGTGGCCTGCCCCACTTGCTTTTGAAACACTTGTACCACAAGCAATCTCTACATTGAGAATTAAGAAAGGGAGGAAACCCCTGTTTCAGAGATTGCAAGTGCAGTCGATTTTTAATCAAGTCCCCTGAGGCCCTTCCAAGTCAGCAGCCTCGTCCATTGGCTGAATTCGCTACAGCGTCTGTTCTTCAGGAATATTCTAGGAGTAAGTCTGTCTTCACTCTCATTTTATGGCTGTGTTTCAGAAACGTCATGCAGCCACTGCCATTCTGGTCACTCTCTGAGAGCATGGCATATAGGGGACACCTGGACACAGGAGACTGCTGACCTGGCCACAGTGCGGGTGGGCTTGGATGCCAGTGTCCCTGAGTTTACAGGACTTTTGAATAAGCACCTGTGTGTATTGGTTTATTATTTCATTTGTGGGAGATGATATAGTAAGAAAAGGCAATTCTCTCTCTCTCTCTCTCTCTCTCTCTCTCTCTCTCTCTCTCTCTCTCTCTCTCTCTCTCTCTCCCTTAAAACGAGACTTCACTATTTTAAAATAAATGTATCTGTATGAAAAGAAAAACAATTATGGTGCTTAAGTTTGCTGTTGAGACCTCCCGTCAGACAACATTAAGGGTATTAAGCGGGATGATAGCCACAAACAGCATGTTACTGGAGACACTTAGACCACGCCATCACTGTTTGTTCACGTTGTTGAGGGGAGACTGGCATGCAAGCATTCTATGTTATAAAGTTCTAAGAGGATGATGGTACCCACTGTCTCATGTCATACTACTCTGAGGGAAGCTTGTCTCCCAAGTCAGACTGGGATGTTTCCTTTAGAAGGTCAGTGCTTGGAAGCATTTTGATGATGCCCACCTACAAATGTACCCAATAGAGAATTGATGAATAAAGCAACAAGCAAGCAAAAAAAATTTTTTTAACTGACACAAATTTGTATTTGCTACAGCAGTAGTGCTACACTCTTATTACAAACGTGTAGAAGATGCTGTAGAGTGTGAACTTGGCTACTGTCTGCTGTGTTTTGCATTTGTATGGGGGAAAGCAGCTTGTGAAGGCTACAACTATCTTGTACATGCATGTTCTGTGCTTATCTATGTCCCTGCATCAGCTCAGACACCTATCCTTCAAGGCTCCATACCACATACTACTAAACAGGCCAGGAGCCTCGCTTTAGAGCTCTCCCAATCTGCCCAGCACCAACTCACCATGCTCATTCAGACTGTGTCCCACGAAAACCATCGACTAGGATTTCCTCATAAAACCAACGCATCTGAGCCTAGAGTGGCCCTAACACCTATTACCCCCAACCAGGAGGCTCCTGGAAATAACTCTCTTGGGAGTTCAAAACCACATCATTCACCATTTCTCAGGCTTGCCATCCCCAACCTCATCACCGAAGGGGCACCTCTCTGCTCACTGCCTAGTACCAAGCTCCTCCTGGATGTCTGACCTCTGATCCAAACTCCAAACCAACCACACGGAAATCTGTCCACAGTGCTTTCGGGGAGCCAGTCTTAGGCACTGATGCATGTTTGGAGTAGCTGGATATTAGCATATTATCTCAGGCAAGTTAGGTGACATAGCTCTTAGTGTAAAGAGCACCTCTCCGGGGCTTAGAGGTGCTGTTTACAATGCTGTTTCATCTCAGAGAGTTCTAGCCTCACAGTCCATAAATTTGGACATTTCAAGATTACATCTGGTAGTTCATGGTTTTTATAAGGACTCAATAACACATTCAATCACTGCAAAAATGCCCTGGCCAATGCAGACCCACAAAATACTAATATATTTTCTTTCTTTTGTAAGAGTCCTCCTAAAATATGCCTGCCACCCATCCTCTGCTTCCATCACTGCTTGAGCTGAGCTGCCCTTGCCATTTCTAAAATGAACATATTAAGAGCGGATTGAGGGCCACTGCGCAAGCACATTGATGCACTACCTCCCTTGGTGTCTCATCCAACCCCTGGAGACCACATGGATCAGAACCCCGGTCAAAAAAGGTAGATGTGGATGGAGACCATGAGATGAGCAGAGAGGCTATGACATTGACCATAGACCAGCTCTTCTGCTGACTAGTCTCTAGCCTTTAAAAGTACCAAAACATCTCTGCTGGGAAAGGTTTCAGAAGTCTGTCTGTCGTCTTTCAACAGAGCTTCTTTGGCAGGCAGAGGAAAGGGGCGGATTGTGCTGCGTTGAGCATTTCCAGTGCTAAAGAGACAAATATGAAATTGGATGTGGGGAAGGATGACATCACAAAGCACCAACCTGATACATAGTAGGTATTCAATGAGCACAGGCTGAGTGCAGAGCT
The DNA here is from genome assembly GCF_007827085.1 of Peromyscus californicus insignis. NCBI lineage: Eukaryota > Metazoa > Chordata > Mammalia > Rodentia > Cricetidae > Peromyscus > Peromyscus californicus. The sequence goes on along the minus strand of NW_026294562.1, from coordinate 131,708,452 downwards.
GACGTTCGACCTACACAGTGTCTTCATCATTCCAGCTGTTGATAGCTACTCTCTTCAGTGCCCAAATATTAAATATGAATGAAGTAAGATATGGGAGTTTTTGCACACAAATTTTGTGTGTGTGTGTGAGTATCACTGTTGTGGATGTTCATGGTGTACAAGCACATGTGTGTGGTCACACATGCATGGAGAGGCCCGAGGGGAACTCTGTCTCGCTCCGCATTATTCTCTTGAGCCTGGTTAATAGCGTGCTCCTCTGTATCTGCCCCCCACAAAGCTGGGGTTACACAGCACGCTCAGCGTTTTTACAGGGGTGCAGGGTTCCAAACTCAGTTCTGATCCTTCTGCAACAAGTACCCTTATCCTCTGAGCCATCTCTGCAGCCCTGAACTTGAACTTTTTAAAATTTACTTCTAATTTCAGGAAATAAAAGGGATTGAAAGTCATGTACCTTGTCTTAATAGTAGAAATATAAGTCATAGAAAGTCACATTTGAGTTCTGTCACTTTTCCTGAGTTGATTTTTTTTTTTTATTTTAATCTTCTATGAATAGACAAACAACCAATCAGGTCACTTGGTTCAAAGCATCTGGACTGTGTCAAGACCAGATAATGCAACTGCTTGACCTGTAGTTCATGTTTTTCTAGAGTAAATTAATTGCAAATAAAAATATTGTTTACAGAGCCAGTAAGCTGGCTCAGCAGGTAAGGGTGCATGCAGCCAAGACTGGTGACCTGAGTCTCATCCTGGGACCCAGGTAGTAAAAGGAAAGAAGCATCTCCACTAAGCTGTCCACTGACCTCCACACACACACCTTGACATGCATACCCTGCCCCTACACACAATACAATGAATAAATACAATTTAGAATTTAAAATATGCTGTTTGCAGAAGCATTCCTTGGGAAGTTGAGTCTGAAGATGACGAAGACAAATGCCCATAGAGGAACTATCTCCCACCTAGGCAGGGTCCATCTTTGGTTTCACTATGGGGTTGCTCACCATGGGGTATTCCTCACCCACAGTACCTTTTTTATCTTTCATTTTTCTTCATTAAAAAAATTTTCTACTCACTCCACATACTATCCACAGATTCCCCCCTCCTCCCTCCTCCCTCCTCCCACCCCCCCCAGCCCTCTTTCCCAAGCCACCCCACATACCCACATCCCCCAAGGGGAGTCAGCAGAGCCCAGCACACTGAGCCTAGGCAGGTCCAAGCCCCTTCCCACTGCACCAAGGCTGTGCAAGGTGTCACACCACAGGCACCAGGTTCCAAAAGCCTACCCATAGACCAGGGACAGATCCTGATCTCCCCTGCCTGGGTGACCCCCAAACAGTTCGAGCCAAACAACTGTCTTCTGTATCCAGAAGGTCTAGTCCAGTCGCATGGGGGCTCCAGAGCCACCAGTCCACAGTTCATGGGCTTCCACTAGTCACCCACAGTACCTTTAAGAGAGAAGGAACAAGTCAAGAAAAATAAGGACACCTAAGTGGCTCTCCACAGCCATGTGTTAAGAGTTCTGGTTTGCAGGTCAGTGGAAAAATGACATCTCGGGATTACTCAGGGGGAAGAGCGATACAGGCATTCTAGCACCTCATTGAGATTCCTACACAGGTAACAAAAAGGGCACTTCTAGATTTTATCTTCCTAAAGCTTTTTGTCTCACAATAAACATCTCTATGTAAAAGAGCAATTTTCTGAACCTTGAGGATGTCTTCTAGTACAGATAATGACAAGTACTTAAACTGCATTTTAAAAGTGCTGAGTAGCTGATCCCAGTACTTAATGATGTTCCCCATCTCCTCCGCATCTGATTGACACCAAAAATAATAAATTAGAACAGAAAGTGATTTTACAAGATCTCTGGACTGACAGGCTGGCTAAGCATAATATCTTCCATTACATTTGACAATGGATTCTATACGGTTCAGATCTGAGCAAGGAAGACAGGATTGCGCCCTGATTCATGATTTTTATCTTGATTCATCTATCTCTCACACATATAAAGTTAATTTGCCCACTTGTAAATTCAGGCAATGAAAAGTGGGTGCTGACAAAAAAAAATCTTTCTCTGCGGTAATATAAACACTCTGGTGGGCTGTCTTTCACACAAACAGGAGTGAAATAATAAATTAAGAATCATCGTTCCCAGGTTATCTATGACACAGCTTCTAAGACACCTATTTCCTTCATCTCATCTAGGGAATTTCTAAATTCAAATCAATACTTACTCCTGCTGAAGTACCAGGCTCCATTTGAGAAATCATTTTTTAAAGAGCACTTCTTGGCCCTGGTCAGCTGTGAGAATCTCTTCAAGGTGTGTATACACACAATACAATGAAGCCCTAGGTTTGTTTTAAGCAGTGAGTGAGCATACCAAAATTAATTTTTATAATTACCTACAAGGCAATGGATGGTTACCATTATATTGGAGTTGTTTCTTCTTTCTATTTTATTTTGTTTTGGTAAATCATGGTAGATTGGTTCTTGCACTGGGGTAGCAGAAAGAAAAAATAAGTATAGAGAAGGAAGTCTAAAATATACCCACTTTTTGTTTAAAGAAATGAGTATTGTCACTGAGGATAATATTTAATTTTGACTCGCTCAGTGAGGCCTCCTGGTACACAGGTTTTTCTCCGTGAAAGACCTTAACCACAGTGGCCATTTGCAGCTGATGATTTTTATATAAATAATTTATAAAGTCACTGTACACTTATACTTTTACAATGAGAGAGAGAGAGAGAGAGAGAGAGAGAGAGAGAGAGAGAGAGAGAGAGAGAGAAACAGAATTGCATCTTAAACTCTATTTACAAATTTACCTTGGCAGGCCCTCTCACTGCCAATAGGAAGCCACGTTGCATATTTAATTTGCTCTTTTGTTACAACGGGGCTTAGGTTAGTTAATTTCAATTTTCGATTTCAAAAGCTATCAAATATGGCTCAGATGAGAAATCAATTTTTCTCAGCTGCCTCTGTTTTTGTGATGGGCAGCATCCCATTGGCTGAAGGTGAGCCACATGACATGGCGAGAAATTAGTTCACCAGACCCGTGTTGCTACCACCTCAATTACTGCCTGCCTCTTGTAATTTAGCCTTATAACACCTAATTTCAAGACAGAACTCATATTTAATTCATGAAAGCTTCCACAAGAGTAATTGTGAAATAAATTGCCGTAGAAGATATCCATTTGTGACTCGTTTTAATTTTGTGTGCTACGAGCACGCTGTTTACTCCACTTGTTTAACACTTTAGTACAAACATTTTTTTTTTAATGTTGAACTTTATGCACTGATAGCCACATACTTTGGCCCATTTTCCCACACTGCATCACCTCCTCCACAGGGATTTCCTTTCACCAAACTTCCACCCAGTGGTGATTTCAAAGACTGTTAAAAAAAAGAAGAAGAAGAACTTATAATCTCTTAATTATTGAATGTGTTGTTATGATCTGCACAGAACTTTGAAAGTAGCAACTGAAATCACAAATGACAGCACATAAATGGTGGTTAGATGACAAGGATCATTCAGGGGGCCAAGAAATAAATCGAGTTTAATTTAAATAATATTTTAAACAAAGGCATTCATTACACATATTGACATTTTCATTTCAACATTGGTATATATTTTAAAATTCGTGAACCAAAACATATATATTTCCTGTGTGTACACACCATTTTGTCCTTTTCCTCCCTGTTGCTATGCCAACAAGGTGGGTGAGGCCTTCTCAACTGCCAAACTCAGCTGTCATCCCTTCACCCTAAAAGCCTTATAATTGCTTTTATTTGCATACGACAATTAGGCAGGATGGCTCACAGCGAGAAAAACCAACCTTTCTCTCCCCAAGTGCACACAGCGCCAGCCTGTAATTTATAAAAGATACGCACCATGTGGTGGAGCACTAAAATAGAGTGATGAGTCCTTTCATCTGATTGTAAGCCATTAACAAAAGAAAACATCCCCTTTCAGGCTATAAAAAATGCCTATCTGGTGTGAACCTGCAACATCACACAGTGCCCCCTCCCGGTTCCCCCCACACAGACCCTTCACGTTCATTATCACATCGAACTCAAAAGGGGCCGTAGTAAAAGAGTTACATTTGGGTGTTTATGAGTAATGGGGTGCAAATAAAATCCACACTGGGCTAAAATTGCATCCAGAGCAGTGGGTGCTTGGGGGTAGGTTTCTTTTCTTTTTTTTTTTCTTTCTCTTCCTCTTCTTCGTTCTCAGCCCGGCTTCGCAGCACTCTGCATGCTGAAATGTCATATTAATATAGTCATTATTACCCTTTTTCTTCAGGGAAACCATGGCAGGATTTTCCAATCAGCATTCGGGTCTGTGAAAGCTCAAGTCAGGAGGAATGTGGATGGCTTAAATCACCCTCCGTTTCGGTTTTCAAAAGGTCTTCAAAAATTAGTGTCTAGTGTAAAAGGTCAAAACATGGCCGGGAATCATTTCAGTGATTTATTGTCCTCGTTGGTTTTTTTTTTTTCTTTTCTTCTTGTGACTTTAAACCCAATCATTAAGATATTTTAATTTTGTTCTACCACACTGTATCAACTCTACAATAAAATTTTAAGCAGATTTTTTAAACCAATATTTTAAGTAACCAATTAAGTGGTTTATTTTCTCAGGCTTCACTTAAGAGAATTTGTTTTTGCCATTTGAGACCTTTAAGAGTATCAGATTTGAATTTCATTTCCTCTAAATTGTCCCATCTTTAAAACTATTATCCTGAACACTAAAATTGGGACCCCTTTCTTCTTCTGAGAGTCTACTTTAAAAGCGATCAACACTCCATTTTATTCACCATTTACTGGATAAATATTGATCACGCATGCAATTTGGACCCAGGATCTGAAAGTAGAACTACTCTCAAGTCACACAGCTATGTGTCTCTCTCTGTGCTTTAGAGAAGGAGGTAATTACAATAACATCTTGAAGTACTTCATCTAGATTGCTATTTAATGGAGGTTTTAATTTAAGCACACACAAGCAAAGTATGGTAAAGAATTTGCCAAGGCAATAAAATATAAAAAAAATAACAAAAACACGGGAGACAACTCAGAAAAAAACAATGAAGTTCAACCCAAAAGCATTACCTATCTCTAAAATGGTTAAATTTCTCCTAACAGTGGGAAGACTGAAGCAGGAGGATCACTGTGAGTTTGAGGCCAGCCGGTGCTACCTGTCTCAAAACAAACAACAAAAATGTCAAATTCCTTCATAACATTGTGAATATTGGAATCTAAATAAGTTAAGAAACACAGCATAGTCACATGGTGATGACAAAAGGCATGTATTATAATTTACACTTTAAAAAGTTAAATACCAGTGAATGCATGAAGATGTTGAACTTCACAAATAAAGAAACATGATTCTTAGGGGACACATAGTTCAACTTTTCACATATCAGAATGTGAAGATTAAAATGGTGACAACTCCAAGTTGGTGAGGGCAGAGAATAAATAACAGAGTCCTTGGGATATAGGTCACCCCACTTTTTCAGAAGGCAGCTAACAATACACAAAGACATTTTAAACAAGCATGTTACTGTATGGAAGAATTTTACTTTTGAAATTTATGTTGGGGTAAGGCAGAGAAGAATGAAAAGTTGTACCAAATGAATGTGCTCCCTCAATATTTGCTATCCTGTTGAAACCAAAGTTTGGAAACAAGTAATGTATTTGTTAAATAAGTGACAATTTAGCCCTGTGGTAGAATACCACATAACTACAAAATCTCAGAATTGATCATTTTTATTTACATGACTATCAATCAACTAATCTATACATAGTAACGTATATTTCAGTATACTTGTGTTTAAATGTACACTGGAGTGAAGAGGAAATCATATGTAATGTAGTATTCTGTTCATGAAAATATATCTATGGACACAATTATACATCCTTATGCAAATACACATGCATATACACACATATACATGCACATTCACACAGTATGACAGAATATATCACAGTCAATGAGGTAGATGGAACTTAAGAGTCCCTATATATAATTCACTGTGTTGCTTTAATTCAGAGCAAGCAGAAGATTTGAGGGGAAGTTAAAGTCATGAGTAGGTTTATAACAAGTGGTTTCATTTTTCTTTTTATATTTTCTGGAAATGTTTACTTCCCTCACCTCATTTTTAGATCAGTTTCCTCTTTATTTCTTAAATCTATGTGAAACACAAGCACTCATCTTTTTAGTAGAATGTAATGATGTGTTAAAATTCACTCCGAAATAGTAAGGTGATAAATATGAATCTGGAAACTCGGCTCTTCCCTACCAGAGTGGCCCTTAGTAGTTAAAGAATGAAGAAAATGAGCATAATGTTTTGCTCCAGGGGAAAGGCTTCGCCTTAGGAAGAGAAAACAGACGTAACTAATGAAAGTATGGTTTCACCTGAGCGGCAAAGCCTGTTTGCTCCTGGGTTGCCATGTGGGTATAGTAAGTGCTGAGTAAAGGGCTGAGGACTCCAAAGGATGAGATAAGAAGTATTAATGCCAGGCAGGAATCCTGAGAACCCATAATGATACATCCCTGCTCACTAGCATGGAGGTGTAGGGACCTTTAGCTTAAAGTTAGTTGCCTCTCACTGGAAAAATAAATGAAGCTCGCCTACTTTTCTGACTGATTCATCTCATGTAAACTACTTAACCCTTTACGTAGAATTATGCAGATGACTCTAAAAAGTGCATTTCAAAGCATGTTTTGCTTAAATACATTCTTTATTCTCTTTCCCACTTTGCGATTTAGTGCCTGCTCTGAGACCACACAGTTCTAAAGAGAATGCACTAAGGTGATAGTGTAGAATTCACTTGTGTGAGACTCAACAGGAACTGTGCCTGGGATCTCCCTTCTGCACTTCACTAACACTCATATGAACCATAAATAGGGGTTTCCTAAAGTAGAAGAAACCCAAAATCCTGAATTGATTCAAAATACATACAGCTCCGAAAATCCTCCTCTTAGGACAGAAAAGATGCATTCCTAAGCCCTTCTAATTCTGTAGGACACAGATGACAAGGTTTTGAATAGTTAGATCAAGTGCCATGTTTGTAAAGCTGTTAGTGTGCATCATAAATACATTAATTAAAGAAACATGTATATACAAAAAACTGACAAAGGCAAAATATATGTGACAGCTTTTTAAAAGTGTGTCCCTGACTTTTACTTGGGCAATCCAACACCTTTATGGTGTTTTGGCCTCCACTGCTCCATTTAAAACAGAAGAACAATACCAACACGTTAAGGATAGAGCTGGGTCACTGGGCCTTCATTGTGCAACTCGGAGGCAGAGCAATACTCTTTATGGAATTTGATAAGACAGAATGATGGCTTCTTTGGGTGTATGTGGAGGAGAGTTCTTCATTTGCATAATAAATAAATTATTCATTGTTCTTTCTTAAAGGGCCTTTCAAAATTAAGGCTGTTGTAAAGTTAAATTAAAAAAAAAAAAAGACCTACATGAATTTTGTAACTTCTGTTATTCATGAGACCATCATCCTTGAGGTGAAAATACAAACGGAACAGCAGCCTGAGAGCCGGGCTGTGGGGGGCAGCTGAATTTTGTCTATTGTCTGCTCCTTCCAAGCCGCCTTTCAATGCTGCCTGGGGCACTAGGAGGTGGGAAGAGCGACTCTGTGAATCTTGACTGCCTTGGAAATATAAAAATCCAACACAGAGTCGTGGGGGCCCATTTCATCTTATTAGACGTTTCCAGAGATGTTCAGAATGTATGCGGAGCAGTACATGCGCAATTATAACGCCCCATTATGCTATTATTACTACTCATTGTGACTGTGGTCCAGGTCAGATCGTACAGCCGGGAAGTAGCTCTCACTTTCTTTTCGCAAGGGTGGACTTTAGTCCATCGTCTGATGAGATTTTTTTCGGAAAATGCCCTACTTAAATAACGATGCTTTGGGAGGAAAAAAAAAAAAACCTGTCTCAACAGAATGTTTTACCTTTTGGCTGTGGTCTCTTTACAGCGCTTTCTTTCATATCTCCTTTTGATTTTTCCATATAGCTGTAATAAAAAGAAATTCAGAGCAGTGAATGCTAAGTCCTAAATGAAATCTTGCATGGAGTGAACATTCTTGAGACATTAATAATAAATTTGAGGATGGCCAAGCAGATGGTAGTTTCTGCACCCTTTTGTGCCTCAGCCCCTGGTAGGGGAACTGCAGGGTAGACTCTGACACTTTTAGGGAACAAAGTACTTCAGCACTATCTCTGCCCCCCTTCAATTCAACCCTCATCTGAGAACTCCTGAAATGAAGCTGTCACTCAGGGTTGCTTGGGGACCTGTCAGCACAACATTGAGCCTTTTCATTTTGATGGGTCAGCCTGCAATCCCCTTGAAAGAGAAGTCCGTGCCACTGTGGTTTCTCTTTGCACAGGAATCCTGAATTCTAATGAAACTCCAAATCGCTCAATAAAGGCAGGGGCACGAGGAAGTAATCCAACGCAGATCTGAGTGAAATTTGTATTTTATCTTTTTTTCCCCCCCAGCCCATTATTCTAATCGCTTAGGTGGTTCACAAAGGGTTGCTCGCAGGCCAGGCGCTAGAGGAATGAGGTGCCCTTTGTCCTGATGCTCCACTACCGATTAGGTAGGGGCTCTCTGAAAATGAAAAGCCGGGGCTCAAATTTTCTTGGGTAAATATCTGTCCATGTACTGTGTTTTCTACTGAAGTGCTACACATGTGGATTTCTAATGCACATCCAGCTAATAGAGAATACAAGTTTTCTCACTAATTAGAGGGTTATTTTTTCTTATTTTATTTTTTATGTATTCACCAAACTGTCTTTTAAGACTCTACTGTGAACTATTGTCCCCAAATGAAGAGAACAGCATTGCAATTTTTATGATCAAAAACGTAGCATGCCTCTGACAGGCCCCCCAGACATCATAGGAGTGATTTCTTTTCTTAAGTTATTTGAACAGTATTCACAGTTGTGAGACACCTACCCCTGAGTGTCATACACCATTCAACCCCCCATCTTTCTCTGGGATGGGGAAGATAATTAATAAATCTTTTAGATAGAAGGTGTGGGTGGGATGGCCTGATGAAATCTATGATATAGTTAGCTAGCAATTCTAGAATTGTATGTGTTGGCATTAAAAAAGACAATTCACTTAGAAACTCACCTGTGAATCTTTTTCTCACAATATTTGTATAGAGGATGCATTTTTAGAACTGTCGACATTCAAAAGGTAGATAAACAGATACAAAGCTACAAAAAGGTACAGTCTAGTTCTAGACATAGACGAAGTGAAGTTGACTCTGTTTTTAACACACTGTACCCCTATTAACCTTCACTTTTCATTATTTAACTCCTGGGAAGGACTATCAAGCAATATTTAAAGTGTATTCCTATGTCCTTCTGACCTTTATGACTCCCCCATCACGATGACATTACTCAACACCGAAGAGTCACTGATTCATGCTCTTTTCTTCCACTATGGCACATCACCCTAAAGATGTCAACTGCCTGTCCTTCAAATGCCCAAGGAACATCTGTTACAGCTCCAGGTGCCCTGGTGGACAGACATTAGCCGTTCTTCTTTTTCCCACTTGATAGAGAGAGTACAACAGATCACTGCTGATGAGACAGCCTCCCCTCACTCTGCCTGGTTGCTGGTGGTTCCTATTAAAAGGAACAGTTGAAAAATACCACGAGTGTTGCACTGGGACTTTGCAGGTGGTTTTAATCTATGATGCATTTTGTCCTTTGTACATGAAATACTGGAAAACAATGGGACATTATGGAACGTTATTTCAAAAGTTATGATCAATCCTACAAAGTGTGAAAGGGGATAAGGGAAGAACTAAAGGAAAACCATGAGGTGTAGCCTTTATTCCTTACTTGTTTTTAACTCTAATGCATGGAAAGGTCCAAAGGAATTCCAAACCCAGGGCAGTCGGGACTATACACCTCTTTCTTGGACCAGGTTGCATTATATCACCAAGATAATGTAAGCACCATATACTTAATAGTCTCTGCCTGTGGTTAATTGTTTCCTCTCTGGGATTTCTTACCAAAAAAAAAATGTTAGATACATACACACATATTCATATATGGAGAGATGTTCCCTGAGTATGCAGAGAACTACCCTTTCATCCTGATTCATTCTGCTTCACATATCAGTAACACACACACACACACACACACACACACACACACACACACACACACACACACACGTGGGGGGGCACTGAGGCTTAGGGAGATCTTTAAATTAAAATGATGGAGTTTTCAAAACTATCTGGAACAATACATATTGTTCTTTCTAAAACTGCAGAAGGCACTGATACTGGCGGCCGCACTATTAAATTGTTTTGTGGTATTTTCTAAATATGTATAAGGACCCAGCTGGAAAGTTGATATTAGAGTTTAGCTATTTTATTTGTTATGGCTGAAAAACAGATTCAAAAATTGTTCTTCAGTTCCCCCGAAAAGTCTAGATGTCATATGAGAGGAAGAAATTGTGAACTATTTTCCTTCATTTTTAGGAACAAGTGCCCTAGTTTGAGAACTACATGGTCCCAAGCAACTATTAATGTCTGGCTGCCTATTTATTAATTTGCCAGTTAGGTAGACATCCCTCTTTAGGATTAAAGTGAATTGCAGTATCTAATTTAAAGTTTATTCCTTGCATCAAAGACAAGTAAAACTTGGGAAAGTCACACTCTCATAGGAGCTCTAAAAAGTTTACTTGCAACTCAGACTGATGCCATGTGTGTTTGTTTAGAGGATAGTCCCAATGCAGCTTACAGACCTTCTGAGGAAATTCAGTATCCACCACCTGAGAGTTCACTTCGAAGTTCCTTAAATGTTTCAAATGCAGGCATACATTGTAGTTACTAGCTTGGACTCAGTTCATAAAACATGTATTAACCATGGGAAAGATGTAACTGTATTTGTGTATATTTGGGGCTGATTCTTTAAATCAATATTTTATTGGAGAGTTACTTCAACCACTCAATCTAAAAGCAAGCTTTAACAGAAAATGCTAGCACTGAATATAGCCACTTGCCTCCTGGATATTTATATTTGGTCATAGAACTGGTATTACCTGCTTCTCACCCTAATTAGCCAGATCTTAATCTAAAGACATGGCTTTCAAGGTCAGCTTTCCAAGACAGGAAATTCCACCCATATTTAAATACCATGCACAATGTTGGCATAAGTAATCTTTTCCCACAGGAAGTGGAAATACCCCATGTCATAAATGTATTCAAACAGTAATATTACTCTGTACATCTAAGAAATGGAGAAGCTTGTATGTTTTTTTTTAAGCACCCATCACTCTCTAGAAAGTACATGCCAAATTTCTCATGGTGCATTATAGTTATTGAGGATGTTTATTTCTTTTAAGTTCTATCTCCCTAGTATACATTATTCCTCTTCTTTGACTCCAGACTTTGCCTCCCTTTGGTCAGTCTGTCAAATTTCCTGTGCATTTTGAACACTCCAATGAAAGTCCAGAATTCTAAGGTCAGTGAACCCCCGTCTGGCACAGCACACACTTCACCCCAGGAATGTCTCCAGGGATGATCTGCTCTACATGCTGTAAGCAACCAAGGAGATAAAAAGTCTATGCCTCCATTTCTTTATTTGTGAAATCCAGTGAGCTCACCTGTCCGCTACCAAAACATCCCATTAGGAAAAAGAAACAAGAAAGTGTTGGTTAAGTGTTTCAAAGCTGGAGGCAGAAGATGTCATACAAGTAAATAGTAATTTCATTAATTGCTGTGAAGCAGCAAATGTCGAGCTTAAATCAATGCTACTTTCTCCAGAGCAAAAGCTAAACACAGCAACAAAGCAACACAGTTAAAATTAACTATGGTTCTTGTTAAAGCTGGTGAGACACAATTAAAAATGGGGATTATTGCCAAATCTCATTTACTGTTTTCTTATACATAATATCTGTACATTCAAGTCTTCATTACACTTCTCAATGGCATGGAAATCCCATTGCATCTGTTTATTCTTGATTTTCATCAATGGAAAAAATTATTTAATTCCCACACAACATCAAGCACTGTAATGATATACACAGGGCTTCTGTAGCAACTGGATCCCTACTGGGCTCCCTCTTCCCCTCCCACCCTCAAATTCTGATAGTCTGTGTGTGTGTGTGTGTGTGTGTGTGTGTGTGTGTGTGTGTGTGTGTGTGTGTAAATGCTCATGAGTAAGTGTGCGTGTGTGTGTGTGTGTAAATGCTCATGAGTAAGTGTGTGTGTGTGTGTGTGTGTGTGTGTGTGTGTGTGTGTGTGTGTGTGTTTACTTCCCAGCTACAATGTGCAATATGGCTGTCTCTGACTGCTCGCAGTATGGCAAATGGTGCTGAGTGGGTTAATTGGCATTTTAAAAAGGTAATTGTGAAGTGCAACTGGCAGGGTTATCACCAGAATTGGGAGGTGGAACGTAGGTCTCCCACCCACGGGAGACTCTTACATCTTGAAGAGCAGGCTGAAGACAAAAGCATCTTGACTGCTGTTTCTTGACTTTCTCTTTCAGTAGCAACCACTAACCCCCAATGCTCTTTTCTGAATGTACTGTATCAAGCCAGTAGTTTACAAGAGAGGAGTGCAGGCTCTGTCCTGACTGCAGAATTACTTTGGGACTTGATTGCAACATAAATATGCAGTCAATCATTATATGTGTGGGCTATTTTAATCGTGCATAATGTATATATGTGGATTTGTTTGGAAAAGACATGTAAAGTGCCTGGAGACTGCTGTACTTAAACACATTTCCATGACTTTTGGTCTGGACTCTAAATTTTTTAGATGGGTTTTTAAACAGGTGATTGTTAGGCATAAGAAAATACCATTTATATCAGACCATGAGTGTCACAGAAGAGATATGCAACTGCAGTGAAAATGGTCTGCCATTCACATCTGACATAATTTCTTGATTTGACTTCAGAAAGGAAGTATCTTTTGGTAGCTGTATAGCCCTTGATCACACTAAAGCAAAAGATGGAGTTGGGGAGTTATGTTTTACTTGGAGATGGAGAGATGGCTTGGTGGGTAAGAGCACTAGCTGCTCTTCAGAGGAACTGTGTTTGGTTCCCAGCACCCAATATGGCTCATAACATTCTGTGTGACTCCAATTCCAATGGATCTGATGCCCTCTTCTGGTATCCTCAGGCACCAGGCATGCATATGGTAATGTAATACACAAACATATATGCAGCCAAAACACCTCTCTCTCTCTCTCTCTCTCTCTCTCTCTCTCTCTCTCTCTCTCTCTCTCTCTCTTCCCTCTGTGAGTGTGTGTCTGTGTGTGTGTCTGTGTTGATTATATTGTACCTTAAACCCAGCTCACATTTGTGTTTGTGCAGATTCAGACACAAATGCAAATAGACATACTCACCTACCAATTCCCTGAAGTGCAGGACAGTGGCTTTATCACTTCCCTGTCCCTTACTACTGCCAGCACACCGTCTTAAACCTCACAGGGGTTCAAGGTATGTTTTCAAAGTGGGCAGATATATAAAATACAGTGGAATCAGAAAATATCATCACAGATTTCTAGGATTAGGAACTTTGACCATATTAGGATGCATCCCTGGATATTATTTAAAAAAAAATAATAAACTCACAGAAACAAAACTTAACAGTACTTCTGAATGAAATTAGGTGTATGTAAGAGTATATTTTCTTACAGTATTTTTTGTGGGTGATCTTACTGTTTTCCAAAGTGAAGACAAGCCGTTATAAAGCTAGATAAAGCTCCCAAGTGCTTGCTTGATGAATCATAATTAGAGAAGAGGAGATGATATAGGTGGGGGCTCACCCACCCCTCAACATCTCCTGCCCACCCTGTTTGTCCTATCTGCCTCCCGTTCTGCAGGCCCAGATATCTGGCTGGAAAAGTTCATCACCCTAGTATCAGAGACTAGGTCCGGGCATACTTTGTGTTCAGGCATCTTGTCAATCACAGCTTGGATGTTTGAGCACTGCCACACAATCACACATGTAATCACACACACCCTTAAACATGTACGTGTGCAAATGCACCATCCTCATGCTGCTGGGAAACTCTGAGTTGGCTTTCCTTGTCCTCAGCAGCCTGCAGCAGTGCAGGAATCCACCCCAGCTCCTGTCTTCTCTGCTACAGGCAGCTTCCTTCCTCAAGGAAGCAAAGTAGGGGGCATTGCAAAGGATCAATACCTCTTCTGGTGCAACAGAAGGGTGAACAGAACTGTATTTATTTTGGACTCCGAAAATTGCTCCTTTTTGCCTCACCTCCTTGCTATTTATAAAAGAAATCTCAATTAATACTCAATTAGTATAATTAGCACCAATTTGCTGTGACTTTAATAACTTGGGATAATTTCATTTAATCTAGTTCATATCCATAGCCAATATTGCAACAATAAACAGTTGCATTCTTTTTTTTTTCTTTTTTGGACCGGTGTAGGGTGTATTTGCCCATTTTCCTTAATGGGAATTCACTGATGAGCACTGCCTTATGTCCCCCTCACAGGTACACATTTAAGTGCTTTCCAATGGGATTCTGCTGTCAGCGTCCCTGGGCTTCCCCTTTGCCTCCTGCATTTCTTACTTACTTGCGCCCAGGCCTAATGCAGTATAATTGAAACAATTTTATTGTCTGCAGCTATTCATTCTAATGTTTCAATGACAGAAAATACTGGTCAATTTGACAAGTTAATATGACTTCAGTGGTCATTTGAACTCCTTTAAGCCATTGGGTGCTGAAATTGCCTGTCACCTCCTTCACCTGAGAACAGAATTCACCCAGGATGTGAGGTTGTGGGGAGGGGGTTGGAAGTGCAAAAAGTTTCTCAGTGGAAATCAGTTCTGTCAGGAGAAATTGCAAGTTTTGATAATTGGTGGGACACTGCCCCTTTTTGAAATGGAGGGATCTGTCTCAAAAGCAACATTTGACTCTGCCATTTACCACTGTGGTTAACAGCTTCTAAACTTTGTGCCTGTTGCCCGTGGCATAAGCTTGACCAGGCGCGTGTCTCTCTTTCAAATGCATGAAATGCTGCCCTTAAATATACTTAGCCACTGAGGAATGAGATCAAGGGAGTGCTTTCAGGCAGCACGTGAGGACTGTCCGCTGGAGGTGAAGGAGCCATGAAAGGTTCCAGCTCTGGTGCCTCACCATGCAGTACCAGCATATACTACAAAGTTTGGGGAGTAAGTGCTTTCCAGATAAACTATGAAGCAACAGAATCATTTCCTTCGGCATATCTTTAAGCCATCCCTAGATGGCCTTTGAATGCCTTGGTTTAAAGAGAATGTTTAAAATCTCTTGATAGAACTGGCTACTTCTGCAGCTAGTCTACTGCTTGCTTAGCATGTGAGGCCGATTTCTGTATCCAGAACTACCAAAAAACAAAAGAAGTTACCTGTACTGAGAAGTCCAACTTTTCAACTGAAGAGCTTATAGCTTTGTTTTGGGCTCAAGTCTGGATTGCATTGTGAGGCCCAGCGGCATCCTTTCTATTAGATTCCAAAGAAACCTTTCTACTCTAGCAATACCAGAACACCTGACCGAAGCATGCCACTCTCTTCTTGCAGAAGCAAAATTGTTTTCTTCTATAATTTTCAGCTTGGAAATTACCCTTTAAAATCTTGTGTCTGTTCTTGGGAAGTTGAATTTGATTTTGCTTCCCTCACAGACTGGCATTCTTTGGTCTTTCCAATTGAGATTGGTTCTCTCTGGGACACCGAATGACTCCAAACATACTGGGCCTCTCCCAGTCTCCAGATTCACTCTATAGTATCCTGAGCTGGCTATGTTTTTAATCATGTCAGCTTATCTTCTAAGCAGTCACCTTTGTTTGCACTGGAAATGTTTCTGCTTCGTAGAACCAACATGAATGTCTTTGCCCACTTAGGACACAAGTGTGCAAATAGGCTGTGAAGAGTATGATATTCAGCCAGAAAAGTCAAAACGGTCCTAAAATGTTTTAAATGCTTTTTCTACACTACTGGTGTTATCTCAAAAGCATCAAATCCAACCATAATTTATACAAAGGGTTAAGTAGAATAGATTTATAACTTCCAGCCACTCACCCCCAAACAGCTGCATTCTAGTTCGTGGATGAATCTATATAGCCAAAATTACCAGTTAAACAGCAATTTCCTGAGACTTCTGATCCGCACCATGAGGCTGCCTTCACCTGGATAGAAACTAATGTTTTTCTCCCACAATGCTTCTTACAGCTGAGACCTTCAACATAAGAACTCACACCAAAAAAAAAGGTATGCATGCAGCAGAAGGTGGACTAATTATTAAAAGGAATGTCCTTCCTGCCTGTTATGATTTATCTATTTCTGTATAAAATTCTACAACTGTGAAGGGCCTCATACATTGCAGAAAAGTGGGAGAAGAAAGGGGGGTGGAATCAAAGTACTCAGGGAAGAGCCATCAAAAGAGAGGACACAGAAAGTGAGTTAAGTTTCACAAGGCCCAGCAAGCTTGACCAAAGTAGTTAGTTCCAGGTCTACATCAAAAGAAAGTGACATTCTGCATCATCACCTGCCTTTCCTGTGATGTTTTAGCCTTCATTTCAGAGTTACCAAAAGTCAGGTTATAACTGAAAAAAAAAAAGGGAATGGGCTATCCCTTTAAAATTAGATCATGGCGTGTATTAATATGCAGAATGAGTTGTCAATTGACCAGCCAACAAATGCACTTCCTCATTGCCTCATTTTCACTTCTATCTATGAATATTTTAAAACCCTAATGTGCACTTGGCCATTTGGGTTTTAAGCGAAGACTTATCACAGTGTAAAACCCTTCATTTTTATCCCATAGCAGAGGGCTTCTTTCCCCTTTTTCCAGGGTGTCATTAAAAATCTGATGCCAAGAGCCAGGACTTGGCAAGGTCTGCAATATAATTTGCAATCTGCAGTGTTTGCTGGCTACCCCCCCTCACCCCCCTCTTTTTCCCCCTTACCAGCCTGCCTGCTAGAGTCAACAGGGGGCATCGCTCATCTGTCTAAAAGAAAAATAGCAGCATACTAATTAGAATTCTATTTGCCAGAAGCCTCAGAGTTGCTGTGCTTATAGATTTCAAGCTTCTTTTGTTTGAATTAAATTGCCAACTTTTTTTTTCTTCCTCCTTTGCGCTAGCATGAGAGAGAGCGGGTGCCTTATTTGATTGAAGCGAGGGTAGGGGGAAGGTTGCGCGCGCGGGAAGGGTCTTCGCTATGGAAATGCTGGAGAAATGTCAGGGTTGTGTTTTAAAATGCCTGGTATGCTTTTCAGGGGTTGACTCCTGTCTTTTGCAGAGTTGTTTTGGGGGAACTGGTGCTAAGTTCAAAGGGCCTGGGGCTAGCTCTGGAGCTGAGGCCCCCAGCCTGCCTTGGAAATTCTGGGGCAGAGCTGACACGCTCACCCCACGCAGAGCCAGATGGTCCTTGCTGGGATGAAATCCCGGGGCTGGGATCACAGCGCTGATTCAGAACGGAACACACAGTCTCCTTGCTCTGCTAGACATTTCTCTCCTGGGTGGGAGGATAATGCCAGCAAGATCAACATCGAGCCAGCACGAATAAGATGAAGAGGACAGTCGTGTTCAATGATCCCTGTTTTCATGGTCCCTTAAAAAAAAAGTTTCCATGGCTCTTTATTAAAATACCAGATTTTCCCATCAAGCGTTTGAAAAATCATACCCATGCTGGGTTTCCAAAATTACACAACAGCAGAAAATTAGGGTTCCAGAAAAATGGCAACATGCTTTGTTGGCGGAAGACACAATGAATCAGCATAATCCCATTGTCAGGAGTTGCCATTTAAGTCCCAGAGTGTCCCTGAATCCCATAAAGGGTTCAGAACTAACCAAAAGGAAGGCTGGACCTGTGAAGCCGACCTCCTAGATACTTAGCTGTTTGCCTCTGAACTAAGCTAATATAAAGGCTCACAGTAGCTCATTATTAAGTTAATTGTCCTTTGAAACCCAAGAAACAAGAAACACAGACCCTACTGGATGCTTTAACACCTAGCAATAAATTTACAGTCTAAATGCCATTGTCTATAAAATAATGTAGTATTTGCCATGTATGAATCGTAAAGTTGTGTTAGATTTAGTCGAATCGGATTGACCGATACAGCACAGACACTGAGGCTCCTATTTTTCAGGAATTTTTCCTATAAGGAAAACACATTGCCACTATAAATCAAAACTGTTTCTTATGCATGTACATAAAGACGTCCCTTCTAAAATTGTAGCTCTAGGGACACCCAGTCATACCCTCCAACAAAATTTACCTCTTTCTGCATGCATGTGGAACATGAAAGCATTCCAAAGTTTGAAAACCTAAGTACCATTTTCATGACTTTGAAAAAAATGAACCAGGACCTGGGTGTTGGTCCTGACTGCTTAGCTACTTGGTATATTTCTGCTGGTCTGCATTACTGACCATCCGATTCAAGACAAGTGAGGAAGACCTTACTTTGGCAGGCTTGTGAGAGGCATGAGAGTCAGTCAATTACCTAAAAAAAAACTTGCTGATGGAACATCTGCACGGAGTGATTGTGCTTACAGATGATAACAAGGCAGTCCTTGGAACTGTCATATTAAACAGAAGAATTGTGAGGTCTGGCTTATACCTAAGCAAGAGACTACTTTTCTATTTATCTCGCAAGAAGCCAGTGGTTCCAGGAGTTTAGAAATGTTTATTTCTTGTACTCAAAAAAGCAACTCTGAGTTAAATGTCTGTTTCTTTCTCCTGACATATATTCCTCCAAATTTCTTAACAGCGCTCCAACTGGAGGAGCGGAATACTGATGCTCCCAGTATTATGGAAAGCCTGGAGCCAACTCCACTCACATCCCTTTGAATTACATTTCCAATTTTAAGCCCGTAAGAATCGAGTCCTCCTTTATCTGTTCTTGTTATAAAAAGTGGCAGGAGGCAGAGTAGCAGAATGACCCACAAGATGGCACCTGTCACCAGGGGATTTTTCCTGTATTCTACAGGCCAAATTTTGTTTGAACTCACCGCGGCCTCTGTCATATCCTCCATTTCCCTCCCCTCTTGGCCCTACCTCTTAATCCCCTCTGTGCAGGCTGAGGCGGTTTACCCAACTCCTGAACCTTTTCCTCAGAAAAGGCAGAGTAAAACTTTCGTTTGAAATCTGGGCTCAGAATTTAGCACTGGCAGCAACCGCCGCTGCCGCACCAGCAGCAGCAGGGTGTTGGAGGGTGGGCCTGGAGGCTGACTTCTTGGGCTTGGAACTGGTGATAGAAATCATTGTTTTAAGCCTTTGATTTTCCCTGTGGCATCACTCTAACTCCACAGACCCTGGGTTGAGGGGGTGAGGAAGCTGACGGGAACACTAAAGACGCTGTAAGGTTTGGGCGTCTTTGAAGGCGAATGCATGACAAATGGCTGAAATGGAAGTGTCTTGGGACTTTGGCTCTGCTGTATTTAAACCTTGGCTAGATTTAAATAGGCACGTCTATATTTTGGATACAAGTTCTAAGCTTGGTAAGGAGGAAAAACAAGACCAAGAAAAAAAAAAATACAATCCGGTGAGAGGAGAATTGTAAGGAACTGGGAGGAGTTGGGGGAGGGGAACAAATGTAATCAAAATGTATGAAAACAATTTTTAAATAATAAGTTATTTTTTTTAGAAAAAGAATCATCAGGTTTAAAGAAAAGGAGACTCATCTTTCCAGACAAATGCATGAAATCTTAGTTTGGCAAAATAATAATAATAATAAATAAAAAAATATAAGGAGTCTTGGTTCCCCAGCCACTATAGCAGTACCACTTGGAAGAACCCAAATGTCCAGAACTTTGTCAAGGAAATAATTACAATCCAATATATTAAGTCAGCGCATGTGTGCAAAGAGACTGCAACTGTGCTGGCCAAAGGTTATTTTATTATCAGAATCATGAAGCACCTTCAAATGTTAAAGCCATTAACTTACTAATGTGAGGATGAGGATGAATATTACTTTATCAATATTATTTGAAGTGAACTCAATTCAAATAACAGAGGATGTGGGTCTCCTATTAATTAACTAGGAGATTTGTGATAATTAAAAGTCAGACTAAGAAAAAAAGAAGCCCAGAGCAGGCTGGAGGATTGTGGGTAACAAGATGCTGTTCATCCCCGTATTATTAGAGCCTGTATCCTATGCTGGTGATAGCCCAAACTCTGACAGGTTCTCTGGCCCAGTGGCCTTGGTTTCCCTCTGTCTCTTTCTGCACCCCTGCCATAGAGGAAGCCTGCCCCCAACAAGGCACAGTGACTCCTTGAGTGACAACCACCCTGCCTCTTCTTTCAGTCTGCTTAGGCAGGCGGGGACTCTGCTAATGCCCATCATGGGCACATGATTCCCTGTGCATTTCAGCAATGGTACTAAAGAGGATCTTGAAGCATTGTAATTAAGCTCGTCTACAGCTGCTGTAATGAAACGAATCAGAGAAATGTGTTGCTTGTTGGGGCCAGCCAACATTTGTGCTTTTGTATAATCCTTTTTAAAAACCATTGTTGTTTCCCTGCATTTCCCGTGTGAACACCATTACTTCTGGTTCTTTTAACTACCACCCTGCTCATTGGGGAGTCACTACTAAGGTCAGCCAGTAGACGTTAATACTACTGGAGTAAAGATTTCCTCTCCGAGATAGAGATGACAGGCCTATACAATAACACATGAAAAAAAGTCATTCATGATTTGATTTTTAAAAGCAAAAGGAATGCACTGTCTTTTCATATTGTGTAAGTACAGTATGAACATTGTGTGTGTGTGTGTGTGCGTGTATACATATGTATCTATGTGGTTACAGAAATATTGTCATGACACCCTACAGTGACGGCTTGCTTTTTCTGATTATCTTGGGCTTTCTGCACTGGAGGAATTTTTAAATACACACACACACACACACACACACACACACACACACACACACACACATATATATATATAATTTATATATATATGTGTGTGTTTATGTATATATATATATATATTTTGCACCCCTTAAGCAGAATACAGCTATAATCTTCCTCCTGCTTCCTTTTAGTGCTGGCCTGTGCCTCTCCTGATGCATGAGTCTTTTCTTCCCAGGAGATTGATCCATACAAGGAAAGGGAGGGGCCAGAAGGAGAAGCTGGAATCTTTACTGTGTGCATATATCTGTCTGTAAGTCAGACTTGAATATAATTCAGTGAGACACTCCTCCCCGCTTTGAGCTGGGCACACCAACAAGCTCATGAAATCAAACAAGAGGGTAAGAGCTTCCCTGTCCCCCAACAAATTTATCAAGAGGGAGTTTGTGCTGGGCTTATGAAACTGTCATGGAAGGACAAGGTAGAGATCAAATGTACTGTTGAGGAAGGAAACGAAGCACAAACTTTGCCCAGAGCTTGGGGATGATGATGCTCCAAGATTAACCCACCCTCTCAATTAACACCTCACATGAAAATCCCCCACAAGGTCATGGGATCTGAGCTTCGGGGCGGTCAATCAGCGCAGCCCGCCTCCATACAAACTGAGATCGAATGCAGAATTAGCACCGGTCCCCAAGCCCTGGCTCACAGACTCACGTCAGATTAAGCCTTTGCGCAGAGAAGATATGAAAAGCATTTCTAATTAGGGTCTGAGGTTACTGGTTAGAATGCAGTCGAGCAGTCTACCAACCATTCTTCTCCTTTTTTATAATTTTAATTAAACTCAGATACTATTTAATTCCTACCTGCATAGATTTAGTGCTACTTGAATGCAAACCTGATAAAGAATACTCCTGATCCCCACTTAGCTGCCACAAGGACTTATTAAAGAGGGGGTGACCGTCTCCAAGATCTTCCACGACTCCCTCTGCAATAATTACTTTTCTATCAAATGAAAAGCATAATATTTTTCTGTAAATAGGTTTTTTTCCCCTGTGAAACTTTGACTTCACTACTCTCTTGACAAAACTGTAATTACAACTTCACTGTAGGGGTTACTATACCATCAGGATGGCTGGCTGTTAGAATGTGTTTTCCATGCAGACTAAAGCTCTCTTTCCTCATGGCATGTGTGTGGAAACTCAGATAGACGCTGGAGAATTTTTACTGCAAATGCATCACTAATTAGAAGTGGGTGTGTCGCTTCTGTATTTACAACATGCTGTTGACTGGACACCATTTGAATTATTAAGAATTCCATGGTGTCTGAGTCCTTCTGCTGCTGCTGCCTGATTAGTAGTCTAGAGTCTTGGAACCAATTTTTAATATCTGCAGTGACCCCAGAAGCCTTAAACAACATCTTCAGCATATTAAAGCCTTGTTATTCCCAGGCACAGGTCTGAATAATTCAGGATCCGTGATGACAGCTTTGCTCCTGTGCAACTGTGTGTGAGACTTTGGGATTCTCCAGTCCACACTGCTCTTTCCCTCTCCATGACTCCTCTGTTTCTCTCCCAGTGGTGCCTCCAAGCAGCCACAGCCTCAGAAATAGTACTCTAAAGTCTTATTGGAATAATAACAAGATCAAAATTTACCCAAACAGGTTCCCATTTTATGTCGTTGTAGCAAAAATACAATCGACCCAGCAACACATTCAGGCCTAAAGCATTCCTTCAATGTGGAGGGGTTAAAAATACCTGCTCATGCTTGATTAAGTGTTTTAAATTTGAGAGAAAAACAAAACTAAACCAGAGTGTGGCATCATCCAATAGCCTTTTTTTATGTTTATGGAAAGGTATCTTGAGTAAAATTGCACATGTTGCTGAGACTGTACCTGCTTGGAGACCCATCTAAACTCAACATTTCGACAAGTCTGGAAACTTGGGATTACCAAAGATCTTTAAGGATTGTGAAATTTATATTTTTTAACCTGCTAACTTAAACCAGCTCTCTCTCTCTCTCTCTCTCTCTCTCTCTCTCTCTCTCTCTCTCTCTCTCTCTCTCTCTCTCTCTCTCAAAAGCCACCAGCTGTAACTCAGAAGTAGCCAAAAAGTACTAAACTATCAATTAACAAACTTGTATACAGGTACATGGAATGTTCAGTGTTGTTTACAGGGTGTTCTGGAAGATGCTTCAGCCTGAGCTGCAAAGGGCTAAGTCTTAAAACAGACATTTTGTCTGGGACGTGTGGCTTGTCACATGTCTGACGTGTGTCACATTCTGGGAGGAACTAAGTTTTGTCTCTAACCGGTTGATAAACAGAAACATTTTGTGGGGAAAGCAAAGGTTCCTGCCATGGTATAACACTGTCTTCATCATGTCTGTCTCTGGACCTCTTTCATGTCACCATTGCCTCACATCTGAATCTTTCTTTACTCGTGGGTCACTTACATATTGCAGGACACAAATAATTGGCACCCCTAACATTCATAGCTTGTCTGCTGTAAGCTGTACTCAGCCAAAAGCTGGTACACTGACTTTCCTATGTCCTAGGTGGAGGGCTGTGGGACATTATTTAATTTCTCTATGTGTATCTATGGGGGTAAGTAGACCCACCTATTCACAGGTCGATGGGAGAAAGGGCATAGGAGTGTGAGCAAAGGAATGCTTCCTTGGGCAGGGTGAGCTCTTCTTCTCATCACTGCTCATTCTGGTATTGTGTTTCTCAAGCCACTCTTCCCATGCTGGGGATGTGTCAGTCTCTACCTGTTGATGATCTGTGGTCCTGTACATCCCAAGTCTTTCAAAACGCATTCTCTTACATTCGATCAGAACTTTCTATCCTACTGACTCGCTCCAGCTTCTAAGATCATCCTGGCATTCATTCCGGTTTTCTGAGCAGGTCAGCAGGTCTCTGAAGCTGTGCCACAAATTCTCAACAGTTTGTTCACACATTTGGATCAGTAGGTAGAATATTCTGGAGCTATGGCTTCAGCTGTGTGCTTGTCTTGGGACTTGTTGGGCAGAAGAGAGCAGACCCCTCTGGAGGGCAGGCAACGCCTGTTTTGTCTTTGTCCCTCCATCACCGCCGGCCCAGGGCTTCAAGCAGAGCAGATGGTTATCAATGTTCGTTAAATTAATGCTCGGGCAATTTGCTTCAATTTACTTAGAACTCCCTGGGTAAGTAATCAGTTCCTATACCATTCAATGAGTTTTTAATAGCATTTACATTGGATGCTCTATACAGGTTAATCAGAACCAGCTCTCACAATGCCCTGGCTTTGGATTCAGGGACCTCAGACACACTCTCTAGTTATGCATCTGCCATTTTAATGGAAGGCATAAAATGAGTGAGAACAGCTCCACCTAGGTGGTGTAAATACCTCTGCCATTTGCAAAGTGAATGCCAGAGATGGAGCTTCATTTGACAGGACAATTGAGTCAAAGATTTTATTTTCATGGGACATGAGGTTATATGAGACCAAAAAGTAAAAGATCAAAATAAAACAAACAAACAAACCAAAAAAAAAAACCACTTCTCAAATACTAATTTTGATTATCAAATGCTATACTGGAAGGAGTTAATTTTGTTTACCTAATGTTTACATTATCTGAATCTTATTTAATCAACAAACAGTGGATGCAGTGGATGACCAGCCTGCCTGAATTGCTAAGGGAAACCGATCACTTTCAGACTGTTAAATGTCTTTAGAAAATAAATAAAATTATTTCAGGATATTTTCAGAAATTTTTATGTTCCTAAAATAAGAGGGATATTTTTAAAGGCAAAATTTAAACCCAAATATCACCCCCAATACATCTCACTTTGTGTGTTCTCATAATACTGTATTCATCCCAGAAATGAGCAGACTTTGCCTTGAATCTCAACTCCTTCCCTGGTTTTTTGGTAATTCCTGTTATGCCTCATAGTAGTCATAGATGAAGAAGAAGGAAAAGAGAGGTGTTGACTTTGAAACAGAGAGATGGATAAAGACTTGGCTGATGACCAAATATAGAAAAATACTTTTCACAGATCAAGTATTACTGATGCCACCCACGGACAGTCCCCAGTTATGTGGACATGTGAATTTCCTGTTATTTGCTTCAAAAGACATTTCTAGACTTCATGATTTGCTATAGATATTTATTTGGTTAGAGTTTGTTGATTAAATAAGATTCAGATAATGTAAACATTAGGTAAACAAAATTAACTCCTTCCAGTACAGCATTTGATAATTAAAATTAGTATTTGAGAAGTGGGGTTTTTTTGGTTTGTTTGTTTGTTTTATTTTGATCTTTTACTTTTTGGTCTCATATAGCCTCATCTGGCCTCAAAATCATGCAGCCAAGGATGGCCTTGAACATCTTGTTTTCCTGCCTCTACTTACTCTGTGCTAGGGTAGCAGTTGTGTACCACCATACCAGCTTTATGGGGGACTGGGAATCAAACCTACAGTTTTGTGCATGCAAGACAAACACTCTACCAACTTTGTGACATCCTCAGCCTAATGTTAATGTCTGAGAAACACTTGGATGAACTTACTTAATTCTGATACAACTTCTGAAATTAACCAATAATGGAATAAACATTCAGAGTATTAAATCAGATAAATTTTAATGCAGAATTCTTAGCTACAAGCACTGTGATTGTAGAAGACCTCTCCCCATCCGAACATTCAGCCCTAAATGAAATGTCTCCATCAAATCTCTCCCCCTCAAGGTTCACGGAGCCCCATGGAAGAAGTGGAAAGAGTATAAAGAACCAGAGGGGATGGAAAGCACCAAGAAAACAAGACTCTCTAAATCAACATGGTCAAAGCTCATGTGAACTCACAGAGACTGAAGCAGCGTGCACAGGGCCCACAAGGGTCTGCGTACATATTATGGCTTCCTTCTAAGTGTTTTTATAGGATTCCTGAATGTGCAAACGAGTGGGTCTCTGATTCTGTGCCTTCTCTTGGGCTTTTTTCTTTCTGTTGGTTTGACTTGTCCAGCTCCTGTGTGATTGTTTTTGTTTTATCTTATTATATTTAATTTTGTCATATTTTATTACTATCCCTTAGAAGACTCTTTTTTCTAATCAAAGACAAAAAGGGAGTAGATCCTGATGGAAGGGAAGATGGGGAGGAACTGGGAGGTGTGCAGGGAGGGGAAATCATAATCATGATCTATTATGTGAGGAAAAAAGCTATTTTCAATAAAAAGGAAAACAAAAAAACATAGTAGAAAACCTCTCCATTTACATAAGATATCTCAGACTCCTCATTCTAGAGACAAGAAAATGGGTTCAAAGAAGCAATATGACTATTGCTGAGCTATTAAAATTAAGAAAGTTGGGTTTCTTAAGATTTTCCCCTTTTTTATTTTTATTTGAGACAGGGTCTCATGTGATCCAGGCTGGCCTAAACTGGCTGTGTAGCTGAAGATCTTGAATTTCTGATTCTCCTCACTCCATGTATCACCTGCAATCCCTAATCCAGTGTCCTAATGCTGTCTACACAGGAAGGGGGCTTGCTTCAGAGATTCCCTCATTTCTTCATCCATCCATTCATTCATTCATTCATTCAAACAGTATTTTTGGAAGCCGTTTATGTACCAACACCCTTTATTATAGCTATGCGGTGAATGGGAAAGCTTCTGTGGGGACCAGAGTCAGTCTCACATGTCATTCCTTGGGTGTTGTCCACCTTTATTTTTCAGATAGCATCTCTCACTGGGACCTAGAACCCAACACTTGGGCTAGGCTGGCTGGCCAGTGAGCCCTAGGGATCTACTTGTGCCTTCCCAATGCTGGGATTACAAGTCCACATTCAAGCCTATGCCTGGCTTTCTTTATGGGTTCTGGGGACTAGATGGAGGTTCATGTTTGCATGGCAAGTACTTTACTGATAAAGCAATCTCTTCAACACCATGACAGGCATTGTCTAATGAAAGCTCCTAGATATGTTCCTCCCACAACAGGAGATGTTGACTTTGGCAATGACCTTCCATTCTTCCTGTGTTTCCTTGTAATTTTCCTGACATCTAATCATTAAGTTTTGACTAGACGGAAAGTGATTCCTTACTTCTCACTGAGCATCAATCTTTATTAAGTTGGCCCGTATTTAGCAAAATATTTCCATCATAACTTTCCATTAGATCACAGTAGCTTATATCACAGAGTGATCTATGATAGTCAATGTAAGTGAGGCCCTACAGTGAATATGGGAAAGACTTGTGAAAACCTCCTGGGTCTGTAGTACTTTCCATATGCATAAAAATGTTTGTCAATAATTAACATAAACACATACATGCTTAAAACTCATATTCCACATGTTTCATCTAGGTATTTGTTCTACTCAAGGACACATGCTACATGCTCAGCATTTCAGATTGATATCCAAGTCCATATTAAGTTTGGTTAATGTGGTTTCTTATCACAAAATCTTAGAGTTGGTGCATCTAAAGTACCATGCAGTAATGTTTCAGGGTCAATTAAGCAACATAGACATAAAGTGATAGGCAACAACAGTAATAGCATTACTGCAGGGATAGATGATACCCCAGTGATTAATATTTTAATTATTTTTCTCTGTAATATCTGCATTCCTACTGAGCAATATAACTTGGCCTTGTAATTTTCAAGATAGTGAGATTATTATTCTTAATGTTCTAGGATACATGTGTTTCTTTTTAATTCTATTAAAGCTGCTAATGGTGATGAATTTGAGGGTCATGAGGGAAAGGGTGGTTGCTTCTGTTAGCTCTTACTTGAGCCTCTGAAATGTAACCATTTAGATGGATGAATAATTTGTCTGTGACCAGGCTTAATTTTGTATATCCTGATAATATATCCAAGTGTTATATCTACCAAGTTACCTAAAAAAGCTCTAAAAATAATTGGCTAATTATCTCACATATATAATTTTAGAGTGCATAAATATCAGGATGCCTCTTATTTTGTAGGTTTTTGTTTTGTTCTCAGTTACAGTGATGTTTTGTTTTCTGGGAAAGGAAAAACACTTTCTCAGAAAAATACATGCCCCTCGGGAATATGATCAATTAAAATTATGAAACATATTTAAATTGTTTATTTTCCAAAAAATTCAAGGTTGTTCCCAAATAGTGTTAGGTTTCTTGCCATCTAGGGCTTTGAGTAACATAGCTGTTATCCTCTCACAGATTTGGAATATGGATAGTAGAGCTTGTATCTTCACTGTGAAATATGCTTTGAATTTTGAAAGGTCTAGTACAAAAACAGGTGATATGGTTAAAAATGTCTTAGTAAAATTTCATGTTTAAATAATAATCCAGACATGTTGTGAAGAATGAAATAATCTTAAATCATATTTTTCCTTATTTATAAAATGTAGTTACAAAAACTCACAGAGTTGATATAATGTTTCTGATGTTTCTGTTAGACAACCCTACTCTAAAAGTTTTGACTTTTGTTTTGTTTTGTTTTTTGTTTTTTTGTTTTGCTTTATTTTGTTTTGTTTCGTTTTTCGAGACAGGGTTTCTCTGTGTACCCCTGGCTGTCCTGGATCTCACTCTGTAGACCAGGCTGGCCTCAAACTTACTGAGCTCTGCCTGCCTCTGCCTCCTGAGTGCTGGGATTAAAAGCATTTTTGGCATTTTTTTGTAGCTGGTGATTAACCTATTTTATAGACAAGAAAGCTTAGTACACAGAGACCCTTAGTCACAGACAGGTCGAGTCTGAACTTCTACGCTCTCTATTCCTCTAGAAGCAGGTGTCTAAGGCCTAATACCATGTCTTATGGGCTGAAGGGTTCACCTGAGTCCAATCTCAAGAACACACATGGGAGAATAAGAGAACCTACTCCTGAAAAATTTCCTTTAACTGCAGTGTATACACTGTGTCATGTGCTTGCACACACATGCTTGTGGTATGTGGGCTCACATATACAATCAATCTATCAATATTTTTAAAAAATAAAGAAAGAAAACGGGCTTCTTAGTCTTCAAACGTCAGTTTCTTCCTGTGGAAGCCCTGAGCCCAAGGCCTGATGGGAGGATCCCAGAAAAATCCATGCTCCCACACCTGAAAGAAAAAAAAAAAGAAAAGAAAAGAAAAGAAAGCCCTAAACAGGACTAAACAGCTCTAAGCGAGGGTGGCAATAACCTTTGTTAAATAAAATTCCCTGAGACAGGATGTGTGCATCGTGTGTAAATAAGAGTGAGGGCCAGTTTTTGATGAGTTAATTCTGCAGGAGCGGCAGGGGCTGTCATCATGCTACTCGGCCCCATATTTGCATCAGTGACTGGCACTCTATTAGGATTGGTATCAAGGGGGTGGGATCCTGGTTTCCCTGGATTTGGGCCTTTCACGCATTCTGATTGACAGCTTCTACTTGTAAAGCGGTCACCCGCGCAGCTGTCTCCTGCTCCTGCCCGCCTTTCCACCACAGTCCATGCAATTCTGGTTTCATTCATCGGCCCTCTTGAATAGCAACATCCTCCAGTTGGAGAAAAACCTGCTGTCGCTCTGCCTGGCCTGCATTTGCATGCATGCGCTGTCCTGCCAAGCACTCTGTGGCACCGTGTCTGCCAACTGACAGGCAGCCCATGGATCCCATCCCTGATAAGTTTTCTGGTTCCTCAAATTATCTGTGTTTTACTTTGCTTTCATGCTCAAAGCATAACAAATTTCTTTGATATGTGTCTGTGTGCTGTGGAAAGCCAATGGCATCAATTGAACTGTATCACACCGTGGAAAAGCTGTTTTGCGGAGCCTCAATTGGCCATAAGCTATAAATATCTGCTGTTTCATGATGTCTTTGATTGCTACATAAACTCTGATCATTAAACATTGATCAAAGATGACTGGGGATCAAATGGCCTTACACTGAGATTATATAGACACGCTAGGCAAGGTCAGGACCAGGCTTTCCGAACCTGTAACCTCACTGTGGACAACTGAGGTCCACATTCTTTTCAGGGTCCTTTTAATGAATGACTGGGCTAGAATTTTATGACACTTCTGCTTCTTAGGAAATCTTGTAAAGACTAAATGATGAAAAGTTGGAAGATAATCAATGAATGTCTAAGCAGACAAGAAATACAGACACATAAACACCCAGAGGGGGTTCATAATTTTAAACAACATTTTATTTTCTGTTCTGGTGATAATAAGCAGTAGTTGTTCAATATAGAAAATGTGAAAATTAAAAATAATTGCACAGTCCTAGAAACTATATAGAATTCTATTAGCATCATTATCTGCTGGCATTCCTGTCCTGTTTCACTATGCAGAAGGACTGACTTCAAACACTGGGGCATACTGTCATGAGTCTGTTGTCATTCTGCCCTGGATATTAATATTTATTCTGGGCACTAAAATATTCTTCTATAACACGTGTTGTAGCAACTGTAACGTAAATGCGGTATATCATAATTCATCTAACTTACATTCTATTGTTGGACAAAACAACCTTCTTTTCCCTATCTCTATGAACAGTCTAGTGTGTTTCCCCAAATGAAAAGAATCCAGGTATAAATGGACTGATTCGAATTATGTAAATGATACTAATCTTATAAATGAAACAAAAATTCCTAAGTAATTTACAGTCCATGGGGGATTTTGAAATATTTTTGTTAAGTAAATTCATATCTCAACAACAACAAAACCCAAAAACTTATCTCTCCTAGTTACAATTGATGTCTCTTAATACAGGCTGCCTTCCATTCTTTCACCCCTGTGGACATCGAGTTTATCCAGATGTTTATCTCTAGAGTTAGAACTTTCTCATTCGTGGAAACCCCAGCTCAGGTGCTAGATCACTGGCAAAATTCCAAAGAAGTGATGAGATTTCAAGTGAGCTATAAGATCACAGACTGCGGTGTGCATACCAGAGCAACTGAGTCAACAAAAACTGATTGCTTAGCCCTATTGACAATGGGATAAAGACAATGGCTGCAGTGAAGACAAGGTGGCATGGTGGGTGAGTTGTCGCATCAGAAAAGAAGAGCATTCAACTAGATGCTTCTGAGGTTTTCTCTTCCTCTACAACACTGCGATCTGTGGATATTAGAAATTTCCATCCTCACATAACATCAAAATCAAACGTAGAGTAGATAGAATCGGCTTGTCTTACAAAAATCTACATTTCTGTACGTGAAGTATAAATATGCTGATCAATGGATAGCCCTACTAATACCACACACAATAAATACAGATTAATGGCAAGGTCTGATAGGTGATAGCTACAAAGATACAGCTAGGGATAGAGATGTGAATGTACTTGAATGCATACTTTCCCCCACCTTCCCGGAAAGCTTTCCTTTAAAACTGGGGTAGCCCTGTGACCTATTTCAAATAAAAAATATGGCAGAAGTAATGATGTCCCACACTGATGACTTGAAAAGTCACCAAAGCTCTTCCATTCTAAGAAGCCAGATTTCAGGGAGGAAATCTGAGTCCTCATGACACCATACCAGAAGGAAGCCTGCTCGTGTGCATAGAGAAGTGATAGTCCCATTAAGTACTCACAGAGGAGCTCCAGCAAGTGCTAGCTAGCTACTTTTGTCCTAGACAGTCTGCCATACGTATGAGGCCACTGACTCCTTTCAGCCATCTCATGACTTGGGTAACTTTGGGCAAACAGGTACCTGACTAGCTTACAGAATGACGAGAAGTAGTTATTGCCATTGTAAGTCTCTAACTTGGGGGGCTAGATGATTAGCCAACAGACTACAGCTTTGCATTAATTTCTGGGGGGATTCAGAACAGCATGAGATATAACTTCTTATATTTGCATAATGACTACTACATACATGCATATACTCATTACATGTACATACTCATATATCTATATCCATATTTTGCATGTGTGATGATTCATCCAACTGTAATGGAGCACACTGGGGAAAACTTACATCTGTACCACCTGTTTTTCTTTAACAACTTAGCATGACAGCTATGTACACAACCTTTACAATATATTAGGCCTTAAAGACACTTGAGTATTCTTTAAAATATATGGAGCATGCTACTTAAGTTCTGTGTGAATAACTGACTATTCTATGTGAGGTGCTTGAGTATCCTCGAATTTTTTGTACCCACAGTACAAAGGGGCAAATAATCCCCACTAGTAACAAGGGACAAATATGTATGTGGCTATAGGAATATGTTAATATATGCACTGGCATCACATTGTAAGTATGTAGTGCACAAGAATAACAAAAAAACACGTGGTTTAGCTTATAACAGAATCACACGTAGCTTGTCTTTATTCGTGTAAGGTGTTAATGTGAGTCATTAGAGTCATGAATTAACATGAGAAATTTGGGGATTATTGTTCCTCCACTCAATAGATTCAAATCAACAGATTCACAAATCCACTTTTACTCCAGGCCAGGAAAAACCATATTCCAAAATAATGTGGTTAAATTGAGTAGGATTTGTACTCACCAAGTTCTGAGTGCATAATGTGTGTGATGAGTGTGTCTGAGTTGGCAGTGATGAGCCAGAGCCTGATGGGCTGGTGATCTAAATGAAACCACCAGCTTCTGCCAGGGAGCAGAACAATGGGCAATTCTATCCCTCCAGCCAGCCCTTAGCCTGTCTGTAAAACAGATGTGGTCTCACTTTGACTACAGGCTCACTTCCGCCAAGAGACAAGGGCAAGAATGAGATGTGATCCAATCACGAAATCATTTAACCTATAGCTAAGTGCGTACAGAGCAAGCAAAAAGCCACCACCATAGAGTTCAGACAGGATCCCCACCTTGTTGCTTATGCGGCCCCACGAGGCAGGAGCTATATCTATGGAGGCCGATGAACAACAAAGCCCTTAGATTTCTCACACAGGTCTACCACAATCCAAAGAGAAACCCATTGTAGGAGTGAGAGAATGCCTGTGAATGTAACGAAAAACTCTTTCATGGACATGTAGAGGCAAAACTGTCGATCTCATGACATTGAAGAGTCACCGAGTGGCTATCAGTCTGGATAGGGGAGGCAGGGAGGAAGAAAGATAATGGGTTACTAGTTCCGTTGGTGAGGAGAAACATCTTCTGATGTACTATACCATAGTAAGGTAACTATGGTTAACATCCTTTGCTAGAATAGTTTAAAAATCGGTAGTAGGAAGACTTGAATGGTTGCAACACATGGACACAGCATATGTTTAGGTTGATGCATATGCCAAATACTCTGTACTAACTGATGGTTAGACATTGGATACATGCAATGATTTGTCACACCACACCTATAAATATGTACAATTACTAGATGTGTGTGTGTGTGTGTGTGTGTGTGTGTGTGTGTGTGTGCGCGCGCGCGCGCACATTAGGAATAAAAACCCCTTCCTGAAAGAGGGAATTCCATTCCTTAAGCCCACAACAAATTGAGTCTAAGGTTGTCCCTTAGTGTGCACTTCAGCTAAGGACATTGAACTTTTAACCAAGTGGCAACAACAAAAAGTGAATTGAGAAAGCAGACCCTCCTTCAGGAACTGCCCCCTTACAGATTTGAAGAAAAGAAGAATAGATAGTAGTGTATTATTTCACAGTGTAGAGGGAAAGATCAATAGGTCACAAATTAAGTGGAAAGGATTCAGTTATAACAAACCAGAGCAAAATAGAAAGCCTAGTAAACCCTTCTCAAGTGCGGATGGTGCAAGAATTTTATTTTATTTCATTTTATTTATTTATTTATTTATTTATTTATTTATTTATTTATTGCTTTTTAGAGACAAGGTTTCTCCGTGTAGTTTTGGAGTCTGTCCTGGAACTCTCTCTGTAGACCAGGCTGGCCTCGAACTCACAGAGATCCACCTGCCTCTGCCTCCCAAGTGCTGGAATTAAAGGCATGCACCACCAACTTCTAAAAATAGAATTTCAAATATAATGCATATTGTTAAACCAAAAAAAAGTGGGGGGTGGGGGGACACATTGACTTCAGAGCCAAGTATGGAACGGGAGTTACTGTGGGCTGTAGGAATGGAAAAGTGAGGCTATATTGATCTAAAGACAGAAGGTTTTAGTTAAGAATAATAAGTTCAAAGGACCTACTGTATGCTATGATAATTATAGTTAATTATAATGTATTTGAAACATTGAGGTAACTATGTTTAAACATTTTCAACATCAAGAAAAGATAATTAAGCCTGGTAATACACACACACACACACACACACACACACACACACACACACACACACACGCGTATGTATATGTATATGTATGTGTATATGTATATGTTCTGGCCATTCAACAAGGAACTCTCACACTGAAGACTGTAAACATATATAGTTTGTGAAGTATGAGTGCATATGTGTTCATGTGTGTGGAAGCTGGAGACCAATGTCAGATGTCTTCCTCTATTACTTTCCATCTTATGTTTTGACACAGGGTCCCTCAACTGAACCTAGAGCTCATTGGTTGCATAGACTGAGTGGCCAAGGAGCTTCAAGTTCTCATGCTCATGTAGGAATCACTACTGAACCATATCATTAACTCCAACATATACCATTAGTATTCAGGAACTGAAAATAAATAGAAATGTTTGTATGCTTCCGTGTGAGCTCGTGTGTGTTCATGCATGAGTGGGTATGCACACATGTTGTATATGTGTGTGTGTGGATGTCAGAGGGCAACATCAGGCATCATTCCCACACTGCCTTCTACCATTCTGTCATATGTAGAGTCTCTCATTGGCCGGGAACTTCACCAGGAAGGCTAAATAACTAGCTAGGCAAATAACTCCAGGGATCCACCTGTTTCCTT
This sequence comes from Peromyscus californicus insignis, assembly GCF_007827085.1. NCBI lineage: Eukaryota > Metazoa > Chordata > Mammalia > Rodentia > Cricetidae > Peromyscus > Peromyscus californicus. The sequence goes on along the minus strand of NW_026294562.1, from coordinate 131,673,877 downwards.
CTGTTTACCCACCACTGAAATCACAAGTGTGTGCCACCCTGCTAGGCTTTTTACATGAATTCCAGGGAATCAAACTTAGATCCTCACACCTGCAGGGCAAGTACTGTCCTTACCAAGCCATCTCCACAGCCCAGATAAAAGTGTCTCAAAGAACTGTGAATATGATTGTTCAATGTTGCTGCCCAGCAGAGCAGTCAGTGGCTTTAAGTAGCAGTTACTATTGTCCACATCTCTCTATGTGTCTGAGAGTCAGCCGATGGAGGGTGAACTCCCCTGGGATTTCTTCCCTTCCATATCTCCCTTCCTTCTCTTGAAGCCTGTGGATGTCCTGCTCAGCCATTGTGATAGACAAGGCACTAGAAGGTAAACAGGTAAGAGCTGCCAGTGGGACGTGGTGGAGCACAGCTGGCGATCTCAGCTCTCAGGGGACAGCAGTGAGGGCCATGAGTTTCAGATCACTCTGGGAGCATCAACTCCAACTCAATATTGATTTCCTAGGAGGATATGTTCAAAATTATTAACTTATCACAACCAACTCACAAACCAGGGTGCGTGTGACTTACAGTGTGACTTTTCATGCACAAAATTACAACAAAATCACCAGAAACACCAACAGCAGTTAATTTCTGAAGTATTAGAAAGTTGATTTTTCTTTAACTTGCACCTTGCTGTATTTTCCACATTTGCTAAGATATTCCTGTAAGGCTTGAGTAGACACCAAGGGTCACACTTTGATTTTTAATTATTTACACAAATGTTAGCTGGATTAATTTTTGTTGGGGTAACAGTCTGACTTGCGTAATGACTTCAAAACTCGTTTTTCAAAGCAGTTGGGTTAATAAAGTTTGGCTTCAGACCACGGATTTCACTATATTTTAAATACAGAAACTTGATTTTTATCTGTGATTCCATTAGCAGAAGTGTGAAGAATTAATTAGCTTTGACCAAACTCTTAAGAGACTGGTTTATAAGCCAGAAGCCAAATACACTAAAGTACAACTACCTAGGATCTTGTCCATGGGAGTGGAAGACACACCTCTGGTGGGGGGTCCATGAAGAAATGTACTTTGATGTTAGTTAGAATTAAGTACCACTGCATGTGCAGAAACCCCAGTTAATCGTACCGTAAAGCCAGGGGCTTTGTTCTCCTACACACATCCAATGTACTGCATTCCATTATGGCTACTCTACAAAGTCCCAAGGGTTTCATTCGGGCTTACTGATTTGCCACAAAGCCTAAGACTTGTGCCAACCTGGTTCTATAGCTGTCACCTGCCTTGTATTTCAAAGGACGCAATTCTGTTTTCAAGGGCACTTTTGTTTTTGTGTTTGATTTTTGAGACAGGGCCATTCTACATACGCACAGAGATCTACCTGCCTCTGCCTCTCCAGTGCTGGGATTAATAGCATGTGCCACAACACCTGGTTCAAGAGCACTTTCAAAGTGTCTGTATATCATTTGCTTATCTCCTATGTTAAATACTTTTCTGTAGCTGTAGTAAAGTTCTTTGACTAAGAGCAACTTGAGAAAGAAAGATTTTTAACGTATGGTTCCGAAGGGACAGGGTACGTCAAAGCAGGTAGGCATGTTACAATGGCAGGAACGGGAGTTGGCTGAATACATTTAATCCACACACAGAAAGCGCAGAGAGAGAACAGGAGTGGGGTAAGGTTGTCAATCCTCATAGCTCATTCCAAGTGATGTGTTTCCTCCAGCAAAGCTCCTGGTCAAAAATGATTACACATGCAAAATAGGACAGATTCAGATGGAAAAAAAAAACTCTAAATGGTTTATATTATATCTAAAAAGATACATAGGCTTGAAAGAAAAAGAAAAAGGAAAATATAGTCATAAAAATAAAATAAAGTCTTAAAAATAAAATAATATATAAAAATATAATAAGACACTTAAAGATGGAAATAAAACAGAGAGTCTGGACTACGTTGTCTTTGGAATTTTTAATTGGAGAGAGACATTTGATTGCAAAGGCTATTGAGTTAAATATATATATTTATGTCTAAGGATGTTGCTTTGGAAAAGAGGTTCTACTTTTGTTTCCACAGAAGATGAGAAACTATGGATTCCTTCCAGGTTAATGGCTCCATTAAGTAAGACCCCCTGAGAGGTCTCCAGATGATCCAACATCCAGAACAGTTTCAAGGCAACTGGCTGAGATCATCCAGCCTCACAGACTACTCCAGTCAGGACAGATTAACAGTACCCCCAACCATCAGGAAGTATCCTAGAATACTATACCCACATTCCCCCAAAAAAATGGATTATGGATGCTTGTCTTTGTTTAGGAGGTTGGTTACAAATTGTTATTGGCCATAGTCAATCTCTTTTTAAAAGAAAAAAGAGGGATATGATATAGAAATGATAGGACAAAAGGGTAGATTATTAAATCTAATTTAGTACAAAAAACCAAAATTATTAATTTTACATATTTTACATTACTATGGATTTTGGTTTATTGATACAAATTTAAAGTTAATTTTTATACTTTATATGTATTTCTACTCTTGTTTAAGGTATTATGTTTATGCAACTCATTTAAAATTATAATATATAATTAAATACACATCAATTAGTCATCTATGATAGTCAAACTTATAATTATGTTAGTTAAGTTTTCTAAATGTACATAGATATATCTCAGTTAGGTAGGTAATCTTCAAAAACTTCAAAGACCTACAGAATATGGCATTTAAAATGTTTTAAGAACTTAGACTTCCTGGACAATGAGACACGATTGCTCCTGGCAGCACTGATGTACTTCCAAGAGAATGTTGGGTTTCTAAGGCACTGTTTGGAAGATTCTCTTCTTCTTGGCACAAAATGTTCTGCTGGGCTAAGAACTGCCCTTGCCTAGACTGATTACAGTATGCATGCTGTCCTTTCCAGCAAGATATAAGAAAAAATGACTACTGAACCTTGCCAAGACAGGGTAAAATGGTCTTTCAAAACTCTTGCTTCTGAAAATGATCTGTCAGATATTCGAGACCTGTAGCCAAAAGGCTGAGAATCTTTAGGTGACTGTCCAGGCTGTCAGCTGCCTCTGTCTATTCTCCCAATTTCTCAGAAATTGCTTGCTTGCACGTCCTGTTTTCTCAGGTAATATTATTTTCCTTCTCAGGTCTTTGATGGGGTTGACGACTAAATAGTTACAGTTATAATCTTCTCATATCTTCTCTAAGAACATTTCAGATACTAACATTAGATTCTTTAGGATAGGACAGCTATTGGAGTAATCTCTGTAACATGCCATTTACCTGTGTTCTGGACATCTCTGGAATTTGGTATGTGTCTCTTGTTTGATGTTGTTCTTGCTAGTTGTATTTCTATCTTTGTTTATATTATTACCTTTTCCCTCTCCTGGACAATACTTGATAATAATTCCTATTGTTTATAGTTTTGTATTAGGTTAGAACTTTCTTATTAAGACAAAGGGGGAGATGTAGTGGATATCTGTCTACCTATGACCTTGAAGCATAGCCCCTAGAGAGGTAGTGGATATCTGTTCTACCTCCCTATTACCTTGAAGTACCTGCAGCTGGGGCGTGGCCTGGGAGCTACCCTTAAGACCTGAGACACACTTACGCTGGTCTCTTCTCTCCCACATGGGCTTGGATGGTGCAAACTGACTCAGGCAGCCGGAGCAGTGGAGGACATTATCTCAGCCTTCCAGGACCCTGCAATGACTCTCCTATCCTGTTTAGTGAGTTTTCTTTCCTAATAAAATTCCTTTACCCTTTAAGCATACTCCAGTGGACTTCTTGCTATACCAACCCCTAAAGATTCCATAATCTCTCCAAAGAGCACTACCAACTGAGGGTTGAATATTCAGATAATGATCCACCACATATTTAAATGACCCAAAATCAGTAGAACAGATATATCCAACTGCAATGGGGGCTGAACATGAAATTTTTATTCCAGGTGCCATGTGTCCTTCACTTGGGGTCAGGGGAAAGCAGATATTGGATGAGTAGTGAGGTACTATGTGTGGTAAGGAAAACAGACAGGCAATATGAAACCAAAGTGATGGTAGGGTATTCACATTAAATTGGTTCAACTCTCTCCAAACATTAAGGACAAATTCATCCAACAGAAAATACATGTAGAGTTTAACAATGTCCCTTCTCTTAGTCAGTGCAGAGATAACTCTCACAGCGAATGCTTTTGTCTACTTTCCCTATTGTTGACAAGAAACTTCTATCAGTAAAACTTCACCTGCTGACATGGTATAATCCCCAAATGATAACTCATCTGATATAGGTTTTATTTGGTGCAACTTTGTACAAATTCAATATAAGAAGCCTCCTCATTCTAGCAAGTAAGTCCCTTTGAAATTATAGTGCAGATTGGGTTAAAGCCCTCCTGGAAGTAGCATATTTCAACTCGGGACACAGAATGGTCTGGGCATGTGGAACTACAAGGTGCAGAGGGCAGGATTCAGCCAACATTTGAGACCTGCTGTTCCCTGATTAGCTTCACACAGGAATTTTTCACTCTGCCACATTTGCTAGACCTGAGTATTTTTCTGAAGTAACTTGACTTGAGGCTTTCTTTCTGTCATGTCTCTGAACAAATACACTTGGTTTCATAACTATCAGAGCCAGTTGAGGCTGTTGATCTCTACAAACTTCTTACATGTGATCTCTGAGGCTCTATAAATCAGGCCAGGCCTGATAGACCAGTCCAGTCAACTGATTTTCTACAGGACTCCTTTAGATTCCAAGCTCAGATAAACAGCCAAAAGTACTAAGATGATACCAACCCAAGATACCCATGTTAGTCAGTTTTCCATCACTATGACAAAACCTGAGATAATCACCCTGAGTAAGAAGAAAGTTCCTTTCAGCTCACGGTTTCAAAACTTTCCGGCTTATATTATAGCATGGCTTAAGTTTGGAGCAGAGGTGATTTTTTGACGTCATGGTGAGCAGGAGATACGGACAGAAGAAGGAGCTGATGTTTCATTATCTCTTTTAAGGGCATTGTCCTAATGATTCAACTCTCTTGGGTTGGTCCCCACCTCTTTTTTTTTTTTTTTTTTTTTTTTTTTTTTTTTTTTTTTTTGGTTTTTCAAGACAGAGTTTCTCTGTGTAGCTTTGCGCCTTTCCTGGAACTCACTTGGTAGCCCAGGCTGGCCTTGAACTCACAGAGATCCGCCTGCCTCTGCCTCCCGAGTGCTGGGATTAAAGGCGTGCGCCACCACCGCCCGGCCTGGTCCCCATCTCTTAAAGATACTACCACATTGCACAGACTGGGAGTAAGCCTCTGCACGTGAACATTTGGGGAAATATTTTTCCAAATCAGGACGACCTGTATCTATGAAGATTACAGAACTAAAATCCACTGATGGGATTATCAGATCAGTGAAAAGAAAGTGATGAGGCAGACAGAACAGAGGAGAAATGACTAGAGTTAACCACTGAAGAAAGACAGAAGATGTGGGTATGTGCACTGATTAGACCTGAGAGTTGCACACAAAACTGTCCCTTACAGCCACTGACTTCAAGTAATGCTTAAAGAAGCTGAGGATGCTCACCTCCAGGGGAAACTCATGTACCAACAAGTTTTATAAAAGGTATATGGATAATGGTGTGCTTATCCACTACTCTGCCAAGGTGGAGACAGATTTGGAAGACATTGTAGTCTTTGCTATAGAGTCGAGACTGTCTTGAATTGACATTCTGTGCATCCAGGATCCTATAGTGCTGGTTACATCACCCTCCTTTTTCTCTGCCTTTGCCTCTTACCCACCCTACTACCTGCTTGAGTCATATAATCAATTTATAAGAAAATAAAGCCCTACTGATCTAGTACAGAGGTAAGCTTAGCCGACTTCTGAAGGGACATTTTCTATAGTAGTACTTGGCACTTACTAATGCCCATGAATGTGCAAATGGTTTGTATATATTAAGTGGGTATTTCTCTGAATAAATTTAAAATTAGTGTGCACAGATTCCAATAAATAATGAATTCTCATCCCACAGAGTAGCAATGCCTACCTTTCTGATCTCCTGATTTGACACTGCCTACACCAGCTTGGTGGGAAACCTTTTATGTCCCTGCAGAGTTTTTGTGTGAACAAAATGTCTATAAAATTGTGTGTGGGTGTAGGTGTCTGCAAGGTGTTAAGAAGATTTTTATAGAGAAAAAAATTCATCACCTCCAATTCCAGGCAACCAGTGTCAAAGAAAAGTGTGGTTTGTTCCAAAAAGTAGTCAACAAGTAAGTTTTTATAAATCTAGTAAAATTTAAATACAATATAAACCTGAAAGTCCAAATGTCCCTACTGTGATGAGTCCTAGGGCAGAATGTGGTACCTTAAACAGAACATCGGCTTTTTCACCTTTGACCTGACAAAAGTATGCAGATCCAGGTTCCTACCCTACTTTGGGAGTCACTGGGGCCTCAGAGGGCTCTGGGTAACAGAAGAGAGGGTCCTGGCTCATGTGTTCACATAAGGAGATGTTTGACAATGGCAACTCCATCAGCATAGTTTCTTCCTCACACAATTCCACAAGTGTGCATGGTGGGGTAGCTATCCTCTTTGGCAGTCACTATAGCAAATCACTTCCCTTCCATCTTGTCCAACTCTCCCTACAGATGTCACTTTCATCTAAATAGTAGAAATTGGGTCACTCCTGGGAACAAAGTCTATAGTTTCCCCTGAAGAAAAGGAAGAGAGAAAAGGGCACCCATCTCTTTGTTTTAACGTCAAGATCCAAAAGTGTTTCTTTCATATCCATTGACTGTGCCTAACCATCAAAGAGGCCAAGAACTCTCAGCTCCAATGGGAACTCCAGTGGCAGCCAGTCATTATTTCTGTAAAAAGAAAAAAAAAGTGTATGGCTGGTTTTGTAACTATCTAATAATACACCAAAATAGAGACAGGCTAAAAACTGCAGTGTAGTCTTGGTTGTAGAAGTGAGGCAAATTTCTGTCTTTTATACATACAGCTGCCTGCCATGACTGCTATCTTGGCTAGTGGCTGTGTGGCCCAAAAACTGATGATACTCCTTGTTCTTAATAATATTCTCTGCAATAGCCTCCATTTAATTGCGGTTGACGACTTCAGAAAAGTAGACATTGTTAAAAACTCTGAAGCTGTTTCCAGTTTTTGCAATTTTTTAGCCTTTTGTAGGAACAATCTTGCCATTAAGATTCTGAAAATGAAATCAACATTCTCGTTGGTTTTATTCCATTTGCGTTCATTAGAGAGTTGTCTAGCAAGCTAAAGGGCACTAATGTATTCTCTTCACTCCGAATACATCAAAGAAAGAATGAAAAGATCCTATGAGTAAAGTTTTCAAAGCTTTTTCTTTCTTTTTCCTTTTTTTAAAAAACTGACTAATGGAAATGACTACAGGTAGTCCATACGTTACCCCTTTATTTATTTTTTTAAGGAAAAACCATTTGATGTGTTGTAAAGAGTAACTTTTCAACTTCCAAGTACTTTAACTCCAGATGCTTCTGCAAGGTGATGCTCCAGGTTACCACTTTTAAGGCAGGAAGTCCTTACAAGGATGTGCGAACTGCCTCAGTGCTAGGCAAAGGGACTTTGCTGAGCCTCTGCTGAGAATGTGTGCTGATGTTCTTAGCAGTCAGCACTAGTCACTGTGACTATTTACGCTTTCACCTTTTTAACGTGTGGTTGGTCTTTAAGCCTGGCTGTTTGGGAATTTCTGGAAAGAATTCCTTATCCTGTTATCTTATAGCCTGACAAGATGGGAATCCACTGTGGTCTTTGCCATGAAGTCAAGAATAACTCTTCTGTTACTTTCCTCTGAGATCCACTTCCAGGACAGAAGATCAGTAGACTGCAGCTTCACAGACAGATTTATGTTCATAAAGACTTTCTGCTGTTTGTCAAGCCCTGGCATTTGCCCCTTCCCTCTGTGATGCATTTAAACGTTGCCCATCAGTTATTCGGTTTTCAGTACCTGTTGTCATCCTAGGAACCACTGAAAGGTTGAGGGGTCACATGGAGATGGGTGACCCAAGGTGACTCCACCCACTGGAGCTATGTACACTTCAGACCTCATATATGTCATGCACCACATCCACAAAGTCCTTAAGAAGTCATTTCTGCATGGCCCTGGTGCTTCTTTGACCTTTCTCCCATTTCTTCTGGTCCAATCTGTGTTCTGATGCTGACAGATAAAGGGTCCAAAGGAAAGATTTATGTTAATTTGTCATGACAAACTAGCATTAATCCCACTTTACACAATACCATTTTTATCTCACGTGCTGTAAGTCGGATGTCCACATGGAGATGTCTCTCAGGCAAAAATTAAGTGGGTGGGCACTGAGGAAGAATTTCTGAAACTCAGTTTCCAGTGCGCCACTCCCTGCAGCTGGAAGACAGGTCCTCATTCCACTGCTTGCCATTGGCTGAGGACTGAAACATGTGTCTGGTTCCTGAGTGTACAATCCTTCCTTTCCAAGTCAGCCATAACCTCCCACTTGGAATATTTCTCACACCTCACTATGATGCAGCTTTCTGTCTCCAGCGGTGAAAGGAAGGTCTCTTATTTCACAGGATCGTGTAGTGTTTTTGAGGACATCTAGAGAATTCAGGATAATCTTCTTATTTTAATTACATTTGTCAAGTCTCCTGGGACAGCTACTGTAGGAAATTCAGAGACTCCGAGAATAGAAATATTGATCTTTCCAGCACCATTCTGCTTACCTCTTCTAGGTTTGACTACAATAATAGGGCACAGCATTCCCCTAAAAGCTCGGAAGTTACATCATGGCACAACCTGAGTTACGGGACAGAGTGATGATAACAGGGTGTCTCCTCGAAGTTTGGAGCAAGAGGAGATCCAGAGTGAACAGGAAGGTTTGTTTATTGAACACTTGATTAATTAGTGTCGGGAAATGGGCACAACAGTGGCTGGAGAATGTCAGCTCTGTTTTAGGATAGGCAAAAACCTAGGTCTTATTTGGGGTTTTTTTGGTCTTTTGTATGTTTATTAATACGATTAGTTAGCTTCCAAATTAACAACTATTTGTTATTAACCTATTCATTTACTTACAAATGATCAAATTAGCTGCCATAAGTAATATATATATATGTGTGTGTGTGTGTGTGTGTGTGTGTGTGTGTGTGTGTGTGTGTGTGTATGCTGAAACTACAATATATACAGATAAACTTCTTTGGCAATATACATCTGTCAATGAAACCTTAAATATTAGATGGTCATTAATACACTTACAATGCTCAGACTTTGGAACAGGTTGATCATGGCATTATTATGACCTGGAAGCTACAAGCTAACAACAGGACAGAAAACAAGTCAGGAAAAACTTTTCATTCTGCTTAAATAGAAAAGCAAATGGACATGATTGTTTTTGATATGACTAAGCAATTTTCTAAAATGTGCCTCAAATACATAGCTACAAATCTTACTTTCTCTCATAATTGGATCTACATCACTGTTTCCATGCTGTCTCAGGCTCAGGGCCAACTTCAGTTTCAAGGCAATCAGAAGGCAAACCCTGTTTGTCATAAGCCCTGGTTGTGACACCCATAGACGTCAAAATCAATGCAAAGTACTAAATCTGTCTGTTTGAAGCTCTGCTCTGTTGCTCTCTTCCTACCTTGGGGACAGGCTGCCTTGCATGTAGCTCTGTAGCAGAAAACTTACCGTGTCACCCTCTCTGGAGCCAAGCACCTGGTACACCCTCTTCATGACTTCTGATAACTGAAAGGTAGGCATCTAAACAAAGCTGGGCCCAAACTGAGGCTGTTACATAGCTGTTACAGAGTTTAAGGAAACTTCATGCAAAAGCAGTGGTGTGACCAAGCTGGCCCTTGCTCTATCAAAAGACTGGACAGCAAAACTGATGGACAGTTGTTTTTGCTGCGCTGATTGTTCCTGCCTGCTTTCCAAAGCCTACTCTGCCATCCACAGATGCAGAAGCTTCCTGCTATCATGCCCACACAACTACTTCCTGCTTTCCTTGCCAAATTTGTATATATTCATAGTCAAAGCCCTACCTTATGCACCATTTGTTGTCCAGTCTCTTTCTACTTGACTCCTAAACTGTCTGAGACGTGTAAACAAATTAAGAGTCCAAAACAGCCTTTAAAATACACTGTGATATCTGGTTTCCCTTCAGACCATCTAAGTATTTTGCCTTTTAAAAAGTTGTGAATTGAAGCTGGAGAGATAGCTCAGTGATTACAAGCCCACAGATGCTCTTCTAGAGGACTGGAATTCAGCTCCCAGGCCACAATAAAGGGCTCTCAATTGCCTATAACTCCAGCTTTGGGAAATCTCTTCTGACCTCCATAGGCACTCTCACACACATGAACACAAGCACATTGACACACATATACATGTAATTCTTCAAAGTAAATATTTTTTTTTTTTAATTTTTTTTTGGTTTTTTTTCGAGACAGGGTTTCTCTGTGTAGCTTTGCGCCTCTCCTGGAACTCACTTGGTAGCCCAGGCTGGCCTCGAACTCACAGAGATCCGCCTGGCTCTGCCTCCCGAGTGCTGGGATTAAAGGCGTGCGCCACCACCGCCCGGCGTAAATATTTTTAAAGGCTTTGAATTACACAGAAGCCCTAAGGAGCTAGCAGTAATCACTTTCCTGTGGCACCTAATAGTCACTGGTAAGAAAGATAAAGACAATTGTAACCAAACAAGAACGCTGGGGCATAACAACTCATCTGCAAATACCACCAGCAAGACAGAAAACCACACACACACACACACACACACACACACACACACACACACACACACACACAAAGTGAAAACAGTCAAGCCAAAAGTTCTGGGAAACAATGTTTGAGGATCAACAGACCTATCAGGCAAAGCAAATTGGCATTTTTGCAAATAAAAGATGGTCCTAAATCCCTTATATTGCACCATTTTGGTTTTTCTGTTTGCAACCCTTTGTGGTTGTTTGTTTTTAAGCACTGATACGTGCATTAATAAAGGTACTATTGAAAGGGTTAAAGATTCATTTCAGATACTGGTCAGTGTCATTCTGATGGGGGAGACAGATGATAAATAATAGATAAATGATAGGTAAATACAAAGGTAGATAGACAGATGCACGATAGATTTATGATTGAAAGATAATAGATGATTGGTAGAGAAATAGACAGATAACTGGGTGATAATTGATTTAGCAATGCTTTAAAAACTCAGGTGAATTTAGTCTTAGAAAATGAAAATGTGGTATAAAAATGAATCTGAATATTCTGGTAAAAGAAGGGCCACTTTTTCCTCTTCTTTTCTTCCACAATCAGGGATACTAAGTCAGTGCTGTCAAAATGAAAATTAAAAATCTTCACGACTTTTCTGTGTCCAGACTGTTTTAGGCTGGGAACATCCTCCCTTGATTCTCCTTAGAGGAGAAAAATGCAATCATGCAGCCTGTGCTCCAGTCTACAACCCAGAGGTACAGGGCCATGATACTTCCATAATACTTGAAGCTAATATCTCCTGGGTTACAATAACCTGTGGGTTTGTGGATGCAGTTCATCACTGCTGCATAAATAATCTGTATTATCAACAACCCCTCGTATCATGCTTGCCAAATTCCCGTTCTGCGCTGTAGACCATGAGGTTGCCTTTGTCCCCAGTTTTACCACTCTTTCTCTTGGTTTATGATTTCCCAATGGTTATTAAGCAGCACTTACTTTTTTCTTTTATTATATTTTTACTAAATTTTTTCATGCAATATATTTTGAGCATATTTTCCCTTCCTCAAACTGAACTATGGGTATAGCACTATGTCTTTAGGAGTCATTCTACTACTACATTCCTTTAGCAGAATAATAGCATTAGTTTTTCCCCTAAGCATGCCACCCACCTAGTTTCAGATTCTTAGCCACATTATCAGTGTCAGATATGTTTCATCTCGTGGAGTAAGCCTCAAATCCGATCAAATAGTGATTGGCTGCTACCATAACATTTGTACCATTATTGCACCAGTACATCTTAGTCTATCTTGCAAAAAGGGCATTGTTAAAGGTTTCAGAGTTTGTATCTAGGTGCTATTGATGATTACCTTTTTCCTCCTGTAGTGGGCAGAGTACCTTCCAGCTAGTCAGGAGGGGTGGAGCTTCTAGTTAGGCACCAGCTTGACTTCTCCATGTTTGATGATATAAATAGCTGTTGTCTTCAGCAATGGGGATTTACCATCATACTGTGGGGAGAACCAATAGTCTTGGCAATAGTGTACGATGGTTGGGGGGGGGGTTCCAATGAGGCCCCTTTGGTCAACAACTTAACAAGATGTAACCCATTCCTGGCACTGGAGTTTTCACTTGGTATCATGAGATATCTGGTTGGGAGATTGTCTGCGCTGTTATTTGTTGACTTCATTTAGATCCCTTTCATGGATGTGTATGTTTCTGGAAGCTTCTATAGTAGTAGACTTCCATGCTTTTCAAATGCCTTTTAGAGTTAGTTGTCTCTCCCAGCATCCCCTCATTTACCCTTTTATCTCATCACCCTCCCCATTTAATTCTTCTATTCTAGTCTTCTCTTTATCTCTCCATGAAACTATATTCTATTTCCCCTTTCTTGAGAGATCCTCTCCTCCACCCTGGTCCTTTACTAGGTACCTAATCTCTGTGGTTATTCGAATTGTAGCACACATTTTAAAGGTTTAGAAGCTAGTTCCACATTTAAGAGAAAACATACAATATTTTTCTTTTAAGGTCCGGGTTACTTCACCCACGATGATTTTTTTTTCTACCTCTATCCATTTATTTGTGAATTTAATTTTTAGCAGCTAAATGATATTCCACGTTTGAATGTACAACATTGTCATTACTCACTCATCAGTTAATGGACATCCAGCCTGTTTCCAATTTATGGCTATAGTGAAAAAACCAGCAATGAACCTGAATAAGCAAGTATCTCTGTATTGGGATGCCAAGTCCCTTGGGTATATGCCCGAGAGTAGTATAGTTTGAAGTAGATCAATTCCTAGCTTCCTAACTAATGCAGGCATAAATACTTAATCCTTGAAGAGTGATGATGCTGGTAGTCCAAGCCATATTGGTCTAGACTTGGGTGAGAATGTGTTGTTTTAAGACTCCTACATCCAGCCAGAGAATGAAGAGTGACAGAATCACAAAAGATATATCATGCAGTATCTTGTGGGCTATGGCAATTCTTATCTCCATCTTGAGCACAAGAGAACAACAATGAAACATTTGGAGCTAGAGGATGGTATGATATAATTTATATTTTTATTGCTGTAACTCTACTATGAGAAGCAGATTACATGAACAAAGAATAGATGCCAGAACCTGTGGACTGATGTGCTGATTGCAGAGATGAAGACATGTAATCAGATTCCAGAGATGCTTCAGAGGTGAAGTTAACAGCGTGGTTATGATTTGAAGATGGGAAATTGAAAGAGTAGTTGTCAAGGATGACTTCCAGCTATTTGGATTGAGCAAGGCACTAGAAGGGTTACAATGCATCATATATTGAAGAAGGCGAGTTTTGTTTAGCTTTGTTTTATGTGAGGGACATATTATAAATTATATTTTGAATGTGTTGACTTCTAAGTATCTTGGGACACACCCAGGTCAAGATGGAATGCAAGATGTTAGTCACAACCAGTCTGTAGCAATAGAAGTGGTGATAACACTGGAATGCTCATGGGAAATGTGAGGCTGCTGGTTGTCCTGCAGGGTTCATTCTCTTTACTCTGTTGTGTAACAAAGTACAATGTACAGCCCCAAATTCCTCCTTTCTCACCTAATGCTGAGGAGAATTTACATACCCTTTGCATCAGGATTGACCATTTTAGCCAGTGTAGCATTAATAAATATGCTTTCAGCAAGGGTTTAAGATGTTGCAACAGTCAGGCTCACCCCTTATATTGTTGTGGCAATTATGATGCCACCACACAATGAACCCTAAAGAAGCTTTCTAGAGGGAGAAAACTTATGTGCAAGTAGGTAAACCCAACACCCTACTTGTCAATTAACCCAGAAATGTGTGAAGATATTTAGCTGCTGACCACATCACATAAGTATTCCCTACCTAGTAAAGCCTATCATGCTAAACGAAAGAAAATAATGACCAAGGTGACAGATCATTGTGTTCTAAATGAAATGGATACCATTAGAATCACTCAATTTGGGAATTATTTGTTTCACAGAAAAGCTAAGTAATATAATCAATGGTTTTCAGATAGGCTTTTTTTTCTGACTCCCTTGCAGCTAAATCTGACTTATAACCATATTTTCATGTTTTGGTCGTAAAGATAAGAATGTTGAAGAATCTGGGTGATTTTTTTGATGTTAGAAGAACCTTCTGCTTCATCACTTCTCTTCCTTTGACTCCTTTTTCTGTCATTGTGAGAAGAAGAACTCCAGTCATCACCCTGGATCACAAGACCAGGGAAAAATTCCAGGAAGGCAACATTGAGAATAAGCCTATTCCTGTGAAGATTTTATGGAGCAGAATCCCACATAACCTCTAGAGTGTCATCTTTTATATGAGAAAGAAACTCTATCTTGCATAAGGCATTGTTGCTAGGACCCCATTTACCTACAAGTGAACTACCAGTCTATTCCTTTTATTTCCTGAGACAGCATCTCTTAGCATAGCCCTGGATGTCCTAGAACTTACTATGTCACTATGTAGACCACGCTAGCCTCAAATCCCTAAAGATCCTCCTGACTCTACAAACCTAAATGCCTGTCATCAAAGCATTAGACACATGAAGCTCGATATACACCAGTCCTTGACCTTGAACTTGAGTTTTCCAAATTTTTCCATCTTTTGTTCTTGTAGTTATAGGTCTCTGTGACCAGCCCCTGGCTGATCTCATCTGAAATATTTTCCTTGCTCTAAATAACAGTAGGTGTCTGATTATCTAGAAGGTCTTTAATTGTACAAACCAATTTATTGTTTATTAAGCTGTCTCATTTCACTCAGCTATCAACAATGTTATGGCCACCCCAAGCATCTTAGCTTCAGACAGTCACTGGTGCAAAACCTTACAGGGTACAAGGAGACACAGGCACAACTGTATGAAATCAAATGGCTTTGAACATATACCACTAATATTATATGCATTGCTATGTTACCATATAAGGGATTGTTATTGCTTTCGCACACATTCACTATAGAGTAGCATCTTTATTTTATAAATTATTAAATCAAATCAGTAGACAGCAAGATTCATTTTAATGAAATTTTTAAAAGGGATAGAGCAGAGTATAAACAATCATTGCACGCAGTATGTTTGATTTTCTACTCTGGAATTTTTTCATTAATTCATATAATACATATAATCTTCAGGTCAATGTCTTTTTATTTACTGTAGACAATAATTTGAAGGGAAAACAGAGCTTTAGAGAACATTTATCATTGTCCTCTACTTGTTACCTATCCCTTTCCTCCAGTTAACATCTTCCCTAATTTCCATGGAAGAACCACCATCCCTCCTTCTTAATATGTGGAGGTGTGCCTATAGCTTGGGCCCAGACAAGTAGTTTATTACACCAGTAGAGCCAAAGAATTGGCCCAGGAAGGAAGATAGGAAGTTGCTCAGCCTTTTAAGTAAAAGGGTACATTGCTTTCCAAGGATTTGTAAGGCTGGAAAATGGAGTCTTTCTCTGCTTTTGCTTTGCCCTTTCCAGAGGCTGATGAATCTGTGGCGACTGTTGGCATCATCATTAGGATACCAAGGCACAGTCTGTTTATGTTATGGCCAACCCAGAAAAAAAATAGAAGAGGCCATTGCAGCCATCAAATGATCACCTGTATCCAGGCTTGCCTGAGACATATTGTGACATTTTAGCCATATCTAATACCCACAAACTCCTTTTGTTTCTGATCCAGTTTGACATGGATTTGTGTTGCTTATGGTTAAAAGATATCACTACTGCATTGTCTCCATGGAGAATATAATTCAGACATTATTTTGAGATAGAGAGAAAAAGAAGTTTAATGAAATTAAATAATGTCACCAGCATTATACCATAACAGAATCTGAACTGGGTCTTTTCAACCTTCCAGCAATGCTGATGCTCCTCCATACACAGGTCTGACATAGCAAGAGCATTCATGGGCATCTTTGGTCTTCATGACTGAAGCAGGAACAAGTATTTCTTGCTCCTTTTAGCATCATTCAGCCTTGTGAAACAACCCAGGTACCCAATAAACAGATGCCAAGCTTTGATGCCCCCAGGAGCTGGAAGCCTCTTAATGAGGCTGGATCCATAGGCTTTTATAGAGAACTTAGTCAGAATGAGAAACAAACCCATACCTCTGGTCATTTGATTCTTTCTCTTCTTGAATCTTTATCTCCTTGTATCTTTTCTTGCTCTAAAGCTGTATTTTTGAATGGCCAAGCAATTATCATCATCCCTAAAAGATTTACTTTTCTATTATTATTAAGTTTTTATTACTTAAAACAATTTTTCTTTTTATTATATTTTTATTTTTAAAGACAAATTTTGAATTTATATATATTTTGATGGTATTCTTCCCCACCCTCAACTCCTTTCAGATCCTCTCCCCTTCCCTACTCACCCAACTTTAAGTTCTTTCTTGAAGAACAAACAAAAATCCAATACAAAAACAAACCCCCCAAAACCAAGAAAACAAAATAAAACAATATCCCAAAAGGAAAACAAAAACAGAAAGAAAAGAAGTCAGACTCTAACCAAATAAAAGCACACAAAAAAGGCTGTGGAGTTCTTTGTATGTTGAACATGAGGCCTGTCCTGGAGTAGTTGAGATACCCAGTGTTACTCTATTGTTGAAAACTGATTTTTCCTCTCCTGGCAGGTATAAGTGGCCATTTAGTTGTCAACCTTTACCCTAGTAGCTAGGTTTCTTTCATTCACTCATTCATTTTTTAATATAACAAAATATAATAAGATAAAACAAAAAACAATCACATCAGAGTTGGGGAAGACAAAGCAAAAAAAGGAAAAGAGCCCAAGAGAAGGCACAAGAACACTTACTCACACACTCTGGAATCTCATAAAAACACTAAACTGGCAGCTGTAATATACACCCAGAGGACCCAGTGCAGACCCACGCAGGCCCTGTGGATGCTGCCTCAGTTTCTGTGAGTTCATATGAGCTTTGCTTATGTTGATTTAGAAGGCCTTGGTTTTTTGGTGTCCTCAATCCCCTCTGGCTCTTACACTCTTCTGTCTTCACTTCTGCAGTGTTCCCTGAGCCCTGAAGGGAGGGATTTGACAGAGAGATTCCATTCAGGGCTGGTTACTACTAGATTTCCAAAACTGAGATATAACTTACTCACCAAATGACTCATCTTTTTTCTTACTTTTATTTTCATACAAATATGAATATGTATTGTATATTGAATGAATTCCCTCCTTGCCTTTCAAAGTGTATGATCTAATGACATTAATATAATCACAAGTTTGCGATCATCATTCTTATCTATCTAATTCTAAACGATTTTCATCAGCATGTCCTGTAATTTCCATTAGCTAATATCCATTAATCCTCGCTTCCCATTCTTGCCTTCTCCCTTCTTCCGCTGGTTTCTGTATCCTAAGATTTGCCTGTTCTGGACATTTCATGCTATTGGAGTAATAACACTTTGTGCCATTTTGAGTCTTATTTCTTAGCACAATGTTCTCAAAATTAAATCATAAGGTAGCATGTTCCAATATTTTATCCTTTTTATAGGTAACTAATACTCCTTTTTATGGATAAGCTACATTTTGTTCACTCTCTTAGCAGGAGGTTGAGTTGTTTCCATTTGGGACAATTGTGAGCAATTTTGCTACAAACATTCTTGTGCAAACATCAATTTTCAAACCTTTGGCTGTACACTTTGGAATGTCTATGCTACCATTTTAAAATCATATTATTTAATACCTTCATTGTTTGTATTCCAAAGTTCTTTCTGGAGATGTTACATATTCTAGATAATAAACCTTTATTGGGTCCACAGCTTACAAACATTTCACCCATCTGTGTTTTGTCTTTATACTTTTTTATAATGTCTTTTGAAATACCAAGGATTTTAATTTTGATAAGGTATAATTATTTTTTTCTCTAGCTTTTAATGCCTTTAATGTCATATATAATTTATGACAATAAATTTCATATACATATATAAAATCATGTCCAATCAAATGTCACAATGATTGATGCCTATTATTTTCGAGAGTTATATAATTTTAGCTTTTACATTTAGAACTTTGATCATTTTCTGTTTATTTCCATCTATGGTGTTAGATGCAAATCAAATTCATTCCTCTGCCTGAAGATGCCTGTGGTTCCAGGATTGTTTATTGGAAAGATTGTTCTTTTGCCATACCAGTAAGTTTTGTTAATAGCTGCTATGTGCTGAACACTTTCTAAGTTCTAAAGGTACTGTAGTGTATAGCACAGACAAAATCCCTCCCCATCTGAAGCCAAATCCCTGTAGAGGAGCGGCATCTAACAATAATAAGAATATCACCAGCTAAAGAGCCCACCACTCTTCACACTGCACAGAGTAATTTGCAAGTGTCACTCAAATGAGTGGACCGAATGTGTGCCCCTTTTATTTGCATAAGAGACAGCATGGTGCTTTTAAGAAAAACTATCCATTCCATGAAGCCAGAGTGTTAAATCTTTCTCTGCCAACTTACCAAGACAAACACATGTTGCTAACTGTGTTTGTTCTAGTCAAAGCTGTGCCCACACATTTGTGCCTTGCAAAAATGCCTCTGCTCTCCTCCTCCTCCTCCGCTTTATCAGCTTGGGTTAGCTGTTCCATGTCCCCAAAGGCTTTACAGTAGAGTACTCCTCCAGAGATGAATACAGTTCATACTTTCATGTCCAACAGTAAAACAGTCTCCCTGCTTCTCTCTTGGAGCATTATAAGTGTCTCAGGAATTTGCATCAAATCCAGAATGAAAGCGTGTGTGTGTGTGTGTGTGTGTGTGTGTGTATGTGTGTGCATGTGTGTGTGTGTGTGTGTGTGTGTGTGTGTGTGTGTGTGTGTGTGATTTTATTGGTACTCACTACTACTCTGAAAGGTTTGAAAGGTGCATTCACACACTGAAACAGTTCAAGCTAATCATTCATTAATCCAAAATATTTGTCAAGTACTTGCACAATAGGCCAGGCACCATAACAGACTGAGATGAATGGAATGTGGTAACCTAGTCCTAAACACTCACCATATTCTGTACTGTGCCTTAGTAGGAAGACTGTTAGCATCAGACCAAAGGAACGATTTACTGCTCAGCCCTTCATTAGTTCCCATGCATATCAAACGCTCTTTCGTCTCTGAGGTATTGTGGTCTCCAGTAATATCAGAAACCATAAACCTTCTCTTTGAGTTCAGGGAACCCAAATCCCATCACAAGCTGGTAATTTACATCTAGACATGAACTACTGGTTCTGTTGGCCCTTGTTATCCAGGGATGATGGGTCCAAGGACCCTATAGGTCTCAAATTCCTTATACAGAGTGGTATAGAATTTGCACAAAACCTTTGCATACTGTCCCATATAATTTGCTGTGTGTATATGTATGTGTGTTCATGTACCCATGTTAAAAAGCCAGACATAACAGCAAGTACATACAACCTTTCTCCTGGGGTGCAAGAGATATGAGGATCCCCGAGGCTTGCCAGCCTGTCTTGCCAAATCAGTGAGTTCCAAGTTCATTGAGAAACCATATCTGGAAAGAAAACATGAAGACTGGTAGAGGAAGAGACCCAGTGCCAACCTCTGGTCTCCACATGCACAGGCACACATGTGCAGACACACACAAATATGGGCACATACACACACAAAACAAAACAAAAATGGACTTACACATTTACTGTTAAAGATTTTCACATAAAATCCACATTCTCAATTTTTTAATGGAAAGGACTGGAAACCAGCCCCCATGTCCACATAGCCATGACTGTCTAGAATGAGAGTCCCCACTCTTGTCCTCCATGGTTCTCTTCATTCCTTTTCACACTGCCCAACCCTGAATCTCACAGAGACACTGGCAATGGCCAACACTGCAACATGTTTTAAACCATCCCCTTCACCTCCTTTAATCTATGATAGCCCTGTATTCCCTATATTCTCAGGGCTTTTTTTAAAACAGTTTTATGAGGTCCCATCATGGGCTGGATGCTAGAAGGTAAAATGAAAACGGGAGTGGCCCATTGAAACCCCCAGTGGCATCTTCTACACTTACCACCATCTATTCGCTGGCTATAAAGGATGCTGTAGAACAGGGCATGGAGCCAGGACTGAAGTAGTCTAGGTTAGAGCGATGAGAACAGAACCCCCCTGGCCTCTGTGCAGGACTATCAGATGAGGAAGAGATTATGTGTTCTCTCATGGGCCTCTGAGCCCTCAAGGTTGCTTGTTACAGCATCCAGCCCATTTAACAAATATGCTCCCAAACCACACCAGATAGATCATCATCTAGGTTCAATTAAATTTTTAGTTTTTCTCTGTCGGACCCCAAATCTATTTCTAAAACACACTCAGATGCTATCTTCTCACGATAGCAACAGTAAAATTAAATGTATTACTTTTAATGAGATATTTGTAGCACAGAGTGGAAGGGAGTAAGTCACAAGCACTTTGGCCTATTATGTCTGATAAGATGTGTTCATAATTGCTGGAATACACATAACCAGGCAATATGCATTGTGCCTTATTTCCAACAAGAGCCCTTTGAGGAAGATGCTATCCCAGTTTCAAAGAAAAAAGTTTCGCAACTTGTCCAGGATCACACAGCGAGCTGATGCCATGTAGAGCCTGGCCCGGGATGCTGATCATTCTGACCTCATCAGACCCATCCTCAGGAGGCTGACAGATCTCTTACAGTGTGATGGTCAAACAGCTGCTGCCACTGTATACCAAGTAGAGGCTTTTGTAGATGGAACCAAGTGTTCCATCCTATAAAAAGAATAGAAACTGCTTCTTGGGTCACTAAAGTTGGGACAGCGTGGGGAGGAGGTATACTCTGTCAGTGTTGGGATGCAGTTTAGCTCTCTGTGTTGCCTGGCATCTGTAGTGTCCTCTGCCTCTAACACTGACCCTCACCTGCAGTCTGTCCACTTTCAGACCCTACCTCTCCACGAAATGTCCAAACATAGTCCTCCAAATGTCTTGACATTAGATACCGTGGGACCTGGATTCTGAAACACAAACACAAGACAGTGAGAAGACAACAGGACATAACAGCACATTTGTACTGATGGTTACATAATTGTCCTGGTTAGATTTTTGTCAACTTGATACAAGCTAGAGTTATCTGGATGAGAAACCTCAACTGAGGGAATGCCTTCCTCAGACTGGCGTGAGAGCAAGTCTGTACTGCGATTTCTTGCTTGATGACTGATGTGGGTGGGTCCAGTTCCCATGGTGGGGTTAGAAGCCATGGTAGTCCTGGGCAAGTGGTCCTGAGTTGGACAAGAAATCAGGCTGAGCAAGCCGTGAGTAGTGAGCCAATAAGCAGTATCCCTCCACGGTCTCTGCCACCAGTTCCTGCCTTGAGTTCCTACCCTGACTTCCCTCAGTGACAGAGTATGACCTGAGAGTTGTAAGCTGAAATAAAATTTTTCTTCCCATGCTTCTGGTTATGGTGTCTTACCACAACAATATAAACCCTGGCAAATATAGTCGCAAATCACCTCGAAACTTAATAACTTAAAACAATATTCATTTCTTCATTGTTTGGGTATCTCAGGAATGCAAGTGCCATTTATCCACCTCCTCTGGTTCTAGTGTCTTTCAAGTCCATAATCAAAGTGTTGAGTTCCAGGTTTGGTCAGCTCAACCTACACTCAGAAGAATCTACTTCTCAGTGGAATTCCTCCTGCTCTGCTGGGCAGGGTGTGCACTTATTAGGGAGCTGTTGTACAGAGAATTCCCTTGGATTCTTGACACCAGGGCCTCCTCACAGAGCATCTCAGCTGTGTGAGGGAAAAGTCCATTTATTCTCATTAGATAAGGACACATAATTTCAGTGAAGTGAAGGTACAAAGTGAGTTGACGGTAAAACTCCAGGACCTTATTTTTACTTTATATAGCCACTCCTTAGTGTTAGAGCTTCCACATCTCTGTCTAAATAGAAGTTTTATTGAGAAAAGCAGAAAAGTAATTCATCAATTTTCATGCTTTGTATGGTTGACAGTAGGAAATGGAGACTGTAAGCACTTTCAGTGTCTTCAAAAAAAAAAATTACCTAGTTTACCTCTCACTAACTCTGTGCTAGACAGCTAGCCAAGGCCCTTCATCAGAGCTCAGCTACAGATATGAACACAGCTTAAGCCCAAACTAATTGTAGCAGAGTCCTAGGAGTACTTTACAGAGACAAAGATATCTCTCACCAAGGACCAAGATTCAAAAGGCTTGCCAGGGTCCAGCCACTAACTAGGGACAAAGGAATTATTAGGGTTAGTTTTTCTGATCTCAGGGGAATCATGTGTCTCTACACATATTTGGCTAGAATTTGGGATGTATCTTTCTGGAGTGCCCAAGAGAATCACTGTGTTGCCTGTGGGATACGCAGAGACTTAAAAGTCAGCTACATGTGTTCTTAACAAGAAAACAGGCCAAAGGACCCCACTTATACCTCATAGCCCTGTGCTCCATTGATTTTTGTCTCCCAACAATTATATTTCAGGACATATTTGCCAAGACACCATTACTAACCACATCTGCATGAATAACTGGTTCAGAGGTTCCCATTCATTCTTCCCTTGGGCTCTGTTTTCCCTTCTAGAATAATATCACTTTTCTTGTCTCATTTCCAATGTGATAGCGACATGATGATGAGGTCTAATTGTTCCTGGGAAAAAGCTTTCGAAAACGTATTTTACAATACGCTTACAATAAGCAATTTCTCTCCAGAGGAAGTTTTCCAAAGGGGGGAGGGGAGGAAGCGACTCTTAAAAGTAATTTCAGAAGCAAAGTAGATTAAATATCCACCATATTAGTCACAGAGCATTAGACGGAATTGAGTTGACAGAGCAGAAGTCAAAGTGTGGTCGAAGTTTGTAGCCCACCAGAGGAACAATAAAACGCAACCACACTTAAAATCATTAACTTTAAACCCTTTGATATGAGATCCAAAACCTCGGACGCTCCTTCCAGGAACTTCCAAACACCAAGCCCGGTCAAAGAGCAAGTCTCTTCGAGAGATCTTCATTTCATGAATTACTTTCAGCGCACCAGAAGGCGACAGAGAGAAGATGGAGTTTCCAGATGCTTAAAAAAGAGAAATGTGTTTCTGTGTTTGTTCAACACATGAACTCCAGCTCCACTCTTCAAAACATGCCCAGGCAAATAGGTTCCAACTTAATATGGTGAGTGAAAGACTTATATAGTTCATTTCTGAACCCATGCATGGTGGTGCACATACGCCCAGGCCTTGAAGAAGGTTGTCGGCAGAAGGACAGCCGGCTGGATGCCAAGCTGGGTCACGCAGGGGGAAGCAAAGCTCCTGGCTGTGAAGTCTCTCCCTCTTATTCTTTCAGCCCCAGCCCTCAGTGCCTCTGCCTGGGAGCGCCTGAACTCATGCCCGAGGGGCACTGGTTTCGGGGTGGACTGGTTTTGATTATAACGTCAAACTGAGCTCCCAGTAACTTCCCAAGACACTCTTGTGAGACATCTAAAAGCCTCAGTGCCCCTGCCCGTGGAGGGAAGCAGCATGAGGCAAATCTCTGAACTTGAAGTTGGCCTGCAGAGACAACTGAAAATTGAGGCAAAGGCTGGGAAGTCATGAAATATGCAGAGAAAGGGCTGCCGATTGCCAAGCTGACTGTGAAATTAGAGGCATGAAGAACAACAATGGAAGAAAATCAATCCACCTTTTCTAATCACTAAACAACTTACCTATTCCTTCCGCCATGGCTGTTAAGTGCACTGGGTTCTGTCTCCAGCAGCTAATAAAATCAATGTTAACATCTATTAAAGCTATAAGCAGTACATCTGTAAATAATGAGATGTTCTCTTTGGTATTGGCTATTAGAATGAGTGAATACTGACTATAGGGAGGAGTTGTAAACATAGTTGTACTGATGGCTAAACTAAGTGTGTTTATTTCTAAGAAATTGAGTAATTTATAGAATTGCCTAGTGCTTATACTAATGTAGATTTGGGATAATATTATAGGGGAAAATAAGTTCAATGAAAAATTTAGACCACAAATTTATAAACGGAGAATTGAAAGGACCACATGCATTATATAGCTGGGAAGTAAAATTTCAACATTTGCTTGCATCAAAAGACACAGAGTTTCCCAGCATGCAATAGGTCCAGGGACAAGCATATCCCCATGAGACTTAAACTGTTTGTGGTTGGACTGAAGAGTCTGGTGTACCTTGAGTGGTTGGGGCATATACCACAGCTGTTCCTTGGTGAACAAAGCCATAACATTGTTCAATGAGAGGAATTTACAGTGCAAAAAGGCAGCCATGTCACGAAAATTCCGTATCACACTCAGCCTCTGTGAGACAGGGTCTGAGCCCAGACTGCATTGCTTCAGTGAGCTCAGACAAGTGCTCTCCCTTTCTCCAGGCTCGTTCTATTAATCTGCTAAGTGGGGTCATAGCAATACTTCTAATCCCATGTGGCCATTGAAAAGATTCAGTGATCTAGCCCTTGTAGTCACTAGAACAATACCGTGACATAGTAAGCATTCAAGTGTTTGCTCTCACGATTTCTTTTGCAGTGAAATACATGTGGCCAAATTCCAAAAGGACGTAGTAAAAAGTAAAGTCACAGGCGCTGCTGATCCTTGTACTTCCAGGTGCATTTTTTCCTTGATGCATTTACAGTTACCAGATAGTTAACTAACCTTCAAGGCACATTTTACTTATATAATATGTGCACATACGTTTTTAAATGATGGGATGTTTTCCATGCCTTTCTGCGGTTGGCTTATTTCACTTAATGGTCCACTTGAAGGTACCTCTACATCAGCCCTTCAGGGATGCCCTGCTCATCCCCATGATCAATGCAACATAGGTCACTAAATATCACAGGTGGAGCAGTTCCTTGCTGATGCCCATGCAGACCATTTCCAGTCTTTTTGTTGTCATAAACAATGTCATGAAAATGTAAGCAGACATGTTCGTACACATGTGTTTCCTATAGGAATAATGCCAGCAAGTGGCGAATTAAAGACAGACTTGTATTAACCATGACAAAACCATCCATTTGTCCCAAAGCAGATCTTCAGACAAGAATCTGCCATGCCCAACTGATTATATTACAAACAGAAGATACTATTCCTTGTCACAATTTTTATAGAAAACAAATTGTAGCCGGTCCTGGGAGTACAGCCAGAGGAGACAGAGGCAGAAATATCACAAGACTTGCTTTGGCTGTAAACAGAGTGAGTTCAAGACTACCCTGTGGAACTTAGAGAAGCTCTGTTTCAAAAATGAAAAAAAAATAAAAGAAAAGGAGTTAGGGATGAAACTTAGTATAAAGCCTTTGCATCACACGTACAAGTCCCAATGCCCAGTGTGGAAGAAGACAGAGGAGAAGAAAGAGGCAGAAATCAGAAACAGAGGCAGTGAGATGAGTGAATGGCAGTGACCATTCAATATCTCTTGATACAAGATGTATCATTAGTTTTAGAATATTTTTGTGGCTGCTTTCACCAGGTTATCCTCTCCAAAAGGACAGAGGTCATGAGTTACACTTACTGAACCTAGATGTCAATCAGATCAAGTATTTACTCATTATCTGAAAATATTAAAGTAGAGTTTGAGGCAGGAAACCAGCCAGCAATTATTTTTCTTATTTGACAATTGATAACAGATGGAATATATGGTTTTGCCAATAACTGATGGCCGTATGTGGTACCGGTAGCAAGGAAAGGTCTGGAACTTGGGGGTGCTCATCCAGGTCACTCTCCTCTGTTCATATTTGGTTGCCTTCTGCCTAATTTTGGAATCTTGAAATGAATTCCCTGAGAATCATAGCAGGGGCGATGAAGCAAACTGAAACTTACATAAGCTGAATTGTAAAGAGTCCCAACTGTGTTGGGGCATGGTCATGGTGGGGGACAAGCTGCAACTCATAAGCCTGTCCATTTAAGTAGCATACTGAGGAAATAAATGAGGTCCTGCATACATTAATCCTCATGGCAAGTATTTATGATAGCAATAGTTATGCCGGTAATATCAGCATTTCACAGTCCTCTGATAAGAAACACAAAAAAAATATTTTTATGACTCTTATATTTTTACATGTAGAAAGTGTTTCACTGCCAGAGAGGTTATATGTTCAATCTCCTAGATATTGAGAGATTATTTTTGAGCAAAAATCAGCGAAAATGAATATAATAATACTCTTACACAAGCTAGGTTTATTTCATAGATAATAATGAAATGGAAATGATTATTTCCTCAAATTTAGAAATTTTTCCTTAAAATCTGAATCCCCCTCATTGAGGTGCAATTTCTCAAAAGGCAGTGGGCAATGCCAAGTGTTTTCTGAGTCCCTCTGCCACTGTCCTATGCAAGCATGACAGTTTCTGAGCACTGATTATAAATTTAAAACCTTGATTTTAGCACCAACATTACACAATATAGATGGCAGTACCCTATTATAAAGCAAAATACCTATTGAAGAGTTAGACTAGTTTACGCGGAAAAAAAAAATCTCATCTGATGGAAGAGAAGGCAAACAAATCTCCAAAGCACATCCCAGCATCGTCTAAGTGGGACTTAAGAGCAGTACTATTAATCAATAGCAAGTGAAAGAGGCCATGGCATCATTTAGTTGCCTGTGGTACAGAAGTTCCTCCTTGAGCATTCTGTATTTGCCCCATACACAAAACCCCAAAGTTAAGAGTTGACAAGGAATCCAACGAAAAGGAATCTGCTGCAAACTCCCCACCACATACATGGAGTGACTAATTATTCCCCTGCCTGTTCGGCTGTTATCATTCGACTACATCTTGTTTTACTGTTTTTGTGTGTGCTTTTACATGTTTCTCCAGTTTGATATTATCTGTTACAAACAGCCCGCTACTTAGGAGCTGCTTCCACAGTATTTTATAACAAGCCCGGGCGGGCACTTAATGAGCCTATTACAAGGGCTACAGGGAGAAGAGGCTTTTGTGAGCCCCTTTCTGCCTGCCCCTTTTGAGTTTAGGAGGTGGGATAAAGCTGTTGAGAGGAGAGCTTAAATGAGCTTTTGCTGGTCGATCCACCTTGAATAGAACTGGTAGGGTTCATTTAGAAAGAGAGAGTGGCTTGGAGGGGACCAAGAGGACTCCAGGGAGCATCTTTGAGGGAGTTACCCTGGCAGCCACCAAAGCCCCCAAGTGGGTCAATTCCAGAATCTCAGCAGTTGAAGTTTTTACTTTTCCTCTGGCATAAACTTGGGTGAATAAATTCACAGACTTTGACATCATCCTGCATGGAAAAGAACACAATCTAGCTATAAATGCCTTTGGGTGTGGATAGCTAGAATAGAGGCAAGCATTTTGGAAGGCCCTAACAGTTGAGGTCAGACCCACCAATAAACTAATTCCACTTCTCGCCTTCATTAGCCCTGCAGCTGACAACGTAACTTAGTAAATTTATTTGTGCTTCAGTTTTCCATACTGTAAAATGGGTGTGATAATCCTATTGACGTCAAAGACTTGTTATTTACAAGACCCAGATTACCTGAGTGTAGTAACCTTTCTATCTACAAAGGAATCAGGTAAATAAACAATACTTGTCCAAGTGCATGCTGAATAAGATTGTTAAACATCTTATCACTCCGCAGTTGGCTTAATTTAAAAAAAAATATTAACACAAAAAGTAGCCATTATGATTTACTGCCTATCAATTTGTTGACATTTTATTTTATTTTTCTCCGTGAATCTCTCCGACAAGGTCTCATCTCAAAAAAATCAGGCAGCTAGTCATTTGAATTTTTCAATTTTCTTTCCTTGGGGATTTTTGTAGAATTAAAGTGATAACTAAGGTTTCTTCCAATATTTTGTAAAATATTAAACAAAGGCTTTCAAACTGGGATTCTTACATGTGGCTGTGCAGGCTTGTAGTTAATGGAATTATGTGTGTTTTAAGTTGAATTTTGAAAACCTTTAAAGTATTCAACTATTCTTCAGCCCATGGTAGTCCTGCCCCTTTGATTCTTAACCTCCTTCATTTATTTATTTACATATTCTTAACTGGTTTTTCCAGGAGGAATTTGCACCATCAGTCTTGGAAACACATGAATCCACAGTATTAAGCATCATGGAAAGAAGACAAGAGAGGAGGCCCGTACAGAAGAGTTGAAACAGGGAATTCCTGGGCCTGAAGAGCCCAGAAGCAGGCAGAAGAAAACAGCCTTCTCCTTGGCTAATGACAGAGGCTCAGAGAGGAGATTCAGCGAGAGACTCCCAGACTCAAGTCTGTCTCAGACATTACACAGGAGCCAAAGAGCCCATGGAGTCAGGTGGATCCTGGGTGTTTCAGCTTTCAAGTAGGTTCTGATGACCTTGTTTCCCAACAGCCTTCCCAGTGCCTTCATGCTGTGTCTCCTCCCAAGCCACCATGGACAGCAAAGAAGTCAGGGAGCCCACAAGCCTGAACATACCTGCCCATCACACACAAGCAAGAGGGGTCAGAATCAATCAGTAGAAGATAATACAAGGCATAAGAATTACCTTCAGAATTCCTCAACTGTCAATCATAGACAACTCATTGCTTTTTCAATATGATCTATTTTATGCTGATTTAAAGAACACAAACACTGTGTTTCAGTGAGAGAATACTGTAACTATGCTGCTTTGGGTGGCTTGGTTGGTTGGTTTTGAGTACTGAGGACCCAGTCTAAGACTGCACATGCCAGGCAAGCACTCTACCACTGAGCTACACCCCTAGTCCTCCTTTCATGCTTTATTTTTAGACAGGGTCTTACTAAGTTGCCAAAGATGAGCTTAAACTCACTCTGTAGTCTAGGCAGCCCTGGAGCTGTCAATCACCCTGCCTTTAGCTTCCTTTCCAGATTATGCCATTTCTACTGTGGGCATCAGAGGTCACCACATTATGCATGGAAATCTAGAAACTCCAATGTGCTAAATGTTCTCCCAGCTCACCACTGGCCCAACTGAGCAAAGGCCTTATTTTATTGAAGTAAAAAACAAAACCAAAGTTATGCACATACCACAATTAGAACACCCATTTTCCAGTTCACCAATGGTCCAATATGAAGCTCTATAATCTGTTGATTCCTGCCAACTATGGAAGTGTCTGAATTTCAGAGCCAGAGTGTAAAAGCTACCCATTTCAGACATTCTAACCTCCTTACATAAGTCTATCCTCATACCATGATACTGACATGGTTTAACAGGAACCTGAAATCAACTTCTTTCCTTTCTCAGTAAATGGAACTGGTGAGGATTATCTCCAAGATAAATACTCTTTATTTAAAAAGTGGCTCAAAACCACCACTAGTCTCCCAAACAATCTCTACAATATGAGTGAGTGAGTGAGTGAGTGAGTGTGTGTGTGTGTGTGTGTGTGTGTGTGTATGTATGTATGTGTGTGTGTGTGTGTTATATGATGTGTGGTGTGTGCATGCTCTCCAATGTGTGTGGGAGGATATGGTGTGTGTATGATGTGTGTGTTGGTACATGATGTGTGTTTGGGCAAACATTCTTACCATAGCATGCATATAGAGAACAGAGTTGGTTCTCTTCTTCCACCTTTATGTGAGGTCTAGGGATCAAACAAAGGTTTCCAGGAATGCACTGTAAGCACCTTTACACACTGAGTCATCTTGCTGGCCCTACAGCAGATTTTCAACAACTAAATGTTTGACTCTGTCTTCAAAATCTCTCCCTGTTGCCCTCCCTACCTTCCTTCCTTCGCTGAGAAAAGAGATGCTTCATTTAGACATTTTCCCTAACTAATGTAAGTCATTTTTAAAAATTCTGTTAATGATGCGAATAATTCCATGACTAAACACTAGAATTCAACCAGGTTCAAGTGTAATCATTGTTTCCTTGGATGTAAAACTATTTGTTCATAGTAGTCCATGTGTTGCGGTTTGTTACAAGCTCAAAACAGGCTCTTCCAGCTTAATAGCCAATGGGATGCCATTTCCTGTTTTCTAGAGTTAAGTTACATTGTTGCCACCGTAAAAGAAACTGATCTTGTCACTGCTTTGCAGCAGAGAACACTCCATCCACTCCCAACACAAATCTACCTCCCATGGTGACCTCTGGAGCAAAGAGAGAAATCCATTTCTATGTTCATTCGAGCCTTTGACCTGTCGACTGAGAAGTCCAACATGGATGAAAATGCCCTAATTACATAAGTGATTTAATTTTGATAATGTAATAGCCGACCATTAGGTATCAGACCAGACTCAAGTGGGACTGGCCCTGCTTCCTGGGGTCTGGATTACTCCTCATTAGGCTATTTTCATGCAAACTTTTGTTTTTACTGATTAATAATGTTTTTACTGGGAAAAAATAAATCTTAAAAGTATACCTTGGTTTTTATGCTAAATTTTATGATAAATATATGACTGTGGAAGGTAGAGATTCTTATCAGACTTTTCATGGGTTGTGGGGGCGGGTATTTATGTAAATAAATACGTGGGTATGGGCTCCTGTACTAGCATATGGTGAAGCCAGAGCAAAACATTAGGTGTCCTCCATTTTATTACCAGAGTAGTTTTGTTGTTGTTGTTGTTTTATTTTGTTTTGTTTTCTACAATGTTTATTATCAGAGTTTCTTACTGAACTAGAAACTTAATGTTTAGGCTAGGCTGGTTGTCCAATTAGCCAGTGAGGTCTCAGCATCTCCTTGTCATTACCCAAGATGGAATTCCAGGCCTACACAGCCATGCATAGCCTTTTGTGTGGGTGCTTGGTATTCAAACTCATGCTTACAGAGCAAGTGCTCATACCCACTGGGCCTTGTCCCCAGCCCCTACATTTTGTTGCTGTTGTTTGTTTTTGACTCAATCTTGTCCTACAACCCAGGCTGACTTCAAACTCACAGTCCCTCCTACCTTGCCAAGCAATAGGTATCACAAGCATGCATCACCATTCAGGCTGACCAGACATTAAAAACGTAATTACGTTCTGAGAGACAATTGACTTTTTTTCTTCTTACACAAACTAATTACGGAAAATACTGTCTTGCAGCCTCTCAGAGGTTACCTGGGAACACTGCAGACAGACAGCGGATCCCAGATACTGTTTCAGCAGAAAATCAGATAGATACTGGAAACCATAAAAATGACCAAATATCGTCACGTTTGGTACCTTTCTTTCACTGCAAAGACTGGCATCCTTAAAATATACAGAACTCTGTATCATTTTTTTTTCTCTTCTAGAAAGGTATTGATGAAATGACTTGTTGCTTCAGTTCTGAAGCACGCCCTTGAGAAGCGTCCACCACATTCTCTTCTCATAGGCTTCATGGAGAAGGGAGAACACTCAAAAGTCACAAAGACAGGTTTCATCAGTTCGGTATCATGAACAGAAATCAATAGAATAGGACATATTTCTCTCCAACTAGAACCCAGAGTCCCATGTGTGTTTGTATTTGCTGACACCAACTGCCAAAGTCCAGCTCAAAACTGACTCATTCCAATTCTCAGGAAATTTCCATTCCTACCCTGGGATGTACTTCAGGGATAGAATCATGGTTATGTTCAATTGCACCTGTTAGTTAATTACTAAAGTAACTGGTCACTTGTGTTTCTCACAATCAGAGGCACATGTATGAGGTCCACTGACAACCACAGGTGTTACTGTTTTGTAGCAGTATGTCTACCTAAATTAGAAACTGCCACCAAAATCATAGGCGCAAAAAAAAAAAAAAAGAAAAGAGAAAGAAAAAAGGAAGGAAAGATAGGTGCCTAAATTTGTGCTGCATAAACTTCTCCTTTTTTTTTCAAAGGAACCAGTGATTGAGAGAAAGTACTGAGTATTGTCAGGTAATGTAAGAAATTCCTTCAGGAAATTAGGAAGAACCGGGGTCGAGGTGGGGAGGGTAAAAAAGAGAAGGAGAGGGAGAAACAACACTCGAGAGAAAAATAATGCCCCCTCTATCGAAATGTGCATGTTTTCTTACCAAAGGAAGCCTGACTTGCCTCATTCAAATCAGAATTCCAGGAATGTGGCTAAAGAGATCAATTTCTTTTCACAGATAATAGGTAAGTGAATGCTTTACACCCCCACAACATTTTTTGAGCCCTTAAAAATTACCACCTTCTCATCTGAAGCATCCCCCCTCCCCAAAGATGCTGTGGGGTCTGGGGGAAGCACTTCAAGTCCCACACCGTGCTTGCCTGAGAACCACGGTGTTGCTGAAGTATAAACAGAGAGCGTTCTTTCTTTGACCCACTCTGCAGTGTGATGGGGTAGTGTTGTTAGTTTATGTGAGGGAAAATAGCATAGGCTTTCTGAAAAAAAGTGGAATTGGATTAAGGCCTTTGTGCGAGCCTCAATGCTGAGGGGAATTAGCAAGGGTTGTAGGCACTTAAAGGGGCCCTCATGCCGAAGCTTATCCCAGATTTTGCACAATAAACATTTGAATATCAACAGTGTTTTGCAACTTGCAGCACTAATGTATAAACTTCTCTCTTTTGAAACCCTCAAATCCTTCCAAATGTCTGTAACACTTGCTACATAAACATATAGAAACTAGAGAAGAAAACACCTACTCAATGATGTAAGTCTACGTTTTAAAAGATCTTTCTCCCTTTCTATCTCCAGGATCTAGAATGTTTTATAATGGCTGGCTGGTTTAAGGACTTTAGATGCTCTATTTAATTTTAATCATTCAACTTGCTTTCAGGCTTTGCATTCTGATATGGGGGAGGGGAGCGCCTCAGGACCGGACAAGGATACGTGACTGAGTTCAGAACTGTTGGAGACCAGATTTTTCTTGCTGGATTTTTAAACTTCAGAGTCCTAAAGGATCTTTTGTTTTAAAAAAGAATCCTTGTTAAGATTTCAAAGAGCAATCCACCTTGGAATGAAAAGGAGTATATTGTTGATTAAAGCTCACTGACTACCTCTTTGGGAATCCGCATACGAAAGCCAATTCCCACCCAGAAAACTAATCTGATACCCAACCATCCTGGCTAAAGACAGTAGGCTGATTTTTGTAGCGAGGGCGTCCAACATCAAACACTTATTTGATGTTCCTGACATTAAGCAACTTCTATTTTTCCGCTTGTCGAATCCCAGACTCCACAAAGTGAAATCAACATGTTGCAGAGTCTAGGAGAGAGGGACAAAAGAGAGAGAGAGAGAGAGAGAGAGAACTCACTACTCTCACTCTTCCCAAATCCATCTGGAGGCAGACTTGGTATTTTGTTTTCTGAAAACAGGATATTGCCTTTAGGTGGCTGGAATCACAGAATCCCTCTTGCACTTCTTTGTGTAAGCGGTGCCATAGTATCGTTTCATAAGATTTGAAGCTCTGAATTTCTCACTTACTGGGATGCTGGCAACACAAACACATTTCAACAAAATCTCTGTAGTTTAAGAAACTTGATGAATAAACAGACCCCCCTCCTTCCTTTCAAGCAGGTATTAGGTAGAGAGGATTCCCAGCAAATCAGCCTGGTGATAATATATTCCACCCAATTGAGGAATTTGCTGGAAAATATATCTAGAGTGGCCCAACGGAGGAATGAAACACTTGTTTGAAATTATTATTTTTTTTGTAACGGTGCTCATTTCATGCCTGAAAAGACAGTGGTAAAAATCCAATTGCACTGGGGGCTAGTTGGGGAGGGCGCAGGGATGAAGACATCGCTGTCCCCAGCAGCTTGGAGGCTTGTTGAAGCAGTTTGCCTATTGAATTTGATACAATGACGTGTAGATGAATAAAGTTATCTCCAGTTCTGAATAGGATGCTGTCAGTGGGAGGGTAAGAAGGGGGAAACTTGCAATCTGAAAAGAATTCTTTTTTTTCTTTTTCAAAAAAAAAAAAAAACAAAAACTTGAAGGTCAGGGTCCAGCTGCCGGGCAAGAGCAGAGCCCAGCAAAATGCTGGACAGGCCTAAATAAAGAGGACTATGGACACCAGATACACATATTGCAAAAGTTGCTTGCTTCAAGTAACTAATGTATTAACATCTATTTCTATAGGCAAAGAGCTATTTTCTCCCTTTAGAATGCCTTAGACTCTGATGAAAAACATAGGAATATCAGGAGCATCCGTAAAAATCACAGCTTTTAATGAAACAGACGAAACAGGCCATCAAAGGTAGGAGAAAAGAAGAAATTCTAATGATTATGGCTTAATTCTAATAGATTATAATTATTATGATTGGTATGAGCCAGCTTGTGACTGACATTCCATTTTCCCCCCATTTAAGCTTTCATTTAAAGGGTGTGGGGTGGGTGAGGGGGAAAAAACTAACAGCCATTAATTATTCTGCAGGATTTGCTGCTTAACTCAATACAAGGCCTTTAATCAAATAGAGTAAAGAGATAAAACCTTTAAATGTGAGTCATCCTACGGACTCACTTTTTCCCAGCCCGTTCACTCTGCATTGGTTTGGAAAGTTAGCGTTTTGATTTCTGACCATTCTAGTTCCATAACACAGAGACAGAACTGAAGGCCTTGCAGGGGGTCAGATGGGGAGGAACTCTAAGGTTGGAGAATTTTTGATGAATTGACTTGATCTGCTAATAAATGTTTCTTACCAATTCTCACTTCTGGTGAGTCCTTTGACTTTTTTTTTTTTTTAAACCAAGTGTGTTGGCATTTCCCAGGAGCCGCAAGGATCTCTGCACACTTACGTTGGTCAGACATTGTGCCTCTGTACTCTACTACGGTTTTAGAAGACAGGATGAGAAAAGGGGAAAGGAAGGTAGGAGATGAGAAGTGCATCCTAAAAGGAGAGGAAAACAAGCACTTCCCACCATATGCTACAGCTGTTTGCTTTTTTTTCTTTCTATGCAGATGTATCTGCAGAAAAGCATCTCAAAAAAAATCAAAACATGGGATGACAGACATTCAGTTTTACATTCACGTTAAGGTGTCTTTAATTGCCCTTCCTACCAGGTTACCATTTGGACTGGAGACGTGCTACAGGAGCTTTTTACTTTGTACATTGTGCCGGGCTGAGTTAGTTGATTGTGATCTTGCCAATTTACAAACAGACGAGATGAGCAAACATTTTGTTTTCTTGTATTTTGACCAGAGAATTTTATAAGTTCAGAGTGGACATTTGAACTCACCATCTTAAAAATTGTCATATATTAAAAAGATATTTACATCAGTCTTAAATTTCACTTAATGGTTGTTGTGTAGGCAAAAACCTTTTTGCCAACAGAAAGCTAGTTATCCTTGATTGAAAACCATGAAATATTAATAATAATTGAGAAAAACCTAAATTAGCTCACTGACTTACATAGCATTATAGATGTCCAAATTTTATCAAAGTCACTTATTTGATGCCTTTCTTTTTCTGCCTTGAAAAGAAAAGCCTGGGGGTCATCAATAGATTGAACTGGTCATGCTACAGAGTGGCACAGCATTTTAACACATCCGTCTTTCTGTACTTCAACCAAAAAAGAAAAAAAAAGGGATGAGTTTCTTTAACAGACATGTTCTCATTAGACTATTGATGCACTATTGTGCAGCTGACAGAGGTAAAGTGACTCAGAATGTGAGATTGCAATGGTTTCTTAAAAATGTCTTTGCAGAAATTCTCCTTTCTCTTGTGTGGTCCTCCAGGCTGCAGTGAGCAGCTCTGTGGCCGTAGTTGTTAAAGGGAGGATTGGTGGCATGCTGTGTGTATAATGTAACTCTTACCAGTGACTTGCACAGATTAGGAGCCTGGCAGAATGATGTCAATGGAGGTTTAAGGGTTCTGCCTTCTGAAGTTGTTGGGAGTTAATAATTAATGAATATCTTTCTTTGATGGCTCTTTTATATTTGGATGCGGCTGCCTGAAAATCAAACACAAAGAAAACTTGATTTTGTTTGTCATTAATTTTGACTTTGCTTAACAAAATTTTTTGTGTGTGTGCATTTTAGCATCATAGTCCTGCTCGTTTGGCCTCAGTTTAATGTGGAGATGAAATCCTTGGTGAACAAAAACTGTTTAAATGTGTGGGGGTTGGCACAGCATTTTTTACAGTTAGTACATTCTAAGTAGTTTTCAAGTCTTTCAGATGGGCTGGATCCAAGTAACCACTTGATACAATATGTTCACAGAGGAGTTCCTAGCCTCACACTGTGTAATAATTTATTCTGAGTTCCTTTAGCATATGACACTTAGGCTGATATTTTATTCTATGCTGTATTTTAAAGGCGAGGGGGAGAATTACATAATCATTTATAATAATCAAATGCTAAATGCATTCTGTCTGTCTGCTAGTCTTGTTAGCTAATAGACAACATTTTGACCAAATGAGTAAAAAACATATTAATTGAGAAAAATTAAGTTTTGAAGTATATCCAGCCATGATAATGTTCAAATAAACTGTTGCCATAGGATACATATAATTTATCACAATCTTTATTTGCACCAAAATCCATTATGCTTCCAAGACTCCAGAATGATCTTAGCAATACGACAGTGAATACGATGCTTACATTATCTACATTGGGGATACCTCATTAGGACCACACTTAAAGTCATTTCAAATGTCTTTTTTATGCCAAAACAATTCCTGTTGACTCATTTCCAGTTTCTAATTATATGAATAATTATTTCTGAATCCCACGGTTCTCCTAAATAGCATCTATTTTAATAACTGCAATTGATACTTCCATCAGTTAATATACTGTCTTGCCTCAGCAAATAATCAAACATCTGCTGGTTGCGTTGACTGTCACTGAGTAAATGATTTTATTTAAGAGAAATCATGTAAATTAAAGAGGAAGACCGACTATGCAATTTACCATTTTCATTAGCAGAAGCACGTCATTTCCCGTAAGAACAACTTCTACACCTGAAGAACAGCATCCTTCGCCTCCCTTGCTTCCTCTAATGAGGTTAGGGAGTATAATTTGATTCTGGAAAAATAATATAAAAATAAATTCTATTTGACTCTAGATATTCTTTGATATTCTAATGGCTGATATTTAATTAATGATCAGCACAGGGTGATCTTTAATGAGTCTTGGTACTGTGTGGATTTTGCTGTGACATGGCATATTAGACTTCTTTCTAAGTATGGTCTTAGAAGTTAGTAAAAGCTTTCTGTACATAAATACTAAAGAAGTGGACTACATGCTTCTACAAACTTTGCTTACACTGCTTTTTTTGGGGGGTGTTTGTCTTGTTTGGGGGTGTTGTTTGTTTGCTTGCTTGCTTGGAACCACATGAGTCTTTTTTTTCTCGGTACCTTTTAATAGACACAGATGGCATTCATTTAAAGAAAAACAAAATGGAAGGCTCCGTCCTCATTCCAACTCCCCAGTGCTATCAGTGATCTCCTGTAATTGATAGGAGCATCTCTTCCCTGTTTCTGTCTGACAGATGTCAAACGCGGAAGCTGCTGACCTAGCGGGGCCAGAATACGCTTGTTCATGTCCTTACCTGTTTTCGCAGAACAAGCTAGAAAAGAAACTTGTCTGCCTAGATATGTGATCAGTGCTCAGGTTGGACTTGACAGTACCTCAGGATGATATGTTAAAGCAATAAGGAATAAAAGCGACAAAAGATTATAAAACTTCCAAATCAAAGTGCTAAGGTAACAAGGTCATGAACACAAAGAAGGCAGAGAAAAAATGGGTGAAGAATTACCTTAATCAGTGTAGTCAATAATATTGCTTCAGAAATACACACTTTCATTTAAAATGGCGGGGAGAGGGGGCTTGTTAAAGATTTTTAATGAAAAAAATGTTATTTGTTCACAACACAATAAAATCAAGTTCACATAGTTAATATGGAAATGCCTTTTAGAAATGAGTAACACTTGTTGCAAAGATTTTCTTTGAACAGTTTCTCACACTCACACACCAAAAGATAAATTTGTATCCTTGTAGGGGTAATTATATAAATTCAATCTTGCATAAATGACTATGGTCCTGCTTTATGATTGGTTCTGGGCTTCCAAAATTGAAGACTTAGAGTGTACCTTATTCAAAACAGGAACAAAGAACGCTACCATAAAAATAGAGACATTTTTATCATCTTTGATTTAATTCCTCTTTTAACTAAAATTAGAAATTATCCTTCTCACTATTTTTGTCGGATACCTATTTATTCCATCACAATTTTTTCAAATTCTCGTACATTTTTTGAAGGCTAGAGGGAAAATTATTTAACAGAAATGTTTGCCATTTAGAATCATTCAGGGAAAATAGTCTGAACTTAGTAGCATGTGTGGCTTGCCAAAGAGACTGTGAGGGACAGAAAAGTGATGTGTTACCTGGTTTGTCTATTTATTTCTAAGCTGAAGAAAACCTCTGTGACTCGGAGCATTCTTCTTGTTGTTGATCATAACTGGACCTAATGTAGAGTCATCTTTAGAATGTATAACCTTGTGTTGGCCGGACCAAACTTCCAATCTACACCTCATTTTCCTTAATCATAAATGCACTGTCAGTGCTGCAGAAACTACGAAGGCAACAGAAGTCTCATGCAAAGTGAAAGCCTACACCATGTCCACTGCACTAGCTTTCGGCTCGGACAAGATTAAATATTGTTTTTCTTAAATTGATTTTACAAGTTCCTGCTGTTTTTTCTGTGTCCTTCGCTTTGTACTTTGGTTATGTTACCCTTGGCTCAAAGGAAGTCCACTGCTGGAATATCAGAACGTGGAAAAAAAAACTGCACCATTGTCCCTATGTAATAGATATTGTTTTAGAATGTTTGTCCTTGAGTTTAAAATAAAAGATATGCTAATAAGTGCCCTATTGAACACTTTACTCTCCTACACTAAGAAGCTTGTTTTCATTTGATGAAAACTATTAATGCTAAAACAAAAATTGTTTTGAATTCATTTATAAGGGCTACGCACCTACCTCTTTAGTTAAAATCAGTGATCCATTAAGGCTTTCCTAGCTTTTTTGCAAGCTCCGAACATACTGACTATTTGAGTATGAAAGAGCGTGTAGGTGGGGGGTAGGTTTAGCCAAATAAAAGGTTGCTTGATATCTTGGGGTTCTTTGAAGAGTTTTATAGGCTTAAGAGTTCACAGTTTGAATGAAGGACATTTTTTTTAACTTTCATATATGGAGGTTTGTTAACCTGCATTTCAATTATTGAATAATTAATTAATTATACTAATTGCCTCAGTGAAAAAAATGACTCTTTGAGCGACTGAGGCTGAAGTCATAAACTGAAGCTCGCAGATCGATGTGGAAATAAGTAAAACTCTCCTGGAGTGTCAATAGTTTTTAGTCTTCAGCACACAGTGTTTACTTTATATGAAAACTATTAAAATACTCTGGAATATTAGCTTTCTATTTGATGAAACTGGCATCTGAGTGCTAAATTTGTCAAATTATTTTATGCAACAACAGTAACAAAAAATACCAGTTATTTATCAGTTGTGCTGGTTTGGGCGTTGGAAATTTGCAATATTGACAAACAAGGAAAATAAAAGTCTTGACACACGAAATACATTCTTTTAGAAAAAAAGTTGATGTTTATATGCTCAGAAATTTAAACTGAAAAACAAGAACGAATATCCAAAATGTGCAAATTTATCTTGCTTTTAAAAAATATATTTTAAAACAGCACACACTGGAAATTTTCTAACTAGAGGGAAGAAAATTCATTCTTCATTAAATGTTTACTGCCAGTTTAAAAACAAAGCCTCTTGTGCTTTATTTATCTGGAAATACTTAAATAAGCCTTGGGAAGCAATAACAAATAAACTAAACTAAATCTTGTAGACTTCCACGAAATACTTCTCCTGACAAAAATAAATAGAATCAAACAGAGTACACATGGACCAATATTGACACAAACGAATGAGAAACAGAGAATGCTCTTTCATTCCACTCAGCCTTCTCCCTCCCAGCAAAATTCTCTGCTACAGTATTGGTTTCTAAGAATAAGCAAGATTAAGATGCCAAACTTTTTCCTGCCTTATTTATTGCCTGGGATATTAACTTAGAATTGTAATACAATTATTTCTCTGAAAATGTCTTGAAATTTTATTATAGTCAATGGGTGGGTGGTCTGTACCAGTGATGGGAAGCATAACAGTAAATCCAACAAATAAAAATTGAGTAAATTAGTAAATTAAAGTCATTACTCAAAATGTTGGCTTCTTTTTAATCAAGTGGATCCAGATAATCTTGGATTACTTTTGCTACGTGTTGTTATTTATTACGGACCACAGGAACTGATGCTTTGTTATAATTTTCTGGAATAGAGAGCACGTTGTATGATCACAAAAGATTTAAAATAATGAATTATAAAATCAAAATGTGGCCCATAAATCACCGTTTTATCTTCACTGATTGATATTGCCTTTCAAACTGACTTTTACATTGAGAAAAGCAAAGCGATTTCTAAAAGCTTGCAACTTCTCTTCTTAAAATATTACAAATTGCCTTTCTAGTCTTACATGTATTATAGTTAAATCTTATTACAAGTGAATTGTAATTACAGGTATTTTTTATAAATTATAGTAGAAAAGTACATAGTCATTTTAAAATCTCTAATTGGATAGTCCATGGTAAAATGCAAGATCTGAATGGAATTATTTTTACATTATTGTGGTATAGGGTGTAGCCAAGTAAGAAACACATTTAAATGCATGTAAAATCAGCATTCTCTACAAATCTAAACTTATTCAAAATTATATTTTCAAAGAAAAACTATAACTATATTAAGGTAAATAATCATTGTTTGTTTTTGTCAAGTGAAAATAATTTCTCCTAATCATACAAAAACAATCTTAAAAGTCTTCTTCATTGTTTTGATTAAATCAATTTTGATAAAATCGCTCAACTGACAAGATCTTAGACTTTTTAAATTGCAAAATACAATATTATGCCTTCTATTTTATTTAGGTATACAACTTTTTGAAAGGTTCTTAAAGTTTAAACAAATATTAGTGTAATATTTACCTAACATTCAATTTATTAGGTGATTATTTGAAAATAACAATAAAAAGAACAAAGCCAAATTGTATTTCTTCTTGCAATTCAAGTCATGGAAGTGAAAGTTTGACTGTTTTTATTGAAATGTTATAATAGTCATTTCAAATTTAACTAAATTAAAGCCTTTAGTGAAAAACTCAAAATATTAGATTGTATCTTTTCATTTTCAGCAGTAAGCTGTGAAAAACATTAATTTACACAGTAAATCCCAATGCAGAGATGAACTGTTCATATTTTAGAAGACTTAAAGAACATAACTAGTTTTAAAATACTATTGGTGTATTTGGCCTTCTTTCTCTTGATTTATTTAGATGCAAATTTTATTGCCTCTACCTAAAGTGTCTCTGTCCTTTAAAAAGTGCTCAAAATTTAAATAAGATTCCACTGTATTCAAATTTGAAGCTGTTTTGCTCATCCGAGATCTCTGGTGCATTGCTACTCATTTAGAAACCATCTCCTCCAGGCTTTCTGGACTGCAGCGAGCGCTGGAGGGGAATGAAATTATTGACCAGTGTTCTGTGTGCGGTGACCAAAAGTGTGGGATGCTCACGACTTGCTTCTTCCCAAACAACAGTTCATAGTTTTATCTCCCTGTTTTCCCTGTATATTTACCTGTCACACTGCAGTCTGAAGCCATGAAAGGTCTTTCACAGCAAAGCCTTCCTTGAAAGAATTATCAAGGATGCGGATTATGGTTCATGAAGAAGTTTAGATTTGTATAAAGATAACATTGATTTGGACAATAAATTGGCTTATATACTTGTTCAAAAATCTACACTCACACATATTCTTTAAAATAATAAACACTCATTTTCTAAAGTTGGTGATTTTTAATGCTAGAAGTTCTTTACTATGAACTGGTCTGAGTTACTTAGTTAGGATCAGATTGTGTAATAAGAAGTGAGAAAATTCTAGAATGAAAAAAAATAGAACATAGTCTTCCAAAAATAAAATAAGGCAATCATATCTATAGGGAGCTTCCTGGAATTTTTTTCTTATAAAAAACAAACTCCTTGGGTTATGCTATTGTTATTTTTAAAAATCATTTACTAACATGTTATTAAACTGTTTGATAATTTAACCTTTACTTGTAAAAGAGTAAGACTATTTTTCATCTCAGCAAATTAAGAGAAACTAGATGAAATAGCAAGACTTTTCCGACACTTGGTTGAGCTGGAGTTAAACAACCCTGTTGTCTTGTATCTTCTCTGCTGGCACATGATGGATAAATCAATTCTCATAGTAAAAATTGGAGTTGAAAACACACTCAATATGAATGCTTTCCTGATTAATTTACTTTACATATTGGAGCCCACTAAATGTAGAGAAAAGTTGACTGTTTTCATAATACTGAACTGAGGATTATCCCTATTTTATGAGGCCACCTTGTTAGATAGGGCAATATAATCAGAATGTGGAATTCAAACTACAATCTAAAAAGAATAAAACTGTTTCTCATCAGAAAATACTGTTAATAGGAATCTTGACAATATTTCATTATTCTTAATTTAATTAGGAGGCCTTGAACAGTTAACTGAGCCTATGTTCACTCACAAGAACATATTATCAGCAAAGCCATAAGAAGGTATACAAAATTCTAATTCCAGTATCTGACTTTTAATCTTCCCCCAAAAAATATAGGCTTAGCATCTTTACAAATATTCACTTTGCATATCATTCTGAAACTATAGTGTTGCTGGCTGCATATTACCAATAGAAACTGC
Source organism: Peromyscus californicus insignis (assembly GCF_007827085.1). Classification (NCBI taxonomy): domain Eukaryota; kingdom Metazoa; phylum Chordata; class Mammalia; order Rodentia; family Cricetidae; genus Peromyscus; species Peromyscus californicus. Next base: position 131,631,127 of record NW_026294562.1, on the reverse strand, counting down.
TTAAACCAACATATTAATTAAACAATAATTTATAAATATTTATACCAAGTGTATGCTAATATGAATCTCAATTATATTGGCCATGTATATGTATATATAAATAACTGATTTGTGGGCCTCTTAGTACACGTACTTCAGAGGTAATGTGCAATATGCATGAGGCCATTTAGAGGCATTGTTTCCTTGCTTTATTCCACCTGTGTTCAATGTACTGAGGAACTGTAGAGTCCACATCCAGATGCTTTGAACATTCAAAATGATGTGATCCAACATGTAGCACAATGCCGGGCACTCAACAAGCCATGCAGAGATGCTTAGCACAGTTTCCTAGCAGAAGATCTCTCTCCCTAATAGCATACTGTGTCATTATAGTTTAAAGGAAGTTCACTGGCTGGCACACATCTTCAAAGGAACCCTCCACCTCAGCCTTGCATGTTGCCACTATAAGATGCATTACCGTGAAGGTTTAGACACAACATTATGGAGAAATTGGTGCAGGGCAAATGAACTTCAGATGAAATGGATGGAAAATGTATAGGAGATTATTATGTAGCAGGAAACATACACACACACACACACACACACACACACACACACACACACACACACACACACACACACACACACCTGCTTTAACCCTGTTCACAGCTAGCTTTATACAGTTGGCAACGATGTGGAATTGTACAAATGAATGCATGGCACATAGTCATATTTTAAACTTCCCCCTGGGTAGTTTCTTGGTTTGCTTAATTTAAACTTGATTGGCCCCTTCTTGCTGTCTCTAATAAAATATAAGGGAGCTCCATTGTCCATGCAGGCCAAGGGCAGGGAGCCGCGCAATCCATTTGGCGCCCTTTCTGTTACATTTGCTCTGACTGGCAGCACCGGGTGAGAGGATGGAGCCAGGTGTATGATCTGATGAGCCTGGTGCGGCTGGGGGTGACTCCTCTAGACAGCTAAATTAAAAACCTCCCTGCAATTTTGCTCTTAATCACCCCCTCCCAGGCTGTAATTGGTGATGGTCACTTAACTCTTTATCTCCTCTACATCACGTGGTTAGCAGACACTTGCAAGAGGATGCAATCGAACCGGCTGCACGGACCTCCCCTGAGCACTGAGATGTGGCAGGTGTGGGCCATGCCAGCTCTCACCAGCCTAACGGGATAGGTTTCCTTTCCTACTTCGAAGGAGAGAAAGGAGGTAACGTGTGTGTGATGAAGTACCATTCAGTTTCACTTTTTCAAATGTCCATCGCAGATGTCGACTTTCAGAAAGTAACTGAAGGAGATGTATGCATATCACCTACATGGGACCTCCAATTGGTTGGAGTAATAAGATCCCTTAAAAGTGCAAGAAATGAAGCTCAGGCAAAAAAATAAAATAAAATAAAATAAAAAGCAAATGTTTAAGAGACTTCTACACCCAGGAAGACCTGATGTCACTCGAAACCCACTCGGTCCAACAGAAGCCAGTAGTCTTCCTCTCAGTGACATCTCCCTCTCCAAGAGTGCTGTGGCCTGGCTGCTTTCCTCAGTGCACTTACTTTTTTCACCCAGACATGTAAATTATTAGGAGGTGCCGTCAGACTAGGGTGATTATAGAAGATGTCGCAGACCCAGTGCAGCATGGAAGACTACTTTAGGGAGTGTGGGGGTGATTAACTAGGTTTCACAAATGCATGCTGAGCAGGAGCAAGCACTTGGGGTGGGCAGACGAGGCTCACTCCCTGCCGGTAGGAACACACGGTCCCACGGGAAAGAGACTGGACCGTCAAAGGGACATATCACTCAAATGCCGAATGAAGCATGCAGTCACCGAAACATGTACGAGATACAGATGAAAGACACAGAGAGAGCCCAGAGGAAGGCCGGGAATCTTGAGAAAGTGTATATTTCACCTGGTAAGGGACCTCCGGAAGAAATGGCAAACTCTTTCGCATAGCTGAGCTTTAATTGGTACAACTGAGATTTACAAAAGTTAGCTCCAAGAGCAAAATGATTGCCTAAAAAGGAACAGGCATTCCTCCCAGACCAGAGTGGGTAGTGCGGGTCTGTTAGTGAATACCCAAATGGCTTCCTCTTTTTTTTTGAACCCTGGTACCAGTATAGGAGGGCATCTAGGCTGAACGCTGGAGGAGATGGAAGCACTCCAGAAAGACAGTTTGTTTCTTCTCCCAGGGAGAACAATTTTCTCACTGCAAAGGCTCAGGCTCACATATTATTCAACAGACACATCCTCAGCTCTGAAGCACATTTGACTGCTTCTAGGAGAGAGTAATGAGCATGTTATCTTCCAATTCACTGTGAAAACAGTCTTCGGTTCCACTTGAGAGTCAAGCCAGTTCAACTGTAGGTGAAGTTCGAAGCCTGCATCCCTCTCCTGACTTGGAAAGGCAGGGAGGGCGGTGGTCATCATTATCTTGAACATTGACTGGCTTGATGGAGCAAAAGCGTGACATCGAATGCGCCCATCGGGTCCGTTTAAGCTGCCACCACCCTTTACTTTTAGATCTGCTTTGGCAGACTGAGGACAGGCCAGCCCGAGAAACGTATATTCACCTCAGAAACTGCAGGAAATCCCAAGTCCTTTAACATGCTGTGTGAGCTGAATCAACCCAGAGGTTGTCCTTTTCACTCAGGCAAACTGTGACCAAAGAATGAGTGGTTTGCCCAAATCAGCAGCTCTGGCTAGCAAAGGTGGAACCAGGACCCATGTGGTTGCGATCCTAGTTCAGTGGTATGCACAACACAAAAATGATCTCATTGCCACTGTGGCTCTGGCTGACATTTAACCCACTTAGACCCAGACATTCTCAAGATGTTTGTGAGCCTGTCATCAGGTAGCCTGGCAAAGTGGCAGAGTGATCGCTGGACATTTCAGTGAACTGTGTAGTTGAGTATGGCACTGACTAGAACCTAAGAAGGCAAAGTTAAGAGCTGTGTTAGTTATTCTTTATTTCCCCCACCAGATAACATCTCTGAAGATTACCAACTGTCCAGCTGTGCTACCAGTACTTCACTACTGATGCACACAAGAGGCAAAGGCTCATTTGTAGCTTCTTCCTGAGACGCAGAGGTGTGCCCAGACACAACCTTTTCTTCTGTAGGAGCAGAGTCTCACGTCTGGAAGCCACATACAGATAACCGTGTCAAGCAAAATGAATAAGTGGTCTCCTGGGTGCTCTTCCACCATGGAGTGTGCTGTGGTGACATCCAAAAGCAAACACTTCAGATTCTGAGTATTCCATGTTCACTGCCACCCTTCCTACCACTACGGCCATCTTCTTGTACAAAAGTGTGGCAGTGTGCACAACAGCTGCACAGCCATACAAAACACACCAGGCAGAGCAAGAGCCCTGTGCAAAACAGCTCTCTGCTCTCCATCCTTCCACGGAGCACACACTCAGGATTACTGATGCCAAGTGCTTCCCTTCAGGAATTTTCAATGTCTTCCCACTGAGCAACAAATCATATAATACCCAGAGTCCTGATGTGAGCAGCATGAGTTTCCTGGGGGCATTGCAGAAGACATATGGAAGTGGCATTCCCTCCTTTGTGAGTTGCCAGCCCGAACGCATGGACCATTTCTTCCTGAGAAGGGCGTGTGTCTCTTTTCTGCAAACTTTGTCTTGTGATTATGATCTTGCAGAGTATGAGGGCAAATCAATATGTTGGCTACAAGGCTCCATGGTGAGGAATATGATGGTGGGCATTAGCCTGGAGAGCTGCCCAGATGGGTTTCTTCTCATCCAGATTAGCAACAGGCTATGTGTATCCAATTCCTCTCCCCAGTCCATGCCCCAAAATAAGAGCGGTGGCTTTATGATGGGAGGCTGTCTAATCTACAGATTGGTCAAGCCTGGATATGAAAAGCATAAAGAGGTGGAGTTGTAGGGACATGGGCAAGGTAGGTGGTAAGTCATAAAAGGGATGCTAACCAGTGGGGAAAAGCAAGTGTAAAGAGCCAGCATTTGAAAAAGGAAGCTGATGGAAAAATCATGACTTCTGATGGGTGAAGAAGAGGTTTAACCAGAAGGACACTTGAGAATGGGGCTTCTGTGTGCAACTGTGCTCCAGGGTTCTCTGTGGCTGAATGCAACAAGTGCTGCTGCGTTTAGGTTTCTCTAGAAACATGAAGGGGGTTTTCCGTGGGAACCTCCGCATGTGTTCAACACTTTGGGAGGGCAAGAGGCCAGAGACTGCTGTTGGTTTGGTTACACGACATCTCCAGACAGGCAAGCAGCCTGAAAGCTGACAACAAAGTGATCCGTGTTCAGAAACTGACCTCTTCCCCCTCCTCCACATCCAGGGGACGGCTGTTCGCTTCTCACATCCCCTTACCCAACTACCACCTATCGAATTTCCCCTGTTCAAATGGGAGTCTCAAGGGAGGCATCGCTGTAAACAAAAACTAAATACTGATTGGAATGCTTTCTGTGTCCTAGGCTCTGATGATACATCCTTATTCACGGATTTCATCTTCCTGCAACACTCTGGGCATAGGTTCTGTTAGTAACACCTTACAGAGGAAGAAACGGATGCAAAGGGGTGCCAATGCGCTGCAAAGGTCACACATCTAAGCTGACCATGGAGGCTTACAAACACTGACAGTCACCTAAGGAAGGAGAAGTTCCTGTTTACTTCCTGTAAAATGGGAAACTCAGTCTTTCTTGAGAAACTCCCTACCAGGAAAATCATGACCACTGTGTTTTCTCCATGAGTTGAAGGTAGGTGGGCAATGTCCACTTAAATTTCTCTTTGCTGTGGTTCCTCGGGTGAGCTATTAAAACCTGTGATTGTTGTTCCCTCTCTCTCTCTCTCTCTCTCTCTCTCTCTCTCTCTCTCCCTCCCTCCCTCCCTCCCTCCCTCCATCCATCCATCTCTCCCTCCCTCCCTCCCTCCCTCCCTCCCTCATCCCTTCCATTTTAATTGCTGTCTTCACTAGGCAACAGATACGTCCATGGAATTCAGGTCAAGGATGCTGGATTTGGCACATGTGTCTGTCTCCTGTAATGAACAATACATTTTAAAAAGAGTCTTTATTGACCTTAAACCCCAAGGGTACAAGACCTCTAGAAGCTAAACTTTTCAGAGCTGAACAGCTGATGGAATCATGGGACAGAAGGAAAGAGAGCTCCCCTGCTGCATAGGGGGGACAAAGCTCCAGTGTACCCCAGAGGGGCCCAAGAAGTTCCCCCGAGTCTGCAAACCTCTAAGAAAGAGGGACACCAAGACAAGCAGGGCTGAATGCAAGCGGAAGTCGGACCCTGATTCTCCTCTTCCAGCACACAGAGGTGAACTCCTTGACAAAGGAAATGAAGCAGCTGATGACGGCTCTAACAATGAAGACAGAAAGAGAATGCAGGGAGAAAGGGCAATTTGTGAAGACGAAGATCTCCCAATAAACGTATCCCTCCCCCGACCCCAAGCGAAAGAATTCATGAAAAGCACAAATAAAGATCGTGAAAAAAATCAAAAAGAGGGAAATCTTTTGAGACCTGCTTTTAGAAAACAAACTAAAATGCATCATACAAAAAAGTCCTCTAGAAATTAAAAATATACAGCAAGTGCGCTGCTTCGTGCCTGTAATCCCAGCAATTGGTAGACTAAGCCAGAAGGACTGCTGTCGGCTTGAGGGAGACAAGACCAGGCTACATACCGAGCTCTAGGACATCCCGGGTTAGAGAATGATATGGGAGATGGAGGGGAGGGAAGGAGGGAAAGAAAGAGGGGGGAAAGGAAAGAAAAAGAGAGGCAGATTTGGGAGAAGACTTTAAAAACAACAACAGGGACTTCACAAAGTTGTCCTCTATTCCCCACACACTCACTATGGCGTATGTGGCCCCTTCCAAACACATTGTACGCACATACATGGGATGGGGATGGAGAGGCAGGGAGTAATTAGAGGCAGCACAGTGCCCAAATCAGAGAGTACACCAAGAAAGAAACCACAGGGAACAGAGAAAACAGTATCCAATATGGGAGCAGAATGAGAATGGTCAGACTCACAATGCAAGGCAGCTGCAGGTGACATCTGAGCCCCAGAGGACGTGGTGGCCAGGCCAGATGGAGGCCAGCCGGGAGCAAAGAAAAGAAGTGGGTGAGGTGGCACATTTTGGCATACATATGTGTGTGTGTTCACCGACGTAAGCACACAAGTGTGAGCATGCTTGTGGGGACCCAAAGTTGACATCGGGTATCTTCCATGATCCTCCCCCACTTTATTTATTGAAACAAATTCTATTGCTGAACCCAGAGCTCGCCGATTCTAGACAGTCTATCTTGCCTACTTGCCCAGAAGATTCCTGGCCTCTGCACCCGAGCACCTTGATTAAAGGTGGGCCGCATGCCCATCTGCCTCCATATGCTTGCTGGGACTGACTTCAGCCTTCATCCTTTCGTGAAAAGCATTTTATCCACTGAGCCATCTCCATCGGCCCTGATCTAACCAAAAACTTTTTATTAAGTAATTTTTTTTCAACTTACATACCAATCACAGATCCCCCTCTTCCCTCCTCCTGCCCCTCCAGCCTCCTCTCCCCAACGCACCCACCATTCCCTCCTACAAGAAGGTAAAGCCTCCCATGGGGAGTCAGCAGAGCCTGGTACATTCAGTAGAGGCAGGTCCAAGCCCCTCCCCCTACCTCAAGGCTGAGGCGTCCCACCACAGGTAGTGGGCTCCAAAATGCCAGGGATGGTTCTGATCCTACTGCCAGGGGAACCCTTAAGCACATCAAGCTACACAACTGTCTTGCTTATGCAGAGGGCCTAGTCCAGTCCCATGGAGGCCACAGGTGTTGGTCTAAATTTCATGAGTTCCCACTAGTTTGCTAACCAAAAATTTTTAACAACTATATTAAGTGAAAGTTCTGGAAAACAGTAGTTTAGTATAAAACTTTTTAATTCTATATTCAGCATATAAATGATATACCAAGCAAGACAGAGATATGGGAAGTCTGCCAAAATAATCAGAAAATAAAATGCAATGGAACTAAACTGATGTAAACTGATGTTTTACTATATATACACACACACACACACACACACACACACACACACACACACACACACACACAGTATATGCAAAAGTGTTCAGGGTCACTAATCAATGTGGAAAGCAAATGGAAACCACAAGAGATATACTGTCATCCCAACAAGAATGGCTATTATCAAAACAAAGATAACAAGTGCTGGCAGGATGTAGAAAAAAGGTACCCGCCGCACACTGGTAGTGGGAGTATAAATTGTGGGAAAAAAGCAGGAAAGTCCTGCACAAGATAAATTACTACATAATGCAGCAATCCTCAAACTGATCATATATCCAAAGGAAGGGAAATTAATATTTCAAAGCCTTATGTGCATTGTCTGTTTATTGTAGCACTTTCCACAATAGTCAAAAAATGGAAACAAACTGAATGTCTATCAACTGATAAGTTGCTGAAGAAAAACCACAGTAAATGTACTCAGTAGACGAGCACTCAGTTATTTAAAAGGGTAGGACATTGTCATCTGTGGATAGAACATGGATAGAACTCGAAGTCATTAAGTGAAATAAACCAGACAAACAGGCAAGCATCACATGTTGTCACTCAGGTGTGGGAATGTGCGGATTCCCCATTTGGATTTTCAGCAGGTATGCATTCAAATTCTGGGATTTTATCCCAAAAATCTAATTTCATGTTCTCTCACCCTCAACACTAATAATTCCATCTGAACTTAGAGTGAACTAAAACCTATGCTTCATTCTAGACTCTTCTGCTGCTGGATGGTCTCTCTCTGCTTCTTTATCAGCTGGATTTTTAATTTATTTTTACAAATTTACATTTTCCTTCTAGAATACAGACTTGGAAAATTGAGCTTATCACCCCTACACATACTTCTTTTTTTTTTTTTTTTTTTCGAGACAGGGTTTCTCTGTGTAGCTTTGCGCCTTTCCTGGAACTCACTCTGTAGCTCAGGCTGGCCTTGAACTCACAGAGATCCGCCTGGCTCTGCCTCCCGAGTGCTGGGATTAAAGGCGTGTGCCACCACCGCCCAGCCCCACACATACTTCTTGTGACCAGTTTAGATCACAGATACACACACACACACACACACACACACACACACACACACACACACACACACACACACACACACACACACATACATGCACACATACAGCCCAGATAAGGTCCACCTATGTCCAGTGATAAGGTAGACATTTTAGCCAAGACAGAAGCCCATGTCCAGACACTGAGTGGACCATGAGACATTCTTTTGTTCTTTTGTTATAAAAACATACTCCATCCCAGGGTAGCCACACAGAACAGCCACTCCCAGTTCCCTGGCTGATATTTAGACCTGGTGTACCTCTCTGCCTGAAGCATTCCACCTTCTTACCATTCTGTTCCTGTTGCTGCACATCATGACCAACCTTTTGGTTTTCTTCTCTCTTGCTCTACTATCAAACTACCATGGAAATGCTCCTTCTTGGGACATAATGAAACTTACAAGGCTCAACTAAAAGGACAAAGTTCTGGAAACTTCCAAATGTTAAAAGGCTCACAAACACACTCCCCCCACCCCCCATGGTTTCAAATGGAGCGAATCCTTGCTGGGAGAGGAGGCTCTTCAGTGAGCCTGCATGTTTACAAGGAACTTCCAGGATGCAGCTTTCATGAATGGTTGACCATTCTGAAGGGGGCTTCTCAGTGATGCAGATGCCTTTGAAACACTCATGCTCCCATAAGTAATCCCTCATCAATACTCCTGTAGGTAACTCCAATAACTCACTGGTTTGCCAACCTAGACTTCAGTGGAGTCATTTCTTTAATCTAGGGAGAGCAGAGGTAACATTTTTCATAAATTTGTAGGGTAATAATGATGATGTGAAAGAAAATTTAGAAAGCATGGCTTCCTTTCCCCACATGTCCTAAAATTTTAATAATTTCCCCAGAGTCCTCTAAAATAATGTTCAGTGAGTATCAAATCCATATACTTACCAAATAAATTCATATTTCAGACAAGCCTCCATGTCCTGCTAGCTGGGGAGTCAACTCCAAGCAACAGGAAGAGTTTTGCCATCAGGGAGATCTGGGCTTAAATTGTATCTCTGCATTTTGACCTGCACATTTTAAAGCCACTCACAAATGAGACAGAGAGTGGCCATGTGCTCACATCTAATATCAAATACAATGATAAGGTCAGTTTTCTACTCCAAGTCAAGAAGACACCTGGTAATTTCAATCAGCCATGTGAAACTCCTGACTATTTGCACCAATGGGCAAGGTAGACAGATGCTGAGAAATTGTCAGTTTTGGGCCCACGACAGGCTTCTAATCAGTAACAAGAAGTTGGGGTGATTCAGAGTTCTGAAACCAGAACTAGTGTGGTGATACTTTAATTGTGCTGAAATGTGATTTTATTTGTATGTTAATAAATAAAGTTTGCCTGGAGATCAGAGGTCATTAGTGAGGCAGGAATAGAAGTCAGGTGGTGGTAGCCCACGCCCTTAATCCAATCACATGGCAGGCAGAGTCTCTGTGTGGTCAAGGACACAGCCAAGCTGGTGACCCTTGAGTCTTTAATCCCAGTATCAACCATTGAGACCAGGAGGTCTGTATAGACAGGCAGTGATGAGGAAGTCATGTGGCTGGGCTTAAAGCCAATGAGAATGCAGAACAGGAAAGCAATAAAATGCAAGACACACAGGAAGAAGGTCTCTCTCTCAGGGGAAGGACCACAGCGAGTGGTAAGCGGAAGGGAGTCGTGGCTCTTGCTCTGATCTCTTAGGCTTTAACTCTGTATTTGGCTCTGTGTTTCTTATTTAATAAGACCGTTTAGAAATTCGTCTGCAAGCCAGGAAGCCCATGGTGCATCAGGAGGGCTGGTTCTGGAAAGGTCCAATAGTGGCGTGGATAAAATCTTGAAGTTGTCATCCAGATGATACAGAACAGCTGTTTGCTGTTTCCCACAAAAGCAGTGGGAAATTGGTGTAAACTACAAGGATTTGAGTTCAACATGAGGAAAAAAACACCTGACACTCCGGGATGGTCCAGCAATGAAATGAATTAGCAAGAACAACTGTGGAATGGATTGCCTAGGGCTCTTTGGACATTGTTCCTCACTTGTCAGGAGGGGGGGATGGGGTACAACCTTCCTTCTGGAAACCTCCTAGGATACTTTCCAGGTCTCTGCTTCTTAATTAGTTCAGCATGCTTTTACATTAATAGCATTATAATCCTGGTGGCAACTGATTAAAAAACAAAAATCAATTTCCCACTCAAATCACCCCCAAAACAAGGCATCTCTTGCTCTCCCGTGCGCAACAAAAGCCATGTTCTGCACATTTTCATTCATGTGCTTTTACTTTCTTCAGCGAAGTTTTAAAACCGAGATTACTGCAAACCAAAGTTTGGTCCAGGAACACACTGAATTATAAACTGGTGGAAATGCTGAATAGAGATATACAATAGCAACATTAACGGGGCGTTAGCGACAATGCCACTAGCATGTCACCACAATGCAAGGAAATCATGTGAAAGAAGCTGCTATTGTAGATAAGGGGGTGCTGCTCCTAATAATGGATTTTCTCTGCACTACTTCTGTGCTTTTAACATTTTTTTTCCATCATGAACAGTGACCTTGGAATAATGCTAAGAACCATATTTTGTATTTAACCTAAATACCAAATTTAAAGACTTAAATAGATAATACAAAGGGCTTGATTCCATGCTGCTGAAGATTGAGCAAGGTCATAGAATGTGGCTCCAAGACTCACATGTAATGGAAGTAAATCTTTTTTATTGAAAATATGCAATGCATAACTACATTCTTCCAACAAAGGCAGGAATATTTTATGGAAAGAAAAAAAAGTGAAATAATATTGGCAGGTGGATACAGTGTGGGTCCCAAAGAGAGGTGGGAAGGGCTCTAGCCTCCTCATGTTAATCCCCCGCTGCTCTCTCCAAGGCCACCCTAATGATGTCCGAGGCAAGAAGAGAGTCTTTGCCATTGGCCTACCAAATTCCCCTAGCCAGTCTTCCAACCAAGATGATGTGCCGGCTGCATCCCTGCCAGGATGTGCTCACACTGTTACAAGCCTCAGTCGCTCCTCTCAGAATCAGGATACCAACCAGCTGGCCAGATGGGTTCACCAGCCTGTGGAAGTAGCAGGAAAAAGGTACACCAGTGAAGACTGTGTGCCCTGAACATGGCCTCCTGGTGTTAAACGTTGCTTGCTTCACCTCCCATGCCTGAGCGCTGACAATGACCCCAGCGATGGTCATTAGCCTCTGCGCTTTCTGGAAAGTTGAGATGACAATAACAGCATCTGGAAAATTAAGTGAGTTAGTGCCCACAAAATATAGACTGCGACCAGCCGAGAGTAAGCAGGGGACAATGCCAGCTTGTGATCTGGTACACACAGTAAAGACCTTGGCTTCTCCGCAGTTCGGGGCGCCCAGCCATATGTGCAAACTGAGGCACAAAGCCAGATGTGATAGTTGAGACAATGGGTCACGAAAGAGAAGAGACCCATTCCTCTGCCCATGAAAACATGTAAAGATTTGTAGATTTGTAGTGTGGTGTGTGTGTGTGTGTGTGTGTGTGTGTGTGTGTGTGTGTGTGTGTGTGTGTTTATACATTAGTGGATGCAGACAAGAAACATCTTGATTGAAAAAAGTCACTAGTCAAACTCTTCCATAAGAATAAGGTTCTGGTCTGCAGTGTTTTAGATGGGCCATAGAAATGCTGTGAGGTTCGTTGTTCTTAGAAAATAGAGGAAGTTCTGGGCTTAGGGACTTCAAAGGAGATACCTTAAGTAAAAGAGTTTATGTTAAAAAATACTCTAATTCTGAATTTTATTCTACTGTAACTAGCTCTCCATTTCTCTCATTTACATTCCAGGTTAAATGATCTTTTACAAAATCATAGTGCTTACTCCCTGGTCTAATCATTTTTATACATCCTTCTAAAAAGCCTACCTCCTGCAGCAGAAAAAAAAATGGTAGTTGGAAAAGCCTCCCTTGCGTGCTCTGGCATCCATGGTATGCCAGCCTCCTGTCTGCACATTTTATCTTCCTGTGCCTGAGAAAGAGAGTCCACTCCCTTCCACCTTGTCACATCTCTCTATACCTTTTCATTGAAATTATCTGAAGAAATTACTAAGGAAAGCTTTTCATTTTTCTAATAACATGCTACCTCCTCTCCCCAATTGCTCTCCACTATCATGCTTAAGGCAAAAACAGAACCACATATTCCCACTAAGATTTTCACGGAAATGTCTTTATGGAACCATCACTTCAGAGGTGAAGAAGTGTTGTGAGTTTCCCCTAGTTATTCCAACCTCACAGCTGCCATTAGACTACCTCCGCGTGGGTGGGTCTAGAAAAGAGATGCTAGAATCCAAAAGAAGCTTCCTTCCTGAGCTTCTGATTGGGTCTCCTCCTCTCCCCTGCTCAATATATAAAAGGAGACTGTCACAGACAGGAGAGAGGGGCACCAGGTCAAAGAGAACCACAAGCACCACCCTAAGACAACCCAGATCCTGGGGAGAGTCTTTCTATCACCCCCAGGGTTCTCTAGAACACAGACCACTGATTTCTATCACCCCCAGGGTTCTCTAGAACACAGACCACTGATTTCTATCACCCCCAGGGTTCTCTAGAACACAGACCACTGATTTCTATCACCCCCAGGGTTCTCTAGAACACAGACCACTGATTTCTATCACCCCCAGGGTTCTCTAGAATACAGACCACTGAACCCAAGCCCAAACCGAGAACCCGCCATCATTTGTAAAGTGGAGCAAAAGCATCATTAGGGTACCCAGGTGATACGGCACAAGAAAGGATGTGAGGGTGAGAGGGTGGCAGGAGAGGATGATGGACACAAACTGGCAGGATGAAGAGGAAGAAAGAAAGAAAACAAAATACGAGGAGGATATGGCAGCCGTGTTAACTGAGAATTTACTGTGTGGTAAGCATTGTCTCTTATCCTTATAATACTCTAGCAAAGGAAAGCTTGTCATTCTAATTTCCAGGAGAGAAACTGAGGCCCAGAGAGCAGACCTCTGAGTGTAGACACTTATTCTCAGATTGCCAACCTTCTGGTCACAAATTATCTCCCCAAACACAGCATACGAAGATAGGTATTCATTCACTAAACAGCAATAACATCTATATCTGTATTACGCTGCTGTTGGGAATGGCAGAGTCCTTGTGGTTACAATGTTGACTGTTCTCAAACTCTGCTACACTTCATAGGAATATCTGAGAAAGCCTCACAGGTGGGTGACTGTATCTACCCCGGAATTTTAAGTTTTAACACCTTGAACTGAACTTCACTTCCCTTTATTTTGTGCTGCTGGCAGAGCAGAGTTGGGGAGAAGGAGCTCCCTCGACCCTCTGTACTTGCATTCACTAAAAAGAAAAATCTATTCATCTGGGTCATAACATCAAGATTCTTAAATTACAGGTTTTCATTTTCGATGCATCCCAAATCCTTTCTCCACTCGGCTTTTTCTTGGGCTAGAAGTCCTCCCCAAGTTCAAATTCAGCCTTCTGTGTTCCAGTGCCTGCTCCTCTGTGGACGACATGCCCACTGACCTCCTCCCTAACCACCCACCAGATGACAGCAATGCAATTGTGTGGTGCCAAAGCATCAGTCAATCGACAATCCTGGACCAGAATTCCTCCGGCTTCGGTCCTAGCCATTCCTTCCCAACACTAACTTCTCTGCCTACTTTAATCAAAAAAAATTTTTGGAACTAAAGTCTTTGAATCCTGTGCCTGTGCTATACTTTTCTTTGCTTTCCCAGCACCCTGAGATAAAGTCAATCCTAAACTTTGGGGAACCGGAGGAGGAGAGCTAGTTCCCGGCGTCACTTCCCTCTCCCTTCACTACATCCCAGCTGTTCCCCTCCCTCCCCATCCTCCTGCCTTCAGACATCTTGACAAGTTGCTTACAGCAGACAAATTGAGCAGATCCCAGCAACCCATGTCATCGCAGGTTCACATAAAAACCAAACAGCAAGTAAATGGAAAAGACAGGGGCTTGGATTTCCCAATACATCTGCTATCTGATCATATTTTAATTCTAGACATGTGTTTTCCATTGTTATTTCCTGGCTCAATTAGGTTACTGGAATTACAAGGTAAACTTTGTGAATGGAAAAACCCAGTGCCCAGGTGTTCCTGGGAGATTAAGATTCTAAACAGTGGGGCCCAGGAATTCCTCCCACCCATAAGAGAGAATTGATTAACACACAGTCCCATCGGATGTAGATCCAGGTATGGATCCAGCAATCTACTTTCTTCCTAGTTAGTGTATCATAGAGTTCAGCCACCCCTTCGGTGGAAAATCAACCGATCAAGCTCATCAAACCCAGATACTGCTTTTGGCCTAATTGCCTGCCCCTTTTTAGGAGGCCTGTTCTTTCAGAAACTAGAGTATGCTTTGACTACAAGGAAGGGGTCAGGGTGCGAAGAGACTGCAGTGTTAATGCAGGTGTCACGTAAATGCATTAGCTAGGTGGACCAAATAAGGGGAAATATTTTGATGAGAAAATGGCATTTAGAAGCGTTAGTGCATTTAAAACATTTTCCCAGTGTGGTTACATTAGCAGCCCTAAACAATCAGGGGCCAGGAGGTGTTGTTGAAGGGATTGTGAGCTTAAAAAGTTACCCTTGTTCCGACACCTATTAATAACCACCTCTGGAAAATTCTAAAGCCTGGTGAAAAGAGAGTTGTGTGGTCGTACCTGGAGAGTCTCCGTAACTGTGATTCATACAGACAAAAAATCTATATGGCATGATATATGTTTGATTCTCTGCTGAACAAAAAGCTTTTCGCTAAAAAAAAATAAATTAATTAAAATAAAATAATCTATTGTTAACTCTAGGTCCTGATGGTCCTTTTTTTTTTTTCTGATATTTCTTACTTAAGGAACATATTGTATAATATTCACCAGGAAAAAAAGTCACATGCAAGCTTATTCCATACTTGAAAGGAAAAGATTCAGTCCTTTGGCTAAAGAAAACCTTAACACATGGGAGAAAAAGAACTTTTATCATCTTGAACTTTTTTCTTCCACTCTCTGTTGCAACAAGTTCTGGAAACCTCCTCCTGGCTGTACTATGGTGTGTCTAATTGCAAGAAGAGAAAGAGCATTTGGGGAAGGGAGTGTCACTGGGGGTGTTGTCCAGAATGGAAGCCAAATGCCAAAGGCTGACTTACTGGACATACACCTGTACAGAGTGACAGAGTCATGCTTCATAAGAAGAGCAGGTTTAAGGAATTTCCCTCATCCACTGGCGACCATTCACACGGCACCGTGAAATCTCCAGCCACTGCTGCCACAAAGCTTAGAGATTTTATAAGAAAGCTTGCCTCTGGCCATACCAGTAGGGGCTGTGATACACTTGCTGTCATAATATTTAACAGAGATTTAAAGGGGATTACAGAGAATGAAAATATTTTAGTGCGAGTTCAGCTCTGCAGCCAGACTTTGGATCCACCGAGCAAAGCAAGCCATTTGTAGACACAGTCTCACATCTGAGGGATCGTTTGGTAGAAGGCACAACTCTTTCAGGAGGTGAACACTGGCAAGCCCCACCTAGGGTTACCTTGGTTTATGGGATCTACAGTGGTTCTTTCCTTGTCATAGAAAATCACAGTATAGTACCAAATCTTAAAACCCTACTAGGTGAGGCTCGAGGTGATTCTAGGAGCCATATTTTCTAGTCCCTTGCAGCTCAGAGGTTTAGATCCCACTACCACATCATCAGCAACGTCAGCTGCAGCATCCATGCATCATGACCACTATCAGAACACCACTGAGGAGGCACTGTACTCAGCCCACCTTGAAACATTAATCTTCCCTTCAACTCTGTACCATGGGTATCATTAACCCATTTCATTTGTGAGAAAGCAGAAGATCAAATGCATACTAAATCAAGAGGAGCTGGAATCTGGGATCTTGGCTAAAATATTCCCAAGTGTACATCAGTGTCCACTTGAATATTTCTAGAGTGATAAGGAACACCCTACCACCCAAAGAAATGATCTCTATGATAAAAATTTCTCTTGAGTTCCTATAATATAGATGGAAATGTTGCCCTTTGGTTAAAATTCTTTCCGTTGGGACCCTCCATAGCAAATGTTACGTCCTTTCATTGGGAAACCTTGAAACCATCTGGAGACTTCAAGTCTCCTGGAGACATCAAGTCTTTCTGGAAATCCTCTTTCTTTCAGCTAAATTTTGAGCCCTCCCCTCTTATGCCTTGACATTTCCTGTGGGTGATGATGTGACATTCTCCGAAGCTACATTATTCCAGAGCAGGACCCATTTCT
Source organism: Peromyscus californicus insignis (assembly GCF_007827085.1). NCBI lineage: Eukaryota > Metazoa > Chordata > Mammalia > Rodentia > Cricetidae > Peromyscus > Peromyscus californicus. The sequence goes on along the minus strand of NW_026294562.1, from coordinate 131,614,793 downwards.
TATTCATATCCCGCCCCTAGGACCTGGCACCCTACCTAGCACAAAGTGAGTTTTCTGTACATTCTACGGGATGTACATGTTCAGCAAACTTTGAGCATCCTGAGTGTCTTTCAAGATTGGTAGCTTTTCCCAATTCTTCACAGAGTGTGAAGTCAAAATAAAGTCCACAGTCCTTGGGTGGTTTTGCTTTTAAGGTCACTAAGATAGATCTGGGTGACAGACAGAAGAGCATTCAGATTCTGATGGCCTTCTTCACTTGCAGACTCATTCCAGAAACCTAGGAAATACGCTCCTAGGCCTTGGTATATGCTCTTAACTCAAGTTGCACTACAAGAGTAGTTTTCAGACACAATTCCTGGGCTTTGCCCCACTAATTGCAAGGTAAGACTACAATCTAGGCTGGGAGGATATTGTGGGATCTTGATGCCTACTGTGGACAACAGCTGTTATGCTTTCTGGATTTGATTTGTTCTGGAATTCGGGGAAATTCTTGAGCTTAGCCCCGATCTTTTGTAAATTTTTATTATTTTTAATGCTTCTTAGCTTACAAAGATGAAGTTTTCATTGTTGCCATTTTTCATACCAAATTTGATTTTGCTGCTTCTGCCACCGTTCCTCACCACGCCTTTCCCTCTCTTGTGTCCTCCCACACCCTATAGCCTCTTCTCCATTTTCTTGTCACACATGACCTTTCCTCTTCTCACCATCTCTTCTGTCCCTCTCCTGGTGTCCTATCTAGTTTCATAGGCTGTACCTAGTCTCACAGCCCCTTATTGGCATACATATAAATATTAAAAGTTATTATAACACACACACATATACAGAACATATATGTGTGTGTGTGTTATACATGTATATGTACCATATTTTCATTATCCATTCTTCTATTGATGGCCTTATAGGCTGGTTTCATTTCCTTGCTATTATGACCAGAACAGCAATAAACACAGATGTGCAAATATTTCAGTAGTGGGATTTAGAGGCCTTGGTGATGTGCCCAGGAGGAGTATAATTGAATCATCTGTTAGTTGTGTGTTTAATCTGTGGGGAACCCTCCATATTGGCTTTCATAATGGTTACACTAGTTTGCACTGTCACCATCAGTGACAAAGGGTCCTTCTTTTCCTTCAGTCTTCATCATTTGTTTTCTTGATCATTCTGGTCGGGGTGAGATGGAATCTCAAAGTGGTTTCAATTTGCATTTCCCTAATGGCTAAGGGTGTTGAACAGTTTTTTTTTTTTTTATCAGTTAGTGAACATTTGTGTTTCTTCTTTTGAGGACTGCCTGCTCATCCCATTAGTCTATTTATTGACTGCCAGTTTTATATTTTGGGTGTATAATTTTTTTTAGATCTTTCTATATTCAGGAGATCAACCTTCTGTCTGAGGATTAAGCTAATTTTTTACTGTAGTTGCCACTGAGATAAAACCTTCCATCTTGGAGGGGAATTTCTTGAGACTTAGGTTGTGAAAACAGGACAAGAAACAGCAGGGATATTTTTAAGACAGGCTGTTTATAAGGAGGGAAAGCAATACAATGAAAGAAGATGAAACAGACCTTTCTGTAGCAATGCTCGTGAAGAAAGAAACAACTCACTCCAAACAGCTTCGGGAAGTTCCTGAAACTGACCCAGATTCACTCAACCTCCTCAAGGGTATATGAGTGGTAAAGACTGCAGAGTGTTGACCTCAGACAAGCTGAGCTGTCTAAAAGGCTCAGACTAGATCAGATTCGCAGAAGCAGAGACCACCCGAACATCCTGGAAGATGCAGGGGTTAATGGATCTCTGTGAGTTCCAGGCCATTCTGGTCTACATGGCAAGTTCTAGGCCAGCCAAGGCTACATAGTGAGACCGTGTCTCAAAAAAAAAAAAAAAATAGAAATGAGGAAAGTAGGTGGCCATAGTAGTGGATTTATTGCTGGTCCTTTATGCTGTTCCATTGGTCTACATATCTGTTTTGTTCCAGTACCAGGAGGTTTTTATCACCATCCCTCGAGGCCAGGCCTTATTCTTTATGCTTATGATTGCCTCAGCTATGCATGTTTTCATAGAGCACCAACAACTGACTTCCCTTTCAAGCACATTCCCACAAAGTGAAGGCCTCTTGATTCCTACCTGCAGATGCTATTCATCCCCACTTCTTAGAATCAGTCTTGATTCTTCAAAGGAGACTCAAGGAGTTTTGTACTCAGGACCTGAGCATCAGGTCACCCTAATTCATTCGATTCTCATCACCCCATCTCTGATTAACTCCCTATATAGTACATTAGTAACATGAGAGTCACAGTTGTTCAGTTAGGTAGGATTTGCTGGGAGAATGAGCAAGTCCCTAGAGCTCAGTCAGTAAGCCATGCAAGGTCATTGCATACTCACATGGAGAAAGGGGGCCAAGGGAACTCAAACTTACTCTTCCATGATTCCTCCTAGAAATCTCTCTTCACTTCCCACCAGATTAGTGATTAGAATGTGGGGGGGAAACCCCTCTGTTATCACTGCAAACCTCTTGTGTCCCTTCCACAGGAAAATGAAACAGAAACTACATGATCCTGGAGGACTATCTCTACCGAAGCTATTGGTTTGCGTTTCCTCTTTCTCTCAGTGACTAAACCGTCTCCTGTGACAAAGACTTGGTTTTTCTGCTGCTTCTGATTTGTTGCACGTTTTGGAATTGCTTCTTCTTGAATTTCCGGCAAGTGCAGAAGATTTCCCTCCCAAGTAAAAGATAGTGTGCCCACAGAACCACAGAAATTAGCAGAAAAAAGCGTTTATAACATCATTCAAGAACAACAAACTTCTCTTGTATATTTAGTTTGGACAGCAACAACTCAGACAGTGTCATCTGTCTAACTACTAGCTCTGACTCTATAAAAGCTGGTGGCATCCTCAACCTCAACCGCTAGGCAGTGAGAGCACCAGGCTCTCATTTTCACAAAGCATCTTCTAGCGGGAGGGGGGAGGTTGGGGGGGTTCTCCCCTACCTCACAGAAAGGTGTCTCGTCGCTTCTGATTAATGTGATGGATCAAGGGCACATTCTTGAGCCAATTGCTGCCAAATAAGATTTAATGCTTTGATTGGCCACCTGGGTCACATGGTATTTCCTAAAGCCAGATGTGGGTCTCTTTTGGAGCCATGTGCATGTGGAAGAGGGATAAATTAAATCTTCAAATGGAAGTGGCTTTGTCCAGAAAGGAAGGCGTGTGTTCTTTGAAGCCTCAGATGCCGCTTGCTAGCTATCACTTAGTTTCAGGGTACTCAACACCCACAGATGAGCCCGCTCTGTGCCTTTCCTGGCATCCTTTGTCGTAAGTTTTGTCTTGTCCTCCTTTAGCATCCAAAAGGGCATTTCATCCTAGATCAAAAGGCCCCAAGTCCAGCCTTCCTCACAACAGAAACCAGGCTAGGCTCGACCTATCCCCCCACTAGTCCAGTGGATTAAAAAGTGCTTTGTGCAACCTTCTCAGACACGATGTCTTCAAAGAGAATAACCATAGTTCTTCCTATAGCACTCTTCGTATCAATTAACCTGGGTTTTTCAGGTTCAGTAGGTAGAGAGGTTCTTGCCCACTAAACCTGATGACTTGAGTTTGATCCTCCCAGAACCAACATGGTGGAAAGAGAGAATTGACTCCCACAAGTGGTCCTCTGACCTCCACGCAGCCACCATGGTGCACACATGAGTGCACACACACACACATACACACACACACACACACACACACACACACACACACACACACACGAGCCATAGATAGATAGATAGATAGATAGATAGATAGATAGATAGATAGATAGATAGATAGATAATAAATGAAATTCCATCACTGCTGGCCTAGTTTGCTTTTCTCTTGAAGTAATAAGACACTGAGCAGAAGCAACCTGAGGAGGAAAGGGCTTATTTGGCTTTACTTCCAGTCACAGTACATCATGAAAGGAAGTCAGGGTGGGAACACAAGGCAGAGCGTAGAGGAACTGTAGTAAAATCCGTAGAGGAATGATGTTTTCTGGCTTGCTCCCCATGGCTTGCCCAGTCAGCTTTCTTATGCAAAGGGTCACCTGCCCAGGTGTGGTATTTCCCAGAGTGGACTGGGCCCACCCACTTCAATCCTTAGTCAAGGAAATTTCCCTACAGACTTGCCTACGGGCCAATCTGATGGAAGCAGTTCCTCACCTGAGTCTCCTTCTTCTGAGATGTGTTAGGTTGACTACAAACCAAACCAGCTTACAACGACCTTGTTCATGTCTTTTTTTGTCTCCTTATAGAGGCACTACATTACTGTCCTTCTGAAACCTATACACATTTCACTTCCCTGACTCCTCATCATACACTAAAAGAAAATGAAGTAATTAATCCAGCAAGATTTATTCTCAGTAAGTTCATCCTAGCTTCTCAGATCACTGCTGCTATTTTTCAAAGCTCACAAATTGTCTGGTTAATCGTGTATTCTTGAGTTTTACTCAAGAACAACACTAAGCTCGCCGGTTTTGTTGTTGTTGTTGTTGTTTTGGGGATTTGGTGGGGGTGTTTTTTGTCAAGCTCCCCTTCTCTACTTTGCACAGCCAGAGCTGTGTCTGTCGGACCCCATCTCTCAGCACCTCCTCCTCTTCTTGAGGACCAACCAACTACTGGAGGATTATCCTTGAGTCTCCTGATGAGACCTGGAAGTCAGCCTCAGGGTCAGCCTCACAAGGGCCCAGTTCGTCACCTCTACGTAGGAACGTGATCCTTTCTCCACACTTTTTCTGCAAGGTGAGGGCTGATGCAAGAACCACCAAGCACCAGCTTTCTTTTTTTTTTTTCTTTTATTGAAAATGTATCTTCGTCATATAATCTATTCTGATATGACTTCACCCCTGCCTACTCTTCCCAGTTCCTCTCCACCTCCTCTCCCATCCAGATCCACACCCTTTCTGACTCTCCTTAGAAAACAAACAGGCATCTGAAGAATTATAAGAAAATAAAATACGATACACTAAACAGAACACGAACGAACGAACCAGAACAGGACAAAAGAAGACACTAACAAGAAAATCAGCCAAAGACAAAAGCACAAGAAATGAACATAGACACAGAGACACACGTGTTCACACACACACAGGAATCCCAGAAAAACACAAAACTGCAAGCCATAATATATATGCAAAGGACCTGTAAGGGGAAAACAATGTTCTGATTAACGCTATGAGACAAAGAACCTCCACAGATACCACTGAGTTCATTTTGTGTTGACATCTACTGCTGGGTATGGGGCCTACCCTTGAGAGCTGCTTCTTTCCCCAGTGAGACTCCCTTGGAAAAAAACTCGAGATGGAGTATGTGTCCACTTCTTTCAATTCTAAGACTCCATCTGGTACAGACCTGTGCAAGCCCTGTGCATACTACCACGGTCTCTGTGAGTTCATATGTGTGCCAACTCTGTTATAGCTAGAAGGCCGTATTTCCTTAGTGTCATCCATTCTTGCTGTCTTATATTTTTTCTGCTTCCTCTTCTGCAGAGTTCCCTGAGCCCTGAGAGGCAGGATTAGATGGAGACATCCCCTTTAGGAGTGAGTATCTCAGCATCCCTTGCTGTGGATCTCTGTTTTTTCCCTCCCCATCTGCTGCAGGAGGAAGCGTCTCTGATGATGGCTGAGCAAGGCACTGATGATCTATGAGTATAGCAGAATATCATTAGGAGTCATTTTATGGCTATGTTCTGTTAGCAGAACAGTAGTATTTGGTTTCCCCTAGGTCCATGGCCTATCTATTCTCAGATTCTTTGCCACCCAAGCAGTGCTGGGGATGGATTCCATCTCACAGAGTATGTCTAAAGTCAAATCAGACTTTGGTTGGTTATTCTCACAAGTTTTATGCCATTATTGCACCAGTTTATCTTGTAGCAGGCCACCTTTATAGATGGAAGGGTTTGTGGCGGGGTTTGGTGTTTGCCTTTCTCTTTTGGTAGCATACAAAGTACCTTCCAGTACCATGAGCACTAGTCTGTACGAGTGAAGGCTGTAGGTAGGCACCAGCTTGAGTTCTTGATGTTCAATGAGTTGTGTAGGTGTTTTCTTCAGCAAGAGGGCCTTACCATCAGTTTGTGGAGAGCAACCAGCAGCCTTGGCAATAACCTGGGTTGTTTGGGGGTTCCTATAGGTCCCCTTTGGTCAAGAAGTCAATTAGATATAACCCAAATGTGGTACTGAAAGCTTTATTTGGTGACAAGATGGCCAGAGTCTCTGTCTCCCCCAATATTGAATGATTTCATTTAGATTACCTTCAAATGTGTACATATTTTAGGAAGCTTCAGTAGAAGCTTCCTATATTAGGCGTGACCCTCAATAGCTCTGAGTTTTAGCTGTTCTTCTCTGTATTCCCTCCTCCCCATTCTCCCTCTCCCTCCCTGTTTGATCCTCCTGGCGTTTCAGTCCCCACCACACACTTCCTCCAGCCATAACTGTCTACTCTGTTTCTCCTCCCGAGGGAGACCCATCCCTTCCTCTTAGGCCCTTAGTCTCTGCCTATCCTCTGTGGTTATATGGCTAGCACAAGCATTCTTTATGGAAATCGGCTCCCTTCTCTCCTCCCATTATGTGCTTTTGTAAGGAATGTATTGGGATAAAGCTTCTGTGTACCCACAGCCCAGGCCTAGAACTTCAGGATGCATGCTCAGTTGTATCCTTCTTGGACAGTCAGTGTTAACCAAGTTGGGTTTTGTTTTGTGATTTTTTTTTTTAAATTATTGTTGCAAAATAAATTTGCCTGCAGGTTGGAGGGTCACTATATGGGTGGAAGGTTGAAAATTCTTCAAAATCACCCAATTTATCTGAAACTTTACACCCTAGGAGTCGGTCTAGTTGGGCAAGACTGACTGCATTTAGCCTTTCTTTCCATTTTCCTCTGTGGATATCTTCGCCTTTAAGAATTGGTCCAATTTCCATTTCACATTTAAAATCCCAACTAACTCAGCATAAGTTAATGAGAAAATCCACATCACGCCACCTTTTAGAGCTCAATTACACAAAAATCAGAGTGGTATTGGGTGTATGTCTGGGAAAAATAGATTTCCAAATTGGTGTAAAGTGTACTTAATATTGATAGCTCTGTAATTTCCAGAAGAGTTCAGAAAGTGAGTGATGTAATTAGATTTTATTTGAAGTTTTTCTTTAGATTTAAAAGGGAAGAAAATCAATACATTATCTTGCTATGAAGTAGAAGTAAGTGAATGGCCCATCTGTCTTAATTTATTGCATGAACTGAAGAGAATAATATTCACCTCTCTGAATGATATTTTATATCATAAATAGGTACTGTGCTAATTTTTAAAGGCGAAATTCAATATTTCCACAAAACAGAAAGATCGTCCTCCATTCCTGGCCCCCTGTATAATTGAGTGCAGAGATGGTGAATAAAATATGTAGGTAACCTTTTACCTCCACTTGTAATTTAACATTTCCTTCACTTTTTGCCAGTCTCCACATCATATGAAAACAAGTACTGTTTTACTGGTTTTTTTTGCATGTGTGTGTGGGTGTGAGTGAAATATATGCATGTGGTATACCCACACATGTGTGTGTAGATGTGGTGTGGAGGCTAAATAAAGTACCAGTCAGAGCTGGCATTATAGTTTAGTGGTAGAGCACTTGCCTATTATGTATATGGATTTGGTTTGATCCCTAGCATTGAATAAAAGGGTTGTTTTGAAAAGTACACAGGGGACACTCAAAAAATTCAATGATAGTTATTAGTGATTTTCTAATTATGTGATTACGTGACCTTAAAATTACCAAGGTATTCCTCAACCCTGATGCTCTCCACCCCTTAGAGACTAGCATCACAATCACTTGGTGGACATGGAAGAAGTGATTCTTTGCCAAAGAGGTTCACTGCTTATTTAAAGTCCTGCCCATAAGCATCCTGAGTGTGATCAAGACACAGATTGAGGAGTGTGATGACTATTCTTGGTTGTCCCCTCGACTATATCTGGAATGAAGTATAATTCAGAAATGGAAGGTACACTTGTGATACAGATCTTGAGGCAAGAAGACAACATGACTTTGATCCAAACCTTGAGGCTGAAAGGCACACCTCTAATCTGGGCCACACCTTCTGCTGGAAGCCTATATAAGGACAATGGAAGAAGGAAGGGTTGGTTCGTCCTTCACCTGCTTGCCCTCGCCTTGTCAGCACATCCATTCCTTCACAGGCATTGGAGTGTGCTTCTTCAGGATTCCGGCATCTACAGAAGACCAGCTGGGACACCCAGCCCCATGGGATTGAGCAGCTACTAGAGTCTTGGTGTTTCCATTCACAACTAGCTGTCGTTAGACTGCAGCCTGTAAGTCATTCCAATAAATTCATATATATATATATGTGTGTGTGTGTGTGTGTGTGTGTGTGTGTGTGTGTGTGTGTGTGCGTGACTGTAGAGAACCCTGCTGACTTAACAAGGAGGATGGGTAGAATTGCCATAGTCAGACACAAGTGAAATCAACATGTCTGCTTTCTCACCTGGTCTAGAAGCACACAAGCAGGCTACTTTCCTTCCTTTGGTCAGCTAGTGACAGCGAACAAAGGCATGCTAGCATTAGGTAAGACGTCCGAGGACTCAGAACCTGCTGTTTATATGTCGAAATTTTCTATTTGTGCTTAAAACTTTTTATGGTGTTGTTTGCTTGGGAAAAGTGTTAGCTTGGGGAAATTTAAGTTTGAAAAAAGAAGAAACCCATGTCGAATGTTTCTGGGAAGGCAAAGGCATCCCTGGTGCCCTGCTCAGGGCTCTTTCACGTCGCTAAGGGGTATGCCTCTTAAAGTCCCTGTGCCTCTCTCCTCATCTGTGAAGAGGCTGGACTAGATCGTCACAATCTCATCGTACTGAAGTGTTCTAGCTGAGCACGGCAGTGCCAGTGCGAGGCAGCAATCCCAGCACTTGGCAGGCTGACACAGGAGGGCTACAGGTTCAAGACCAACTTAGACTATATTATCAAGACCTTGTCTAAAAATAAAATGTAAAAAAAAAAAAAAAGGAAGAAAAAGAAAAGGAAAGAGGAGGGGAGAGGAGGAGGAGGAAGAGAGGGGAGAAGAGGGAAGAGGAGGAGAGATGAAGAGGAAAAAAGATGGAGCGGGAGGGGAGAGGAGAGGAGGAAGGAAAAACAGGGGGAGGGGAGGGAAGAGAAGAAAGAAAAAGGTAGGGAGAGGGGAGGGGAGGGGAGGGGAGGGGAGGGGAGGGGAAAGGACTGGAGGGGAGAGGAGAGGAGAGAAGAAAAACGGGAAGGAGAGGGGAGATAAGAGGAGGAAGAAAAAACGGGGAGGGTTGGGGAGGGGAGGGAAGGGAGGGTTGGGGAGGGGAGGGAAGGGAGGGTTGGGGAGGGGAGGGAAGGGAGGGTTGGGGAGGGGAGGGGAGGGAGGGTTGGGGAGGGGAGGGAAGGGAGGGTTGGGGAGGGGAGGGAGGAAAGTAAAAAGAAAGAAAAACAGAATGAAGGGGGGAAAATATTTCTGAGTTTCTAACTCCTGCTTCAATTAGAAAGAGCCCTATAGAAGATCTAGCCCAGGCATATAAGTCCCAGCTGTTGTAAAGGAATCCTGAGGTTAAGGGCCCCACAGGCACAGTGTCAGCCAAACATTCAACCTAGAATCTTACTGACTCATTGACTTTTCTGTCCTCTTTTTACTCCCCATAATCAACTGCTAGGACATAGCCCAAATCTGTATACTACTGTCCATCTCCATTGCAAATACCCTGGACCATGCTCACCACTTCTCACCAGGTCACAGCAGAGACTTCTTTACGAATGCCATTATGAAATAAAAATCCTACCATCCCTGCTATTGTAACCCAAAGTCTTTCTTTTATTCCTATATTCTCAACCGAATCCATGGTCTTCATGACCCTGTAGAACTTGGTCCCTGGCTTCTCAATCCTCTGTACCCCCAATGCCCACACCCTGTGCCCCAGCCACAGAGGGCTGCTCCCGTCCTCAATCATGATGAGCTTATTTCTGAGACCCTCTTTCCGCCTTTTTCCTTCAGACATTCCCCTACATGCTCAAGCTTTGGATCCAATGTCAGTTCCTCAGAGAATGTTCCGGAATGTCTTATCTAAGGACACCCCCGTCCCACCAACAACCATCACTGTGTCACAGGGTTTCAGACCTCTTGTCACTGAGATGTTCTTCCTGGTGCTGGGGAAGACAGTCCAGTCAACCAAGGGATTGTCACACACACAAAGAACCTGAGGTGAGTCACCAAAAACTCACATGAACAAAATCGGATTGTAGTTGCATAAGCCTGTAATCCCAGCACTGAGAAGGCAGGGACAGCAAGATCATCCAGGCTAGCAGCCCAACCAGTCTGGCCTACTTGGAGAGCTCCAGGTCAATGAGGAGAAACTTTGTGCTGAAAATAAGGTGGATGGTCTCTGAGGAATAACAAATGGTTGTTTTCTGATATGCCTCCTATGTGCGCGCGTGCGCAAATATATGCAAATAGAATAAATGGTCTTATGTCTACTTTTGCCTTTTACCTGCAGCAGTACACAAGCTGCAGCCCATCTCATGGCTACTCAGAGTATTGCCAGGACATCATTACCACTCAACAAACAACTATTGAACACAAGATGAATCCCGTGAAGTGAGTCGCAGCCTGCTGGACATGAGCAGTTTGTATGGTAACTCAGTGGATGACGCTGAATGTTCAAGATGACCATAAAATAAGATGAAAATTGTAGAGCCAATGAGATGGCTCAGTGGGGTAAAGGCACCCCCGTTGCCAAGCCTAAAGACCTGAGTTTGATCCCTGGGACCCACCTTGTGGGAGGAGAGAGCCAATTCCTGCAAGTTCTCTGACCTCCACCTTACCCACACACATATGCAGCATACATACACACAAATAAGTGTGTAATGAAAAACTAAATAAGCAAATATTGTAACATCAGGTATCTACACCTCATGAGGACGATGAAGATTCCAGAACCTTCTGAGAGGGAGTGGGGTGGAGGGTCCAGATAGACTCCTCTATGGTCAAAACTCAAACTTGTCCACGTTGGAGTAACTTCCTCTGCTAAAGAAAGGAAAAGACCTGGAGGTGTGAGCCCTGAGGAAGTCCTGGACTGGCTGTTACAGCAGCCAGCATGCTCTCCCCACTGTGCTCACACTCAGCCTCTGGGTTCCTGGTCCGGGGGAAGGAACTGGTAGCACTGACTGTCACGTGAGAAAAACTAAATCCAGCCTGTGAGAAGAGGCTCTGGCATTACAATGTGCTCTCCGGAAAACTTGAGGCTCTCCATTTCCTTTCAGTGAGCGATATCCATTAAGATGTTTTAGGCCACAAGTGGACTCCTGACAGGAAGAGTTTAAGTAACAGGAGCTTCCGCTTCTGCCCGCAGTGAGAGGTCAGAGGAAATGGAAGGAGCGCCCATCAGCCCCAAGTGGACCAGGGAGACGCTCTCTTCATCTCCATCGCCTACAAAATCGTCTCGCTCCACTCAATCTCAAGTGCGAAAGGGTGAAGGAAGAGAAGTGGATTCTTAGTCTTCCTCCTCTTCCTTTCTCTCTCCCTGTACCTCCGCGCCTGCCTCCCTCCCCCTTTCTTTCTCTCTCTCCCTCCCTCCCTCTCTCTCTTCCTCTCCTCACTTCTTCCCTCTCTTTCCCTCTTCCCCTTTCTCTTTCCTTCCCACTCTTTCCCTCTTCCCCTTTCTCTTTCCTTCCCTCTCTCCATCAATTTCACAAATTGTCCTTTTACTTCAATGTCCCTCCTTCTCTGTGTCCTGAAGATGCATCTTCCTGGATCGAGGCTGACTCCCTCGGACTTCTGCTTTCCAATGGCCTTAGACTGCCTCCATGCCGGCATGCATCCATCAGGGAAAGGCCAGAGCTTGCACTGGAGTGCCTCCAACAGCTCAGCCTGGTTTCCCCTGGCTCTGGAACCCAATCCCACTCCCCCTCCTCAATCCCAGTCCCAGCGTGAGTGACTCCCCACCAGCTGTATCGCCACAGTGAGTCCCTCACCAGCCTCCATAGGCCTCCCATAACCCCACCCAGACCTTTGTAAATAGTCATTCTATTAAATTCTTCTTTAATTATCCTGTTAGAGTGAGCCATCTGTTTCCTGCTGGGACACTGACTGATACAAGAAAATTTTCTCAAGAGTTATGCAACACACCCATCTCTCCTTCTGCCATTTCCTACCCTCTGCCTCTGCCAAAGAAGAAAAGACAGAAAACCTTTTTTTTTTTTGGCAGTACTGGGAATTGAACTGAAGGCCTCAAGCATGCTGGGCAAATGCTCTGCCTCCAAGCTATATCCCTGGTCCTCTTTTTACCTTTTTTTTTTTTTTGAGACAGGATCTCACTGAGTTGCGCACACTGTCCTTGAATGAATGTGTGGTCTTCCTGCCTCATACTCCAAGCAGCTAGGATTACATGCCTGGAACACCAGGCCCCAAACAACAGCCAACCTTTCCCTGAGGTTTCCATGAGCAGCCTATGTAAAAACTCCTGGGAAAGTTAGGATCCAATATTTCAGAGGATGAAACAGTGACTGATCATCAACCAACAATGTCTTCCACATGGGGTACTACAAAGAGAAAAATGTCTAATGTAGTGTCGTATAGACCTACAGTTCCAGCTGCCCAGGAGGCTGAGGGAAGGACATTTTTGAGGCTAGGAGTTCAAGGCCACCATGAGCAACGGCAGAACGGCTCTGTTTTATGATAACAACAACATAATAATAACTTTCATATAATGTGAAACTGCTTGTAGGTATTATCCTAGAGAAAGATCAAAGAGATGATCATCCCTCCTGTTCTCTGGAAGCAAGCAGATGAATGCCAGTTGCCTGCAATTATCACCGCCACTGTGGCAGTATGTAGGAAGAAGTCTCCAGACTCTGCTTCTCAACCTGTGGGTCATGACCCCTTTGGAAGGTCACACAACCCTTTCACAGGGGTCACCCAAGACCATAGGAAAGCACAGATGTTTACATTACGATTCATAGAAGTAGCAACATTGCAGTTACAAAGTAGCAAGGGAAATCATTTTATGGTTGGGGGTCACCACACCATGAGGAACTGTATTAAAGGGTCACAGCATTAGAAAGGTTGAGAACCACTACTCCAGAGGAAAGATGGACTGGAGAAGGCTGCCAGCTCCCGGTTGTAGACCCATGGAAATGCCTTCAGAGGACCAGCCACTGTAAGAATTGCCCTTAGCTAAAAAATGGTCAAGGTTTTCTTTCAAACTGAACCCTAAAGGGATAACATATGTATTATTGAATACCAGCCCTGGAAAGGGAGTGTCCACACCTAGGTCTTCCAACCTCAATTAACCTTATCTAGAAGACCCTCACAGACCTGGCCAGAGGATTAACCAGGTGATTCTGGATCCTATTACCATCAATATTAGTCTTCCTTTCCTCTAGTTCAGAGGGATCTAGTGCTGTTGAGCAGCTTCAGGGAGCATCACCACCATATCTAACAAAACCTTAGGAAAGAAAAAAGAAAACTGACTGTATTTTATCCACAGGAAACATGAGGCAAAGGATTTTGATCCAGCAATAAGTACCCAGTAAAAAGGAAGAAGGAGACATTCCTTCCCTACCACCAACCACAAGACACAGGGCCAGAAAAATAGGACACACTCAGACCCACCACTTCAGACAATACATTCTGCTGTATTGTCCACAGTTTACAATTATTGCCCAGGGTTCTCCATCTCAGACGCAATCTTTAGTATCCCAAATCTTTCTTGGGGTCAATCCCACAGTCCACATCTGCATGACAGCTGACACACCAAGTCGGGCTTCTTGGCTAAAGGATCCCAATCTCCCACCACCAAGATCTATTGGAAAAAAAAAATCTCTTTTTAGTAGATTGGAAAGTTTCAAGTTCTCTGGACTCATTATTCCTTCACAGTCAGAAGAGAAAAAGAAAAAATTCAGCATTCCAAGTTTTTGTCTATGTTGTTCTATCTGCCTGTGTTAAAAATATTAAAAACTGAAATTGAGGGCTAGAGAGATGGCCCAGAGGTTAGGTGCTCTTGCTGATCTTCCAGAAGACCTGAGTTCAATTCCCATACTCATGTTGGGTGGTTCCCAACTACCTGTAACTCCAGCTCCAAGCAATCCAGTGCCCTGGCCTCTGCAGGCAATTGCACACGTGTGTGTGTGTGTGTGTGTGTGTGTGTGTGTGTGTGTGTGTGTGTGTACATACACAATTAGAAATAGAAATAACAAATTCAAAAGTATTTAAAATATCAATTTATTGATTTATATTTAGATAACAAAAAATAAACAACTATATAAGTTAACATAAATGACACGTGCTTATAAAAAAATAATATTTTCTGAAGGAAAAAAGATGATGAGAAGAGTGGGACTATGCTTCCTTTTTACAAATACATTTAATGTTTGGCTTAATAAAGTCCAGTTGGAGTCTCATATCTGCTTCTGCATTTTATCTGATGTGATGTCATACAGCTTGTATGGGAATGAAAAAGATTTTTAAAAAATTGTATTATGATTCATCTTGACCATTTCCAATCTTCTTCTCTTGGAGCTTGCTGTCCGTGGTTTTCAAGTTTACCTGAACCACTGTGCGTGTTCAGTCAATAAAACAACAAGATCTTGCTGAAGCAGCCTCAGAGCCCCACACAGCCTGCCCTTTGTCCTGTATCCTACTCTCCAACCCCCTCCAGACCTGCTAGGAGCATACTGTAATGCTCTGGACCAGAGTAGCACAGTGGGAAAGCTGAGGGGTTGTACCAGTGGTCATTCGTCCTGATGCTCCTGACTTATGTTCATCGCCAATGGTCTTTATTCTAAATGTTGTTACATTTTGTTTATTCCTTTATTGTGTATGTCTGTGAATGCAGATTTCCACGTGAAATGTGGAGATGCCTTGTAGGAACAGTAGGCCACACACCAGTCTCATATGTGGTAGGTCAGTACAGATCATGTTTGGTGCCATAATCTACCAGTCTTTGGATGCCACTGAGATTATTTTAAGTTTAAAATGAATAATAATCATTTAGCCATGCCTAGTGGTATAGATCTATAATCCCTAGTACTTAGGAAAATGAGACAAAAGGATCACAAATTCAATATCAGTCATAACTACAGAGTAAGTTCAAGGCCAATCTGGTAACTTAGTAAGACACTGTGTCAAAATTAATATGAAGAGAAGGTTAGGTAAATAAATAAATAGCAAATAAAAAAGTCACAATAGTCTTACCCAACTGTGAGCTCTGTGAACTTTAACAGTGATTGTCCAGGCAACAATATGCCCATGGGCACCATAATAGCACCAGTGTTACAGGGATGGCTGACCACGTTCTGATTGCATTTCAGGACAGCTCCACACAAGGAGAACAGGCATGGCGCCGTAAATCTTACAAGAACCCTTGGTTGTGGAGTTCACAGGCCCCAAAGGTGAAGCTCCTGCTGTCATTTTGCTAACCTGACATAGTACCAATCTGCCCTCTAAATTTATATCTCAGTGACTGTGGGTTAGGGCTGCTCTCCATCCTCTTCCAAGAAGAGTCTGGGGGGTTGTTGTTGCTGTTTTGCAGCAGATGGTGGTTGACACACAAACTCATAACAAGCCAAAGTGCCAAAATTAAGTATGAGTGGAGGACTAAAGAGATGATGAAGCAGCTAAGAACACTTACTATCCCTGCAGAGGACTCCGGCTCAATTCCTAGCACCTGTACAGAAGTTCACAACTGCCTGTAACTTCAATTCTAGGGGGACCTGATAACCCTCTTCTGGCCTCCACAGGCTCCTGCACACATGTGGTGAATGTAAAATCATACCAGCAAACACACATACACATAAATAAAATAAATCTTTATCTCTAAACACGTGTCAGTGGAGAGCTCAGCCACAAAAGGGACATCTATGTCACACACACACACACACACACACACACACACACACACACACACACACACACATTCCTAAGGTTTAGGGATTACTGTGAGTGAGAGGGAAGAAAGATTGTAAGAGCCAGAGGTCAGAGAGGACCAGAACGAAACAGTATCCTGTCGGCATGACTGGACCACGGGGCTCGTGAACGCACAGCAGCTGTGATGTTCTGTACACAATCAAACCAGTCAACCTTCTAGCATCAGTCTCCACCCCTAGCCGAGAAACTGTTTATTAACAGTTGATAGAGAAAGTCAGGTTTCTTGAAGGTCTTGGCCTCTGGTAGACAGCCTCCCACTCAGGACTATGTGAGTAGCACAAATTGGACTTGGTGAGCTGTTTTTCAAATAGTGAGGAAATAAAGTTAGGAGTGGGTAGAAAGATAGGAGCTGATCTGGGAGGAGTTATCTGGAGGGGTGTAGTGTGAAAATGATCAAAACACATAGTATGAAGTTCTCAAAGAATTAATAAAACATATTTTGAAAAAGAGAACTGAGGATATAGCTCAGTGACTTGATGGTGGAGGAGAGCTTACCTAGCATGCATGAGGCTCTGGGTTTAATGTCCGGTACAGAACAAAGAATTATGAAATGCAAATCCTATGCCAGTCCCCAGCTTAAGTGTTCTGTATTTATCATTTCAATCAATCCTGAAGCAAACCTGTGAGGCTAGTAACATCTCCATTTTTAGATGAAGAATCCGAGGCTCAGACAGCATGAAGAATTCTACACAAAGATGCAGCTGTGGAGGGCAGGACAGGAATGTGAGTCTAGATCTTATCTTCTCTGATGCCTGCTCACTGAACAGCCACATTAAAGCCTGCTTCCTACGCCATGGAAAACACTGCTGTGGAAGTAAAGATGCTGACTGAGAAGACCTGGTGGGAACCAATACTAATTAGGTCCATGGAGGTTGTGGAGGGAGCCACTGGCTCTGAAAGGAGACAAGAAAAGGAGACAGGAGTCTGCTGAACATAACGTGCTCTGGTGAAAAAGACTATGAGGTGAGAGACCAGGGAAGTCATGTGATCCAAACCAGACACTACACCACAAGGACACTATTTGGACCTGCACACCGTGGCTTTAAGACTCTCCCCTGGTCTTGTGTTACATTCAAATAACCCACCTCTCAACACTGTCAACGCTGGGATAGACCAGTTGACATCCCAGTAAACTGACAGCACACCAAAGGTGTTGATTTATCGCACTTTGCTTTGAATCCGGGACAAGTCCTCATAGTCAGAAGGAAATCCAAATGTAATGAATAGATTAAAATCTGGATCCTAAGACTAACATGATAGAATCACACATATTCTGTGCTATATATACTGAGTCGTGTATTATTAAAATGCACATACACTGGCACACATGTACTGAACTACAGATGTACTGAACCACACATATATCGACACACATCAGTACTGAACAACAGGTATACTAGAACACACACATTCTAAATTCCACAAGTACTGAACTACACACTACTGACCCACGTGTGTACTGACATACACACGCACTAAACTACACATGTACTGCACAACACACATACTGGCATACATATGTATTGATACTGGAACACACATAGCCTGAACTCCACATGTGTTGACTGAACAACACATTACTGAACCACACATATACTGCACTCCACATGTATTGAACTACATGTGTACTGAACAGCAATGTGGACTGAACCACAAATGTCTGAGCTACATGAACACATACAGTAACAATAACAATGACAAAAATATTAATAATGGAAATATTTTAAAAACTAATCTCAACAAATGGTACTATAACAATGGGACATCCGTATGTGAAAACTGAACCATAACAATATTAATAAAAACTAATTAAAATTGATCCAATTAGGACTAAATAAAAAAAATAAAATAGAGGCAGAAACTATTTTTTAAATACCAAATTAGACATCATGGGAAAATGTTTAAATGTTCTTCAAAAGAATAAATAAGTGAAAAACCAAATAATAAAAATAGGTGAGCCATTATTTTACTAGGGTAAAACATTTGCAAACTATATTTGAAACATAAAACTTTTACCAAATGGATGTAGGAACTTTACCATACTACATTCGAAACGTAACTGCAGACCTATGTGTAATAAGCCCGTGAAAAGATGTCAAACATCGTAAGTCTCAGTGAAATGGGTGTCAAAACCACAATACCGTGCAATTAGATGGGGAAAATTTAAGATGCTGACAATCCCACGCATTAGCAAGAAGGTAAAAGGCCAGGGAAGGCTGGCTGCAGCCGGTGTAACATGAAACAGTATTGTCACTGAAGAGTGCAGTGGCATTTTCTTGTGACTTGCGCACATACTAATCCTACAAGCCAGCAATAACTCTCCTTCATTCCAGTTAGAAGAAATTATAAAAAGAACAAAATGATAGTGACAGAAACTGTTCTAGCCAGCAGGGGAAATGCAAGGGGAAAAAAAAACCCACGTGAAGGAACAGCTGTAGCAATAGGGTAACGAAGCAACAGCTGTAGCAATATGGTAGCGACTATCAAAAAGATAAGCGATACGAAGCGCTGGCGAAGGAATGGAGGAAGAGTGTGGGTGGAAACGCGTTTTGGTGCAGCCGTTGTGGAGAATAGGATGGAGATCCCTCCAAAGCAAACAGGGGTTAAATGACCATAAGGCCTGACAGTGCTTATGCATGTGTACCCCCAAGGAAAAGGACTGCTCTACAGACTGACCTCTCTATTCCTCATTCGCTGCAGCACTATCTCAAAACAAAGACATGAAAACAATGTGTCCCTTGCTGGAAGACTACATAAAGACTGGCATTCACATGTTGCAGAATACTAGGCTGTCTTTATAAGGGAAATTCTGTCTTTCGAAACCACTGAGGAAACTGAGGGAGTTTATGCTGTGAAATAACTAAATGATATCTCTTATGTGTGTTTCTTTTCAACATCAAATATATAGAAATAAAGAGTAGAATAGGAAGCCAGGTGTGCTAGTGAACACCTTTAATCCCAACATTCAGGAGGCAGAAGCAGGTGGATTTCTGCCTCTGGTGAGGGTGAGGCCAGGCTGGTCTTCATAGTGAGTTCCAGAACAGCCAGAGCTAAATAATGAGACCCTATCTCAAGAAAAAAAAAGCAGAATAGGAGCTGGGAGGATTGCTCTACAAGCATAGGAATCAAGTTCAAGTCCAGAGCACCCAGGTAAAAAGCCAGGCATGGCTGGGTCTGCCTGTAACTTGAGCACTGAAGGTCAGACACAGGAGGATCCCAAGAGCTTGCTGGCCAGTCGTTCTAAAGGAAATAGTAAGAGACTCTAGCAATAATAAGGAGAACAGGAGAGGAAGAGACCCAATGTCTTGTTGTGGCCTGTGCATGCGCACACACACACACACACACACACACACACACACACACACACACACACACACAATTAGAATGATGTTTACTGAAAGTCGTGGCAAAAGAGATCAGTCAAAGGGCACCAATCTGCTGTTATGGCTGATGACAGATCTATAGCTCTAATAAGCAAAATAAGAACTGTAGCATTAGACTGAATACTGGAAATTTGCCAAGCGTAGACTTGAGTGCTCTTTTACCAGATCCACCCGTTTTTTTTAAAAGACAAGTAACTACATGAAGGGATGGATAAATGAACTGGTTTAACCATAGCATTCATTTAACTATGCATGCAAATATCAAAAGATCATGTTACATACCTTAAATATATGCAATACAAATAAAAAACAATGTTTTAAGAACACACCAGTGATTGTCACTGTCTAAGTGCCAAGGAGACTGATGACATTGGAGCCTGAGGGGATTTTCTTGGTGTGATGGGATTGCACTAAGTCCTAATTTTCTCCTAGTGGCCATGCAAATGCAAGCTTTGTCACAACTCATCAAAAAGTTTATTAAGATGCTTTCAAAGAAACAAATTATATACCTGCATATCCATGCACACTACACATACAGACCACATATACTCACACTCAGACTTCTTGCAGTAGGCTTTTATACCCACGAAGAATTGTAAATTGCCCCAAATAATAAAACAGACTTAAGAAAACAAACTTTTGATAAAATCTACATGCATATCTCCTGCCCACCACTGGATACAGTAACAGTATCCAGACCCATGTGGTTGCTGTACATTTTATTTATGGTAATAGCATATAAAATGAGTTTTTATGACAACCCACCCATAGACTTATTCACACTTCCTCCTGATGTTGTCCATAGTAGTCATTTCCTTAGATCCATTTCTTAGAAGACAAATCTGGGCTACAGTTGGTAAGAAGCTAGCCCCCTATCCATACCCACACACCATTTATCAGACTATTTCATCTGGCAATATGTGAAGAGGTTTTCCATCTGTTTGAGTAACTGTCTCCTAGAGAAAAACCTCAAAGCCACGATGGGTTTGTAACACTGGATTGTAACAGGCACTTGCTATTTTTCTTACAAGATACTGGACAAGATTCAAGGTTAAGGATAGAATACCAAAGATCGCTCCATGAGCAATTGTAAAGGTAGAAGAACCTTGACTTGGGCTTATTATATTACATCAACTAAAACTGACCTTCAGCATAGGAAGCAAGCATTAAACAAATAAATGTCTGAGCTTGAGTCTTTTATTAGACTCACAAATAGTAATTAGCATAGATGTTTTCAAGGCCATAATCTGTCTTTTAATTCAAGCTACAGATAGAGGGGGAACTGAAGTCAGGGCGGTACTACAAGCCAACGTGATCTTTGTTCCTTCAGAACACAAAACTATGCACTCAGGGATCCCATTCTGGCTCTCTCTAAAATTATCAAGGGTTATCATATTTATCCTGTTAACGGGGTGGATTTATTGTTTGTGTATAATAATTTGGGGCCAAGCTGCATTGATGTGTTTTATGGCATGTAGTCAACTCCGATATATTGCCGGTCTATAACGGCGCCATAAACTACAGATGCCATCATCTAAATGAACGAGCCAGAGTACATACTGAGCTGCTTTTAATTATATGTTTATCTTTCCTCATCCCTTTGACTTACATTTTATTTATACCACATGTGGTATAGAAGCAATTTTCAGGGGTTTTGGAAAACCCTAAGCAATCATCTTATTTTACTCAGCAAAGCCACATTACTTACATTGACAGCAATTATATCTCTATATTTCATAACATTCATATGATTTCTGGTCCTTTCTAACCACACTATTTCCATCTGAAATTCTCCTGAGGACAGAAGACTTTCAAACAAAGCCTATTTTCCAGTTCTGAATGTTTTAATTACTCTCTTGATTGTATTTGTAGTTTTAACTAAGACAGAATATCTAAATACAATTATTTAATTAATATGTGTTACATTTTAAAATCATTAATATTTAGTGAACATTTTATGTTATCATAGGCAATAATCACCTGTAGATCCAATTTAAACAGCTCTCTTGAATAACACATTTTTCTCCATATACCTGTTATCATTGCTTTGTCTGAAAAGGGCTCCAACACCTCAGTCAGACCAAAAGTATTCCACTGCCCAGTGCCAGAGAGTCCATAGAGGAGACTGCCAGTTCATACAACCACCCTCAGCCCATGGTAGTTACGGTGCTACATGGCTAGGCCTTACATTCCTTGGCCTGCATTTAAGCTAGAGTAGACTGATAGCCTTGTTCCACATTTTCCTGCCAGCTAGGGGTTCAGCTCAGCACCAGGTTTTCCTCATCACGGATCTAAACATTAGGACTCCAACAAGAATGGCAGTCCTGGGCTGGAGAGGTGGCTCAGTGGTTAAGAGTACCAGTTGGTTTTCCAGTAGACCATGGTTCAAATTCCAGCACCCACATGACAGCTTACAACTGTCTGTTAACTCCGGTTCCAGGGGATCCTCTTCTGTCCTCTGAGGGTACCAGTTATACATGTGGTGCACAGACATACACACAGGCATAATACCCATACACATAAAACATTAAATTAAAATTGAGAGTCACAGTTGAACCTTTGCCTGTCATGACAATAATCAGCCTTGTCTTCTTCGGGTCCCAGCCTCCTCTGTCTGAAATCCCCTACTTGAACACTGCAGGGACAATATCTTTGCCATGTTTTGCATGTGATCTGTGGCTCCTGTATGCTCTGAATTCCTGCTTCTCTCAAAGTGACTTGCTCTCAAGCACACCCTCATTTTGACAACTTCCTTGGAGATATCACACTGCCCTGTATTTCCATTTTGCTACAAGCACATTTCTTTACTTAAGCAGTTACTATAACATGTATGTTTTTTTCTAGACTTGTCTTACTGCTCAGTGTCATGAATAGAACATCAGTTAATGTGGAGGTTTGGTTCTCTGACACATCACATGCTTAGTATATTCAAGGCCTCAAGTTTGATCTCCAATACACAGAAAATAACATAAAAGGATTAGAAATAAAACATGTCACTTGGATGGTATTTTAGTTTGACTTTCTTTTGCTGTGATGAGACACCATGACCATGGCAACTCTTTTAAAGCAATACATTTAATTGGGGTAGCTTACACTTTCAGAGGTTTAGTCCATTATCATGGTGTGTCATGGTGGTGTGCAAGCAGACGTGATGCTGGAGTGGAAGCTGAGATTCCTACATCTTGATTCATAGGAAACAGAAAGTGGTCTGAGACACTGGGCTGTATCTTGAGCATAGGAGACCTCAAAGCCTGTCCCCACAATGATACACTTCCTCCAACAAAGGCACATCTACTTTAACAAGGCCACAACACCTAACACTGCCACTCCCTTTGGGGGTTATTTTCTTTCAAACCACCACAGATGGCTTCATTACAAAAGGAAGGAGTGCTTGCTATCTCCATAACTCAGACTGGCCCAATAGAGAATCTGATTTATGAGAACTTTGAGACTGATTCTTATCATCCAGACTGAGTGCCTGAAACAAAAATTTAACAAATTGTCTAAAGATTGCTGAGATTAGGCAAGAGAGTAGAGACATTCAGAATAATCACCTCCATAAAGCCCATTTACACAGTTGGCACTTTCCACAAGCCAAGGCTAAGAGCTTACCAAACACTGGTGTCCAGTGTGTCCAGACAGCTTGACACAGCCAGCCTCCTGTGTGATCTGGGCTCTGTTGGGTCACCTGCCACTTCCACTCACTGTACTGCCCCAAGATCTGTCCACCTCGGGTAACCTGCCATTAAGCCAGTCACATCAAAAGAAAGACACAGTGCAAGGACTCCTGCTTGGCTGCCCTGTGCGTTTCTTTTGATATGACTATGATACAAAAGTAACCCGAATCTCAAAGGGCATTGGCAGTGGGGTCGTTCAAAGCAATGCAAACAGCAATTCATCTTTACATTTTGTTCTGTTTCTTAAGAATTCAGTGAGTGTGTACATCTGAATATATCTTTCTCTATGAATGGTTTTTAGAAGATTACACTTTCATTTTCGAAAGCATTTCTTTATGTGTGTGTGAGCAGGTACATATGTGTGTACATGTTTAAATGTGTACAAATGTGTGTATGCACGTGCAGGTAGAGGTCAAAGGACAACCAAGTGCTATCCATCTTATGTTTTGAGCATCTCTCACTGGCCTGGAGCTCACTCATTTTGCTAGGTTCCATGCCACCTGTCTCCACATCACCAGTACTGAGATTACAAGCACATGCCACCACCCTCTACTTTTTCACATGAGTTCTAGGAATCAAACTTGGGTCTTCATGATTTTGAGGACAGCACTTTCCTGACTAAGCTTTTTCCCAGCCCTGCCCAAAGCCTTTTGAGAGCTAGTTCCAATCTTAGAAAAAGTAGCTTAAATTAGCTTTGAGATCCATCCATTCATTTGTCCCCTGAGCACTCATCTATTGCTGCAAACAGTAAATAGTAGACACTGGGGACACCACAGGGGGAAGAAACACGTTAGCTGTCCTCTTCAGGCTATATAGACTGTGGTAGGGGAAACCAATGGCAAAGGAAAGAAGTAATCTGTGAAAGTGTGGTGGGTGACGACACGTCTCACAAGAGAACAGGAAATGGCTGACTAGAGGAGACAGGCGGGGCCGTATCACAGCACTACAGTGAGAAGAGTGGGGGAAAGCCTCTGGGGAACTGACAAGTGAACAGAGACTCCAGGTCTGAGAAGTGACCCTGATAAAAGCCAGAGAGAAGTTGTCCAGCAAGGAGCCAGGAGGTTGGAAGGCCTTGGGGTAGGGAAAATCGCTTCTGCCTGTTCAAGGAGCAGCAAGCGGTCAGAGATTCTGCAGCAGAGGCAGCAAGGAAAGCGGGTTCATCACCTCCAGCATGCTGAGCTCACATCACATTAAACGTTGTTTTCCACAGCACGCCCAGGAATGCTGCTTTGAATCAAGACCTTTTTTTTCTTTCCATCCTAACCCCCAACCTGACTGAGAAATCACCTTTGTATGAATTAATTATTTAATCACTTTCATCACACATGACTTCAAGAACTGCCTGGCGTTTAATTCAAGACAGTTGCCTCTCCCTTTGAAGACAGATTAAACACGGAGTGGCAGAATAGGGGGGTAGCATCAGAAGCTTAGAGCTGCTTCAGAGTAGGTCAGAGAGGGTGCACGGTGCTTCTCTTTGATTCGCAAGAGCTGGCTCAATGCTGTTCATGATGATTTCCAAATTTATTAAGTGATGCTATGCACTTCACAGAGAGGGGACAAGGACTCCTAAGACAGATAGATAATAGATAGAAAAATAGATGGATAGACAGACAAACAGACAAATAAATAGGCAGGCAGAAAGAAAGATGTATGGGAAATATATAGATAAAATATTGATGAGCTACAGATAAATGATAGTTAGATAGATAGATAGATAGATAGATAGATAGATAGATAGATAGATAGATAGAGCAAGACCTAAAGCTTACTGGATACATGGATTACATCTGACAGCTTCCTGTATAAAGGATTTGAGATTTTGAAGAGGGAGAGTGGGCAGGGTCAAGCCCGGTGAGAGAGCCAGGAAAAACCTCATCACTGGGCCTCCTTTTGCAGTCTAGCCTATGATCTGCCTGTGACACCGTCTGCTTTATCTGATTTCTTCTCATTAGACAGCTGTGATCGTCTTCTTTCAAACCCTTGTCACCACCGTTTGCAGGTACACAAATGATATGATTAGGGACTGTGGCATCTTGTATAATCAGTCATAATCACCATCTGAGGGTTTCAGGAACATGACGTGCGCTGCTTCCCCAGGCCGAGCTAGAGCAGATGTGTTCAGTGACAAGACAATGCTCATCTCCAAGAGCAAGAGTGGGAGCCTCACTGCCAGGACACTACCAGGCACCTTCGAGACTAATGCAGATGGAGACCCACTGGGAAGGGGCTCCAGGTCTCTAAGATATCCAGGGTTAAGGGATTCCTCATCTCTTATTTATTTGATGAAATTTTTGCACTCACTTCCGTCAAGGTATTCTGTTTTTCAGATAGCTGAAGAATTTACCTTTCTGGTTTCAAAGAATTCACCTTTGAATGATTTTTTTTTTTTTACAAACCTCTTTGTACTTCATTTTTAGTACGTTCTATTTATGGATTGGGGAGGGGGCACCTGTGTGTCCCAGGGTACATGTGGAGGGCAGAGGACAGCCCAAGCCAGTCTGTTCTTTCCTTCTACCGTGTGGGTCCTGCCTCCTGCAGGCTTGACTCAGGCTTGCCAGCAAACATCTTTTGCTGAACCATGTTTCCAGAACCCCAAAACCTCCTTAAAATGCATTTTGCTCGTGACTTAATGTCCCACACCTCCTTCTTTCTTTAAAATAAGTAGAGGATTGTTAAGTATTTCCTTCAGGTCAAAGGTGCATCATTTCCTGTTATTAAGTGGTATAAGGATATTCCCCCCAGGACTTTCGCAGTCCTTAACCTGTTTCTCCTTCCGAAACCCCCTGCAGGAAATGTCTAACCTGGGACCAGGCTCTGCCACCCCACTAACTCTGTACTCTCTCTCTCTCTATGTGTGTGTGTCAAGTAATTCAAACCTCTCTGAGTGTCCTTTTCCTGCTTATAGCAATGCACATGGGTAGATATGCCTCTCTGAGCTGGCAGAAGCATTGGCATGAGTCATGAATCTTAACTGCAAGTCAGAGAAGGCAATGCGGGCTAAATTAATCAGAAATAAATGTTTGAAAAGACACCTGGTAACTCGTGGAATTCAATAAATTATGGGAAACGGGGAAATAAAAGTAAAATCAACCAAGAAGTTGGGCCCCCAAGGGCCCAGAAGCGGGGTTCAGTTAGAAGATGTCTCTGGGAGCACCACAGTCAGACTACTACTGCTGACACACCCATGACACACATGAGACTTCAATGCAAACATGTGGCGTTTGTCTGTCTACATTGCAGTACCATTGCACACTGAAAGGCTCCGGGTGACAAAGAGTAAAGGAAGCAAAATGGGTCAGAGTTCTTTCTGGAAAGCAGGTTCAGCTTCTCCCAAGAAAGGGATCAGATGTCAGCCAGACATGCCTATCGTGTATCAGATGAGGAGGCACACAAAGCACCTCTCGTGGTTCCTGGCGTGTAGTAAGTACTCAAAACTCCCCTTCTCCAGTCCTCAGCTTTCTTCTTGGCTTACTGGCTTCCACTAACCCTCGCCTCACAAGGCCTTCCCATACACAGCTCTCCCTCTAAAACTGCTGTAAGAGCAGCTAGAACTAGCAACCTGGTAGTACTCCAGATAACCAAAAATTATACATACACTAAAACAGATAGGTTCTCGGTGAGAAGCAAAATTTACAAAGAGGTGAACAAATGAAAGGAAAAAAAAAAAAGACTGGTCACATCTTAGGATATGTAAATATGCTATTAAATGATACTAAATTTAGAATCTTGTTTTTGGAGAGTTATTATGTGCTTTTAGTAAATTCCAAACACAAGAGATGCTCTCATTCAATATTTTTGGGAACAGTTTAGCTATAGTACACAGCTGTAGTATACAGTTATAGTAAATAGCCATGGTATACAGCTATAGTAAATAATACAGTATTCAGCTATAATAAATAAATACAGTATTCAGCAATAATAAATAGCTATAGCATACAGCTGTAGTATACAGCAATAGTATACAGCTATAGTATACAGCAATAGCATATAGCTATAGTAAATATAGTATGCAGCAATAGTAAATAGCTATAGTGTATAGCTATAGTAAATAGGATAGTATACAGCTATAATACATAGGATAGTATACAGCTATAATACATAGGATAGTATACAGCTATAGTACATAGGATAGTGTACAGCTATAGTACATAGGATAGTATGCAGCTATAGTACATAGGATAGTATGCAGCTATAGTACATAGATAGTATACAGCTATAGTAAATAGGATAGTATACAGCTATAATACATAGGATAGAATACAGCTATAGTACATAGGATGGTATACAACTATAGTAAATAGGATGGTATACAGCTATAGTACATAGGATAGTATACAGCTATAGTACATAGTTAGTATAGCCCAGGCTGGTTTAACTTCAGTGATTGCCTACATTTATCACCATACCCAGCCAAAAATTTTAAACACATATTTTGACTTTAATTAATATGTATGTGGGGGTGTTATATATGTTGTCTTCTGTGGATGTCAGAAGAGAACATAAGATTCCTTGGAGCTGAATTTACAGGCAGTTGTGATCTACCAGACATGGACAGTGGGAACCAAACTCAGGTCCCCTACAAGAGCAGCAAATGCTCTTAACTGCTGAGCCATCTCTCCAGACCCCTCAAACTCTTGTCTCTAAGTTTATTTCCTTAAAAATAGTAGTTGGAACCAGGCGTGGTAGTGTACAACTTTAATCGCAGCACCCAGGAGTCAGAGGCAGGTGAATCTCAAGGCCAGCCTGGTCTACAAAGCAAGTTCCAGAACAGCCGGGGGCAAACTTGTAGTCTAGACATCTCTCTGAAGGAATACAGGGAGAGAATTGTAAAAATCCATATGCCCAGGCTAGGTGCAGGGGACACACTCTTATACTGTGACCACTTGGAAGGCTAAGGCAGGAGGTTCTAGAGTTTGCGGCCAGCATGGACTACCCTGGCTCTATAACAAAAACAAAACAAAAAATTCCAACATCCAGACTGCATAGAAAAGTATATGAGAGTCACCTGGAAGAGAATTGAGACATCAGTTTTTTAAACACTACCTAGATGATGGCTATGTGCAGTCATGTTGGTGAGCTAGGCTCTCTGCTTTCTCAGCACACTGCCCTAAGGGTCTGTGTATGGAAACCTAACCTCCATCTTTGGTGCCTCTTCTCTTCACAGTGCCAATAATTCCCAGGTCAGCCATTCTTAAAATTAAATGTTACTTCTTTCCAGTTCTCCTCAAGTCATTTAATTCATCTCCTAACTTCTCCATCCCTGTACCCACCCTACCACCCTCCTTTCTACCAGGACTTTGAATCATGGCTACACATTCTCTCGATACCATCCATGTAATCACGTTGTCTTTTGTCATATTTTTCCAAATTAAATCAATGTCATATGCCCCCCACACACAACACACCTAACGTTCACCAAGACTCTTATCATCGTGCAGTTTGAATCCACATAGAAATACTGTGCCTCCAGGTCAATCTCCCTAAAGTTCATTCTCTGTTTAACAACTCTATGTAAGTCAGCTTTCTGCTGCTGTGACATGTTATCTGCAGGAAAAAAAAAGTTTAAAGGAAAGAAAATTTATTTTTATTCACAACAACAAAAGTTTTCAGTCCATGGTTGGGGGGCTTTATTAATTTTAGACCTGTAGAGAGGCAGAACATAATGACATGTGGCAGAGCGAGGCTGATCATTCCCTGGTAGTCAGGAAGCAGAGAGAAAATAAGCATGTACAGCCTTTGCAAGCATGCACATCCATCCCCCAATAACTACATCTAATAGCTCATTCCGCTTTGACCTCATCAATAGGATAGTCCATTGATGAGGTTAGCAGCTTGATGATCCAAACACTTCATCTCTCCATAAAGCCACCAACTGATGAACCAAGTCTTCAACAAATGAGTTTTTGAGGACATTTATATCCAAACTATAACAAGCACTAGCTATTAACCCATCAGGAGTCTTCACTTCCCATTCCTATTCTCCTGCCCAAATTCCTAGTCCTAATAGCCAAGGTCTTCATAATTTACAAAAACACTGCCTCGGCCTGAGAGCAATTAATATTTGTCAATAGGTAATTATATTCACTTATAGACACTAAATAATCTTAAAACATCCAGTCAGGCTTCTTTTGTTGAAAAAAATCATTGTCTAAGATTTGCAAAATCTCTAACCTGTCCTAAGCACTCACCATATACCAAGCATACTCAACAATTGTTTTCAAGCAGAGCATGTCACATGTAAATGTCAAGAAACTAGGGCTGAAGAGGTAGCATGATTGGGGAAGCACTTGCAATGCAAGATGAGAAACAGAGACATGGAGACTGGTAGATCCATGGAGTTCCCCGGCTGGCCAGCCTCACTTTCTTAGCAAGACTCAGAACAATTCCCGAGATTGTCCTCTGGCCTCTACACACATGTATAAAGGTATACCTACACACACCCACACACAAAAGAAACTATATCTTTCATTTTAGTTGAAGTCGTGATTAGAATTTATCTCAAGGACACCTGAGTTTGGGAGATGGGAAGAACCTGGAAAAGCTTGCTCCTGTGCTCTCATTTTTCCGATGGAGGAAGCAGGTTAATTGCATTTTTTTCATGGTCATGCAGGATGGAAATGTCAGAGCAGAATGGAATCTGTAGTTCTGATCCCATCTTCTTTTGCCTACTTATGTTATAACCTTGCCCAAACAGGGGCCAAAGGCCTCACTCGCGCTAATCCTGCTCCACCTGCCTCAACAGCCCTGATCTTATTTCTATTCTTACCTAAATTGGCCCAAAGTCACAATGGGACTTCCTCTTCCTATAAATCCATCCTAGCATTTTGTTCTGCATGCAACTCCAACTCCTGGTATTCATCTCCATCAACCTCCCTGAATTTTCTATCTCACCATCTATTCATATTTTTTTCTGATGTGGTTCCTACCAGAGACTCTGTTTCCATCTGAAGTTTGTATGGACTTTCTCAGATAACACCCAATCCTTATTGAGAGCCTCCTAACACTGTCTAACCCAGAAATCGCACAGGGAACAAGCCAGATGCTTCATAAATCCATGTTAAATAGCATGCATTTCCATAATACTAACAAATATAATAATGAGTCAATAATGAGTGGTTTGACCCTCTGCTGTAATGTGTTTTCAATTGTATCTACATCTGGGAACCTCTCAATATACTGAAAGATAATGTAAGTTTGAGATTCCATGTTTTCCCCTGTGTCGAATGACCAGAAGGCCAGCCTGTTCTCTTCAGTCCTCGACCTACAATTGTTTTAAAATGTTAATGCTGTTTCACTTTCAAACACAAGTAGAGTATTTTTGTATCAATTTCAAGATGGGTGGTTTCCAATGCACTTTTCTGATTTGAGTGGATTCAGGTCAAAGCTTAAAAGAAAGCTGTGTGTATGGACACATAGAGATGAAACTTGTAAACTACCCTGCCTTTGCTAATGGGCTATTGTTGTTGTCCTTCCCTTCCCTTCTTAGTTCTCTATTTTTCAGCAAAATAACTTGAAGAATTCTTTATCATCTAGATACACAAGTATAACTGATCAATTAGAGTAAGAAAATAGGGTAATAATTCATATAAGAGTAAGCAGATAACGCTGAATACAGAAAAGACAGACAAACCCACGGAGGAAATTCTACATTCCTCTGTATACCAAGGATCATTTGCTTTATCTTTTTCTTTAGACATTAGTTTGTTTCCTTGCTGTGTGTGCTTCCAGCTCTTCCCAAAGAGATGGATTAACTACCTGCCTCAAGCTTGTATTAAGAAATTAACATAAGATGTTTTCATTTGACTGTGATCACAGAAAGCTCTCTCTAATTTCACTTGGCACATGACCCATCAGATTTATGGAAATTCTCCATGAACCCTGGCCCTGAAATGGAACAGTTGCATCAAACAGTATGTAAGATGTGGCTGTGCTGTTCACAAGGTATACCCTTGACCTTGGCTACTGGCTGAGTCCTTGCCTGGATCTACTAGCCACCCTGGAATCCCAAAATGAAGGAATGATGAAACAGCCTTCCAAACACATGGCATGGGCTGATTAGCAGGCAGAATTGTAAAAAGGAATTAGTAATGAGGGGGATAAAGATAGCCAGAAACTACAACCAGCAGGGAGCCTATTTCCACAGAAGTTAAAAATAAAGTAACAATAGAAATGGTAGTCATCTAATTAAATAATCATTTTCTCCTCTTTAATGATGTCCGTGCTAGTTAATGTCATGACTTCTTCAATCAATGAGACAATAATTTAAGCATAGCTATCAAAAAGAAAGTTGTGAAACTTTAAAGAAGCCCAGGAGATAACCATGGTAAATCTTATAAATGGATAAAAAAAAATCTTGAAGAATCAAGGGACACCATAACAACAAGAGGGGAATTTGAAATTCTGTTGGAGGCTTCAAATCAAGGCATTATTTTTTTTTTAAACTTTATCATCTCCCATTTCTGTGTAAATTAAACCACTCATACCTAGACTGGATTGAAGAATAAAGTTTTAAGGATAAAAAAAAACAGACAGAAATTACAGGACAAATAATTATGAAACTCTTTCAAATTCAGCAGTGTTGGCTGAAGGGGGTATGTAATTATAAATGGAATCTAATACATATTGTCAAAGATATACTTCCTCAACACTGTAAACTATATAGTTCAGAGAACAACGCCAGTGTTCTTAGTTCAGAGGCCCCTTTTGCATGTTACCCTAGGAGTATTGTTTAGCTTTTTTAGGTCTTCAGTTTTTCATCCCATACCCTCTCAGGGTATACATGAAGACTGTAACTAAATAATTTAGAAAAAGTGCTGGCACTAGGTGTGGAATGTAGTTAGTGCTTAATATAGTGTTGACTTCCTCCTCCCTTTTCCTCCAGTTCCTCCTCCTCTTCCTTCTCCTCCTTCCTATACTCACCTTAAAAACCAGGGCATTGCTTCCCGACTCCCCTCCAGTGGGTCAGTGGGTACTTAGATAATACAGCCACTATTTTACATCCTTCTTTACTTTTTTTGTTGTCGCTGCTGTTGCTTTGAGACAGGGTCGTACGTAGTCCAGGCTGCCCTCCAACTCACTTGTTAGTCAACAATGACCTAGAACTCCTGATAGTCTTGCTTCTGCCTTCTAAGGGCTGCTGGGATTGCAGGCGTGCACTGCTATGCCTGGTTTTGTTCCATTACTTTTAAATAATTTTTCAGAGACTTCTAGAACCAGTCCTAGTTATTATAAGAAAACCAAATTCCTCCCAACTGATGCAGAAGCTAGTACTCAAAAGGGGGCAGAGGAGGTAAAGGTTTTTATTTTTCAGCTAAAAGTTGTATCCAAGTAGCAATTGCTCCAGTTGCTGTGTTTTGTAAAGTAGGAAAACACATCATTCACATCTAACAACTGTATTGAGTCTGCTGCCATTAGCCACTATCGGTTATTTCTTTGAAATTCTGAGGATCTCCTAGTCTGCAAAAGCACTTGCTTCACAAGTATAAGGACCTCAGTTCAAATCTCCGAGGCCTCCTAAGAATCTGGGTGTGGTGGCTCAAGCTTGCGATCCTAGCATTGGCAAGAACCAAGATGAAGACAGACCAATCCCTGGAGATGTGGCCTGTTATTCCAACCTACATGACAACATTTCAGCCCAATGAAAGATCCTGTCTCAAACAGAAGATGACTAGTACTTGAGGACCAATAACCTTCACCTGTATGCATATGTGCACACCTGTACACACACATATATGTACTCCCACACAAGAACACACACATGCACACAGAGTTATAGATACAGATCCCATCGATCGAGCAAATGTAATGACTAGTCTTATGGATCTTATTGCTCGTATTGTTTCTGGAGGTTTTATGACAAAAGAGGAGACTCAGTATTCGCCATCTCTACTTTCATTCCAGCTATGTTTTATGATCCCCCCTCCCTAAATGCATCCCTCTACCAATGACCTATTGTTAGTTTCCTTGACTTCACATGTACCCCATGTTAAAGACACAAAAGAATTAAGGCCCCTTATAGGAAAACATGCAAAATTGGTCTTTCTGAACCTGGGTAACCTTACTTAGTATGATTTTTTCCGATTCAATATGCTTACTCATGAATTTCATGATCTCATTTTTCTTTAGAGCTGACTAATATTTCACTGTATATCATTTTCATTATCCACTCTCCAGTTTATTAGCATCTAGGCTTATTTTATTTTTCTAGTTATTATAAATATAGTGGCAATGGACATGGAAGAGTGAGCATCTCTAAAGGAAGATATAAAATCCTTTTGGTGTATGTCCAGGAATGATATAGCTGGGTCACATGGTAATGCTATGGTGTTTTGAGAAACCTCCAGATTGACTTTAGGAATGGCTCCCTGGCTTACACTCCCACCAACAGTGCATAAGGGCTCCCTTTTCCCCACATCTACACCAGCAATTGTTGTCACTTGTATTCTGACTAGCTTGAGATGGAATCTTGATGCAAGTTAACTCTGCATTTTCCTGATAGCTAAAAATGTTTAGCAATTTTTAAGTGCTTGCTACCATTTATATTTCTTCTTTTGAGGACATTCTGTCAAGTCCCATAATCCATTTTTAATGGGTTGTTCATTTTCTTGGTGTTTAGTTTTTTTAGTTCTTTGTATACTATGGACACCATTCCTCTATCAAATTCCCTGAGCTGCCTCTGCACTTTAGTAACCATTTTCTTCTTTGTTTACTGAGATGCCATTTGTCACTTGATGATCTTTTTTCCTGAGCTATTATAGTCCTATTCATAAAGTCCTTACCCTGCCTGGAAGTTGAAGTGTACTCCCTACTCTTTCTCCTACGGTTTCAAAGGATCAGGTGTTATGTTAAGATCATTGAACCACTTGGAGTTGAGGTGTGTGCAGTGAGAGTTAAAAATCCACTTTCATTTTTCTCTGTGTTGAAATCCAAGATTCCCAGCACCATTGACCATGGAGATTGTCTTTTCCCCAGCATATATTTTTGATCAGGGCTGAGGAAGTCATAGGCCCTTGGAGCAAATCTGTTGATGCCGTTTTTCTAAATGACCGTGTTGTCAAACTGCCACCTAAATAATGATGTTTATGCCTGTAGACTTGTGCTGCTGCCAGCCTTAGTCAGAGACTGGAACATTCCAGGAAGGGGAGGAGGCTCCGGAAGCCCCAACTCGAACTGAGGAACTACTGGCAGCTGATAGATGCTAAGAGAGGAATCATCACTCTCTCTAGGAATGTGACCACTAATTATACTCGGTGAGTTTTAAAAATATTAATTAATAAATTAAAAATTATAAAAGGCAGCCATAAAATTGGGATGGAAATATGACGGAAGGTCCTGGGGGCAGGGGTTCAGAGAGAATGAGTAAATAGTGAATATGACCAAAATATAGTATATACATATATGAAAAGAATAGAGAAAAATAAAAAATAAGCACTGTTTAAAAAAACACAAAAGACCCATGACTATTGAACCCAGCATCAGACCCATCTTGCTATACAATTTTTAAAGAAAAATGCCTCCTCCTATTCTTAATCCTCTAATACATACACAAATTTTAAAAAATGTAATAAAATTTTTAATTGAAAAAGAAATTGTACCTCCCATAAGCCATAACCTGAAAGAAGGAAGAACTATAACAAAGACTCATATCACCTCCTTGTTCAGCTGGCTCAGAGATGGGTTTGCTATATCCTAATTTCTCATACTCCTTTTTAGCTGATTCTTTTATTTGAACCTTCCATTCTAGATTCATGAATGTTATATCCTTCCATTCTAAATTCATGAGTGTTATAGGTCATCCTGTGGTGATATATTGTGTACCCCAAAAATATTGTGAACCCTAATAAAACATCTGAGGATCAGAGGAAAAAGCCAGCCACTATATTAAACATAGAAGTCAGGCAATGGTAGCACATGCCTTTAATCCTAGCATTCAGGAGACAGAGATCCATTCAGATCTCTGTGAATTCAAGGCCACACTGGGGAACAGAGCCAGGCATGGTGACACACAGCACTAACCATAGAAGTCTGGATGTCAGTACAGACAGACAAGAAGTGCTGTAGTTGGGTAGAGAGAAGAAGTGAGATGCAGAACAGAAAAGCATACAGACATGGGTATATAGGAAGTAGGTCTCTTTGACTGAGGATTTCCAAGTGGTAGGAATGTGGCTGGCTTCCTTCTGCTTTTCTGATCTCTCAGACTTTACCCCAATATCTGGCTCAGGGTTTTTTATTAATAAGACCTTTCAAGATTTGTGTTACAGTTGGCGCCCAGTGTGGGGCATGACCCCAGGACCCTGAGATTAAGAGTCTCATGCTCTACAACATGATGAGAAGCAGCCAGCCACTCAGAGCAGCAGCTGCCACCTCCATGGTCCCACTGTCACCATTTGTAGCCTGGCCCAGCCCCAGCCGCAGCTTCTCCTCACCATCCATTTGAATATTAGACATCATTGTAAATACAGGGACTTGCTAGAGCTAGGATTACAAACAGAAGTTCATCTCATGGACCGATAATGAACTATCAGCAATGATGACAGAAATAGTGCAGTATGTCAAGAATTGACACAGCAAGAGACTGAGAATGTGCTTTAAAAGAGGAAGGAAACTTTCTACAGTACGAAACTTGTCACCCAGCTCAATGCTTCTCACAAAAGTTTCTGTAAGATTTCTTAATGTGGAGATCATACCCTGAAGGAGTGAGCTTGATGGCAGATTCTCAAGTTTTCAAATAGTAATGTCAACAGTTACCAATGCAAAGGATCCAATGGTAGAGTCAAGAGCACAGTGGTATAGAATCCGGAAGTAGGTTCCTAGAAGTCATTCAGTCTTGAGTGGAATACCTTAAGCAAGGATGGCCTTGAAACTCTAGATCATGTAGCATTATACTCTAGAAGGATACTTCTTTTTGAAGCAGTTTTTCAGCAACTGATTACCATTTAATAAGACAGTAATTAGGCCGGGCGGTGGTGGCGCACGCCTTTAATCCCAGCACTCGGGAGGCAGAGCCAGGCAGATCTCTATGAGTTCGAGGCCAGCCTGGGCTACCAAGTGAGTTCCAGGAAAAGGCGCAAAGCTACACAGAGAAACCCTGTCTTGAAAAACCAAAAAAAAAAAAAGACAGTAATTAAAAAACAACATTGTTCTGTATTCACTTCTGACACTGTAACATAAAAGTAAGGATTCCAGTTTATTAAGTAACTAAGCAAGAAACTAATTTCAAGGGTTAGGATGTTCAGCATACACCTTCGTGGTTCATAATGGTTGGAGCCATGAGGATAAAGCCTAGCAAAAGAATTTATTACATGTTCATTCACATGTATCATGGGACTTTACTTTTACTCACACTTCCCCATCCTCTGTTCTCACAGGTCCCCTTTCTTCCCCCAAATAGTTCTTTAATTACCTTCAATGACTATGTACGTACATGAACTATTCATTTCATTTAACTAATATTCCTATATAAAATCCTGGATCCATGTAAGTGGTTATGCTAATTGGAGTTTTATGTCTCTTAGAATCATTGTGCTACTTTCAGAGAAGCACATTGATTGAAAAACAGATTTTCCTTTCAGTAGAAAGAAGTCACTGTATGATTAAAATATTGAGACAAGGAAAAACCCAGTGGGGCCCTCATTGATCACAGAAAGAAGCCAGAAGTTCTCTGTTGCTTTTATAGTAGCCTACTTTCTTGCTCAAAATCCTTAAGGTAGGATACTAAGGCCAGTAGACTGACCAACCAGTCTTACTAGTAAACTTGGGAAGCTGCAGAAACCCAGTAGCTTAGGCAGAACCAAAAGATGTTTTGAGTACCAAAGACTCTAATTACTTAGTGGAACTAAAAATGAAAGAACTGTAACAAAGGTATTTATGATAAGTCAATTTTATATGCACTTTGGCCTTCTGAGTTAAACATGTTTGTGCAGGTTAAAATTTTACAACCAATATATTTTAATTGTATCATTAAAAGGACTGTAATGATATGGAAAACACTTCATAAATTATTTCATGAATGACTTACATATTTTAGAAAACACATGCTGAGCCAAACTTGAGATAAATCTTGGACATACAAAAGTAAAAGTGACCAAACTGTTATTCCACAGAGTTTCCTTTTAATAGTTTTTAAATATTAAATATATTATCATGTTATGGGGAATGTCGTGTCTAAAAAAAACCCACAGTCCACAATAGCATGAATAGAACCTCCCAGCACTATGAGAGATAGCCAACAGAGATGAGGCTCCCAGGTTAATGCTAGCTTAATGTCTGTGTTTCATGAGTCAAATACGTGATATCTCCAGCAACAGAGGCTTAACATCAAGTTTTGGAGAATATGCAAGAGCAACAGAAGTAACGTGCAATGTTTAGCAGTCTAAGACGTGCAATCGGGAATGCTGATCAACCCCAGCAGTGTTATTCTTGTTGGGGATTGTTTGGGATATCTTGACTCTTCTGTGCTTCCACGTGATTCTTAATTGCTTTTCAATTTCTGGAAGAATTGCATTAAAATGTAAGATACATTTTTATTATTTTCTAACCCTATGTGTATGGGGGCTGCAAATAAATGCAGGTGCCTACAGAGGCCAGGGGCATCAGATTCCCTGGGGCTGGAGTTCCAGGAGTTGTGATCCACCCAATGTAGGTAATAGGAACTCGAGTCCTCTGAAAGAGCAGTATGTGCTCTTTACTGCTGAGCAATCTCTCCAGCCCACTGAATTGGAATTTCGTTGGAGAATCTATAAATTGCTTTTGTAAGAGGGCAGTTTTTTACAGTATTGATCCTACCTAGCTAGCGGTGTGTGAGATCCTTCCATCTTTCGTATCTTCTTAAGAGACCTAAAGGTTTTGTCATATAGTTCTTTTCCTTATTTATTCCAACAGGACTTTGAGTTTGGGTTTTGTTGGTTTTGGTTTGGTTTGGTTGGAGTTTATTTGGGGTTTTGGTTTGGCTTTTTGTTTTTTGTTTTTTTTGTTTTTGTCTTTTGTATTTTTTTTTTCAGTAAAGGGATGGATTAAGTGACTCATGGTTTAGAGAAACACCTTGGGAAGAGTAAACTGGGCTTTGCAGGGTAAGAAAGATAATTCCAGAATTGCCACGTGAGCAGAAGTTGGACACAGAATGTCATGAGGCTAGAACACAGTACCTCTGGGCAAGCCACTGAAACAGGAACCTGGAAAGATTGCCGTGGAATAGAGTCTCATCCCAAAACATATTCTGCCATTGGTAAAGAAGCTGAGAAGTCACTAAAACCAATTTGCATACGTAAAGGTTCGTGCCTTAATGTAGAGAAAGTATTAGATGCATCAGAGCCAAACCTGGAAAACAAGGTCATAGGGCCACTACAGTTGTGGCTCAGCTTTGACAGCAAGCAGTTTGATGCTCAATTCTAGGTGTATTTTACAGGTAGAGTGAACAGGAGTAGTCAATGGGCTAACTATGGGGAAGTGAGAGAGGAAAGAGGAAAATTACATAAGGTTATTTTGGGGTGCTCATAATAGCACTGGAAAGACAGAGATACAAGCATGAATTTTAACTACTCTAACCTCAATGACCCATGAGGAACAAAGGACCAGATGCCCATCTT
This sequence comes from Peromyscus californicus insignis, assembly GCF_007827085.1. Lineage (NCBI taxonomy): Eukaryota > Metazoa > Chordata > Mammalia > Rodentia > Cricetidae > Peromyscus > Peromyscus californicus. The sequence continues at coordinate 131,576,212 of NW_026294562.1, read as the reverse complement.
GAATCACATGCCATAAGAGTTGAGAATTATCATTCAACCTCATAATTGTCCCCAAATTATTCAAAGGTGATTTTAAAAAATCATATATTTTAGGGAACTTACTTTATGTACCTAAAGAAACAGAAAGCTAAACAGGACAGTTTATGTTTGGACAGCATGACATGATATGGATATCAAGCTTAGATAAAAATGCTTGATGCTGGACATCTGGGGACTGTCAGCAAAAATAAAATGGCTTACACCAGATGTCTGGGATACCCAAAAGTCAACAGTGATGTAGATATTGCTGGTAAAATGCTACTTTGACAGCCAGCCTGAATAGGCCTGCACATGCCTCCCTGCAGTGTGTGTGTGAGAGAGAGTCTACACGCATACCTAGGACCACCCGGGGTGTGGCCAGCATGTGCTGAAGTGTGTCTGTGTGCCTGCTCATGTCTGCTACCTCATATCCTATGTGCCAGTGAATGAGGTATGCCTTATCTGCCCCTGATTCTTCTCACTCTCTTCAACTTCCCAGCCTCCGGGGAGCCTCCTCCATTTCTGACTTCTGAGTTTGAACTGCACGAAACCACTTTTAAAATCTTATTAGCATTGTTTCTGTGGAGTTGGTGGTTTGTATAATGGCACTTTCAAAATAGTGTTGAGAAGCTGGGTATGATGCCTTATACCTATGTGCAGGGGAATTTTGAGTTTAAAGCCAGCCTGGGAAACTTGGCAAGACTCTGTCTCAAGGTTTAAAAAGATGTGTTAAGAAGATCCGTATCGATATTTGTTTGAAAACTTGGTAAGTCCAGGGTTTGCCACATTACTTCTTTGGCACAAGAAAGGAGTTGGTGGCCACAACCTGGGGTCTGGGATGACCTATGCCCAGTGGAGACAGGGAGAGAGAGTACAGAGCTGTGGCCAGTACAGTGGAGCAGACTGACCACATTGTGTTTCACAAGCCATGAAGCCTGCGACACCCCAAGGAAAACAAGTCTCTGAAAGTGTCCCAGATCCGCCTTCGGTGGTGGCTATCACACAGTGGCCTTGAATCCCAAAAGACACAATGGGAAGGAGCTTGAGAACTAGGTGTGCCCTGTTGCCAGTCAAGGAAAGAGGAGAGAGAGTCACCAACAAGTAATGTTCTTGGATCACCCCCAAAGAGAGTCTCCTCATGGCAACCAAAACCAAAAAAAGCTAAAGACTTATCAAGTCAAGCTGAAAAATGAAGTAAATGTACTATGGATTTTAAATTCATATTAGTCTATGCATGTAAATACCAATTTTTGTAATAAAATGCCTCAGTGATATAGTTAGTGAAAAAATGGTTCGGCATAAGTTTAAATACAAAAGGAATCTGGTAGAATTGGGTATCTCTCTTGGGGCTTTTGAGATTTATCTCTTTCTTTAAATTATGATCCTATAATGCAGTTTTTAATGCATTATGTGGCTTGCATATTTACAATTTTAAGACATTTAAAATGATGTCTTAAACACTCTTAAAATGTTTATTCTTGCCTGACAGATCTATCACAAAATTAAAGATATTTTTGTCTATTAAGAAATGGAGATATAGCCAGGCATGGAGGCACATGGCTTTGATCCCAACTCTCAGGAGTCAGAGGCAGGAGGATCTCTGTGAGTTCAAGGCCAGCCTGGTCTACAAAGTAAGGTCCAGGACAGCCAGGGCTACACAGAGAAACTCTGTCTCAAAAAAAGAAAGGAAGGAAGGAAGGAAGGAAGGAAGGAAGGAAGGAAGGAAGAAAAGAAGTGTCAAGGATTATAATTTTAACTTTTTGTCAACATACTTAACAAACACACACTATGCCTTCAACTTACCCTGACACTGATTGTTCCATTTTTTATAAAATTGTTAGACATAGACTGTTACAAATTTCTAACATCTCAAATCCTCTTCCTTAGTAAGGATGCATATTTACATAGTTATAGTGGCTGTATTTTTCATTTGTTTTTAGTTGAAAACTGGATGTGAGGTTTAACTTACAATCCATGGTTAGTTGTAGACTATGTCCAAGTCTTGCTTCCTCTCTGACTCTTGATGCATTTTTATTCTAGGTGTCCATGGAAGCAGCAGCCTACCTCAGGGACACAATTTGGAGTTGGCATGTAGAGCTATCGTAAGCATGTTACTTAAACTCTGAGCATCCACTTACATGTATGGTGGTGGTGTTGCCTCCCTTAGAGGACCAACAGCAGAGAAAAGAAATGATGGCTGTAAGATTCAAGGACCAAAGCCGGGCAGTGGTGGCGCACGCCTTTAATCCCAGCACTCGGGAGGCAGAGCCAGGCGAATCTCTGTGAGTTCGAGGCCAGCCTGGGCTACCAAGTGAGTTCCAGGAAAGGCGCAAAGCTACACAGAGAAACCCTGTCTCAAAAAACCAAAAAAAAAAAAAAAAAAAAAAGATTCAAGGACCAAGACAGACAGACATCTGTAGGGGACCATTCCGGTGATGCTCATCTATGTGAACATGACCAGAGGCGTGCTGGTGGGATGATTAATTCACTGAGAATGCATAGGCTCCATAAAAACACAACTCTGGTGAAAGTCACTTGCAGGCGTTCACACATGTGTGAAACTGTCCAAGCACAAATTTAATAAAAATCATAATTTTAAAAAAAAGTATATCCAAAGTTTAAAAACAGTTTTTGCAATGTTATTAATACATTCAACCTTTCATTAAATCTATACTAGGTGATATGAACTTTTAATTAATTAAAATTTTCACTGTGTGTTTATAATGCTTTATGGTTTGGTTAATGGAAATAGATTAGAAAGCGATATTTCGGAGTACTAGGGGTGCATTGGATTGTACAGCCAGAGAGAGAGGAAATGACACAGGACACGGTCTAAACAAAAATCAGCAGCTACTAATGAGGCTTGTTAGTGATGCTAATCTATGTAAATGTTATTAATTGAGAACATCTATCTTTTATCTGCAACTGTTTAGTAATCAGGCAATTAAAAAACAATGACATTCTCGGTGGTTGCTCTTCCTGGGTTGTTGTTTTTTTTTAAGTGATCAAAGACTTTAAAATAAGAAGAAAAAGTCCCTTATCAAGAGGTAGGCTTTGCCTTGGGCTACTCGGCCTCATTAAAGGCAGAAAAGCTCTGTTGATCACCAATTAACCTGATTTGTAGGGACTCTGATACAGACCTTGAACAAGAGTTTTCTTATGGTGGTCAAAGACACTGTTCCTTGACAAAAATAAAGGCAACTTATTGAAAAAAACTAAAAGAAGATGGTAAAGGATCTTCTGGAATTAAAAAGTTTTATGGGTTTTGTTTGTTTTTGTTTTTGTTTTTTGTTTGGTTTTTTACTGAGTCCTATAGCTTGGGATAGAAGAACTTTCATCAAAGGGGCAATCTCACCTCTGTCAGGTCGATGCAGCCCCAGATATGTTTCTCTGGCCACATTGTCAAATCTCCTCCTCTGCCTACAGTTACAAAAAGCCACTGATATTGCCAGTTCTATGAAGAGTGGGCTTTATTATACTCTGGAAATGACAGCATTTGAATCCTAGGGTTCACATTCCCAAATACTTGATTTTCTAATCATATACATATGACATACAATATATGTATTATACTTGAAGGTACCCCTAAGTGTAGAAGTAACATTAAACATTCCTGAGAGGTATTGGCACTGACAACATTCGTGTCTACAAGCACTTTGCAAGGCTTCGTTCTCACTGACCTTCACAATAATAATCCCACCACTTCCATAGCATTGCTGAGACGGACTGATGGATTGGTGGATAGGTAGGAGGGGGGAGGAAGGGAGGGAGCGACAGGAGGGAGGAAGGAGGGAGAGGGATTGCATTGTAGTTGTGAATGACTGTTTTGAATCAGTATGATTTTGAATGCATTGCCATTTCCAAATGTCGGTGTTTAAAAGTAAAGTCTCCATGTGTTAGAGAAAGTTAAAATATTTGATGGAGAAGATTTCATTTCTTTCATTTGATGGTCAAGGATAGAGTCTCCGGACTGAAAAAAAGAGAGCTAACTAAAAAAGAAGCTTGCGCACAAGATGGACTGGACTCAAACAAACTTTGATTCTATTTCTGTAATTTGATGAGTGATTGTAACTGAATAATATTTAGGGATAAAATTGAGTCTCTCTAGTCTCAGTGACTTCGGATGGGAGGAAGCTGGTGTAGGTGTAGAATAAGTGTGCAGCAGGGTCAATGGAGGGGCGGGGATGCCGGTGACATCTTACCTCTTGATCAGGGACTTGGCTTACCAGAGCAGTTGGATCCTGAATGAAATTTAGAAGAGAAGGTTTCCAACTCAGAAGGCAGTGCTTCTCGAACTGTAGTTGACCTGAAAATCCTCTGGGAACCTGACAAATTTTGATAAATCTACTCGGAATAGCATGAATTTTAACAAGCAACTCCTTTCACGCACATGTACATGCACACATGCATGCACACACACACACACACACACACACACACACACACACACACACACACACATGCACACATATGGAAGAGAGATAAAGAGAAGCAGAGAGAGAGTATATGTGTTTCCTCCATATAGGCCTTTCAATGTAAAATAAGAAGGGAGAGGTTAAAAGGCTTGCTTTACTTTATCCAAAATACATGTGTTTTGAGCATTTAGTATTTATAATGGAAAGTGTCTGGGGACTCTGGACTCCCCAAGATATGGATATTTGATTTTTTTTCTTTCACTTTCACCTAGGGACAATTGGGAAATGAACTCCAAACAGAAGACTTGGTGACCCATTGTAAATTGTATTTGGTAGCTAGAAGAATCCATCTCAGGAGATCTGAATGTGTGGAAAATAACAGTGTGGCTCTTGTGTTCCTTCTTGACATATTTTCCAAAAAGAAATTAATCACATTAGCCCCCACATCTAGTGTATTGGAATTGATTTCCATTTTAAGGACTTACTTAGTAATACTAAGGATACATATGGAAGAAAAAAAGAGAAGACAATTGATTTATTGATTAATGATTTGGGAGAGCCACTAAGCGACCTGGATTGTGTGCAAAGAATACAAATGACATCCTTGGTGGTTTTTAAAGACTCTTCCTCCTGGGTCACTTGAACGTGGTTTGTGTGAAAATTGTCGCTCAACACCTGCCGGGGGACTTCGGCCTGGTCAGGTCAACAGACTCTGGTTCTGTAGTGGTGTGTAGCAATAAGTCACCGAGGTTTGTTGGGATTTTAAACACTCAGTCAATAGGAGGCTGGAGTCAGGTGGGCATAATCAAGAACGTGTTATCTGATAGGTAAAAGCGAGCAGTGCGCAGAAGAGGGAGGGTGTAACAAGGGTTGCTTGGTGAAGACGGTTCTGACAGCCACAAAGGGAGCAGGAAGGGGAGAGATTGAAAGTGACATAAAAAGGGATTGCCTGACTAAAGGTCTTGAAACCAATAGGTAACAATTTGAATATGACCCAGAAGCTAATGGGAAGTCATTTGAGGGTCTTGGGAAAGGGAGAATGGAAACAGCAGGCATGAAAGATTATCTGAGCTGCCGAAGATTGGGCCAGTTGGAGAGATGAGAGGCCAAGGACTGAGGAAAGCTGGCAGGGAACCCCAGATCACAGGGCTGGTCTACAGGAGACAGGACTTGGTGATTACAATGAAGAAGCTAAGCCAGACAGGTTAAGTGGCTTGTCAGGGCCATACTTCTAATAGCTTTGCGTGCTTATTAGTATCCTTTATGTACTGACATAAGGCCTGTCTTAATTAATGCATAATTTGCTTATTATACAACTGCTGTAACAATTTCTACAAAGGCTCGTCAAAGACGCCATAAACCAGAATTCAATCAAAGCAGAATTTCTGAAAGTTAATAGTAGGCTTCAAGTTTTTGTTCATATTGTTTTATTTTTTTGTCTTTCAGTTGCTAGTATGCATTTGGAGTTACAAACCACTTTCCCAGATGTAGCAAAGAGAATCTATGTCCCAAGGTTGCTCAGCATCAGTAGTTGGTGAAAAGCATTTCCAGCACTTCCGGCCAATCAAGCACACTGAACGATTCCCCTTTTCTGCTAAAGGAAACTGTTTCCTGTAACGAACGTCTTAGCCAATAAATTCAAGTCAGAAAGTGGGACACTGTCCCTGCACGAAGGCTTTAGGGAAAAAGTTGCTAACATCAAGCACACTTTTTAAAAATCTGCACAAACATTTTGCAATTGTGTTGATCCACTGAGAAAGGCATTACCCCAGGAACACTGCTTCGGAAGCAATCTGACATTCCCGATGTATATGAGATGTTTGAGCAAACCTCGAGCAGATGTTGAATTGCCAAGAACTCATGAAATAACTCTTGACTAAGAACGTAGAGGAAAGAGAGCTTGTAATCTTATTTAAGCTGAGAAGCATATGCTGTAGACACGAGGAAGGAAAAGGTTATTAATCCGTGAGAATGAGTTTTAAGAGCAAGTTGAAAGACTTTCCTTTAAATTCATGGGGAGCCCTCTCCCCCCATTCCAGCAAAACAACAATAGCAAAGACTTTTGTCTGGGGAAATGGACTCTTTTCATTTGAACTTAGGTCCCATTCTTTCCTGTGCAGATACCTGGTTGATAGTGAAAGCTGTCGGTCTTCAATTGTAGAAGCGGAACTAACCTAGAAATCCAGTCAGGGCTGCCACCTGCAGAGATGTCTGGAGGTGTTTTCTGGAGTTTGTGTTCCCTTCACAGCCCCCACCTGCCTTCCAATCTGTACTTCCCTGTCACGTGTTAGGATTAGACATGCAACATAAATACGGGGTGGGGGGGTGGGGTGGGGGGGCGTAGGAAGTAAACTAGAGACAACAAGATTTGATTGTAGTGCGGAAGAAAAAAAATGGACAATGAGGAAGGGTTTAAGGTTGGAAACTGCCCATGTTTGTCTAAGACCAAATGGAAAGAAAGTCAGCAATCTGAACCCTTTATTTGACTTACATGACATTAAACGTCTGGTCACATGGGGCATCTAGGAGATTGTAAGAGTTCTTAATGTTTCATATGGGTATCGAGTTTTTTCGCTTGTGGAGACTCTGACAGCAAAGTACCTAAGAGGAAAGAAACTGACCTAATTGTCAGAATCCAATTCATCCTATTGATAAGGCAGAAAAGTTTAAATCTAAATAGGATCTCTCTAGTTCACTCTGGATCGAGAGCAAATATGCCACGAAGAACCCTAAACAATGCACAGCAGTAATTATGGCCACATGAAAGAACATGAATTTAAAGGACAACAGCAAACCGGAGAACATGGCTCCCAATATGGTGAGATCGCTGGAGTTGTATGAAGATTGTTATGTGATTGATGTGGGCTTCAAAAGAAAGCCGGGAAGCTGTGATGACTCCAAGGACACACATATGATAGAAAGGATAAAGACAGCTTCCCTGAAGAAAAATCACTCGAAGACCAAGCCTCTGAGTGTCTCATGGCAGAACGAATCAATAACATCTTGGTTTTATCTACATTAAGTTTAATAAAATTTGATGACATCTGTAATTAAAGATCTCACCCACAGTTAAGGCAACATCAAAGGTATTCTAGAGCGTATGTCCAGCCTGGGAAGTATACCAGTCAGAGCCTAGATGGATATGTCACGGCACACTCTCCATGGGAACACAGAGCCCTGAGAAGGTCTTGCTACATACTTTTACCTTTTCCATTCACATAAAGCCAGCCCACCTCCCACTCTTTCCTCTTCCCACTGCCTGCTGACCACAAGATTTTCAAAGAATAGCTGAAGGAATGTGTCCATAACAGTCGTTCCACACTGGCCAAATAAACAGAAAGGTCCACACTTGATCAATCCTCTCCTCCTCTTTTTCTCTGGAGCCTTTCTCCCACCCTCCACCCCCCCTAAAATCTAGAACATTTCCAAATGGACTCCAGGATGAAACTGATAAAAAAAAAAAATTACCTATTCCTTTGCAAAAAATAAATAAATAAAGACAAGGCAGTGGGGAGGGCTGGGAGCGAGATCTTCGTTGTCAAATTTCATACAGAGCTCTACAGAACAAAAGGAGAAAAGGAGACTTGCAATTACCTCAGATTTAGGACTCAGTGTAAATCTTTTAAATCCCTTGGACTTTGGGCCACTGTCATATTTTATTTTCTGTTCAACAGGTGTACAAATTGTTTGGACTGGAACTGAAGACAGCATTTAGGCCCTCTGGGCTGAACACAAGCCCAGGGCTTAGCTGCCTGGTTGCTGTTGACTGTCTGGTCCATCCTTTCTTTGTTTCTTTCTTTGTTTCTTTCTTTCTTCCTTCATTTCTTTCTTCCTTCCTTCTGTTCTTTTCTTTCTTTATTCTTTCTTTCTTCCGTCCTTCCTTCCTTCCTTCCTTCCTTTCTTTCTTTCTTTCTTTCTTTCTTTCTTTCTTTTGTGTGTGTGTGTGTGTGTGTGTGTGTGTGTGTGTGTGTGTGTGTGTGTGTATGCATGTTTCTGTTTTTGTTTTTCGAGACAGGGTTTCTCTGTGTAGCCCTGACTGTCCTGGAACTCACTCTGTAGACCAGGCTGGCCTCAAACCCAGGTGTGCACCACCAGGGACTGGGAAGATGACTTTATCAATAAAGTGCTTGGTGCACAAGTATGAGGGCCTGACCGCCTATCCCTAACATCCACATAAAAGTCCAAACACAGAGGCTTGTGTCTGTAATCTCAGACCTCAGAGGGAGAAGTAACTTTCTGGCCAGCCAGTCTAACCAAATAGACAAGTGCCAGGTTCACTCACAACACCCTGTCTCACATGATGATGATCATGATGATCATGATGATGATGGTGATGATGACAATAATAATAATGTGGAAAATGACTGAGGAAGATATCTGACATTGACCTCTGGCCTCTACACATGTGTACCTCCACATATCCTCACAGGGAAGAGCAATTTATTTGTCCAGGATGGTCTTTGATCAGCAATTAAGACTGCTTTAGTAAACCCACCGCCTTTGAACCACCACAACAGCTTTTCTGTCTTTTTATTTGCTTAACCATAAACTTACTGGGACTCACTATTGAAACAGTAGACTATCAAGTATTAAGGATAGCCCTCACATCTAAAAGTGCCAAGGATGACTCTAAGACAGACACCGTTAATTCTCTGTGTTCTTTGACTGTCCCAAGTTGCATTTGGAGGAGTTTCCTCTTTTCCTATGGGCCTACTGCCATTGTTGACTGTCCCTTGACCTTTAATCCCAGCACTCAGGAGGCAGAGGCAGGCAGATCTCTATAAGTTTGAGACCTTGGCTACATAGCAAGTTCCAGGTCAGCCATGGCTAGGTTACATAGTGAGACTCTGTCTCAAAATACATATGTATATATTTTGTATGTGTCTGTGTGTGTGTGTGTGTATTTGTACATATATATCACCAGTTTTCCTCATAAAAGGATCCAGTAAGTGATCATTCCCTGACTTTGAATCAGAGTTCTCAGCCAACTGTTATGTTTTAATTCACTGCTCAAACCTAAGCTGATGTTCAATGTCAGCAAGTTTATAGCTCTCTCATATGCCAGACGCCTAAAAATGAAGTAATATCACACATTACAGAAGTTGAATTTTGTTTTGCTTTTTTTTTTAATTTTATTGAGTTATAGAACCTCCCAAAGGGTAATAAAGTCATTAAGAAACAATTTTTTTAAAAAGCTAGGATCCTGATGGGGGCAGATGCAGAGACCCACAGCTAGACATTATGAAGACAGAGTCTAAATTGGAGGTCACCACCAAATTCCACCCCTCAGAGCTTAGAGAATCCTACAGGAAGGGAGGCAGAAAGATTGTAAGAGCCAGATGGGAATGGAAGACAACAACTTCTGAATCAACTAAGCAAGGCTTATATGAGCTTACAGGGGCTGAATCAGCAAGCTCAAGGTCTACATGGGTCTACACCAGGTATACATTATAGCTATAAGCTCAGTATTTTTATGGGACTCCAAACTGTGAGAATGAGTGAGGCTCTGGCTCTCAACTGCTCATGGGACTCTTTTCCTCCTGTTGGGTTGCCATGTCTGACTTCAATATGATAGTTTCTGCTTCATCTTACTATATTTTATTTTGTCATGTTTGGTTGTTATCTCTTAGAAGCCTGTTCTTTTCTAATGAGAGACAGGAAGGGGGTGGAACTTGGGGAGAGGGATGGTGAGAAGGAACGAGGAAAAGTAAAGGAAGGGAAACTATCTTTAGAATATATTGTATGAGAACAGAAGCTACTTTTAATAAAAGAAAAAAGGAAGGAGCTATACTCCTAAAAACAACATTTTCCTAACTTTTCGGTTTGGAATCATTTTTATAGCATAAATTAAAGAACAGAAATTTTATGGACAAAAATGAAGTTCTTTCATTTAAGAACAGCATCCTCAATTTCCTGCCTGCCTACATAGATGATTCTGGACCCAGGGGAATGGCTAAGTCTATGCTTGCCATTGAAGCCCAAGAACCTGACTTCCATTCCCACAACCTATGTAGAAAAGCAGGTGTGGTGGCTCATGGCAGCAATCTCAACACTCGAGAGGCAAGAACAAGCCAATCCCTAGGCTTACTGGCCAGCAAAGCTAACCTACTTAGTGACGACCAGGCCAGTGAGAGATGCTGTCTTACAACAAGGCAGACAGTTCCTGAGGAAGGACAACTAGGGTTGTTCTCTGGCCTCCACATTCATCTGCACTCAAATGCACAAGAATTTTTAAGCATACACGTGTACACACATGTACACACACACACACACACACACACACACACACACACACACACACACACACATAAATGTGTGTATTCTGAAGTAAGACTGTAGCCCCAAAAGCCATGTTATGTCACACAACACAACTGTTATTTTTTTTTTAAATCAGTACAACATCCTATTTCAAAAACACTTGATATTTGGGTCTTATTCCAAGCTCTTTTCTACTACTTAATAGAAACTTTCTGAGATGCCTTATGCACCAAAGTCAAGGGACCTAGAGAACAGCACGGAGTAAAATGTCAAGCATTGCATCATTGCAGGTCCCCTGGTGTGACTCACCCCGAAAGCATCTTGATGGGTGAAGTTAGTAAGTTGGGGATCGCTTTGGAAGCTGTGGGTCAGGTTACGATGGATCACCCTGCAGAGCACGACTGCCAGATTGAGGGCTACATCACCGAGGAGGAGACGCTCTCTCTCCTCACCACTGACACCTCGCACCTCTTTGTCGTGTTTGCAGACACTGTATGCTGGGCTTGCTGGAGCCTCCATCCCCAGTGAAGAGCCATATTATTAGTTCTGATTGACCAGGCCTGACAGTAAGAGAGTAGGAGTTCATGCTACATGAATTACACAGAGTGGGTATCAAGATAAAAATAAGAGCGGCAACGTGCAGACAGGAGGGGTGAAGGGTCCATTGGAAATCAGAGAGATTAGCGACTCATCACATTATTTGTGGGTTATCAGGAGACAGAGGTAATGAAAGTGAGACCTATATCCTTGATCAATAAGAGTTTGACTGCATTTTGAGTTCATTTTCCCCTGCCGAGAGAGAGACAGCAGGCTTACTATTGATCACCGTGTTAATCCATAACCAGACTGGGCCTTAGCCTGGCGGAGCAGGCAGGAAAAATAAGATAATAAGCAGGAACTCTTGATCTTTTATTATGGTGTGCTAGATAAAGAGAGTGCAGGGGTTCAAGGTAGTACAGTTTACAGTTAACCCTTCCCTTCCCTCTTAATTTGGAATGCATGAGAAGAAGAATTGAGGCCCACCTTAGTCTGACTTCTATTTGACCTAATTTTGCTAGTTTCCTAAGTAGAGTGTATCCAGGGTCCTCTAAAATGATTACAGGCAGATAGTTACTGGGCCAAGGGACAGTCAACAATGACAGTAGGCCCACAGGGAAAGAAGAAGCCCTTCCCATTGCACCTCAGGACATTCAGAGAACATAGAGAATTAATGGAATTTGCATCTGAGTCACTTTCAGAATCTTTAGAGATGAGGGCTGTTTTTAACCCTCTATAGTATAAAGTAAGTATCAGTAAGTTTATGGGTAAGCAAATGAAAAGACCAGAAGAAACAACTGCAATTCACAGGAGTCTGTGGGTTATTGGAGCAACCATTATCACTGATCAAAGACCATCTAGGGACAGTAGGCCATCAACTATTTTGAAACATCAAGATTTACCAAACTGTTGTCTAATCTACACTCTCACTATAAATTAACTGCAAAGGTTTAGCTCTTTGGGATGATGAGATGGCTCAGTGGGTAAAGGCACTGGCTGCTAATCTGGAGTTCAATCCCTGGTACTTACATGGTAGATAGTGAAAACTGACTCCCCCAAGTTGTCCTCTGAACTCTACACACACACACACACACACACATGCACACAGGGGAGGCGGGTACCTACAAAGACCAACCAGGCAGGATGTTTCCTTCTGAACCCTGCCTCTTTCATCTGGGACCATTGAACAGAGTCCTACAAGGTCACCTTGATGCCATCTACACAGCTGCAAAGAAAGCAGGCCGGTGCAGAAGTAAGCAGAGCCTTTTGTACCTGACACACCCCTGCAGGGTTTACTCTTTCCTGCCTACTCAGCCCAAGCCAGCTATTTCTCCTTAGCTAGCTCCTGTGTGTTCCCAAGGATGTTTCCATCTCATTCCCGGGAGTGCTCACCCTTCCATCCAATGGCAACTCATGTCACCTAGAATTAGGGGTGTACCTGAGTATATCAGGATATGAACAATCATGAAAACATGACTGGGAGTGTGGGACTTTGGAAACATGTCATCTAAGCTGTCCTAATTAGAACAACTGAGAGAGACACATAGAAACAATGATTTTTTTTAATGCGTCCTGAAATTAAATGTGTTTTTAACTAATCCATTTAAACATAGATATGTAATAGACTCACAGGCTACCATGGGATATTTTGATATACATGTACACTGGGAAATTAGGAAGGTGCTGTGTGATGATATGTTGTGTACCCTAATAAAATTTGCCTGAAGATCAGAGGACAGAACAAGCCACTAGATTAAACATAGATGCCAGGCAGTGGTGGCACACATCTTTAATCCTAGCACTTGGGAGGCAGATCTGTCTAGATCTCTGTGAGTTCAAAGCCACCCTGGACTACATGAGATTGACTCAGTCTAGGAGAGAAACTACCAGGCAGTGGTGCCATACACCTTTAATCCCAGTACTTGGGAAGCATACATGCCTTTAATGGCTGGGCAGAGAAAGGCATATAACGTGTGAGGAGACAGGAACTAAAGCCTTTTCAGCTGAGGAAGCTCATTCAGCTAGAGGCCTATCAGCTGAGGCTTTTTCAGGCTGAGGAGTTGGTGAGGTAAGAGGTGGTGGCTATGGCTTGTTCCTCTGTCTCTCTGATCTTTCAGCATTTACCCCAATATCTGGCACTGCAGTAATAATAAAATTTAGAAATTTGAGCAAGATCTGGCATCCAACTTGTGGGACATGAATTCACAGAAAAGCCACAGGCTCAGAATCTCTACCCCACCTTGGCCAGGCTCCCTAAACTGCTGGCTAAGTTTTGTTGCAGCCTCTCTGTAGCAAACTCCATAGGTTTTTTGGGTTCAAAAACACCCTGGAATTAGTTGCTTTCACATCTTCTCCCATGCAGACAGCTGGCTTTTTAGTTTCTTCCCTTTGGCTTTCTCTAGGCCCCCTCCTTGAGCTGCTGCCACACCATCATCTGAATCATCATTGTCTGCAGATTTGGTGAGTCAATTGGGATATTTCTTCAAGGGAGGAATTAGTAAATAGAAAGTTTTTTCCCCCCACATTAAAAAATGGGAAACATTTTTACAATGGAAGGCATTTGGTCTCTGTTTGACTATATATTAAACGGTCTGAAAATGGAACATCTAAATGAGAGGATAATTAATGTTGATGGGATAGATGTAATGTCAATTATAAATATTATTTGTTTGATCACTTTTGTTTCATCCTTTAAAAAGTTGATTAATATGAGTGCCAAGATAAAAGTTTTAGAAAAATTCGTTTAAACAGATCATAGAGATATTCAGACCCAGACAGAAGAATTTAAAGGAGAACCAATCTCAACACTGCATTATAAGGTCAGAGAGGAACAGACTAAGGCTTTCAAACAGCTAACCTTAATCTATCCAGTAACCTTACAGGAACTACCCAGTGATAGATATTCTCACGTTTGTATAAGAGCTGACTGGACTCCTGTGCAAATGTTAGATTTGAGGAGATTCAAAGAAGCAACAGTCTCATATGGCATCCACTAGTCTTTCATGAAACAGATGTTAAACATATGGTCAACTTGTAATATAATTATCCCTCAAGACTGGAGAGATTTGGTTACAGCCATCTTAGAGACTGGTCCACAACTACAATGGAGAACCTGGAGGAAGGATGAGGCTAAGACCATTAAACAATGAAGTAGGGCTAGAGGTATGAAAATTTCCCAAGATCAACTTCTTGGAGAAGGTGATTATGCTGATATACAAAGACAATCTTTATATGATGACCACACCCTGGCTTTATGCCGCATGGCAGCCTTGAATGATTGGGACAAAATTGAAGAAACAGGAAAGAAAACTGAGTCATTTACTAAAGTTATACAGGACCCAAAAGAAACTTTCCCTGATTTCTTACAAAGATTGACTTGAGCAGTAAATAGAATGATACCAAATTCAGAAGCTAGATGGATTATAATTGAATCTCTGGCTTTTGAAAATGCCAATGCACAATGAAAAAGGATAATTAGGCCATTAAAGGCAAGATCAGTACCCTTGGAAGAATAGATCCAAGATACAATTAATGTTGAATCTCATGATCATGATGATGCTTGGATAGGAGAGGTGATTTCCAGAGGTTTGAAGAAAAATAGTAATGTCAAATGCTTCAATTGTGGTAAGCAAAGTCACCTAGAAAGAGACTGTAAACAGGACATTCCTAGAAACAATGTTTTTGCTAGGAATAATCCCAATAAAATGCCCCTCTCTTCTGGATTATGCAGAAGGTGTGGTAAAGACAGACATCGGACTAACGAATGTAGATCAACAAGGAACAGACAAGGTAATCCCTTGCCTTTGCCATCAGGAAACTCCCTGAGGGGCCTCTTGCAGGCCCCCATGTCAAATTCAGTTCAGTTGTTTCCTGTCATCATGGAAGAAACTCCTTCCCAGAGCAATTAAATAACCCAATGCCTGTTGTAAGAAACCATACAGCTCTGGATAATAGAACAGCTTTTGAAAATAAAATAAAAATTTAAGGAGAAATTATAAATCAAAATTGATAAAGATTAGATTTGGAAACTCCCCAAAGTTAGGGTTGGGGAAGGGTTTTGTTTTTGTCATTCCAGGAAAAGAAAAGCAACCATCTTGAGGAATTTAAAAGACCACTGGACAAATAAGCATCCAGAGAAGAAGGGAGAATTACCCAGAAAAAAATTACCAGGAAAAAGAATAATCTGACATAATGCAACCTTTGAAGTCTCCAAAAAGATGATGGGACCCCACAATGATGATTCCGTCAAGACGATGATAATGCCATTAAGCTGACAAACGCCACCCAAAGATCAGCTTTGGATTACAAACTGCTCAAGACAATATTGAGATGGCTAGCTGAGATGACACAGCCTCACAGACTACTCCAATCAGGTCTTGACCATAATCCTAAATTTTCTTTGTGTCCTCATAAGACTACCAGTGCAGGAAGTAGCCTAGAAAACTACCCCTACATTGTCAAAAAATGGATGATGGATGTTTGTCTTTGTTTAGTGGTTGGTTAAAAATTGTTATTGGTCATATTCAATCTCTTTCTAAAAGAAGAAAGGAGGATATAATATAGAAATGTATTATATAGAAATGATAGGATAAAAGGGTAGATTATTGAATCTACTCTGAATAGAAAAAGGGGAGGATATAGATATGATAAGATGAAAAGGTAGATTATTGAATATACTTTTAAAAAGTGACTACTAGTTTTAAATATTTTACATTGGATTGAATTTTTATATATTGTATACAAATTGTGTATGATACAAATTTGAGATTGATTTTGTTAGAAAATATTGTATATATATTTCTAATCTTGTTCAAGGTATTGTACCTATACAGTTCACTTAACAATGTAATGCAAATTGCTAGTCCTTAAAATTATTACCAACTAATAAGGATATAAGAAATGCAAGGTAATAGTCATTACAATCAAACTTGTAGTCATATTAGATATGTTTTCAAGGTCAAGCAGAAACATATTTTAGATAGACAAATCATCTTCAAACACTTCAGAGATCTACAGAATATGACATTTAAGATGTTTTAATAACATAGATTCTTTTTTTAAATGACTCTGAGACATGTCTGCTCCTGGCAGCACCAATCTACTTCAGAGAAGATGATGGGCATCAAAGAAACTCATATGGAGTTTATTTTCTTTGTGACAAAAGTTAGCCACTGGGCAAGAAAGTGCCCTTGCCTCAACTGCTGACTGTATGCTGTCCAAATGGACAAGCAGGACACAAAAGAAAGGACTGCCAAACCTTGCCAAGACAAGGTAGCAAGGCCCTTTAGAAAATCCTGCTTCACAGATGAATCTTTCAGATATGCTAGGCCTGTAGGCCAAAGATGGATGCCCCAACATTGCAGAGGAAACTTGGGTGACTGTCCAGCCAACCAGCTGTTTCTGTCATTTCTCACATCTTTTAGAAATTGCTTACTTGCACTTCCTGCATACTCAGTAAACATTATTTCCTTCTTGGGTCTCTAAGGGAATTCAAGATTAAATAGTGATAGTTATAGTTTTCCTTGTTAATAAATTTAGAAAAGAAAGTCACTAAAGAGTTGTAAAGTTTTTAAGTTTGAAAGTCATCAAAAGATAGTTTTGGGTTGGTAATACAAGTTATGATAGAAAGTGAATTAGGTACAACATTTGGGACTCACCAAAATAGGATAAATAATAGAGTATTTTCTCTGAATCTGTCAAATGTTAATGGACTAGACATAGTTAATGTAATTCTTGACTGTATATATTGTATATACTTGTTGTACTTATTGTATATAGTTTTTCATATATTAGTTATAACCTTCTTTTATTATTTTATACAAAAAAGGGGGGAAATGTGGTGATATACTGTGTACCCTAATAAAATTTGCCTGAAGATAAGAGATCAGAACAAGCCACTAGATTAAACATAGAGGCCAGGCAGTGGTGGCACACACCTTTAATCTTAGCACTTGGGAGGCAGAGATCTGTCTGGATATCTGTGAGTTCAAAGCCACCCTGGACTGCATGAGATTGACTCAGTCTAGGAGATAAACAGCCAGGCAGTGGTAGCACACACCTTTAATCCCAATACTTGGGAAGCAGGCATGCTTTTAAGAGCTTCATCTAGAGGCCTATCAGCTGAGGCTTTTTCAGGCTGAGGAGTTAGTGAGGTAAGAGGTGGTGGCTATAGTTTGTTCTTTTGTCTCTCTGATCTTTCAGCATTTACCCCAATATCTGGCACTGGGTTCTTTTTAAGACCATTTAACTTTCGAGTTACAGTGCTCAAACCTTTATCACCACTTTATCATGAAAGCATGAAAAATCCTTTCTTCTAGCCTTTTGAGACAATCGATACACATTCCACATCTGTGGCCATCTACGGCACAATAGCACACCAGCATTTCTTACTGCTATCTATCAGCAACTCATGCCCCATTGCTCAACTGAGTTATCATTAAATGACACATCTATATACTAAGCAATTTTTAATGAAATACCTTTCTATCATTTAGCAACTTATCATTGGATAACCAGGGAAGTTAAACAATTTGAACAAGTTCATATCGTCATTATGTGGGGAAACTGGACCCCAGTTCAAACTTCTGAAGCTAAGAATAATGAAAATTATTTTCACAGAAGTCAATTGAAAAAGTACTACAGTCAGTACAATCTACCAAGGAATTCATCTCAGAAATGACTAACACTGTTTGAAATTCCCTACTCCAGCTGATGAAAAATAAGAACCTCTACAGTGAGGCATGTGGTGACTATTCTCAAAACTTATGGTTTTAACCTGGGGGTGGGGCTTGCTTGTATAATTTACATTTTATGTGAGGAAAAGATTGCTTAGGAAAAATAATCTTCCTCACTTTAACATGACAAAAGTCAGCACTTTATTGACTTGAGGTCTCATAAAACAAGTGAATGAAGTCAAGGAAGGAGTCACTCAAGGAGTAACTTTTGAGGATGCAGAAATAACGAGAAAGCTTTTCATGTGATATAGAAGTCATGTGCTATTTTAGTTGGAATAATTGCAGAGCTAACTCAACTTGATTGACCAATACCAGTCTCTGACTGGCTTCTCTAAGTTTTCATAAGCTTCATAATCATTGAGGCTTTGATGCTCTCTTGCCTGCTACAGGGACATGATCCTAGCAGCTTTCTTCACATAACTACAGATTTTGGGTACCATCAGAAGAAGAGAAGAAAAATAAGTCATCTTATCCAATAAAATGCTCCTAGACTGACTTGGGTTTATTAGAGAGTAATTTAAAGAGCAGCTGTTATCATATATATATATAATCAGGAGGAAACTTTAATGGCTTTTTTTGAGTTATTCATTTCTGGAAAGATGGATGAGAAGATAGAGTGCTTGCTGCACAAGCCTGTGGACCCAAGTTTGAACAATAGCATGCACATAAAAAAAAGGATATAAAATCCCAACATGGCCTTTCTCATAACTGTATCCCCAGCTCTGTGGGAAGTTTGGACAGGAGGATCCCAGGGTTTGTTAGCTACTGGCCTAGCTGCAGTTTCAGTGAGAGACCTTGTTACAAAGAAATTTACTTGTAGCACAAAACACTGAACATTCCCCTCTTCTTGCCTTAGTATACATGCTCACATATATACTTAGTACATATGTTCTCTCTTTCTCTCTCTCTCTCTCTCTCTCTCTCTCTCTCTCTCTCTCTCTCTCTCTCTCTCTCTCTCACACACACACACACACACACACACACACAAACACAAACACACACACAAACACAAACACACACACACACACACACACAAAGAAAATATTCATTTCCAATTTGATTTTTAAAACTCAGACACTTATTTTAAGTGAAAAGGGGCTTAAAGATTTCCATGATTTAAATGTTGGTATCCCTCCCAAAATTCATGCAGAAAATTAATCCTTGAAGCATCAGAATTAATAGGTATATCCTTTGGAAAAGAGATTAAGAAAAGCAAAAAGCAACTAGAAAACATGTATTCAATTTGTGTTGGCCAACTCTCCTGATCGTAGAGGCTGAGCTGGAGTTTGGTTGATATATCCAGTGTCACTCCATTGATAAAAATTATTTTCTCTCTTCCAGAAGCTAATATTTGTGAAGAGCTTCTTGGCTAGGGATACAACCTTGTCTCCACTTCCCTTTCTCCATTGCCTGGATTTTCGCCATTGGCTTAAGCTTGTGCATGCTGTCACAGTCTCCGCAAGCTCATGTGTCTATCTGCCCTGTGTTGGTGGTTGTTTTTTATTCTTTCAGGGGCGCCACCACCCAGCTCCCAAATAAATACACATGGAGGTTTATGCTTAATTATAAATGCCTGGCCTAAGCTTGGATTGTTTCTAGCCAGCTTAACTTACCCCATCTATCTCTTGCCTCTGGGCTTTTCCTTTTCTATTCCTGTATACCTTTCTTCATTTGTTACTCTGTGGTTTGCTGTGTAGCTGAGTGGCTGGCCCCTGATGTCTTCCTCTCCTTGTGCTCCCGTTCCTTCTCCCCCTTCCCCCAGATTTCCCCTTCTATTTCTTCTCTCTGCCTGCCAGTCCCTCCTATCCTTTTTCCTGCCTCGCTATTGGCCATTCAGTTCTTTATTAGACCATCAGGGGTTTTAAACAGGCAAGTAGCACAGCGTCACAGAGTTAAACACATGCAACATAAACAAAAGTAACACATCTTGAAATGATATTCCCCAACAGCCCTGTAGTGTCTAGAGAAAACTGTTTCCTTAAAGTCATCTACCACTGCCAGCTCTTTGAACCTTTCTGTTCCTTCTTCCACATAGATTTCTGAGCATTGAGGGAAAGGATGTGACAAAGACATCCCATTCAGGCTTGAGGACTGAAAAAAAAATCTCTGATTCTCTGAATATTGTCCAATTGTAGGTCTCTGTGTTAATTACTACTGTGTCAGGAAGCTTCTCTGATGACAGTTGAGCTGTTGCACTGATCTGTAAGTATAGCAATATGTCATTAGGAGTCTTTTCATTGCTGTGTTTATTTGGCAGAATAATAGCAATAGGTTTTCCCTTAATGTCTACGACTTACCTAGTCTCCGATTCTTGACCTGATTAACAGTGTCAGGTATGGGTTCCATCTCAGTGGCCCTAAGGTTCAGTATTAAAACGTGGTTGGATACTCCCCTAGCATTGTGCCATTGTTATACCAGTGGGCATGGTTGTCCCGTATCATTATTACACCAGCAGGTCATTATTACAGCCTTCAGGGTTCATAACTGAGTGAGAGTCACGGTTACTTTTCCCCTATTCTAGCACGATGTAAGGGTGACACTTCCAGCAGGGCACCAGCTAGATTTCTCCAAGTTCTTTGCCATAAGCATGTGGTATCTTTAGTAATATGGTCTTACCATCAAATTACCGGGAGTAACCAACAACATTAGCGTAGGCTTAGAATTTGGGGCATCTATTCAACTCTTGTCAACATAAAGTTGATTTTTTTTCTCTAAGCTCATATATCCAGATTATTAACAAAATTGAAATAATATTCTAAATGATTATTAATTTTATTATTATTTTATTAATTTATTACAGAAAGGTTCTATGAGTACATCTCCACAATTTAAATATTATTTAAAAATATTTTTAAATAGATTATCTCCTTTTTTTGTTTTGTTTTGTTTTTTGAGACAGGGTTTCTCTATGTAGTTTTGGTGCCTGTCCTGGATCTCGCTCTGTAGACCAGGCTGGCCTCGAACTCACTGCCTCGAGTGCTGGGATTAAGGGCATGAGCCACTGCCTCCCAGCTTAGTCTATCTCCTTTTACGTCAAAGTTAAAGTCTATTTTTTCCTGTTTATAGGTATATGGTGTTACTGGTTCAAATTCAGATATACATAAACAATTCATTTTCAAATATTATCATTAATTATTTATATCATTTATTTATTTAAAAATATCAGAGATAGCCAAGTAGTGGTGGTGCATACCTTTAATCCCAGCACTCGGGAGGCAGAGGCAGGTGGATCTCTGTGAGTTCAAGGCCAGTTTGATCTACAGAGCAAGTTCCAGGACAGCCAGGGATACATAAAGAAACCCTGTCAAGAAAAAAAAATGTGTGTGTGTGTGTGTGTGTGTGTATCAGAGATCCAGACCTGTTGTTACAGGTAATTCCAGCTGCTTGAAAGGCTGAGGCAGGAAGACTGTAAGTTTATTTGAGAATGACTCAGAATAATGAGTGAAAACGTCTAGAGATGTAGCTCAGAAGCAAAGCACTTGCCTAGAACGATGGAGGTTCTAGGTTCAACACATGATACCACAAAAAGAGAGTGAAAATTAAAATATCAAAAAATGATCATTTCCAATTCACTTTTTTTTTTTTTTTTTTTTTTTTTGGTTTTTCGAGACAGGGTTTCTCTGTGTAGCTTTGCGCCTTTTCCTGGAACTCACTTGGTAGCCCAGGCTGGCCTCGAACTCACAGAGATCTGCCTGGCTCTGCCTCCCGAGTGCTGGGATTAAAGGCATGCGCCACCACCGCCCGGCTCCAATTCACTTTTATCTGACATTGTTTTCAGGTAATTTATTTTTTTATTTTATAATTTAATTTAATTTTACATATCAGCCACGGATTCCCTTGTTCTCCCCCCTCTTGCCCCCCCCAACTTCCCCCCAGCCCACCCCCCATTCCCATCTCCTCCAGGGCAAAGCCTCCCCCTAGGATTGAGATCAACCTGGTAGACTCAGTCCAGGCAGGTCCAGTCCCCTCCTCTCAGGCCGACCCAAGTGTCCCTGTATAAGCCCCAGGTTTCAAACAGCCAACTCATGCACTGAGCACAGGACCCGGTCCCACTGCCTGGATGCCTCCCAAACAGATCAAGCTAATCAACTGTATCACTTATCCAGTGAGCCTGATCCAGTTGGGGGCTCCTCATCCATTGGTTCACAGTTCATGTGTCTCCATTCGTTTGGCTATTTGTCCCTGAGCTCTATCCAACCTTGGTCTCAACAATTCTCACTCATACAAACCCTCCTCATTCTCGCCAATTGGACTCCTGGAGTTTCACCTGGGGCCCGGCCATGGATCCCTGCATTCGGTTCCCTCAGCCATTGGATGGGGTTTCTAGCACGACAATTAGGGTGTTTGGCCATCCTATCACCAGAGTAGGTCAGCTCAGGAAATCAAAGATACATCACCCTTTACAATAGCCACAAATGATATAAAATACCTTGGAGTAACACTTACCAAGCAAGTGAAGGACTTATATGACAAGAACTTTAAGTCCCTGAAAAAAGAAATTGAAGAAGATGTCAGAAAATGGAAAGATCTCCCATGCTCATGGATAGGCAGGATTAACATAGTAAAAATGGCAATCTTACCAAAAGCAATCTACAGATTCAATGCAATCCCCATCAAAATACCAACACAATTCTTCACAGACCTGGAAAGAATAATACTCAACTTCATATGGAAAAACAAAAATCCCAGGATAGTTTTCAGGCAACTTAATGTAATACAATGATCACATAAAATCATCCTTCTGATCAATTTTTGTCCTCCCTTTTTAATTTGTTTCTAGCCCCTTTCACTCAGACCCATGATTCCGAACAGCAACCCAAAGCAATGAGGTTTGCAAGTTCACAAACCGTGGTCGTAAGAGACAGGGAAGGTAAAAGTGGAGCGATCCGTTCAATGTGTCATACAACCAAAAGAGAACTCTCCAGAAAGATGGCTGACTTCACTGATGCTGAATCTTCTTAGTTTTTCTCTAAGGCAGGAAGTGGGAAGAAGGAACATGACCGAAAAAGTTTATACTTTGAAATGCTTTACAATTTTCTTCAGAAAATAATACTTGAATACACCTTTAACTTCATACCTGAACAGTAAAAGATTTACAATTATAATAAAACAAAAATTACCTCTAAACGTAAGGGATTATTCTAATTCCTGTACAATCTCTTATCATGTGAACCGATGTGTAACTTTAGTGCATGTAATCCTACTATGGCAGGGCGAGTGGAAGAGTTTGTTGAAGTGGTAGCACATTCCAGAAAATTCCACTGCAGTATACTAGAGAACTAAATTCTCCTGGATGATGGGGCATGCTTATAATTCCAGCCCTTAGGAGGATACAGTGTTCCAGGCATAGTTCTTTCACAAAAAAAGAAAGACAGGAAGAGAAGAAGTAGGGAGGGAGGGAGAAAGAAAAAAAAGATCTCTTAAATATTTCACAGGATGCCGGGCGGTGGTGGCGCACGCCTTTAATCCCAGCACTCGGGAGGCAGAGGCAGGCGGATCTCTGTGAGTTCGAGGCCAGCCTGGTCTACAGCGCGAGATCCAGGAAAGGCGCAAAGCTACACAGAGAAACCCTGTCTCGAAAAAACCAAAAAAAAAAAAAAAAAAAAAAAAAATATTTCACAGGAAATTATCATCCCAATACCACACTACAGGGTTTTTGTTTCCACTGCATATCATATGCATCAAACAAGGGTCTAAAATGAATACATGAATGAAGAACTGTTTAGCTCAATGAGGAAGTCTAATAATTCATATAAGAGTTTCTGTAATAGCCACAACAGAAGAAACACTGAATGGAGATGCAAAAACGTCACACTCGCTGTCAGCAGATACCTGGGTGACACTGACAAATCGCTGAACCTCTCTGTATCTCTCTTTATTTTTTTCTTATGAAAACAGATGAAGTTAAATTTATTAAGTTCTTTTGCCACAAGATATCAGAAACTTTAATGATAATGTATCTCATAATTTTCACTTGAGTCAAAAATACTGGTCTAAAGATCTCATGCATGATTGGAACAGGAAACTCAAAGGAGTAGAAATGTTTTCATCTCCTTCTGTCACCAAAATAACCTCCATAGAAATCGCATTATTAATGATTCCCCTCTATAAAACAGCAACCTCTGGCTTAAACTCAGATGGATGACTGTAGCTAATGTAAAATTTTCAGCATCATTTCACTTAAATTCAAAATTCAAATTCAACAAACACTTACTGTGCCAGAAGCTATTTCATGTGCAGAATATAAAACATTGACCCTGTCCCCAAGAAGCTGACAGCAGAGTTAAGTCGTTTTCTCACAGTAGGTTTTCACCATAGAACGGTTCCAGTGCAAAATAATAGAACCTGGTCTAAAGACAGGAAACGCTCAATTTAAAGAACAGCATTTGTGAGCGGTCTCTGAACTGAGGCTCACTTTTAGGACTTTCCTGCGTGTTTTCCTTAATATTGACTTATTTTGCATGATTGTAACCAATGATTTTTTGGGGTTTGAGTTATGTGTGTTGTATATGCATGTGTATATAATACGAATGAAGTCTTAGTAAAAAGCCTATATGAATTTTAAGTTTTAGTTTAAGTTATGCTAAAATTAACTATACGCATAATCATGCCCGAGTCATATTTTCAAAATTAACAGAGAAATGTGACTGACATTAGAATAGTCACATTAGAAAATATAATTACTTAATTTTAAAAATTAATTCCATATAATTAACTAATACAGGAATAATTAAGAAATATATAATTAAGAAAGTTATAATCCCTGCCACTTAGCTATCTAATCATAAAAGGAGAGCATATTTTATAAACAAATGAAACAAATATGAAATCTATTAATTAAACATGTGGTTGCAGCAAAGAATAAACATTAGGAATAAAAATTATCTATTTCCACAACCTGTGTAACCAGAAAGCAGGTTTTATGGTGAAATGCGTAATTATTACATCAGTACGGAGTAGTTGGCGTCGTTGAGTTCCTCAGTTTGAACAGCGGTTCCGCCCGCTATGGTGCACAGCTTAACCTCTCAGAGCTTGTTGTCAGACTTAAAACAAGACAATGTGCAGATAGCACTCTACCTGCCCTTGACGCCCAAAAAAGCCTGTTCACCATCACTAGCCAGTTTGGGAAATGGATCATGTGACTTCAAATCAGAGTCCGTGGTATCCTTTACACAACTAATCCCGTTCATCCCTGACTGCAGGGGTGGGGCACCTAAGAGCAGGGCAGAGAATTCCTCCATTGGCCGAAGTCCCGAAGAGCCCTCTCTTGTGACTCGCTACTTCTTTCCGCTCTTATGGATCGGGACACTATTGCTGAAAGTTTCTGTCAGTCCTACTCACAAACTACTTCAGCAAAGTACTTGTGAGAGCCGCAGGCCCGTGCTTCAAACAACAGTCTCTGTACATGATTGGAGGGGGGTGGTGCTGAAAAAAAAAAGAAAAAAGAAAGAAAGAAATTATGCTAGCGAAAGAAAAAAAATCTCTGCTGGCAGAAACACATCTGACAAAGACAGGAATGTCACACTTGGAGGGAACAGGCCAAAGCAGAGGTAGGTAGCTCTCTGGGGAAGCCTGGGGTCCACGCCTGCCACTCTAAGGCAGAAGTGAGCTTATCGGAAACATCCTCTGTATAAAATCCTACCCCCTCCCCAAGAGGTTGCAAGGTGAGGACATGTGTTCATATCAACACAGAAGCAGAGCAAAGAAGCAACCAGCCCACTGAATGGCTCTTCAGTACAGGTTCTGAACCTGCACAGGTGAGTGCTTTGAGACATGAGAATGGATTCTGAGCAACTCCGGGACATGGTGCTGAGACCCTCAAATACATGAACAATCTGTGCTATATACGAGCTCCTTTGTTGCATCCTAGTTCCAAGTTGAAGGCTATCCTGGAAGGAAGTAGAAACTTTGATAGGGCACCATGGGAAATCCTTGTGTCCTGGGGGTTATGTCCTCCATGAGGACTATGAGACTCCAGATCTTGCTATATTTTCCTTTTCACTTCCATACATGAGGGTGAATGGCTTTGCTCTGTCGTATCTCTTTGGATGGTGTGATGCCTTGCACCAAGCCCAGACTCGAGCTTCCAACGCTGGGAGCTAACTGGCAGCATTTTTTTATAAGCAGATTTTCCTAGCTCTCTGTTATAGGGATGGAAAGGCAATGTGTTTTATGAAATGTAAAAGTGATGCATTAATGTCACTTGCTGGGGAAATGTCAGTATAAGCTCTCACGACACAAACTTTACAAACTTTAAGAATTGTGACAGTTTTAGGATGAAAGAATACAATACCAATAAAATGGCAACGTTAGTAAGCTGCATCACACCGTGTGAGTGTAAAGAGGGAGAATTGTCTGCCGATATCTGTTGGATAATGTAGACACACTTATAGAAAATTAATTGTAGATAAGACATTCTCTCTCCAGTGTTCTTCTGTCTGCCAACCTGCTTCCTCTTGACAGTGTCATGTTTTAATCAGCAAAAATAGAATCACACACACCTCCAACATTATAAAACTATTCACGGTGTAGCTTCCTTCCAGAGCTAATTGGCAGTGTTCAGGTAAAGCAGAGACTGAGTGCAAGCCTGGGAAATGAGTTCTAACGAAGGTTGTCACTGGGGCACTCATCAAGCAGGGATCCGGGAACATCCTGACTTTGGTGTTAGGAAGACTCGCTTGTTTGCATCTGTTACGGTTCCAGCGCTTAACTTTTCAATGCCAAGACTGTCAAATTCCCAAGGAAATGTTTTATTCACTCTGTTTCTTTTGTCTATGGAATGAAGCTTTCGTGGAAATATTTCCAAGGAAATCCCAGTAGAGGTCTTTCAAGACAGAGAGGTAATTGCGTAGACGGAATGAATTGGCTCCAAGTCTTCGTGCATGTAGTCAGGCAGATAATATTCCACGGAAACCGAAGTCAACAGATCTGGGGATTGAGATGCAAAAGTCCCAACTAATGTTACAATTCATGGTGGAAAAGGAAGCTGAAAAAGTTCTAGCAAGCTTAAGTTAAGCTGTATCCTCTCAAGAAAGGTTAAAAAAAAAAGGCATGCCTTGCTAAACATTAGATTCCAAATGATACTAATTTTCTTAGAAACGGAGAAAATCAAGCCTTATTCATTTTCTTCACAATGTCTAATTTATATTTTTCATATTTAATTATTTCCTTTTTAGGTACTTCTTTCTGTGAACTCCTTGCCTATCATGTGTTCTTTATTTCTGGCAATATATCATTTTTCCATGGTCAATGTGTAATTATTGTTCAGATATGGTATACTCTAAAGGCTACATTTTTCTCTTGGATACACAATTGTTATAGACCATTTACAGAGAAAATTTTTCCTACTTGTCAGAAAATTATTCTTTTATTCTACATAGATAGGTCTGTTTCTACAATCTATTGTTTTTAATGGTTTATTTATCTACGTTTGTTTTTTCTGTTGTTGCTGTTGTTGTTCTAGTCTTTACATTTTAAAATGCATTTCATGTCAGGCAGTGGTGGTGCATGCCTTTAGTTCCAGCACTCAGGAGGCTGAGGCAGACAGATCTCTGAATTTGAGGCCAGCCTGGACTACAGAGGAAGTTCCAGGACAGCCAAGGCTACACAGAGAAATCCTGCCCCCCAAAAACCAAAATAATAATAATAATAATAATAATAATAATAATAATAATAAAATAATATAATGAATCTCATAATCAACACATCAATTTCTTTAAAGTAAAATATCAGGAGTATACTTACTGTGTAAGCCCTAAACAGTTCACAGCTGAACTTTTCCATGGGGGACAAATTAAATATAAATATCTCTCTGTGGCTCTCTCTCTCTATCTCTGTCTCTGTCTCTGTCTCTCTCTCTCTCTCTCTCTCTCTATATATATATATATATATATATATATAGTGCTCTATCGGTGTTTTGAGACAGGGTTTCTCGGTGTAGCTTTGGAGCCTTTCCTGGAACTCACTCTGTAGCCCAGGCTGACCTCGAGCTCACAGAGATCCGCCTGCCTCTGCCTCCCAAGTGCTGGGATTAAAGGCGTGCAGCACCACTGCTAAATATCTCTCTCTTTATTCCACTTCCATTTTGAATCCTTTAGTGAACACCACACCAAGTCCTGACACCAGCTCCCGTGAGTACTGATGAGCCATTTGCCAAACCTGAGAGCAATTGCTGTGGTCAGGTGGGGATGAGGAGATGGCTTCCCTGGAGCTGCAAGAACTGACTGTGGTAACTGTGCTGAGAGACCTTTCCTCAAAAACTCAGCTGGAGAGCAATTGTGGAAGAGACCCAGCATTGACCTTCAGCCTGCACACTTACACATATTCACATACAGGTGCATCCACGAACATACACATACCTGGAGCAGAAGGGCAGTGTAGAGGAGAGAGAGAGAGAGAGAGAGAGAGAGAGAGAGAGAGAGAGAGAGAGAGAGAGAGAGAGAGAGAGAGAGATGATAGTGGTTCTGGAAAACAACACATACCTGCTCCTCACCAACATAACCCTAAAATTAAACTGACTGCAGTTTATGCATGCCTTGATTTGTCTGTGTTGATACCATCTGATTTTGGTAGGAAAAAAAAAACTCACTGGCTTAAAAACGCATTTCTAGCTATGTAGTGTGTATAGACCCTGAAATACAGACAGTGGCCCCCAGAGTGCCGTATACAAAAGAGAAAGCGACACAGTGGTCCAGAGATCTCGGAGCTTGGTCTGCCTCAGGAACTCTCATGCCAGGCATTGGTTTACCTTCTTGGGTTTTGTTGGTGGTTTACTTTTTACACCAGTCAAACTATGCAGTTAAGCAAAAGGGGGAAAGGAAACGTTTTCAGACCGTGGGTAGTTTTTAAAAGACACTGAGAAACTCTTCTTGGTGAGTGACAAGACCTAACGTTTTTCTGGAAGTCTAGGTGAAGTTCCAATGCAAAATGAATTCGCAGAGAGCCAAAGCCAGGCTAGTCTCCCCACGAATGCCTGAGGACTCGACATGAACATTGCATTTGGAATGTGATGTTGAAAGATGACTCAAGTGATCCTGTTGGCAGAAGATCTGAATTCCTTGGAAGTGCCTTCCAGCCTGGGCTGAGCCGCTGCTTGGAGCTGGTGAGCTGATTTTCACAGCACGTGGCGGTGACTCCATCCCGTGAGTCATAGGGCTGTTTCAGAAGCTGCTTGGCTGCATCTCAGATGGATGCTTGGCTCTGGTGCTCTGAGGATTACCCCTGCTCCTCTTTTTCCCATATCTGAATCCATCAAAATGCTGACTGACTAATACAAGCATTCAAGCCAGAAAGGACGTTAGAGATTGGTAGAGCACCAACCTGCTCATTTTCAGATGAGAAAACTTATGTTCTTAGCTCTCTGGGAAAAAGAAAAAAAAATTAAGTGAAAGACATTTCTTTGCCCTTTACCAAGAAAACTTGTTTTGTATTTGTCTTATCTCCATGACTTTTTTTTTTACTTTCTCTTGCTTGCTGAGGGCTGAGCTGATGACCCCTCACAAGCTAGGTCTAAGTTCTACCCCGAAACTATACCCACCACTCCCCCATTTTTTTCCTTCTGAAACCATCTGTCTTAACACATGTTCTGTTTCAGCCAACCAAACACACTGACCCTCTAAGCAAAGTGTGAAGAGCAAAGAATGACTTCCAGTGTTGACGGGTATAGTGGACTCTATCTTACCTTTCATTTAAGAAATCTCTCTGAGAATGAAAGGACCGTCAGGGAGCCTGCATGGGACTGACCTAGGCCCTCTGCATATGTTACAGTTGTGTAACTTGGTCTTCTTGTGGGACTCCTAACAGTGGGGCAGGGCCTGTCTCTGACTGTGTTGCCTGCTTTTAGGACCCTTTCCTCCTACCAGGTTGTCTCATCTAGCCTTAATAGGGGAGGAGATGCCTAGTCTCATTGCTATTGATCTATCATGGCTAGTTGATATCCATGGAAGTTTGTCCTTTTCTGAAGAGAAATGGAGGAGAAGGAGTGGATGGGGAGAAGGTAAAGGGCGGAGACCTGAGAGGAGAGGAAGGAGGGGAAACTGAGGTCAGGATGTAAAAACAAGTAAAAAGTAAATACAAAAAAATAAAAAGATGTCTGCAGTATTATGATCAGCCTGGTGGTATTATTTTAATAAGAAACCCAACTTGTCTGCCTTTGGTGCTGTGGCAAAGAGCATCAGAAGGAATTAAATGATAGAGAACCTGAGTCCAGATTTACAACTCAGGTATGGCATCTTAGAGCAATGAATGTTCCTGATCGGTACCCTGTCTTCACCATCTCACAGATGCAGGAAGGTCTGTGAGCACCACCGTAGCCATCCTAGATAGTCCCAAGCCCGAGAGTGCATTGTAGACCTGGAAATCTGGACAAGGTTCTTTGGGGATGCAGCACAGCTCCATGCACATTTGCATTCTCTGCCTGTATTGGCCTTGTGAACAGGGTGTCACATAGAGCTCTGAAAGCCTGCCTTTTCTTCAGAAATTCAGAGTCAAGTTCATTACAACTGGCAAGATAATAGAGCTTTGTGGACACAATGTGTACTCTGTCTTCCTTTGCTTGTTGTCATATTTCATTTGCTTCTAACTTACTTTATTTGCCAATATAATTTGAATTTTTGTTGATCATTTTGAATCTTTTATAAAGCAATATATGACAAATTTTATCAGTGATATGGTGTGAGTGTGTGTGTGTGTGTGTGTGTGTGTGTGTGTGTGTGTGTGTGTGTGTTGCAGAAAGAGGATGGGCTTTGGAGTCATAGCATCATCATGCTTCATTTTTTTAAAGGTTTTTGAAAATGGACTGCTCCAAAATGTACAGGCTAGCCTTAAACATGAGGCTGAGACTCAACTTTCTGAGTCCTGGATGACGTGCATTCACTGCTACATCCAGTTCCATCCTGCTTTAGTTAGTTAGTTAGTCAGTCAGTTAGTCAATTAGTTAGTTCATTCATTAGTTTGAGACAGAATCTTGCTGTGTAACCCTACCTGGCATGGAACACACTATTTAGCCCATGTTAGCTTTGAACTCATGATCTTCCAAACTGCCTCCTGAGTGCTGGGATTGTAGGTGTGAGCCACCACACCAAGCTTTCCATGCTGCTTCAACTCTCTCTTTTGCATCCTAGTTCCTGGGAAGCCAAGGATGAGCTATTTTACCTGTGAGAGAGCTGATTTCTTCATCTGTGAGTTAAGAATGAGATTTTATCCACTTGAAACAAGTAGTCACCTGTGCTGTATCATTAGCTGTAGTTTCTCATGAAGCAGGTCATCTTCAAAGTATTTAGGGATGAGTCACTCTTGCCAACAAGATGGAGATGATTTCATCAAATCAAGGAAGCCGTGTCCAACAATATGATTCCCCCCAAACTACTTCCCAGTGCAAGTGTGAGCACTCTAATGATCAACCAGGGATGGTGTTAATACAGGGAGGGAAAAGAGCTCCTTGAATCCTCAAGAGCATACCCGTATTTGACAGGCCATCAGGAGCAGCATGGTGGCTGCCTGCCTACCCTCATGCTTACTAGCGGGTCAGACTCAGCTCAAGTGAGAAATGTATAAAGTACAAATCAGAATATTCCAGAGTAACCCTGGGGTGTATGACTCAAGAAGCTCTCCAAGGGCTTTGCTGCTGAGCCATATCCCCAGCCATCACCTAGTGGTTCACATGTGTGTCGGAGTTTGAGAAGGACTACTAAGAGTGTAATCCTAGAAGGTGTCTTCCATTGTTATCATCCCTCCAGATGAAATAAAACTATGGCCCATGGGCCAGATCCAGCTCCTCACCTTTATTAATCTGGATCAACAAAATAATTTTCTAAATGACTGCTTTCACATTTTGAATATCTTATAATATCAGAAATGGAAAAATGAGCCTGTGAGATGGTGAGACGGTAAAGGCGCTTGCCTTTTCCTAAGCTTGATCACCTGAGTTGGATCCTTAGGACTCTCATGGTGGTGAGACATAATGGACTCACACAAGCTCCCACATGTGCATCACCATGATCTACACACACACACACGCACACACACACACACACACACACACACACACACACACACACACACACACTAACTACATAGAGAATTTAAACAAATTCAGTCAGCAAGTAAAGAATTGATAATCTGCTATGTAAGTAGTACCTGACACAGTAATATCATCTGATAAAAGTGGAAGTAATTTGGACATGTGTGTGAATTTTGCACTGCTTCTGTGCCAAGGTTCTCCTGCCCCTGTGCTTGTTCACATTTCCACGTGTTAGAACATTGCTAGGAGGAGAGAGATCATGCTTGCTGAGTTTCAAAGGCACAATCAAACAGCAAGCGATTTTGCTCTCCCAGTGACTGCTCTCATCTCAGTATAATACGGCTAAGACATCTCATTTCTAACAAATACCAGAAATTATACTTGTAAATGGCATGTTTGTGTCTGCAAAGGAAGGCATTTCTTGGATGATTGTAATACAGATATTTAAAAAGTTTCCCAGGTGGTTCCATTTTGTGCAATCACTGCTGGAAAACAATGATTTTAGGAACTCTGGTATAAACTAAGTGTCCTTTCGCTACCACCCTGACCAAGAGCAGCATGATCTTACCGCTATCCCCAGACTGAATTACAAGGGAGTCCTCTTTGCCAGGTGTGGTAGTGCACACCTTTAATCCCAGCAATCTGCAAGCTGACCTCTGTGAGCTCAAGGCCAGTCAGGTCTACATAGCAAGTTCCAGGCCAACCAAGGCAACCTAGTGAGACCTGGTCTAAATGCAAATGAAAAGAAAATCCTCTTTGGATTTAGTTGATCTCCAGGCAACTCTTCTTTCAGTACTGAAATCACTGCCCTGAAACACATGCTCACCATGCTCAGAAGACAGGTTTTTTTTGTAGTTGTTGGGTTTGGGTTTGGTTTGCTGTTGTTATTGTTGTTGTTGTTTTTGAAACTGTATTCTGTGGCAACTTTGGGTCCCTTCTTGGCAGAGAAGTGGATTTGATTCTTTAACTGACAAAGATTGAGAACTGAAGCAGTCCTTTTAATAAAGAGCTATGTGGGCTGGAGAGGTTGCCGAATGGTTAGAGCCTTGGCTATTCTCCCAGCGGACCTGGGTTCAATTCCAAGAACCCACATGGCAGCTCACAATTGTCTAAAAGTCAAGTTCCAGAGAATCTGTGGCACTCTTCAGGCCTCTGAGACCACCAGGCACACGCATGGTCCACAGACATACATGCAGGAAAACACTCATACACATAAAATAATGAAATTAAGTTAAAACTTTTTCCAAAAGTTTCTGTTGGCAAGCATATTGGGTAGCTGAATATGAGTATAATAACCATTTTAAAGTAGGGTTCTTCCATCAGATCCCTGTTTCCAGGCATAAAATTAATAACTAAATCTTTATTTGCCTTAGACTCGTCCTCATCCTATAGCATACATCCCTAGAAGTGCGGTGTATTTGGGGAGAAGTTTGTTACGCCCTAAAATATAAAACAAGAGTGTAGTGGGTAGCTGTTCCAGCTTTGACCTGGAAGTACTATCCCTAGTGAGGCTTCTGGCAACTGCCACACCTACCTATGATGAGCCCCTGGGGCGGGGCCCAGATGGAAGCCCTTAAGACCCGAGATCCGGATGTGCTGGCCCTCTTGGTTCCTGGTGATCCTGGATGCTGGATGGCAGACAGGTCAGAGTTCTCCAGAGAGCCTTGCTGAACTACACCTCACCTTTCCTGGATCCTGTAACCAACCCCTTTACTGGCTGTCTAAGCTATCCCAAAATAAACCTCCTTTTCAACTATGTGGAGTTGTCTCGTTAAATCACCACAATACAAGAGCTTTGACAAGCAGGGTAGTAGTTGTCGGGCCAGACAAGTGAAAATTCATTGTAAGGAGGCTACAGAAGGGCTGGGTGAAGGAACTCAATATGGGTTTGAGTATTGTTGGAAGGAAAAAAAACTGGGCTGGGGCTTTGGTTCAGTAGCAAAGGGCTTGGCTAGTGTGAGCAAGGCCATGGGTTTAATCCCCAGCAGTATATAACTAGGTAAGTAAGTAAGCAGACAAACTAATGGATGAATAAAGTATAGACTGTATATAGGAATATGAAAGGAGCAAAGAAGCCTAAAATTTTGATTTTTTTAACTTTTCATATATATATATATATATATACATATATATGTATATATATATATATATTCCTTTGAACTTCTGATGTGTTCTTTTATTATTTATTTATTTGTTATTGTGTTTTAGTGTGTGAATATGTGTGAATGTGTGTGTGTGCGTACAGGCATGTGCTTGAGTGAATGAGCGTATTCATGTCATGATGCAAATGTGGAGGTCAGGGAGCAATTTCCAGAACTCAGTTCTCTCCTTCCACCATGTGAGTCACAGGGATTGCTCTCTGATCACCAGGCTTGGTGGCCAAAACCTTCACCCACTAAGCCATGTTGCCAGCTGTATACATATACATAAAAGGTTTGCTAAGCATGATGGTGCACACCTTTGATCCTAGCACTTGGGAGGCTGAGGCAGGTGGGTCTCTATGAGTTCAAGGTCAGTTTGGTCTAAGTTTTAAGTTTCAGGTCAGCCAGGGATACATGTGGTGATATTATGTTCCCCAAAATATTGTGCACCTTAATAAACTTATCGTGGGTCAGAGGACAGAACAGCCACTAGATAAACGTAGAGGCCAGAAAATGGTGGCACACACACCTTTAATCCTAGCATTCTGGAGGCAGAGATCCATCTGGATCTCTGTGAGTTCAAAGCCACACTGGAAACAGCCAGGCATGGGGACACACGCCTTTAATCCCAGGAAGTGATGGCAGGAAGCAGAAAGGTATATAAGGTGTGAGGACCAGGAACTAGAGCCTGGTTAAGATTTTAGGCTTTTGAGCAGCAGTTCAGCTGAGATCCATTCTGGATGAGGACTCAGAGGCTTCCATTCTGAGGAAACAGGATCAGCTAAGGAACTGGTAAGGTGAAGTGGCTGTGGCTTGTTCTGCTTCTCTGATCTTCCATCATTCACCCCAACATCTGGCCCTGGGTTTGTTTTTATTAATAAGACCCTTTAAGATTCATGTTACAGATATATAGTGATGTCTTGTCTTAAAAAAAAAAATCAGGCAGTGATGACACACACCTTTAATCCCAGCACTCGGGAGGCAGAGGCAGGTGAATCTTTTTGAGTTTGAGGCCAGCCTGGTCTACAAAGCAAGCTCCTGGACAACCAGGACTGTTACCCTGTCTCGAAACCCCCTCCAAAAAGATGTGTGTATGTGTATGTATGTATATTTGTATATAGACACAATGACACATAGTCATCTGTTTATGGAGTGAAATTAATGTATATCATGAAGATAAATTTATTTTTGGCAGCTCCTCATCTCTGTGCATTCCCTCTTCCATTTTCCATCTCAAAATAATAATAAAGCTGGGATTTAGAAAGCAACTGGTCCAGGTATGAGGGCACTTGGAGAGAGAAAGATGCAGAAGGATTGTGAGTTTGAAGCCAGTGGCACAAGAGCCCCACGGTGTCTGGTATGTAGCTAAGGCACACATTGTGTTGCATGGATCACGTGCTGGGAGGGAACACATCAAGACACTTTCGCACTCCCGCCCACGTGTGTTTGGGGTAGTGTGGCACCTTCTCCATGTGATGATAAAATAATCCCAGAGACTTCACAGGTTTGTGAAAGGATGTTATTGCAAACTACAGTACTCTTTGTGACAAGGATTTTATTTGGGAGACTTTGGGGGAACTATGGCTTTTGTGTAAGAAGATTGCAATAAGCATGTTGGACACTACATGGGAGACACTGCCTACGTCTAATCCCTCCGAATGCTTATTAGCCATCTTGCATGATACTCAAAAGAAAATGAAATGTGGAGTTCAATTTGTGTTTTCATTTTTAAATAGCTGATACAAATTGATTCCTTTTTAATTGAAAGTTACACAGCTTGGTTATACAGCCCTGATAACAAAACAAAGTCAGTTTGCAATCACTTGGTTTATTTGAGTTTTGCCACTCAGCCAGGACTAAATTACTTCACCTTCTAATAAAAATAATTCCTAATGTTGAGAAAATACAGACAAGGAGAGGGAAGCTTTATTAAGATCATAAGCATTAGAACTAAATCCTTTTTTCTCATTAAAGAAGATACTGTCAATTTAATTAATGTACATTAATCCCTGGTTGACATTAAATTCATCTAAAACTCCGCATTCATATAGATTATTAACACCAAAGCACAAAAATGTTTAAATTGATTCACATATGGAAAAATTACAGTTCTAGAAATTCATGTGATCACATTCTTAAGTATTCTATAGATGAGCTAATCATTGAAGGTCATTTATTTAGTTTATTAAACAGTTTTAATTTAGAAGGGACCAGAAAAGTATTATTTCTAAGAAGAAAATTAGAAAAAGTTGCTAAGATATTAAGTTAGAGCTTCCATTCCCTTATAAATTACCCATGAGTCATTAAACTATTAAAGTTGAGCCCCAAACTACAGCAGTAATAATAAAAATAACTGAATTTTTATTTCAAGAAACGGTTTTACTTTGTAACACATTTGATTTCCTTTCTTTCTCTAGAAAAGAAAAAACTGTATAAAGCAAAACAGTTCATCCCCAACATTTACTTTTAAACATTTTATTTTCTAAATAGTGTGTGCGTATATATGTGTGTGTATGTGTGTATGGTGTGCCCTCAGAGGCCAGAAGAGGGCATCAGGTCCCCTGAACCTGGAGTTACAGGTGGTTGTAAGCCACCTGATACAGGTGCTAGGAACTGAACCCAGGTCCTCTGGAAGAGCAACAAGTGTTCTTACCCCAATCCCCAACATTTTAAAAGTCATTCTAAATAATAGCTATTTGTTGTTATTTTTATTTGGTTTATTGAGACATGGTCTGATCTTAGGCTGATCCCAAACTCACTATGAAACTGAAGATGGCCTTGAACCTCCCTCTCTCTCTCTCTCTCTCTCTCTCTCTCTCTCTCTCTCTCTCTCTCTCTCTCTCTCTCTCTCACACACACACACACACACACACACACACACACACACACACACACACACCTCTGCCCTCTGAGTGTTGAGAGTATAGATATGTATCACCATGCCTACTTCATACAGCACTGAGAATTGACCCCACAATCTCATTTATGCTAGGCATTTCTCTACCAACTAAAGTGCAACTCCAAGCCCAGTTATTTTATATTAAAACACCTTTATGTATGTACTTATCTTACCTGGAGTTCTAGAACAGACCAACCTCAAATTATTAAGTGTACTCCTAACAGGATCCTTTTGTTCCCAGGCTTATCAGTCTCTTTCAGGATATAGGCCCCCTTTACAATGTATGGCACCTATCATGTATTTTAACATTAATGTCAAATGGTGCTCTTATTCCAAGAACACACAGGGCAGCCCTATAAAGGCTGTACTTGAATTCAAGAATTCCTTCTCATGGAGCCTAAATCTTGCAATGGGGCAACATGGGGCCAGCAAAATAACTGTCTTTTCAATGTATATGAACCTGAGAAGCTTACCTCTCTCACTAAAACACAACTAAAAGAAACAGATTTGTACATTATCCAACTTTTCAATTTCATGATAAGCTCCAAAGCTAATTAATAAAATAGACTACAGGATGCCAATTTTCTTTATTTACCTTTTTTGTCTTGGTAAACATGAGTAAGCTTGAATGGACACCTCTATTTTCCTTCAGGTTTGAAAGCTTCCTTTCATGTGTGTGAAAAATGGCTAACCATGTCAGGGTTTATCAAACAGAGCCTTACGTTTGTGGCTGGTCCCTTTCCCCTTATCTGGCAAACACATTACCCTCTCCATCAAAACGGGGCAGAGCAAACACCACAGCCACCCACATGCATAACCAGGGCTAACTTAAACAGCCTCAGGACTCTTTAAACTCGGCAAGAAAGCTGATTAGGCTCCAGATCTTTGGGTATTATCTTATTTTTGATAGCTCTGCTATGAAAAAGTAATAAAGAGAAAGCTGTCTACTATGAAAGCCAGTTAAGGTGTCTGCTTACTCATGAGCTGTACTTAAAAGGAAAGGGAGAGAAAAGAAGTATGTTAAACTAGTTTAACTATTTGCTGAATCTCAAAGGGAGCAATGTTTAAAAATGAATTCATTTATGAATTAGAGACGAGCTATGGTACTTCCTTCAACCTCACTTTATGCATCCAGGAAACAACAGACCGTGGAGTTATCCTAATATCTGTTTGGTGGTTTAAAAGGCAATGTTGACACTGCTCTTTGTTTGGATGTGAGAAAGTCAAAGATTCATTTCAGGTTTATGGAACAATAGTGAAAAATGTGGGAGGAAAGGATTATATATTTCAGTAATGTTTTCTTCACCCTCGTCTTTAAAATAGTGAGAGAAAAGTTTTTAAAAGTGCCTAACGCTGAGGCTGAGTTTAAACACCTAAAATTCACTTTCAGATCAAGTGAAGCAATAAGAATGACATCTGGAAAAAAAATATTTTATCTGATGCACAAAGTCCATCCCTGGTTTAGATCACTTCACAAAGCCCAGAGTCTCAGGACTTCCTGTGTTTCCAGTATACATACAGAATAGCAAAGGAGTTCCTCCTGACTGTAAAGGCATTGTAAGGAAAAGAAGTGAGAAGGACATGGAACACTGACTGAAAGAGAAGAAGGGTCTGGTTCTAAGTGTGAGATTGATGGTGACACTTCTGAGAACACCAGCTCCTGCCCAGCTTGACCCAGGTGTTCCTTGAGAGAAGGGAAAATATGCAAACTACTCACATTTGGAGGGCTGGGATCTAACTGTGACAACCGAAAGTCTTGTTCTGTATCTACAAAAGATGAGTTGCAGAGGAGGCGGGGCTCTCTGGGCCTCCTCTCAGGTACTCTGCTTTCAGAGGAGGTGAGGGCTCTCAAGTTGATGCTGAAAGTGGCAATAGACAAGTTCACAAACAAAGAGACTCCATAGTCTGGTAATGTTGCAACAGTTTGCACTTGAGGCTGATATTGTTAGAACCCCAAACTCAACATATGGATTAGAAAACAATCAGAACCTTAAAAAAAATTGTTATTTCAATCTATATATTTTTTCACATTGATGTCCGAGTTGTTTTTTTTTTTTTGATTTTTCGAGACAGGGTTTCTCTGTGTAGCTTTGCGCCTTTCCTGGAACTCACTTGGTAGTCCAGGCTGGCCTCGAACTCATAGAGATCCTCCTGGCTCTGCCTCCCAAGTGCTGGGATTAAAGGCGTGCAGCACCACCGCCCGGCTTGATGTCCAAGTTTTTAATCAACAGTCTAACATGCTACCGGAACATATCACTTTCTCCTAGGATTAAATTTGGACTTGTGAAACCTGATAGTACACACATAAAGTACATATTGTAAATGGATGTTTTTAACAAAGAAAGCTGAAATGCTCCTACTGTGTTAAATATTAACAGAGGGAGTTAAAATATGCTATGATGGATGTAGGTACCTTGCATACGGCAAGCATGAGAAAGAAGCATGCTGGTATCCATTATGAAGTAAAGGGGCTAGAAATTGAGAACATAGCTATTTGAATCTTTAGGAGCTTCCAGTCAGGTTTTCGGATTTGGTGTGCAAACATTTTGGGAGCAGTCTCACTACTTTCTGGAGCTGAGTGTTTGTATAGACTTTACATATAAGGATTTTTAGTGTGCCTTGAACATAAGGACACAAGGAAAACAAGGATTGCTTTGCTCCTTGGGGACTGTTAGTTTTGCTGACACTCCTCTACAGCATAGTTTTTTGTTTTTTTGTTTTTTTAGCAGTCTTATTAGAACCAATTCAACTTTAGTTTGAGTTTAGGGGTGTAGTCATACAACATTCATTATAGGTGACTAGAGGAAAAACATCATTTTCAATAATGATATTAAAACATCAGTGCATACCATAGGCTATAACAATAACTGCTGGATGGCTAAGAGTGATACCTGCTCAGCTCTGCTTTAAGAACATCTCAGGAGTTAGTTCATATAACCCTTTCCACAAGTCATGATAACAGGTATGATTATTATTTCTCTACATAAAGGAACTTAGAGACAGAGAAATGGAGTAACCTGCCCAGAGCTATACAATTAAGAAGTAGCCAAACTTCAAAGAGGTTAATTTTTATGTGTACCAGCATGCATTAAAATTAATCAAAATATTCCCTCAAAAGAAGTTGGAACCTTGTTCGATTTGATTTCCCCGGGAAACAACATATGAAATTATTTTATTCATTATTGCAGATAATTAACATGGTGTTCTATTAAAGAAAACTGGTGGTGGATGGTTTTTCAAAAAGTTCATCCCCAGAGCTGGGATGTAGCTTGGTTGCTAGAGCACTCATTGAGTATATACCAGTCCCTGAGTTCAATCCCAGCACCACTTAAATCAGATATGATAGCACATGCCTGTCATCTCACAAGGCAGAGGCACATACCAGGAGCTCAAGGTCATCCTCCAACTACATAGCAAAGTTAGAGGTCAGCCAGGTCTACATGAAACCTTGAAGAAAGAAAGAAAGGAAGCAAGGAAGGAAGGGAGGGAGGGAGGGTGGGAGAAAGGAGGGAGGGAGGGAAGAAATATTCACTCTCAATGGAAATCAGTGATTTCTAAACATTTTGGGAAATGACCATCAATAGATTCACATGACATCTCAATACTTCCTTACATGTGTGATTAAAATGCATAGAATTTGTTCACTGCAAACAAATCGTCCTTCTCTTGACCTCATTGGGTCTGCCTTAGTGCCGCTGGCTGCCATGGAGGCATGGGTAAATATTTCCTTTGCCAGCCTGCCCTTTCTTTCTCTCTGGATATTGTGTCTGCACTTACATTTTATCATGGCTGTTTTCTCAGCAAAGAGATGCTTCTCCTGGAGTTCTCAAATGTCCTGATTTTTTTCCCTTTTTCATTGAATATTATCTAAGGATAAATAGCAACATCTAGGGATTAAAGGAGTTGTGAACATGATATTTATTATTGGGAAAGAAAGTGTGCCGTTGGGATCTCCCAAACCTGCCTCAAGTATGAGATGATAGAAGGAAGGCTTTAATAAGGGACATTTAACAAAAGAAATATTAATTAGAAATGGGAGGAGTGTAGGAAATTTGGTTAATGTCTTTGTCCTCATTTAAAGGTACACACCAAGTCCAAAGATCGCTCCTGTGACTATTGTTCAAGAATGAAAAATGAAGAAGGAAGTTTTAACAATTGCTATTGTCACTAGATAGAATTTTAAAAATTTTTTTGCCTCAATAATAACCTAAGAAGTGAAGCAGGGGACTGCATTAGCTATACTGACTTATGTCAATATATATGGGGGCAATTATGCCCTTGACATCTTTTTTTAGTGTCTACATATCTACACCCTAGAAATTCATATCCTTGACCATTTTGACAATGACCATCCCATCTGACCTAGAATGCCAAAATAAATTCTGGGGAGGGGTGTTAGATGTCTTACACTGCCAAGACGACCTTTCAGGCTTCCAGAATCTCTAAAAGACAAATGTAAAACCACAAGGCACAATAGGAATAATTTTGTTACTGGTCACAGCATACATTTCAAACTTGGTTTTTGCATCCTTACAAAGATATTGCCAGCCAGAATACCAGTAATACAAGAAGAAATATGTGTCCCATTTTTTATCACAGCAAAAACAATTGTATAAAAGCACACGAGTTAAAACATGGGCTCTTGCTGGTGCAAACAAAAATAATTTTTCCCAATAAGCTTCCTTCCTCCTAGAAATCACTTAAGAGAAAATTATTCTTTTGTTCTGTACTAGGTATTACAAACTTCAGGTTACATTTTTGCCAGGATGAACCCAGACAGCTGAGATAGTTTTCTTTTTTAAAAGCACACAAATATTTTGAGTGTTTCTTAGGTACACTGAAGAGTTTGTCTCCTAGAGGGGGAAAAAAGGAGTCTTTTCTCCCTCTTGGAGTTAAATAATGGTAGTAATTCCAGCAAAAGACCTTATGAACTACATTCCAAAGCCACACAGAGGAGCATCTGTGGGAAAAAGAACCATTCTTTTCTGTCTATGCCTTCTCCACCCCAAGCCTGCTATTGCAAGAGAAAGAGAAGAAAAAAAAGAAGTCGATGCTATGTATCCTTGTCCTCACCACTTCACCCCCAGTTCAAAATATGCTGATCCAGCCACAGACTCGAAATGAATTCTCTGCTAGCACTTCGAGGATACAGGGTAAATAACTGTTGAATGCCCTGTGGTTGTTAATTCTACAAACTGAAGCCTCTGGAGAGGTATTTAAAATATTTGGGGGTTGCAGGTAGAGAAAGGTTTGTTGCCAGTAGTTGTTCATTGAAATCTCTTACAGGATTTTTTTTTTTCTTTTAGCCTAGTCTGTGATGCAGAACCCGCTGTGCTAAATTATGAACCAAAGGCTTTGGGGTGGGAACAGTCAATCAGAATACCTGGGGTAGTGTGTAATGTGCACGCTCTTGTCAGCATGAGCAGGCTGCCCCTGAACACAGTCCCCCAGCAGGTTAAATAAATATGATACTATAGACAAACCGACAGGATCACGCGGGCATCAATCAGCTGTTGATAAAATACAATCTTCTTTAATACACGCTGGGAAAGTTATTTAACGGTTACAAAACCTATATCCATTTCTTGTCTCTCTTTTTTTTTTAAGCCTTCGAAAGTGTAACTCTTTTATAGGGGCAAGGCGAAAAACGGCGAGGGTGGGGGTGCATTTAATGGCCCCCAAGACACACTGAGGCTTAGCTCGATTGAGGAGGAGGGATGGACGGGCCATAGGATCGTGACCTGCAAACCACACCTGAAGCAGTGGCCAGGTCCTGGGTACAGGGTTAGCTTGTTGAAGCAATCCCTTCCTGGAAACCCCTGGTGTGAATTCCATTTTTATTTCCCTTCCTTTGGTCCCCGAATGTTTGGGTACCTGGAGACTAAATGAGGGAACAGTAGCAGCGCTACTCTGGATTGATTCCCGGGGTGAAGAAAAGCTGGGTAGGAAACAATTTAAAGCGGGAGAGGGTAGTTGGAATAGAAGTGTCCCCAGCCGGTGGTAAGAGGGAGGTGGCCATGGCGACTAACTCCGCAGTCAGTGGCGGTGAAATGGGAGGACTCGCGATCCAAGGGCGAGCATGCTGCGCTTGTGAGCTGAGCTTCGTGTCTTTAAAAAAAAAAAAAAAAAAAAAAAAAAAAAAAAAA
The DNA here is from genome assembly GCF_007827085.1 of Peromyscus californicus insignis. NCBI lineage: Eukaryota > Metazoa > Chordata > Mammalia > Rodentia > Cricetidae > Peromyscus > Peromyscus californicus. The sequence continues at coordinate 131,533,044 of NW_026294562.1, read as the reverse complement.
TCTTTGCAATGAGAAAGCGCCCCTCTTTCGCCCCTTGCAAAGAGGCAAAGATGAAAGGGGAAGACGAGCTCCCTCAACCTCCCTCTCCAACCAGGCATCTCCTGCACCGCGCGGCAGGGCCAGCGGTGCCCCGGGTGTTGCACGCCACCCTGCCCATCCTCACGGTCCAGGTAGCGCCGGCGGTGGAGCTCGGGACACCATCGGTCCTCAGAAGCGGGAAGGCCCTTGTTCAATGCTGACAGCCGAGCTCCTAACAAGTGAAGATTAATGTCCCGTCTAAAAACTAAGGTCTCCTAAGTGCTGTCGGTACAACATAAATACAGGGAGCAGGCAGACGCGTCGCCTGCCACTCAAATCTGGATCGTTCCCAGCCTGGAGAAATAACTCGCAGGACAAGGTGTTGATGGCCACGTTTGCCTGCATGTGGACCTCCCTGGCGGCGATCCTGGCTCCCAAAAAGGCCGGGTCTGCTCCTCCACGCCTGTAAGAAGGGCTGCGACTCCCTCAGTCTACACGCACCACCCTCCCTAGTGGTTTCTGGAATATTCCAGATTGGAAAAAGGCTGAGCTAGTGGCTCCAAGGCCTAAACTCTGATAGTTCACACAGCCGACGGTACAGGCTGGGAGCGGAGGGGATGGGAGCCCTTGGGTCAGTTTACGACCCAAGTACTGCTCCGGGACTCTGGAGGTGATGGCAGCTGTCACCCTAAAGAGCTTAGGGCGGGTTCTGAGACTGGTCCTGCAGGCTAGGAATGGGGCTGGGCTGGGGCCTGGGGGAGGGGTCCATGGATCTAGTTAAGAGTGAGAGCCTGCCTTTCCCAGTCCCTCTTCCAACCTCAGAAAGCCGCTTGGGGTTCGTTAACACGCGCGCGTTTGGAGTTCCCCCCTCCTCCCCCAGGTCCAGGGAGCGTTGACTTGAGGCGGCACCGGAACCACTGCCACCTTTTTGGAAACCTGGCACTCACAAGAGCTCCGTGCCCGAAACTGACACCGCAAGCACTCTCCGGGGGCCTGTTGGGCAGATGGAGTGGCAGGGCCAGGCGGGGCCTGTTGGCGAGACACCGGGACATTTGTCATGGGTGACCCTGCGCCTCGGCTTCTGAGCCCACTCCGGCGTGGGGAGACCAGCACTAATGTAATAAAGCGAGAGCGACAAGAGGAAAGGCCTCTCTCGCCCCGGGGCCGCCACATGCTCACTCTGTTTTACTGTCAGGGCTGGTGGAGGCTGTGGCTTCATTTCATATTCCATTAATATTTACAGCAGCTATTGAATTTCCCATTACAAAGTTCACCATACACAGTGCTAATATGAAATTTTAATAGTATTGTGCACATTATGAAAAGTCCCACCATTAAAAGGGGAGGGGGAGGATCGCAGGGAGAAGTTACCCTGAGAAGTTACTTGCCACTGAACGCTTGAAACGCTCCCAAGGCGGGGGATGGGGGAGTGGGGGTGGGGGTCGTACTCATTTGCAACTATTATCATAAAGATGCGAAGCAGTGGGCTTGTTATCAATATTGAAATCAAAAGAGTGGGAGGAAGTGGAATGTAAAAAAGTAGGCTGGCTAAATTGAGTTTTCCAAGTTGTGTGTGCTGGGCTTTGCCCTCACTTAGAGGAAATGATTCTGTTCTTCTGCTTTGAAGTAAGTACGTGAGGAACAAGCCAGAAGCTTTCCAGGTTGGCTCGGGTTCTAACTGCCATCAGTCCTTGGTAGTCCCTGAAGCTGTGCAAGGGCAGGTGTGTGGCTGTTGAGAAAGCCCTGCCTTCCTCAAATCATGTCCCCGTCCTGACAGCCCCCAAGGTCCTCAAGATTCCAAAACTGCCGTCTTGTCTGTGACTCCAAGGGAACCACCTTCCCTAAAAATCGTGGATATAACCTATTTTTCTGTGGGATGTTCAACTTCTCCGGGGTGATACCCTGGGGAAGGGGGGTATCTTAGGAGCTGCATTGGGCTGGTGAATGGCTTCCTATACTCCAACCTAGGAGAAAAGGAGTGGAGACACAGTGGAAATGAGGCCGCCCAAGAAGGAAAGTGAGGCAGAAAGTGGGGAACCCAGAGCCTGCAGCCCGGTTAGGATTGGCTCTTCCGCCTTTCAAGGGCTGCTCCATGGAGCCCAAGCACAGGTCCGCTACAGCAACTCCAATCCATAGCTCACCTTCTGGCACCCGGGACCAGGTGTCAGAGTATACCCCTCTGCTTGAGGGCTCTGAACAAAGGCAAATAGGTAAATCCCCAAAGGCAGCCCCCCACCCCCGTCCTGCCCTTTGTCAAGAAGACCAAGACCTTCCTACCCCTGGTACCCAGTGTTATCAGCTCCCTGGGATGTATCCTGTCAGCCTTCCCTGTGAACTCTAAGAATATTCAACTTCCTACATCACTCATTCCCCCAACTTTCTTTCTTTTAAAACTATCCTACAGAGTGGGCAAATTGAATGGAAGGAAAGTTTTTTTCTCTTTTTCTTTTTTGGTTGGGGGTGGTGGTGGGGTGGGTAAACTGTGGTTGCTCTAGTATGCACCAAGCTTTCTCATTCTATCCACCCACCCTCACACCATCCCTTCTCACACTCCTCCGGGTGTGAATTAATGGCAGCACTTTGAACACCACTGCAGTGTCTTAATAGGCTTCTATTTCTGCAAAGAGAGGGCGATTTCTGAATCTTCAGGTTACTGTACAGCTAAAGAAAAATGACGGTGACAGAAGGTAGGGGTGGGTGACAGTTCCTCAGGATGATCTGCTATAGACACCACCACCACCACCACCACCCCATTTAAAAAAAATATTACTGTTATTACTATCCCTCATATCCTTGTGAGTTGTGCATGTGTGTTAAAGCCCCTAAATATGTCACACTTTGTCACATCCTCTGTGTGTGTTTTTAGAGAACATTTGAATGAAAGGCTCCATGCCAGGTATTGGTGACACGGGGGGGGGGGGGGGGTGGAATTTTCAGCCGTTCCACAAAGAGTTGGCCGCCTCTATTTGCATAAGGTCAGAGTAGGGCTTGTGATAGAACTTCACCAGCATCTCTGTCTCTTAGCAACACTCTTGCACTCTTGGTCCCTGCATTAAATTGACTGGTCCCTTCCTTTTCTTCCTTTCATTGGGAAGCTTACAATAAAATGTCACCCTTCCAACCTGTGCCTGTCACCCAGTAGGTCATCTGTATCTCCCCCACACACACATTTCCCTCCCTCCCCTTCCCCTCTCCTCCTTCTCCCCTTTCTCCAAAGCTCCAATTAGAGACTGAGAGGATTCACTGGGTGAAATCCCAAAACTGTTCCATTTTACGGTGTTAATTAATATTAATACCACTTCTCCCTTTGTTATTAATTTTAAAAATCCCTCATAAAGAGGCAAGATAAGGAGTAAATTGCCAGCACCTGCCCAACAATGGGTCTGGAGAGGGGCAATAAGGCAGATGGAGATGGAGGGAGCAGGGGTTTAGGTTAGTCTCTTCACCTATTCGGTTGATGAGGGGTTCAGTGCAGCATAAAAACCCTGGAAGTACTCGGACTGTGCCAGGCAGTCCTCTTGGCTCTAGGATGGGGACCAGTGACAGGATCCAGATGCTGATAGGTAGTGTTAATGGAGGGTCACGTCTGGACAATAGTATCCATCACTTGCCTCCTGGCTCTTCTGTCAGATGGAGTCATTTCTGACTACTCCATCACTCAGATTTAGGATAGATTCAATTATTACCTTCGCCTTGGCAACAGGATATACAAATTGGTACCCAAAGGACTAAACAGTAATGGTGATAGTTGTTATTAGTAGTTCTTATTATTAGCTTACAGTACATCCCTTTCTTGTTAATTTTGAAAGAACATCTTAGATATTTGATGAATCCTTTCCTATTTGGTTCCATCAGCAGCTGCCCAGAAACACAACCCCACAGAATAATGGTTGCTTAATTAGTGTACAGCACACACACACACACACACACACACACACACACACACACACACACTTTTGCCTGAAAGCCTGAATGATTTCTGCTGATTTTTATCATTCTATCAGTTGTGCAAATTAAATACTTTCTGAATTCTCTACAGTTTTGGAAACTTCTGAGTTAGGAAATGTCTATGGACCATGCATTATAGTACACAAACATTGTTTCTCACCATTTGAGAAGCCCTGTAACTGAATGAAAGTAGAAGTAACTACTTTATGAAATACTTTGTATCTGAAATGAAAACAAAAAGGTACGAAGAGCCCTTGATATGGTTTTTGTTTATAAAGTTAAGAATTTGTTTAAGTAAACGGAGTTTTAAAATACTAAAAAACTCTGTCTGAAGACATTGGGAGTCACAGTGAAGAGACTGAACTTTCATTGAATTCATTTCTTTCCCTTGAACATAGAAATTGACACACACACACCCTCTTCTTAAAGGAACAGTTAGTTTTCTGAAACATATTACTCTTCTTTTTGAGTGTCGGAAATGGAAGATATACACCCTGCTTTCCCTGGAATTTTTACAGCCTCTTACCTGTGTTTTCTCCTCTCCTCTTTGTGGCTTCCATACCCTGTAATGCTTATAACTCATTCCCAGATAAATGCGCAGGTAATGGGGTCTGAGCAATGCACCCAGGGTTAAAAGTCAACCAGCTCCTTTTTAATAACTCACATGCCCTGTTTCTTCCACGATGTCAAGTTTGCTAAGGAAGATAGACAGGAGTGAGGGTAGCCGCTTGAGAGAAGGCAGGAAAACTGCAACAACAAAGGGCCCCCACCTCTTTTACCAAGGGACGTGAAACAGCCTAAAGCTTTCCTAGAGCAACTAGTGTTCCTTTGCTGGCCATTTCTTCAGGACTTCAGCAAGGTGCTTGAAAAGTTTGCAAAGGGGGATCCTGGGACTTTTCCCACTCTCACTGATTTAAATTCACAAATTCACCCCCACTTTCCTGCTTCCATCATACAATTCCCAATGGCTATTTCTGCTTCCCACAGTAAGGACATCTCAGCCAGAGCCATTTCACTTACAATGACGGGTCCTACTTTGACTTTCTGGAAGTTCCTTTCTTCATGGTGTTACTGCTTGTTTCAGAGGCACAGCTGTGGACAGTTTCCACTGTCTTTGACTCCCCCCACACACAACCTCGCCACCCATTCCTTTTCTTTCTAGAAGAATCTGGGGAAAATCTAAGATGTATGCCTCTTTCTTTAAACAGTTTGCCCTTTCCAGGAAGAGAGAGGACATGGTGCATCCATCGTGCAAGGACAGAGTGAAGAAAATGAAAAATCAAAGAACTTTAAAGCACACTCGAGTTTTATTCTGGAGTACAAATTGAAACAAGGTTCCATGTTGAAAGAGAGAAGAAGAAATGTGAAGATTGAGCTGCACCTTTACTTTTCCCAGACGCACACAGGGTCGGGGAGTACAATCCCCAACCTGGCTCGCATTTCTCTGTGACCCCTACTATCCTCGAAGATGTTTAAGGGTACACATTTACACAGACCATGCCAAGGAAGTCATTTCGTTTACAATGTCCCTCTCCCGGCCATTTCAAAACCAAAAGTTTGAAGAAACTTTTTTGGACAGGGTTTTTAAATTATTTCATATGCTACTTAATCAATGAGAAGAAACACACCCTTTTACAAAGCCTCACCCATCAGTAGTAAGCAGATCGCCTTTTGAAGAACAAGCATTCTACATTTGTTTAGTTCTGAAGGATTTCTAGCAAAATAAAACAAGGGAAGAGAAATGGAGTTTTCTCTTCATGGTCCAGTTATTGCTGGTTGTATATCATGACAGAAGAAGAAACAGCACGCATTACATTCATCTTACAACATCCTTGTTAGGAAAAGTTCTCTTTTGTGGTGTGTTTCCCCTCCCCCGCCCTCTTTGTTTTTTTGTGGCAATTTAATTTTAATATCCATTTTTGCAGCTGTGATTCAGCACACAATGGATACCCAGGGCATTGTTTCAGGCTCAGTTCTAAACATGTGAACTTTCTTCGACTTTTGTCAGACACTGGAGATGGAAATCTGTTTGTACTCTGATACAAGTAGTTAGAGGAATGTAACAGAGTTCCAGGCAGAGAACAGATAATTAATATTTATCAAAATCAGAAACACTTTGACAGAAAGAAAAAAACATGAAGTTCTGAGAAGAAAAAAAAAAAACATAAAGGTTGGGGTGGGGTTGAGAAAACAAAGTTAGAAGGCACTGTTTTGTTGCTCAGGGGAGGTGACCTGGCATAATGTGTCCAAGATCTGATCTCTTTGCAACCATAAACTTTTAAAACCTTGGATTCTTACAGTTTCTCCAATCAAACAAGAACCCAGAAGCCTCAGTTACGTTTTGTTTTGTTTGTTTGTTTGTTTGTTTGTTTTTTTATCAAGCAGGACACAGGAAGCGGGGAATCATTTGAGCCATAAGCTATGAATTTGCAACGGATCTCCTCTCTGCCTTGATTTTGGAATTAGACAAGATTGCTCACGTTTTACTTGCATAAACTTTTTTATTTTTAAAGGAAGGGGAAGGGGGACTGCAGTTTCTTTTTAACCGTTTGAACAGTGCCCTGAGTATTAGTGTCAAAAATCTTTCTAATTTGGGGTTTGGGTAGAGCTGGACCCTTCAAGCAAGTGAGTTGGAGGTGGGAAGGGGACTGCTAGCTTTGGCAACTGCCAACTCTGCCTTTCTTGGCAGAGATTCTGAAAATGAAGTTGGGATAAACATGTATCACCCTTTTTATTACAAGGTTCCTCAGAAGTCCCTTGAGCCTTCTCCAGCGCTCTCCGACTGAGCTGGCATCCTCAAGCCAACCTGAATCTTACAAGGTCCACATCCAGTTGGGGTGCTTATGTTCTGGGGGGGGGGGCGGCTCACTCCACAGTGCACTTTAGGGCAGAGCAAGTTCTACAGGTCTGGACAGTTTCTACGCAGCTAGCTCTGTTTTTTTCCGTGGGAGATAGGTTATTAAAAGCTCCTACAGAACTGCTGGGAGCGGGGGGGGGGGGGGGGGGGGCGGGGGGAGGATAGGCTCCCCGCTCTGAGACATCAGTTCCTCGAAAGACCCTGGGCGGCTAAGACTGGGGCCACTTTACTAAGCAGCAAACCCAGAAGAAAAAAGAAGAAAATCGCAGAAAATGTCTCTTCCTTGGTGTCATTTTTTTTCCCTCTTGTGCTAACTTTGTGAGAAGAGGGGAACTCGGAGGAAGAAGGGGCGGGGAGAATAACTCGAATAAAGTCTAGTAGAAGTTTGCAAAAGGCTGACGGCTTCTCGCAGAAGACCAGGAAGAAACCAGCTCCGGAGAGCGAAGCGTCCATTTCCCGCCTGCGAATGAAAAACACACAACGTTGCAAATTTGGGGAGGGGGATAGGGCCAGGTTTTTCTGGGGCAATCAGCTGCAGCCAGGGCTACTGATAGGGTGCTGGGGCAGGCCATGGACTCTAAGCATCTGCTGCAGGGCCATCAAAGGCCCGGGATGCGTCCTGTTCCTCGGCAGCGGGTAGTGTCGCTGTGCGGCTCCCACCCCGTCCAGCCCGCAGCCGCGACCTCCAGTTCTGCTCACACCTATCATTTGGAGCCATCTTCCCTCAGTCTTCCAAACATTCCGAGGGTTTTTGATTCCTCTCGCCGCTCCTTCTTATTGAGTTCTCCGCGGTCTCCCTGCAACTTGTCATAGCCTGTAATAAAATGCCCTTTCTGTCGGGAGTTAAAGTCCAGAGGGCAGCGGTTCTATTTGCAGCTGACAGCCGAGAAAAGAAGCCGCCGCGGCCTCGCTTTTGTCTGTCTGGGGGTTTAACTCCTGCAGGGCCGGCTACAGAGACTAGCTGCTCCACAGCCCCAAGCACTCTAAGAGGCCTCAGGTAGGGGACTAGCATCCCTAGACACCAGGAGCTCTGTTGTGAGAAAGTTCTGGACCTGTGAGGCTGCAAACTTCCCTCTGTTGAGAAGCAGTCCTCAGATAAAGGACCCTATTCTCTTTGGATGGAATGGGCTTGCGGAAGAGAAACAGTGTGGGGCAGGGAAGGAAGGAAAGAAAGATGTTAAGATGACTCCTAGGTCAAAATCCCAGGAGCTTTCATCTGGGTTAGTTATCAAACTGCTTCATCTATTTCTTCCGTTAGCTAAACTGCCCTAAAATTATTTCCATAACCCTGGGAACAAAACAGCAAGACTCGGGCACTGGTTTTCTGGCTCATTGTGTGCCTGAAAAGACGATGTGGTCAAGTGCTCTAAGTCTCACCTGCTTGGGAAGTGTCCAGTCTGTAAGCTTGCATGCCCAGTTGGCACACACAAGATACTTGGTGTGACCTTGGGGCTGTCTTCTGGATTCACAGTGGCCTGACCACCACTAATCTGATGTATTTAGGAAACCAAGCCACTTCTTACTTGGCCAACCCCAAGTCACTCTAGACTACTCTAAGTAGGGGTGTTGCTGGATGCCAGAGTCTCTCAGACATGGTGTATATGTCTTCAACACTTGGTGAGTTTAGGGAGTGGCCAGTTGGGATATCACCTGGTGGGGGAGGAGAACTGGAAGCTCAGGTCAGTGAGGATAGCTCAGACTGGCAAAGGGGAGCCAAACAAGAGTTTCTGAAACTACCTTATTGTCAGTGAGGGTAGCTCAGACTGGGAAAGGGGAGCCAAACAAGAGTTTCTGAAACTACCTTATTGTTTTATCTTTGGAGTAAAAGAGATGCTGGCCGTAGTGGGAGAGAATTTCACAGGTGTTGCCGTGTCATGGGTCTCCTCCCCACGTCTAGATCCTCACTTCCATCCTAGAACTTTTTTTCCCAAGTTCCTTAAGGGAGGGGGGTGACACTGTTCTCATCCAGGAAAACAGCCCACCTGGCTCTCTGGCTAGCCCTTACACCTTCTCACATACAGTGTACATAAGCACATCTCTTAATATAGTGTACATAAGATGTGCATAAGTGCATCTCTCTTGGGTGTCCCCAAGGAGATAAACACTGTCCCCCACATGCACATCTGATTCCCTGTATCTCTCTGACTTCATACACACCACACACTACCTTCTTCTAACTCTGAGAAGTTACTAAGAAGTTGAAATCAATATTGTCAAAATCCAGGACACCTGAGAAATTGACCAGCTGACCTCTGCAGATGATTTCCTTCTAGAAGACGGGAAACTCTGTGTCCTAAACTGATAAGACAGAGAAACCAAAAGGACTCTGTTGAGAGTAAGAGTTCTACAATATTTCTCCACAGAGAGTCCATTGTGCTCAACTTGAAAAAAAAAAAAGACATTTGAGCATTCGACATCAGAAATCACAATGGGGAGCTACAGCAGGGGAAAGTGCGCTATCTAGCTAGGAAAACTTAAGCATGAGAGGCTTTTTAATCCCCCAAAGAAGAAAAAGAAAATAGCAATGTGGGGAAAGCCCTTACAGCACTCAGTTCTGTGTTTTCTTCTCAAGTTTGATCTATGGGTCTCTAGCAACACTCTTGATGCAGACCAAAAGTGCTAGTTCGATGTTCTTTGGCCAGCACTCCAGCTTTGTGAAGGTGACCACTTCTGTCCCTTTCCATCCTTAGGAAAAGCCATAATTCTCTCCCCTGCCCCAGGAGGCCAACTTTTACAGAAACCATGGTTCATTTAAAGCACTGGTCAGGGTACTCAGGTCATATCTGAAGATTTGGACAATGATAACTTCATTGTCCCAGTCAGCTGGTGGAGTCTATTCAAAAAATGAAGCTATTTGGGGACACGTAAAAGCCAGTAAATTTCCTGATGCACAAAAGAAAAATGATGCTTTCTGCCTTCTGCCTATTTCCACTCAAAAGTGAATAATGCCCCAGTTACCACCAGGCCTGACTTGATTTATCTTGGTTAATAGGATTAACGTGTCAGCCCCTCTCAAGAACTTCCAAGTGCATACCCAGAGTGTCACTGACTGGCTGGTGTTCCCTCTCCTCTCTGATGGGCATAATGACACACCTACAAGCAGAGGGCCTTTGTCCAGTGGGAGCAAGCAGATTATCTGTCTCCAGTGAAATAAGGCGTGTTGTAGCCTCCTTTGCCAAGACTCAAAGCCAGAAGCCAGTCACTATAAAATAATTGTGTCACTGCCTCCCCGGCACACCGTCTCTGCTTCATTTGTCTCTTGACTGTAATTGAATGGTTGAAGAGCAGAAACGTAGACAAATTCCAGCTGTATTGAGATCTGTTTCTTCCTCCACTACCTCGGCCCATCATTAGATACTTTCCCTCTCTGGGCAGGAGGTCAGAGTGTATAAATATAAATTGCATTTTGCATTACTTCTAGATGAGTGAAGCTGTCAAAGCAATAATATGAGCTTTCAGTCCCACATTCTACCACTTCTTTCCCATTTTTTGGCCAGGAGGTCATGTGCAAATTGAACGTGACAACCCAGAAGACATGTCCAACAGACTCGTATTGTTACCCGGCTCAGCTGCCTGGCTCATAACAACATTAAACCCACATTAGTCCCCAGCCTCTGCCAGGCAGGAGCTCCCAAAGGCAGGACCCAGGCTGCTCTGAAAGTTCACTTGAGTGGTGACATGTCATCTGCAAGTCATTGGCAGCAATGACTAAAATATTTGCCACGTAAGATTCATGAGGAAGTCCCATTACAAAGACCAGGACAGTGCTCTGTAAGACAAAGAACACAGGGCAAGGTGAAGTACCAAAGAGACCTCCCATCCCCAAATGTTCAAACACACATACACACACACACACACACACACACACACACACACACACACACACACACACAGAGAGAGAGAGAGAGAGACAGAGAGACAGAGAGACAGAGAGAGACAGAGAGAGAGAGAGAGAGAGAGAGAGAGATCCTTGATCCTATGTGAAAGCATGCATATTTTCCAGAATCCAACTGTAATGTGGTTGGACATTATTTTTCTTGCTATCTCCACAAGGAGAACATCATTTTTGAAAGCCAACTGAAAATACCCATTAGCTTTATCCTCTCATTAGCAAGTTTTGGTAATGAAGTTCCATTCCATAGCAAAGATGAAGTCTCAGCCGCTCACAACACAGTCCTAAAATGGTGGCTCTCCCCAAACTGCACTGTACCAAAGGGACATGAAAGTTTCAATTTCAAGGACACTGAGAGACTTGGAGGATCTGATCAGCAATTATCTGTCTGCGTGACCCATTCATGTCTTGCCCATATTGCAGTTAAGGGAGAGCTGTTGTTCGCAGACAGGGTGTTTGATGGTTTCTAGGAAATGAGTGGCTGTTTTCGTTCCTGTTCCAAATGGACAGGTGTCGACATCGGAATTGGCAACCTGGTTGGCAGACTCAGAGAGCGGCCAACGGACAAATTGTTTATGCAGAATAAACTTCCATCTCTCCCATGATGACAGTGCATATGTGAGTAGGTAGGGAGGAGATGTGGAGATGATGGGGCAGAAAGATTGATACAGGTCCATGAAGCATAAAGGGGCTATAGCCCTTTGGTTCCAAGAGGTGCCATATGCAGTGGCATGTCCCCGGAAGCTCATTGTACTCTAAGTGCACAGAGGAGAGTCACTGCATCTTCCATGGGATGCTCATATCAATCTCAACAAATAAAACTAATCGAGCCAAAGGTTTGCGCGGGCTTTGTTCAACGAGCCAGCCACATTTCCACTCATCTTTTCTTTCTCAGAGGAAGTGTCCTTATTTTTAATCCCCTTGAGTGAACTGGATGTGTTTAAATATTGAGTGTGAGAACATGGCCACTGAGGACCACACCTGGGAATACTGGATTCAAGTAAGAAGATTTCCTTTGTCATCAGTGGCTATCATCTTACGTTATCACATACTACCTAAAGGTGACTTCTGGACTTAGGGAAGTTTCCATGTCCCCTATCATTTGTGCTCATAACTCTTACAATCCAATTGCTTGTGCTGAATTTTGCTTCTGGGGTTAGCACACTGTACAGTATGGTGTTGGTGCATAAGGAAAACAATACTATAGTACCTCAGGATCCAATATCTTGTTATCATTCATTTATGTTTTTGTTTTGTTTTGCTATGTTGTTTAGGATAGGATCTCGTGTGCCCCTGGCTAGTAACTCACTATAACAGCTGAATCTGGCCTTGAACTCCTGGTCTTCCTGCCTTCACCAGCTGAGTACTAAGTTTAAAGTATGTGCCACCACATCCAGTTAATTTGATATCCATATAAAAGTATTTGTTTTATTGCCTGTATGTAATGTGTATGTAGTACATGTGTACAGGTGCCCATAGAGGCCAGAAGAGGGCATCAGATCCCCTGGAACTAGAATGCAGGTGGTTGTGAGCTGCCATATGGGTACAGGGACCCAAACTCAGGTCCTCTTCAAGGACCAACTGCTGAGCAATCTCTCCAGCCCCCTGGTATACTCGTATTATCACACTTCTCCTATCACATAAATTAAGGCTGTTTTAACTTGAAAAATGTTGTTAACAATATTATAAACTGCTTTGATTGACTAAAGAACTGAAGTAACCATGTGTTGACCCTGAAATATATGCACATGATGGTTGACACTTTTTTCTGGATGCCCACAGTATTTTTATTACATTTATTTATGTGTATGTGTGAGTGTGTGCACACATGTGCACAGTCACAATAAGCATGTGTAGGTCAGAGGACAATTTGTGGGCGTTGTTTCTCTCCTTACACCATGTAGGTTTCCAAGGATCAAACAACTTGTTAAGCTTAGTCATGGGCCTCTTAAGCCACTGAACCATCTTGCCAGCACCTGTCTATAGTTGTTAAGAATGTCTAGTTGGGCACTATAGCACACACCTTTAATCCCAGCACTAGGGAGGAATAGGTAGGTGGATCTCTGTGAGTTCAAAGTCATCCTGGTCTAAACAGTGAGCTGAGGGCCAGAGCTATACAATGAGACCTTGTATAAAAAAAAAGTATGGATGTTCAAAATTTAAAAACTTTAGTCTTCCAGACACAAGTCGAAGGCCTGATAAGGTTAACTCGTATACTTCATAAAAACTTCTCTATAACCTTGAGTACACAATTAATCTCTAGCATGAGAATATTGGTAGTTTTGAATTTATAAATTTATTCAAGGATTCTTGAAGTCACATTTTCCAAAAGCAAAGCAAGTATAGTTGTTGCTGCTGCTCATGACAGTTACAGTAAAAACAGCGAAGGTGGACCCTCCTAGATGGCATTATCTTCCTCTGTGAAGTGGAAGTACTGAGTCCCAAAGCATTTGAAAAACAAAGAAGTTAGCTACAGTGGGGACACTGGCACTTGCCGGCCTAGCTCCAGGTTCAGTGAGAAACCCTACCTCAAAAGGATAAGGTGGGGAGTAACAGAGCAGAACACCCAAGGCCGTCCTTCAGCCTCCGCATGACGTGCACATGCTCCACACATGTACCTTACACACATATACACACATTAGCCTCTGCACATACCACACACATGTACTATACACACATATACACACAAACTTCACATGCTATGCTGACCCAAAGATGTGTCTTAAAATCTGGAGGGGAATGCAGCGAATTGGAATATATTATTTACTCTCTGATATCAGTGATTCACTTCTAGAAATGGGACCAAAACTTTCTAGGTGCGCTTTCAAAGATAGATGGTGGCATCAATCACAGACTCAAATGCTGAAGGAATGTTGAAGCCGGCCGCCTTCAACTTCCAGTACCTGCAAATGTTTACATCATCTGGAAAGATCCCAGCACTGCTGGTTCTTTGAGAATGTCACATTGAACCAATAATTCAATTTTGTGGGGAACTGTCTGGGAAGTTCCATATATCCTAAACAAAATTTCACATTGATATTAGTACTCCAAATCTTAGTAAACATCCTCATATATCAAAGTTCACAGTTGTACTCTGCTATGGTTTGGATACGTGCCTTTCAAATACTCTTGTGTTGAGGGTTTGGTGGCAGCTTATTATGAAGTCGAGAAGTGCTGGGGCCCAGGAGGAACTCAGGTCATGCTAACTCTGAAGTTCTGTATTTAAAACCAAATATCCATTAATTGATTAGGTGAAAACCAAAGTGTTCAAATAACTACCAATTGAATCAAATTTGTGTTGTGTGTGTGTGTGAATATTACCCAATAATATTTAAAACCTCTGCTGTATTAGTTCAACAAGAAAGCCAAAACGAATTGACTTTGCTCCATTCTCTCTGAGCATTAAGTGTCGCATTCTGTGAGAGTAAATTGCATTCAGAGAACATTAAAATGTACGCAAAGAGAAGTAACTCCTCTTTCCAGTCACCACTCACGACCCAAGCAGCCAAGTGTCTGGCATTTGCCTGTCAGCTGCTTTTCTGACCATAGGGAGCAGCCCAGATGACAGGAACGCAGATGGACACCCTGAATGATTAATGTGTCTACCAGACCTGGTAGAGGGGAAGCAGAAAATGGTGGCCGATAGGAACTGGTCTCTTTGTGCAGTGTTCCTTCCAAGGTTGACATGGAGAAGATTAGGCAAAATTCCAGCTCTGTCCTTTGCTGGAAAACCTGATGGCAACCTTTCTTTTTCAAGACCCGTTTACCAAGACCTGGCTTTTCACCGGAAGCTGGTCCGGCTTCCCGCTTGATCCATCCCAATTGTTTTCATCGTCTCTCCCTCCTCTTTTCCTCTCTTCCTCTGCGCTTTCCCCCTCTCCCTTGCTTTGTGAGACGATGTGTCCTGCCTGTCTGCTCCTCTTCTCAAGCGCTGTCTCAACTCGGTGACCTCTGGATGCAAACTAGACATCCAGAGCTGGCACTTCAGAGGGAGGAACAAAGGGAAACATGTGATGCTGTGTAGGGTAGGGAGAGACAGCATGGAGATGGGAATTAAAAAAAACTGACCTATTTGAGCAGGCCCTCCGCTTCCTAACCAAGTGGGCCATTCCTCAGCAAGGTGTTCCTAATGTAACAGGACCACCGGACACCAGGAGTTCACCATTAAAAATAGGTCCCACATGAGAGTACAGCCTCAGGGTCATCCCCCAAGTTGGGGGTTCTTCCTTTTGTCATGGTTTGCTTTGTTTTGTTTGGGTTCTGGATATTGAACTCAGGACCTTACACATGCTGAACATGTATTCTACCACTGAACCACACCCCCAGCCACATGGCTTTAATATTTTTAGTGTACTATGAATATGTAATAGAGATACTTACTTTTCAAAACTAATTTGTTTTGAATAAGCAGTAGAAACACGGAAAAGTAAAAAAGGAGAAGAAAATATTCTGCTGGTCCTACCTCTTCACCCTTCCTCATCCCATGCTTACCAATGCTATATTTCAAAAAATTAATGAGAACTGAATGTGTATGCTTAGCATGTTTGAGACCTTAGGCCCGTAGGCTTCATCCAGTGTGTGTGTGTGTGTGTGTGTGTGTGTGTGTGTGTGTGTGTGTGTGTGTGTTTGTGTGTGTGTGTGTGTGTGTGTGTGTGTGTGTGTGTGTGTGTGTATAGTTTTAAGTAGGTAGAAAGCTTGAATGGGAAGTATTAGAGAGGCCGCATATATCCCCCCCAGCTTCTCTTAATATGTATATTTTGCTTTGGTATAATACATTTTTATAATGGCAACATCATGACACATGTGTGAGTCACAAAATTTAAATATTATTTCAAACTGGTTATAGGAAAATACACATTATCATAATTCAATGTAATCTTAAATCTTTTTTCATGTAAGTTCATTTTTCCATACATAAGTAGTGTGTACTATATGCACAACAATATACAAATTATCTGAATTCACAGTCTTGAAGTGTTAGAAAGTATATTTCAAATATTTTCTGTGTGGCATTATATATTGTTGTTGAGAAAAAAAATTTCAAGAAAGGTTTTCTCTGTGTAGCCCTGGCTGTGCTGGAACTCACTTTGTAAATCAAGCTTCAAACTCACAAAGATATTTGCCTGCCTCTGCCTCCCAAGTGCTGGGATTAAAGGTGTGCACCACCACCCAAAGTGAGAAATTCCTATACTTACATTTGGGTTCACTGTTGGTGTGGTAGGATCTCTGGGTTTTCACAAGGCTGCAATGACACATATGTGTCATTACTGCAACATACAGAGTTGTTCCATCCTTCCCAGTACCCTGTGTTCTCTGCCTGTTTACCTGTCTTTCCCCCCAACCCATGGAAATAACTGATATTTTTCTCATCCCGACAGTTGCTGTCTTTTTGTGTGGGAGTTGTACACTGTGCAGCCTTTTCTGGTCGGCTTCTTTCACTTGGCACCATACCTTTAAATTTACTCTGTGCCTACCCATGGCTTAATGGCTCATTTCTTTTTATTGATGAACATCCCTTTGTCTGGATTGACACAGTCTGTCCACTCACCTGCTTGAACCCATTTTAGTTGGATCCGGGTTTCAGCAATTAAGGAGAACATCGCGGTACAGTTACTTTTCTTGTCACTGTGGCAAATATGTGACAGAAACTCCTTGGAGACAAGATTTATTCTGGTTCAGAGTTTCAGAGCCTTCAGTCCCTGTGGTGAGCAGGGGGGCGGGGGGGGGGGGGGGGGGGGGGGGGGGGAGGGGGGAGGAGCTGTGATGGTTCAGCCCAAGCTTTGAGATCTGGTGCTGGAGGCTGTTTTCACGCAGTGGGACAGGAAGCAGGGGTGTGGGGGCTGAGGGTGGGTAAAACTTCCCAAGTCCACCCTTTAGTGACCTACTTCTACCAGTTAGACCCCACCTCTTAAAGGTCCCATCCCCCCACCCCAGATCACACCACTAGCTGGGCGATGAGCCTGTGGGAGACATTTCAGACTTAAACCATGACAGCTACTGTAAACCATTTGAGCACAAAGTTTTCCTAGAAGCATAAGTTTTCAACATTGTCGCCGTAAAGGATGAGAGTGTGACTGCTGGATCATATGTTCATAGTGTGTTCACTTAGGCATTGGACTGTCAAATTGCCTTCTGATCTGGTGCCCTTTTGAATGGCTTAAAGAAACACAGTAACACAGCAGGCATTTCCAAAAGGTGGAGAACCAGATCCTGCCAGTACAGCACACACCCCCGCCCCCTCCCACCCCTCTCCCCTGCAACACACTGAGACAAGAGCAGCCTGCATTTGGAGGAATACATGACCACTTAAGAGAGTGATTGGCCACAGGGCTTCTCCTTCAGCTTTGAGACCTGCTTACTCCGTGACCTCTGGAGAATTACAAACCTTTCCAAGTTAGGTTTTCTCAGCTCTGATTAGGCTTGATATTAGCACCCAAATACTAGGATCCCAAGCATTATCTAAGAAGTCCCATAAAGATCCTAGCAAAACACTTGGTAAAAGTAAGTGCTCAATAAACATTAGTCATTTTAGTGTCTTAATACCTAATAACCTTCTCCCACCAAATAGCCAGCACAACCCTTAGGGATAAATTTGTACAACAGTGCACTCGGAAACACCAAATACAGGATAATTAAATGTGCTGATGAAGTCTGATGAGGAAAATCAAAGTACAAGGCAGGTAAAATAAATAAATAAATAAATAGAAGGAAACTTGAACTGGGAATGGAAGTCAAGCGAAATTGCTTCCTCCTTCGAGGTTTTGGTCCTTGAAATAAACTTCCTTCTTGTACTCTCAGCCCTGGTTCTTACTTGTAGTTTCTTGGCTCAGAATCCTCTAGGGCAGGGCCTGAGTTGTGAAATACCCTCTCTCTGGTGGCCTGCCAAAGCCTGCTCTGCTAGCACCCAGGTTGACTGGCATTCCCTCATGTGAGCAGACTCCTCACCCTCAGGGCCTGAGCAACACTGGTGCCTTTTCTCTCCTCAGACGTCCCTGCAGGAAGTCGGGAAGAGAGCCATAGTAAGCAATCCATGTGGTGATTTCTTTTTAAATTTCTTTGGGCAGTTATTACATGATGATACAACAAAAGATGCTAACAGTGAAAAATAAATGCCCAGTAACTGTAGCTTCTCGGGATTAGATTTGTATTGGAAATTAGCAAAGGAAAGACAAATTTTCTCCTGTGCATTCCTAATTAATAATCCATGACTCTCTCTGCAGTGTTAATGCGCCAGTGGGACTGAGCTGTTCCAGTGTGTACCAGCTGATGTGGCGTCATGATATCAAATAACCAGTCTTCTTGTCTTAGCTGCATGAGCAGAGTTTAAGTGTCATGAGGTCAGAACATATGGAATTTTTTTAACTAAAAGTAAACAATGAAACCCAATAGCTTAGGAGGGGTAAAGGCCACAAGGCAGCAGTCACTGTCAGAATCCTCTCCCCGTCACTAAAACACAAGACTAAGGCCCTATTTAGATCCAAATATTTTTGAGAAACTATAAGACTAAAATCTGCCAGCAGAGCTCAGAATTCTGATTTAGAACTATAGACAAACGGAATTTGAAAGCAAAGCCACAAGAGATGTAACTCTACCAAAAGGATGGCAACAGCCAGGTTTCTAATCTGTCCAGCCCATGTCCTCTGTGAAGGAGAATAGAGGGATCTGGAATGAACTGGTTCTCTCTTGTTCATCTGCCTTGCCCCACTGGTGTCTCCACGATGTTTCCTGGTATATAGCTTGTAAAGTGTTGTGAGGCTGGGCAAGGTAACATAGGCCTGTAAACCCAACACTTAGGAGACTGAAACAGGAGGATTCCTGCAAGTTTGAGGTCAACCTGAGCAACATAGTGAGTTCCATGGCAGCCTAGACTGTGGAGTGAGACCAAAATTTACAAAAAAAAGAAAAAAGAAAGAAAAGAAAAGGGGGTTGATTAAAAAAAAGAAATGAAGATCAAAAGAAAGAATGGAAAGAGAAGTAAGTCTTATTTTATTGTATTGGTTACATAACAGTGCTTAGCAGAGTCTCTCACGTATAGTAAATGCTCAGTCTGGCTTATTATTGAAGGTTCTTGCTTTTGTTACTATTCTAAGTTGACTAGTCCTATTATGGAATATTCCTCTATCTTGAAATAGGAAACAGGCAGAAAAGAGGTCCAGAGCAAAGTCCAGGCACAGATGCTGGAACTGGGTATTTCTGCATCCTCTGATGTCACAACTACACTGGAGCATCCATTTAATTCTGTGTTGAGGAACTCTCCATAGGAGACCCCATGAGGAGTTCTGGAGATTGTGTCAGAATGTGGGTAAATGGGATGTCCCTTCCCAATAATCACATGACCTATACAGGGAAAGTCCCCAAACACAGCTACACAGTTAAATTTGCTGTCCTGTAAAATGCCCTTGCAAATAAAAAAGCTCCTCAACATAGGATATTATCTCCTTCTTTTTGCATCTATCTGTTTGCGGGGGGAGGACAGTGAGAGCTGGGCTACTCCTGTGGGGTAAGAGGACAACTTGATGGTGTTAATGTTCCTATCATGTGAGTTCTGGGTTTCAAAGTCAAGTCACCAAACATGGCACATGCCTTTACCCAATGAGCCATCTCACCAGCCCATATTAGCTTCTTAAAACATAAAAGAATGTTCATTTTATCTGAAGCCTGTGCTCATGAAAATATATAGTATCATAGTTCAGTAAAAATATTAGTTTCAATAGAGCTGGCCCTGATGATGTGTGGAGGGCCTGAATCTGAGGACCTGAGAGCGGGGGAACTGTCCCTATTCCTTGCTGTAAGCTGCATTGGGTGACTAGCCTAGCCGAGGCAGTGCTGGAGAGCTTGCCTGGGTAGAGACAGTGAGGGAAAGCTGGCGGGCTGACCAACCCAGCTACCACCTAGGCCCAGAACCAGGCCTATGAGTGGCTCAACATCCACTGAATCTATGAACGAACTGTTGGAGCATGTAAAGGAGATGAACCTATAGATCCCAAACAGCAAGATCTCTAGACACAAGATAACAACACGCTATCCAAGAGGAGCTCCAGGGAGAGCCCATTATCAGTGGTGTAGCAAATGCCAGAGGTCCTGAGCCAGACCAATGACTCATGGCAATGAACACTTGCAAGTCAATATGAACAGATGAAGGGTACACTGTGCGACTCAACGGGCCACACTACAGCTTCTGTGACAAGATTCCTTTTTTTTTGTTTTTGTTTTTTTATTTATTTTTTTTTGGTTTGGTTTTTTGTTTTTCTTTTGATTTTGACTTGGGGTACAAAGGCAGAAGGCAGATGTAAGGAAATGAGATTAGTAGGATTGGAATGCATGCAATGAAATCCACAAAGAATCAGTAAAAGTTAAAAAAAAATAATAATACAAGTTTAAAAGTTTTAAAATTCTTCTCTGAAAGCTTCTTTGAGATGCCTAAGCATGATATTCTCCCTTGAATAAAACATTGCTCCAAAAGTTCAGGCCTAATAGCTCCCTGAAGCATGAGCACATGGTGGAATATAGCACTTCTCATTCCTCATCCAGAGTATGTGTCTGTCACTGTATGCATATAGCTGAGCTGTGACTACTTAGTAACTTGGCACAAGGCATCTGTTCCCTGAGCTTTGGATTGGATTCCTGAGCTATTAAAAAGACGTGGAATGGCTGTAGACCTTTAAAAACCAATAGGTTAAATTAAAAGAAAAGACTGGAAAATCTGTGTAAGAACCCTGGATCTTACACTGATTCCCCCTATCAAGTTTTAGAATAGATTTTTTTCTTTTTCATTCTTTCTTTCCATTTTAAAAAATGAATATGTGTGTTTTATGCAAATACTCATGTGGTGTGTGTACACGTGTTCACATGTATGGGAAGGCTGAGGGTCAATGGCAGATGTCATCTTCAACCCACATTTTTCTGAGACAGGGTCTTTTCACTGAACCTAGATGGCTAGGCTATCCGGCCAATGAGCTCCAGGGATCCACCTGTCTCTGCCCTCCCCCTCAAAAGGGTCCCACTACATATTCCAGACTGGCCTTGAATCTGCAGTCCTTACTTTCTGAGAGTTAGGATTACAGGCCAGTGCTATCATGCCAGGGTAAGAGAATATACTCACATATTTGAAAAAAGACAGTATGTATGTTTCAATCTCTCTCTCTAACCATTCCTCTGTTAGGCCAAGCCAAAAAAAAAAATATATACACCTAAGTTCAACGAACATGGATAATCCCATCAACAGATAAGCCTAGGAAAGTGTAAAGGTGAGGAGTTGAATCGATCTTGCAAGATTTAGAATGTTTTGGGAGGAGGGTGTGGCTCACACTGTGTTCTTTGTGGACAGTGAGTCAGACCTCAGCCTGACGCATCTCTGCCTGACTGCAGAGGCATTTTCTAATAGAAGTTTCCTACTGGAGACCCAGTTGCTGTGGGGTGGTTTCAGCTCTGGGGTGTGTGTGTGTGTGTGTGTGTGTGTGTGTGTGTGTGTGTGTGTATGCAGATGTCAGATACACACACACACACACACACACACACACACACACACACACACACACACACAGGAGGAAGAAGTGTAGGGCTTTTACCTCCAGTACAATAGGAGCTTGAAATTAACATTCTGAGCCAATAGGAAGGCAAGCAGAGGAAATATGAGCTCAACCTTTAAATCCCTCTTATTGTCAAAAGAATGACTCTGTGGGGTGTGGAATCTCAAATTGCCTAATATTTTATTTGTATGCTTTTGACTTACCCCACTACCACCACCAAAAAATGAGAAAGAAAGAAAACAGGAAGGGAAGGAAGGATTTTCTTTTGAGAGCTGACATTGAAAGTGCTAAGGGTCTGAGCGAGGCACAGTGTCACATGCACATGATTACAGCCTTTGGATGTGGGGGGCAGAGGGAGTGCCAGTTCAAGACCAGCCTGTGCTCCAGTGTTAAGACCGAGAACTAGAGATAGGATCTTTGTGGTAGAACTCTTGCCTAGCATGCACAAGGCACTGGGCTCAACTCCCAGTACTAAAAACAAAAGCATGGGGTATCTGCGGGATCTCAAAGTGATGAGTGTTGAAGCTGAAGGGAAGGTGCCTCGGTGAGCAATTCCTGAACGCCTGTGGGGTCGACTCGCATGCCTGTGGGGTCAGCTCGCATGCCAGTTCACTGCACAGCAGGCCCTACTGAGAACAGCCCGCTTTCATTGGCTGCCTTCTCACATTTTTAGGCCCTTGTTGAGGAAGGAGGAGACAGATGCAGATAGTTCACATAATCCTGAATCAATGAATTAATTAATTATTGAGACAGGGTTCACATAGCCCGAACTTACCTCAAACTCATTAAGTAGCGAAGGATGGCCTTCAACGCCTCGGCTTCAGCGTCCACCTCCCAAGTGCTGACATTAGAGATATGTGCTCCCATGCCTGTCTCTCGCAGCCCTGGGGACAGAACTCAGGGTTCTGTGCAGACTGCAGAAGATCTCTAGCAACTGAACCACATCTCCAGCTTAGTTCCTGAATTTTAAACCTGCCCTTTGAGGCTCTATTCTAAAGCTATTTCAAAAGAGGTTTTTAAAAATGATTTCCACTCTAACTAATCATTATATTTAGGAACAAGGACGCGCTCTTTTTTCTAGCCTCCCCATTTCCTGTGCTGGGGATCAACCCTCGAGCAAGTGGGGCAAATACCCCACCACTGTCAGTGAGCAGTACTCCGCTCTTCACAGCTTTCCAGGTGCTGGCTTTTTCCTTGTTCTTTCCTTGAAGCACAAACTGGTTCTCCTTGTTGGAGAACTCTCCACCTTCAACCCTGCCCTCCAGACCTCCTGGACTTCCTTCAGCTCCTCTGCATGGGTTCCTTTTGCTGTTTTTCTTCTCCTGGTGGCCGTGACTCATTTCCACACAGCCCTGACATTATTTCTCACAGGAAACCTTCTCTGTTCCTCCCGTTTTTTCTAGGTCAACACCAAGCACAGCTGTTTTTTTGTTTGCCTGGCCCTACTCTTCAAGCACCCTTGCCCCGCTCATGTGTCCTGGTGCCTAGCCCAATATGTATGCGTAGTATCTTCTCTGTCTTCTCTCTTGGAAGAAGAAAAGAAGGCGGACAGGATGGAGGAAAGAAGAAAAGGAAAGGAAATAAAGGAAGAAAGAGGAAGAGCTACTACAGAGCCATTTCCTAGCTGTCTTTCCCCTAAACACAGTGTCTTCCTTCTCTTTCTTTCCCATTTTCTCCACAGAAACTCCAAAATTAGCAAAACGACAAATCAATCCTGCCTTCGTGTACACCCTCAGGTTGACCCACGTTTCTGGTTTTATTTGTTGTATGCGAACATGTACATTGGTTGTTTTTCTACACCCTGACTCCACAAAGTCCCAGGTATTTCCAAGCCCGATTGTCTCAACAAGAAATAAGAATCGCTAGTGGAAACATATGAACTGTGGACCAATAGCTGAGGAGCCCCCATGGAACTGAACCAGGCCCTCTGGAAGTGAGACAGTTGATGAGCTTGAACTGTTTAGGGGACCCCCAGGCAGTGGGACCAGGACCTGTCCCTGGTGCATGAGCTGGCTTTTTGGAACCTAGGGCCTATGCTGAGACACTTTCCACAGCCTTGGTTCAGGGAGGAGGGGCTTGGACCTGCCTCAGCTGAATCTACCAGGATGGGCTGACTCCCCAAGGGAGACCTGGCCTTGGAGGAGGTGGGAATGGGGGGTGGATTGGGGAGGGGAAGGCTGGGAGGTTGGAGGAGGGAGGACAGGGGAATCTGTGACCAATATTTAAAACAACTAGAAAATCTCTTCTATATATATGGAGAGAGAGAGAGACAGAGAGAGAGAGAGAGAGAGAGAGAGAGAGAGAGAGAGAGAGAGAGAGAGAGAGAGGGGGGAAACCAGGATTCTATCATATATATCTCAAATAAATGGTGAAATAGATTTTGTCCAAACACAATTTTTATTTAAGGTTTAAAATATTACAAAAGTTTTCTCTAGTAAATAATGAGTCCATCTTGGTACTGACACTGTAAAACAATGAAAGAAAGGTAGTAGAAATTATATCATTTGAAGGTGAAGAGAGAAAAGACTTATTTTGGGGAAATCCTGTAGAAAAATGCGGTCTTTGGATGACTACAAGTTTTATTTGTGTGTTCCTTCATTAGTAGCAATGCCTGAGGCATCTATTTCATAAGATAGAAAAACATTCTATTTAATTAAAAAGAAGGTTTATTACTCTCCTCACGGAATGCAGAAATTAAAACCAAGATAATCCCAAGATCCCTGGGCATATTTCCCACACACATTTCCTGAAAGATGCTGAAAATCCAGATCAGCATTAGAGCACTTGCTTGACATGGCCCAGCCCTGGGCTTTTGTGTTCACACCACCACACACACGGAAATTCTAAGGCATGTAATGCTATAACGGACCACGTCGCCCTGCACATGAGGATGAAGGCAATTTAGTTTTGGTTTTGTTTTGGTTTTTTGAGACAAGGTTTCTCCATGTAGTTCTGGCTGTCCTGGAACTTATTCTGTGGATCAGGGTGTCCTCCAATTCAGGGATCTACCTGCCTCGGTGTCAGTAGTGTAGGATTTAGGGTGCGTGTACCACCACACCTGGTGAGGATGAAGTGGATTTAAAAAAAAAAAAACTTTCAAAGAAATTTTCCTTTGCGTTCAATGAATTTCCTCATTTTTGGAAAGAGACACTTTCCTTTGTTTTCAATGAAAAGAATAAAGACAAGAAAGAGCATAACACAACAACATTCTGAGGGAAAAACAGTGCTTGTTCATTTGGAATGTTGTCTTCCCTCTCACATCCTCCCCTCGAGAAAAGCATTGTTCGGGATGGGCCGTGGAGATAATAGAGCGAGTACTGGTACTTGCTCTGCAAACAAAATGCCCTGAATTCAATCACCAGAACCCAGATAAACGAAGACGGAGAGAACTGACTCCATAAGGTTGTCCCCCAACCCAAACATACAGATCATGCCCACACATCCATGATGATAACAATACAAAAAAAAAATTAAAATAAAATAAAAAAAGGAATGGAGTGCCGGGATGGCTGGTTTCCGAACAGCACCAGGACATGAACGGCACGGAGATAAGACCATGACAGAAGTTTCCAAAAGTTAGAATGACCAAGTCCAGACGAGACCGTAGGGGAGATTTACTTAGGCATTGAAGTATCGTACTGGGCAATAAAACTGACAGATCTCTATTCTGTTGTCCCATAAGAGACCAGGCCACTTGGAGACACTAATGCTAAGAACATTTAAAGCAAGTTATAGGAAATACCTCTTCACCTGCTGGAATTCGCGCTGAGGAATTTTCAGACACAGGCAGCTGTAAAATCAATCACTGAGTTGGATTTTTCAGACGGGGCAGGATAATGTATGATCCACTCCTGTGGCTAATTGGAGAGTAGAGAGTCAATCAATTCGCTTGCCTCTAGGAGATCACAGTTGATTATAAGTAGGTCAGCAAAAGGATGTACCCCATACTTGATCAGGATAATTAAAGACTGTTGATCCATGCTTACAAGTCCTAGAAGAACAGTGGATATACCAAATAACTAGATCCAAGATTCCAAATATTGACAGAAACAAAAAATTAAACAATACCAAAAAAATCAATTCTAGGAATTAACTATCTTCCTAAAATCATTTTTGTAGCATAAACATCCCCTGGTAATCTAGATAAGAGGTGATCTTTTGCTGTGTTTCATGTTTTGCCGTGCGGTGTTGGAGTTCAGGATTGAGCCCGGGGTCTTGTGCGTACAAGACAAGCCCTCTCCCACTGAGCCACATCCCAAGCCCTGTTTTGCATTTCTCAAATCTGATTATCTGGCCAGCCTTCTTGGAGTACACCTAACAAATATGAAAATAGTTAATACAGAGTACGACATTTCTCTCCTGAGGGAGAGTAGAGTCTGGCTGAAAAGCTGCAAGTGCAATACAGATGTCGTTAGGAAGGCGACGTTAATTTTGAGGTTGTCATGTTGAATGTCAGTAAGAAAGCCCTTCAATAAAGTTATCAAGGTTTGGATACAGCCTTTTTTAAAAAGCTGTTATCTTCTCCCACCTGTTTATCTCTCTCTCTCTCTCTTTTCCCTTTCTTGAAAATGGGACTCATTTGCAGAGCTCCGCTGCCTACTATTACAGATGGGTGAGAGGCAACACTGTGCCTTAGGCATGCTCCCACTGAACTTCTGAGAGAGCAAAGGCATGTGAGATACAAGCAACACCTGCCTTTCCATTTGGGGTAAAACACTGTGCACAGTATACTGAGAAGAGAAACCTTGCTCTAAAAATTACAATACGGTAAAATAAAGTCCCAAAGAAGTCATGGTAAAATCTAGTCTTTGAGTATGTTCTAAAAAGCATGATAGCTCTGAAAAGGCAAAGTGGCCAGCTCTTGAGAACCAGGAAGTATTGCTGCCTCTAAGAGACAATGGCATGTCCAGTTTTATTATGGATGAAATTATCATTAAGGAGAAAGTCAAAGAGAAGAGAGAAGGTGTCTCAAAGCGCCTGGGAGCAAACGGTGTGGACTCGTAATAGTAAAATTTGGAGCTTAAGAACATTTTTTCTCTGGGCATATGGCACATGTCTGTAATCTCATCACTCAGAAGGATGAGGCAGGAGGATTGCCACAAGTTTGAAGCCACATTGTTAAGTACCAGATGAGCCAGGACTACAAAACAAGACTCTGTCTCAAAACCCAAAGAAATAAATTCTTATTCTGTAAGCCTTATTTAAACATTGTCTCGATCATCTCCACTAAAAAGAAGTTGATACTGATGTGTGTGTGTGTGTTGTATGTGTGTGTTATATGTGTGTGTGGCGTGTGTATGTGGTATATATGTGTGTGTTTATGGTATGTATGTGTTTGTGGTATGTGTGCGTGGTGAATGTGTGCATGTGGTGTGGTGTGTGGTGTGAGTGTGTGTGCATGTGGTGTGTGTGTGTGTGTGTGTGTGTGTGTGTGTGGTGTATTTTGTGTGCTGATGAGCTTGTTCTGGAAGACATGTCTACAAGCCAGAGGTAAGTATTAAGCACCTTCCTTGCTTAGTTCTGCGCCTTATTTGGGTTCTGTCACTGACTTTGGAGGCCACCATTTCAGCTTGACTCGTTTGTGAGTGAACCCCAAAAAATTCACCTGTCCCACCACCCAGGCACTGGGTTTACAGACATGCACTACCACACCCAGCTTTTATGTGGGTGTTGAAGATCAAAACTAAAGTCTTCATGTTCACACAGCAGGTACCTTGCTCACCGAGCCTTCTCCCTGGCCCTAATATTGTCCAATGTCTTAATGCTACTGTGAGAGTTTCGATGTTCGACATAGCACTGTGTAGAAAGTTCTAGAGGCCGTTCCAGCACCAATAGACTTCTGGCTGCAAAAGACCTTTATGGAGAGAGCAATCTGGAGCCAGAGCATCATGATCAAGCTCTAGCTCCGGCTCTCACTAGCTTGGTTTTCCTGGGGAGTAGAGATGGAGGACATCAGTCAGTTTACTCACCCAGCATCCATCCATTCATCGTTAGCATGAACGGAGTCATGTCTCCTACATCATAGGATCATTGTTAAGTTTAAATAACTACAAGGCATCTACCACCGTGCCTGACACATAATAAGTCCTCATCACTGTGATTTGTATTCAGTCTCCAGAAAGCCTGGCTGTTCGAGAGAGACAAGAACAGTAAAGGGACACCAGCTTTTACGGATTTGAGCATAGGAGTCAGATGTCTTCATTGTATATTTGCCTCATAATCCAACTCCAACCACTTCTTTGATCTCCTGTCTGACTGATTTGCCATGGAAGACTCCATTCCATGACCTAGATAACTTCATTCCCTGCATTTCTTCTAGAATCCTCTTTAGACCTGAGGTAATTGCCTCTTTCCTTTCCCCACTAACCCTGAACTGGATAGAGTCATCCTCTGCTTAACTATCAACATCTTGAAGGCTAGCTCCCCAAATCTGGGATAGGCACTTCCCCTGCATTCACTAACAGCCACCCAACTTTCACTGGCCATCTTTGGTTGTCTTTTTTGCATCTGCAGGAGACTTTAAGCTGCCCATGTCCGGAAGCTGGCCTTGCTCTTGCAGTGAGCTCTACTTCTGTACTGTTCAGTGGTCCTGCATGGATGGAAGAAACCAAGGTCACCAGAACAGGCTTTACTACCTTGGAACGTGCTTTTCCTGTTTGTCTGCTTTTGTTCTACAAGACCTCCTACTGATCAGAGTACGGCCCCATGAAACTGAGGTCTTGACCATTATGTTAAAAGTCATCATTACAAAAGCACCAAAATTGGAGCTATGTGGGAATAACTAGTCTCTGTCTTTCGGGAAATTAAAACTGAGAAAATCTAAATTGCAGTCTGAATTAGGAAAAGTGCAAAACAAGGCAAAAACAAGGGAAATGATTTCCATGGAGTGTTTAGTATACAATGAAAGATTCCAATAAACTTGTGTGGGTTTTTATACATGTTTAAATTTCATTAATTGAGTTGCAGTGTTTCTACTTGTCTCGTAGAATGAGCAAAATAGTCTTGACCCTATAATCAGGAAAGTACATATAGTATCTACGTGGCTTTGTGCTGGATGGTCAGAATGAGGTAAAACATTATTAGAAGGTGAGGTAATGAAGTAAGCAGCACCTCGAGGTGTTCTGTCCTCCTATGGTACCCAGGCTTGAAAGATGTGGTTAGCAGAAACAGAAGCATAGCACAATCCACACCTGGGATCCAGCTCTTTATTTCTCATTGTCAGGGCAAGTTGAGTCTGCATGTCCAGACACATAATGATAACAACAGCAATAAGTGGCCTATGTAAAGCAAGAACACTGTTCGGAGCCCCTGGTGAGGGCTAGCCCAGCATTATTTCATTTAACCATGCTAGAATCTCATGAGCTACGGAGTGCTCTAACAGTACACAGCAGTAATTTGAGGTGCAATGATTAAGGAACCTGGCCAAGGCTGCATAGCTAACAACCGACAGTGCCTGGCTCTAAACCCTTCCTTGGTCATTTGACGGCAAAGTCTTTTTGTTATCTTCTACTCACCCACACTGCCCTCAGCCAAAGTCAGACACTGAGGAGCTTTGAGGAAAATTTGAGATCTGGACCTAGAGACCAACTTTAGTTATTGCTCATACCAGTTTGAGGAAGTCACCACATCTCTCCAAATCTTTACTCTGTCTTCTATCATATGAGAAAATAGTATTATCTGCCCTTCCAAAGTCTCCAAGATACTCAAGGGAGATAGCTCACATACTAGAATTTAAGAAATAGAAATGTGCTATACAAACAACAGCTGATAAGATTTATTTAGAAGAACAGCCTCTTGGTGGAATTATATGAATTTAGTTGTTATTTACAGAACACTTTTGTATAACAATCAAAGACTAGTTTCAAACCAGTATGATTAAGAGATATAAATGGCGGACTTTGTCCACAGAGACAAATGGGCCTGTTGTGGAGGATGTGGCTGTCTGTCCCATATCCATACGTTCTGGTCATTAGCAACAACATAAAAATATGACACATGCTGAAGTTTCCTTCCCAAACCTAGTTGTAGTTACAATCATTTCTGCTTGCAGATTAGGCAGAAAGGAGTGTCAGGGATTTCCTGGATATTAAAAAATGATTTCAGGTATCATGGCCATACCTATAATCCTAGCACTCAAGAGGCAGAGTCTGGAACATCTACAGTTCAAATTCATCCTCAGCTACTTGACAAGTTCAAAATCAAATAAATAAATAAATAGGAAAACAAGAAAACAGGGAAAGAATGTTTTCATCTAAAGAATGGGCTAGCAGCTGAATGTTTGCTTGTTTTAAAAGATTGATCATGATTAGAGGTGGTGGCACATGCCTTTAATCCCAGCACTCGGGAGGCAGAAGCAGGCGGATCTCTGTGAGTTCGAGGCCAGCCTGGTCTACAGAGTGAGTGCCAGGATAGCCAGGACTATCACACAGAAAAATCCTGTCTTGAAAAACTGAGAAAAAAAATTCTAATCACTTACAATATTGCAAAATTGTGCTTTATGGACTATAGACTATATATCTATTTTTCTATTTAAAATTGAAGCACAAAAAGATTTTACCTATTTCTATTACAGGTTCAAAGCTGTAGGAAAAATGTAGTGTCACAAGGTAACTTGAAGAAATGTCAGTGATCAGATTTTTCTACATGTCTATAGCATCCGAACTCTCGCTGCTTTTGATGATGTAAAGGAGTGCTCTTGACTACAAGAATTTGTTTTCACTCCTGCTTTTGTTTTGTAGCCAAGCACATTGTTGAGTACTAGAACACACACCTGTAATCTTTCCCTATCCTGCACCCATCCCCCATGTTCATAATACTATCACCTTGATTTTCCCTTAAGCCTTTTCCCCCCTTTCCCTATTCTCAATCCTTAAGGTTTAAAAGACTCTGCTGTCTCTAGCTGTTGGCAGGTGACCTAAACCAAACCAGTCAAAATGATAGTTGTTGTTGTTTTTTTCCAAGTCTGGGCATGTGATGCAATCAAGATCCATAGATGCAAACAGTAGACTGTCTGAAGCAGCTATGGAGGAGGATATTAAACAAAGAAGTGTAGCCAGAAGGTTTCTCTGGTCCCGCCCAGCCCCCTGGTCCCACCCAGCCCCATGATCCTGCAGCTGCTTATAAAATAATCACTCAGAGGCTTATATTAATTATGAACTGGATGGCCTATGGTAGGCCTCTTGCGAGTTAGCTCTTATAGTTTAACTCAACCCATAACTATTAATCTATCTATCATCACATGTTCTGTGGTTTTATCTGCATCCCATTACATATATATATAAAATAAGGCGAGATGGTCCTTCAGGTTCCTGCTTCATAGAGGAGACGCCAGCCACCCCCAAAGGAGAAGCAAGATGCCAACAGACCGGTAACCCCACGGCCATATGGCAAAACATAAATTAATAGAAATGGGCTAATATAAGATGAAAGAGCTAGCTAACTTTGTAAATAATATTAAGCCTTTAAATAATTATTTTATAAGTGGCTACAGGACCTCAGGGCTGGGCAGGACCAGAGAAACCTTCCACCTTCAAGGAAGGCAGAATGTGTGGGATACTGGTAGACATCTCCACTGACAGCTGAAGAGAATCTATTTGGCAGTACATAAGCAAAGTAGAGACAGGTGACCCAGAAGGGAACTTCCTAGTGGCATCAGTTGCCCAATCAGCCCTTCCCTGGTCCTTTGTATCACATAGCTAACAGGTTCTCTCTCTCTCACTCTCTCTTTTTTTTATTGTACCAGTCCCTATGGAGGTTCCATTTCCTCCAACTGAAATTAGTCTTGCTAATCTAAGGAGGTTTTCCAGTTGTGGAAACGCTGCATGTATCATCTGCATCATCTGTTGGGACCCCAGTGGCTTCCTGTGAGTGGGAAGTAGAAATAACAAATTCTAAAGAGTTGTTCCCTATTCCATCTCTACTTGGTCATGTTGATAATTAGTGATAGATGTCACCATAGAGCACATAGGGTATGACAGGAACTCTTCTAATGACTAGTTTTGAGTATTATTTTTAGCTACATCTCATCAACAAAGGAGATCAAAATGTTTACTATGTTTCCAAGAGAATCCAAACACTGGAGAGATTAGTTGAGCCTCAATTAACACCTTCCAGATATTCACATGGACTATATTCTTATTAACATAAGAATATAGAAAGGCTGGGGAGACGGTAGAGTGCCTGCTGCATGAGCATGAAGACCTCTGTTTAGATTGCCACCCAGGTAAAAACTGAGCTTGGTATCAAGCTGCGGGGCAGAGACAGGGAGATGCTGAGAGCTTGCTGGCCGGCCAGTCTCGGCCAAGTGGTGAGT
The DNA here is from genome assembly GCF_007827085.1 of Peromyscus californicus insignis. NCBI lineage: Eukaryota > Metazoa > Chordata > Mammalia > Rodentia > Cricetidae > Peromyscus > Peromyscus californicus. Next base: position 131,501,488 of record NW_026294562.1, on the reverse strand, counting down.
GAGCTCTGGGTTCAGTGAGAGACCTTGCCTCAAAAATAAGATGGAGAATGATAAAGGCAGAGATCGGACATGGACCTCTGGCTTCTGCACACACTGGTCCAGGCAAACACACTTGTACGCACTAAGAAGTAAATTAACAACAACAACAAAAATTAACATTTTTTTAAGAATGTAAAAACAATAACAACAAAAACAACAGCAAAAAAATATCGCACTAGATTGACACTCAGAAGATAGGCATGATAATGCACTCTGGTAATCCTATAATGTACTTGGGAGGCATGAGGGCAACCACAGATTATATCGTGAGTTGAAGGCCAGCTGATACTACATAGTGAGACTCCTCCCAACTCAAATGAACAATAGAAGTTATACTTTATAGCAGAAGACCCAGATTCTACCTCAGGTTTACTTCATACACTGCATTCCAGTTTATTTTAGGCCTCAGTTTTCTTATCTGCCCAATGCTGATTACATGACACATTGTGGAACACAGTGGCCATCTCTGATGCTCATAGACATGCAGCTCCCCTACCTTTCTGCGTGCACAGCTAGACTCTCTTTCATAGGCCATTCAAGTTTATGATTGACCAGGCAGCAGTCTGAGTCAACAGGACATGTTCATGTGTCATTGCCTAAGAGAGACCCTCCAGTGTGTTTTTCCCTTGCTAGGACCACAGAGAACATTGGTAACATGAAATGGTCCAGTGACTGAAGCCTGAACCTCCTTCACCTCAGTCCCTGAGCTGGTATGTGGATCAGAATCACCCTGCACACCCAAAGTTTAACATGTACTGTGCATGAGAACAATCTTGTGCTGTGATGAGCCATGGATATTTTTAGTGTTTCATTCCTAGGACTATCTTGGGTATGTCAGCTCTAAAAGCAACATTCTCTCCACGTTCCTTGGTCAGCTATCTTTACTGAACGCAACATCTGGGTTTTAACCTCTATAGTCTGAGAGGCTTAAGTGAGAGACTCATAAATATCCCTTCACAAAAGCACGGCAGATGCTCAATTAGGCTCACAAGTATTTCATAGCTGAGGAGACTGATTCATTGACAAATAGAGGCAACAATAAATATGTGTCAACTGACTTAACTTTTCATAATTAAAGACATCCTGCCCCCAGAAAACTCTTTTGTGAATCTACTTTAAAAGCAGCTATCAAAACAGAGAACTTTATGGAAGGATGTAAATCAAACTTTGCACTGATGCGTCTTAATTCATACATTCAAGCCATGTTTCGTAAGTGCCGTTTGTAATCAGTACCAGGCACCATACTGGTTCCTTCATAAGGGTTTACTAGTTACCTGTTCCTGCTACAAATTAACCAAAGACATAGTAAGTTCAAACAACAGACATTTTATTCCCTCATCATTTCTAAAGGTCAAAAACGTAAAGTCAATTTCCCTGAGTGGTTTCTATTTAAAAATCTCTCAGGAGGCTGTCACCAAGCTGGTGGGTAGAGCTGGCATGATTTTGAGACTTAACTAAAGTGTAGGATGGGCTTCAAAGTTCACTCTCACGGTCTGCGGGCCCTTGTTCCTCACTAGCCACAGATGACACTCAAGTTGCTCTCCAGTTCAATCTTCCTTTAAGGCATTCCCCACACCAGTGATGAAAGAGAGAGAGAGACAGAGACAGAGACATGCAGAGAGAATCCTAGCTAGAGGCCACAGCTGACCTTTTATCACCCAGTCTTCAGAGTAGGGCAATGCCTCTCCCAGAAACTAGATGTCACCCCCTATGGGGTGGGCTATCAGAGAACCAATGGAAACAACTTTAAAACCATAAAGGAGGTTGAATAAAAAGACGAAATGTTAACATTTTCATCATTCATATTCCACATTTTTACAAATTATAATCAGCGTGTGTTGTTTTCAAACTTGATTTTCTGTCAATAGACAATATATATTGTTATGTGTTTGGCATAGGATGAGAAATAGTTAGACTTGGGCCTCTGACCTCTCTCAGGCCTTCTAGAAGAAAGTGGGAAGCATCAGTCCCTCTTGAAGATGCTCATAATCTTTCCTGTGAGATGATATTTTCTATTCATATGTCGGCATGCTGCACATACGCCGAATTCTAGTAGGTATGAGTACTTCAGTGGCTCAAAGACGATAGGGAAAATTAAGATGACATAGAACTTTAGATAGTGTGTCTAAAGTCACGGCACCTGCGTAAATCAGAAGACAATTAATGGAAGTTGGTTCTTTTCTTCTACTATGTGGGTCCCAGGGATTGAACTCAGCTTGTCAAGCAAATGCCTTACCCACTGAGCCATCTCACCAGCCCACAGAAACTTAAGATCATTGGGGAACTTCCATAAAAATATACTTCCCAATGAATTTTAATTCTCCAATTTATTTAACTTTTAGTGGTCTGACTATATTTTGATCTGCTGAATTGTCTAGTGTATTCAAATTCTTCACCATTGTCCTTAGCCTTCTATAATGAATTCTGAAGCAGAAATTCCATCTGTCACTTTAGAGGATACAGTGTCTCATCTCCGAATTGAAATCAAGTTCAGCAGCAGAAGTACCACTTCATCATCAGCAACGTGGAAAGCCGCAAATCAGTTAAACTCCCCTTGCATGCAGAAGAACCTGGGGCTTGCACCTATGATGGTTTTACAGAAAGGGGTGCTGGTATGTGGTTCTCAGCAAGGGCTTGGGGGTCAGGTTCGCTGGGAGCCAGTGACACCGTCTGTTTTTGTCATCTCCGTGACGCGGGCCTGCTCTTCATCTGTCTCCCCTCACTGCCACTGCCACACCAACACTGCGATATTCCTTGTTACCCTATTTAAATCTAAGAAGAAAACCCCATGCAGGTTTCTGAAGAGCTGCATGTGGCTAAGGAAGCCTTGGGTTGGAATGTGGCCCTGTAATCCCCTCACAGGGTGGAGAGGAGGCCAATCCAGAGAGGGTTCCAAATGCCACCAATGCCCCTTCCAGCTAGATTTTGCATTTCGTTCTCTTGCTTTAAAAATCTCTACTGGCTACGCATCTGAGAAGGCTTAAGAACATAATGTATTCCATATAAGGTTCCCAGTAATTTATGCTCACTAAATTGGCAACATCGGAGGAATTTTTTTTCATTGACTACCACGGAAGATTATTAAAGGCGGTCTTGCGCAAGTCAAGACTGCTTGAACAGCCAAACTATTCACATAAGGAAATTGCCTTGCATCTTAGATTTTTTTAAATGAAAATCATTTTTAACTTTAGAATTTATAAATTGATAATGTCATTTCTTTTTAACAATTGTCCCTTCCTACACAACCCTCCTCTACATACACTAGCTCAGGGATGTACTTTATCTTTCCCAGAGTAAATACGAGAAAATCTTCTCTCTATAACTCACTCTATTTCTGTATTTTTTTTTCAATTTCAGATTTATACCAAGATAATAGCTCAGTGCCCTGCAATGCTTGCTTTCTGACAGGTAAATATTAACTATTTGTTCTCAGCTTTGCCTTTCTCAGCAAGAGATAGAATTAGTGCCAGCTACTTCGTTGTTTTGTCTTCGGATGAAAAACAGATTGGATCTATATGTGCAAGGTCAAACCTATGCTTGTGAAGTAGGAACTGGACTCCATTATTTAAACAGGAAATCCCAAACACTTAGGTATTTAGTGTTTATACTCAATGATTAATGCATTTTTTAAATTTCCTTCCTGATTTTTTTGCATCCAGTAAATATAGTCAAAGATTGAAGAATATTATTTGTAATTATTCAGTAACCAAGTTATGGATCTTTCTTCCCTGATGTTTATGAGGGCTCCTTGCATTGAGAATACCAAACAGACAAATTTGTGGGAAAAAAATTGTTTGGATTCCTAGTAGTAGGCATTTGTGTGAGAGCAGTTTTCTCCAAGCTGGTAGGAAAAAAAAATTGTACCAGCTACAGTGCTTACCAGCTTTGTGTGACTATAAAAAAAAATACCTGAGATAATCAACTTATAAACAGAAAAGGCTAATTGGGTTCACAATTTTGAAGGTTCTGGTCTATCAGTGGAAGGCAGTACACCAGAGTGGAAGTGTATTGGCAGAACATATCCCAAGGCTGGGAAGGAAGATACCTGGAAGAAGGATTGAGGCCAGCATTCCCCTTGGGGGTGGTCTGCTAAATCTCATCTCTTAAAGGTTCTGCTACTGAAACAGGATACGTTATATTGAGGGACTTCGGAGGACAGTTAAGATACAACAACAGGAAGTTCATAACAGAATCATAAAAGTAAAGCCAGCTTATGTTACATAGCCTGGGCAGAGCAGCCAGAACACAAGAGAGTTGAAACATGATTTGCTGGGTGGGTATCTGTGTCATCTACTTTCACCTGAATCCCTTGGAACAGGCTGTGTAGACCCACAGTGTAATGTTGACAGCCAAAGTTTGATTCTGTTGTAGGAGAGCTTGTAAGTCTCACACTTTTGCCTGTTGAGTCATGTGATAGTGGCTAGGTATTTGTATATTTTCTCAATTGTCCAAATACCCAGATACAGGCAAGAGAGATGATTATTAGGGCTAACACAGCCTTTTTGACTCAAAGCAAACAAAAGCCAGAAACTTCTTTATTGAAAATTTCAACTATTCCCTAGAGCTGTGAACACCAGAAGGCATACTATCCAAAAATGTGTTCTTTGCTCGCAAAGCTCTTTGCGATTTTAATTCTTAAAAGATAATGCATGTGAGAAACAGGGCGGTGTAATGAATTTTTAAAGGAAGAATGTGTCTAGAGAAGAATAAAAAGATGACTTGCCACTAAGCCAGTGGGAATTTGAAACTACTCCAAGCCAGCCAGTCAGTAGAGTAGCTAAAACATAAGGTAGAATTCAGAGGGAGCTGATCATGTTTTGCTTTAATTGAATGCTTTTCTCCATGCTTGTTTCTGAGCTCTAATTGATGCCTGTGTTGGAAAATGTTAACACAGCACAGTGTTATAAAAGGAAGGCATTAAAGCCTCCTAGGTGCATGAATGTTCTCCTGTATGGATCTTGCCCTCTGCCTAAGATACTGGCCGTTAAGATATTAGCTCTTAAGAGTCCAGGTTACTGCCATTTTCTAGGTCATTCAAAGTTATAAGGAAGCTATCTTGCAAAAAGAAAAAAGATGTCATCTTCACTCACTCTTTAGATCAGTTAAGAAAGTACCTTCAGAGTTGCCAGTGCTATACATGAAGTGAAAGATATGCACGCAAAGGTCAGGTTTTAGTTCTTTGAGATGTTTACAATGGCTCTGAGTTATAGAAAGACCAGTGTGGGGAACATGGCTGGGCACTAACATCAAGCAACAAATAAGAAAGCATTGATTGGAAGCCTCTTGAACAGTGTTTTTTACACTTGAGTTTCTTGAAAGTGAGTATCTAAGGTCAAGGTTGAGTGCATAGTTCAATATCTACACCCATACTCTTCCATTCCACCATGCTGGCCCTACCATAAATAATAAACCATTTGACAATGACTGTTTTATGCACTCATAATTAGACATCCCAAATGACAAGCACAAAAAGATATTCAGATGCTCCCACCATCATTACGTAAATTAAAAATCTATCTTCTTCAACATGCATCATTCATTCATTCAGAATATACTGAGCTTTAATTATGAGCCTGGCCCAGTGCCAAGGAGCCGGGAACATAAGTGAAATCAGCCAGACTCCCAGCCTCCAAGGAGCTTCCAGCCCTGAGGGAGAGACTCAACGAGAACTAACCAAAACAGTGTGCTTTTTTATCTGTTCTGGTGGAGGCCCAGGCTCTGAAGAGGAAGCCAAAGGTACCAACACGGTTGGCACCTGCACAAAGTTTGCAGTACATTCTGGCAGTGTTGTTTTTGGATACCGCTCCTCCCGTGCTACCCTCCTCTGCTGCTTCTCCAACTGTGTCGAGTTTGGTGTGTTCTTCTCCCTGCCTTAATCCCGCCTATCAACGTCCAGGACACAAAGAGCTGAACTGATCCTATCTAAATTTGACTCAACTAGAAACTTCAGCTCCTAGGCTACCATGTTAATTCTCCCTCCCCCCCCCCCCCCCCCCCGCCCCGCACATAAATGACAGAGAGAAGAGAAGACACACTGTGATTTAGAACTGTGTGGAAAGTTGTCCTTTCTTTACACACATTCCAGGGATCTAAGGAACAATGATTTTGATCATCCCCCCAGAGGAAACAGAAGATGGCTGGTTCCTGCCTTTGCTCTGTACTTCCCAGCAGCGGGACTCTCTCTGGCATCCTTGTCTTTGGTCTGCCCCTTCCACTCACAACTTCTGAGTCCCGACTCAAAACCACCTCTACCATGTAGCTTTCTTCCTACAGATAGTTGTCCCTGGCAAAAGGAACTTCTCTTCCAAGTTTCTAAAGTTCTTGACATTAGTTATCAGAGTGCATGTGTTCTTGTCTCTCTTGCGTCACGATGGACATCTCTTACCTATTCAATAAATACATGAATGTATAAGTGAGCGTGTTCTCGTGAAAAGCAGTAAGATAACCACTCTTTCTCTGCTACTAGACTCTCACCCTCTTGGCCTCAGTCACATTTCACATCCCTTCCCAGTGTCCAAACTCAGGGTAGACTTGAGGTACCAGTAGACTTGGCTTTAATATTTTCCTGAGGCATCCTGACCTTGACTCGCCGTTCAGTGAATGAGTAATACATACAGGGATGGCTCTTTCCTACAACTTGAAGCTTTGAATGCTGACTTGTTTTGTATAATAACTAGATACCCCGAGTTTTCTTTCACAATAGCTTTATAAACAAAATCTTAAGATGGATGGTGTACTAGTGTTGTTCAGGAACCAAATTTGATTCTGAATCACTCACCTTCTTCATCCAGGTTATCCCTCATGTTCGGTTGAACATGTCCGTTCAGTTTGCTTCCAGTGCCATCATTGATCAGCCAAACAGGTCAATTAGAGGAGGCTGGAGTTGTCCCAAATTGTTGAACTAAGGTTTAAAATTTTGGTTGGTACCTCAGAATGTAGAACCAGCTTGGGGCTGACTCTCCAGTGGACAAAGTATTGGCTGCCTAGCTTTTTTTTTTTTTTTTTTTTTTTTTTTTTTTTTTTTTTTTTTTTTTTTTTTTTTTGGCATCCATGTACATCCTGTTCCCCAAGAATCCTTTCTCAAGCAAAGACTATCTCTGCAATAGCATCCTACCCATGAAGAACAAGCAAAGATTCTTCTTGCAGAAAAAAAAAATGATCCCGACCAGATCGTAATACAAAAAGAAATAAAACCAAAAACCTCCTAAATGTTTATGAAGATCTGTGCAGGTGGGATTATACCTAAGGTGAAAAAGATATTTTCACTTCTTAAAAAAGTCAAGAAACTATGAAGATGGAATTATAGAACAGAAATAAAAACAAAAAAATGTTGTTGCAAGTAGGCATTCACTAACTTAATAAAAATGGCAAATTTTTGTAATACTTATTTTACCAACAGAAACTTCATAGTCACATGACTTTGGTACAACCCTTGCCTCTCCCATTGACTTTGAGAATGTCACTTTACCCTTCTGAATGTCTCTTTCTATATATACTATATGGAAATAACATAATTCATTGTGTCATATGCTTCTGAAAAAGATAAATTAAAAAGAGCACTGAATGAAATTACAACATATATTTTCCTCATACACCCAAAAGTTTCTTCAGAGAAAAGCCAACAAATGATGCTTACGGCCTTGATCATAAAGATTGTGAGATATAGCTAAAATCAACCTCAAACTGTCTACTTGCTTGCAATTTTGGTCCTCCTAAAACTACTATGAGCAGATAATGGAGGTAGATTAAGAGCAAGATGTGGGAAGAAGCACTCTACTACTTGTTCCTCCATCAGCAGACAGGAACTAGTAACGTAGATGGACAGTTCCATGGCCCACTCCAAGAGCACTCATGTGGTCCCATGCAGGATGTGACAGTTAGGACAATTATTATTCTCTTCGTATTTCCTTCAGCATCATGTCCATCATCACTGGGCACATGGTATGGTATACCACATGTTCTGGTATTGTGGATCACATTGCTTTAATGTCTTCCAGCCTGTATTAATTGGCCATGAGTAACGCACTGCATAGTTGCCCATATCACAGTTATTCTTTTTTCTTCCCCCACTCTCTTACAAATGTTAAAGTTCATCTGATGTGTTTTCACAAAGGAACTGTCATCCTAGACTTCTTGCAAAACATTACAACCCCTAGTTCATCTCTAAAATATGAAAAAGAATGGGGTCATAGTGGCCAAACCTTGGGAACAATAGGCTGTGCCATGGAAGGGTCTCCAATGCCCATCTGTCTATTTACTTTACAGTTGAGCAGTCAAGATACCAAAGACCTTGCTAGGCTCTTGGCAGCTTAGCATATATCTCTAGATATGGGTACGACTCTGTCCCCAAAGAGACACATCCCATAGCATCTAAGAGAACTGAATTCTCTCCTGAACCAGCCTGAGACTAAAGTTGGCTGCTGGCAGTACCTGGGATAAGCTTCATCCTAGCTGGTTTAGCTTGATAAAGGATTGTTTACCTTCCTGTGGTCATTTTCCTAACAACAATGATAATAGAAATCAGGAGAAAGAGAAAGAAGAGAGAGGGGCAACTTAGGACTTGTGGTTGTTGTGGGGCTTTGAATAAATAATGCATTTGGGCTGGAGATGCAGCTTAATGGTAGAGTGCTTGACTTGCATGCATGAAGACCTGAGTTCAATTCCTAGTACTGAGGGTTGGAGAAAAATCATTTGGGGTTGTGGTGGTAGCTCAGGTGACAGAGTACTTGCCTAGCAATTACAAAGTCTTGGGTTTGAGTCCTCTCTAAGCCAGTGCACCATGAAGAATCAGGTTTAGTGGTGCATGCATGTAATCCGAGGCCTCAAGAGGTAGAAGCAAAGGAGGTCAGAAATTCAAGGTTACCATCAGTTACATAGTAAGTTTGAAGTCAGCCTGGGCTACTTTCAACTCTATCTCACACAAAACGAAAAGGGACAGGGGGGAGAGAAAGAGAAGGCAGGAAAAGGAGAAAAGGAATGAGCCAACAGAGGGAAGGTGCTTAGTGGCACAGGGCTCAGAACTCTGTGCAGATCTCCTCCTTTCTGTTTTCTTGTATGTCTTCCCAATGGACTCTTTGCATTTTGGGGCAATGGTTTTTATCATGAAGGTTGCACTGTGAATAATACTGTGAAAACTGCTGCAGCCAAGTCTGGAGACGTGAATGTCAAAACTGCAAGGATATGGGTTCTATCAGGATCGGTGGCAGGGGCAGACACAGACCAGAGCAGTGAAATCAGAGCAGGTGGCAAAACCTCTCTAGCTTGGCTGCTGTTCCTTCAGCGGGTTTCTTGGAGCTGCCTGACTTACGGAGCCCTGCCGAGAGTGTTTTGCCTGGGTCCTTGAGGTGCTCTGGAGCCCTTTCTCCCTTGAGTGCCTTCCTGCACTTGCAAGGAAACCCAGAAAGGCACTTGCAGACCTGCCGGGTCTTGAGGATGCTGAGGAAGTGCAAATCAAATGTTCTTGGACTCCCTGCAGAAGGGAGGACCTGTGTTGTTTCCAGGTGGTTTCTCACCAAAATTCACCCTTCACCACAGCTCCCAGGTAAGCCCAACACCAGAGCCGGAGTCGCCCAGTCTTGCAGGCCTTCCAAACATTTCCAACTCTACCTTACCCAGTTCTTCTCCTCTGGAGTCTGGAGTGGTGGTGACAACCAGCTCACTCCACCTCCAGAACACACAGGAAGATACAAAGGTAGATACAAAGAAAGCTTGCCCCTATGTGGGCAGGAGGAGACATGGGGGGTTGCACAGCACATCGATGCTCTCTAAGAGGTACACCCTCACTCTGAGGGATGCCTTCAAGAGCAATGGACCTGTAGTTTCTGGAGAAGACAAATGAAGGGCCCCCAGCAAAGAGAGGTCAGATGGAGATCCACACACTGGCCTGTGGAAGGGGGCCCAAATCTGCCATGGCTCTCATACTCCCCCCCCCCCCCGTAGCAGTTCCAATCTTGCCCCCTGAATACTTCCAAGACAGAGGCCCTTCCCCCACACCTAACCAGGTACTTGAAGTCCAGTACCTGGGCTGGAAAGTTTGTGTGGGGGTAAGACTGAAGATGATTGAGCCGGTTTGCACCCTACCAACTCCTTTGATTGGCCCAACCGCACCTTGAACACTCTCGCAGGAGGAGTTCCCAGGGCCCACTTGTTTCCTTTTCCTTGGAGCCTACTAAAATTGGCTCCGAGAACCCTGCTGAGGCAATAAGGTGGACAGATGTACCTGCAACTCTGAGGCCAGTGAACCAAAGGCTACCCCAAAGCTGGGGTAGGACTCTGATTGTCAGTCAAGAGAAGGGGAAAAAATCTAAGATGTGCTTTGTACCCAGAAAACTCTACACTGCAAAGGGTAGGGGGAGTCGTGAAGGAAAGGAAGGATTGGTCCTTCCCATCAGAGGGCAGCCAGAGAAGACAAGTGTGAGGTAGACGGTGAAGGGTGAGGAAGGGCAGGGGTGGGAGGAGGGGCACGCTGAGGTTGAGAATCAAGATGGCCAGTCACTCCCGCAAGTGGAGTCTGGGAGGTGGACCCAGAGGGGAAAACGGGGGAGGGCACTGAATGAAGCAAACAATTCAACTCTCGGAGGTGGTGACGAGGGGTGTCTCTGGCCCCTAACCATGTGGCAGCCAACCTTATTTCCTGGGGCCACCAGACGACAGAAAGGGCAGGACGGTGTGGCGCTCTGAAGCAGATAGCTCCGGAGTTCAAATTGAACGGAGAAGCGAAGGCAAAAGCCTAGGCGATGTGGAACTCCTGCCAAAATAATAATTTACCTCTCTGTCTGTCGTTCCACATCTCGCGTCTGCCACTTCTGTAGTTCTGCTTTGGACCCTAGTTCAAGAGGGACTGCCACCCTCCCGAAGGTTCCTGGAGTATCAGCAAGAGCAGGGATACTCGTTGCTCAGCATGATTTCTCCTGGGACCAGCTTCTGGGTTTTCCATACTGGGTCTGCCCTGTGGGGCAGCTCTCCTGGAGTGTGGCCTGCGACTCAGGCAGGTGCACAGGCAGCCTCAGGCTGCAAACACAACTTTTTTTTTTTTTTTTTTTTGAAAGGCATTGCTGTCCCCTGAAAGGTGTTATAACAGCAATTCAATTACAGTAAATGGCGCGCATCGTCCGCACAGCTGGGAAGTCGGTAACTAACTGCGACTGAATCCAGCTAGACAGCCACCCACCCCCAAACCCTTCTCCTGATTCCCCCGGTTCTGCCCTTTATTCCCCACTCGATTGCAAACTCAGCTAGGCCATAGGTTAACTAACCCCAAAGCGCTTAGTCTATCTGGACAAAGCACGCTGAGAAATTAGCACGAAGTCCTCAAAACTGGACGTGGAATCAGAAAGATCTCCAAAATTTTCCCCCATTTTCTTCCTTGCCTCCGAGGGGCAAAAGAACATTTAGTCTCCTCTGTGGCAAAGTTGCCCAGGGCAAAGCTGCTCTGAACTCACTCACCTGACGATTTGTGTGAACTTAAATGATGGAGCCTCCTATCGGGAAATGGTGTCCTCTACCCAGCCAGCATGGTCTGCAGGGGGCTAAGGAAGGGCCCGGTTGGCTCCTGCTATGTTTCCAAATCTAGATTCACCGCAGATCACAGACACCCTGGACACTTGCAAGAGTCAAGGCTCTCTCATGGTAAATTTTAAGCAACTTCCATGAACCGAGTATCAACAAAAACCGAAGCAGGATGGGGGGGGTACTGGGTGGGGGGAGAGAAGACTGGAGGAGGAAGAGACCCGCTCCTGTCAGCCACAGCAAGCTTTTGAATAAAAGGTAAAATTAGCAATGTTTCCTTTGAAGTTGAAATGAAGATAGCTTGGAAGAAGATTTTCTTTAGTAGGTGCCAGATCCACCCACCCACCCACCAAAAAATTAAGTAAATGAATACATAAACAAATAAATAATAAATGAACAAGAAGAAAGGTGTTGCCTGGAGTTTTTGGCTTATTTACACTTTCTTGTTTTAAAACAACATTTTAGGAATGCCACGATGGTCACTCGGGGGTCCTAGCATGTTGTCCCCATTCAGCCGCGGGACAATCCACTGCCTGCGGTGGTGGCAGAGGCTTTCCTGAGCCAGGCGTGATGGAGCTTCAACTGGTTTGGAGATACCCTCTTTTCAACCAACAGCCCGCCAAGGATTTCAGTGTTTGCCTTTGGGGAGGGCACTGGTTTGGGTGAGGCCAGGCCGAGGCTGTCGTCTGTGGAGCCTCCGCCTCCGGCGCCCTTTACTTAGTTCTCGAGCAGTCTCGCGTCCTGCTGTGGGCTGTGCCTTTCTCTGGCCGCCAGCTTACTGAGTGAGAGGGTGAGCAGGACGCGCTTAGGGTCTCTTGATTCGGAGCCACAGGACAGAGCAAGGCCAAGGCCAAGCCTGAGAGTTTGAGTCCCCAGTAGTCCTGGAGTGCGGAGCTTTGCTCCGCCTTCGTTCTACCCACAAGGCAACCAGGGAGCCCAGGTCTGCGCACCAGGAGAGGCGTTTGGGTTCCTTTCGGCTTTGTTTGCTTTAAAATCTAGCTACAGTTTTGTTTCATCCTAAGCTCAGAGAAGCCTCTGACCTACGCTGTGTCCGATTCTTCTCTAAGTTCCTGTTTGTTGTTTGTCTATTCAATATTTTTTTAAAAGAGAGACTGAAACAGTGGGGACAGGGTTACCCTGAGCTGGTGATGGTTAAAAAAAAAAAAAAAAAAAAAAAAGATTTGTTAACTATCATGAGAGGTCGCCCGCTGCCTGTGATCCGGGGTTGCTGCCTTGGAGGGTCTTTGCCCCGGGAGAGCTTGGTTGTGAAGTTGCCGAAGGGACATCCCGCGCCAGTCCTTGACAAGGTCCAAGTTGCATGGGTCTCATTCCTAGCCGTGGGGAGAGCAGTCCTGTTTCGTGAACAAAGTGGGTAGCCTACCAGATCTCTGCATTAAGGTGTTTTGTTGTTATTAAGAAGAGTTTTGAAGGAGAGTCGGGCCAGCTCCAAACACTGCAGAAGTTGCCTCCGATACCTCCTCATAACTCATAGAATCTCTCCTGCCTGTTTCAGAAGACCTCTGGGGCTCTGGGCCGGCTTACGGCTGCAGAACCCTATGCAAATTCCCTCTGGAACTCGGTGTCTTCCCTAGCTGGGAGGCGACACAGACCGGGAGCGGTCAGAAAGCCCCCTTTCCTGCTCTCCGCATTTCTTCATTCTGCATGCTCATTTTCTCTCTCAAGCACTCACCCAGGACTCCAGAAGTCCCTTCAAATTCAGGGCCCCAAATCCTTCTTTCAAAGCCTAGTTGGATGCCTCCATCTTTCCCAGCGGGGGGAGAGGGGGCTGGGAGCCTTATGGGTGACCCTCCTCAGTACTACACACCTCCCCGATTTCTTAGGGTCTCTGTTCAAGTGTTTTACTGATGTTCGCGAGCTTCTCTCAATCCCTCTACTGAGGATTTGATGACCCGAGTACGGGGAGCAGCAGCTCCCACAGATATCCGACCTCTACCTTCAAATTTTGCAGAACAGGAAGTTCCGTGGCTCTAGTGGGCAACTTGAGTGCCGTTGGTGGGCACTGGATGTGGATTGAGGGCGAGGAACCGAGTTCCCTTCTGCTTAGCCCACAGGGCCTGATCAGCTTGTCAGTTACCCCGAATAGTTTAGCCTCTGCACCCCAACCCTAGGGTGTCTGCTTTGGCCAGGACAAAATTCAAATCTTAAAAGTGAATCTAGGAACCCGATCAGAGCAATCCTCCACTTTTCCTTTTTTTTTTTTTTTTTTTTTTTTTTTTTTTTTTTTTTTTGCCCACCTATGAAACATTTACATTATTAATGGCTTAAGTCTGTAGTTTAAAAAGCAAGAGACCTTTATTATCGGGGTATTCCCTTAAACACTTCTCAACACTTAATATATGCACTGTAGGGGCACACTCAGAAATCTCACTTCTGATAGTCTTGATTTGGGGGTTGAGAAGACAATTCTAATTCAAACCATTTCCAAAAAATAGCCGCTTGTCCCCCCCCCCAGAGAGCCAGACAAAGTTCAAACAGTCAAAGCAATGTTGAATCAGTTCCTTTTTCTGCCCCTAAAGTTTGTCCAATCATATATGATGCTTTTTCCCCCACTCTGGTTCTCATTTTTTGCTTCTTGGCTTTTGTTTTTGTTCCCAAGGCAATGTCTCTCTGCTCCCCAGACTGTCTCCCCAGCCCTTTTGCTTCTCGTTTCAGAGTTTCTTAGATTATTCTGTTCTCCCATAAGTCATCTCATCAGATTCTCTTATAGTTGTCCCTCTGGTGGACCACTCACAGGGACAATTGATTTATCTGAACCAGGAAGAACTGATAGCTTGGGGAGAAGGGGTAAAATTCAAGTGAGCATTTACTCCCTGAAAAAAAAAAAAAAAAAAAGAGACAGCCAGACGCATCTTTTAGGGATTGAAGGGGTGTGTGTGTGTGTGTGTGTGTGTGTGTGTGTGTGTGTGTGTGTGTGTGTGCCTGTGTTAAGGGGAGAAATCATCCCACTGTGGGGAAAGGAGAAGCAAGCCTGAGCATTTAGGAGCTAATCATTGATTATGAAAACCAAAGTTCCTGTGAGCTTCCTTTGCTTGCTAGAAATGAACCATCAGCTCTCTCTAGCGCTCTCTCTCTCTCTCTCTCTCTCTCTCTCTCTCTCTCTCTCTCTCTCTCTCTCTCTCTCTCATTGGAAATAAGAACCTAAATTCTTTTGACTAAAAGGAAGTTCTGAGGCCAGGATGCAGTCTTGTCCTTCTTTTCTGACGACTCTGTCATCCACAGGATCACAGTCATGTCAGGATATCTGTCTAGAAAAAGAGAGGGGGGTGGGGAAGGGAGGAGGAGAACGCTAGTGAGAGAAACCCTACAGCCATGGCCATCTTTGCATCAAAATTTTCCAGACCTCTATTTTTGATTGTGATCCCACTGATCTGAGTTTGAAATGCGAGCGCAGCGAAGCCCCTAAGCCTCCAATCCTGTGAAATTTTCAAAAGATCTCTAGAAGCAATCTCAGGCTGCCTGACCCCTGACAGGCACCGATCTCTTTATTCCTCCGGCTGCCAGCACTTCATTTGTTGGAATATCTTTCAGATTTGCACCTCCAGATGACAAACCTGAGTGTTTATTATGTGAACATGAATCGGAAATCTCCAAGCCCGCACAAAAGCACCATCTTAAACATAATATTTAATTTCTCAGCCTAAGTGCCAGCTTCTTTATTTGCTTTTCATTAGCTTAAATATTTTTCCAGGTCTCCCCATGTGTCACTTTGATATTTAGATGATTCTCTTTTTTTAATCATCATTTTCCCCTTAAAAAAAAAATCTTCTGTCTCCAGTGCCTGCCTTACTCATACCACATCATAGTGCTGCGGTCAGCCAGGACACACAGCCTGACTTCTAGCCCTGGGAAGGGAGCTACATCTCCAAGCACGGTGGGGGCCACCTCCACACCAGGAAAAAAAAAAAAAAAAGCAAGTTTGTTTTTTAACCAACAGTCAGTGCTGGTTGTGGACCTCCATTTCATTCCACTTTATTTTCCTCATGGCCTTTTTAGATTCCTTTTATTATTATTTAAAACAAAACCTCAGGTGGCTTGAGAAGTGCTGGGAAAACCTTCCTCGTTCCAAGCTTGCCCAGCTTGGTGCCAATGCCTCCCTGAGTGTGTTGAGTTTAAAATTTCTGTCCAAATCCATGACTCCTGCCCTGGGCATTCATTCCTGCCCTGCTATTCTTTGGGGCTAGAGGGCACTGGAGGGGAAAGAAGATGGGCATATTTCCTGAGATAGAACGGCTGTATTTAAATGCCCTCTGCCAAATAAATATTCCACCCACAAGGCATTGAGGTAGAGACACTGGCCACCTTTGTCCTAGTCTCAGCCTCTGACAGGAGTTTTAGAGACCAACAGGTCACCCTGGGGAATGAGTAGAGACGAGATGGAGGTGCAGCCGCACTGGTACAGACCCTAGGGATGAATCACGAATGTGAAGCTGCCCCAGGTCCAGAGAAGGTGGGCTGTCACCCCTTCTCCGTGTTTGGATGCGTGTTGCTATGATTAACTTATTAAACCCCCTCGTAATTATTTTAATTTGACTGGAAAAAAATACTTTGGGCAGAGACAGGACGTGTTTGTATTTATCTCCCCCCACACCACACTCACCCATAAAACCTGTGTTAAAACAAATGTTACTTTCCTCTCTCTGTACATAGGCCCTCCCTTTTTGAAATAGACCAGAGGAACTGCCATTAGATCGAATGGCAAGTCTTTATGGAAAGTGTTTTGCATAATTACATACCAAAGCCAGAACAGTCACCTCCACATTTTATGGGTCACAAACCATCAACAATTGCCACATTATTGTCCACGAAACCTTAGTCCCTTCATTGATGGAGCGGACGCCACTGCCTAATCTAGAACGGGAGAGGATGGGGATTTCTTCTAATAAGAACCCAAGAAGATTGTGTCCTCAGTGACGCCGTGTTTACATATAGTTATAAAGTTCAGAGAAGTGATGGGGGAGGAAAGGAAATCAAACTAGGCCTGATTGAGTACGTGCATCCGTCTAATATAGATAGTGCATCCAAAGAAGCGGCTGACTACCTCTTCCCTTTCAGTTTCGACCCTTTTTCTACCTTTGTGATGCTGTAATTAAGATATTCTTATTTAGACAGACGGCTTCTCTGGTAACTGAATAATATTAGCCCCTTTGATGTCAAACTTTTGACAGTTATCACACCAGCACTGGGCAATTTAGCACAAATGCCCTCCTTAAAAAAAGAAAGAAAGAAAAGAAAAGGATAGAAACCCCCAACGTCTTTGAAGAAATCTAATAAGTGTGATCCTTATCACCAAATTATTTAAATCGCCACCGACAGGCCGCGCAGCTATGAATTACATTCGGTTATACATAATAAAGCTGAATTTGGGTTTTAGTTCATTGATGGGGTACTGGGGTGGAAGACTCCTAACTACATCTCCCCTCGTCTGAATCCCTAAGTAGTTACTCAGAGCAGGAGAAAGCTCTCAAGATTTACCGAGTCAGGGTAGAGATGCGGCAGGGATCGAAGCTAGCCGGGCAGAGCCCAGTGCCCTTTCCCCAGCTCTGGGGAGTGGGGCAGGACCAGGCACCCAGTCTCGTGATGAAATGTCGTTGTTGCTTTCCTAGCTTGGTCGCCAAATTTGAGATTTGCCAGATGGCGGGATTATCTTCGCGTCTGTTATAGAGTGTGTGTGTGTGTGTGCGCGTGTGCGTGTGCGTGTGCGTGTGCGTGTGTGTGTGTGTGTGTGTGTGTGTGTACCCGGGTGCGGAGTAGAGAATAGAGAGTGAAGACAGGGAAGTCCAGAGACTGCTCTGGCTCCTTTAAAATGCTCGCTTGTTCTCCCTTAACCGGCTCTGGGGCTTGTTCTCCCTTAACCGGCTCTGGGCCCTGCCACTGGCTGGACCCTCACCCGAGCCTTTGGCAGCTCCGAACCGCCTTGCCGCCGCAGGAACAAACACCACCAACGCCACCCGGGTCCCTCGGACTCCCTGCCCGAGTCTTGGGACCTGAAGCCTAGAGCCCAGATGCAAAGAGCAAAGCATTAGGGGGTGGGGTATGAACGAGCCTGGGGGAAAGAAAAGTGGATGGTAGCGGAGCTGTTAGGACGGGTAGCAAAGAGGGCGGGTTGGGAGGGGTGGGACTGGGACGTTTGACACCTGGAAGGCATTGTCCTTGCCAGAGACACCTGTCAATCTCCGCTCAGGGGTCCTGGGGCCGGGGGCGGGGAGGCTGCCTTTCTCCTTGGTGATGTCATCTCGGAGTCTCTTCCCTGAGGAGGGTGGGAATGGCTCCGAGGGGCGCAGAGCCCAGAGGTCTGAGAGAAGCGTGGGGGAGGAAAAGAGAAAATAAACAGAAGTAGCTCTCGCGGCTGGCAATTTACATGGAAATCAATAATCCAACTTTAATGTTATTTTTAATCTTGCCTGACCGTCTCGCCTTTTCACTGGGGGAGGAGGGATAGGGTTACAGCAGCCCATCCTTCAACCCACACAATCGCTGGGGAAGTCTTGTTATCTGGAATCCCGACGTAACCGACCCTTCCCCCCAGATCCACCCCCCCCCTTCTTTTTCTGCCGGTTGTTCCAAACGCAGCCTTCAGGCTTGAGAAGGAAACACTTGGGGATGAGTTTTGAAAGTCTTCCGATACTGCACAGGGTGAAGGGGGAGTTAATTAACGCCAGGCTTGCTCAGCGAGTGGGAGAGGGGGCCTCGGCGTGGGTGGGCGGGCCAGGTCGAACGCAGAGGTGCGCGCCGTGCGGGAGGCGCGGGATCTGGAGGCCCGGGCTAGCAGGCCTTTGCTAGCAGGAGGTGATCGGAGATGGCTCGGGCAGGGGACGCTGAGATGCCCCCAAGGAGTCTCCCGGTTAATCCTGGGGAATTCTGATCTCCCACCTACTGAGCCCCCACTCCCAACCCACCGTGTGCTACAGAACTCTCATTCTTTTCGGCCGGAGCTAATTAGCAGCCTGCCAGCGGCCTGATTTATGGAAACGCTCGGGCGGGCGGAGACGCACCGCTAGCGGAGCTCTGGCTGCCTCCGGGCGGAGCGGAGGAGGAGTCTCCACCGACCTCCTCCGACGAATTTCCCTCCTCCCTGCCGGGGGAAAAAAATGGAAGTTGCAGCTTCGCTGCTTCGACCTGCCTGGTCCAGGATCCTCCCCTCGCACTGGCTACCTTAGGTTAGGGCACAGGGATGGCTAGGCTCCTGGGAGGAAGACGCGGACTGTGGCCCAGCAACAGCCCCTTGCAAGTGTTAGGGTCGCTAGGTTCCAGCTCCAACTGCCCGGAAGGGTGGACTAAAAGCAGATAGAGCCGGAGCCTTCCGAGCCTGGGTTGAACCTCCGTCCGATATCCCCAGTGAGGGGACATCAGATCTGAAGGCTCTGGAGTCTTGCAGGAAGATCAAATCAGATCTCCAGGCAGGAAAGGGATATTGGTGTCCGCAGAGGGACAGACCCAAAAGCTCGGGTGTCTGTCTGGATCCTCTGAAAGGTGTGATACTTTCCACTTTCTAGCTGTTTCTTTTAAGTGTCGTCCTCCAATGAGATCCTCTCTTCGGTCCAAGCGAGTGTCCAGAGAAAGACTATTACTAGAACCACTTAGGCAGGCGGTTACCCGAAGGCACAGCTCAGTCTTCCGGGGATGTTGCGGGCGACCCAGGAGAAAGGGGGCACGTAGTTCTCTCCTTTCTCCGTGGACCCCAGTAATGAGTGAGGGTAGAAAGGAAAGTGATGGCGAAGGACAGAGAGGAATCTAAGCATGGACCTGTTGCTGGCACTCAGGCAGCCCTTCTGCTCTTTCTCCAAGATGAACCCGAGGGACAAGATCGAGAGAATATGTGTGCCCCCGAAGCGTTTGGAGGGGAAAAAGACAAGCAGACCCAGAGGCCGGAAGCTGGGGCAGCCCCTCTGGCTCAGGGCGAAACTAGAACCCCGGGCAACACAGGTGGGAAGCATGGACAGGGGATAGGGTAGAAGTCGGTGGCGGGAAGACAGCCTCCATCCCTTAAGCTCCTTTCTCTCTCAGCCCAGCACCCCAGGCCTTGCTGTGGCTGATATGGAAGTTGTGGGGAACTGATGTCTCTAAGAGCTCACATAAACTTTAAGTTGAAACACCACATCGTTTTGCCTTTTTCAGAAGTCATAATCGGGAACCTTCACCGATCCCCTCAAACCTGCAGACACCTGTCATATCCTACCTGTATGCCCTTACCGCCCCCCTTTTTCTTGTGAAGATCAGCCAGTGTCATAGAGAACACTATGTGTCCCCCCCCCCCGAGGTCGAGAAAATTTAGTTACACACACACACTCACAGAGAGATAGAGATAATAAATGATAGATAGATAGATAGATAGATAGATAGATAGATAGATAGACAGATAGATAGGAAACAGACACAGAGAGAGATAGAGAAAGCAGGAAAAAAACAAATAAAAACAAAAACAAACAAACCAACAAAAACCCACAACCACCATTTCTAAAGGAAGTCTTCCAAACCCTGATGGACAGTGGAGCTGGATGGGAGCTCTCCCTTATAATGTGACATTCTGTCCCTTGAGTGTTGGCCTCTCTGAATTACCCACTGTCCTAAGGCCTGTCATCTGCCAGTCCTGGACACACTACAGTAGCCCAAATCCACGACTGGTATACACATACAAGTGGGGACACAAGCTGACCAAATGTCCCCCTTTGGATCTTTGTGGTGCTCGGAACCCCCCCCCCCCCCACACACACACACAAACACTCCATTGCCATTCTCCAGACCAAAGCCTCACTGATCCGGGTTGCTGACAGGCCAATTTGCGGCACAGCAAATGCTGGGGGTTAGGTACCCAAATAACATTCCCCATTTGTCTTTTTCAAAGTTGATTTATAGCAATCGACAGGTTAAAGGCTCATCTGACTTCATTATTTTTAAAAGCTGTCCATTTCACAACTGTCACCTTTCATCACTTAGCACAAATAAATACTTGAAGAAATGAATTGGAAGAGACTTTCAGATCATGTTTATAATTCTTGGTCGTCCGTTAACATTCCTAATGACCTGACCCTCTGAGTTTCTGTAGACTTCTAAACTCGGTTTAAAAATCCCACCATTTCCACTTTAAAACTTCAAGAAAATTGGGTGAGATGGGGGCTGGAAGAAGCTTGCAACCGGGTAAGGAGAAAGTTTCCTGGCAGCCCTAAAGGCTACCTACAGTATGGAAGGGCAAGGAAGAAGGGGTGCCTCATGAGTCAGGGGACCCAGCAGAACCAGAAGCTGAAAAGAGGGCCTCAGACCAAGAGGATAAATTCTGCTTGCATGTTGGTCCTCCAAGCCCTGCAGCAAAACCACGGTGACACTCCCTTAATATAGAAATGCTGCTCCGAGAGAATACCGCCATTATTATTTCTATCATAGTTTCCAAAGGGGTCTAGGTGAGTAAGGAACATTTTCTCTCCCTTTAACTTGGAGCTTATGAGCCTGAGCCCCGGGAAATGCAAGAGCGACATGGAAACAAAAAGGCGTGCATTGAAATCCATGCAATAAATCGAAATCGTTTCTTCAATTTTGCTGCCATTTATTCGGTGTTCAGACTCTCTCTCCCTCCCTTCCTCTCTCTCTCTCTCTCTCTCTCTCTCTCTCTCTCTCTCTCTCTCTCTCTCTCTCTCTCTCTCTCTCCCCTCACCAATGAGGCTGCAAAAAAAATGACGAAAGAAGAAGAGAGGGAAAGAAAATGTACAAAAACAAAAACAAAACAAAAAGAGAGAGAGAGAGAAGGGAAGAAAATGGCAATAAATAGAAAAAGGAAATCCGGAGCGGGGAGAGCTAGTTTGGGAGACAAAATGGGGTGCATCAGATACCCCCTTTCTTCTTCATATTCCTCTCCTCTACCTTCGTCTTTCTTCTTCTTTTGATGGGTGGGGTGGGGTGGGGTGGGTGGAGGAATGGGGGTGTGAGACTGAGGCCAAAGAAGTAAAGAAAGCAGGGTGGAAGCGGGTGAGTTTTAGGCGACCAGCAGCAATTGGGGAGGTCCCTCTGCAGCATCCCCGACCTGCTCGAGTCCCACCAAGAGTTGGAACTTTGCAGATTCCTGGAAAGACTCAACACAGAGCATGCTCCGGCCTTGGCGAGGTTGCCCACCCTGTTGCCACCACCTTGCCCCGAGTAGTGACCTCGGGTCTTCTCTTACCCTTGTAGGCCACTAGGCCTAGGAGGGTCTGAGCACCTTTGGACTCTGCATCAAAAGTTTAGGAACTCTGCGTTCACTTCGCTCGGGACTGCGGCTTTCCAGAGTGAACGCTCGGCTGCGGAAACCCGGGCGCTGTGCAGTGCCCTGGAGCGCCACCTCGCTTCGGAAACTGGAATCACGCGGCCAAGCCTTCCACTCTCCCGCAGCCTAACTTGATTTTCACCCGTTCTTTTTTTCCTTTATTAACATCTCTAAAGAAGCCGCAACGTTTAGGCCTCCTTCCCCACTGCCACCCCCCCCCCCAAAATCATCTGTGACCCACATAGCTCAAAGTAACTGCACAATGGAAGAAAAACACAGAAGCATAATTTCACTCAACAAGGGTAGTCACCTAAGCTGTAAAGCTGCTTTCAGAGAAAAGATAAAATGAATGAGACATGTTGTCAGGAGGCCACCAGTTCGGGCTGCGGTGTGTTTAGAGTCGTTCAGCTGTGGCCAATGCAAATGTCTCCCATGAAGCTGGTGCCTATGAAGTTATAACCTCCCAATTATGATTTCCCCAGAAATCCATTCATTCTGACCCCTGGGGTATCAGAGAGACTTTGCCAGGCCAGTGGCTGCCCCATTGGAGCCTGGTTCCTCTCCATTTTCAGTCTTACAAAAAAAAAAAAAGTCACCAAATGCAGTCCTCAGCATGCCCACCTTTCAACCAACGAAGTAGCAACTGCCAGAAATTATGAATTACACAACATTATTTTCTTCCAGTGTGCAACTGGCTGTTTGTCTCCTTTTCAACCAGTTGGTCAGTTAGGGTGTTTATCCACCCTTAAATATACCCACTGGATTAGACTATAAAATATATAGAAAGTTAACTCACTGATACGCTATGGTGAGTCTTTGTTTCATTTTCTTTCCATCCCAGAACCAAGTGTGATAAGAAACAATGTACTTTTACACTTTGAACATAGTTTTGAATGTGGAGCATCTTGCTTATGGCCCAGTGAAGAGCTGTGTGGTTCATTTGTTTTGAAAAGGACATGGTACTTCCACCTAACATAATGTTTACTTATTGGTTCAAGCCCTCTCTACGTTTCTCTCTCTCTCTCTCTCTCTCTCTCTCTCTCTCTCTCTCTCTCTCTCTCTCTCTCAGAATGTGTGTGTGTGTGTGTGTGTGTGTGTGTGTGTGTTTAGAGTGTTCAACAGATTAGATGGGTAAAATGATGTCTATCCTGGGGACAGTGGGTGGAGGAAGAGTATGAGGAAGGAGGAGGTGCTGGCACCTAAGCCCCTGTATTTTTTTTTTTTCTGCCTGAGCAAATCAAACTTAGAGAGCCTCTTATGAAACTTTGCACTTCTCGGAGTTGGTAGGGTGGTCCCTGGGCAGCCAAGCAGGAGATGGAGTGAGGGAGTGCTCTGCCTCCCTGCTCCACATGGCAGATTAGAAGGCTCTCAGGGCTCCTGCTCAGAAATTATAGGGCTGCGCCAGGAAAATAGCCAGTTTAGTTTTCTGGCCAGCTTGTCCCTTTTCCACGAGGTTAAAACAGGTTCCTGAGAGACCATACTAGAGAGAGGTCTCAGATTCCTAGCAAGACTTAAGGAGCGTCCCTCAAGGGGCCAGCTGCAGAGGGGTGGCCAGGTTCTTGGGAGTTCCTGGCTTTGAGGTGAGAATGCTAACTTGTGGAGAAGATGGCTGCTGACAGATTCTGGGAGCTAAGTGGCAACTCCAGAGAGGGCCCTAGCATCCACTGAGGGGTGGCAATGAAGAGCAAAGACACAACCAGAAGGGAGGGAGTCACAGAGAAGAAGGCACTTCAAGCCACAGGCCTCCAATTTGGAGGGGGTTCTAAATTGGAGACTTCCACTTTTGTCTCCTGTTCTCTCCATTTCTTTCTCTTCCATCCCCCCCTCATATTTTCTGAGACACCACACACACACACACACACACAGAGAGAGAGAGAGAGAGAGAGAGAGAGAGAGAGAGAGAGAGAGAGAGAGAGAGAGAGAGAGAGAGCGCATAAAGCCTGAGGATGAAAAAATTCTTTTCTTGCTATTACCCTTCTTACCGCAAGATGCGGTGCAAGAGTTAGTGTTACAACTATGCCACAATGTTTCACCAACGACCCAAAACATGCAGCCAGAGGGTGTTGCTAATGACTCCTGGATTAGAGTGAGCCTGCCACTGGGAGAAGGAGGTGGGGGGGGGGGGGAGAACTACACAGGAAAGGGACATTTTTCATTAAAGAACTGGGTGGGGGCGAATCAGGTCTAATAATCTCATCAGTATTGCAGATTTCAAGGTTCTCTCTGTTTAAACGTGTGAGCTAGAGAGAATCCAGTATCCTTTTAAGCACCACTTTTTTTTTGCCGTATTAATAACAGTTATGTTTACAGTTACGTGAAGAGCTCTCCTTTGGGAAGGATCAAACATTAGAAATCGCTTAATACTAGATTCAAGGCTACTCCAATACTCGGGCCTTTTGAAGGCTGTGGGGGCCTGGACATCGTTAACCCAGGGGTCTATGCAACGCAGGGCGGGTAAAGGAAACTCAAGGCTCGCTCCCCTATTAGGGCACACAAATGGACAAACGGTTGTGATGAAGTGGTGGGAACCAGGATGACCCATCCAGGCTATGGAGCAGCTCACAGGTGCAGCAGCCAACGGTTGCCTGCTTAGCCTGCGCTAGATCTTGGCGAAATGTCCCACCGGCCTCAGAAATCCCCTATGCCCTCCCTTGGGGCCATCTATTTAGGGGTGCATGAGATTTCGAGGTTCCTACCGTGGCCCAGGCTGGTCCCACCGCCCTGCAGTCTGCTTCTGCACCCCGAGACACACGAGGAGGGCATCCCCTGGGCTGCGGCCCTTTGAACCAGGGAGCCCTTGGCTCCCGGACGGACGCGCGGAGCTCGCCGGAGGCCCGGCCGCGGAGCGGAGTGTGGGTGGCGGGTGGGGGTTGAAGGGGAGTGGGGGAGGCGGGAGGGGACAGAGGGGCGGAGGCAGGAGCGGGGCGTTAAGCCTGGAAGCTTGGCTGTTTACCCAAATGATTTTCTTTTCAGGCCGGAGACGCCAATGAGAC
This sequence comes from Peromyscus californicus insignis, assembly GCF_007827085.1. Taxonomy (NCBI): domain Eukaryota; kingdom Metazoa; phylum Chordata; class Mammalia; order Rodentia; family Cricetidae; genus Peromyscus; species Peromyscus californicus. The sequence goes on along the minus strand of NW_026294562.1, from coordinate 131,476,696 downwards.
AAGATCAAACTGCCCTCCAAGCAGTGCGTGTGGGGCGGTGGGAGTGTGTGTGTGTCCCCTTTGCAAGAGGGGCTTTGTGAATGGGGGCTCCAGCACTCTGGCTTGGAGGAATGAGAGGCGACCCGGCCACCAGCGCCTCCTCCCGGGAGCTGGGAAAAGCCTGGTGTGTAGCGTGCCTCATGGCAGGGAAGGGCAGCCTAGGCGCGCGGTAGGTAGTCCAAAGAGACTGAGCAAAGAGAACTACAGCCCGCACGCTCTAGAGAGCTAAGGCCTAAGGCCGGAAGTTCTTAAAGATCTGGACAGGAGACTCGTGGTCATGTGAGAGTATAGGGGCATAATACAAATCCCATCCTTCTTCCAACCCGTTGATTTTCGATCCATCTAAAGCCTACATCCAGCTCCTTGGGCCACTGGTTTCTTCCTGACTGTCTCCAGATCTATTGCCTGAAAATTAGGGCAAGGTTTTAGCGATTAAGTTACAACGCAGACTGTGACGTGCATGACCAGCCCTAAGCCTGGGTTCTTTGCACCACAAAATGGTTAAAGATCAATAGGGCAAAGATTGACTGGACCAACAAAATTTGTGATTTTTAAAGGAACCTAGACCCAAGAATATCCATTAACTGGGCAAAAAGTAAGAAAGAGGGGAGAGGGGAGGAGCGTGTGAACTGGGTTAAGTTTGAGCCATAGCTCAGATGGTGACTGTCCTCCTGGATGTGGCTCCTGCAGCTGCCCCGGGAGCCACATGGGCTGAAATGTCGTTCGAAATAATAATGGCATTATATATGTGACAATAAAAAGAATGTTAAGACAGAGTTGTATTTGTTGAGGTCGAACTGTAATTAAAATCTGGTAACACAGACGTTGTGCCTATGTTTTCTATTTCCCATAGTTCATTCTCCAGTAGGGCCCACTGCAAGCTTACCGAAGGGACAGTCAAGAAAGCAAGATCGTTCCAGTGTTTCTAAGGTCTCAGTCTCTATTACTCCTTCTCTCTCACGGTCTTTGCTACTGGTCCTTTGGATGATGGAGGCTAGACTGGAAGCTAGGTTCTGGTTCTTCTTACGCAGGAACTCTACAAGAGTAGCATTTCCACCCCCACTCTCTTTTGAACAGACATTCCATTGCCCCATTCCCCAAAAGTTCTTATTTAACCAAAACTCTCCTTCCCTGGGGCTGACCCAAGGAGGGCACACTGAGGACCTGCTGAGCCTTGCTTCAGGCTCCTGGGCTCTCCACTGTGGTGGCCCAAGTCTGCACCCACATCCTGGGGAAGAGTCTGAATGTCTCCACCTTCCTTCCAGAATGTCTCAGTTGGAGTGTGGTGAGTCTAGGACTGAAGGACCAGGGCAGCTGATGGCCCCTCTTCCCCAAGACAGATTAAAGACAGGCCTGAAGACCTCCCTGAATGGTGGCTGGTCTGTAATGAATGCCCGTGAGTGGAGGTTGCTTACAAAGGAATGTAGATGTGCTTAATTTGGGAATGAGGGGCAGCTACCCTTATTGAGAGAGTATGTGGCCATCACTGCCCTTATCCAGGGTAGTTTTTAGATGTGACAACAAATGGTCCTGGGGAAAAAAAAAAAAAAAAAAAAAAAGGCCTTGAAGCAAGGACACATGACTAGGGGGTCAAGGTTCCTGTGCCTGACATACTGCCCAACACAGGGTAGCAGGGTGCTGTGAGGCTTCGAAGAAGATCCAGACCCAAGGGATGTCCACCTGCAATCCCAATTCCCTGCTGACAGTTGTGGCTCCTGTGGTTCCAAGCCTCTGTCCTGGAAGTCTGAAAGGCGGAGCTGTATCCTTGTTTCTTCTTCGTGCTGGAATCCTGAGAGGGAAGACTGGTGAGGGCCGCTCGGCGTCCATGTGTGGGCAGGTGGCAACTGCTAGTCACCCAAAGGCCAGGTCCACATCCCGGGTTGCTCCAAGCTAGGTGAGCTTACCTTGAGTGTTCAGGGGACCCTTGACTGAGTACCAGGGAGAGAGCGTGACCCTCCAGAGAGGGGCCTCCAGTGTTCACCTCTTGGTCCGTGCCCAAGCAAGGGCCCAGAGACAAGGGGCTAGGGCAAGACACAAGGCACTGTCCAGGCTGCCCCTTGCCACACACAGGTCTTTACAGGCCCCCACCCTGTTGGGCTTCTCTAGCCTCCAGCCACAGAAGCACACCAGAGAGAGTTTTATGCTACTCTCCCATCCCCCTAAAGCTGAAGGCCGAGACTAGCTGGTAACCCGGTGCTGGTGGCATGCCCCCTGAGTGTGAGTGTGGAAAACACCAGGCGCTGCGCTGTCTGGAGACAAAAGACCTGAGCTGGCTGGCTCCAGCAGGCCCAGACGCTGCGTCTTTCGCACCCGCCTCCACCTTTGCAGAGGCAGCAGGAGCAGGTGGAAGCAGGGGCGCTAAGGAGCACAGAACTTTTATTGATTCCCTAATTGAACACCTCCGAGACCGCGGGCAAAGGCAGGGCCAGGCATCTGTTTCAGAAAAATAAAGTCTGCCCCCGGCACCCAGCCATCCGTCCTCCTATAAAGGGCTGCTGGTTTTTCCCCCCTACATGTCTCATAGCAAATCACCTGGCAGCTAGGAAATGTTCGCCCCCGATATCGACCTGCAGGCGTTACTTCTTTCCCTAAAAACGGTTCTTGTCTTCTCTTCCTCTACTAGCCCCCAGGGAGAATTCACTGGCTTTAGCATTAAGGAGTGGGGAAAAAAATCTTTACAGTCTCTCTAGGTGTAAGATGCTGTAAGAATTGGGGAAGGCTGCTGGCGTTCCACACCTCTTTCTCTTCCTGCTGCACCTGGAAAGCCAGCTCTGAGAAGAAGAAATAGTCTTTTCCTGCAGTCTGTCATTCTGCTACCACAAATAACCCGGTGTGAGAAATACCCTAGGCTTGAGAATATTGATAGATGATAGTAGCGATATTCACAATCGATCCTTTAATAGGCAGACGTCATAAATCATGTTCAATGCCCTGACAGAACGCTACTTCACTTAATAATATAATTAAGATTAAAACTCCAGAGGTATTGAAGCAGCAGCTATTGATAGCTGCAAAAAAAAAAATGCATTCTGGATACTACAACGGGATGCAATAGGATTTGGGGGAAATATAGCCTCTTTCCAAAAGATGGAGTCTTACCAGTGTTCCATCCGTGAGTTTCTGTGGCCTTGATTACCAACCCCCACCCCCAACCTCTCTCTCTCTGCACCAGCCATAACGACTAAGGGTAGGTCTGAAAGAGTCAGTTTGCTTTCTAGCCTTCAATATGGAATTTAAAGAATTCTCATGAGACCTAAGAAACATTTTGTTGTTGTTGTTGTTTCTTTCAATACACTTAAATCCCTCAATAAAGTTTTCCAAATTGCACAGAGAGGACAGCGCATGCGTGTACACCAGGCAGCTCCAGCCTTGCACCAGAGCCTGTGCCCTTTGCAGACTGCTCCACAGTCAAAACCATGGGCCTCAGGATAGATAGCAAGGTCCTGAAAAGTGTCATGACGTGGCAGGCTCCTATCCCTTGGTGAGAGTCTGCCATCTGCATCATGGGTACAGTTGATTGATAAGTGCAGCTTGAAATGATTCTAAAGAGTGGAATATTAATCAGATCAATCAAAGCTGACAAATGAGAAATATCTGATAGTTAGTAGCAATTTACAACTTTGTTATTAGTTAAGAATCACCTGCCTTGTAAGAGTAATTAATAACACAGAGATGAGCCATTTGGAAATCCCCCTGCTATTATTCTCATTTCCCTCTGTCTCTTAAGGAAGGAAAGAGAAAGGAACAAAATGAGTGATCAGCAGAAACAGGAAAAAAACGCTGCCTTTGTGGGCAGAACAAAACTGGAAAATAAAAAAGAAAGAGGGGGGAGGAGATTAACCCCATGGGAAGCTATCAGGAAATAAAGAAAAATACCTAGGGAGGGCTAATAAACGGGAAAATAAATTCTGTAACCATACACCATGAGCTGGCTAAAGGTTGAGTTTCAAATGGCCCAGAAATGCCATCGAAATGGACAGTGCTGCTGAAGTGTAACTCCACAGCCTAACTCAGCCTCGAATTCCGGGCAGAGCTCAGTGCATTGTCTGTGTTGTTGTCCTTAACAATGTATTTCTTTACAGCCAGGAGCAGACATGTGCAGGCTCTTTCCCAAATTCCATCCCTGGAGACCCAAACAGGCTTTTTCATGTGTCTAGTATCAGCTCTTTTTAGGTCCTAGACAATCTTCCCGACCTCAACACACACACACACACACTCATTTTACATTGATTATTGGATGGTTTCAGCCCCACCAAAACCACATTCCAAAATAAAGACTTGTTGAAAAACTATAAATCTTTTCAGCGCTGTAGTTTGGGAAACCGTTTCAATCAACAGACTGGCTGTTAAAAAAAAAAAAAAAAATCTCAAGAAATTCCCAGCTTTCTGCACACAGAAGGAGGAACCTACTACTTTGTTGAATTTTTTTTATTTGTTAGATGAGGTAATTTTTCAGATTCAGGTTCTTTGTTTTGGTTTGTTTGTTTGTTTTGTTTGTTTAGAGGAGAGGAAAGAAAAATAACTTCAACTTTGGAAAACTTTGTCCCGTCATGATTATAAGCTCTGGTTTTGCCTCACTAAGTCCAGGCTGGGTCAACAAAAAGGGAGTTAGAAATTGAGATTTATTGGCCTCTAAATGAAAAGATTCATTTTGATATAAGAGGTTAACTCTGAGTTCCTTTCGCTGTGACTGGCTTCGGCAAATGGCTCTGTGGAGTCAGCTTCAAAGCAGTTCAGAGATGCTTTCTAAAGACACACACACACACACACACACCACACACACACACACCACACACACACACACACGGAGGAGACCCATAAGCATACTCATTCAGTTCAACCAGAGGCATCTATCTCTTCCTTTGTCATTTCCACTGTCCCTGTAAACCTCTAGCTTCTCTCCAGGTAGCTAGGTTCACCTCCACCCCCACTGCTTTGTATCTTCTGCTTTTCCTAGAAATTATTGAAAGAATAAGGGGAGGTGGGAAAAGTAGAAGAGGGGAAAATGAACTAATTCAGATAAACTGGAAGATGTTTATAAACAATGTGCATGGAGAAGAAAGACGGGACTGTGAAGGGGAGGCTCCGGGATAAAAATAGGTAAATTGGTTGGTAACCGATGAAATGGGTTTTCAGGAAATGCAGTTGATGGGGGGGGGGGGAGAAGGAGGAGAGAGAGAGAGAGAGAGAGAGAGAGAGAGGAGAGAGAGAGAGAGAATATGAATATGAATCTATCAGTAATACTAAGCTTAGAGAAAACAGCAAACAGCAGCCTGAATCCGAGCAGACTATGGAGATGCTAATGAGAGGAAATTAACCCTTCGGGTTGGGTCCCTGACATGGGCCCTCCACTGAATGTCTGACCCAGAGGCTGCCAGCAGCTTCTCTCTGCACCAGGGAAATGAGATAATCACTGAAACCCACCAGCCTTGGTACAAACTAGCTCCGAGCTACTGATATGGACAGCAGAGAGCAACTAGCAGCTCCTTGCAAAGAAAAGGAAAACAAATACGTGGCTACCAGTTCCGCAGTCAGGAGCAGACAGCAAACCTGGCTATCTTCTAGCTCAGAGCCTCTCTAGGACGGAAAGGGCTGAAAAGCCAAGGTAATGAGAGATCTCTTGGTCCTTTTTTGCTCTAGTTTACCACCAAAGAACCCAGAGACCTGGGCCTCAGTGAGGACATATAAAAGACAAGTGGATTTTATGTCTAGGAACACTGCCACTGGGCCAGAGAATTTCTTTCTGGCCAGAAGGGAATGCAATGGGTCCAGGGCCGTGTTGGTGAAGAGAGCCGGTGAAGAAAAAAGACACAGAACCAAACTGAAATTTAAGAGAGAAATTCTTAAAAGTGGTTCCCTGTTTCACACACACACACACACACACACAACACACACACACACACACACACACACACACATGGAGATGGGGTTATTAGACGAATAACTAAACACATTTCTACTTCTTTAATAGGCTAAGAGGGGTTGGAATCCTGGGCCTCTGACTATCTTCACCTCCCTGTTCATTCTCTCCCTCTCTCCCTCCTTCCCTCCCTCCCCCTTTTTCTACATCGTCACCATATCCCAGAAGTTCCTGATGGAGAAGAGTTGGCCGGCTAAGCCAGGGACAACTCCTGATTGGAGGCAAGGAGGTCGTGTTTCCAAGTAGAGACATCAGCAAACCGCGATCTTAGTGACAGTGACAGCGCAAAATTGTGTTTAATGTTGGAAGGGGGGAAAGGGGAAATATAAAATTAGCACAGAGAAAATGTTTCCCAGACCTTCTAGCAATTAGGGAGTCTACTGGAGGGGGGAGCTGTGGCCTGCCAGGCTAATGCCCTAGGTCTAAGCAAAGGCCCCACCTTCCATGGAGTCTTCCCTCCCTAGGAAAAAAAGGAACACTTCTGAAGGCCATTAAGGACACTCTACTCTGCCCAGTCATTTCACTTGGTTTTGAACCTTTTTGGAGAGAAAGGGATGTTCTAGACATCTCATCCTGGAGGAGGTAACAGTTCAGTCACTGGCTGGCTTGTCTTGAAGCCAAGGGGCTTTTTAATTAGTGGCGAGGCTGGTGAAGGGGGCAGGGGGTGTTTGAGCCTCGGGGAGCAATAGGGAGAAGAATGCTAAGAGGAAAGCAATTTAATATACATACATACATATATATGTATGTATACACACACACAACACACACACACACACACACACACACACACACACACCAGCACCTTTCTTTTCAGAACTTGCTATCCGCCTGCCTCTGCAGCCACCTATGGGGCCATGGAAACCCCATAACCTCCCCTCTTTGTCCTTTGGGCTGGACAGGCATACCTCTATCCTCATGATCAGGGCCAAGGGCAAAGAGACTACCAACAGCCTAAGGGGCTGCCCCCACCCCGAGGAGGCAGCTGGGGAGAAGGAAGTGGAGGCACTCTGACAGAAGCCGGAGTTTCTGCTCAGTGTAGGTGATTACTCATGAACTGTTTTGAGAAGAGAGAAAGGGAGAGAACAAGGAAGAACTAAGAGAGACCCTCCCTTTGCCTTGGTTGTCAAGAATAAATTCTGCCTGTGTCAGGAAACCAATGTTCTATGGTGGATCTTACAGAGTTTCCCTTCTTGGTGTCAGGCTGGGGGGGGGGGGAGAAAGTAATGAATGGAAAAATTCATTTGCAAATAGTACAAATTAACAAGTGAATTTATTAAGAAGAACCTAAAACAGGCAGGTGAAATCAGGAGACAAGAACCTGCTGTGCAGACAGGCACACGGGGGGTGGGGTGGGGTGGGGTGGGGTGGGGTGGGGTGGAGTGAGGTGGACTCCTGAGTGTTGCAGGAGAATTCAGAGGAAAAACTGGGGGACGGACAGAGCAACTGCCATTCCTTACGCAGTACTAGCTCCTTTTATATATAAAGGAGGGGGGCAGCTAGCCCGGGAGGTTGTAGTTTTATATTTGTATTTTAGCAACAAGTATCAAAAGATCTAAACTAATTGATTGCTGAGTTCCTTGGCCCTCCTCCAAACAGCAATATAGATTTAATTGTATGTTGCTTAAAACTCCATTTCTTGAACAGTGTAAAACATGTAATAAAAGCCACAAGCCGTATCGAAGATTCCCCCCCCCCCATCCGGAAAAGCATAAATACTCAACTGACACTTGAAAAAAAAACTTAGCTAATTCTCCTAATGGGTTAAAAAAAAAGGGGGGGGGCATCCGAATGGGGTAACTACATAATAAAATTTAAACTGTTAATCCAGTTTAACTCATTCAAAATAACCTGCGGTTGTGGGTGGTATTTTACTCCAGAGGGGTCATGGTGAGGAGACCCCACACCACACACCTGACTTGTGTAGATGAATTCCATCTAAACCGCATCCCACTTAAAGAAAGAAGTTCTGCCCTTTCCGAACAGGGCAGGCACAGATCTCAAAGTTGCATCCTAACCACCGGGCCAAGAGCCGCCCGAAGCCACTCAGCCGGCCTCCCTCTCCTCCGGCCTCAGTCAGTCTCGGAGCAGCGACTGGGCTGCAGACGCGGCCGGCCCGGAGCTCCTAAACGGTGCGCGGCGCGGCGACATCCTTCATCTGCCCTCCCGGGCTGGCCCTGTCCGCCCCATTGTCCTCTGTTATCCGCGACCCGGAGTGGCTGTTCCAGTCTAAAGTCAACCCAGGTGCCCCCTCGGGCAGCTACATCAGGAAGAAGGGAAAAGCCCCGGCGCCACGCCTGCGATTTGGTCCAGGATCAAGGGCTGCAGCCAAGTTCCCGGCCGCCATCAAGCAGCAGGCTCCGCGCGTCGCGGCCGTGCCCTGACGCGGCCACGAGGGCCGGCTGCAGGCGGAGAGCTGTAAAAATCCACGTGAGCGGCCCCTCCTCCTGCTGCCCGCAGCGGCCCCTGACACGGCAGCATTGAAGCCGGTCCGGAGGTCCCCAAGGTCTCCGAGTGTGACAGTACTCAGCATAGCGGGTAGATGGCACAATTTTCTAACATTTAGAGAGAGGAACCCACGCTGGGAGCAATAAGTCCATTTAAAAGCCCTTTATTTAAGAGGAACAAAGATAACTGACAAGCGAAGTACAGAGACATCTCAATGAAATTTCCAAAGAAGAAAGAGAAAGCAGAGGCCAAAGCGAATGCGAACTGGGCTGGATGGAACAGGCCAGCACTTTTCTCCGCCTCAGAAAGAAAGTAAAAAGAGAAAAAAGACCAGAGAGAGAGAGAGAGAGAGAGAGAGAGACAGACAGACAGACAGACAGACAGACAGACAGAGACAGAGAGACACAGAGAGAGCAGCAGCCCATGGGGCTATGGGTGTTAAGGATCACAACCCAAACCGAATTCTGAAAATTCATGGTCCAGAAAACTTTAAAATGACCAGGTGGGCAAGACAGGGTCAGGTGGGAGAGAAACAGGGTCTTTTGCGGGGAAGAACGCTGGAAGTTTTGCCCCACTCTTGAAGGCGGCCACTTGAAGGTCTTGGTGGGATCAGGGGGTCCGAGGTGAGGTGTACGGGGCCTGAAGATCAGAATCATCTGAGACTGTGGCTCTATCGAATGGTGCCCATAGTGTCCAGCCAGGATCCCAGGCCTTTAAAATCTGATCAAAGCCAGGACATTTAAGCTCCACAATTGCAGATTCAGGAACAATTGCGATGTCTACAAACCCCAAAAGGATGCTGGCCACCTACAGATGCCTCAGGGCAAAGCCAGGACACGTCATCCTGCCTGTGGAATCTCTCCCTCCCACTTCCCACCTGCGAATCTGTAAGCCAGGTACCCCCATAGTCTCTAAGAGAGAAAGATCGAAGGCCTTTGACAGAGGAGGAGGGGGGAGACACCAGAAGATGGATGAGACCCCCCCCCCCTTCTGGTCCTCCTGGTCGGTCGGGAGTTGGCCCGGACGACCCTGACCTGCCTGCCTAGCTTGTGAAGGGGCACAGCGGCTAACGCCTGCAGGGGGTCAAATGATTGTATTTGGGTGGGTGCTCGCCGACATATTTGCTGAGTAAACCTCCCTCGCTGTGCTGAAGGCGAATCCCCGTTGATAAATCCATCATTACCGTTTGGATTCAGGGAGGCAGCCGCGCCACTAAATTCATCTTACATTTGTAGCGCTTTAATAGACATTTATTAAATGCTTTTAGAGAGAGGCATGGGGCGCCTGATTACATCCTAGTTATAGACAGAACATAAAGACCCACGTTAACACCCATTTGCAGGAAGGAAGGAAGAGGTGGGGAGGGGGGGGTAGTAAGGCAGAGGGATGAAGCGTGGAGAGATGGGGAGGGCGGGGGCCATCGAGCCTGGGCGTTATTAAGAAGGCTTGCTTGCCTGGTGAGGCTAGGCGCAAGGCGAGAGCCACGGGAAGTCTCAGGCTGTGGAGAGAAACATCCACCTCCTCTACCAGCTCGGGGTTTCTCTTCCCTTGCCCCCATCAGTTCCTGCGTGGGGGTCTCCTATTCTCTCCACCAGAGCATAAGGGATGCTTGGGATATCTCCGCCCCTCTCTTCACTTTATTTCAGGTCTCTCCAGCTAAATTAGGAAGAAATAGAAGGGGTATTCTGAACTTCAGAGCCCCAAGAACCCCTTTAGGGCACCCTCTGCCTCACACCTCCTAACAAGATAACTACAGAGCTAGGCCAGGCCTTTAGCAATATAAGCAGATGTTTCTGCCACCTACCAGGGTATCCCCCGCTGGCTTAGAGAGCTCTTTGGCCTGTCAAGTTGTGCAGCAGGATTTCTCCTCAGGCCAGGACCAGAAAGGACTCCGATGCCCCCTTTGAGCATAGGACCATCTCTTAACTGGGAACTTGTCCTGAGCTAGCTCACACCACCCCGCCATACACACACACTGAGAGCTGAGCCTGAAGGGGTGCCTAGGCCATTAAAGGGCCTAACGCTATCCAGAGAGCCCCAAAGGCCTCGCCCTAATGGCTCAGTGCCTCTACTTGGACATCCTTGCGATGGCTCTCAGCTTGTCCTTACACCCTGGGGACACAGCTACCGACCCCATCCCGAATAGCAGCGAACCGATCTCTCGGCCCTCCCTGGCTCCTGGTAAGGAGCACTTCCGCTATCTTAAAGTTGCCATAAGAAAATAAATACAAGTGACATTGTACTGGGCCAAAGCTCATTAGTTCGTTGTCCAGGCCTAATAAAGGAACAGAGGCGCAAATTATAGAGTTCAGCTTCAACACACGCTCTGTCACCCGAGATCAGCGTACCGCGAGCCTGATTCCAATTGCTCCGAACTTGCTGTGCAGTTCGCCCCCCACCCCCTCCTCAGGAGCAGGAGGTTGGGTGGAAAAATATAGTTCCAAAGGGAGTAATGATCAAGCTTTTCCTCTCGGAAGCCTGCGCCACCTCATTTCCCATCAGTAATCCCAATAAAATTAACGTCGTGGCTGCAATTGAAAAGAGGAGAACCCGCGACACTCCTGAAATAACACATTCTTCCCAGCAAAAGGTAAAAAGCAAAACGGCCTTTGTTCGGCTAATTAAGGAAGGCCCAACTCCGAAAGCACATGTGTTTGCCTAACTAATCACAAGCATGTTTCTTTCAAGGAATGTCATTTTCAGGGGCTACTGGGGTGGGGGCGGGAGAGAGGGACACCACCCCCATAAGCCCTTTCTGCCTGGGGGTCTTTCACCCTGGCCTAAGATCTAGAGGTGGAATCCAAGCAGCCCATCTCTCACACCTTTCTTCTCATCTGCCCAACCCCAGAGGCCCAGTAGTAAAGGACCTCTGCTACCCCAAGGCCAGACCAGCAAGTCACCAAGCAAGGGGGAAAAAGTTTTAATGACACTTATGCCATATTAAATGAGGCAGTTTTACAATTCACATTGAATAGGACGCTAACTTATTACAAGTGTGTTATCAGAAGGACGATAAGATTTATAACTCCAAGAGTCAGCTTTGCGCATTAATGACAATGGATGCTGGGGAGGAAATCTGTTCTGGATTAGAGGAGCAGGGAGTCCCTTCCCGGTTTTCAAGTCTTTACGGATACATCCAAGAGGACCCATACCAGCCTGGCCCTTTGTGTCTCCAAAGGAAAGATTCTCCCTTTCCTGTTTCACCAGGAAACTGGGGCTGCTTGTGGGGTTAGCACCTCGCTCAGCTTTTTAGCCGGGGCATGAAAGAGAAAACAAGAGAAGAGACTGAATGGTAGGACTTGGGGATGAGGGTGGGAAGGCAGACAGTCCTGAGCCCTCCCCATCCCAGCAGGCAAACTCTTCCCCATCTTTCTTTACCATACAAAAGATAGCTTTCCCCTAAACCAATACAGTCAACAAACTTTAAAAAACCGGGGTCCTATTACAAACCAACGCCCAGCACTAACTGCTTTAAAATTACTGCATAATTAGATTTAGTTGAATTTCACCATTAATTAGGCAGCCGCACTGCAGGGAGCCTTTGAAATCTGAGAAAATGGGAAAAATCATCTGAAGCACGTTTTTTAAAACCCAACTTCAATAAATCTTGACGGGGCCTGGAATTCAGGGTACCTCACTTCCCTCCCAGGTGGTTGATAGGGTTCCCCAGGCCCATGCTAGGTTCGAAACTGGACAGAAAAAAAAAAATTTCCCCCATCGAACCAGAGCTGATGGGTCCCAATCTAGGGTCTCCCAAGAGGCCTGGGAAGAGACTTTCTGTGAGGCCCGTCTGTCCGCCTGCCACCCTGGCCTGCTCTCAAACCTACTGGAGGAAGGGATTCTTCCTCTGAAGATGCGCTTCAGTCAGTGGCGCAGTCCACTGAGGGTTCTCACATAACTGGGCCTCGCGACCACCCTCCTGGATGCGGCCCTAGGCCCCTTCTCAGTGCTACTCTCCAGTTAAATCTCTATCCGCTAAGCCACCTTTCCCTGAACTTTGATGGGCAAGCAGCAAGTTGTACCAAGCAGGCGAGGTTCACAGCTCCCCTCCATCCCCTGAGCAGGTCCCAGGCCCGCTGGAAGCCCAGAGCAGCCCCTGCTTTAATGAGCGCGGGGAACTGACCCAGGTCTGTAAATACTGGCTTCTCCCCCTCCCCCTATACCATTCAAACACTTAAGATCGTTTGTGGATACCGATTTTTTTATTCTTCTCATTTGGTTCTGGGAGGAGAGGGGCATGAAATCAGCTCTCCTGAATATCTGGGGGGGGGGTGTCAAAAAAGAGGGGCTATAGGTTCGTGGGTTACCAACATTTTCCCCCACCAACGCTATTGCTTTAATTACAGAATAATCGAGGACTGCTCTCACTTGCCAGCCAGAGTTTAAAAGAGGGATTTCTGCCTGCAGACCGAATGGCCCTTAGTCCTCCCCCCCCCACCCCTCCCACCACCCACCCCTTTTTTCTTCCTTCTTTTTGGTAACCAATGTGTTTTCTATTACCCGGCCGTGCGGTGCCTGGCAGCCTGCGCTGGCGGTGCAATGGGAGACGCCATGTTGGCTCAGCTCATAGGACCAAGTCAAAAGCGAGCTTGCAGGCAGAGTTTTCACACGCTCGAGCTCCCCCTGACCGCCCCCCGCCCCCGCCCCCCGCCCGTCGCTGCTCGGTGCACGTCCCGGGAGAGCAGCTGGGCGCTCTCGGCACCCCGGATTTTCCCGGGCTCGGGGCGGAACACTGCGGCCCTGGCGGCGGGGGCGGGGGGCGGGGGGCCAAGCACTTTCCCGCAGCCGCTGCCAACTCCCGACCCGGTCCCCGCCGCCTGCCGATGCTACCACCAGGCCGTCGCCGGGGGACCCAGCCCTGGACGCCGCCCGCTAACTTGGAGCCCCAGGCCCTCGCCACCACCACCACCACCCCCCTCCCCGCCACCTCCTCCCCCCCCCAGCCACCCCGTCCGCCCCGGCCAAGCTCTACGTGAAAGGCCGAGGCAGGGCGACCGCGAGCCCAGAGAACCGGCTAGAACCAACCCCCTCCCTCCCTCCCTCCTCCCCCGAAGCTCAATCTTCTCCCAGGTTTGTTTGAAAGTGGCAAGAAGGAGCGATCGCCCCTCTCTCTCCTCGGACCATTGTTGCGTTTCGCCTCTAACTGGGTTCTCTCACACCACCGAGCGCCGGGAGGAGGGGGAGTGGGGTTGGGAAAAGAAATAAAGCGAGCTCAGATCAGATGGAGGAGGGAAAAAAAAAAAAAAACAGCAAGGAAAAAGAGACACTTAAAGGGAAAGAGTCGCCATGTTTAGCAGCTTTTTTTTTTTCTTTTTTTCTTTTTTTTTTTAAGATCTCGTCAATTTCACACAGAACGCACTCGCTGGGTCCCAGCCCTCGTCTTTTGTCTAATTCAGACGCAGCAAAGATCTTTTGTTCTAACTCAGCGTGAAAAGAAAAACTTTCTTTAAATGCAATAAACTTAAACCGAACTCCAGACTCTAAACAGATCCTCCCCCGGCCACTCTAAACAGATACAAGGGCTTTTGTTTTAACCCGATGAAAATTTTTGAGTCCTGTTTTTTTTTCTGCCTCGAAGACCCCCAAGCTCATCGCTGAAACTTAGAGAGAGCCAGAGAGAGATTTTTCAACGCCTAGAACACATACTTAAAAGCATAATAAAACAGGGGACTGTCTTTTGCTTTGAAAATCATAAATTATAATTTAATGCCAATAATAATTTACAACAAATGGCTGTTTACAATAAGCTAACACAAACAAACAAGGAAAAGGGCCTATGTTTTACTTGGTGGAGAAACTTCACACACTCAACATGGATAGCACTTGCAAGAGGGGAAAATAAACAACCAACAAAACCTCCATCTAAAGGTCAGATGCTGCTGCAAAACATACTTTATGTATATATATATATCTACAGAGAGAAGGTGAGGGTCAGATGGGGAGCTCTGCCTAAATCAGGCAGAATTTTCAGGTCTGCATGGATGAACCAGAACTGAGCATCAAAGTTTAATGCACTTTGCAGAATGATCCCTTTTCTTTCACCTCTTTCATCAGCCCCTCCCTCATTTTAAGATTAAACCACAATATGGTAAAAGTATTGTCAGGGAGGGCAGCTTGGAAAGTCTAAATAGGAACAAATTGTAAGTTCTCAGCATTGAGCTTTTTCTAAACCAGGCAAAGAGAATAGAAGACTGGAACAAACATTAGGCTTCCCAGATCAGCACACCCTGTAAAGTTTTTATATTCTCATTCTCATTCTCATTCTCTCTCTCTCTCTCTCTCTCTCTCTCTCTCTCTCTCTCTCTCTCTCTCTCCCCCCCCCCCCTTAAAAATTGGCTTCTAAGAATGAAGGATCCCAAGAGCAGTGCAGACTGTAAATTACAATCTGAAATGTCCAAATGTCCATGGGTTTTTATGTACATAACTCCAATGGAAAAGATTCCCTTGACCTGTGGTCATGCTCTCACAGACTGAAGAGGGAGGGGGAGGGGAAAGGCAGGCCAACTGCAAGTTATCATATATACATGAAAAACCAGACCCTTCATCGCTAGCAGCTACATCACTGTATTCAAAATCCTCTCAACAGCCACGCTAGATGAGAACCACAATTTTCTTTTTTTAAAAAAATCACACTTACTTAAGGAAAAACTCATTGCCAACAACTGCCCTCTATTTACAGTGCTGTGATTAGCTTGCTCCAACGATCCTCTGCATAACTGTCAGAAATGTACAAAAGAGCATTTTTTCCTGATCATAAAATAGATACTGATCTCAAGATTTCTAATACTTTTCACAATACTTTCCCTAAGCAGGCACTTAAGTGTGACAAATATAAGAGCCTCTCTTTTTTTTTTCTCCTGGAAAATCCATTTTTAATTAAAAGGAGGATTAGGTGAATGGGGGTGGCTTACTATATCAGTGTGGCACTTCCTAAACCATAGATAAACCATTAACTTCGGCTCCCCCACCACACACCCAAATTAAACAGGCAAATACACTAGTCTACCTTTGAACAAACTGATTGAGGGGAGTAAACAAACGGGCCCCCGCTGGCTGAGCAAGGGCCCACAGGGTCTCAACTTGATGGAAAGACAGTGAGTGGGGACAGCCAAGCCGGTTTCAGATATCAAATAATATTTTAATTTCTGAATACTTTCAATTTTCCTTGGAATATAACACACAAAGACTCGACCAAACAGTTCAGTTATTATAACTTTTACAGTATACAGAAATGTTGCACTTAAAAAAAAAAACCTTCAGTTTTTTTTAAAAACACAAACTGTAAACTCTAAGATACTGAATCAATCACGTTACCTATAAGTGCCAACAGTGTTATTTTGTCATGCTGATTTCAATGGTATTTTTTAAAAAGGGGAAATATCAACAATTATAATACAAAGGGCTTGCAAATATACAAACAGATATAGGATTCATAACAATTCCAGAACTAAGGGGGGGGGGACCCAATTCAAATTACAAAAGTTCACTTTTTATTCAAAACCTCAGCTTGTGTCTTGGACACATTCCTTGGCTGCCAATAAATTCCACAGTTCCTTCTCTTTCTTAAAATATTTTTAAAAAGCTAGGTTTGTCATGGTATGGGGAGGGGTAGGGGAGGCTGTGTTGCATGTGATCCCTCCAGCTTGCTAATTAGAGTGCTCAACTTCACCTAAAAAAATTTGGCCACCACTGGTAAGTGCATTTCCACCATCTGAGTTGCCTTTTAAAGTTTTATGTCTTCCTATGATATTTTCATGGACTCAGTTTTAATTCTTGCAGAACATATATTTTAATGATACACAGTTTTTAAGAAGCCAAGATTATATCAAAACTTATTATAGAACCACAGAATAAACTGGTTTGGAACCAGAAAAGTACAAAAAAAAAAAACCAGCTAGAGGTACATAGACACAGGACAATTAATAATTTGGAAAAAAAAAAAGACTTACTTTGTCCATTCTGCTAATTTTCTCCCAATCTCCTTAAATGCACTTTTAGCAATATTTTTCAAAAATTTACCAAAAAGAAAAAAAGACTAATTTCCTTTTTATACAAAAATGATAAGTAGCAAGTTGCTGTTCTGCCCAACACAGTTGTTTTCTTTTTTTAATGCATTCTGTAAAAGTTCATTTGACAGTCTCTCTCTCTCTCTCTTTTTGAAATTCACAGTCCATTAAATTCTTCCCCCTCTTCTTTTTAGCAAACTTGTAACATCCTTTCTTAACAGAAGGAAATTAAGCAAACAAAACCAGTCTTTTGCCTTTTCTTTCTGTGTTTCACTCCCCCTTCTTATTTTGATTTATTTATTTATTGAATTGCCATATACGGCCAGTTAAAACTGCTGCCGGACAGTAACATATCCCGGATGAGGGTTTCGATGGGGGTTTTACCTACCAAACGGACGAAAAACAATTGCTCTATGACTGAGGAGGAGACCGTGCGGAGGGAAGGGAGGCGAAGCAAAAGCTTTCCGAACCGCGTTGGCTGGTTGGGGTACTGGCTCCTAACGTACTCTTCCAAAGCACACTGGGACTTTTCCTGCAAGCTTTCCACATGGGCTACATCAGACAGACCACAGGCATCTGGAAGAAAGTTAAAAAAAAAAAAAAGTACAGAAAGAGGGAGAGAGAGAATTCATCAGATTAAGAGGCTTGAAATGGGTCACCTGAGGTGTGCACACATTGCCCTGTCAAACTGCCCCATCCAGAGTTGGAGCAAATGCCTATACACTGGAAACTTCGAGGGGGAGGAGGGAGGAGGCAGGCGGCAAAGCTTGAGATGGTCCTGGAGTGTTTACTTTAAAATAAAACACGCTTGGGTGCTGCAAGCTTTCATTGCCCCAGTCCTCAGCCTGGGTCACTGGGAGGCCCAAGAAAAAGTACATTGGTGTATCTGGCCCAATTTAGTACTCAACAGACAAAACCAAAACCACCAAGGCTTCTTCCCCCATCCTCTGAATTTGGCTTATTATATAGTGTGTATAGGGAGGAGGGTGACAACCTGGCCCAGCTTTCAGTAATGGCGTCCAAGACCCAGCCTCAGATTCTCCCCAAAGAGAGCGACTCATTTTTCTCCAGTCTTTGAAACTGATTTAAGTGGCCCTTTAAAACTGATCTTGTCAGTTTAGCCCTATTGAAAGGCAGCCATGCAAACTGTGATCTCTCTGTTCATTTGAGCTGTTTCTTTCCCCTCCTTTTCTTCTCTCTCTCTTTTCTCCCACCCCCCTTTATTATATTTTTTTTTAAGCCCAGGTCTCTCCAAGAAGCATCCCCCCCCTCCCCGTTATCTTCAGGAAAACACTTTTCTTTTTTCTGATACGTGAAATTACAATAAGTGCCTTTGAAATGAGACGCTTCTCGGTGAAGGCGGTTCAGGTTGTGACCTGACCTTTCAGGGCTCCCCAGACAAGACTGGGGTTAACACATGCATATTGTGAATCATTAAAACAGATATTCGAAAACAGTCACCACCACCGCCTCCACCCCTACCAGCAGAACACACATGCAACCTC
This sequence comes from Peromyscus californicus insignis, assembly GCF_007827085.1. Taxonomy (NCBI): domain Eukaryota; kingdom Metazoa; phylum Chordata; class Mammalia; order Rodentia; family Cricetidae; genus Peromyscus; species Peromyscus californicus. The sequence continues at coordinate 131,458,781 of NW_026294562.1, read as the reverse complement.
CTCCACTGTGTCCAGGACTCCATGTGTCTACAGATGCCTAGGTGTCTGTGGTCAGGAATGAAAAGATCTGTTTGTCTAGGACTCCTTCCCTCATTGGTACTGTGTGTCTCTCTCTGAATCAGATAACAGGAACCTTTATCTCTTTGTGAGGCCATCTGCATTCTCCATACAGGCCTCCACATCTTGCAAACAGCAATAAATTAAACTGTTTCGACAGTACCAGGCATTTCTTTCCTTGAAAGACCAGGGGTAAAGGCAAAGGACTAACAATGATATCAAGAAATTCACAGCCATCCCCATCATCTGAGGACATGGGCTGGGTATCGGGTTACGAGAAGGGGGTGAAGGTGGCTATGGGACAGGACTAGTGTTCTTCTGCATTTGTGTCAGGCAAACACTGTAGACATGCGGGGCTCATGAGAAGAATAAACCAGATTCAACCCTCTCTTTACAGCTCTGGCCTGACCAGAGTGCTGACCTCTGATTGATTATCTAAGGACTTTGGAAGGCAGGGTTTGGGGTGACTGGGGTGGGTGGGTGGGGTGTTCTATGTGAAAAACAGTAACTCATAGAAGACAGCAGATTGAGAATGAGCCTGCAATGGACTCAGCTAATGACTTGGTTCCCAGACTTCTTTAAACAACAAAGAAGAAACCGTGGTACTCCTGTCTGTGTGTCCCATAAACTCACACATCTCTTCTAGTTTTCTCACTGTAAGCTTAAGATCTGTAAGATCTGGAGTGGGTGACTAGGTTCCAGGCCCTGCCAATGCCCAGATGTTTGTTACTCTTAGTCAGGAACCCTGTTCCCTTCTCGGCCATGACAAAGGAATCAGCTGACAACTTAGTACAAGAATGTTGAAGGGTGGGGGTGATTTCCACCCACCTGGGCCGTGCCTGAACTGAGCCGGGAGGCAGCCAAAAGGCTCAGGTGTGGCCCCAAATGGAAAACCAGACACTTTCAAAAAATCATTTGGCCTCAAGAGTTAATGAATATCAGATCTATTACTCACACAGGTTAAACTACATGCAAACTAATTAGATTTCCTAATGCAGTCAATGATGGTTTTATATCTCCAGCAACATTCAGATCCAGCCCAAGTTGGCACACACTTTGGGTTGCTTGAAAACTGCCTCAAGTGTGCCTGAACAGGAGAAGCCAGAGGCCAGCCTTCAGCCCCCTGCAGACATTCTGGAATTAGGGCCGTCCTACAGCCCCTTCCTGCCCTTCTCTGGCAGGAGTCCCCCTTCTCCTGGCAGCCTGCATTATTTTCATGAGAACGTGATTTTGAAAACTGCTGCTCTCAGGTTAGGGTTGTCTGGAGCCTCAACTCCTACTGAGTTCACAAGCAAACTTTCCCCCTGCAGGGACAAACTTTCTCTTACAGAGATGATGCCAGGGCTGCAATGTGTCCAGGGGCATCTCCTTCAGGTCTCAGACAGGGTGCCCAAAAGAAAAGAAAAGAAAAGAAAAGAAGCCGAGAGCTTGAGGAGATTCCCTGGGGGCCACCTAGGCCCAGAGGGCCTGGGCTTAGTGAGGGAGTAGGAGAGTGCATTCCAGGTTGGATACTGCAGGAGAGGAAGGGGGCCGAGAGGGCCTCTCTGGGAGTCAGTGTGTGGAGCATCCTTCTGCACACAGCAGGACAAGCCAGCAGTCACATCAAGTTCCCACTTTAAAATACACTCTACAGCTTGGCCTTTTAAAGGGGAAATGGGGCTGGCCACTTTTCCAGGCCCTAACTCTGCCCTGGGAGCTCCTGGGTACCTGAGAACAAGTCTCCATCCTACCTGAGGTGAACAGGACTATGGCCTTGAGGCAGCTGTACTCGGCGGAATCGACGTGCAGTGCCTTGAGCTTCTCCACTTGCTCTTGGAAGATCCGTATGTGGTCCATAAAGGCGACCACCCGGTCGGCCGACATGGGTGAAGCGTGCAGGCCAGCAGCGGCCAGGAGCGGGGCGACGTGGAGGGGCATGGAGCACTGCGCTGCATTCAGCACGAACAGCTCGCTCCAGGTGAGGCGAAGAAGGGCCACCTGGTCCGTGATCTGCAGGTCAGGGAAGAAGGGGATGTTCCGGGCCCACTCCACGGCGCTGAAGAGCATCCGCGCCGCCAGTTCGCAAATGTTCTCGATGCCCATGATGTTGTTAGGCTGCATGCACTGGCTGCCGAAGCGAGACGTGGGGTAGGGCTCTGCGCGCAGCAGCAGGGAAATATATCCGGACAGGTACGAGTGGCAGTTGAGGGGGTCCCCGTTGGTCAGCGCGAACTGCCCGTGGGTAGGCTGGGTGGGCGGCATCCTGCCCCTCTGTACAGCTGCAGAGAGGAAAGGGGACACTCCACGGTTAATGATCAGCCTTGGTCCCGCATCCTTCTATATGACCCCAACCTGTCCCAGGCCCCAGAACAGCGCCAAGAACCAGGCAGGCCTGCTACAGCCGGGCTCCCGGCAACCACTCCTCACAAATCACCTCCCAGGCCGGTTCTGACCGCCAGAGCTCAACACTTGCCTGCGAGGCCCATCTGGGGCTGGTCTGCCGAGAACCCAGAATTGGTCACTTTGCCTGGGGGGTCCCCCGAGCTGTGAGAGGGATGTAGCATTCTGGGGCACCTTTCTTCTTTTTTTTTTCCTCTGCTAAACAGCTGATATTTCTTATTGATTGGAGAAGGAACGGGAGCGGAGCGTAGGGGGAGGGTGAGACGCTTTTGCACAAGACATCAAGGTTTACCCCAGATGGCCTATGGCCACCCCCGAATGACTGTCCCCAAACCATGTAACCTCAACCCCGGCCCAAGAGGGAAACCCCGGCGAGAGACAGAGTCTAGGTCCGGCGCCTCAGCCTGATCAGTGAGCTCGGAGGAGGGGAGACAAGGGAGAGGAGGGCGGAGAGAGAAAGAGAGGCCGGCAGAAACGAGATGAAGCCGGAGAGAGGCAGGGAGCCGGCGGCGGGCGCTGGCGGAGCCCGGGTAAGGCCCGTGACGGCCAGGGAAAGCTAGCAAGGCTCAGGCTCCTGCTGTTATCTGACTCTGCACCGAAAGAGTCGCTCTCGCAGAAACACAAAGAAACCCCGGCTTTGGCTCGCCCCAACCCGGAGCCCGCGCCGGGCGCGGAGCGCGCCATTGGTAGAGCACTGTTCCCGGCTCTGGGCGAATTTTATATCACAAAGACCCAACCGGTGCCGAGCGAAAGCAGCGGCCCAAGGCCCCTCGTCCACACTTTCTTACTCCCTACACAGCTCTCTTGGTTTCAAAAGTGAAAGGAAAAAAGAAAAAGAAAAACAAGAGATATTTTTTAAAGCAGAATGTTAATCCATGGAGAGGTCACATGAGCGCTGCCCAGGAGGCAGCGTTAATACGGCGAAGTGCATAAAATTGCCATTTGTAATTTGAACCTTCTGTACAAAAGTACAATCTCAGGTTGGTTTTTTTTTTTTTTTTGAGAAGGTGGGGGTTGGGGAGAGGGGTAAGGAGGAGGGACATATGTTGAACATGCAGGAAAAGCAAGGGGAGAGAGAGAGAGAGAGAAAGAGAGGACTTTAAAACAACAACAAACAACAATCCATCCCTTGCAGAAAGGTGAACTCGAATGAACTCTCAATCAATGCAAAGGAAAGGAAAAGCAGCCTGAAGAAAGATTGGAGAAGGAAAGTCTGCTAAAGCATGCGGACTGGAGGGTGGGGGTGGGGGTGGTCTGGGTTGCAATGCAGACCCTGCTCCTAGTACCAAACCCCCTTTGGCTGCAACACGGGGAGCTTGGGGCTGCTGTGTCCTTACCCAGAGCAGGCTAGCCAAACGCACCCAGGGCCCCGGGACCGCGGGCGAAGGGGGGAGAAATGAGAGGCCGATACCTTCCCGTCTCATGCCCACTTTGAGGCACTTTTTGAGGCGGCAGTACTGGCACTGGTTGCGGTGGTGCTGGTCGATGGGACAGTTCCGGTTGGCGCGGCACGTGTAGCTCAGGTTCCTCCGCACGCTGCGCTTGAAGAAGCTCTTGCAGCCCTCGCACGTGAATTGGCCGTAGTGCTTGCCGCTCGACTTGTCCCCGCACACCACACACTCGATGTGCTGCTGCTGCTGCTGCTTGTCGCTGCCGGGGCCGCCAGGGCCGCCCTGGCCGCCAGCCGCTGTCTGGGCCGGCGTGCTGGCCGGGCCCCCTTGGCCCGGCGTCTGTGGCGTGTGCGGGGCGCCAGGCGGCGGGCCCGGCACGGGCGGCGCCTGCGAGGCCTGGCTGCCCTGAGAGCCGGGCACCTCGTCCTGGGGGTCGCGCCACGTGCTGACTACCATTGCCATATCTATGGGGGCCGCGTCCGGACTTCTGCTCCCCTGGCTGCGGGCGGCGGCGGGGTGGCGGCGGCTCCCGGGTCTCGGGCTCCGGCGCGCCGCCTTTTGTGTGTGCGAGGGTGCGAGAGGGCGCGGGAGGGCGCCCCGGGTGGCTCAGGGCTAGTTGATTGAGGTTGGTTAGTTTTTCCTTTTTTGTTTTTGCTTTTGCAAAGTTTTGTCGATTGCTTGTCTGGCCCGGTGTGTTTGTTTTGTTTGTTTCCCTCGGCTCAGCTTTGTTGGTTTCGGGGGGCTTTCCGTCAAGAGGGGAGGGCAAGAGGACAGGGGAGAGCGAGTGGGAGCAGAACGTGGAGAGAGGGAGGGGAGAGAGAGAGCTGCAAGTCGATTGTCTGGCTTCAAGACAGAAGTAGGAGGCAAAAAAAAAAAAAAAATCTCTCCAAAGATCTCGCTCGCTCTCACTCTCCCTCCCTCTCTCCCTCTCTCGTTCACTCTCTCGCTCTCAGATCTAGTGTGCAGCGGAGGAGTTGGAGGAGAAGGAGGAGGAAGAGGAGGAGGAGGAAGAGGAGAAGGAAAGGCGACTGTCCGGGGGCCAAGTCCAGGGCAGCCCACAGTCAGCCATTCAGGAAAGCCATCGAAATCAGGAGGACTGGGAGAGCGGAGGCGCCGGGCGCGGGCGCGCCCTGGGAGCCAGGCAGGCCGGGGCGGAGGCCGGCGGCCCGCGGAGTGGCCGGAGCTCTGCCCGGGTCCGGGGGAATCAGCATGAAAGTGGTCCGCGTCCGGCGCTGCGCGGCGTCGTCCTGGCGCTGGGCCGCCGCCGCCGCCTCCTGCCCCGGGCGCCTGGCGCGCGCCGCGCTCGCTCCGGACGCCGCCGCCGCCGCCGCTCTTGGAGGCCGCTCGCTGCTCCCCGTGGGCCGCCCGGGCCGCCGCCGCCGCCGCTGCCGCCGAAGCCTCCGGGTCGGGCCCGGAGCCGCCGCGTCTAGCGCCGCCGCCGCCGGTGGAGTCGCTGCTGCCGCTGTTGCCGCCGCCGGAGCTGCTGCTGCTGCTGCTGCTGCTGCCGCCGCCGCCTCACACACATAGGGAAAGAGTCAACTCGCCAGCGGCGGGGGAGAGATGATAAGAGAGAAAGGAGGGCAGATCAGCACCTAGAAGCGCATCCTTCGTGCGCAGAGGGGGGAGAAACGGAGAGAAAGAATGAAAGAGGGAAGAGCAGCGCGGCACCCGGAGAAAGGAGGCAACTCCGGCAGAGGAGGAGGAGAAGAAAACACACACGCGCGCACGCACGCACACACCGCGGAGAGAAAAGAGCAGAATCAAAGTGATCAAATATGCTAAAAAGGGGGGCGCGGGAGGGAATGCGATTTATAGGCGCCGGGGCTGGCAGAAGTGGCTTCTCCGCGATCAGCTCACTGAGCTCTCTATATAGTGAACTTTGACACGACTGCTGCAACTTAGCGCACGTTACCATGGCGACGGCGCGCCTTATAAGGCAGCCGCCGGGGTTGGCCTGGCCCGGCGCGCGCGCGCCGCCCCCTCGCCGTCATTGGCCGGAGCGCGGCGGCCCCGCCATGGCGGCAGCAGGAGCAGCCCGGTCCTAGTGCGAGCGGCGTCGCGCGACTGCCGCGCGGGGCGCGCGGGGACGGAGGGGGGCGGGGACGGGTGGCCGCGCCGCCCAGGCCACCGAGCGGGGGATGGGCCCGGGCGGGTCCGGGAGCGCGGACCCCGCTCGCCCCGCACCCGGCACCCGAGGTTACCGCCCCGGCGGCGAGGCGAGCGCGCTGCGCACACACTACGCCTCTTAAAGGCTCCGCTAGAGGTTGAGGATGGAGCCGAAGACTTAGTCTTCTCGCAACTTGGCTTTGCCACTAAATGCGCGGCGGCTCGCGCTCCACCCGGGACTCCCGGCGCATTATGTAGAGCCCACGATGCTAAAGACGGATAACGCTTCCCTCTTCTTTGTAGAGGGGTACGCAGCGGAGGTGGCAAGGTGCCGGGATCTGAGCTTGCAAAAGAAAGATTTGACTACATCCGTGTGGTGGCAAATCCTTTGCTTAATGAACTCTCATCACTTGCTCCGTTTGGTAGCTCCTTTTTGTTTGTTTGTTTTATAGGAAAAGGAGCCGTTGAATATCTGCCTTTTTCTTTGGAGGGTTAATATTTTATAGATTTGTGGCCTGACATTTTAATTGCTCAAATGAAGCATCTCGGATGCTGAGAAGCACAAGTAGATTTCACCTCATTGTCATCACGCAATTAAAATAAATTCCCCTCAACTTTATCCTCTCTCATTGGTTTTAGCTAACTGGCCAGCCAGTGACCTGTCACACACCCGGTCATGAAAAGAGGGAGAAAGACCTTTCTGTCCGCTGATGGACAGGCGTAGGCAGTCGCTCATCCTCGCCTGTGCACACCCTCTGTACACACATGTAAACGCACATGTATCAGATGCACATTTGTCAATGTACACAGACAAAGACGTCCAACACGATGCTTCTAGGTCATAGAACAGTTGAATACGGACTTCATTGTTCAAATTCTCTTTAAACATCCATGTAGTCATTAAAACACACCCAGAGAGCCTGCTTCAAATTGGCAATAATACCAGCACAACTCACAAGAACCACAAACAAGCTATAGTCTTCCTCCAAAGAGTCGCCGCAGAAAAAAACAACCCCACAGCCCATGACATTCTGCTCACGATGCTCAAACCATGGACGTTGCTGTGTCTTTGAATGTGTGCCTGAGTTTTAAACATCAAATATATAGAACCACCCCCAGGACACATTATATTCCACTGGCTTGATTAGGACCAGGTAGTTGATTGTGAGGATTCCACATTTGTATGAGAAATTTGTGCTTAATAGGGAGTACTTTGCACCAAGCCAAAACTAAATCCATAGGTCAAACAGGTTTACCAACAATGAAACTATTTTTTACACAAAAGATGCTGAGCTACTGGGGGAAAAAAAGAGGACACTGCAAAGAGTAAACTGACAACTTCTGAAAAGCATCCTTGACAGCACAAAAATCTGGCAATATAAAGTTACTTTAATAAAATAAACCGGACGTGGAAGTGACATGGGTAGACTGCACTTTCGGGCAGTTTCTTGTCCACATACAGGCAGAGTGTGAGGTGAGGAGCGTGTGAAGATGTGGGGGAGACAGAAGCTGGCTTTTCGGCAAGGAAAAAAAATCATATATATATTTTTAAAAGTCCTCCTTACCTTCTCCTTCTGTACTGAAATCACACATTACACCAAAGTGGCAGGTACTGTGTTTGTTTGAATGTTTTAAGAAATAAGAAGGTAGAGCAGGTACTTGACTATCATAAACCTGGTGTGTTAAATAAGGTGGCCACAGGGTAAAGCCAGGCTGAGCACTTCTGGCTGATTAGAGATACCACATAACTTTTTCCTACAGAGAACAAGAAGGAAAGATGGAAAATAAATCATTTCAGAGAAGTCTGGGTTTTTTTTTTCTTTTAATTTCTCTGATTTGGGGAATTATTTGATGCTGCAAATATCAGATTATAGAGGCAAGCTCAGCATACAGTGAGACTGAGGTTGACACAGGAAATCTAATAGGTATTCCCATCTCGACTTAATAGATGAGCATAATTGATTATAGAGAAATGTTAATCTTGCCTCTCCAGTGCAGCCATTTTCATGGCAAGATTACTTTCTGCACACACACGAAGATGATGTTTGAGGAGGAGAAACTTTATATATATATATATATATATATATATATACATATATATATGTGTATGTATGTATATACATACACATACACATATACACACACACACACACACACACACACACACACATACACACATATGGGTGAAGGCTGTAATTTCTTTAGGCAGTAAAATGAAGAATTTCCCTCTTACAGAACTGCAGCCCGCTAGATACATGGCCACACAGCTACTATCAAGTCAGGGGTGCTTCACTTTGTATTTTAAGGTTGATTTAGCTACAGAAATGCTGTTTAGAAGGAGAAGAAAAAAATCACCATATGAATTGTAGTTAATTTAATGAGTGGACGAAGAGACAGGACAGCCAGACTGAGGGGTTAAAAAAAAAAGCAAAAATATTTTTTAAATGTCCTTTTCAAAGATGCTCAGCTGTCTTAACTCTAAGATTTAAATGTCCTGACTAAAAGATACATGTCTACATATTATTATTTTAAAAAACTCAACCGAGCCTTTTACTGCAAATGTAAATTTATTTTAATGAGAATTGTGACAAGCTTTATTTAACTGGTCAAAGTTAGGGAAAAACATTTGTCTTAATCTGAAAAAAAAAAGTCCCCAACTCCCAGGAATATGGTTTCCTTGCAGAAAGTGGTTGGCTGGTCTGTAATTCTTTACAGATTAAATCACAATGTGAATACAGACCCCAGCAATGCCGAATTTAACTCTGAGTTCAGTAGAATCCAGGATCCATTGAATTTCTCCTACCCCTCCATCTAGTCGTGTGTGTTTTTCTCTTCCACCACACTGGAGCTCGGTGAATAGGGAAGGGGCTTCCATTGTGTCCCACTGAACTTCCAAGTCAATGCAATTTTTAACCACTGGCTTGTGGTACTTTGAAAATCACCAGGGGCTGTCAGAGTTGGGTCCTCTGAAAAATTTACAGTGCTAAATCAGAGCATATGCTGGGAGGGGAAAAAAAATTGCTTAAGATTGGAGCAAGTACAGTATCCGTCTGCCCCCTAGTGTAAGAGTCCTCGCTGCCTAAAATCCAACTTTATAAGAAAAGGAGCCCTTAAAGGGAAACGACTTGGGGCTCACGTAGGCATAGGAGAATGAAACTTCTGTACATTTTAATCTGAATAATTCTTCAGGATTTAAAATTATTTGGCTGTGGCTTGGTTGGACTGCACTGGAATCTCGTCGCCTCTACGTTTCTCGAGTCACTGGTGAAGAGGTGATTTTTTTTTTTTTTTTTTGAACTGGGTTTATGTGCGTCCCCCTCACCCCTCCTCTCTTTTTCTTTCTGCCTCTGTCGTCTCTCTCGCTGGCTTTTTAAAAATGAGGAACCGTTCCATGAACATTTTGCACACAGCACAGAATTGCTTCTAAAGTCAGCCCGGCGCGGTTGCAATAGACAGCAAAAAGGTAAACCGTTTGCCTGAAATCCGCACGCCAGCTCCACCACCCCGCCCGATGGTGAGTACCCTTCTCCTTGCGATTCTCCTAGCTTAACAGAGCGCTCGCCTTCAGGAACCGCAGCCGAGGGCGCCGGGCAAGGGCTTTGGTCCCTGCTCGCCCGCCCGCCCTCCCGCCTGCCTGCCTGCCTGCCTGTCAGCTGCACAAGGTTGCAAAATGAAGCGCAGAGGCAAATCGAACAGGAAATTCTGATACCTAAAGCCAGCATAGCAGCCCCTTTGCTAACAAACCCAGTCATCTTACTGCTCGGACAACCAGGCTTCTATGGCTGGTTTTCGGTCAGTTCTATGGAAGGAAATGAGTTTGAGAAGACAGGATGAGGAGATGGGAGGCAACCGCGGTCTTTATGCTTCGGTTTAATCATATTTTGGCAGCTTTGCAATTGTATTTACCACCCCCTCTCCCACCTCTGCTACCACACACATGTAATAAAATATGGCAACGCACTGAATTGACTGCCCCCCCACCCCTTCAACCACAGTCCAAGGCAATGCATACACGTTAGCAAACCGATTTTCTGAAAATCCCCAAGTCATCCCCAAACCCACATAGCACAAGGAGAAAAGTGAGAAAGAAGAGAAAGAGAAAAATAAATACGGAAAGCAAACATACCAAAACCATATTTGCCTTGTTCAAGGTCCCAAACCGCTTGCATCTTCTTCCTAAACTGGAATAACTCTCCTTTAGTTTGGCGGGTGAAATAAACGCTTTGTTGGCCCCCTGAAAAGATGTGTCTTTGATAATTAAAGAGACTCTCCTCCTCGGTGTTTATCTAAGCGATTGTGCAAACTGATAAAAAAGTAGGCATTAGTCTGCAGGGAAAAAGAGGAAAGGTGAGGGAGAGATCTTCCACCTCAAGGAAGTGCTTCCCTGTGTACCAGGCGCTCTCAGCCTTTGGAAAAAGCCTGCACACTAACTTTAGAGAGAGACGCGGCTTCAGGGAGCTTTGTACATAGCTGCTGAGGAATGCAAGCCTCGCCTTTAAGAAAAAAAAACCCCAAACCGTAGGTAGGAGATGTCTGGAGTGATCCTTGTCTCTCATCTGATGCCTTAGAAGGAAGAGTGCGTTGTTACACCTTGTTTGGGGCTGGAAAGAGGAGACTTTAAAAACACCCTTCCAATTGAAAAAAAAAAAAATCCCCCAACTTAATGAGTTTAGTCGGAGGCTGGAGCAAACGGCTCAGCCTGAGCAGAAAACCGCAAACAACTATAGGCAATATTGCAAAGCAAGACACCCGGAGGCACAGCCAAATTCCACGGTTTGGGGTCGAGAGGGACGGAGGCTAATCCTAAAGCAAGTTGGGAAAAAAAACAGAGGTGGGAGAGGAGGGGGAAGCTGCAGCCTGGTAGACTGGCAGACAGGGTCCTCTCACCCTGGATCAAAGATAGAAGTTGAAACAGGAGGCCAACATTTTTTCCTAGGAATCAGTTGGAATCCTCATTTTCCACTTTTAACTCAAGTCGCCCCCACCCAAATGATTTTTCTCCCTCTCCCCTGTGGATTAGTGCTTCCCTCCCCCTTTCTACTGTCCATTCTAGAACTTTCCTGAAGAGGAAATCTATTTCTTTTGGGGGGAGGGGTTCCCCATTTCATGCCTGCAAATAATGAATACTTAATTCATCCCCTCCCATTATCTTTCCCCCCAAACGAATAAAGGAAGCAGAGAGACAATAACTAGCAAAAATTGAGACTAGACTGGACTGCGGCTTGCAGTTCAGTAGAGTTTTAACTAATGGATTTTTGTTGTTGTTGTTGTTGTTGTTTTGTTTTAAGAGAAGAATAATGGGGAAACATGGATCTTTTATTTTAGGAAACTGTTATGGTAAGATGAATGTCAGACTTGACAAATGGAACTAACGCTCTTCACTGGTTCTTGTCCTTGTCTTCAACAGGAATTAAGTTAAACACAGTGCTGAATGTTAATTACATGTTTACTGGCTAATGAAAATTACAAATGGTTTTGCCACCTCAAACAATGATGAAAACCCTGAAGACACTGTAATTATATACTTTGAGGGAAATAACTCAGAATATTGATCATAAGAAGTGTAAATCTTTTTTTAACTATTCATTAATACCATAAATATGGGCTACAGAAGTTTTTCCTTGCGGTTTGTCTCATCAGTTACACTGAGTGGATGGCTGGTGGGACTCCTCCCGAGAGGAGGTGAACTCTGTCTCTTAGAAGGAGGCCACGTGTGTGTGACTCCGGAGTGCCCCCTCCCTTCCGCCCCGCCCCCTTCACCCTAGCTGAAGGTCCAGGGATCTCCAATAGGGAGCCCCCCCCACCTCAGGGCAGGTGAAGGTGATCTTAGTCCGGCCTCTCTCCTCCCCTTCTCTTGCCCTCTTCTCTCCTTCTCTCCCTCCTCCCTTTTCTTTTCATGCCAGGTCTGATCGATGACCACCTTGCCCAGCCTGGGCGCCTGGGATAACCTAATGAAAGATCAATTAGGACCTGGCAACTCATCGCCACCCAGAGATGCAGTCCTGACCACCTCAGCTCCCTCCTTCAGAGGTGGCTTAGTGCTGTTCATTGCCAGAGAAGAAAGGGGGGAAAATTAGGGGTGGAGGTGGCTGTTGGGTAAGGTGGCTCAGGCGCTGAACCAGAATGGAGTACAGGAGTAATTATTTTGTGGTCATTTTCTTTCAACTTTAGCCAAATTTAGAACACTGGCTGCCACTCTAATCTTGAGGGTCAAAGGTGAGAGACGCACTAACCCTAAAAGGAAGGCCCGCCCTGCCCGAAAGGCCAATCGGACAGTGGCCTGGGGGCGGCGGTGGCAGAACTGCATGGCTCTTGATGGGGAGGGGGTCGTAAAACACACATGCGGGAGTCCAGCACCAAGGGCAGGTTTAAAGTGAAATATTGAAGATTTTAAAAGAGGTGTTCAAGGCTTGTGGGATTGGAGTCCTCCTTTTCCCTGAGAATTCCCAAGGCTCTGGTCTTTGTCTTAGAAGGAATGGAGTTTCTGAATGGTGTGAAAGGGACAGAGAGGGTCGCTTCCAATCGATTTTACTTGTCCTTTCTGCCTTTTCGGATCAACGCCCTTCAATGGACACAGAGGTGCTCTTTCAACCAAAAACTTGTGCTACATTTTCTGCCTGTATTGGTGCTAAATACAATAAGCATCGGGCAGATTTTCTTCTCTTTGCTCTCCAAAGCTAAAAAAAAAAGCACCCTAATTAAATTGTTTTATATGGACAGTCAAGACGGACCAATTAAGTATGCATTAGTATAAAGATAGCCTCTGCAGATATGGAGTTTTAGAAAGCCATGGTTATGACAAAGGCGGGGGCATTAGAGTGTAGGGAGGGGTGCGTGGACACAGCCGGGTTGCACTGTCTTCTCTGGGCCCCCAGGGGAATTGCAAAGGCCCAGGCCTCAGGTGAGAGGAAATCAGGCCGGTTAACAACAGGTGGGCGGGCAGCGGTCGAGGACTTGCAGATCCAAAACCCCAGGTCTAAGAGCAGAGGAGCCTCCCTGACGAGTGGCTGGATATTCCTCACGGACTACAGCCACCGCAGTTTAGCAGTCCCAGGTGGCAGGAATCGCAGGACAAGATGAGGCCGTGCAGTGCCCACTCTGCATCAGGACCCACTTCCCTGGGGTCCCCGGGTCAAGGTGAGGCTATGTAATCATGAAGTTGTGTGAGCACGCCCGTGGTAGGCGCTGACACCGCGGGGCCACCTGGACCACAGCCCTCTAGCTGCCAAGAGTAGCGCCCCCCCCCCCCCCCCACACTTCACAGCTAAGCGCCTTTTTGCTCCTACGGAAAGGGACGTCTGGTGGTGAAGAAAGTAAAGTTCCCACCAGACGACCTCCGCGGTCCGACTGGCGACAAGGACAAGATGTTGGAGGAGCGGAAAGGCCAGGGGTTGCAGAAAGGGTGGCAGGGAAGCAGGTCCCTAACTGCTGCCGCAGCTCTGAGCTCCTCCACCTCTTTTCCGCCCTAGGAGGGAGGCATGGGCGGGCGAAGAGCATCGTGTCCCGAAGGGGACGACCCTCAAAGCAAGGGCTGGGGCCTCCCTGCGTGGTTACGCAGGACTCTGATAGGTGGTCCTAGGCCACGGGGACGCTAGCGTGTCTCACGGTCTCCGGAAGGGCTCTGGGGGTGCACAGAGAGCCCTGGGGAGGGAGGAGGGAGTGGAGGAGACAGTGGCAGCCTGGGGGAAGTGGTTGAATGTCAAAAGTAAAAAGGTTGAAAAGGCAATTTTCCAGACGCGCTTTGCCCCCCACTTCTCTCTCCTCCTCGGGCCTCCCGCCCGGGCTGTAAATCTGCGGCCGATGGCCAGGACACCAGGAGTCCCCTCGGCGGCGGGCCCGACGCGGCCCCGCCCGCAGAGCGCACACCTCCCGGTGGGCCCCGCATCGATCTGAAGCCTAGCTGAGGATGTCACCGCACTAAATATTTACTGATCACACACGAATAGCCAGGGCTCGAACGATTTTCCTCTGTGAGGAGAGCGCAGAGAGCAGGGTAAATCATTTTATTAGTGTGGATAAAGCCCAGAGCACACTCCGGGCTGGAGTGTTTTAAGATGTGTCTTCAACGGGATGAAAAGAGTTAGGGGAATCGATACGGAGTGATTAGAAGCCCCCGGGGTGACGAAGGGGGACCTGACTTGCGGGGATTTGGCGGGGCGGAGTGGGAGGAAGCCAGCCCCGAAGGGGAGCGGCGGGACCACCACCTAGGATCTCCAGCGCAGGCCTCGGCCCTTCTGTCCTCGATGGGAAAGGTGACAGCGCAGCCAATGATAAGGGTCGGCTGCCCGGCTTCGCAGACAGGGCTGAGTGAGCCACCGCGGGGCCAAGGGCTTGGGAGCCACCGGCTCTACACCGGGAGTGGCAGTGGCCAGGTGGCCACCGGAGTTGATGGCTCGCGTGGAGCGGGGACCACGGACACGTTTCCCCACATGTAGTGTCTCCAGGCATCCTGGGTAGCCAAGGTGTGGCCCCAAAGGATTGTATGCTTCGCTTGGCATTTTGAAGACGCCTTTTAGGTGACACTTCAAGCTTCCCCAACTTTCTCCTTGATCAACCTCCATCTTTCATCTTATTTAGCATCCCTAAAGAGGACCCAGTAGCCAAGCCCCACCGACTGCTTTCCCTGCTACTCGCCCAATGGTCAGGACGGCCACCGGGTGGCGAGACTCCCCCCCCTCCCCCCACCGGAATCTGCAAGACCAGTGGATTCCAGGTTCGCGGCTCGGCTCCTGGGCAGGTGAGATGAAGTGAAGGGCCAGCGAGGATTAAGTTAGGCGCTCCAGGGGAAGACGCAGGACTGTGGGTTCTTCCTCTGGGTCACAGGAAATCAGCTTTTGCAGGATCGGGCCCCACCCCAGCCGTTGGGGACCTGTCTGGGGTCCCAAGATTGGATGCTGGGAGCAAAACTGGCCGAGATATAAAGTCTTGCGGTTCACGAGGCGTCGGATAAAATTTACTGGAAGGGAGTAGAAATCCTTATCCGCAAAGCCAAGCAGTAGTGTTCTGGCTCGAAAATGGATTTTCACTCCTTGAAGCGCGAGGCTCGCTTCTGTGAACAAACCTAGACCTTCGAGACAGCTGCAAACAACCTAGAAGGCGCTAGTTTTTGGAGGTAGAGGGTTTGCAGAAGGTGAGGAAAGAGATCATCTCTTTTCCTTTTACCTGCTTCTGATCTTTTCTTCAAAAGGAAAAAAAATATTTCAAAAGAAATGGATAGCTCCTACTGTATGTATGCGTGCACACGTTTTCATGTGCATATGTGTGTAGAAAGGTGTTCCTTCCCATTGCATGGTTTTCTTAGCAGCTTGGGGTATTCAGTTCAGACTACCCTGCGTTTGCTTCGGTGCAATAGGAAACAGCTGAAAACCCAATTCATCGTTTTCTAGAAGGGAGATTTTTTTTTTTTTAATATGAATCCCAGTGGATTAGAATAGTGTGTTCAGGTGTGAGGCAATCAGCCTCACTCCCTCCTTGGTAATCCTGATCCCTGCCTTAGAGGAAGCTAGTAGCCCCGCTGACCTAGGGAACAGTCAGCTTGGTCTCCATTAACCCTTATTGGTCCTGGCTACAGAATGAAGATTAGCTATCCAATCCACCCAAAGATTCCTTTTAAAAGGGATGTAAGGAAGGACATAAGGAAAGAAAAAAGGAAGGAAGGGAGGGAAGGAGGGAGGGAAAGAGAGAGGGAGCGAACATTTTGGGTACTTTAGCTGTAAAGGTTTAGAGTACTGTGCCCTTCACTTACACCACCCTATCTTCAACCCCCCCCCCCCAAGCAGGGTTTTCTATTCAGAGACAACAGTCTCATTCATCAAGACAGCATACTCCAGGAAGATGGACTTTAGGGAATAAAAAATAGGATGTAGTGAATTCCTCCTCCCCTGTTTAACTGACCACCAAATCACTTTAAAAAATATTTCTCTTCTCTCTCTCTCTCTCTCTCTCTCTCTCTCTCTCTCTCTCTCTCTCTCTCTCTTTCTCTCTCTCTCTCTCTCTCTCTCACACACACACACACACACACACACACACACACACACACACACACACACCACATGATTATCCCATAAGAGATTTTTAAAAACCAGTTCCAAGACATGGTTTACCTTCGCTCGTTGAAGCAAAAGCTAATTTAGAATCATGTCAGCAGCCGAATCATAGCCCTAAAATCTGGATGAGATTAGGAAAATATATTCAGCTGGCTTCAAATGTGGTGGCATTTATGTGAGTCCTGAGATGATGGGCTTGAGCAGGGAGGTGCAAGTACATGGTGGAGGTGCTCTCTCAGTTTTAGAAGTGCCTTGATGGATTAAAGGTTCATATACTCAAACACTAGACAGAGGCTGTCCCTCATGTGTACAGTCCTGGAGGCTGGCAGGAGGCAGTGCAGAAAGCCTTCTGAATGAGCTCCCTGGAGCCACCAGTTCTGGAAGGTAAGCTGAAGCAACTCAGCAAGGGTAGTGCCATTATGGCTTGCAAAATCCCAACAAGGCACTTCCAAGTACGAGCTTGAGACTTGCAGCTGGTAGCTTAGGCAGGGTGTTTAAGCACACAGTGAACATCTTTCCCCCAATAGAGTTATTCAAAAATTCAAGGCTGTGTGTGTGTGTGTGTGTGTGTGTGTGTGTGTGTGTGTGTGTGTACTTTATAGCACATTGATCACTTAAAGCTTAAGTACTGGACTATAGATGATGTCGTCAGGAAACTTTCTGCCCGTTTCACCAAGCCCGGTATGGGATATCCATGATTTCAATATTGACATGACATTTCAAGTTCCTTTCCTGCTGAGGAAGTTCCAAGCTCATCTGAAACCATACGAACAGCCTTTCTTATTTAGAAGTGGACAGAGTCAAGAATGATGGTTGGACTCTTATATGTATATATATTTTCATTATTAAGAGCCTGCAATGAACTCTTTAAAATGACAGTTAATTTTTACTATGGAAGAGAAAAAAAGGAAAAAAAATATTAACTGATGCTATCAAGTGCTACATGTGAAGGTGTTAGTAAGGAAAATATCCAGGAAAATTAATATTGTTAATTAGCTGCATGAGCGAACTTCAGGCAAATATCAGCAGCACAACAAATGAACGTTCATTTGACTTAAATTCCTTTAACTACACACTGAAAGCAAACTTTGGAAGGAGAAACGGAATTTAAGGATTCACTGTTTGTTTTTTTTTTTTTAGGACATTTACCCACCATTTCTATATAAAGATATGACTTGAGAATAAGTTGATGGCCACAATTGATATACCGCCATGTAGAGGAACATTATATGTTAATCTAGAGAACATTTGGGTATCTACATCACCAGCTTTACTTCTCTTCAAAGGCCACTATCTTGAAAATGTGTAGGTGCATGTGAAAACTAAAGAAATTCTGTACTGAATGTAAGAGGGATTTTTTTGTTTTTAAACATCACATTTAGTTTATTGGTTATAGAAAATATTATCTTGAAGGTTTTCAAGCTGTATGTTTGAAAACAAATTACATTAGCCTTGTTATTTTGCGTATAAGGTAGAGAACTGTAAATTCCCTATCCATCTATTAGAATTTATTATACATTAATTAATATTATCTAAGAGATTTTTATATACATGATTACGGCAAATTGATTGAGATGATGCCCTTTAAACATTCAAAGTAAAACTGAAACCATTAAAGGAAAGAAATATTGATTTCAGTGACAGATGTCACACTGGGTATTTCTTGATAGGACCACATCACATCATATGTCAAATGTCAAAGACAAGAAGTTAAAAATTAAGGAAGTCCATGTCTTTGCATATTGTATGTTAGCTTATTTATTCTCAAAGATGCTGCAATTTTCTGTTGCATATTTTCTTGTTGTTGTTGGTCATGTTTCCAAACACTCCAAAGAATTTAGTGCCATGAAATTCCAGAACTGAGGTGTCTTAAAAGTTATTTTTTTTCCTTGATAGACTTCTCTGAGTGATAAAGGCTCAGCTTATTTACCCATTGATTTTTTTCTCCCAAGTGATTTTGGCTAATTTAATGGCCTTCAAAAATCATGTATTATCTTGCAAAAATCTATATTTCCTATATGCATTGAAGTAAAATAAAAGATGTCTAATCTTTTTAAGGAGGTACAGTTCAGTGTTCCTCAGTTACTGAAGAACTACTGTATCAACTCCCAGGGTTTTATTTAACAAAGAACACCCAAATCTGCAATTTTTTTTTTGTATTTATGTGCACATGTGTGCAGGGACACGCTGGAACTAGAATTACAAGAGGTTGTGAGCAGCCCAACATGGGTGCTGGGAATCAAACTCTGGCCCTCTGCAAGAGCAGCAAGTGCTCTTAACAATGGAGCCGTCTCTCCACCCCTTACTTCTTTCTTAACAACTCTTAAAACCGACACTGATATGATGTGGACGAACACGCAGTAGGAAAGCCTTTGACTCCCCATATTTACTCTGGAAATGTCTCTTATGCTTATGTACTTGAAAGATCTTGGGTCAGAATTATCTTGCCCCTTAAAAATCAGCGAATAAAATTTCTAACTGATGGACAAGATGTTTACTTTGAAGTTTCAGCAACACAGAAAAGTTTTCCTAATAAATTAGAAGCAATTCTATCCTAGATAAATTAAAACAGGGCATCTCTTAGACCGTGGGTTAGGTTTATGTCCTTCTGCCCTACAGCCTCTGACTGTAAAGTGGACAGTCTCCATTTTCAGTTACTGTCTCACCGTTAACAGGGCAAATGTTTGCAATTAAAAATGTTTCCAACTGTCTTGCTTATAGAGCTAAAAAACATTATTAAATACTATTTAGATTTCTGTTCAGATTTGTATGTCCAGTCAGGAATGAACAGTTTATAGTTCCCCCATCTCCTTCCTTCAAACAAACAAACAACAAACAAACAAACAAACAAACAAACAAACAAAACAATACTACTTATGCTAGCTAAAGAAAACCCCTCCCCAAATAAACAAACAATAACCCTTAGCATTCAATGTCTTGGAAATACAGGTACATTGTTTTTACAGTTAAATTCTTAATAATAAGGTTTTGTTTAATCTCATCTACCGACTAATATGGAACACTCCTGGCTTATATAATCTGTGACTTTAAAATCAAATTTTAACAACACGCCATCATAGGCTTTTCTGAAATGAAGGGAGCTTTGAAAACTAAATCTCTTAAAAAAAAAAGTGACAAGTGGCAGGGCAGGATGGCGTGACTCTCTGTTTTAGTGATGTCAGAAACGTTTTCTTTTTCAAATTACTGTATCATCTTTTTCACCAATGTGAGACGGACACTACAGTGGGAGGGGGGCAAAAAAAAAGATTCTCTTCCATTCTTTACCTCTTCAAACCCCAAGCCACAGACAAAACCTGCTTCCCACCTACCTCCCAGAGTGGCCCCCAACACTGGTCACTTTCAGTACTGTCAGTTGCCTAGCTTTTCAAGGGGACCAGGCAAGGGTCAGCCTGAGTTAGGAACCCAACAGCCTGGTGGAGGAGGAGGAAACAGGGACCCGTCACCTAAAGGCAAACTTAGAGGGAAAGTAACTGCTGAAAGTTTCCAAAGGAGGCTTAAAGAGGCAGGACAGCAGAAGCTGATAGAACCAATTTATTTTTTTTTTTCTGAAGCATTGCTAACTTTTATGACTACCCCCCTCCCCTTTCTTTTACTATCTGTCTTTGTGCCTCCAGGGCCAGGGAAAGAACGGGGCAGACCCGAGATTGCTTTCAGAGTTTGGCTCCTCTGATGATGGATTACCATGTCAATTTAAACGGCATAGGATTAATTTGTTTCAATGATTTCTCTTTAGGCTGAATGCCAGGCGTTTTCTATCTCTCCCCCTTGCTCTTCAGAACAACAACGAGACAGAGAGAGAGAGAGAGAGAGAGAGAGAGAGAGAGAGAGAGAGAGAGAGAGAGAGAGAGTCTTTCCATATTTTAAGTTGAGAGACAGTAATGGAAATAGACAAGTCGGGTGTACTGTTGCAACACAGTTATAGGTTTGAGTCTTTTTATCTCTGAAACATACAGTCAGTCACATTAAAATGAAATTGGTCCCAACATTTACTCAATAAGTATGTGTCTTGTAGATAATCCAGTGCAGAGTGCTTTTGACATATAAGGATTTAATTTCTCTTGGACAAGTTATTAGTATAACACATTTAAACTCACCACCTACGATGAGGTGATTGAGATCTCTAGCAACCTTACATGCTCATTGCAGAAAAGAGTTTGTATGAAGGGAGTGGAGACTGTGTAGAATGTGTATTTCACATATGCACACATGCACACATGCAAGCAACCCAAGGCACCACGCATGTTTGCACCTGTATCCACACATCTCCTGAGTTCATATGACCACATTCTTCAGTGATGCTAAAAAAATTCCATCTATTATGCAGATGTATCTAACCTTTCCAAAAATGAAAATATATACAGTTTTCATTTTTTTTGAAGGATTTCTAAAGTGCACAAGAAAAAACAATGCCATTCAAATTCACTTACACTGTGAGACCAGACCTATTATGAAGTAGAAAGTGTCACTAGAAAGCACTTAGGGGCCATCCAAAATCAAGCACCGCCTCCCCCACACACACCTCTTCTCACCTACACTAAACTTACAGCTAACTGGAGGATGCTGCAGGAAGAATAAAGGCAATGCAAGGGAAACAGTGTACCCCAAAGTGATTTCTCAGCAGACTCCGAAAGATAGGAGAGGGGTTCCAGTCTAAGTACTGAACATCTTGGGTAAACACGACTGTTCCCACTCTCTTTTCCTAACGGTCTCTCCTCATTCCAGGACCACCCCCTCCATGAACATTTAGCATCATAGTTCAGAATAATAAATTGCATTTGAAATCTGAATACAAATAGATTGTATAGCCTTCCCCCTTTCTCCCAGCCCTCTCAATGCACAGCCCAGCCGCTCTCTATTTGTGTAGCTTCCACTTTGTAAGGACAGACACAATCAGAGGCCAATCGATGCCTGTCAGAACTGAATCTATGCCATTTTAATTCGTAAAAAAAAAAAAAAAAGTTGTTGGTTGCTAACCTCGGGGGAGAGACTGTGTATCTCTGAGAAAACAAAATCTTGGAGAGCTCTCCCTGGGAAATGGTGTTACACATGAGCAGAAAATCCAGGCAAGAAAAGCTAATTGAACGGAGAGAGAGAATTAGGTTAAAAAATAGAGTACAATCTAGTATCACATTTTCACTAGTGTAACTTGAAATGAAGGTGTCTTCGAGTCGCCAGTGATGCCGGAGCGTTTAGATGTCGGCCACAGATGGGAACACCTATTGAAATGTGTCTGAAGAAGATTAATAGGCCTTGTCACTGTTGGGAAAGCACTGCTTGGCTGTAACTTTCCACCAGCCCAAGATGAATTACCGATGAATGCTCACTTATCAACCCCATCACTATCGTTCGACACTAAATCAAATTGAGAAGTTATCTGCAATCAGAAAATTTCTTTTTAAAATAGACATATACCTTTAGGCCCCAACTCCTTAATAATCCCACTCACAAAACAATCCCCCGGCCAGAGATGCTTCTTCGGCTTATGCTGAATTATAGCTCAGTAATGAATATCTTTTTAAAGTTCACACACAAATGGACAGCTGGTCAGACTGTGAAGTTTGACAGTATTTTTAATGAGTATGAAGGCTTCTTGGAAGTCATCATTTAATATTTCAGCAAATGTGTTCATTTTCCCTTTTAGATTCTCCACTCCCTTAATAGAAAAGCAAAAAAGAGAGTGGATTTGCTATCTTAACTTTGTGACCTCACAGTTCTATAATGCTCTCTGGTAATATAAAGGTATGAGAATTTTGAGTTTAGGTAGATAACAGAAGAACAAAATTAAATGGATGGTGGAGAAAGGCAGCCACGTGCAGTTTTTAATGTCTTCATGATGCTGCATGTAGCTCATTCTGGGGATGTGTTGAGACCTCTGTTGGACCAGACACGTAGTCTATGATTGAGCTAAACTCAGTTCCCCCACCTCTGTCACTATGGAGTCCTGGACGGCCTGGAACTCAGAGAGCCTCCTGTCCCTCTCCCTCCAACGCTGTGATTAAAGGCCTGAACCACCACGCCCAGCCTTCATATCTCATTTTCAAGGTGATTTATTTGAGAAGCAAGACAAAGTCATTATCTCCTTTTATTATTTATTAACCAACTCTGAGCATCTAGTGTCTTTCCAACCTTGGATTCATTATGTTTTAATAACATCACCACCTGTTGTATTTTGTAGTGTCTTTGCTATTTACAGAGTGACTTCACGTGCAGGATTCCTTTGATTTCTACCGAAATTCTGTTCAGGCAGATTTTTTTGAATTTCCATTTTGCTGATGAGTAAACCGAGGCTGGGTTGTCTGAAGTCAGGGAGCCGATAGAAACATAGTTACAACTGGAAACCACGTTACTATGTCCTTTAGCTTTCTTTGGGGATTTTTTCTTTTACTCGGAGTTATTATGTAAATGCAGAATAAAAATGGTGACAATGTTAATTGCAACTAACATCTAATATATACCAGAACATAGCACTAACGTGCTATGTAAGCTCTGCACAACTCTCTTCAATAGCTCCTGGTATTGTTTCAATAACCAAAGAAAACAAAACAAGGTTTCTAGATTTTAGGGACTTGTCTAAACCTCACATTGGTGAGCAATTGGGGACACTAAGGAATTTTGAATGCAAAGCCAATGATGATGGTAGTTTACTCTAGGTCCCAGTTTTTAATTGCAAAAAAAAAATTTGAATTGCACTAGGTAGGTCCTAGACATCTCAGTTATTTTCTGAATATGAAAAAATTTCAGATTCTGAGGCAGTGCAGAATAGTTCATGGGTTGGTCTCTTTGCATTTCCTTATTATTTATTTATGCAATTTGCAATGCTTGTAGTCAAATCCTAGGGCCTCACATATGCAGAGAAAGCCATGTACCACTGAGCTTCACTGCCTAGCCATGAATCCTGGCTGTAAATCCTGGTTTTGCCAGTTACGAAGTATATGACCTCCATTCCACTGGCCTTTATTTTCCTCCTCTCAAAAATGGGATGATTAGATTCAATGTACCAAACTATGATGTTTGGGGATACTTTTCTCACTCCAGAGAATGAGGACCAGAACCAAGAAACAATGGCTACAAGACACATTCACGGCTAGGCAAGAGTGTTAACTTCCCCCTTCTAGAAACTGTCAATAAGATGGCTCAGCACTACAAGAAATTATTTTATTTTCTTTGCCTCTAGAGAGCATGGACTAGTCATCTCTCAGTACCTCATGGGGCTGAACCAAGATTCATGTAGGAAGGTTGTTTAGAACATATGCTCTGTAGATAGTTACACTATATATATATATATATATATATATAAACTATATGTAATATATATAATAATAATATATATGTAATATATATAATAATATATATATATATATATATATATATATATATTACATATAGTTTAGAAAATAAACAAAAAGAGCCTGTAGCCATTTGGTAAAGAAACAATGTCCTTCCTGCCTCCCTCCCTTCTTTCCTTCCTTCCTTCCTCCATTCCTCCCTTTTCTCCTTCCTTCCCTCCCTCCATCCCTCCCTCCCCTCTCATTCTCCTCTTCCTCTCTGTCTGTCTTGATTTTTTCATGTTCAGACTGATCTCAAATTCTTGATCCTCCACCCTGGGCCTCCTGAATGCACCAGGTTTAATATGTTAAAATGACAATTTGAATGTCAGTTGTTTGAACTCTCTGCTAGAGTAGGCTGACTGGACTCGAAGTAGGGAAGGTTGTTTAGAACATCGTATAATTTAAAATTGTGAGGAAAACTTTGCACCCCCAACCCCCGCTTTTTTTCCAGATTAGGATTAAGAAGACTCAAGTCTGTAGAGGCATGGGGGACTTACTCAGCTAACTGGCAACAACAGTGAGGTGGGATCCCTTTTCTCTTGGTCCCCAAACCATGAATCAAAACCACTTTGACAATGCCATCTCCCACCATGCTTCTTGTTCAACCAGTAATTTTGGTCCTCTGCTTATTTCTGCGTTACAATTGCTGTTTTTTGGTTTTGGTTTTGGTTTTTGGAGGGGCGAGGTTTGAGACAGGGTTTCACTGTGAAACAGTCCCGGCTGTCCTGAAACTCACTCTGTAGACCAGGCTGGCCTCCAACTCACAGAGATCCGCCTGCCTCTGCCTCTGGAGTGCTGGGACTAAAAGCGTGCGCCACCGCTGCCCGGCTGTTGTTTTGTTTTTTTGATGTGACACTTTGTGTGAGTTGATACCGATTGCAATGTGGAATTTTTTTCTAAGTCTCTATCACAATCATTTCTTGTGAAATTTACAAAGCTACCCAGCTAGATAGCTGGGACTTTGATAAAGAATCCCACAGTAAGAATGTTTTGTCAGCAAGGCATGTTACTACACACCTGCAATCTCAGGCCTCTGGAGGTAGAGGCAGACAGATCAGCAGTTCAAGGTCATCCTCAGCTGTATAGCAAACTCCAAGCCAGCCTGGGGTACGTGAGACCCTGTGTCCAAAAATAAATCTTTAATTTCTATTAGATTGCAAAAATACTCTGCCCAACCGCTATTTATTTCAGCTCTCCTTTGATAGTTTCCCAGAAAGAAAAGCCTGTCTTTTAAATCTTCCCTTCCCTGTCCCAAATTGTCTTTGCTTGGCCATTGCCTGCTTTGGGAACGCCCGTCTGGGTTTAATCAGAAGTTACAAGACAAAATGTGCATTATTAAGAAATATAAATATTTTCAGAAGCAATTAAAGGGATGAAAGATTGATTCATCGTGTAGATTAGACGTAATTTGAAGCGGCTTGTTCTAATGAGAGCTACTGGGATCGAAAGTCAGGAGCTGGCCTGGCCCCCAGTTAGAAACCCCAAGCATTCGAGTTACCTGTCAGCAATTCACATTCGAGATATGCCCAGACACTTTTTTTTTCTTGCCAGTCTCTGGGCTGAAACTCCTTCCTTACTCCCCCTAGGGACTTGTAATCGTCACCTTTGAAAAATCATGACTAATTCTTTCTTCTCTTGAGCAATCAGAAGGGACTACCTTCCTTTTCACAACTCCAGAAGTTGGCTTAGCATTAACTTTCATAAGAACATTTTGGCCTGGAGGCATCTGTATTACAATTTCTTTCTTGGCTTAATAAAAGGTATCATATTATCTACCTGGTCAATCTCTATTGGCTTTCAAAATTGAGACATGGAAAAACCTAATAAGCCTCATTAGGAGATCTGATTTAAAAAATCAAAACAAAACAACACACACACACACACACACACACACACACACACACACACACACACACACACACACACAAAGGCTGTCTCATTTAGCCCACTGCTTTGAAACATCCCAGCTCTGAGAGCTGGGTGGCCAGGACTTGAATACAGGTATCCTAATTTGAAATCTTTGTTAGTCTGGTAGTTCTGGAAAAAAGGGGAGGGGGGATTGTGTCTAATATATAGGTGGAATCTTAATACACAGGGGATCAAAACCTGATTGTTGTATTTTGTTTTTATTTTCTTTCTTTCTTCCCTTTAATCCCACCTTTTGTCCCCATGGCTGTGTGTGAGAGATGGCTTGATTTTCTAGAGATGCTTCACCCATCCACAGCTGGAAGTCCAAAGAGGACCGTAATGTCTTTAAAATCAACACAAGTCCGGGAGCCTGAGAGAACAAGTTTTCCTTTGTTGTAGGGGATAGTATTATTTGCTGTAGGTTTTTTGATATACATTCTAAATTAGGCCTGCAAAGGCATGCTTCATCTTTAATTCATCACTCTCAGCTGAAAGAGATTAGCAATGTCTAGCACGCACCCCTCGTATGGTGCTGACCTCATCAAGTATGGCCTGAAATTAATTAGCCTCATTCATTCCAAATGGAAAAGGATAATGGAGCAGCGTCTTAGCGATGACCATCACACATTGTATGCAGCATATTTAAAAGGCCTCGATTTTCAAACCATGTAGATTAAAATTCTTTCCAGAGCTCACAATATGCCTGAGTTATCGCGGACCTAGAGCAGAGCCCAGTCGGTTTTGTGCATGCGTGGTAGTGCATGTGGCGTAGTGCATGTGGCTTGGATGTTGCATGGGTCTTTTGCCTGTGTCTGTTAGCTATGTCTGCTTTCAGGGGGATTTGTTCTCCAGAATCACACCTTGAGTGCTTGACCAGTAAAAACCTGACATACAATGCCGTTCAATGATCTGGTCCCCTGGTCAGCATGCTAAGTGCATGCTTTTGATCGCCAGTGGGGAGAAAAGGATGGAAGAAACACTGTAGCCATTTTCCACCAAAATCCTTGTCCGCCTCTAATTTGGACACAGAAAAGTTCCTTAAAGAGAGACTCAACTTTTCTATTTTGAGTTATTTTTGAGACTTTCTATGTCTTTTCCCAGTCTTTACTGTTTTGATCATATTTTAAAACTTGACCAAGGATCTAGTTAGAAAACCAAATCCTTTCAATTTACCATCTTACTAAGATTAGCTGATGTTTTTCCCCTTCTGGGGATTGACTAAGAGAGGTCAAATTTTTGAATATCAAAACTGCTTTCTTTTTGAGCCAAAAAAAATCTTGACTCGAGTTCTTTGGGATCCTCAAAGACATTGTAAAGTTTATTTTTATGAACATTAGTTTGCGACTATAGATCAGAAGAAGAAGGAACCCGGGACTTGGTGTTTTCAGTTTTTAATTTTTAAATAGTATGAAATATAGTCAGTTTCTGAAAAGGCACCAGCAGTATTTTGGTGGCCAGGATCTTTATATAGTGTACATTTCTTAAGAAAAGAATTATCCCAGAATAACTTTGTCTGCTGAAATAAAGAAATAGCTATTCAGTGTAATATAACAGCAAAGCTTCCATTTAACTTTCTGAATCAAACTCGCAGTCTTAGGGGAATAATCTTTTCAGAGCTCTTTGATGTACTAAGCTTCACATATGTTATTTAAGATTATTTTGTCTTACGATACAACAAAAATTGAAAGTGTGCTTCTTCTCTGTCTATAGACTAAAGAGGTAGATTTTTTTTCCAAGCTCACTTTTGCTCATCATTTCAAGGCAGAAGTCCTTTTTAATCTAATGGTCAGTATCATCTATGTGCAGGAGCTCACCAATTGGGGACGGTGAACCTATCATTTGGATATAAAAGATTTACCTTTAAATCTTCCCAAACCTCTAGCATATAATTGGAGGAAATTAGCTAGCTTAAAGTCTGGGCTTCTGCTCTCTAAGGGAATAAGATGTGAAAGACGAAGAAAGATTAACTTATACAGATTTGATTTTAAAGTCACAGTTTAACAGAACCTGGATAAGCAGTGACATGCCACAGAATTTTAGAGGTTGAGAGAAATAGGTAAAATGCAAATTGTCATCTAGTCAACTTGAAGTGCCATGACAAATAAATGCAACTGTAAATAAAGAGAGGTATTCGGCAGCAGTAGTTACCCACTGAAACACATGCTATAAAACATATTTTCCAAATAGTAAAATTGATATTAGATTTACTATTGAGACAAAGGAATGCAAGCATTCTGTACACTGTAGTTTGTTTTCATAAAGCATCTCTCACATTTTACTTAAGTTATTGTATTTTTTAATCAACAGAGGTAGAAACAGCAGGCGTGCTCTAAACATAAGGATTTGCTTCATGAAACATGAGTTCATTCACATAATAAACTCAAAGTAAGATTCAGACTAACTTATCACATCTCAGTTGGTGCTCATGTGAAACCACAAATCTTTAGCCTTTCAGCATTTGAAAGTGGAAAAGAGTGCCATTAAAATTCAAACAAGTTTGGAAATAGCCATACCTGGACTCACTGAAATTGAGGTAAGCTGCAGTTCCTGTTTGGTTTCATGATGAAACTTTGAGGTTAAAGAGCTGATGATGAATAGAACTTAGCTTAGGCCAGATGGAACTGGAAGATGTTTTTGGAATGTATTTGCCTTATTTTTCATTTCTTGAAATTCATCTGGAGATGAAGAGAAGAATGGTAGATGAACAGAACTTCCAGTGATGTGTGTGGAAAAAGCTGAAGAGGAACAACAGGAGAGAAAGTCCTTGTCTTTGAGTTGGTAAACACACATGTCATTTTTTGTTTCTGAGATACTAGGGCTTGAACCCAGGACTTTGAACATACTAGGTGATCATTCTGCGGTAGAGGAAAACTTCTAGTTCACAGAAGAGTTTTCAGCAAAGAGAACATGGATGAGAAATTATCAGCTAACATCTCAAGGACACTTAATCAGCCAAGGCCCTGTGCTGAACTGTTCATTAAGGTAACTTGTCTTTTCACCCCAGATGCCAGGAAAACATTACTATTTCCACTCTTCATGGGAGGATGCTGAAGCTTTGGGGATGCTATGCAAGTTGCTCAAGGTTACACTCCTTATAGAGATGACCCGATCCAGCATGTTCCATTTTGTCTCCCAGTGCTTGTGTCCAACATGTCTAGTGCTAGACTGCTTGTCAAGAGAAAATGTAGTTATGTCTTTGGCGAAATGAAGTGCTATAGACTATGCATGGGACAGAACTTTCCATTTCTGGATAACTACAGAAAATAGGAAGCATTTTCTGGGGAAAACAAAACAAAACAAACAAACAAACAAAACAGAAGAAAGGTATGTGTGTCTTCTCTCTCATCTTCTGGTCCCTCAGGTCAGAAGGAAGGGGCTCCACAGTCCCTAATCTTCTCTAATCTTCCACCTGGCAAGTTGGACTAGATATATGATGACACACGTACACACACACACACAGAGAGAGAGAGAGAGAGCGGGGGGGGGGGGGGGGGGGGAGGGATTGAGAGACAGAATGGAATTTAAAGAACAAGTCTTGCCAAGATATTGTCTTGGAAGCAAAGATCAAAAAAAGAGAATGAGAAGTTGCTGTCTGAGCAATGGTTAACAGAGACTCTGGCTACACACTCTGGAGACAGTCAGCAGAAAAATGTGACTAGGGAAATTTTGAAGAAGCAAGAAGGCAGGCCTGAGGGGAAAAGAGAAAGAGAGAGAGAGAGAGAGAGAGAGAGAGAGAGAGAGAGAGAGAGAGAGAGAGAGAGAGAGAGAGAGAGAGGGAGGGAGGGAGGGAGGGAGGAGGGAGGGGGGGGGAGGGAGGGGGGGGGAGGGAGGGAGGGAGGGAAGGAAGGAAGGAAGGAAGGAAGGAAGGAAGGAAGGAAGGAAGGAAGGAAGGAAGGGAATTTGAAGGCACTCTGAGATTTTGGCACTGCCTTGAAAGACTCACAAAGAAAGCTGCACTTTTTTTTTTTTTGCTTTTTCCTATTGAATTCTAAGCTAAAGATTTCCCAGTGTAAAGAATTTTCATGCCTTGTGTTGCATAGATTGCAGCACAAAGCTGGTCTACCAAATCTGCTCTAGGAAATGCTTTGTACTGTACAGTAATACATGAAGTGTTCTTATATCTCTTATGGCCCATACCATTTATCTCTTTTAATGTTACATTGAATTTGCAAGGTGTATGCAATTATCTCTGCTTTGGAGAGGGCTCAGAGAGTTTACATGGCCTGTCCTCCAAGAAAGAGCCTAAATCACCGAAGAATCCTTCCCAGTCTTTCTCCTGAACACCGCACTGTTTTCCTCACACAACGTGAGAGGCACAACTTCAACCTGAAAATGATGCCACAGAACAACTGGTTTAGGTTAACGTCATGACCGTGCACGCTGTTAGCAAAATGCTGTGCTAGGCTGAAGTTTGGTCTCGATAGGAAATCTGCCTGCTGTCTTGCAGGTGGTGTTTGGTCTGCACAGCTCGGCCGAAACTGTTCACGTCGATTAAGCACACTTCCACCCACTGGGATGGGAGATGAAATGAGAGGGGATGAACATAAGAAAATAAAGTGGAACTATACAAAGAGGTTCGCACACCTCCTGTGTCTCTACCTGACTGTTTCTAGGGACCTTAGTGTTGATGAAAAGACTGAATTAACACTCCAAAACTGTTCTCTGCCAATTGAGAAAAGTTCAAGATTCCTTAAAAAGCAAGCAAAGCCTCTATCTGGAAAGGGGTAACAGCATTTGGGACCAATTACCTGGATTAGGAGGCCGCAGAGATCTGTTTACACTTTGTAGCCCAGGGCCCTTTGGCGCTGGTCCACAAGCTGGAGAGTGTAAAGGGCAGGAATTTCAGCCTAACGTTGACTTCCCTCTTGACCTGTGTGTCTGAACCAGAGAAAAGCAGGTAGAGGCCCTGATGTCACTTGCCTGAGATGTCCAGCAAGTCGGACACAGAACATTGTCTTCCAGCGAAAGGAGTTGACACGGAGGTCCCCTGTAGTGAAGACATGGGTTTTCATCACTTAGTCAAAGTCTGACTGCGAGTGTTGTGTCAGGGTGTGGCTTTTCAGCTTGATGCTCCTCAAAAATGATTTTTTGCAAAAGAAATTAGGAGTAATGGTACCCTGACATCTTTTGCTTAATTGCTACAACACTTTGATTTAACTTTGTTTTTGAATACCTTACAGGTTAGCCAGTGGCCAAGGGTAGATAGTGAGGTGATTACCAGTGCCATTGAGAGTGTGCTTAGAATAAGATGGTGGCAAACACAGAGATTTTAATTATTATCATCATTATTACTGTTATTATCAGAGACAAGGTCTCATTATGGGGCCCTGGCTGGCCTGGATCTTGCGATGTAGACCAGGTAGACTTTGAACTCACAGAGATCTGTCTGACTCTGCCTCCCAAGTGCTTAGACTGAAGGTGAGCACTACTGTGCTTAGCAAATACAGACATCTTGACCAAAATAGAATCGTCTAGAACATTGGGTCTCAATTCTGAAGTTGACAAAGGTTTAAACTACATGAGATTAAGATGCAGGTTCCTCCCTCTTCAGAGGACAAAATGTACTCATTTTTCAGAACTTTGGTAATTTCAAAATTGTTTGAAGGTACTTAGCTTTCCTTAATGTAATCCTGAGGCTAGTGGCTTGACCTTGCTTGTTGAAATGTTCACAGAAGTGAAGAAGCATGAAGAATGAAAAATATCCCTCCCAGAAGAGCTTGCTGCCAGCTGTAGTGGGGTTGAGGAGACAGGCCCAGTTTCTCCTGTGATGAGAATGTCTGTGTGCATGATTTTAAGCCAGATCACCCCAAATACCACTGGTAGACTGATAAATTGGAAATAACCACAGGTAGGAGCTGGGTTCTTCCTTATAAAGTTCTCACTCCATTTTTCTTAAGAACCCCCCCCCTTTTTTTTTAAAAGCAGTAGCTTTTCTGATATTTTAAAATTTTATTTTGTGTTCCAGGCATGGTGGTGCACACCTTCAATCCCAGCATTCAAGAGGCAGAGACAGGCGGATCTCTGTGAGTTCACAGCCTGTCTTGTCTACCCACCAAGTTCCAGGCTAGCCATTGCAACATAGTGTGACTCTGTCTGGAATATTATGTGTGTGTGAGAGAGAGAGGGGGAGGGAGGAGAGAGGAGAGAGGGAGAGAAAGAACCATAGGGCGCATGGGGAAGTTAGAGAAAAACTTGGGGTAGGTTCTCTCTTGGGGTAGGTTCTCACTTTCTACCTCATTGAATCAGGGTCTCTCTTGTTTCTGTACTGCATTTGTATACTACTGGCCTGATGTCTGAGTGAATGTCCTTCCTCTGTTGCCCATCTCCCTCTAAGAGTGCTTGGAGTACAGGTGGGTGCACACAGCTTTTTACACAGTAATTGAAATTTGTTAAGCTTGCTAGAAATTTTACCTGCTGAACCACCTCCCCAGTCCTCTAAAATCCTTTGGAAGGACTCAGATGAGGAACTGGAGAGATAGTTTAGCAATGAAGAGAGCTTCTTTTCTCTGTTAGGTAGCCCACGTTTAGTTCCCAGCACCCATGTGGAGGGGTAGCTCACAACTCCCTGTAACTCCAGCTCCAGGAGTGGTCTCCAACGCCTTTGATCTCCGCAGGCACTTGCACACATGTGCACACAGCCTCACACAGACACATGCATGTGCATAATTCATAAAAACAAACACTGAGATGAAGAACTTAGATTGAACCTGGGATGTGGACTCTTAGAGACATTTTGATCCCGTCCTTCAGTGACACTGAAGGAAACGATACTGCTCCAGCCCTTCATACTTTAACATCCATCTGGTTACAAAACCCCAACTTCTTCCACGGTGGGTTTTTCTGATCCTGGCTTATCTCAACATTTTACCATTCTCTACAATGTCAGAACCCCTGACATTCACAATTAGCTTCCAAATTAACTTAGAAATGATAGTAAGCTCTCAGCTAAATGATAGGGTGGCCACTGGGGACCAGACCAATTTCCTAGAATAAGGTTAGGACCAAGTTGCTGTGTGGTGATGCTAAGGTGGATCCTGTCGAAGTGCCTACTCTGATGTGAGCAGGAATTCTGTGTGACACTAGAGATAACATCTACAGTTCTACACGGTTACTTGGCATGCTGATATTCCTTTACCTGTGAAACAGACAGTCTTTAAATAATGTTTTTGTTTGAATTTAAGGTTCTATAACAGAATCAAGAAGGTGTGGACACCTACCTGTGGGCTGAGGCTTGGGAGACATTGTTTCAGGTTCCTGCTGAAGCCAGAGTTCTGGAGACAGACAGCCATTCAAGGAAATGAAGGTAGATTTGGTGAATTGCAGATTCCAAGCAGGTAACATACATGTGTGAAGGCCTGGACCGCAGCCACTAGAGAGACAGAGGGGAAGGGTCACTCCTACAGCCACCAGTGTTAGAAACGTTTGTTCTTTGATGGCTTTGGTTGTGTATGGGAGCAGAAATCACACTGGGCTGGAGTCTGTCCTCAGAGGCATCAGAGCTGTTTTTCCCTAGGAGAAAATTGTCAATACTTAAAAATAACAGGCACACTTCTGAACCCACGGTTTTTGTTTTACTGGCTCCGTTTCCTAGCTCCCCACAGGACCAGGCCTATGGCTTTCTGGAATTGGCTTGGGTTGCCAGAGTATCTTAAGAGGTCTCTTGAAACAAACAAAATACTCAGAACTTCTGTGACCGTCACAGACAGCGTCTGTCCTGTTACTGGCTTTAAACAGAGCCCCTCATGGGAAAGAACCCCTACATCCTGGAGTCAGATGCCAATCATCTTGGGCATGTACAGGGGATTTAATGCTTTTAAGAGTGTTTCATGTTTATCCCCATTAAATTTCAGTTTGCTTTGGATTTTTGGGAGCTTCTAGAATCTATCACTCTCATCTTTTGTTGCTTTACAGACCGACTAACACTAATCCCCCTGCCCCCATAGTTTTGCTCAATTCCTAAACTAAATTTTGGGCATATCAGGGTTTCTGGAGTTTGCAGGGTTTTTATGGTAAAAATGAGTGCATGTTGACTCTGTCAGCTCTTAAGGAGTGGTTAACAGAATAGTCTCCAAAGTGAGATTTGCTTGGATTTAAATCCTGGGCCTGCCAATACGCCATGCCTGCTGGCATCTTAATTTATGTGTGACTCAGTTTCTCCATTTGTAAAATGGAGATACTGGTAGAACTACTTTATGCACTTATTTTAATAATTAAATAAATTAACATATACAAAGCACTTACGTTAGTGCCTGGGACATGATGTGCATTATTTACTATAAAGATAAGATAAATTGAGACTGAATCCTAAGAATGAGGGCAATGTCTTGTTTATAACTATCTTCTGAAAGATAAAGAAATGTATTTGTTGTCAATATTCTGAGTTTTTGAATGAATAATTTCCATAGTGGTAGCAGCAGGTTATGGTGATACTTTATTGAGACCTGGAGGTTTGGGTTTAGAACCAATGAGAAGACAGAACAGAAAGGCAATAAAAAGACAGGACACAGGAAGAAGGTCTCTTGCTCAGGGGAAGGACAGCAGCGAGTGGTAAGATAAGGTGGTCTTAGCTCTTGGCTACTGCTTGATCTCTGGGCTTTTAACTCTTTATTTGGCTCCATTTTTCTTATTTAATAAGACCGTTTAGAATTACATCTACAGCAGGTAATCTAATCAGCTTTGTAGTTTCTAATGCTAACAGATATTCAATATGTTATTCAATCAATCAATCAATCAATCAATCAATTTTGGGCTAGAGAGAAGACTCAGCAGTTAATGGTGTATACTCCCAGGCCTGATGATCTCAGTTTGCTCCCTGGGACCAACATGGTGGAAGGAGGAAACAGACTTCCATGGGTTGTTTTTGGAGCACCACACATGTACTGTGGCTCATGCGCATGGATACACTCACACATAAAAGAAAAAAAGAAAAAAAACCCTAATAATAAAGAGGTGATCTTGAGCCGGCCATGGTGGTGCATGCCTTTAATCCTAGCACTCGGGAGGCAGAGGCAGGAGGATCTCTGTGAGTTTGAGGCTAGCCTAGTCTACAAAGGAAGTTCCAGGACAGGACTCTGTTACACAGAGAAACCCTGTTTTTTTTTTAAAAAAAAAAAAAAAAAAACGAAAACAAAACAAAACAAAAAAAGAGGTAATCTTGGCCATGGAAAGAGAAGCATGTATGTTGAATATTGGGCCCCTCCATGGTGATTTTTTTTTTTTTTTTTTTTTTTTTTGCTATGGGAGAACACCAGTAGGGTCTTGTACATGCTAGACAAGTATTTTGCCATTGAGCTACATTCCCAGCCCCAAACCAAGTATCTTTACCAAGGCCAAACTATTGTGTCTCTACTCGGCTGAGGAAACCAGAGAAGTCCTGCATGCAAGTCCAGTCTGAATTCAGAGAATGTATTCTGCTCAGGCTGTGCCTTTAGTAGGCTGCGCAAAAAAAATGTGAGGTATTTTTAACATGAAAAGGACCTGAACAAGAATGCTAGAATTTCTGAACAAGAAAAAGTCTTTTGTAGATCTTTATTTTGCTTAAATTTTGTACATTTCTAGGCCATAGGAAGACGCACTTAAAAATACGTGCTTGGAAGAAAACTGTCGAAAGTGTCATCTTCCGCGTGGGCGTCTCTGCGCCGTCCTTCCCTTCTGTAAACACCAACTGAAGCTGCGACCTGGGAGTTCCTGAGTAAGTCCACGGCAGCACAATTCTCTCATCCCTTTCACAGCTGTGTGTTAAATCAACTTCTCATCATGCTAGGAGTGTCAGTCTTTTAGAGACATCTTTTCACAGGCAGCTCTCTTTGAATTCCCTTCCTTGCGAATTTAGACAGGTTGGGTATTTCTATGTTACTACAGTGGAGCTCAAAGAGTGAAACTCCTTTGTTTTGTACGTGTTCAATAGGTACCCTCCGACGAACTCACCTGCTGCCCGGTATGGGAGGAGCTTTTCTGTGGAAGCAGAGGCCACAGGTAACATGATACGCAGTTGTTGTGTGTGTAACGTGCTAATACTTTTGACAGCAACCATCTGAAAGGGGTGTAGCAAGTCACTTGGAATTTGTACACAGACGGCCCTATCCATTACACTCACCCGTATCATACCCATAATCTCCAAGGGCAGAGATGCGATTACAGTGGGCAGGCCAAGATCTTCTGCGCTTCCATACCCACAGCTCCCACTGACTGTGCTGGGGAGGGACATCAATGGGAGTTTTCAGCGGCATAAATTTCGTCCGGTTCGGTCGTGACCACAGCAGGCCCAGCTAAACAGAGGGACCTGGCTGTGTGTTAGAAAGGCTGAAGAAGAACAAAAAGGCTGCCAGTTTTCAGAAGAAATTTTATCCCCGGAGCATTAAGAACTGTAGCTGGAGACTCACCACCCTCTATTCTTGTCCCACCACCTGTGGACCCCAGGCTGGGTCCGGAAGCAGCTGAAACTGAGTCATATTTTTAAAAAATGATGTGTTCTTGACTCTGAAAAAAGTACAATGGGTTAATTTGAAAAAAAAAAATGAATAATTCAACATAGAATCTTGGGATTTTTTGCATAGTTTCCTGTATGAAAGCATTGCTTTATTGTTGTTAAGGGAAACTGGTACATGTAATTCCCTGCGAGCTCTCTGCATAGATGCAGCCATGTATCTCTTTCTTTTTTTTCTTTTTCTTTTTTCTTTTTTTTTGAGACAGGGTTTCTCTGTGTAGCTTTAGAGCCTATCCTGGATCTCACTCTGTAGACCAGGCTGGCCTCGAACTCGCAGAGATCTGCCTGCCTCTGCCTCCCGAGTGCTGGGATTAAAGGCGTGCGCCACCACTGCCCAGCGCCATGTATTTCTTTTAAAGAAGAAAGCAACAGCTCAAATTAGCATGTTTGCAGAAGGCACTTTCAGTGTGTGTGAGTGTGTATGTGTGTGTGTGTGTGTGTGTGTGTGTGTGTGTGTGTGTGTGTGTGGAGAGAGAGAGAGAGAGAGAGAGAGAGAGAGAGAGAGAGAGAGAGAGAGAAAGATTGATGATTGTAATGTGGCAATTTCTATTTGTATAATAACGTCAGCAGAAATAGAACAACATGGACCAGTATGATGGTTCAGCAAGTTAAGCCACCACACCTAATGACAGGGGTTCTGTCCCCAGGACCCACATGGTGGAAGGAGAGACTCCTCCTGCCCATTGCCCTCTGACCTTCCCCTGCATGTGTTTGGAAAGAGTGCTCCTCACATCCCACACTCACAAAATAAATAAATAAGATGTGCCTAAATTTTTTTTTTAAAGAAAAAGCAGGCTTACTATGACCATAAATTCAGGATATCAATCAATCTCTAAATGGGAGATAAAGTTGATGTCCGTATATCCAAATCTAAGACTCCCCATGTAATGCTAACAAATGCCAAGGTCACAGCCTACACACGTGACACTAGGTTTGTTATTTACATGTTATCAACCGTGTAGAACAATATTAAGGCAGAAATCTGTATTCTACCTCTCACCTCACGTCTCTCCATGTTTACTTAGACTCTCAAGTTCTGCCCGATTTTGTGTACATCCAGCCTAAGAGAAATCCTTGAGAAAAACAAGGTACCCCCTCCCTTTTTTGTTCACATTTTGCCCCCAGTTTTTGGTGTCCCTTCCTTCTCCCCTGCATGTGATATCACAGGAGTGCATGAGCTGCATCAAATTGATTTAGGACACCAAGCATTTTCTTAAAAATTAAATTCTCCGTGAAAAAACGTAACAGGACCAGCCTCATCCAAAAAGCATTATGGGAAAAATGCCAAAGGTTGAGCTCGAATGAAGGCCGAAAGCTTTGTGTCAGGGAGGAGGGGAAAAGGATCAGACAAGAGAAACGAAAGGAAAAGCAGGGCAGCAGGGGAGGCATGGTGGAGAGGAGGGACCAAAATTAGAACAAGAGGCGCTGTTTATTAATAACCTTACTGACCCACAGGCCCCTGACACAAAATACATTAAGGATTCTTGGGACACTCTGACCTGTCACTCACAGGACGAGCCAATGAAATGGTGCTAGAGACAGCAAACGTTCTGACAACAGATGAAGAAGGAAAGATAAATCAGAATAAGGAGAGACATAGAGTCAGAGCAATACAAAAACCCTTGTGGTGGTCCATGGTCCCCTTTCATCCTTTCCAGCACCCACTCCAGGCTGTTTCCTTCTGCTGAAACTCCAGACAAGTCAGGAAGAGCAAGTTACTGTTCTCTGGGTAGCCAGAAGAATATGCATCCAGGGGGAGAATATTTAGAAATGATAGAAACCATGATGAAGTAACCCCAAGTACCTCTGCTCCTGCCTCTGTGATGTAGTTATTGCTAACATGTTGGTATATACATCCTGACCTTTTCCATCTGATTTTTTTCTGTCTTCTTAAGACAAGGTCTCATGTAAGCCAGGTTGGCCTTGAACTCACTCCATGACTGGGAGTGACCTTGAACTTCCTGATCCTCCTGCCTCCACTTCCCAAACACTAGGATTACCAGTATGTATCAACCACATCTAGTTTCCTTTTTATAAAAGTAAATTTGCATGTTTTTAAAAATTGACATTTAGGCTGTTCTATATAGTCCATTGATCTATAAATGCTTTTCCTTTTTGTAAGCTGTAATAAATATTTGCACATAGTGATAATACTATTTTAAGCATGTTTTATATCATCATTATATCTTTACATGTAGGTCCTGGAATTCTTTGGTCTAGGTAGTTATGCCATTTGGTTGTGATGCTGGGACTAGATCCAGGGATTTATGGATGCTAGGAAAGCGTCCTGTCACTGGGCTACATCCCAGCCCTATCATGGCATTTGTAATTGCTGCTTTTGTAAAACCTTGTATCTCTATTTTTCTGGATACATTGCTATAGGTGAGACTCTTGGGTGGAAGCCTGTTTGCCTGGCTGCTTGCCTTCCTTCCTTCCTTCCTTCCTTCCTTCCTTCCTTCCTTCCTTCCTTCCTTCCTTCCTTCCTTCCTTCCCTCCTATTTGCAGAGATGCCCTCGAATGTTCATATGCCTTCTTACTGTTTCACACTTAATGGGATTGCAGATCTTTTTAAAGACAGTCTCAAAGTGTAGCCCAGGTTGGCTTGGAATCAGTAGATAGCCCAGGCTGGCCTTGAACTTTCAGCAACCCTCTTCCATCAGTCTCATGTTACCAGAGTTACAGCCGTGTACTGCCACACCCAGCTTCCTTTGCCTTTCTTAGTGATCCTGCCTTGTTTTTATGAACAGAGTGTGATTATGTGCTCTGAAGCTTTTACTTAACTTGTGCCTGCCAGTTCTATGGTGATTTTAAATTACACATTTAAAATAAATTAAAGGAAAAAAATGTTAAAAAAAAATAAAAAAATGCAATATTGGGTTTATTATTAATATGTAACATTAATATGTAATCCCAGGGCTCAGGAAGCTGAGTTAGGAAGATTGCTCAGGGTTCAAGGCCAGCCTGGCAGACAGTCAGTTCCAGGTCTCAAAAAATCAATAAATCAATCATTTCAATCACTCAATCTTAAATTTATTAGCCCTGTCGTAGAATATTATTTTAAGATGTGTTACATTTGTTTATGCTGTGGAATATTTGTTTCAGTGATGCAAACTTGTGTTGCATTCTTTTATGTTGCATTTGTTTAACTCTGTGAAGCTGTGTTACTGTGCCTGTCTAAAACACCTGATTGGTCTAATAAAGAACTGAATGGCCAATAGCGAGGTAGGAGAAAGGATAGGCAGGGCTGGCAGGCAGAGAGAATAAATAGAAGGAGAAATCTGGGAGAGAGATCAAGGAGCGAGAGAAGAAGGAGGACTCCAGGGGTCAGCCACCCAGTCACCCAGCCACCCAGCTACACAGCCAGCCATGGAGTAAGAAGTAAAAAGTATACAGAAATAGAGAAAGGTAAAAGCCCAGAGGCAAAAGATAGATGAGATACTTTTAGTTAAGAAGAGCTGGCTAGAAATAAGCCAAGCTAAGACCTGGCACTTCTAAGTAATAATAAGCCTCCACCTCCGTGTGGGTATTTATTTTGTAGGTTGGTGGCAGGGCCCCCAAAAGAACAAAGAGCCAAAAAGTAAAAAACAACCAACAACATACCCCTCACTATCTGATATTGGGGACACTGTTCTGTCTAAGCTTTTAGCTGTTGATACGTCTACGCACATCTGTGAATGCAGATGTCACCTGCTCCCTGCTCTTCTCTCTCCTCTGCTTCTGGGATTGACTAGGCCTGTGTGTGTCTCAGGGTGAGGTCTTGTGAACCTGCTTTTTCTTCTAGTGCTTTTATAATGGCACTTAAAAAAAAACACCTTGGAGACCATTTAAGTCTCTCAGTCTGTTTTGGTCCTTGTGGTAAGAATTCATTTGATAAAACTACTTCTCTATACTGATCTAGGAGCTGTCTGCTAATAGCCCTCTTCCTATGTCTCCATATTTTATTTCGTTATCTTTTCATCTTCCCTTTCCCCCATCCTTTCCCCTTTTGTCATTTTAAGTGTCCTTCCCTATCTGGTAAGCTCTCCCTCACTGAGGAGTTCCCTGAGAATCATGCCCTCACTGAACTCTCCAGGTGGTGGTGGCACACCCTTTTAATCCCAGCACTCGGGAGGCAGAGGCAGGTGGATCTCTGAGTTGGAGGCCAGCCTGGGCTACAGAGTGAGTTCCAGGACAGCCAGGGCTGTTACACAGAGAAACCCTATCTCGAAAAACAAAACAAAACAACAACAACAAAAAGACATCTTTAAATTCGAACTGTGAGAGGATGCGTTTGTACATTAATGGTTTGGAATCTAAGGTTTCTAATTCTGAGTTATCTCATGCATTCTCATTTATCTTTTCATGTGTCCTTCTTTACATTTGGACTTTCTTCTTCTT
Source organism: Peromyscus californicus insignis (assembly GCF_007827085.1). Lineage (NCBI taxonomy): Eukaryota > Metazoa > Chordata > Mammalia > Rodentia > Cricetidae > Peromyscus > Peromyscus californicus. The sequence continues at coordinate 131,418,682 of NW_026294562.1, read as the reverse complement.
CAACGTTCTCACGCTCATTGCTTTTCTGCATGTAAATTTTCTATGATATTTTATTACTGTTTTCTGGGGAAAGTTATTGTTTGTACGTTTTCTGTTGTGTTTGAAACTTGACTGGTTTCTTCATTTTGGTTCTTTTTGAGTTCTACAGACAGATAATATTATCGCCCATAGACAATGAGTTTTCTGTGCCCCATACTCCCTAAAAAGTGCAATTTCTATATATTTTTTTTCTGTTTTACTTCAAGGCAAGAACCTCTATGTTATTCCAAGTATTCCTCATTGGTAGTGTCTCTAACATTTTGCTAGCAAGAGTGTAGACCCCAACACATTATGCTTTTGGTAAGCTCTTGTGTTTGGATCCCCCCACCCTATTTAACTTTAAATCTCCCTTCCTGAGCCTTCTGTTCGTTGGCTGTCACATTGGATGCCTCCCGGGCCATTTTTTTCCAAATATTGAATAAGTGTGACCCTTTTTATACCGGAGTGTTGTCTCTGTATGCAGACACCTCCTGCATATATCACTGATTCTTCTTTTCGTGCCTAAATACCCATTGTTCCCTGGTAGTAGAGCCTCGCCTTTAATTCTCAGGCCGTGAAGATCTGAGCTGCCCTTGTTTTATTTCATGTGAAACCACCAGGCTATTTTCTGCCAACTGAAAAGTTAGTGTCTTGCATAAGATTTTATATTTTCACATTTTAAGGAAATGCTAAACTATTTTCTCACATGGAAATTATCATTTCATTTGAATTTGCTGACTTTTTGCCAGTGGGAAGTAAAAATAACCCAGAGTTCTGCATATGCCATGCAAAAAGAATTGGTTCCACGAAACAATAAGCGAGAAGAGACGCAGGAGGAAAAGAGAAGACTCCTACACCAACAGTTGCTAATGAAGCTTGGGGTACCTGGGTTGAGGCAGGCTGGCAGACGCCTCTGGAGCCGGCGAGGACTAATGATGGTGGGGCCTTGAGCATGTCACCGTGTCACCCTCCGCCTGCATGTCTTCACCTACAAATTGTGAGATAATGCAAGAATTAGCGACAACTCCCATTAAGCGTTTAGTTTGACACATGTCACCCAGCACGCACTCACTATGGTTACTATTAGGACTATTAGATTCGAAGGCAGGTAGGTACGTGGATGCTGTGTCAGAAAATGGAACATAAAGACCCTTCTCTTCCTAGAGCCGATCCCACTTACGCTGAAGGATTTTAGGATTTAGGTAACAGGAAGAGACGTAGTGGGGTTGGACTTAAACTTCGGCCCACCACAGGAGGAACTTAGTTTTGCTTCCCCTCTTCCGCCTGTCAGTTTTCCCTGAGCCTGACTTGCTGTCCTACGCTGCTGGAGCAAGTCCTTTGCACGTGGAGACCGTGTTTTTTTTCCTGATAAAGTGGTATATTAAATCACTGTGCCCAGGTGCCTGTCCTTTAAGAAACTTGTCAGCACTTCTTAATTTCTCCAATTTGTTAGCCTCGGGAAGCATCCCTGTTAGGGTGAAACTTAAATATTAGGGAGGAAGGATACGAACAACTTTCTTCTATCTTTCCTCGCGTGTTGAAATCTATTTTTTTTAATGTGGTGGGAGGTAACTGCATTATTATTGTTTAAAATCAATTATCCTTTACTCTACAGTTTACCTTGTTTATTTTATCTGTCCTCCTTTCCCAGAGGGGTAGACTCGAGGCCCCCATTTGGTTTTTATTAGTGTAATCAGTTAATAGCTGTTCTATAATGCTTTACTTATTGTGTTAATTTTCTGTAGTTATGTCCAGAGGCAGCTTCCTGGAAGACCACATTAAAAAAACAACAATAACAATAACCCCCCCCCCAAAAAAACACCCCTAACTTCTTTAATGGGTTTGGTTACCACTTATAGCTCCAGCTCAAGTTATTGAGCACCATTGGTCTACAAGGGTATTGAAAATACATATAGACTGTAGCTAGTATTTTCAATGTGTATCTGTGATCAACTTAAATGTTCTAGGAGCATGACAGAGCTAATGTCTGCGGTGACATCAGTGCATCACATCAGCTCCTTGGACTCATTCAGCTATATGCATATGGGTCTCATTTCTGGGGCCCAGGACACCACTGTCCACTGCTGTTAGAAGTTTTCGTGGGAATGGCCCCTGTGTGAGTGTTGATATTTACAGGACTAGTCCTCAAGTGTAAATGGAGCTTCAAAGCAGACCACAGTGACAAATGAACTCACCTGAAGCATAACTCAGGAAATATTTGTCCTGGATGCAATTGATCAGCACCCCTTCCCCTGTTACTTGCATCCTGAATTAGATAAAATCATCTCTGAAGTTAACACCATGGGATCTAGGTCTACCTGAAGTGAGAACTAGCCAGACTGACTCTCTGGATGGCAAGGAGCTCAGATGAGCATATTTGCCGTCTCTGGCTATGGTTGCTCTGTGTAGTGGTCCACGGGGAGGAACCCTTGGCAGGTGATGGTATCTATATCAGATGCTACTTGTTCACACTGTTCAGTCCCTGGAGATGGTTAGGGATTCACACAGAACAAGTCTTCATTAAGTCTTCAAAGTGGTGGTTGGGCAGGCTTTGTGTGACATGCTGGGTACTAAAACTATCCCAGGCTTTATTTTTATTTTGGAACATTTGTGGACACGTAATGAGCTGTTTGGGGGATGGGACTCAAGTCTAAAGGGAGCTTTGTTTTCTGTATACTTTGGATCAAATGTTTACTGCAGCTGCATTTTGTTTGTGACTTGTCACATAATAAAAAATTAAGCACAGGATTTTCCACGTGTGACCTCATGTCACTGCTCAAAAAGTGTTGGGCTTTGGAGCAGTCCAGACTTTGGGTTACAGAGGTCTTTTCTGTTGAAGATAAGGTTGAAGTAAAATTCTTGTTTAAAAATTGTACTGATTAGATATTTGTTAACCTGTCACAAGCTAGTGTCATCGTGGAAGAAGGAACTTCATTTGGAAAAAAAATGCTTCCATCATATTGGCCTGTAGTCAAGTCTGTAGGGCATTTTCTTGATTAATGATTGATGTGGGAGGGCCCAGTTCATTGCGGGCGGGGCCACCTCTAGGCATAGGGTCCTGGGCTGTATAAAACTGAAAGATGAAGGGCTGGAGAGGTGGCTCATCAGTTCAGTGAACTTGCTGCTCTTGCAGAGAACCCAGGTTCAACTTCTATCACTCACATGGTGGCTCAGTCATTTGTAACTCTAGTTCCAGGGCATCCAGTGCCCTCTGCTATCCTCCATAGATACCAGGGACGTACATGGTGTACATAAATACATGCAGGTAAAGCAGCAAGCTAGTAAGCAGCACTCCTCCATGGCCTTTGCTTCAGTTCCTGCCTCTGGGTTCCTGCCTTGAGTTCCTGTTTGGATTTCTCTCAGTGATGGGTTGTCACTGGGACATGTAAACCAAATAAACCTTTTCCTCCCCGAGTTGCTTTTGGTCATGTTGTTTTATCACAGCAATAGAAATCTAACCAAGATAAGAACTATTGTAGGTAATGACTGCAAGAGCAAAAGAGGGGAACATGGGACCACAAATTACAGGGAAGAGCCATAGACCTGGGCAAGTCACTCCTTTCTCAATCTTTTTTTTTCTTCTTTTTTCACATGAAGGCTCTGGAGAAGATTTGCCAAAGAGACTTACTTCTAAGGAAGCCAGCGATCTCATAAGAATGATCAACAGTGTAAATCAAGTAAAAAACCAGCGATCTCATAAGAATGATCAGCAGGGTAAATCATGTCAAAAGATGTAGATGCTCCACACTCTCCAGCATCCAGATCAGGTACAGTATGTAACTGATGCCTGAATGAATTTCTCTGGGGAGAAGTTCTCATGGTTGCTATGGGGATGGGTAGCAGGAAGAGTAAGGATAAGGGAGATACATGCCAAGGTGTGGTTGGCAATGTTATGTGAAGAGGGAAATAAGATCGATCTCTTGCCCTCAAGAGAAGGTAGAAGATGAATGAAATTTTGTGTTCTAATCTACCCAGCACAGCATACCACCTTCAATGGCTCTTTCTGAGTTCTACACACAGTGCTGATGTTTGAGAGCTTTGCATTTAGGTATTGCCCTCAGAGGAAGTAAAGAATAGTGTTGTAAGGGAGAAAAGGGAGCCCATGTGAAATTCAGGAGAAGTACTTTGAGGTATTTCAAGGAAGAGTCTGAGAAACAATCATAAAGTTTAACGAGAAGGAATCTTAACTGTGATACGATTTTCTTCCAAGAAGCAATTTTGGGCACAATATTTCAAGCACTAAGCTACAAACTCAGTGACTAGACCTTGAATGCTTTTATTTGTGTCTTGGGGCTTCTCTTCCTTCAATTGAAAAAAATTATTAAGATGATTCTCCAGAAAGATGAATGGGTACAGCATTGGCTGGCCAGCTCTCATAAAAACTATAGCAGAATAGAATCACTGAGATTAAGAACTAGGTTTAAAACATGGGAAAGTTTAGTAATACCAGTGTTTAAATAAGAAATTTGTAGCATTGATTTGATGAAGAAAAACTTTATCATGGTGTGACTAGAATTTTACTTCCCAGTTGGTGTTGGAGACATTCATGGAAGTGTGTCCTACACAGATGTTGGTAGTCACAGGACCAGTTCTCAAATTAAAACGGAGTTTCAAATCAGAGCATAGGAACAAACTAATTTACTTGAAGGGTAACAAAGGAGGTTCTCACCTAAAAATAAATATGATAAATTGGGCTTTGATGTTAGGTGGCATTTTCTTTTAATTTTTTTTTTTTTTGGTTTTTCGAGACAGGGTTTCTCTGTGTAGCTTTGCGCCTTTCCTGGAACTCACTTGGTAGCCCAGACTGGCCTCAAACTCACAGAGATCCGCCTGGCTCTGCCTCCCGAGTGCTGGGATTAAAGGCGTGCGCCACCACCGCCCGGCTTCTTTTAATGTTTTTAAACCTGAAATCCTTCATAATTCTTGTAAATATGAATGCCAGGCTCTTGATGGTAAAAAATGGGTTTTGTATTTTATTTTACATCCTTAATGTCTAACACCTGTTTCTTGGTATGTAGCAGACCAAGACTACTTTCTTAATATGTGTGTGTGTGTGTGTGTGTGTGTGTGTGTGTGTGTGTGTGTGTGGTGTATGTGCACACGTGTGTGCAGGTGCAGAGGCCAAAGGAGGACACTAGGTCCATGTTCTATCCCTTGAGACAGGTTCTCTCACTGAACGTGGGGCTAGGCTGATGGTCATCAAATCCCATCCATTCTGTCTCTGTCCCCCACAGCACTGGGGCTATAGGTCTTCATGCTTGTGAAGCATGTACTCGTACTCACTGAATTCTATCTCTGGCTTCAAAGTTGTCAATTTTTGATAGAGTTATAACAGAGTATGATGTCTTGCTATGTACACCCTTCTGATAACTGCATGGAATGGCCATTTATGCATAAATAAGGAAGCACTCCAGAGGCAGGCTACATTTGGCCAGTGTGAGGCTAATGCTAAAAATGGGAAACCTTTAACTTGACATAACACTATGAATTTCTTGTTCTCTTTGAACTGTCTGAAGGTATGGCCCTGTGGGTCACAGACACCTGTGACAACAGTTGCCTGGGACACAGGAGTAGCAGCTCTTATCAGATAGCACATCTTCACTGGATGACACCTTTAATAGGTATGAATGGTGAGCCAGGAATACTGGTGCATGCCTGAAATCTAAGCACTAGGAAGGCTGAGGCAAGAGGATTGGGAGATTGAGGTCAGCCTAGGTTACATAGTTTGAGGCTAGTCTGGGCTATACAGTGAGACTCTGTCTTAAAAAATGTGACTGCCTTTATTCTTGGAGTTAGGGTCGGATCCCAGGTCCTAGAAGCCCTAAGAAACCAAGTCTAACTATTCATCCTCAATAGGCCAGTTGAAGAGACAATTTAATAGTGAAATGCACTTATAGGAGATTTGTTCAATGTCACACACTGAACAGATGTGTGGAGAAGAACAAAGCGGCGATATCCCCAGCTCCATCTTTGAGGTCTTGCCATGACATTTAGGCTTAAATAGAAGGCAGGAGGTGTGCATGACAGGTCCTGGTCAAGATGTGGTCCTGCCCATGATCATTATTTTGGCTCTAGTTTCTCCTCTAAGGTGGTCTGCAAAGTAGTTTGAACTATGTGAAGTCTTTTCAGGGAAGACATGCTCCTTGTCTGGTTGATGCCAGGCTATTAGCCTTTTTCTTCTCCCAGCATAGGATTCCTGGAGAATTTTCAGTTACTTGGGATGCGTTGTCTCAAGAGTTTGACAGCCAAAGAAGTGACAAGGCTGTGCTTATAATGTCTTCATTGTACCCCCATCATTAGGTCACACGCTGCACTGATGCACAGGGGCATGCCCTCGTTTGTGGCTCTGGCCTGGCATCAGTGTCCTACTTACCCGTCTTGTCTATGGGACAATGCTGTGTTATTGTTTGAATCTGAAGTGTCCTCCAAAAGCCCACGTTGTAGAGGGCTTGTCCTCCAGCTAATGCGGTTATTGCAAAGTTGTGGGACACTTAAGGGGTGGGGTCTACTGTCAGGAAGCTAGGTCATTTGGAGTTTTGCCGTGGAAGGGGATACTCAGACCCTGCATCTCTCTTTGCTTTTAGATGCTGTATGTGTTTTTCCTCTGCCTCATCTTCCCACCAGGATGTTCTCTGTCGTCGAAAGCCCAAAGCAACAAGATCACATCATGATGGACAGATGCTACTGTCAGTGTAAGCCAGAATAAACATTCTTTCTTCAAAGTTAATTTTCTCAATATCTAAAAAATTTACTTATTTAATTAATTTTTTAGAGTAGTGAAACACTGAGTAACGGGGGCCCTTGCTATCAGAAGACAGTGTCAAGTATGCCCCATTGATTTTAACAAGCTAAAAATCTACACACAAGCTTAATCATTTCTTCCAGCCCAGCATAAAGAGAAAGCATGACCCTAGACGTGGAGTGAATGGAGTGTGCACATTCCTACGAGTTCACTGTGGCTCCAGTGGGGATTGAGCAGGCTCCAAGCACTAAATAACCCTAATGATATCAGGTAGGGGCTCACCGGGGAGCTGTTGGAGAGTTTGTCAGAGCATATTAAAATACAATACATCCCCATAATCCAAAATGGAACATCAGTCCATCTGTCCATACATTCTTTTCTGATATTAAATTAGTCCAGGGGCTTTTCAAAATTACATCATCTACTCAGGCCCCCTTCTTTAGTGAATCAAAATGTGGTGAGAATGGAGGGAAAATCAGAATAATGCACACTGGTGGAAGTTCCATAATTGAAATCATTATTGCTTCAGACACCATTGCTTTAATCAGCGAAATCATAAATCAATGCTTCTCACATGTGAAGGTTGAAAAATAAAGTGATGTTAAACAAATTGGTCCTCTTAAGAGGCATGATGCAATTGGAAACCACTGGAAATGGATAAAAAAGTGCTTTCTGAAGGGATATATCGCTTTAGCATTTTATCTTCCACTTAATTAAAAAAAATATATTACCTGGTCCTTTCTTAGAAATTACATATTGGAGGTCTATAATGGCTGAGCCTTTAACCCATTAAAAAAATTTACTCCCAGGAACAGTTAATATTTGACGTTTAATTGCTTTTACTTGTTGGAGAAGAAAATATGTATCTTTCCTTCCTCTCTTGATTGACTTTTTCAAAAATCACCTTGTGAGCTACGAAGATGGAGAGGAGAAATTGATCTTAAGAAATACTCAGTACAGATACATGTAAATGCATACCCATATAGATAGATACAGCTTCTCCTGGGAGAGGACCTTGTATTTCTCTCTATACAACTGTGTTAGGTAGGTGTTACTATCTCTAGTTAACGGATCTGGTGCAAAGGTCTAGAGAGTCTGTGTGCTTGCACAGGGTTACCCGGGTAGTAAATCATGGGAGTCCTTATTTCTTCCACCATGACCAAGTTGCATGCTTCTAGACATACTTTTTGGTAGGTGTAGAGAGATCAGTGGAACCATTAGCCAGCGCCTGATTCTGGGACTTTTCACCACACCATCTGCAGAAACCTAATTAGGACTTGGGCCATTTCTGCAAGTCCTTCATGGTGATGGACCTAAAGGAGCCACCCAAAGAACTGTGTCACCCATATCAACTTGGAAGAGCTTCCGATCAGAATTTTGGTGTCGATGAGCAGGAAGGCTGGGCTTCTTCTAGAACAATGCCTGTGTAGACTTTGTGTGAATGACCAGGCCTCACATTAGCAGGGTAATGATGTTCAAAGGAGGAAAGAAGCCGTTTGCTTGATTCCCACAAGTCAGAAGGTTTCCATTTCTGCATGGTCTAGCTTTCCTCCTTTTCCAGACAATAAATCCGGCACTGAAGACCAAAGTGCTTTTGCTTTCTCCTCTTTCTCCGTCATCTTCCCACAAAGCCAGGTATTAGTGAAGGCTCTTGAAATGCTGCACAAAGCAACTGCTTCTCCAGATTATTCCTTCGGAGCTCAGGTGAGAGGCCTCATCGGGTTTCACCCTCTGCGGCTTGTGGTCACGTAATCGCAATGCCTCTTCCACCTCTCAGGGAAATGTTTGATTGTTGGTCTCGCCAGGCTCCGTTTCTCCTAGGACTGGTCCTGCTTCCTCGACCTTCTCGTTGTTGACTAACAGTGGGCTTAACTGACTTTCGCGGGGATGATTGCACAGGAGGCCAGGAGGCTCTTCCCTTCTCTGACTTCATTCTGTTCATTCTGCCAGAATTGATAAAGTCAGCAACTGTAGGACAAGGGTGGGGGGTGGGGGAGATGGAGAGAGAGGGAAGGAGGGAGAGAGAGAGCAAGGGAGAGGGAAAGAAGCAGATGGGGATAGGGAGGGGGGAGGAAGGGAAGGAGAGGGAGAAGGGGGAGTACCCTTCAGGCAGAGGCCTGAGAAAGTGGTTGTCAGGATTCTTCTTCCCATCTAAAGCTGCCGTGATCTTCCTGACCCTCCCGCTCCCAGCCCTGGGCTGGAAGTCCAGGCTGGAAAGGCCTCACCTGGGGTTTTGCATGTGGACCTGGGGTGGGAACTGAAGTCCTCACACTTGCTCAGCCACCATTCTTACCCCCTGAGCCACCTCCCCACCCCTGAGCTGTTTCTGAGAGGGGTAGTGCAGTGTTGAGAGAAAGGCCCAGGAAGGGCCCTGGCTTCGGGCCTGAGAATGGGACTCTGTATGATTTACATGCTCATCCCCACAGACAGGAAACACACAAAGGCCAGCACGCACTTTAGAAAAAAGTAGATTTTTTTCCCTTTTTTCTTCCTTGTCATTTTCTATTTTTCTCTCCCCCTGCCTTATTAATACTAACTCTCACTGCTTAATGAAGAGTAGTGACATGGATGTGCCCATATTGCTGTTGTAGGGACCATTGGCAAGACCCAAGAACTGTGCTAACAAACAAATAGATCCCCCGCCTCCTCTCTGTGTCTGTCTCTCACTGTCTCTCTCTTTCTGTCTCTCTGTCTCTCCCCAGGGTTTCTTTGGTCTTAGGCTGGCCTCAAACTGTATGTAGCCAAGGATTATCCTAAACTTTGGATTCTCACGCCTCCACCACTGAGTGCTAGGACTGCGTGAGTGTACTGCCGAGCCCCGTTTGTGCAAGCATAGGGAATGAACCCAAGAGTTCCTGCGTGCTAGACAAGCAGTTTGCAAACTTGAGCTACACCCTGAGCCCTTAAATCTTTAAAAAATGGTTTTGAGACTACCTCTAATCTTATGATAATAAGATTATATACTAATCACGTGAAAAAGCACACAGGAAAGCTTCTGTCCAGGGAAAACAGGCAAACTTGTAAGGGCTTATCTGTAACTAATTAACAAAATGTCCAGTAGCTATGAGCAGCAAGGCTTCAGCATTTAAAGCCTTTCCTCTGGGTGAGATGTAGGCACTGTGTGAATGATCTTCAGTTAAGAGAATCTAATTGATAATCTGCCGGTTAAAGGGAGCCCCAAGAAACAACTCTTAGATTGCAGGTCCAAAGGTCTCTGTGAAGAGAGCGTTGAGACCCACTGGAGACTTTGCTTTTGGACTGGGTCCTAGCACAGTGGTTTTTAAAACTTACTTTGTGTGAGAATATATCTGAAAATATTAATGGAATTTGTGGCCCTTTCCCCCAGAGAAACACATACATCAACAACCTCTTTGGTGAATGTATTTGCTTTAAGATTCATTGATGGTTGGTGGGGGGGGGGGGGTTCAGTTAAAATTCCCTTTTGATTTTGCCAGCAGCGAGGTGTTTTGTTTTGTTTTGGTTTTTTTTGGGGTGTGTGTGTGTGTGTGTGTGTGTGTGTGTGTGTGTGAGAGAGAGAGAGAGAGAGAGAGAGAGAGAGAGAGAGAGAGCAGGGGGAGGGGAGTGTGAGTTTAGTGGGGCCCTTTTCCTAATGCCTCAACCATAGACAGTTTCTTCAGAATGCATTTGACTCTTCCATGGCTGAAGGTTGTAGAGATACTAAATGATGCAGTTTCAGTATTTTTAAATATAGCATGCTTCTGAATTATAATCCCTATTTGTTTATTTGTGTGTCACACACACACAAATGTATGTGCCACTGTGTTCATGTGGTAGTCCGAGGACAACTTTCAGGAGTCAGTTCTCTCCTGTGGGTTCAGACTCAAGGGGTCAAACTCAGATTCTCAAGCTTTGTGGCAAGCACCTGCCCCTGATGGACGATCTCTCTGGCCCATCAGTATTTTGTTGAATAGGATACTGTGTTGACATGGACACTCAGATTTTGATGCATAGTTCAAACCTGCCATCAGGTTTTCAGTAGGAGAGTGACAGAACACCTAGCACACCGTACCGACAATCAGAGGCTGTGCCTGGCAGTAGGATGGACTGACTGGCAGACAAACGCTTATCAGGGTGAGTGGACAGTATTAAGACTCGCTTTTCTTGGCACACCTACAGAAAGGCAGCTTTGTTCAATGCCTGTGCGTAAGAGCATGTGTGTAAGACATAATTAATAGTTTTAGATGACACAAAAAGGGGGCAGATGCCCATGCGTGAGGCTCCAAGAAGGTTCTGAGGCACAGGGCTTTGGAAGCCTGCTGCCAGCCTCTTGGCTCACTTCTCTGGGCCTTTAATGAGATTATTGGCCATCCCACGACTCCATCTCATGAAATAGTTTCATCATCTGGAAGACGGAAATTATTTTTACTATTCTCAGTTTCTGAAATTGGAAAAAAAAAAAACTCAGGTGCAAATCCCTAGAGGCTTTGAGTGCTCTTTCTGTGTCATGTGTAGAGGTCACTGGGCGGTTGTCGTCTGCCCCAGAAATGCCCCCCCCCAGCAGTGCTCTCTGCCTATATTATAGAAGATGGCAAAAATATGAGCATTCATGCATCTGGTCAATTCCACAATGCTCCCCCAACAGGGGAAATTCCTTCCCCATTCAGCTGCTGCACAGTTATGCCCCGGAGCCCAGGACGGACATGCCTTGTAACTTTTTAACCTAGTTAGTGTAACTGCCAATATTATTCCCGTTCATATAAATGTCTAATCCTTTCTTGAATCTTGCTAGACTATTTCCCTCAATAATATCCTGCAGCAGTGAATTCCAAAGGTGCATTATACGCTGCTTTAAAAATATTTCCTTTATTCGTTTTAAATTTGTTGCCTTTTAGCAGCCCAACATGGCTGGAGCTCTTGCCTTAAGTGGCACAGGTTAAAGACAAAGCTTTACTTCTCCCAGCACCTTCTTAATAGTTATGAAAACCCCGTCTTCCCTCACCATTTTCTGTTTTGTCATTTATAATAGTTTTAAGTGAGGTGATTTGACTAAGTGGTTTTATGCTACTCAGGACACATAGGAGGCATTGGCCCCAAAGCTTTCCTTGATACTCAGTGTGATTTATTAGATAAATATTTACCCAGTACCTACTTGTGTAGGAACTGTTTCAATTTTGGAGACACAGCTTTGAATAAGACTAGGCCATTGTTCAGAGGGACCTGATTTTTTTCTCAAAAGGGAGTGGACAGTAAAATGGTAAGTTTATAAGACGCAGTTTCAGGGTAAAAGAACTATCCACCCTCCACATCCCTTCAACCAGATCCAATTTCTTACAGTATTTTTCTCTAAAATCTGTAGCACTACAATTATTTACATAGCATTTGCATTGTATTAAGTATTACAAGTGATCTACAAATGATTAATGTGCATGCAAGCATATGCATAAATTATATCAGGTTCCATACCATGCAGGAGAAGGGACTTGAACATCGTGAGATTGCATGGTACTTGGGGGAGGGAATGTTTTTCTGAAAAAGGGGGTAGTTGGGCGCAGCCATCCATGAGTCATTTGTGTGGCATCACATGAACATGAGTTAGTGCCCAGAGGTAGCTGTGGCTCTGTCTTTATTATTTGTTGAGTATGAGAATGAATCAAGGTTAAGAAAGGTCATCTTAGTTACAAAGATCACCTAGTGAGTGACTCATTAGACCTGGGAAGAGCAATTCTTCAAGTCAAGTGTTGGAATAGATTTGGCCAGTGAGAGTCCAGTTGCAAGACCTGATTGTGCTCTGTCTAGGCAGCTAGATGACCTTGGGCAGGTCACCTGATTGCTCCCACCCAAAGCATCTTCATCAAAAAAGGAAGCAAGTTTTCTTCTTTCTTGGGAATTCGAATATTTAGGTGCTGTTATCTGAAAGTTCTTTATATACTGCCAAATGGTGCAAATATTTTAGAACTTTGGTTTTTATTTTATTTTAAATTTTGTTTCTTGATACAGTCTTGTGTGGTCCATGCTGGACTAAATTCACTAAACAGCAAGGGATGACCTTGAACTTCTGGTCCCCATGAATCTGCCTCTCAAGCACTGGAATTATCGGTGTGTGCCACCAGGTTCATGTATGTGGTGCTGGGGCTTGAACCCAGGATTTGGCGCATTCTGGGCGCATACTTTTCTAACTTTTCCCAACTAAGCTATATCCTGCAACTCTGAGATCTGGTTATTGTGGCAACTGGTGTTCTTACACAGGATTTACCTCAGGCATGTACCATAAACCACATCCACAGCTGCAGTGACTATGTGGTCTTTCATTCTTCCTTTTCTCTCTTCCTAGTTTTCTTAGTTCCCTCTTTTATTCCTGCCTCTACTGAAAGCCCACCATCCTGACAGTGCCCTTTCTCAGAGCCAGCTTCAGGCAAGGTGGACTCATCGTCCCGAGGTCCTTGTCGACTTCTTAAGAGTTTCTCACTTGTTGATACAGTGGACTGGAGGTAGATTTCAAATAGTGATTGTTTACTGCTAAATCTTCTGGGGTCAGGTTATCCAAACTTCTACATATAAAGGCAGAATCCTCGCCTGAAGTTCTGAGTGAACACTTCCCTGGAAACCAGACTTTGACCTGATTACCTGTCTTTGGCTTCCCCTCCACTGCATTCCAGTACGGTGGCACATACCATTTCCTTGTGTAGCCGCTTGGATTATTTTTAATCGATCCTTAATATACACGTTCCCCCTCCCCCCACTACTGAGGCAATCTGAAGCAGAGTCATGCTCAGCCTGGCATAATCATGTATTTAAAAGGCATCTCAATAAATTACTAGGATTGTTTACATGCATGGTTCGAATTTACTGGCAAATTGCTTGGGCCTTGGTTTTAGGATGTAGCTGCCGGCCAGGCTCCTTCTGGGTGAAAATCTGAAATCGGAGAAGTTGCCCTTTGCTGTCCCTCGCTGGCACTTCCTCTGCCTGGTTCCTGGCCTTTCAACACTTCCCTCCTTTCCCCCACCCTGAATAACTCTGAGGGGCTGTCAAGCCCTTTGCACCTCCATGTGAAGACGTTTCATGGGTCCCTTCCCAATTCTGCCCCCAACCAAGGTGAGGCGTGCAAAGAAATAAATCTTCAATGGTATAATTTTAGATGCTCTGGCAGCCAGAGAGGGCAGCTATTTTGGGTTGTAGGGCTTTCTCCTTGACCTGAGGTGACCCAGTTTTGCCTGTTGCTCGAGTAGCCAGCCAACCCTGCATAGTGTCCTTTTAGCAGCGTGTCTGTAGTTCCTAGGGTGGCTTCTTCATTCCTCTACTGAGGTCTGTGTTCATCCGGAATCTTGTATTCTTGTACAGGGGCGCGACTCCATTGACAGGTGCCGCACAGGCTTGTGGGAGCGTAACGCTCCAGCACACCCTTTGGAGATGGTGCAGAAGGAACAGACTCCCCTCCACGTAGAAGACGGAGGAAAATTGATGGTCCAGTTTCTGTGTGTCCTTCAGTCTCCATTCTTTATCAGCTGCTTGGCCGCCATTGTGTGAGTCACTCCCACTTGGAACCAGGCAGGTCTCCAGACCACAGGGTCTGTGCCTCGCCACCTACACTGCCTGGCTGGAAGCTGTGTTTTCTTGATGGCTCTTCTGACCACCCTGCTTGCTGTCTTCCCCAGGCTCCTGATGCAGCTGCTATCTGCAGACCTCCTGGACAGCCCAAGGAAGGGAGTGGGAGCTCCTGCTGCAGATGGGTGGAACAGCGACCAGAAGGATTGAAGGTGGCCAAAAATAACAGTGCCTTCCAGATGAGGTGACCTCAGAGCCAAGAGCATCATGGGGTAGAGTATCTTGTTCCTAGTTTTATGACCTAAAAAGTACACAGAAGACTCAAAGATACTACAGAATGAAGGAATAAAGTCTGCAGAGAACAAGGAAATGTGGTTAGTTACTATTTTTTAAAAATTGAGTTTCTTTGTGCACACACATACACAAGAAAACATAGGCCTTTTATATATGTATGAAGAAAGACCCAGATAGATAGACAGACAGCCAAATAGATAGAACAAAATACAATAGAAGACCAAAAAGGAGAAAAAGATACAGATAACATTGCCTTCCTTTGTTTGCTATTGAAATAAATTTAATAAATCTTCATTGAGAACCAAATATGTCTGGTCCCATTACCTTTCTGCACGGCACATCACCCTAAAACTTGCTAATATAAAAACACGGCCATCACTGTATCACGAGCGGTCATGGTTCTGAGTGTCAACTGGGATGAGCTGGGTATTCTCAGAGGCTTTCAGGAGATTGTGGCTGGCAGGTAGCTGAGATTGGCTCTCCTAAGGCTCACTGCCACACTTCTGGGGCCCGATGCTGGGCAGCCATTGTTGCACCCTCAGATGGGGCTGTCCGGTGGGATGCCTGAGCAGGAGCATCCTCTGCAGCCTGAGCGGGAGCATCCTCTGCCGCCTCGTTGTCACGCTTCTTACAGCTGCTCAGTGCTCCAAACATGAATGTCACAAGACAAGGTAGAAACTTAATCATGCCTTTGGTGCAGCTGAGTCACATGTTCTGTTGGTTCGCCAGTCACAAGGTCAGCTCAGGGTCAAGAGGCGGACACAGAGATGTTTCTCTGAAGTTTCAGCGTGTTATGGCACTTGTAAACATCTCAATACCTTTAAGATATCTAACCATGATGTTAAATGCTTCCAACTCTAAACCTCTAAGAGTACGTAGCTAGTTGGAGCTATAAAAGTCCAATAAAAGACTGGAAACGTAGCTCAATAGTACAACACTTGCCCAACATACAGGAGGCCCTAGTACCGCAAAGAAAAAAAAAAGTAATCAAGTGTGTGTTCAGTGGCAAGGAAAAAAATTTCTCCTGGCCAGGGCTGTGAGGCAACAGAGGAGTGTATACAAGGTACAAGATGATTCCTGGAAAGGGCTGTGTGTTTTGATGCACTCCTACAATCCCAGCATGGTGTGTGTGTGTGTGTGTGTGTGTGTGTGTGTGTGTGTGTGTGTCTGAGGCAGGTGAATCTTTGAGTCTGAGGCCAGCCTGGGCCATTTACAGGAAGACTCTGACTCAAAATATAAAAGCAACAAACGACCCCACGAACTTTGCATCCATGGAGATCACAGGCTGAGATCCAAAAGGGAAGCCTGTGACTACTTTACTACCACTGGGGAGACCTGAAGGCCAGTTGAAGGACACAGGGACAGAGTGGCTAGCGTCTTTAAGGTCTAGAGTGCTGTTCTTGCTCAGGCCTGCTGCTTGCTTGCAGTAACATTCCCCATTGTTACTGGCCTTCTCCTGCCCTGCCTCACCCGGGTTCCACCAGCTGTTCTTGGTTTTAACTACATTATTGTGCTCTGGCTATAAAACTCTTCCCCATCCCTGAGTGTCCTGAAGTGGAGACTCTGTCCCTTATGTGTAAGAAGGACTAACCTTCTGTCACTCTCCATACTTCCTGAAGACCAGTAAGCATCCCCCTGCCCTTTCGAGGCTCATTCCTGAAGCTCATTGCTTGCAGTACCTATTTTTATTTTGCTTTTTCCCCCTTAATGGCCCCTGTCTCTTGTCCTCTAGTATCCTGTCTTGTTTTCCACATGTCTCATGCTTTTCCTCTCTGCTCTGGTCTGTCTTAACCTAGCAGCTAGTGGTCTGCCAATCACAAGACATCAGGCCCCGTCCGGCATGCACAGTGCCCAGCATCTCCTCCAGGTTCAGCTTTGACATCTTCCTGCGGAGGGCTTACTCCAATCTCTGGACTTTCAGGTGAGGTTCGCTGTTCTATCTTTGGTAAGCATATCCTCCATTCCGTCATCACTAAAAGCACTTTTTATCTGGACCTTTAGTCTCTAAATACCAGCCAGGGGGGAATTCACCTTTCATCCTCTTGGAGGATGCTTTTCTTTTCTCTTAGTACAAAGCCACATATATCTACTGTGGAAAATTTAGGACACACAGAAAAGCAAATATTGTATTTATATTCACTGTTACTACCCTTTGATGTGGGGCCCTTTCAACATTCCCCTCTCCATATGATGATGATTTTTATAGACAAAACCCGGCACCACTTCGAGGGGAAATACTTTCTTCTCTGCCACTTGCTGGCTTGTAGAACCAGTTCTATGGAACGTCAGTGCCAGGCCCCAGCTGATTGGAATAGGGCTGGCTATCTGGGCCTGGCTGGGTGTGTGTCTGTTCTTTCCTTGAGATTAAATCAGCTAGTATCGGAGACTGGACCGGTAATATCTCACAGAGGTAGGATTAGTCACTGTACCTGGAAACTCAAAGCTTTGCTGGAGAAGGTGGTTTGCAGGAGAGAATGGAGGAGACAGTGAGACTCCGAGGAAAAGTTAAAGGAGCAATGGCAAATCACAAGGCTAAATTATACAGGGAGTCTTAAAGTTCCTAGACTTAAACTCGAAATATAGCAGAGGATGACTGCAAATTCCAGATTCTCCTGCTTCCATTGCCCACGTGTGGGTGATCTGGTTCCTGGCCCATTATTACTAACCATGAACCAGGTGTCTAGCAACAGTCCTCCTATTTCCAACATGATAAACACAACTGTAAGAATACCTTCAGAGCTGAACATTAATGCATTATTGCTCCTTGGACTAAGTGCCCCCAAGTTGAAATACTGGACCAGAGATCATGAGCATGAAAAGTGCATAACCATGGGCCCCAGTGGTGGTTTGAATAGGAATGGCCCCCATAGAGTCATGGATTTGAATGCTTGGCCCATAAGGAGTGACACTTTTAGGAAGTGTAGCCTTGTTGGAGTAGGTGTGGCTTTGTTGGAGGAAGTGTGTCATTAGGGGGTGGGCTTTGAGGTCTTAAATGCTCAAACCAGGTCTAGTGTGACATTCACTTCCTGCTGTCTGTCAATCTGAGTGTATAACACTCGCTCCTCCTCCATGCTTCCTGCCATGATGATAATGGACTAAACCTCTACAGCTGTAAGCCAGCCCCAATTAAATGTTTTCCTTTATGAGTTGCCACAGTCATGGTGTTTCTTTATAATAATGAAACCCTAACTAAGACAGCCACCGTCACACTGCTGCCTGTGACCTCCTTGAAATGCCTACTGCCCTAGTCTTTGCCATCCTTATATTTACCTTTCTTGTGGCTTTAGAGACAGTGCATTTCCTTCCATGTCTGTGGTGTGATCTATATTCAACTTCCAACAAAATGAAAATACTGTCACATCTGACCCTTGGGTCTCTTTCAGGTGAAATGTAAAACTATTCAGCCATTCACTTCTATGTCAGGTGTAGATTAGATTTAGAGATAAACAGGGCCTATGGATTAGATTTCCATCTGGAGGTGACTCCCAGGTGGCTAACCACAGAGGGGGCTTTGCAGCCATTGTGCAAAAAATTCCAGATGGTTCTAAGGAAGTCAGATATTGGCTGGTTTTGATGATATCAATAAACTTTTTAGATTTTATAAAACGTTCTGAGAAATAGGACCATTCGGAACACAGACATTATTGTTCTTTGTTGTGTCTGGAGTCACGTGCAGACTTTGGGAGAACATGGATATGGGACTGAGCGAGCTGCTTTTATTTGCTTACGCTTGCTTTTAAAAGACAGCATTTCACCATGTACCCTGGAACTTGTTGTACACTCCAGGCTGGCCTCAAACTCTCAGAGATCTGCCTGGCTCTGCCTATCAGTGTGCACCACCATTCCTGATTTACTGGCTGATTCTCGAGACCCACACTGCATTGGGCACTCAGGGGAAGGAAAAGACGCCCTGCGTGGCCCTGGTCCTCAAGGAGCAGAGTTTATTGGGGAAATAGAGATACAAACAACTATAAGGCACAGGAATCCCAGGAGGATGGGGCCATGCATCTTTGAGGAAGCCTGGCATCAAGTATTTCAAGAGCCAAGGCCTACACATTTAGTCATTCAGTCCCGGAGTTTTGTATTTGTTTCAAAGTGATAGAGCTCAGGTTTTTCTGTTTGTTTAATTTGCTTTCCAACAATGGCCAACAGGGAATTTTTAGGTGAAAAATGGAAGAATTGGCAATATTGAGAACTGGGTAGCAGTCAGAGGTAGTATCAGTAGTGAAGAGGGGTTGACTTTTTAGTCAATAGAGGAGTTTTTCTTTGTGATTTTAAACCATTGCCCCTACTACCCTCTGTTGTCTTACCCCATACTGCCTTACCCATTTCTGCTAGCTGTATGTGAGCTGCAGCCAGAGCTCAGGGGAGAAGACCCTGTTCTTTGACAAGGTGTCGGGAAGGCTCAGTAGGTTTTGCCAGAAAGGAGTCATGGAGGGTGAGCAGGAATTTGATAGGTATGGGTTAGACACAGAAGGGCCCTTGAACAACAGTAAGGAGACTAAGACAGCGTGGGCATTTACTGGATGACTGATAGGGTAACAGCTACGAATCTTTTCCAAGACTCGGATTCTGCACAACATACGTGTGTGTGCAGGACCTTGCTAAAGCCAGACCCACAGCACAGGTGACATGGATGAGATGGTTCAGGTGGGAGACATAGGTTCAGAGACTGCCCACAACCATCAAACGAGACAGCTGGAAGGGAATGCCAGGCTTTGCTCACTACAGACTTCACAACCTCGCCATGGAGATCCCGTGCCTAAAGGGCGCATTTGGAGCAACCCTGGGGGCCACTGGAGGGACTTTGGAAGAGCAGAGTGCTTAGGGGCAACCGTCGTGGCCAGGCAAGAGAGCAAGTGGTTCTCCCGCAAGGGAGCCTCAGCTCCTCTGGAGGAGGGTCTTAAAGTGGGAATCGCAGCATCGTGGACCAGTAAGAGCCTTTCCATGGAGCCGTCTAGTCACATGGTTTTCACCTCCTTCCTTGAATTCCTGGATACTTTGTGCTTCTTTCCCAGGGCCTGATTGTGCTATGCCCCCAAGAGCTGCATCCATGGTCTTGTCCCTAGTGTATTTTAAGTTCCTTCGGGCAAGAGGAATTATACTTTATTTACCCATGTGTATGTGTATATACATGCATGTGATATATATATATATGTGTTTATATGTATATGTGTATGTTTATGTATGTGTATGTCTATATGTTATAAATAGCATTTTTGAGTCAAGTGCTTTGGTAAATGAATAAGTTTCAAGATTATTTTTTCCAGCTCATTCCTCCATTATGCATGGAGTTTAGGAGTTAGTGGCAAGTTGGATACCTCTTCTTTCAAAATCTGAAAATAATTTCCTTAAACAATCTACTTGAAACTACTTTGAAATGTAAGGAAAAGGAAGACTGGGAAGTTGTTTCGAAACAGCAAAGCTTTTAAGAGTCAATGTCACATTTAT
The DNA here is from genome assembly GCF_007827085.1 of Peromyscus californicus insignis. Taxonomy (NCBI): domain Eukaryota; kingdom Metazoa; phylum Chordata; class Mammalia; order Rodentia; family Cricetidae; genus Peromyscus; species Peromyscus californicus. Next base: position 131,398,674 of record NW_026294562.1, on the reverse strand, counting down.
TGCTATAAAATATTTTTCTCTCTCTGTTAGACATCTGGATCCCATTACGTACAGTATTGGGTACTTGAGTTCACCAGCCCTTTTGCATACTAAGCAGGGTGCACACAAAGTCCCCACAGACATCCACCAGTACACATTTGCACCGTGTAATTCTTACTTTACATTTACAGATGACTCTTCTATCACCGACTCGATGTTTCCTGTTACAGTTTTGAAGTTCTTTTTTTCCTCGCTTACCTTTAGGACCAAATTACGTCCATAGGAAGGATAAAGGGCTTCCAAAACGCAATGCCTTTTGCTTTCTGCCTTGTATGGTCCAACTATCTATAATCTAGTACTGAAGTCAAGGAAACAGCAAAATCTTAAGTCTATATTTACTAGTAACATTGACCCAGAAATGAGAAACACAATATGGAATGTTTGCTAATGAGTCATGAATTTCCTTATAATTGCTTCCACATTCGGGATAGTTCCCTTAAACCGTGTAATCTGGACATATCCTGAAACAATCCCATGTGTTGTAAATGATTTTGTTTTATTTCTTGGGTTACTGTTAAGGGCTTATTTTCTGGTTCATTTCATTTTCTTAAAGAAAACCACACACTCATGTGCTTACGTACGTACAACAAGGGAAACATACATGCCGCTGTGACTTTTTTTTTTGCCCCAGTCTCCATATTTTCAAACTAAAATAATTATGAGACAAGGAGGAGAGCCTTCATCATTTGGTTTGGAAATCAAAATAATCACACCAGGGAGGACTATTTTAGGGTCCCAATTCATTCTATGAGAATTAAAGCCGGGGTTAAGCAATGTATCAACCAGCAGCCGTCTGTCCTCTTGCTAGGCTTCAGAATCCGTAATGGGAGAGACAGATACAACTAGCATTCAGTACAGTAATAATGGAAAATTAAATACGACTTTTAAAAACTGCTCACATTATAAAGTGATCTATTAGCATTATGTGACTGGAGCACTTAACGTGACTGATTCTAATTGCAAGACTTGGCCCATAGCAAGCGTTAAAGAGCTGCGAGAGCGCGAAGGCATTTTATCTCTTTGGAGATATTTTAAAGTGGGTTTCCTTTGGAACACGGCTTTATGCCTGCCACACAAAAGGTTGTGTGGATGGAAGCTCTCCGTTCAGATAGAACCAGAGGTAATTATAGTTTCTCCTTTGATTCGGTCAATCAATAAGCCAAGAAGCAGAAGTGTCTTTGCATGCGCCCTCCCTTTCGTTTACAGCTCCTGGATGTTGTGCAGAGGACGCAAGGCCTGGTGCCTGCCCCTGATGTGCATTTCCAGGGAGCAGAGAGGTTCTGCTGTCACTCCATATCCTTCAGAGTGTCTTTGAGCCACACTGGTGGGTCTGTAAGATGAAGGTACCCTAGTTCACCTTGAGCTGAGACTAATTTGCGTATGTTATACCAACAGTGGGGATTCTGAGCACACACACATACCATAGATGTACCTACTAAAGAGTTTACAGGATTCAGAAAAGGTGCAGAAATGAAGGAATGCCATTCAGCTTCAAATGTGACTGTGTTTATGATGGCTGAGGTATTTAATTAATTAATTATCTATCTATTTATTTATTTATCTTTCCCAGTGTTAGCTTCCATCCTGCTGAAGACAGAAGACTTGTTAAGTGAGTGCCGTTGGAAATTGTAGACTTTATGCCTTTACACCAAGGGCATCCTTGTTGAATGTCCACGTTTAAGTAGGTTAAGCTATGCTGAAATGTTTCCTCCATCTGCACGCATAGAGATTTCTGGTTGGTGGTTTTCAGATATTCCAGACAACAGAAAAAAAAAATTGCCAAACTAGAGTTCTCAATTTTAAAGTGATGACCCAGATAGCTATCCAAGTAGCCAACAGCAAGCTTTTGCATAATTGATTAAAAACCTGAGTAAAACTGCTGGGCTATGAACATCAACTTTATTTTAAATTTATTATTCTTACTGCTGTCCTGAGCTACAAACCGAAGGCCTTAGACATCCTAGGCAGGTGCTCAACCACTGAGCTACAGCCCCAACCGTCAATCTTGTTTATTTAAAGGGTCTATTTTTAAAAGTTAACATTCATTTTGAAAGGACAACACTTGGTAGAAAGAAATTTAAAGGCAGTCTGACTTACTATAAAGTATTTTTTTGTTTTTGTCTTTTTTCTACAAAATTTTTGTTAACTGATCCCTATACCTTATAATTGCTTCTTGTCTTCCAAAGTCCCCAATCTACAGAAGGGAGCAGACATACTTATTGTTGACCTGGATTAGGAGAGCAGGCAACAAGAAGCTTGTGACCGTTGGCACTTCGTTAATAGAAGCATCATTTTAAGGATATACCTGAATCAGCGCATCTTAAATTCCAACTTGGCTGAACACAAAGATTGGTGGCCAGAACCTGGTCATTGCCTTTCTCACATAGAAACTAGAACATGAATATGTAAGTCTAAATACTGCTTGCTTGAGGATGGCAAAACGGCTCACAGTAAAATTCTTGATGAAGAAATGTGAGGACTGAAGCATTTATCTAATTATTCTTTCAATAAAATGTAGAGAGTCAGATATTGGGCTAAAAACCTGATCAGAGACGTGGTGGAGAAGTGACCCAGTGACCTCTTCTCTCTCTCATTCCTTGATCCAAAAGGGCTTAGTCTCCTTCTAAGACCCTCCCTACTACTTCCTGTACCTCTCTATATGTCCTGGGTCCTCCAAAACCTCTATGGCTAATTTTAGTCAGCTAATAGCTAGCTCTGTCCTCTGATTAAAGGTGAACTTTATTGACAGTCTCAGGAGTGTCAGAGTGGCGATCAAAATATCCCACAATAGAGGGTTCCAGGTTAGATCTCTGGAACCAGATAAATCTGGTCACAGTATCTCATCTGTAATCCTAGTGCTCTGATGATGAGATGTGGGGGTGGAGAATTCTTGGAAGCTCACGGGTGAGCTAGCCTGGTGTACTCAGAGGTGAAAAAAAGAGACTGTCTTAAATAACGTGGGAGGTAAGGACCAACACCTATGATTGCTGTCTGACTTCCACACATGTGCCTTGGCCCATGCACACTTGTGTCATACATATGAACATACACACACACACACACACACACACACACACACACACACATTTTATTTTTTGATAGTGATGGTGTGGATTGATTTCAGGGCCTTGTGCATGCGGCTCCTTAGACTCAGTGTGCCACCATGAAGAGCATCTCTCACCAGTGGACACTGGCAGTGTGCAGGACTTTCTAATGATGTGGTTTTACACATCTTGTGGTTGGCTAATGAGGTAGAGTTTTTCACACTAATGAAGATCTTTTATGTGCTGTTGCTTCAATAAACTGACCATACTTATATCAAAGGCCAACTCTGAAACAACCCTTTTGATAGATGGGAGATACAAGGATGAAAATGTGGATGTTTCCCTCCAGGAACTCACAAGAAGGGATAGGAAGAAGCCACAATTAAAACAGGATGTGAAATATCGGAGCATAAAGAACAAATCAAGCCCTCAAGCACCTATGAGAGCTTGGCACCACATCAGACATTCAGGATAGAGCAGTGAGTGTAAGATGAGGCATGCTTTCTTTCTTCTCCTCTTCCCTCTTCCCTGTGGATTCACTGCCACATGCAAGGGTCAAGACCACGAACAAGAAATGTCAACCACACACTCTAATAGCAAGCCATGGTTCTGAGTGGGTAGCTCCTAGTCAGATCAAAGGCTACGGGAAAGTGACTGAGGGGGCATGACATGTACTCAAGGTGAATGTGTAAAGATCTTGAGAATGAGTACTTAGGAGATCTTAGGCTCCATCTAGTCCAGTGGTTCTCAATCTTTGCGTTGCGACTTTGGCAAACTTCTATTTCCAAAAAAATTTTTACGTTAAAATTCATAATTGTAACAAAATTACAGTTATGAAGTAGCAACAAAAATAATTTCATTGTTGGGGGTCACCACAACATGAGAAACTGTATTAAAGGGTGGCAGCATTAGGAAGGTTGAGAACCACTGTTCTAGTCCATTCCCAAAGACCGTCTATAGCGTAAGTGAGCATCTGCATTTCCTCAGATGGCTTTCTGTCACAAGGGTAGTTGTTGTTCCCTAGAAGTGACTCAAGTGGATTTCCTACCTCATATCATGCGCTGTGCTGACAGGCCTGGCCCTGGGCTCACACAGGCCATGGCAGGAGACAGGACTGCTTTATAGTAATCTTTGCCTCAGCCTCCTCATAGTCCTCTCTACTCCCAGGTCCTGGAGGTCTAGTCATGCTGACCTGCTATAACACTCCTTTAATCTTCCAGGCTGTTACCTACCCCTGGACCTTCCCACATTCTGTTCTCAGAAATGCTTTTCCCTTCAGAACCCCTCCATCTCTCATCCTGCTCTTCAGACTTCTCTTTCATAGTTTTCTGAATGGAAGCACTTATTTAAATTAACTTTCCACCGTGAGTCCCACTATATTCTTATTATATCTCACACACAAATTATCGCGAGCTATTTCACACTCACTGGTCTGAATATAGAATGGTTGTATCCACCACTCAACTGAAAGTTCCATGGAGTGGGGTATGATGTCCACCTTTTGATTATTTGTTAAGATCGATGTATTAGTCAGGGTTCTCTAGAGAAATGGAACTGATAGAACATACATATGACGGGGATTTATTTGGATGGTTTATGGGCTGTGGTCCAGCTAGTCAAACAATGGTGTCTACTATTAGAAAATCCAAGAATCCAGGAGTTGTACATTCCACAAGACTTGGATGTCTCAGGTGGTCTTCAGTATATGCTGGAATCCTGAAGAAGTATGCTCTAATGCCAGTGAAGGAATGAACTTTTCAGCAAGAGTAAAGGCAAGCAGGCAAAGAGAGAAAGAGCTTTCTTCTTCCACATCCTTTACATAGGCTGTCATTGGAAAGTGTGGCCCAGACTTACGGTAGATCTTCACACCTCAAAATATTCAGATTTATGGTGGGTCCTCCCACCTTAAATGATTCAATCAGGAAAAGTCTCTCCTAGGGGTACCCAGCCACGTGGGTTTTTAGTTTATTCCATATGTAATCAAGTAGGCAAGCAACAGTCACCATCACGGTAGATAACCTACAACACACCATTAAATGCATGAATGAAAATCTAAAGAAGCAAGCCTTATTATTACGGTAAGAGGCAGTAGGGTTCCAGATGAGCTCAGAAAGTGTTTTGTTTTTTGAGACAAATTTTCGCTTTGTGTAGCCCTGACTGCTCTGGAACTTGCTTTGTAGACCAGGTTGGCCTCGAACTCACAGAGATCCCCCTGCCTCTGCCTTCCAAGTGCTGGGATTAAAGGTGTGCGCCACTGCCTGGGTCAGGAAGTATTTATATACTTTCCTGGGCCCGTTCATTTCATGATCATCTCTGAGTTTTTTTTTTTTGCTTGTTCAGGCAGCTGTAGTTTCTCTTAGGGAATCATGGTAGTGTTGATTTTGTTTACTCCAGTGGCTTCTGCTTTGGACGTAGTATTTAGTACCATTATCATCTCAAGACCCTTTCAAAATGAAACTAACCATTTACTGAGTGTCCAACTCTGGTTGAAGCTGTGACCATTCATTTGCTAGGGCAACCCTATGCTTTGCTAAGAGCTCTATGCATGGTTATCTGGCACGTTGGCAGCCCTGAACACGGGAGGGCCACTGAAGCAGGAAGGTCCAGCATATCTCTGAAAACATATATGTATTTCGGATTTCAGATCTAAATCATGTCTTCACGACTTCACAAAGGGAAAGGCCATTGCTGAAATGAAGGAGGCTTATATATGGAGATTAAAATCAAAGAGGTCTTTGGGACAAGGATAAGGAGACAGCTCTGAAAACAAGTGATCTTTGAGCTGACTTCATTGGTGACCAGGATTGAGTCACTTAGAGGGGAGTATGGGACATAGGGTGAGGCTAAGGAAACATATGCCAAGTCTGGCAGAGATGTTTGGTGACAAGACTCCGTCAGGTTTCTGCCCATATAGATTCACATCACTTGGGACATCCAGTTCTTGAACTGTGAGGAGTGATCATTCCCATGAGTCTCAAATACAAATTGTCTGTATAAAGGCTTCAGTTCTGTGGCTGAGGTACAACCCTTCTAAACGTCTGTTTAGAATGTACCATAGATTATCCACCTGAAATATAAGTAGGTAGGTAATAGTGCAGTGTGATTTGTGACTTCTTAGTTTTTATTGACATATCTGTGTGTGCATGTGAGTGTTTGCGTTTGTGTTTGCATGTACACTAGGTACATCTTTATCTCATTTGTTAATCTTGGCCACATATAAATTAGGATCACTGGGTTTATTAAGCATTGAGAGCTGTATAGTCCTGCAGCTGAGGAGGAGCTAGTTATGGAGGAGGCAGCAGAGCACACCAGTGAGTGCTAAGATTTGGGACTCGATACCCTGAGAACAAGGCTTGCATTTCTGTTAACTAGTGTGTGGGTTTGGGCAAGTCACATCCCCTTTCTGCATGCAGTTCATTTCGCTACTCTTACCTTTGGAGTAATAACACAATTATTAGTCAGGCTTGCTAATGCAGACCTACAATCCCAGCTACACAGGATGCTGAAGCAGGGAGATCAGAAGTTGCATAGTAACACTCTGTCTAAAAAAAAAAAAAAAAAAAAACTAGGCTGGTTTAGGAAGACTACAGTAAACCCGAGGCTAGCCTGAGCTAAATAGGATGTACCTGAACATCTAGGCTCTGTACGTAGCCAGGCTCTTTATATAGTCAGACACTGTCTGAAAAATGCGTATAAAAAGTAAAAATAAAACCCAAACATTTGCTCTCAGAAGATAGCAAATTTAATAATGTGCATCAATTTCAGCATTAAAATTATTGAGGTCATTTTGCTGTGAAAATAATTTCCTAGAAGTTCAAATAAGTTTCATATGGTGAAGACAAGGATTAGATTTTATTTTCCCTATATAACATCAGGCCAGTAAGTAACCTAAACTGGGTCACTGCTGACTGACAGGGAAGTGAAATCTATGTTTGAAATACAGACTCACCATAAATCTAAATTACTGAAACCTAGACAGATTTTTTTTTGAGACAGAGCTTCTCTGTGTAGCCCTGGCTGTCCTGGAACTCCCGCTGTAGACTAGGCTGGCCTCGAACTCACAGAGAACTGCCTGCCTCCGCCTCCCAAGGGCTGGGATTAAAGGAACGTGCACCACCACCTTCCAGCACAATCTTTTCTCCATTTATTCATATTTTTTCCCTCCTTTTTGCTATCTTGCTCTTTGGATGCTCTATGCATGGCTATCTGGCACGTTGGTAGCCCTGAACTTGGGAGGGCCACTGAAGCAGGAAGGTCCAGCACATCTCTGAAAACATATATGTATATGTATATATTTATTTATTTAATTATCATGTTTTTAGACATTACCCCTGGAATGGAAGTGGCTATGCCGACCAGGCTGGCCTTGAACTCATAGAAATCTACCTGCTTCGGAAGCCACGGCGCTAGGACCAAAGGTGTGTGGCATCGCACACAGCAAAGGGCTGTTCTTTTTTCCTCTTTAATCTCTCTAATCTCCTCAAAAGTAAAAAAGAAACAGGAAAGATTGCATACAGAGAAGACTCCAAACAGTCTTGGGCATGCTTTCCTCTAAGGGACTGGTGGGTTGGCTATCTCCTTGAAAAGTCTACCTGCTGCTGCATGTAGGAAATGGAACAACACCTTCTTGCTATGAGAAGCTCGCAGAATAGTTTTGGATTTTGAAAGAGACAAGACTTCTTTTGAGGCCGGGAGGTATAACCCACAAAAACAAAACAAAACCAAAAAACCCAACTATTGTATGGGAAGTGTTCTGCCTATCTAAGATTAGGGACTAAGGAGGTGTCCCACGGCTAAGTGGGGAGATGAAGGTCACAACACTGTGCACTGGTGTCTTGCTTGACAGTCACTCCTTGATGCCTGGCGCCTTCATTAATCTGAGTGCTGGCAGGTCTGTTCCGGTCTGCATTCACTCATAGTACCCCTAGTGACTGGGTGCCTTGTCCACGTCAGAATCCTGCCCTCCACACCACCTGGGGAGTTTATTTGAATGGTACGATGGACGGTTGGTTACTTTTAAAAGTCAACTTGCCACAATTTGGAGTCACCTGAATGGAGAGCTAAGTTGAGTTGAGGAATTATCTAAATTAAATTAGCCTGTGGGCATGTCTTTGAGGAACTATCTTGATTGTTAATTAACATAAGAAGACTTGCTCCATTGTGGGTGGCACCATTCCCTAGGTGGAAGGGTCCTGAACGACACAGGACAGGAAAAAGCTAGATGCCAGCCAACAAGCCAGCAGGCAGCATGGGTGCCTTTACTTTACTCTTGAAGGTAGATGTTATGTGACTGACTAGCGGCTTTGCATGCTTGCCTTGACATCCTCTCAGTGACGGACTGCAACCTGGAATTGTAAGCCCCGATGACCCTTTCCACCTTTAAGTTCCTTTTTGTCGATGTATTTATGAATGCGACAGAAATGAAACTAGAGCAAGTCCTTTGCATGGAGGTTAACCCACAGGGGTTGCTTAACTCAGGCTCGGAAAGCACACACTGTATCTTTAAGAAATAGTTTACTTGTGAATCAGTAAATGTACTAGACAAAGCAGCCATTACTTATGCATTCTTGCATACCCGGCAAGGTGAAAATAATAGAATAAACATCATATACTTCATTATGATATCGGTTTACACTTCCAGGGTATACAAAAAGAGGCCATTTCATCAAGCTAATTGCCTGAAAGTAAAAGAGAGAGAACTTTGGCTATTAGTCTATTATGGAGCTTTTTTCTTAATCACAAATAGGGGCCGTGTGTCCCTGGGGGGATGTGTATTCTAATTTACAATTGAACTACAGATCAGAGCAATCAATCTTGGGCAGCACTTTCACTGTGTAATTGCTGCAACATAACAAATAAAAAAAAAAAGCCAAAGAAAGAAAAGAAGAAGAAGAAGGCCGAAGCTCAGCTTCTGCTTGAGGTAGGGATATTTCCCGGCACTAGTTCAGGGAGGGAGGGGGGGGGAACTGCCACGTCCATGAATATGCAATGAGGGCTCATTAGCGGCCTAGTGTTGCCATGACGAATGGCATTATCCCCGGCCTGGTGCTGCCTAAACATGAATTTTATAAGGACCCATTTATCATGACTTGTCATGGGCTCCTGTACAGTTCTTTCTCCAGCTCACACACCTTTCCCTATTATGGCGCTAGAAATCTTCCCTTACTATTATTGTTTCCTTTTGTATTGATTCCTGGTGCTTTGAAGCAAGTGTTCAAATATAGTAACATCCTAATGAGAGATTTGTGACTTCGAAGTTGGAGAGCTAAAACTTGATTATATCGTCTCCATTACAGTTGTCGCGTAGAGAAAAAAAAAAGTTGGGCTAAACTTGGAGAGGCGTTTCCCAACGTGTGAGCTTTTTCTGTAAAAACAAAGCAAAACAAAACGAAACCCTAAAACTTTTTTTGTTTACTGCAACAGTTTCACACAACAGACTTTTAAAATTTAAAATGTACTAGGCCGCATTACCTTTATTTATTTCTTTTTCTGCAGCTCACAGACTTTTCGTGTCTGAAAGGTACGACTGGAGAGTTTTGATGACTTTTCCGAGAATTTTGAAGCTATAAGCTATGACATCAAAGTTTGAGGTTAAAATGTATGACCGAGTCTAGAGCTCTCAGCCTTTTGCAAGTGTCTAGACTTAGTTCTCACACACAGAGACTTTTTTTTTTTATAGTGGAGAGAAAGACTGGCCAAAAGCTTGGTCATTGATGACAACTTATTAATAGCAAAATCAAAACACAAATGCAGTCTCCCAGGGCAAACACCAAGAGGTTGGTTGGGCTGCCCTGCAGCCACACAACAGCTGCATACAGTGGCTTGAGTTTTTGCCTAAGGAGGAAGGCTGCGAGGGAGGAGAGCATGTGAGGCCGTCATATTTAAGGCCACTGGCTGGCCGAGAACACGGTCCCAGGCTGGCAGAATGCCCTGGTGTAATCAGAGACACAGTGGGCGTTATGATTAGCCTACTCAGTCTCCACAGAAGAGAGAGGTGCAAGAATTAGCTCTTGGGGTCAGCAAGCATGGAGAGACTCAGGTGAGCTCCCGTCTGGCTCTGTTCTGCCCAGCCAGTGCTTGTAGTCATGGTTGTATCCAATTTATGCGTGCTAAACACTTGTGCAGGTCTTTTCAGTGTGACTTCCTCTCCTGGGCTGCCTTAGTTCTGTAGTATTAGCAAATAACCCTTTATGCGATGATCGTCTTTATGCAATTATGCAAGACAGACAATAAGCCATTTTATCAATGGTCATTTTATATCGATAAAGTACCTTGGCCATTTAAAGTTCCCTCATAAGATTCTTGAGTCAGCTTGAAGCAGGCTTACTATTACCTTCTCATTTGGGGTGGGGTGCTGAGAATGAAACCTGATGTTTCAGGCATGTTAGGCAACTGCAGCTCCATTTCAGAGATGAGAAACATCCAGACTTAGAAGTCAAGCGAATGAGTCAAGGTCACACAGGAAATAGAAATGCTGGGTCCATCACCAAATCTGTAGATTCTCGGGTGGGTACTTTATCGTACCCAAAGTTACAGAGCGGAAATCATTCTTTATGTGTCAAGAGCAGCTGTCCTTCATGATCTGTACCTACAGGGGCTGCTTCCTGCCACTTCACCACCCCTCCCAGACATAAAAAATCTGTGAATTCCTGTTTTTTGTATAAAAGTCTGGTGTTTGTATATAAGTGAACAGCACCTTCTGTGTACAGTATACAATTACTTATCATATTCACTACAATGTGAATACTAGATAAGTCGTTGTTATACTCCATTGTTTAGGGACAAATGACAAGAAGAAACATTCATTACACATTCAATACAGACACATTTTTTTTCCCCAGGTACTTTTCTATCCATAGTTTGAAGAATCTGCAGATACAGAATGCAGAGATATGAAGGGCCAAGGGAATGTATGTTGGCATCTAATAATTAGTAAGTTGGGAAAGGAACCCATTGAAAAGATGGCCATCATTGACATTTGAGATCCTTTTGGTTCCCCAAAGCTACTTATTAGAGTACAAATTGGCTCAGGAATCTCAATTAAAATTAAGTTACCATTCCAATCATGTAAACAACTATCTTTTTAAAAGGCAGATATAGGGGTTGGAGAGCTGGCTCAGCAGTTAAGAGTGTTTTCTGTTCTTGCAGAGGACCTGTTTGTTTCTCAGCACCATGTGGTCATTCACAACCATCTCCAGCTCCATTTCCGGGGGATCTGACGCCCTCTTCTGACCTCCGGGGGCACTAGGCATGCATGCAGTACACACACCTACAGGCAGGTAAAGTGCTCATGCACATACACACAATAAAGTACATAAAATACAGATATGCAATGTTTTCAAGATAAAGATGGTACCTTCTGGTTGGTTCCTTTATGCTGTAAGTCTACTGGATATTGCATTTTTGTTTCTAAAGAAGATGGCCTTGTCCCATTGGCTGGTGGCTTAGTGGATAAAATGCTTGCCACGTAAGGGTGAGAACTTGAATTTGGATCCCCAAAGCTAGACATGGTACTGTATGTCTGTAATTACAGTGCTTCTGCTGTGAGACAGGAGACTTGAGATATGGCATCCACAGAAGCTCAAAGGTCAGCCAGCTTGGCACCCAGGGAGATGAACAAGAGACTCTATTTTCAGTGAGGTGGTTCTCTGACTTCTATACACATGTCATGGCACACACATAACCACATTTACACACATGAGCATACACACCCATGACAAAGATTGAAAAAAATTAGCCTTGGATTTTCTCCAAGAGTTAATTTTAGAAAATTTTTGAAGATAATTTTGTGGAGAAGCAATTCAAATATTAACAAATGATAATTTAAAAAAATTGGTTGTGACAGAACAGATTAAGACTATGCCTAACTGACACCAAAAAAGTCTGGATAAAAAAGAAAAAAATAGTTTAAAACAACCTTGCGGTTTTGTTTACTTGACATTTTACATCTGAATTTGACACACATCTGGATTTTAACTCTTTTTTCCCCACTCTGCATGTGCAGTACTGTGAACTGAAAGATGAAAGAGCAGACTTACTGTCAGTATTAGTGAATTTAGTGATGAAATTATCAAATTCAATTAATCTCCTAATACTACTTATTCTACTTAACATATCATGCAATGAATAAAATCCTCTCCCAGGCAAATAAGTACAGAAATTTGTAGTCACTCAATTTAAGATTAAAATTTGGTCAGGTGTGGTGGCACACGCCTTTAATCCCCGCATTCAAGGGGCAGAGGCAGGCAGATCTCTGTGAGTTCAAAGCCAGCCTGTTATACAGAGTGAGTTCTGGGACAGCCAGAGCTACACATTGAGACCTTGTCTTAAAATAATAATAATAACAAAGAATAAAATTTGACTTAAAACGAATTTAAATCTTGATCATAGCTTACTGACTTCAGTTTCTATGGGCAAAAATCTTTGAAGTTCCAGGGACTGCTTCTCTGTGTATTATGAGGTTCCATGAACCCACAATATGTTTTGACAAAAGTGAAATTTAGTAAACACTTTAGTAACATATGAAACACATCTAGTAATAGATGTCTCTGTTGCCAGATGAATGATCTGAGCTGATAAAATCAGTGTAAACCCCACTCTCTGAGCTGCCTTCTGACATGCCCGAAGCTGAACCCGGAAGAGGAATCAACTCAAATTGAACTTTAAAGATTCTGAGTCAGTGAACAGCATTGTACGTAACTGTCCGTAGTTTTCTGTGTGTGTGAGTGTGCACTGGAACAAGCCCATGTGAAAAAGTCATCAGAATCATCGGACATTTCCTCTCTTGCTTGTTCTCAAGCCAATCAGTTATAATGAAAATAGGCTGCCTGCTTTCTATAGTCTCAACTTCTCAAAATGATTAGTGCTTCCTTGAGATAGTCCACTAATTGGCCACACAATCCAAATTGAAAAGGCTGAAGCTCAAGAGTGTATGAAAAAGCATAAGGTTGTTGCAATTTAAGTGCCTTCCGAAGATCTCATTTGATTTTTAAAAGTGATCCGGCAGATGTGAAAATTAAAGGCATGCAGGAACAAGAGCTGGTTAAATGACAGTGTAGGTTAAGAAGCATTTAAAGGTTTTGGGAGCCTTGTGCTGAATTCTCTTTTTATTTAGCTGTTAGTTTGATACGATTGGGCCCACAACTGGAGAGAATCGCATGCTGAATTTTATGGGCAGTTATTTCCTTGATCAAATTGCCGCATTCTTCCCCAACATATTTCTGAAGCAAGTTGCTATTTCTGTCTGTAGATTTTCAATCCCAGCAATCATTAGTGAGATCTCAGATGTTAATAAGTCTTTCCACTTGGTTTGTCTTAACCATTTCATTATTGAGCTGATTCATGATTTCCCAGCAAATGGTACATTTATTCTCCCAGAGAAAAGGAAAGAAAAACTTCCCATTGATTCTAATGACATCTTCAGTCATTGATGAGTTAATAAAAAAAAAATCTCAAAATCATCTGGGCTAGATAAGGGGGAGAAAAGAAAGTATTGTTCAGCGTCGGGCTTTTGGGGCTGCCCTTCCAGATGTCATGGGTCAGTCATGTTAAGAATGTGTGCGTCCAATCATCTGCTGATCTTTATCAGCAGCCCCTCTAGCAGGAGCTGACAAGGGCCAGTTTGGAAGGCCCGATGAATAAACAATGACATTTTGGATTGTTGAGGGCTGTGTAATAGAGCGAGGGGTTTATGCATACTGCAACATGATGACACTAGCCATCAATATGCCAATTTCCAGACAAGTTATTGGAGGAGGCACTCACATGTCTTCAGCCTCTCCATGCTTTGAAGGGGGCCCTAGAAGGCAGAGTCCCTATGTGCAGGGACAGGCAGGGGTCCAAGCCTTTGAGTTCAGACCTGGATGATCTGAGTCATTCCAGGCGTTGATTGAAAAGCCACATGATTGCATGATCTTCTTAGAGATTCCATCTGGGTGTGTGTGGGTTCTGGAGGTTGGATTAGGTGTTTATTTTGTTTAGTGTGTGTGTGTGTGTGTGTGTGTGTGTGTGTGTGTGTGTGTGTGTGTGTAGTGTAGTGTATATATTTGTGCATACACTTGTGCTTGTGTGTGGCAGCCAGTGGTTGATGTTACATGTCTTTCTCTATGTCTTCCCACCTTGTTTTCTGAGACAGAGCTCTGATGGAATCTGGAATCATGGATCGATCTTTACAGCTGGACTGGTTAGCTAGCACTCTCTGGGGCTCCACCTCCTCCTGCCTTCCGCTCCTGCCTCCAAGTGCTAGACTTATAGATGTGTAATGCCACAACAGGATTTTATGGGGTGCTTGACATCGAAACTCAGGTCCTTACGTGTTTGAAGCAAGACATTTATCAACTGAGCTCTTCTCCCAGTCCTAGGATTAGGTATGATAATACTGATCTGGCAAGTAATGAACTGTTCTACAGCTCATCTTCCCAGGGCTGTCCCTTGACCAAGAATGAGAGTGTCACTTGAGAACGTATTAGAAATGCAGGTTCTCAGACCCTTCTCTAAGGACATTTCAGTATACTTGATATCTCGAGATCCAAGGTTGTAGAATACGTGTCTGCATCCTATATATACACAGCCCAGTCATCATCAGTCATCTCTGAGGTCCCCCAAAAGATGGGCAGTTTGTTGCTTGTACTAATTAGTATGTTGAAATTTGCAAATGATTTACTTAAAAAATTAGAGTAGATCCAAGATTATCTTCAAAAGCACCAATGACACTCACTAATGGCTAGAAGTTTTTGTTTGTTAAGAGGGGAGCTCAGATATCCCAAGTGAACCTTGACCTCCCTGCTATATTCTTAATGATGACCTTGATCTTCTGGCCCTTCTACCTTCACCTTTCAGCTATTGGGGCTTACAGATGTGTACTACCACAGGCAATTTATGGTGGGCTAGGGATGAGCTAGCTTCCCTGTGAGGTAGGCATTCTAACCTAGCTATGTCCCCAGCAGCTAGGTGTTCCTCAGTGAGCTTGATGTTTGAATGACCTCAATTGCAGAAAGGGAAGAATAGATTTTTGTTAATTATTTGAAGTAGAGTAAGCGAATGGATTTGTAAATCGTTTTTAAAAAACATCTGTTTTGTGTGCGTGTGTGTGTGCATGTGTGTATGTTTATGTGTGTGTGTGAGTGTGTGTGTGAGTGTGTGTGTGAGTGTGTGTGTGAGTGTGTGTGTGTGGTTTGCATGCTGTGTGTCGTGGTGTGCTTGTGGAGGTCAGAGAATAGCCTTTGGGGGTCACCTCTCTTCTTCAGCCTTGTGGGTCCTAGGGATTGAACTCATGCTGTCAATCGTGGTGGCAAATGCCTTTACCTGCCGAACCACTTCACTGGCCTCACTAATAACCTTAATGAAAAGGAAGTAGTAAGAAAAATCAACAGATAGGGAGTATTTATTTGATGTCTCTCTAATGTTCATTTGGGCACCCAGTGCTGTGTTTGAAGGGCACAGGCTTTTGTGTAGTGGAGTGAGTGCGGTCTGCTGTTTTCTTAGGAGCTACAGAACACACAGAATGCCTTAGTAAGGAGAGGGAGCACTGTGACTCGAGGTCAGCCTGTCCTCAGGAGAAGAGGGTGACAATCACCTACTTACTGACTCTTTTTATTTTGATCAAGAACTTTTCTGAAAAGGCAGCTTAGACTGTGCTAAACTTTCACAAGAGGTGGACTAGTGTATCTCATGTGCTGTAGGCATTAATGTCCCGCAGAGGACATTTCAAAGCACAGTTGCCTTGGTCACAAGCATTGTTCCAAAAATTTACAAGATTCTGGGGCAAATTGAGTTAAATAAGACTGTTATCATGCATCAGGCTTTTCCAAGCCACGAACACATCGCTATGTGCCCTCTACTGGGGAGGTGGCAGCCACTGGTTTCGGTCATCAAAACCCCTTTAAAAAAGGAGGAGCCTGTAAAATTAATATGCCAGGATCAACTTTCCGGTGTCATGGGTTCAAATCCCACCATGGCAAATATCTGTGGGCAGAAGCTTGGCCTATGTGTTGTGCAGAAAGGAACACCAGTGTGATAATTCATTAAACTCTCCGCTTATGACATCAGGATTACTAAAGTGATGGCTCCATGCCAACAAGTAGGGTCATGTAACCATCACCAAAGAGTGAAATAATCTGTCCAGCTGTTGATGGTCTGCCTAAATCATCCTTGAATTGTTGGCGTATTTCCCAGAATAGGTACTTGTTTAAAAAAAGGAAAACAAAAAGAGAAAGAAAAAGTGCAGTGTGTTTTCTCCCATTTGTGGATCCTAGATTTTATATAGATTCGTAAAATCATATATGCATATATGACATGAAAATAAAGTGAGGGGCCTAAGGAAGCCGCTCAGTTGGTAATGTGCTTGCTTTGACTGCAGGAGGACATGAGTTCGACCCCCAGAAGTCACATAAAAAAAAAAAAGCTGGGTGTGGTGGCACATGCTTGTACTCCCAGACCTGGGAAGGTGGAGACAGAAAGATCCCTGGACTTGCTGACCAGCCAGCCTAGCCTACCGGACAAATTCCAGGTAAGTGAGATACTGTCTCAGATACAAACAACAAACACACAAAAACTCCTTAGGAAGGAGCCTGAGCAATGACATCTGAGGTTGTTCTACAATCAACCCCCCTAAGCACATGCTTACATGCGTGTTGTTCTCCATCTCAGAAACATGTGCAAGTACACATCATATGAACGAGAACTGAAATTGTCTATGGCAATAAAGGGGACTGATGGGAAGAGGAGAGGAAGGGGGACGGTATGGGGAGAATATACTCAAAGTACTATATACTTGAAAATATCCTTTAATGTAGTACCACGTACAATGCACAGATGCCAGATTAAAAAAAAAAAGAAAGAAACGAATGGGTGTTACTAGTGAGGTGACTGGTTGAGGGTCATTGGAAGTGCCTAGATACAGCAGGGGAAGCAGGCTTGGCGCAGGCGGGGCCTGGTGTTGAAAAGCTTCTCCCTGTTTGTTCTACTGACAATTCCCGCATCACTGGGCTCTGACCTGCCCTAGCTATGGCGGCCATTTTTGCCCTTGTCCTGACTGTTTCTGAATGTGGTAGAAGCTGGACTTACCCCCCTCCCCACCACCAGACCAGTAGGGGTTTTACCCACATCCCTGGTTGTAAACCTTCTTGTCTTGAAATTACTGCAAGAACCATGCATTAATGCCAAATGTTAATTCTTGCTTAGGACATGATGTCCTATAAATGTTATGAAAGAATATCATTTTTCCCGTAGAAGTGAAGGTATTTTTCAGGCCATGTTACAAAAGGTTAGTTTCCCCAGTAACATCTGCGGGTCACCTGCTTGCCTGTAAATTGCTTCTAGGCTAACCCCCTGCCCCCAACGTTATATAATCCTTAGAAGGAATTCTCACGTGGAAGAAAAAAGAAGGGAACATAATTGACATTTGAAAGATGTGTAAAGATTAAAACCAAAACAAAACCCCCAAATAAAACAATCCCACCCACCCCTGCTAATACTTGTCATCTTCTCTACGTGGTCCTACAAGTGTGTTCAGGACGCCTACGCCCTAGGATGCGCCCGTCTGAACTAAAAATAATAGAACAGACTCAGCTTTTGGGAGGTCTCCACGGCTTTGTTTCATCTCCTTTGTAAATATATCCCTGGTGACACCACATGTGCGTCCCAGCTTTCGAAGCCCAGGCATTTGGACAGGGAGTATTGCTCTACCCTAAGCAAAAACCAAGAAGTTGAGCAGCCCGAGCCGAAGTCTACCCAGCTAGGCTGGTTTGTTATGTTGTTGAATATTTCTCCCCTTTAGAGTCTTTGAAATGTTTTGAATTAAAATAGCTTACTCAAGGTCACTGAAGGCATATGGTCCTGCTCAAAACTTTAAACAAAACATTAGTTTTTACAACCTTTTGTAATTTGGTATTGTATACAACATGGTCATATGCGGAGTTTCTGTAATCTTTTCAGTGGGTGATAGAAATATGAGAAGCAAATTTATAAGCCATTTAGTGAAGCATTTAATCAATTTCATGCATAGGAAACAAGTCTGATGCCTTGGCTTTATCAATCTTTCTCTCCAGCAGAACAGCTAGCCCCCTCCATCTCCAAACACAGCCTGGACGGTCGGGGGGGGGGATGGGTGGAGACCAAGGAGGAACCTTTTCCTGTGGCAGAATGGAAATGTCAGGGCTTCTGAAGCTGGCCTGACGCACTTAGCAGCGTCTCCAAACCTTCTGGAGGCTGTTAATGTATTTTAGACAGGGAGCCGGGATCTAGTGTTCTGAGGGAGTTTTCAAGGCCTTTTACTGCAAAGTTATTCATTAAACACCCTTTCCCAGAGTGACTCTCACATGCTCAGCCACACAAATTGGACTCAGCTTTGGGCTCCGAGAAATATTTTTTGCAAACCCATTTTGGTAGCTATTGCTTTCAGATGCATGGAAAAAAAAAACAACCCACCCTGACTTACAAGGTAACTTCTGAATGGGAGTCAAAACTACAGTCCAGAGTAACCAAAACCCACACAGGAACTCACTCCTCCTGCAAGGCTACCTCAGTGCTTTGCAGAACTTTCTATCATTTAGGGTTCATGTTCTGGAGGCTCCTCTGACTTGCTTAAAGAATGAATTCTGCTTTTGGACAACATAGTGGGTTGGTATTTTCCTTGATGTCCTGTGCTAGAATCCCCCTGATGATGCTTTACCCCAAACACCATCATGTTCTTCAGTGAAGATGTCCTCAGGGAGCAGAAGGTGATTTTGCTGTTAATCGTTATTGGCTGAACTCAATTAAAATTGCCATGGATCCACCTTTTACTCTAAAACTGGAACTGATACAAAGTACATTTCCCTTCCTTCCTTCCTTCCTTCCTTCCTTCCTTCCTTCCTTCCTTCCTTCTTTCTTTCCTTCCTTCCTTCCTTCTTCCTTCCCTCCCTCCTTCCCTCCATCCCTCTCTCTCTCCTCCCTCCCCTTCGCCCTCCCTCCCTTTGTCTCTGTCTCTGCCTCTGTCTCTCTTTCTTTCTGAGACAGGGTCTCTACCTAATCCTGGCTGTTCTATGACTCTCTGTGAAGAATAGAATGGCTTCAAACTCACAGAGATCCACCTGCCTCCTAAGTGCTGGGATTAAAGGTGTTCATCACCATTTCTAATTTAGAAAATGATTTTCTGCTACTGGTTCTGGAGTCATGAAAAATAATTCTGTGAATAATTTCAATTGAGATGATTTTGCTCTAGTTTTAAGTGACCCATCCTTGGGTCTCCTGCAGACTGATAATGTCTCATACTCCTGGAAACTGACATATTCAAGGATCTCCCAGCCTTGGCAACTCAGTGGCATGCAGGCACAGACACACACACACACACACACACACACACACACACACACACACACACACATCTCCACACCATTTGAGCTGCAGATGTCCTATGACTATAATAACTGAGTTGTCTTGGCAATCCTTTGTAAAGATGGTGTCTTTCATGGAGATTGTAGGTCTCTGGTCAGGAGATTAGAGTACGCTTTGGCCAATCTATCTTCTGTCTGTCTATCTATCTATCTATCTATCTATCTATCTATCTATCTACCTACTTATCTATCATCTACTATCTATAAAACTATTTGTCTATCATGTATCTATTATCTATCGGTCATTTACCTATTAATCAATTATGTACTATCATTGTTATTCAACCTTTAACTTCTGGTCTAAACCAGCACCTTTTTGACATTTTTTTTTCTAATCAATCATTTTAGAGGAAACTTTTCTGTAGTATAAAATCTTAGAAGTAAAGAGATAATAATAGACATTTTAGAACCAAGGAATTTAAAATTCCCAAATAAAATTTGAAGGGCAAGACAATTGTCTTAACTTTATTCACCTTACTAACATAAAGGTGGTAGAGGATAGAGCTGAGGTCTTTAGTATTACTTCCAATTCCAGTTGCCTTTCCAACCCAGAGATGTGACCCATCAATATTGTGTGTCTTGACAGTCCTCCATCCCCGCAGAAGAGTTTAGAGAGCAAGTGTTTCATCGTATCACCATGCAGTTGATACTTCC
The DNA here is from genome assembly GCF_007827085.1 of Peromyscus californicus insignis. Lineage (NCBI taxonomy): Eukaryota > Metazoa > Chordata > Mammalia > Rodentia > Cricetidae > Peromyscus > Peromyscus californicus. The sequence continues at coordinate 131,378,564 of NW_026294562.1, read as the reverse complement.
TTCGTTGATGTCTTGGTGCTCTCACCTTGTTAGGAGAAGGAGATGTACACCTCTCTACCTACTTCATGTTAGGCTGGGTCAGTTGTTGTCATACTGTGTGCACGCCCAGGTTTCTCAGATCTTTAGGCTATCACAACAGCACTTTCATGAGCATCTATATAGGCCCATCCTTTGAGTTTGCTCATATGTGTGTCACACATACTGGCTCATTGTACTCCAAGTGAAGTTGCTGAGTCATAAGAATATACATGTGTTATGTTACTGCTTATTCAATTACTCAGAAGTTGTCTTTTTAAATGCAAGCCTTTCCATAACCTCACACACATCTTTCAGCTCCATGTAACTCATGAGTTAGTTTAGCCCCTCATCCTCTGTTGAGAGCCTCTCCTAAAAAGGTAGAGACCATAGCCTGAGCCTTCTGCATTGGGTTTTACATCTTCTAGAACAAGCTGGGGTCAGGAACCTGACTTATCACAGGGAAGCAGCCAGGTGCTCAAAAATTGGGTTATCCTGGACCATATTCTGAGATGAGGGGAAAGATCTGTAAAAACAAACAAACAAACAAACAAACAAACAAACAAAGTATATTCATCTTTTTAGCATGTACTGTTGACATCATTGACTCAGGTCTCATTCAATCATGCCGTACGTGCCAGAATTAAACAAACAAACAAACAAACAAAAAAACCAAAAAACTCTTGTTCCATCTAGTTTACACCTAGACCTATGTATTTATATTTACTCCTCCTCTATTTTAGACAGGAGTCACTTTATAGATCGTGCTGGCCTCAAACTCATATTGATCCTCCTGCCTCAATCTGACAAATGCTAGAAACGTATTTACTCCTCCCGTCCCCTCCCCTCTCCTGCCCTCCTCCCCTCCCCTCCTCTGTCCCCTCCTCCCCTCCCCTCCTCCCGTCCCCTCCTCCCGTCCCCTCCCCTCTCCTCCCCTCCTCTCTTCCCCTTCTGCCCTCCCCCCTCCTCCCCTCCTCTCTTCCCCTTCTCCCCTCCCCCCCTCCTCCCCTCCTCTCTTCCCCTTCTCCCCTCCCCCTCTCCTCCCCTCCTCTCTTCCCCTTCTCCCCTTCTCCCTCTCCTTCCCTCCTCTCTCCCCCTTCTCCCCTCACCTCTCCTCCCCTCCCCTCTCCTCTCCTTTCCCCTTTCCTATCCTCTATGTCTATCTCTTTTCCTTTTTGTGCTAAGAATTGAAATCAGGCTCTCATGCATCCTAGCATTTAGCTATGCTCTAGTGTCTTTACTGTTGTGATGATAGAGAGTCTGGTGATAAAGTATGATTTGGTGAGGATTTAGGGCCCAGGAAGAGGATTGTCCTGGGAACTACTGGCAAAGCACAACTTTTTGTCTTAATCACCCCTGTGCACAAGTTCTGTCACCCTCCTCACTCTTCCTTCTGAACCATCACAGCTGGAAGGTCTGTATTTACCTTGCTTTTCCGGGCTCTCTCTTCCGTCATCTTACCCTGCCAAGCCTTCATGGGGCCCAACACTCATTCTGATTTGCTGCTGTTTAAGATATCTGCTCCTTATCCTGCCTGTTTGAACTGCCATTCAAGATCCTCTAGGATTTCATCCCAAACTTCATCTTTTGCAATTTATTTCCTCCCTTTCCTCTGTTTTTATTTTCCCTCAGCAAAATTAAATGGCCCTACCCCTTTAACATTTTTATCTCTCTGCCATGTTCTATATCAATCCAGAACAGACCTTCCCTTCTAAGTCTGGCTGCCCCACGAGGCTCCTATTGTCCTTCTCATGCTCTTCAAAATCAGTGAGACCTTTACTAGGCTGGTAATCACGAGACAGAATAGGGTTTAAGACACAGAAGTTGGCTGTTTCGAAGATTATAATCAAAATGGTTGGTGTAAGTATAGTCTAGATAAAGGTTAAACAGATTCTAACTACTGGGCGTGTTTTCACATCTACAGGCTGGAACGGAATGTGAGAGTGGAATCTACCAGTCGTTGTATTAACGTGTTAGGCACGGCAGTTACGTCCTGTTCTGCTCGAGTGAGGTCACTTGGTCAGGAAGTGGCCTAATGTGTGAGCCAGGCTTTGTGACTCATCACCTGTAAGAGCAGTGGAAGTTAACCATGAACACATCCATGACCTCTGTAGACTATGATGTGGTCTTAGTGCAGAGCTGAAGGTGATATTTCCAGCATATTATGAGAGCATGCACTGTCAGTGGATGTTTAAGATAAGAACAATTGGTTTTCCCTAATTTCCTTTGCACATTTTTGTCTGTTCCCCCTTGTGACTCACAGGATACTTTTTACAAGCACCTTAGGGGAAGTTAACCATGTAATCCTGCCATGACCAGGATTGCTTTGTTGAAGGTAACTGTCACGTACTGGAAACAAATCCCTAGGCGCTCTCAAACTCAGCTTTTAGAATTTATTTCTAGCGATGAAAATCAGAAGCCAACTATATGTCAAGGAGTAGGGGATTGATTGCACATAGTTAGCCAGGTAGTATTGAAACATTATATGTATGTTAACATGCTATGAAGCCCATGATCATATTGAGAAACATTTTTAAAAATTATTTCTTTAATATTATACCTATTAATACATATTAACTGTAGAGATTAATGGGTTTGGCTGTGATAATTCCACATATGTATATATCATTAAGACTCCCCTTCCTTCTCCTCTTCACCTTTCCCCTCTTTCCAGATCCTAATTAACTTAAAAAGGGGAGGGGAAAGACTGAAAAAAATCTGATGTCATCTTAAGGAAAGTTAAGAAGCAAACTGGTATGTGAACGTTGCTTCTATGTGCACAGACATGAGTTTGTGAGTTATTTATTTTTTGAGGTTTCTTTTAATCTTCTATTGAATGGATAGCAGAATCTAAGCACTAACTGCCCGGATTGCTCCTGGTTGTTCAATGAGAACTGATCAGAAGAAGATTTACTTTGTTCATCCAGAGAAGTTGGAAAGGCTTCCACTAACTAAGGAAGAACACACACGAAGTCCAGGATGAGAAAACTTAGAGGTGACCCCCATCCCACTTAAGAAGATAGGGTTGAGCAAGCGTGAGAATGCTTGAGTCTTCCACAGTAGAGAAGAGCTCTTCACAGGGTTCCTCGTTGCTGGACACGTCTCTGTGTCCTGACCTTGACAAACTGACCTTGTAACGAGAGAGTGAAGACAACTAGCAGATGAGATGACCAAAGTATCTTCCTGGTCCCCATAAGAGAACTGTGACCTAGCGAAATTACTGGAAACTAAGGGGTATGTGTAAACACTGTTTTACTCACAAACATGTTTTAAAGGTCAACTTGGGAAATATTTCATTGCCCACTTAGATTGTGAGCCTCAGCAAAATTTAGGAGCTGTTCAGAACAGGGTATTTTGCCATTCTTTAGGAGGAGGATGGAGATACCAGGTCACAGATTGAGGAGGAAGCAGTGGACAGGAATAAAACACTCAGATTGTTCATGGTTGTTAAGGGTGCCTTGTGAACTCACTTACTTTTAGGGTGACTGGGTAGTGCAGAAAAGATGATGTAAGTGAGGCTTTTAAGGCTGCAGATGCAAAGGGAATCAGGGTTCTAGTTAGAGTTCTGATTCAGTGTCTGGGCTTGGTCCTGAGGCTGCGTTTCTAAGAGGCTGTCTGATGCTGCTCTTGGCCCTCACACCACAAGTGGACTTCAGACAATGACTTGTTATAAACCAGCTTTATAAGTTTCTGAATCAGTAAACATAGGTTTTTTTTAAATTTTTATTTTAAGAATTCAAGGTAATAGTGTTGCGTTGACCCACCAGAAACCACAGAACTAGAAATTACATCACTGGGGCCAGGGAGATGAGTCAGTAAAATGCCCACTACGCAAATGTGACAATCTGAGTTCAGATCTCCTGAACCCGCACAAAAAAGCCAAGCATGGCTTGGGGTGTGTGTGCATGGGAGCAGACAGCTCACTGGCTAGCCCATCTAGCGAAAGCAATGAGCTTCAGGTACAACAAGAGTCACTGTCTCAAACAGAAGATGGAGAGGGATCAAGGAAGACACTCAGTATTAACCTTGGACTTACACTTGCACACATCATAACACACACACACACACACACACACACACACACACACACACACACACACACACTAAAAGAAATTGCATAATTGACCACAATATCATTTTCACTTAGTTTTACAGTCAGTTTTATATGTAAGCAGTTAGACGTTTTCTCCATCCAACATAAAATTAATTACTTCTGCCTCTAAGCAATTACTTTTCCTTGCACGCCGTTACAGATTTCACTTTCTGCTCTGACAAGCTCACCCTCACTCCTGGTACCCTCTCCTCATCTCCTCATAGGTGCACCCACCGAAAGATCTCTGATCCTGTTATGACAGTGTTTCTTTCTTTATGAAATGTAGATCTTCCTTCCTGCCTGCCTTTCTTTTTTTTTCTTTATTTAGTTATTTTGTGTGTATGAGTGTTTTGCCTGCATATATGTCTGTGTACCCTATGCCTGCCTGGTGCCTGAGGAGGTGGTGAGCCTCCCTGCAGGTGCCGGGAGTTGATTTTGGGTCCTTTGCAAGAACAACAAATGCTCTTAACTGCTGAGCAAACTCTCCAGCCCCAAGAGTGTGTTTCTTCTTCCTTTTATGAATGGACTTGAGTCCTGCCTTGTTCTGCATTCCTGAGCTTGAGAGTCTCATCTTGTCTATGGATGTGGGAACACCTCTGTCTGCTTGGATTGGGGATCTAGTAGAATAGGAGACAGTTTGAAAGAGTGTTAGAAATCGGCCTTATCATGACGTCACCCTGGAATTTAGCTGTTCTTTGCCAAATTTGACCTGACTTCAGATGAGCCATTCAAAGGCTCTGACTCTCATATTATAGCCAAAGAGTTTCTAAAGATTAAAAACAAACAATAACAACTGTGTGTGTGTGTGTGTGTGTGTGTGTGTGTGTGTGTGTGTGTGTGTGCTTGTGTATATGTGCCATGGTGTACATGTTGGGGTCAAAGGATACCTTTTAGGAGTCTGTTCTCTCTTTCAATCATGGGTCCTGGGGATCAAATTTAGGTGTTGAGACTTGGTGGCAAGCAGCTTTACCTCTTGGGCTGTTTCAGGGGTCCCTAAAAACACCTCTAAAAGTGTAAGGTGCTAAACATAAGACAAACATTTTGTTATTATGGAATGGCTCTATAAACAACTTTTAAAAAGTTTTTTAATTCAGTAAAACTAATATCATAAATTACTTGTGTTAATTCAATTAATTAATATGTCATAAATTCAACCATGGACTTTCCCTATTAGTAGAGTGTCTTTTAAATGCCTGCTGGAGGGTGTGGTACATAAGCCTTTTCTGGCAGGTCACTTGCTCTTGAAGTACAGACTGTGTTTTCACTCTCTTGCATGGTTCCGGTTAGATAGTGATCACATTTCTCCAGCTCTAATTGCCACTGAGGTCTACGGGATTTTTTTCCCTTCTGGGTTGTGCAAGCCCATTGTGAAGTATAGCACTTGCAGTGTGTGCCTTGTTGGGACTGTACCTTCCCATACCTGTTTCAGTTTGGCCAGAGAAACAAGCCTGGGATTGCATGTGGACGTTGCCCACTCCTTGCAGACCACTTCAATCCTTTGGGCTGGGAAGGCGGTGTTCCTGTGACTGCTTGTCTCATTCAAGCCTTGCTTTACTTGAATATTCTTTCCTATCGTAAATTACAGGGAGGAGAAGCAGAACTAGTCTTTTGTTTATTTATTGTTTAAAAGTTGACCTATCTAGCTGGAAGGTGGTGGAGCACTCCTTTAATCCCAGCAGAGCCAGGCAGATCTCTGTGAGTTTGAGGCTAGCCTGGTCTACAGAGTGAGATCTAGGACAGGCACCAAAACTACATAGAGAAATCCTGTCTCGAAAAAACAAAAAAACAAACAAAAAAAAGTTGACCTATCTAGATGAGGACCTCTACAGAAAAGTAGTCCAGCTGCTTGGACATGGTAGAATACCACTGTGCTGCTGGCACTCTGGAGGAATTGGAGACCAACTTGGGCTATTCATGGGACCAAGAGATCTTGGTCTCTAAACAAACGAATAAGCAAAGGGAAAGTTCAGTGGTCTATGTTTACATGTAAACTCCTTTTATTTATGTTTATGAATATATTGCCTGCATGCAGGTATGTGCCCCACATATGTGCCATACCTGTTGCCTACAGAGCCTAGAAGAGGGTCTTAAATACCCTGGAACTGGAGTTATAGATGGTTGTGGACTACCATGTGGGCTCTAAGAACCAAAACTTGGTCCCCTGCATTAGAGAGCACCTAGTGCTCTTAATGCCTGAACCATACAGCCAATTCAGTATAAATTCTTGAGGACCCAGATGAATAGACATATGAGTCAGAAGAAAGTGAGTTAGAAATGGTGAACCAATTGAAATACAGTGACTTAAGACTGTGGAATTCGGAGCAAGAGGGCTGGAGTTTGTATCTGGCTTTCTTCCCTTCTCTGGGAAATCACCAGCCAATTGCCTCACCATTGAGTCCTGGTCTCCTCCGCCTTGCCAAGGGGATTAATGGAGTCAGTCTGCTAGAATCTATACTTGGCAGGAATAGAGACCTTTGTTTTTACACCTAAAGTACTACAGAAGCCTAAAACAGCTCCTGGCACTTAGTAGGTACTAATTTTTGTATTTGCTAAGTGAAGAGCTCCCCTCCAGAATGACTGAAATGTTCGAGCCTTCTTCTCAGGCCTTTACACTGTTTCTCTGGGCATTTATTGGAAGGTATAGTTTCATTGGGATGTTCCCATTGTTCTTTCACATTAATAGTTAATGGACCCTGCCAGGAAAGCAACCCCAACCATTACCAACAACAAAAACCCAGTGGCATGCTTAAACATCTCAATTCTGCGGACTGTCATTCATATGATACTTAAAGGCTTGAACTGAAGCAGAATGCAACTATTTGAAACTTCAGCCAAGTCTAGTCTTTTTTTTCAATTGTTTGCAAAACAAGATAGTTTATGGATATCCCTTACCTATTGAACAGAAGAAGACTATTACTGATATTACCTGCACCTTCCTTCCATAAGAAGCAAATAATGCCAATAATCCAAGTTTATTGTGATTATTTTCATTTGTGTACGTATGTGTGTATGTGCGTGTGTGTGAGAGAGTGTGTGTATGTGTGTAAGAGAGAGAGAGTGTGTGTGTGCACATGCGTGTGCACCTGTGCATGTGTGCACTCAAATCACAGAGAGGTTATAGAGGTTGGAGGACAGCTTGCAGTTTTCTCCTTCAACCACGTGAGTCCTGGGGATTGAACTCAGGTCTCCAGGCTTGCTGGCCAACGTGTTTACCACCTGAGTCATCTCTGTCACCCTATATTAGGTTTTGACAGAGTTTATGCATTGGATGCCACGCTAATGTAGTACTGACTTCCAAGGATAGAGGCCAAGATCTGTGCAGTTTGCTTTGTTAAGTAGAAAAGAAAAATATACCATTGGATTTGTAGTTTTTATTACATTCAAGAAATGAATTCTCACAAACAAAATTGCTTAGAACAGCTTCTAATCAGAAAGTTGAAATTATCTGTGGCAACATAACCACTAAAACCTTGTATACTATGAAAGCATTTCAATAATTAATGCATGCTTCATCTACAGTAATTGACAGTGAGGTCATAAATGTAGCGGGCCATCTGTATTTGATGTGTACATGAGACTGCTTAAAGGGACAGGCAGGTAACTTTTGCTTTTTGGGCAAGCAAGATTTCTTCCAACTTTTCCAAGTAGCAGAGTCTTTTGTTAGATTTCTTTTTTTTCCCCCTTGGAGATCTTTCCAGGTTTCTATGCAGTCTCCATTCTTCTCACTGCCTCTCATTCTTATGCCACAATGTCCTTTGGAGTATATATATATTACAATATACACATATATGTAATATATGTATATGTGTGTATGTGTTATAAATGTTATATATATGGTGTGTTACATATATATGTGTTATATATAATATATATGAGTGTGTGTATGCATATAGAGATATTGTTTGCAGTTTTCCCCAAAATGATGAGCTCCAACATCCGAAGCATTTCAAAGCCCCGTGTCTAATGACGGTATGGTAGACGTTCCCTCCAGTGTTGTGAATTTACTCGTCCTACTCATCCCACCCCTTTGAACATTAATTCTATCAGTTTTTGCTCTTTTCTGAGTCAATCTACCTTGCTTGTATTTGCTAACAAACAAGAATAATAGCATTAGGATCTTAATGGGATTTTTGTAGTCACACCTATTTTGGTGTGAAATAGAATATTCATATTTCTGGAAATAACGTGGTCACGAGAAAGACTGAAGGCTATCCAAGACTTTCTGGGCACTAAATCCTAGAGGGCATTGCATAGAGGTCTAGAACACAGTCCTCAGTTCAGATGCATAAACTCATATAAAAACACCTTCATCCAGAATCCTTTGGGTTTATAGTTGGCTAGGAGACAAAAAACCAACAAGGCCCCTATCTCTCTGGCTCTTGCATTCTAATAAGTAAAACTTCCTCCTAAGCTTCTTACACAGAGCACAAACCTTACAAATATAAAACTGAATAGTTGTACAGGGGTCGCACAGAACCTCCTCCCCCACCTCTATCTCCTGTACTTCCTGTTTTAGGAAATAGTGCCACAATCTGTCCAGTCGTTAAGGCAAGGACCTAAAGCCAGCCAAGCTGATGCGTGTCCCCTTTCCTCCTCATCACAGCCATCCCTACGCTGTGCAGGGCTAAGTGCTTGCTACTGACCGGCTCTGCTTTCCCTTCCCCATCCCATGATGCCAGCCTATTTCCTAGTCATTTGAGGGAGGAAAGCTGGAACATGGAGACAACACCTACCATCATTTCTTTACTAGATGCATTCTCGACCGCTGTTGCCGGAACGATGGTTTAACCTTTAAAATGCTACTAAGATGGTGCCGCTTCTCTGTAAACATTCTTCCTGTGACGTTTCAATAATTGCCTTGCAGGCAAAACTTCCAACAGGGTGCACAAGGAAGACCTTTGCTAGCATAGGCTGAGCCTAGCATTGCAATGACAATTCTTGCCTCTAGTTACAGGAACATAAGAATGACGTCCTATTCTCTACATTCCCCAGTAACCAGCATTTTCCACTTTAGATATCATTAAGTATATCTTTATCACCAGATCTATTTAGATTTATATGCTTGAGTACAAAACTCAAGTACTGTTTCTCAAGAAGGCGTGTTGGATGCTAAAAGTAAGTTCACACACTATATTTTTATTTTAAATCCAGTTCTGTTTATAACTGAGAATAACATATTAATACATAAGCTATATAAACATTTTAAATGTTAGGTGATAGGCCTTTGCAAACAAGTCAGTTCAGTGTTGAGGAGACATAGATAAAAGATTTTTGGATGGTGAGGTGCATAATTTAAAAAGTTTGGTTTAATAAGAATAAATGTTGGCTTTGGAGATGAGTGGACAGATATTTTAAGATCAATCAACCTTTTGGTTGGGACTGGTCCTAATCTCCTAGGCCTGAGGTGATGTGAAAGTGGGAGTGTCTGGCAATGTCCTTGGAACATTGTGTGCCTGAGGAGAGTTGGTACCCATTAAACTGGCTGCAAGATACCGTGACAGAGAAGAGGAGGGTAAACAGAGGCACTGGGAGAGGCAAGCGTATTAGACATGTCAAGATGACTGTGTCTGAGAAATGGAAGAATGTTACTTGATGGAACACACAGAGAAAAAGTGCCACAGAATGCCACAATACAAGAGAACACATGAAGATGAAGAGGATGACGGGGAGGGTGGTGGTAGCAGCATCCAGCATACAACATTTGCAAGAATAATGCTAAACATCAGGTCACAGATGCATAGCATGAGCTACAGGGCAAATAGGAGCTTCTAAGCACATTCCTGTATTAACCATTTAGTCTTTACTATGCTCCATCTGACCTACCTCTTGTGGCTCTATTCAAAACTGTGTTACATAAATGTTTGCTGGCAAATATCTTCTTTCATTAATAATAAAATAACAATTAATAATAAAAAACCCAAAAACCCCAATTAATACTAAAAGCTCCAGAGAACTCCACAGCTTGCCTGAGACCTCACAGCTTGTCAGTGGCACAATTGTGTAGCTAGCAATCCAAGGGAGTCTGCTTAAGGAGTGTTAGGGAGTTTATTAGAATGTAAACTGGGGGGAACAACTTACTATACAGGATAAGGCAGAATCGTTACAGAGTCCTAGAAGGCTCATGTCCAGTCCCAAGCTTCTCCTGCCTCCTGAATCAGTCTGCGTCATCCAAGCCCACAAGGGACAGAAGAGATGGAGGCCTATGTGTCCCTCAAATCTTAACGTAGCCCCGAGGCCACGCCCTAGGGGCTGGTACCTCAAGGTCATAGGTGGAATGGGTGCCCACTTCAGAAATGGGGTTGGAGCCTGGTTATCTGGGGCTCATGCTCCCTCTGAGGGATCTGTTGTCAAGAGGGAAAGGGATGGAGCTGTGGTTCCTCCTGTCAGGACTGGACCTGCAACGGCATGTCCCAGAGTGGACAAATGCCCCTCAGAACAGAAGAGTTCCAATCAAGGACACTAGAATGCCAGCTAGGGGCTGTGTCACTACTTGATCCTGACTGCCCCTACACATGCATGTCACCTCTTTAGCTCTCTCTGCTCAGACTGGATGGGAATTTACTTTGTCTCTCAGTGAAAAGGCACCAGACCGAGATACTTCACCGATGATGCTGGAGTCTTTTAAACTTCCAGTGTCCTAGAAACTCTTCTTTATCAGAAAATAAAAGGCATCGACACTGCTTGTGAATGCAGCCTCTAAGTGCAGTGCAAGACTTGATGACTAATTCAGAAAGAGCTCTACAGAGAGGACAGTCACATATCCCACAAGGATGTCACACCAGGTAGATGACTGTGGTCCTTTAAGGTTAAAATGGAGCTGAAAAATTCCAACCATCTATTGACATCCTAGCTGTCCTTGAATTGTAGTACAAAGCACTGCGTATGTGTTTGCTGGAATGTTCTTGTAAGTGAACCTGTGCTGCCAGGCGTGCAAAGTATAACAATACAGTTAGGAACTGGGCATAGTACTTGGACATGGACACTAAACAGCTCTGTTGCTAGTTAAGACATTTACTAGATTATACATCTTGTCATATGTTTAAGTTTATTCCTTAACACCCCCCCCCCAAAATGGGTTACTGTAAAATTACACTGATTTCTAAGAGCAGATATCATCTAACAATCTACTTTTAATTGAAAAAAATTCATACAATATATTTTGATCATGTTTTTTCATTCCCCTAGTCCTTTCAGATCTTCCCTACCTCCTACTTATGCAGCTTAATTTTCTTACTTTCTCTTAAAAAATAAAAGACACCCAGACAAAACCAAAACAAAACTCAAGGAACACACCCCATCCCGACCCCCCCCAAAAAAAATCAAAATAAACAAGCAAAGACTAATAAGACAAAAAATGCCCAAAGAAATGAAAATTGGAAAATAGCTGCCCCGCGACAACAACAAAAACAACAATAACCCAGGGTAGACTTTGTGTTAAATAACTACTCTTAGAAAAGGTGCCTCCCCTAAGGTGTGGTTAATGTACCCAGTGAGACTCCACTGGAGAAAATGGATTTTTTCCTTGAGCAGAGGCTATCAGTTGCAGATAGTTCCTTAGTGGGAGCCCGTGTCCACCTTCCCTGTCAGTGCTGAACCTCATCTAGCTTGAACCTAAGCAGGCCTTATGCATGCTGCCATGATATCTGAGTCCATATGTGCATCAGTCCTGTTGTATGGGGAAGGAACACTGTTGCCTTGGAGTCATCTACCCCCTGTGGCTCTCACAATCTCTCTGCTGCCTTTTCTCCATAGTTCTCTGAGCCTTTAAGGGAGGGGCTTCAATGGAGACATCCCATATAGGACGGAGTACTCCAAAGTCTCTCACTCTTTGCATATTGTCCAGTTGTGAGTCTCTGTGTTAGCTTCTGCAAGAAGAAGCTTCTCTGACGTGGGCTGAGAAAGTCATTGATCTATAGGTATAGCAACATGTCATTAGGAGCCATTTAATTGCTATGTTCTTTAGCAGAATAATAGTATTGGGTTTTCCTCTAGGCCCATCATCGATGTAGTCTCAGGTTCTTGGCCACCCACGCAGTGTCAGGCATGGGCTCCATATCATGGGGTTGGGCCTTAAATCTGGTCAGAAAGTGGTTGGTTGCTTCCATAACATTTGCACCACTACTACACCAGTTTCTCTTGCTGGCAGGTCGCTGTTGTAGGTAGCAGAGTTTGTAACTGGGGCATATTAAAGCTGATCTTTCTCCTTTGGTAGCATGCAGAGTACCTTCTAGTATGGTAAATGTTAGTCAGTAGGGGTGAACCTTCTAGTTAGGCACCAGTATAGCTTCTCTGCTAACAACACACTTTTAAGGACATCTTTTGTTATTAAGCAATAAGTGACCGTATTAGCAAACTAAACAAAGCAATATATGTAATATGTAAGCATGTAACAGAAATAGTAGATAAGGTGTATTACTGGCATGAATGCATATATTCTAATCACGATAGTTGTAATAACAGCTAATCATTAAATGTATAAGCAATGGGCACGTCTTCTGATCGGTTGTAACATGGGTGTTGGTGGTTAGTGGGTGCTAAAACTGAAGTTTCTGGTAGCTTGGAGACGGTGGTAAGTGGAAAGAGTCAAAGATTAGATATGGTGTGGGGGGAGGGGGATGGAATAATCTAGCATTAGGCCAGGACAGTAGTTCCTTGTGCTTATGGATTGATAGATTGTTTTTTCTGGTTTTTAGAACGTTTCTGTTAAAAAATGTTTTCAGAATTTCATACACTATATTTTGAATATGTTTGCCTTTCAGTTCCTCTAAGATCCACTCCTGCTTCCTTACCCACAATGAAAAACACACAAACCACCACCAACAGAAAACCCCCCAACACTCAGTTCCATTTCTGCTGTCTATGTGTTCTTCCAGGTATGTCCACCCACTGGAGCAGCATCGGTGACCTGCCGGGGACCGCACCCTTCAAGAAATCCTACTCTTCCTCTCCCAGTAGCTATCAGTTGCCAACAGCGCCTCAGTTAGAGGTGAGAGGGTGCACTCACCTTCCCTCTTCATTCTGGGCTTTTGTCTGGCTTGAGATTTCACAGGCCTTGCGCACGCTGACAAATGGAGAGAAATATTCTTTAAAAATGTTTACCGTTATATTTCTTCACTTTGTAGGTGCAACCAAAGGGAGGAGAGATACATGAGAAGCAAGTGACAGGACCTTCATAGGTGCGGTGAGTACAGTGTGACTTAGTGTTTTAATCGGGGGGGGGGGGTTAATATAGGGACAGACATTTGTACCTTCATCAATAGACTGTCTTCTAGTCTATCATCGATCAAAGAGTAGAAAACAACATATTTAAAGGGAATTATGTAAGCTCACTTAGAGAATATTATTCTTTAAATTGCCTACAAATAGCCACTTCAGATGCTGACAGATTTCACCCATGGGACAAGACATCCTGGCATTTTTAAGTCATCTCATGAGCTTACAGCTGCAGACATTGCTTTGCAAGTCTTTGGAACAGTTTTGCTAGTGGTAATCGCAGAGGCTCACATACAATTTCTGGGAAGATATCTGTGACCCCTGATTTTCTCAGCTGTCTTAGCTGGACACTTGTCTGTGGGTGTACCATCTCTGAGTGAAGAATCTTCTAACCTTACCAAGGGCAGACATTTCCTTCCCAAGTCAGCACAGCTCTGTTTGCATCCCTGGGAATCCCATGGGACACCAACGGTGTCCAAACAGGGAGTTGCCCTTTGGTTAGGTTTTGTTCCAAGCAGCCTTCAATCCTTTCCCGAGGATGCTTCCTGCTTCATCTGTGTCTGGCATTGCCCGAGACTTACTTTCAAGGATTTCTCTTTGGTTTACCTTGAGAAAGCTCTAGTCCACTTCTGGAGCTTTGAAAACCGGACACCTATCTCTAATCTGGAGAGTCATCTTTGGCTACCAGAGAGCAACAGTGCAGGGTTCTGTCTAAAAGATTCTGCTAAGGAAATTTAAACAAAGCAAAGCATGGCCACCTCGGACGCAGGACTCTGTTACTTAACAAGTTAGAATGATCGCTATTAGGTCAGTGACTGTAAGTCTATCCTATAAACACAGATTACAAGATTTAGACAGGAGCTTTGCCTCACACAACAATGACGTCAGCAGGCAACGGTGGGAGCTGCCCCGCCATTTCTGTTTCATCATTTAAAGAGACAGTATCCAGCCTTCTAGTCTACATCTATCACATGGACATATTGATTTCCTTTCTAGGGAAACACATATTTCTTCCCTCCTGCTGAAAAGATAAATCTGACAGCTTTTAATCAAACGTCGTTGCTCACAACTGGAGAAATGTGTATAGTACCACACACGAGACAAAACACAGCAACTTCCAAAGGGGGAGTTTTGTGGAATGGAATATTTGTAGACAACAACTGTATCAGCACACATGTCTGCAAACGCGTGTATACACACACAGAGGCAGTAATAAAACCTGTGTAACACGAATAACCTTATAGTGCGATCAACAAATGTGGGTTTAATAAACCTTTCTATCGAAACTGGGCTCTTGGGCTGGGGGTATGGCTCAGTTGTCAGAGTGCTTGCCGAGTACGCTTGAATCCCTGGTTCAATCCCCAGCACCACATAAAACTGATGTGTTTGTACATGCCAATAATTCCAGTACTCATGAAGTGGGAGCAGGAGATTAGAAGATCAAGGTCATCCTCAACTACTCATTACGCTGCAGGCCTGGGATATAGGAGACCCTCTCTAAATCAAAGCAAAACACTCACCCTCAAATACTAAAAAAAGAAAAAAAAATTACAAGTCACAACCCCAAACTGCCTCCAGCTTCTTTGTCAGCCTGAGAGTCAGTAACCCTGTTTGGTGGCCTTTAAGATGAAGTCTCTCCCAGGATGCAACCTGGCTTTCAGAGGAACAGTGTGGAAATGTGACGTTTGGATCTGAAGCGTCACCACGCCTCTCATTCAGCCGGCTCCTCTCCACACTGTGTTCAGTCCTCGGCTGTGACTTGACCAAGCATGCTTCAGAGCATTTGCATTGTTTCCCTCAGCAGCTCTGAGTGGCTCTTACTGCTGCTTTCCACACAGCTGAGGAGAGCTGAGATCATTTTCCTCTGAATGGAGATGGCCATTTAAACTGATGTTTCTGAGAGGACATTACATTCAAGAGCTGGTGGGAGAGAGCCTCAAAACGAACAAGGCTTGATGCTTTTATCTCCTTCATTGATTAGTTTGGTTCCCGTCATTATTGGTGGCTTGTGAGTTGGTTTTAATGGTAGCTTTAGATCTATCTGAGTCCTTTTTCCTCTGAAGTATCAAACTGATTGCATTTTCAATGATGGAATTCAAATGATAGAAATTCCCATTCTGGATGCCTCCTGCTCGCATCTACTAGCAATCTCCTGCCTTAGGATTTTGGCATATATTTTATGCCCACTAATTTTTTGAAGTAAAATTACTAAAGAAACCAAACAGAACAGAATCTATATCAGGAATAGAAGTGTAGAAAATCTATCTAAGCCTTCCTTAAGCATTTCATCATTTAGTAAGTTTGTTTATCTGCATTTTATTCTCCTAATTTTGAGATTATATTAAGATACGTGATTAAGGAGAACCACGTATTGGAAAGAAACATGTTAAGGAAAAGGTAATGCATAGATAGTGAGGTACTGTGCAGGAGCACATAGAATTGGCTTCACTGGGCAAAACCAGCAAGCAATCTCCCTTTTAGGACGTGAGCTTTGGAAGTCTATCCACAGTATGCTGACATCGTAATTTCTGAGTCTCTAGAACTCACAAATGTGTGTGTGAGTATGCATGTGTGACTCTGTGTGTGTGTGTGAGTGAGAATGAGTGTGAGTGTGAGTATGTGATTATATTCTGTCAGTCAATTCTCTTGCAAGGAATTATTGAGGTTCTACTAACCCCTAGCTGGATAATGAGCTTACAAACTCAGTGTTTGTCCCCATGCTCCATCTTGAGGGTCCTTCTGAGAAATGCAGGGTGGGAGTCAAAGTGTGGAGACAGCATGGCTGAGCAGTGGGTGACTTGCCAGAATAGGGTTTTTTTTTTATTTAAAAAATATTTATTTGTTTGTTTATTTATTTTAGGAGAGGTTGACATTTCAATTGTAATAGAAATAGATGGAGGGCTCAAAGTAAAAGGGTAAGAGAAGAAGTACACAAAATGGGTAGACTCATTCGTTTAGATGATACGTTGTCTTCTTTAACGCCCAGCCATGATCTCAGTGACCAAACATTTGTCCTGATTTCAGTCCGGCTGGTAGTGTTGGAAAATTTTGTCCCAAAAGGAAGGCTGTTCTGACCAGGAAATGTGTGATTCTTTCCTGAGAGAATGTTTGTGATTCTCTAAGCCATGGCTGCAAGAAGAGGAGGCATCAAGTATGACCGGGAGAGTGATTGAAACAAACTGCCCAGACAGTAAACTTGCCACGTGGTCACCCTGCGCCAAGTGCTCCCAGACAGCTGTGACCCAGAGCAGAGCTTTGAAGCAGTAGTTTGCAAACTTACCAAGGTTCTTTTTTTTCCTTTTTCCTCTCTCTTCTTCCTTCCTCCCTTCCTCCCTCCCTCCCTCCCACCCTCCCTCCCTTCCTTCTTTCCTTACTTAAAAAACAAGCAATTCATTTTGTAGGGCATTTCAAACTGGCAAATGGCCAATAACAATTGATACCAAAGCTGGGCACAAAAATGCATAGCAAAATGTAAAATGCAAGAATATTCTGGAAAGAGGAAAACAAAACGGAAGGCTATTCATCTTTCCATACAGCTTCTAAAAGCTGCATAATGATTTTCTGTCCTTTATAGACACCCGGTGAGAAGGCAAAAGACTGCGAGATTCATGGAAACGTCACAGAAGGGAAGGAAGGGATCCAGAAGGACAGTGGATTTAGCGATTGTTTGCAAGTCTTGCGATGATAATATACGGCTAACTAGGAGAATGGAAGAATGGGATCTCATCAGCTGATCCAGAAAGGGGTTTTAAGACCCTTACTGACAAAGCTGCCATTGGTGTGAGCTGAAAACAGCCCAGTGACGCAGCTAATTGGAGCAGGTAGAGACCTCATGGCGGAAGTCCCAATACCACATTTGCTCACTTGTCTCATAGGCGGAAATGTACTTCAAGAGAAAGCAGGGTGTGTGGGCGCCCTCACCAAGTGCTTAGATTAGGGGGTCTCAACCTTCTTAGTGCTGTGACCTTTTAATACAGTTCCTTATTTGTGGTGACCTCAACTATAAAATTAATTTTGTTGCTACTTCACAACTGTAATTTTGTTACTGTTATGAATTGTAATATAAATATCTGATATGCAGGATGTCTGTTATGCAACCCTGTGAAATGATCATTTGACTTCCAAAGGTGTCATGACCCACAGGTTGAGAACTGTTGACATATATATCTATATCTATATCTATATATATATATCACTCTGCTTCTTTTCTTTTCTTTTCTTTTCTTTTCTTTTCTTTTCTTTTCTTTTCTTTTCTTTTCTTTTTAACCATGTGTGCACGCTACCAAATCCTTGGCCTCATGTGATTAAATTATATAAGGCAGCCAGAGATTCAGGTGCTAAATGTGGCTCCAGTGTTTCCCTGCTCCATTCCACAGTTGCCAAGTAAAGTCTGTCCTACACAGCTCCAACTATACTACAAACATTTTACCCACCAAATAATTAATAATTACAGACACTCACTAACAACCCTAACTCCAGCACTATTATCATTTGACAAATCCCATTTTCTATCTGAAAGAAAAGGAAATTGTCAAAATTTTCCTTTTGGGGGCTGGTTTTCCATTTAGGAGCTAATCCTTGGAATTTTCCCAAACATCTTTGTAGCTGCCTTCAACCTAATTCAAAAACATGGCATTTCCTTAAGCCCTCATTGACATTGGAAAATGGGAAGACCTGGAGTTGGTCCTTAGCTTGGCCTCTACTGGATGTTTGACCTCAGAGAACTTACTAGCACACTTAAGCCTGAACTTTCTTTAAATTATATATATATATATATATATATATATATATATATATATATATATATATATATATATATATAGTGTGTGTGTGTGTGTGTGTGTGTGTGTGTGTGTGTGTGTGTGTGTGTATGCATGTATACCACACTGAGGTCGGGGGCAACTTTCAGGAGACATTGTCTCCTTCTGCCATGTGGGTCCTTAGTCTTCAGGCTCCACTGCAAGAGTCTTTCTTTTTTTTTTTTTTTTAATTTATTTTAATTTATTTTGCAATACAATTCAGTTCTACATATCAGTCACGGATTCCCTTGTTCTCCCCCCTCCCGTCCCCCTCACCTTCCCCCCAACGCCCCCCCCCCCCCATTCCCATCTCCTCCAGGGTAAAGCCTTCCCCACAGACTGAGGTCAACCTGGTAGACTCAGTCCAGGTAGGTCTAGTACCCTCCTCCCAGGCCAAGCCAAACAATCCTGCATAGGCCCCAGGTTTCAAACAGCCAACTCATGCAATGAGTACAAGATCTGGTCCCACTGCCTGGATGCCTCCCAAACAGATCAAGCCAATCAACTGTCTCACCCATTCGGAGGGCCTGATCCAGTGTGGACCCCTCAGCCATTGGTTCATAGTTCATGTGTTTCCATTCATTTGGCTATTTGTCCCTGTGCTTTATCCAACCTTGGTCTCAACAATTCTCGCTCATATAAACCCTCCTCATTCTCGTTGATTGGACTCCCAGAGATCCACCCAGGGCCTAGTCATGGATCTCTGCATCCAGATCCCTCAGTAGTTGGATGAGGTTTCTAGCACAACAATTAGGGTGTTTGGCCATCCCATCACCAGAGTAGGTCAGTTCGGGCTGTCTCTCGACCATTGCCAGCAGTCTGTTGTGTGGGTATCTTTGTGGATTTCTGTGGGCCTCTCTAGCACTTTGCTTCTTCCTGTTCTCATGTGGTCTTCATTTACCATGGTCTCCTATTCCTTGTTCTCCCTCTCTGTTGTTGATCCAGCTGGGATCTCCCGCTCCCCCAAGCTCTGCAAGAGTCTTTCTTTACCTGCTGAGCTGTGTTGCTAGCCCATGCCTGAACTTGCTCAGGACAGTGGCAATACTGTTTACAAAATGGTATACACTGATGTATTAAAGCCCAAGCCTTAGTTTGGGGATGAGGGGGATGGCTGAGTGGGTAAAAGTATTCTCACACAGTCCTGTTGACCTGTGCTGGGATTCCCACAGCCCTGCTAACAGCTTGACACAATAGTACTCTGCACGAGCATCATCTCTACAGTGAGATGGGATGCACAGAATCCACAGACATTCCCATGAGGTGGAAAGTTGAGGGATGATCAAGCTCTGGAGTTTGATTTCTGAACTCTGTATACACACTTGTACCCTCCCACACAAATGCACAGGCACACGACAAATACTAAGCACACACCTATACATGCCTGTTAAGTAGTAGTGCACTGAATAGTGGCGTAACTATAGACTTTAGATTTTTGCTCTTGTGTCTCTCATCCTTTGCTTTCTGCTGATTTTTGTCAAGAGTCCTCAGATAAAAACAGTTGCCAGAGTCTTGTGTCTATTCCTCATCACCCCCCCCCCACCCCACACACTCTCTCTTCACATTATTTTGGATTATTTTGAATTTTGAACCCGAGAACTAGAAGAAATTAAATCTGTGAAGCTGAGTGACTTCTAGGACCGAGGAAGTCACTCCTGGGTGTTCAATTCAGTAAAATTCGACTCTGAGAGAGCAAACACCATCCATTGCTATCCAAAGCACCCAGCCTTCCCCAGGATTAGTTACTTGGCTGGTTCACTATGCAGCTAGTAATTCGGAGATAATCATGTTACCAAGATGCCATTTAATCTCTGTTTGGCGTATCTTGAGTTTTCATCTTCATTAATAGAGCCATCAAACTTTCATTGGATCTGGCTGGTGCAGGACAGACTAGTGATTCCTGGGGTGGGGGCTGCAGCTTGCATGGGGAGCCTCTGGTTGCCAGATGGCAGGTGCTAATCTGCTTGCTGCAAGGATGGGGGGGCTAAGCTTGCCTGGCCCCCAGCCAATGGGGCTCGCTCTCCCCTCTGATTAATACAACGGCCTTGGGCCTGGTATCTGCTCTCCACTGCCTGCATAAAGACTCTGAAGGAATGGATGCCTAGGGAAAGGAAGGAATTACTCTCTGGTCTCCCTATGAAAAGGATCCTTAATGATGTCCTTGCTGTCTCTGCTCCAGGCCATTGAAGAATAAGATCACTGAATGGTAGCATGATACAGGGCAAAGTTGCAAGCCTGGGAATCAGGGAAACATGGCTCTGAACTCTGACTCCACCAGTCAATTACTGGGGTCATTTGTTGTCTCTTCCTATAATGAAATTCCCGAGGCTGGGTATTTATCAAGAAAAGAATTTTCTTTAAGCCAGTCTTAGAGGAATGCAGACAGCTTAGCATCAGTTCTAGTGAGGGCTCCTGGCTGCATCACCCATGGTACCAGGCATCAGAGTAATGGAGTGCTTTTGAGAAGGAGAGATCACCCGACAGGCAAGAAGCCAGAATGAGGAGAAGAGACCATCTTGAGGTCTCTCTAAGCTCCACTTCTTTGAGCCCACCACAGCTCAGCATCACTCCGTTGAAGACCAGGCTTCAAGCACATATGCAGCCTCCCAGCACATTCATACCAGTCAACAGTAACTAGGTGGATGGAT
This sequence comes from Peromyscus californicus insignis, assembly GCF_007827085.1. Taxonomy (NCBI): domain Eukaryota; kingdom Metazoa; phylum Chordata; class Mammalia; order Rodentia; family Cricetidae; genus Peromyscus; species Peromyscus californicus. Next base: position 131,357,799 of record NW_026294562.1, on the reverse strand, counting down.
GGATGCTGTCACTTCACCTCTTTGAGCTTTGTATTCCCCATTTGCATCATGCTGTAACCTTGGTTATAACAGTACGGTTATAACCGTGCCACAGATTGGTCAAGAAGAGAGTCAGATAAAGACCAATCCCTGGTGCAGCTGGACCACTAAGAGAGCCAAGAGAAGCTCTTCCTCAGGTCCCCCAGGATTCTGAAGACATCTGTCCCAGGGCTGTATGTGGTCATGAGGATAGAGACTCATGATTGTCTCATGTCATTGTGAGATGTCACAGAGGATGACCACCAAATGCCATGCATTAGTTTGAAGGAGTGTGCATAAAACCCAAACCCTATTGTGAGGATTGGTGTTAACTGTCAACTTGACAGGATCTAGAGTCACCTGGGAGATGGCCTCTTGGTATGCCCATGGTGTGTTATCTTGATTGCATGAGTTGAGATAATAGGGCACACCTGAATGGGTGGCACTATTCCCTGGGCTAGGGTCCTAGACTGTGTGAAATGGAGACAGGGAGCCAAGTATGCGTTCCTCTGTTGTCCTCTGCTTCTTTGTTCTTCATTGTGTGACTAAACTACCTGAGGCTCCTGACGCTGTGACTTCTGACAATGAGGGACCGCACCTGTCATCTCAGAGCAGAGATAAACCTTTTCCTCCCTTAATTTGCTTTCGTCAGAGGATTGTATCGCGGTGACAGGGAAAGAAATCAAGGCACTTGTGTTAAGTGGGAGGAAAATGAAAGGAAACAGGAGGAAGTCGGTGCCGCATGTCCACACAGGATGAGGAAATCCTGTTTGTCAAGAATGCATATGGACTGACGGTTTATCACTCTTCAGTAGCTCCTAGCTCTAGTGCTCATAGGCTGAGAGAGAAAGGGGAAAGGAGGGGAGGGGGTGGGCCAATAAACGAAAGGCTGTCTGATGATGGTGTGCTAGGAAAGGAATCATTGAGTACCCAGTCCTTACTGTGCTGTCCCTGGGTCAAGAAGTAAAACAGAAATGCTAGTGAGAAGGGGGAATCCAAAGAGGAGACTCTATAGTAGTGCAGTGCGGGCTTCCGGCTCAGGACACCACAGCTGGCACCATCGTCTGTGGTACAGTTCCCAGTCTTCTCTGTCTCTCTGTCTCTCTCTGTAAGCCTCTCTGTCTCTGTGTCTGTCTGTCTGTCTGTCTGTCTCTCTCCCTCCCTCCCTCTCCCCTTTGGGTAGGAAGGAGTCTTCGGACCAACACAAGACTGAATGATGCAGAATGCTCTGAACGCAATCTTTCAGACTCTAGTTCTCCGAAGACATTTCTTGAGTTTTTCTCATTTCTCATAGCAGATCCTCTTTAAATTTTTTTATTTACATCTTTGTTCATTTGAGCCTTGATCCCCATGGAGCCCTCAGAAGTTGTGATGCTCATTCTTGTTCAACCAGTTGAGAAGTTTCTGGAGTCCTAGATGTTTGACCTTGTAATGAAGTATAGCCATGCTTGTAGTCAATGGAAACTTTATTTGCAGGAGGGCAGGGATATACTACAGTGTAAGAAAGGGCCACAGAGGACTCCCATCACTTCTGAGTCTCTGAGAAATTATCAGTGTGCAGTGGGAGACACTCCATTGTATCCACTGGCTAATTTATGGTTTTAAGTATGGATGTAGGTTTATTGGAATGATGTCTTTGTCACATGGTGATGATAATTATCACCAAATACAGTGAAGAGGAAAGTTTCTGCCAAATGACATCATCTACAAAGGCCTTATCCTGTTGAAAAAGGAAAAAACAATAAAATAAGAAGGCAAAAATAAAGAGCATAACTTCAGGAGGAGGACAGAGATCTACTCACTTCTTATTTTGGAAGCTAAGTCTTGGAATAGCATTGAAGATGAAAATCTTTTGGAACCTTCTGGGCTAAGGGAGACTAAACTTATTCATTCTTTTATTTACACACGTACCTCCTTCTGTGCATGTATTTTTCTTTTTTTCTCCCTCCTTCCCTTTCCTCCTTCTTGGTTGATCTACAGGATGCCTCATTTGGTGAAGGCAGTGATTGGTGCAAGGATGAAGGGAGGATGCAGGGTCAGAGCAATCGAGAGCTTCCTTGAGATGCTGGTTAATGTTATAAGGAAAGAAGAATTCTCGTTTCTAGACTATCCACATGTAGTCAATAACTGATGATGAAGTGATCCTGACCTGGAAGGAGGTTAATTAATAGAGCAAACAGAAGGGCCCAGAGCAGGAACAAGGGTAAGATGTCTGTAATGGCAGTACCCAATGCCTGGATTCAGTCATGCCTAATGCTAAAATACTCTAGACTCATCTCTTGGAGAAACTAGTATGCTCCTCCTTTTGGTTTCAGTTGCTTTGAGTTGCCATTTTGTCACTTGCAAAGGAAAGATTTCTGAATGGTGCTCTAAGCTAGGGACACAAATGTACTAGTGAATATGCATGCACTCATCAAACATTTAAAACATGCCTGCTTTCGAGCTGGGCTAGCCTGACAGCAAGATCACATGACAGATACCTTTGAATTATTTTGGATAAAGAGAGTAATTCTGTGTGAAAATTTAAAAATATTTGTCATATTGGGTAGCTGAGTTTGTATGTATATGTTCATACTTAAGTATGTATACACACATGCTTTTTTCTTTTTTTGGATTACATTTCTTGATATATGGGATTTGCTTTTTTCTTTAATGACTAAAAACTAATGTGGTCTTGTGTTAGGTCACTTGTATCTCATACTATCACCAGACAGGAGTAACTAATGAATTCTCTACCAGCATTTTCATTTGTGACTCCATTTGCCTCAGGACATGAACAACTTCCATCACCATAGGTTGACCTCTGGGACCTTAGACAATTTGCTCAACCTCTCTGTGCTTTTCAGTATTTATCAGTAAAATGGAGCTAATAATAGTAAATCCTTCAGCCAATTGTTAGTAAGTAATAAATAAGCAACTGTATGCTCAGTACCTAGAAGAGGCAGGTAAGTGATGGTGATCATTGGGATCAACCTTGCTACTGCTAGTACTTTTGTTGTGAAGACCTCCTCACCAGGAGTGTGAAACTCTTGCGTTCATACAGTATTTCATTTTCACATGTGAGAAATGAAGCTACACCACACACTCTCAACTATTCAAGTCACGTTCTCACTACGTGTAGGCCAATGAGAGCTGAGAATACCCCCACCCCCTCCAAGATTTCTTTTCAACAACAACCTCCAAATCCAGTAGCACATGTGAGTGCCTGGGAAGCACATTCTTTCTGCAGAAGAGTTGAAAAAAATTGCTCTTAACATAAATGTGGTCTGGTCCTCTTGAATGCCTTTAATCAAGATGGGAAGCATCGAGATTTCAAACTCTGGTTACAGCTGTTATCCTTGTGAGCAGACCTAATTACGGGAGATGGAATGTTACTTTGACAAGTTTCTTTCTCTTTATGGCACATATCACTAGAACTCAAAAAAGTCTGACGCAAATTCAGTTTTCTATGTCATTGGGCATTTAAAACATTTTAAAAGTTGGACTCCTTGAAACTCAATGTGTTTCATGTTGCTGACATGCACACAATGTGTTGAATCTGACACATTTAAAAGTTTTCTTTGTTTATCATTCTTTTCTTCCATAAAGCATGCTTTAAAAATGCTAAAAAAAATGTACCTATAGGTAATATCTTCTCTTGCATAGGAAAATTATTTTGGATTAACAACTATACAGTCATTAATAGTAACATGTGACTCTCAACCTTGTGTAGAACCAGAAAGGGAATTGGCTTGCTAACTGATTGAGATTTGCTGGCAGTGTGTCTTTGCATTTTAGATCTGGGTGTTACTTTATCCAATTCTAGAAAAATGCACCTTTATCAACTGTCCAGAGATGAGGCCGATATTGGGAGAATAGGTTTCTTTAATTTTACAAATGACCATTTTTTTTCCATAACAAAACAGAAATAAAGCCCAAGTGTAGGAAACCAAGCAAGTTGCCGTGATCCCCAGATCATGTCACCTGTTCCACAGCTCTGGCCAGCATCTGGAAGGAATATCTGGGTCAGCATTTTTCTCTTTGCTTTAGGATTCTGCTACTGACTTCTGATGTTTTAACATTAAACAAACAAGGTTCTTCATTTTACACCATTGACTGACAGATCTATTTCCCACCATTGGCAGATTGAGAATATTTATTTCTCCACTGTTCATTGGACCCTAAGGCAAGTGCCAAAGCCTACATTTACAGTTTATCAGTCATAACTATAGACCCGGGTATTAAAAGCAACATGAGCCACGGGTTTTAGTTTTGTAAATATCAAACACATTTTAAAAGATAGGGGTATTGGGGCTGGTGAGATGGCTTAGTGGATAAAGTTGTTTACTACCAGGCCTGATCTATATGAGATAATCTGATCTACATGAGGTTCCCTGGGATCTATATGGTGGAATGAGAAAATTAGGTCCTGCAATTTGGTTGTCCTCTGACCTGCACATGGACAATATGGTATATGAAGTCCCTCTAAACAAATGTTACACAGTTTTTAAATAAACACAAGGAGTTAAATTTTGCTAGTGTTTAGGAAGTGTTCTGTATAAGTTAGAAACCAATAGAAGGTATATTAGAATGCTCATTTGTTGACATGGGAAGTGTTGGTGACCAGGCAGTTCTAGAGAAAGAAGCCTCAGGCAAGACTACCCCACTGAGCTTCTTAGAATCAATCGATTTTTTTTTCCTTTTGGTTTGAAGACAGAGTCTCTTGTCTTGGAGGCTAGCCTCAAAGTTGCTCTTAGAACCACAATGACTTTGATCTTCTTGCCTCCACCCCTGGAGTGCTGGGATTATAGACGGACATTACCGTGCCTTGTTTTATGTGGTGCCGGGGAGCTGACCCAGGGCTTTGTGCATACTAGGGAAACATTCCGCAGATTGGGCTACCGCCCCAACCTCTCAGAGAACATTTGTAAGTTCGAAGCAGTTCTCCAGAGTGGAGCTCAGACTTTAAATTCAGATTCAGCAGACACTGTGCAATGGGAAGCACTACCAGCCCCAAACCACTAAGTACTCCTAGGTGATGCTTTTCATTCCGCAGACCCACCTGCTGACTTGCCCATCCTGTTTATGCTTCAGTCTTCCATCGTCCTCCGGGCCTCCTGCGGGCATGGTCATTGTCCACTGTTGTTTTTATGGGAGAGGCTGAGGGGCTGTGAGTTTTGTGGTGGACGATTGTCAGGCAGGTCTCTGTGCACCTTCCAGCATCCCAGCCTGTGCACAGCACAGTCCGATCCTACATTTACAATGATGCTCACCCTAGTACTTGCCCAAGCTCATCCTCAGGTTTCTCTCTTTATAGAGCATCATGGGAAACCTAAGAATCCTCTTCTAGCTCCCTGGTCTTACATATCCATCCAGAAGTTTTCCGTCTAAAACTCCAGAAAGGTTACATAAACACATCATACAAACAAATGCCTCTAGGATAGCAGGATGGGGGATACTATCTTAGCACATTGTTTCACAATTACATTTGAAACTATATTTCATATTTTATTTTTGTCATGCCAGTGATTGATGATTGAACCTAGGACCTCAAGCATGCTAGGCAAATGCTTCCCTACTGAGTGCTAACCCCAGCCCAACACACTTCTCTTCAATGGATTTGGATAATGGCTTAAGCATAGAGTGATGACGGGTCTTAACAGATAAAATAGATACATAAGTTTCATAAGAAGTTTCTTTTGTGAATTTTGCGGTAATGACTTTATGGCATTCTTAAGAAATTGACTACCTGGAAATGATGGCTAGGTATCATCACTGAATGGGAGTAAGGACTCAAGGATCTGCTAAATATCAAATCAAGCCTGCCATGTTGCTCTCTGGAGGGTGGTTCCGATATTGAAGAAGCGTAGGAGGATTCAGTAGTCAGTGACTTCTGCATGGTATTTGCATGCAGGGAACTTTGAAAAGGTTACATTTCTGTTCTATGTTCATATTTACTTTGTGTTAAGGTTATGGGATGTCTTTGGCGTTGCTACTGATGCTATTTTTATGAACTCCAAATCAGTGTTCAAGTGGAATAGAGTGAGATTTTGAGCCCCGGCAACAATAACTATATTTTATGTTCCTGTAACAGTCAAGCTGCAATGTGTCTGAGAGTCAGAAAAAAGTTGTTCTTTACCTCGAACTAGGCAAAAAAGAAGAAACTTCTGGTTATAAATTTCAGAGGTGTTTTCCCTCCCCTTCACACCTATAGCAAAGTCAAATACATGCCTAACCCACTTTAAGCAGTGTTGGCAAAATATCAACTCTGCCTGTTTTTTTTTTTTGATATGGAGGGAAACCATAACTTTTCATGAACCCACATCCTTTCCCTGAGTTATAGATGCAACCTGTGTATCAATGCAGCTTTTGATTTGGGGAGCCTACTGAGTACAGGTCCTGTTCAGGAAGTGGGAGGAAGGTATGAAATTGGAACATCTTTTTGATACATGCTCGTAATGTGTGATTCTGCATGAATATAATTGCACATAAGAGGATTTCGCTTGTAAACTCTGTATTCCTCTTTTCTAAAGATGAAAAATTTTTTATATGATGATTTTGGTGAAATGGTCTGAGGTTACTCAAAAACAATCCCCCAAATTGGGAATTAAGTAACTTAATGTGTTCTGTACTCAGCAGTCTTCCAGGGATGTTTGATCTCAGGACTGTGTCTGTATATGATGTATATGGATGTATTTATGTACTTATGTATATATGTATGTATCATTTATCTGTCTATCGATCAATCTACCATCTATCCATGTGCTTTTGATTCACTGGGTTTCAACATGTGGACTAGATTATAAGTTCTTTGATAGGTAGGGCTCAGGCTCTCAAGAAATAAACACCTATTCACAATGACATCAACTTTATATTTTAGACATCTTGGTAGGGACTGTCTTCTGGGGTGAACTGGATAGTTCTTACAGTAATTTTTTTTTATGGATGCTGAATTTGAGCCTTTGATAAAGTGAGTCATTTACTATTTCCTCTGTGCTTTTTGCCCCATCTATTTCCTTCATGCTAGTGTTGGCGGGGGTGTTCATGCTTAGAAGGGGTGATACCCTATAAGCCAGGCCAAAAAAAAATGGCTTCTGGCAGATGGTATGTTCAAATGCATGTATTGGGTCAACGACAGTCAATGGAAGTCTCCTCATGGAGATTAGAACTATGGGGTTTTTTTGTTTGTTTATTTGTTTGCTTGCTTGGTTTTTTATCACTGCTTGCACCTCCCCTTTGGGATCAGATTAAATCCAGGACAATGGTGAGTGAATTGTAGCAGAACCTGAAACTGTACACAGTGGAAATGCACTTGAAGGTGGTCTCTGGGTTCTGTTTGTCTCAGCTTCACATCCTGGATCATCCCTTAAACTGCTGGACCATGTTTACCTGAGTGCTGCCTATCTGACTCATTGTAGACCAAGCTCTCTGTCAGTGGGACCCTGCCTCAAGAAAGGGCCAGCTCCAACCAACCTGACTACCTGGACAAGTTCTACGGTGTCATGTCACTATGTGATAAAAATAATGATGAAACATAGAGACACATAACTTATGTATCTGTGAGCGTCATAGTGAGAGCCTTACCATTCATCTCAAGCCTGACATACAATCCTGGCATGGATATTGTAGCAGTCCTGCTTCTCTCTTGGCACTGTGTGAACTGATTGATTTCCGTGCAACTCAGAGATTCCATGCTCACTTTATTGAGCACACAGTACATGCCTAGTGGTTGTACTGATGCTGGGAACTGAGTGGGAGAAGAAACAGGCACCCTAACAGAGACAGGCAAGCAGGATGGAGTGCCAGTTAGATACTGATAAGATGAACGGTCAGGGGTAGCTTAAACAGCCAGGGACGTTTGGGTTATGTCAGACTACTTGAGCTTCATTATACCTGTACAGGTAAGTCTTAGTAGTTCTGAGATATTGTACAAGTCCATGATCGCATGGGACTATGTTCTACGAAGCCCAGGAGTTTACCCGGGTGATTTATCAAACTTTTACAACCCTAAGGGGTTGTAGGGTTGCAACAGCTAACATCGATTGGTGGCTGAATATGTGGGAAGCTCCGGACAGAGGAGTTTTGATTTCGTTTAATAAATGATTATTGCGGATCTCCTGTGTCAGTTTGAAGACAAATAACCATGAGAATGGCTGTGGCTGCTACTAGGGTAGAATCTTGACGACCTTCAAAAGAGAACTTTCCTCAGTTCACTCCTCTCCCCACCCCGTGTGTGTGTGTGTGAGTGTGTGTGTGTGTGTGTGTGTGTGTGTGTGTGTGAATGTGTGTATATGTGTGTATGTGTATGTGTGTGTATCTGTGTGTGTGTATGTGTGTCTAAGTGTGTGTGTGTGTGTGTGTGTGTGTGTGTGTGTATTTGTGTATGTATGTGTGTGTGAATGTGTGTATATGTGTGTATGTGTATGTGTGTGTATCTGTGTGTGTGTGTATGTGTGTCTAAGTGTGTATGTGTGTATCTGTGTGTGTGTGTGTGTGTGTGTGTGTGTGTGTGTGTTGAGTAGGTACATTTTCCTGTGTGTGTATGAGGCCAGGCATTGGTGTCAGGGGTCTTCCTCTACGGTTCTTTACCTTCTATTTTGGGACAGGGCCTCTCACTGACTCCTAAGCTCACAGTTTTGGCTACACTGGACGGCCAGTGAGCTCCACAGATCTGCTTGTCCCCACTCGCTTCGGCTTCAGCCCAAGCCTGGGGTTGCAGACGCATGCTGCTGTGCTTGGCTTTAATAGGGGTGTGGGGAATGTGAAACGGGTCCTCATGCTTGTGTGGCAACCACTTTCTCCACGGAGCTATCTCCCCAGCCCTTATAAATATCGCATGTGAATCTATATTCAATTCTATAAGGATTTAAATGTGACTTTTATCGCTTTAACATCATCAATTAATATATTGAAAAGTCTCCTAAAATGAAAAGAAGATAGGAAGAGCCAAGTGTCCCATGAATGTCACAAACGCTTAGCACTTCGTAATTTGGTCTGTGAGTGGGCAGATGATATGATATAAAATAAATGAATAAATAAATAAATAAATAAATAAAATAAAGCATGGGCTTGCAGCTGACCTGGATTCAGACATGGCCCCACAAACAGTGTGAGTGTTACCTGTTCACCCTCGAAGCCCCAGTTTCTTTATGGTAAAAAGTGGGCTAAAAATATTTACCTTGGGCTAGAGAGATGGCGCAGTGGGTCACAGCAAATTCAGCATAAGTATGAGGACCTAAAGTTTGAATCCCCGGAACCCACATGAAGCTGGATTCATAGTGTGAGTGTCTTTATTACCAGTGCTCCTCCAGGGAAGTCAGAAGTGGAGAGAGGAGAATCTATAGAAGCTTCAGGGCTGGCTAGCCTGGCACACACAGTGGAATAAGAACAAAGAGACTCTGTCTCAAACAGTGGAAGGTAAAGACCTACGCTAAAGGATGTCCTCTGCCCTCCATACTCCATTATCCACATACCCGTGCTCTGTCATTCTGTCTCTCCCCACCCTCACACGCACACCACTCACTTTGTACATGTGTCTTAGAGTTTCTATTGCTGCAATGAAACATCATGACCAAAAGCAAGTTGAGGAGGAAAGGGTTTATTTGGTTTACACTTCCACATCACTGTTCATCATCAAGGGGAGGAAGTCCGGACAGGAACTCAAACAGGGTAGGAACCTGGAGGCAGGAGCTGATGCAGAGGCCATGGAGGGGTGTTGTTTACTGGCTTGCTTCCCATGGCTTGCAACCGAGGACCACCCAGCCAGGGGTGGAAACACCCACAATAGGCTGGGCCCTCCCCCATCAATCACTAATTAAGAAAATGCCTTACGGCTGGAACTTATGGAGGCATTATCACCTGAGGCTCCCTTCTTTCAGATAACTCTAGTTTGCTTGTGAAGTTGGCGTGAGACCATCCAACACAACATGCATACACAAAAGAAAAATGCCTACCTTGAAGTGATATTAGAAAGACAGTAGACTATGAACCACACACGTCCATACAGTGAAAATGAAGTACTGAATGGCCGCCACCCAGTGAGTGAAAGGAGACCTCTTCAGCAGTAGTCAGCCATTCCCTTTTATACCTATAAACCAGCATCCTAACTTCCTGCAGGGTGCAGCTATCTCCTAGAGGCGGGGCCTCCATATATGTGTCACCCGTCCCAGATTAGCCCATCTCCCTCTCCCTGACTTCATGTCATTCTTCCCATGGGCCAAATGTCACCCTTCCACCCCAGGGTCAAACTCTGTCTTGAGCTGAAACAACAACAACAACAACAAAGTCTTCCATCTTCTACTTTCTTGTCCTCCAGCCTCAGCTTACCCGCACTTTCCATAGGGAGTCATCCCTGAATGCCCCCAAACCTTAGCCTCTACTTTGTTTTCCTAGTGCCTTCCCACCTGAGACACTCCTCCCAGCTCTGCCAATGTACTTCATGCACCACTGGGTGTCGGCCTCCATCATAGGCATATGCCACACAGCTCCATCCTATGCTCAGTCCCTGATGTGGGGAATTAGCTGGTACTCAACGAATATTCACAGAGTGAAGAAATGCATCCTTGTTAGCTTTATGTTGCTGTGATTCAAACCACAACCAAAAGCATCTTAGGGAGGAAATGGTTCATTTCCCCCGATAGGTTACATTCCACCATGAAAGGAAGTCAGGGCAGAAACTCAAGGCAGGAACCTAGAAGTAAGAACCAAAGCAGAGACCATGGATGAGTGCTGCTGACTGGCTTGATTTCCATGGCTTGGGCAGCTTGCTTTCTTAGATCATGCAGGACCACCCATCCAGGGATGGCATTGCCCAGAGTGGACTGGGTCCTCCCTCATCAATCAATCACTACAAACTTGACTACAGGCAGAATTTTCTTGATTGAAGTTCCTCTTTCTAGGTGACTCAACCTTGTTTCAAGTTTCCAAAAAAGCAAAAAAAAAAAAAAACCAAAAACCAAAAACAACAACAAAAAATACCAGAACAAAACAACAGACAATAACAACTAACCAGAAAAAAAATGAATAAATGAGTTATTGAAGGATTATCTTACTTCAAAGATTCCCCTTTTACATTCCCTGACCTATGTATGTACAAAGAACACTGCATAATGTGAGCCATGAACTCTTTTACCAAAGTTACAGACCTTTGCCCAAAATTGTGCCCTTTCCACCCATGAAGAGGACCAGATGTCCTTGGGGACCATTCATTCCCTGTGGCACAGCAGCCTTGCGTATCAAGTGAGCTGTATCCAGTCAGAGTAGAGCTATATCCTGGATCATAAAATGCTACCCCTTCTCTGAAGCAGTTGCTGCATTTTATGATGGAAGAGGAGATGCCACGGCCCGCAGGTGCTGGCTGACATGTGTGCTATGGAGAATCACTAGGGTCCTTTAGAGGAGGGCATGTTTACGCAACCCTAGACAGAAGAAATGGCTTCATTTCAGCTTTACGAGAAACAGTGTGAAAAGAAGATGGATGGCCAAGATACCTCATCACTGGAAGCATGTTGTCTTTATCGAAAGGAATGCCCATGCTAATCAAGAAGGAAGCATGATAGCCTGGTGGTGGGGGCTCACACTTTTAATTCCAGCCCTCAGGAGGCAGAGGCAGGCAGATCTCTTAGTTCAAGGCCAGACTGGTCTACAGAGTGCATTCCAGGATAGCCAGGGCTACAGAGAGAAACCCTGTCTCGAAAAACAAAACAACAAACAAGCAAACAAACAAAACATAACAAAACAGAACAACAACATTGACGACGACGGAAACCTGATATAACTGGAATCAAGGACCAATTAGTTATCTTGCTAGCAATGCTTCCTCATTGAGAGGCAAAACTCTCAATGGTGTTCTTAATTAATATTTTAAGGGAAGAAAGAACCATCGAACACACTACTGCAGCACTTTGGAAGTTCCCTGACCTGGAACTTAAGCCATGTTAGAAAGGAGTTTTCTTATTTGAAAAGTCTGAATCTCAGCCTATCAGAGGGCTTGTAGCCAATATGTGAAGAGGCCCAGGGAAGGCAGTGAACATGCCAGCTGCCTTTGAAATGTAGTGCTGGCCAGTTGATCTAGAAGTAGCTACTAAAAGACACCATGACCCATACTGTGTGGGTACTTCCTAGTCCTGTGCAGTGGGGATCCTTTCAAGAGCTCAGTATTATAACCGCTTTAGCCCACTCCCAGCCCATTTTATATATGTATTGCACAAAGTGGAGGGTTTTTTTTTTATCATATTATTTAATTACCTCATCTTCCCTGTGGGAAAAGAGCATTTAGGATCTACAATATCAGTTCAGTAGGATAGTTCATTGAATAAAACACTCGCCACGTAAAGTGTAAGGATCTGAGTTTGATTCCCAGAACCTCTAGAAGTGGGAAGGAAAGAACGGACTCCACATACACACAATGGTACCTCATGCCCACACGTACATATCCTATGCACACAATAGTAATAAAAAGTACTTTCTGATTAAAAGAAGATCTGCTCTCTTAGCAAATTTCAAGTATGTATATAATACAGTATTGTTACTGATTATTTTGGGTTTTGAAGTGCAGGAGATGGAATACCTTGGACCTTGCCCATGCTAGGCAAGTGCTCTACCACTGAACTGTCTCCCCAGACAGATCCATCATTACTAGCTACAGTTGCCATGGTGGGCTTCTGGTCTCCCAAACATGGTGATAGCTGAAGCTTCCTGCCCCTCAGCCACACCTCCCCCTGTCCCTTTTCCTCCAGCCTCTGGTAGCCACCACTGTCCTGTCTGTTTTTCTGTGGCTTTCTGGTCTTTCAGAACTGTCCCTGGTGACACATTCAGTTTGCACTTAGTTTCCCAAATACCAAACTGAGACATCTGACCCAAGCTAGTGGGAGCTCATGGACTCTGGACTGACAGCTGGGGAGCCTGCATGGAACTGAACTAGGCCCTCTGAATGTGGTGAAAGTTGCGTGGCTTGATGTGCTTGTGGGTCCCCTGGCAACAAGACCAGGGCTTATCCCAGGTATAGGAACTGGCTTTTTAGAGCCTATTCCCTGTGGTGCCATGCCTTACTCAGCTTTGATGCAAGGAGGAGGGGCTAGGTCTGGCCCCAACTTGTTATGCCAGCCTGTGTTGGCTACCCAAGGGAGGCCTTACCCTCTATGAGGAAGGGATGGAGGTGGGATGGGGGGTAGGTGGGAGGGAGCAGGAGAAGGGGAGGGAGGCAGAACAGGGGTTGGTATGTATAAGGAAAGAAAAAAATTAAATAAAAAAGATAAAATTTAAAAAAGAGGGACAGAAAGCCCTCATGAGCCATAACCTCACTGCTTCTCTGAACTCAACGATCTTACCAGACCCCTCACATTAAGAGCAAAAGCCGACAATCGGTAGCATGGGCATCTGTAAACAAGAGGTTGGTTTCGAGTCGTTTGCTGTCACAGCCGTGTTTCCCTTCTATGCCCTGAGTCTCTGTTCAAAGAGAATTCCCAGCTCTCTCCACCCCAGTTACTCTTTTCCAGATGTTCTGAAACAATATCAAGTGACCCAGTTTGCCCCTGAGAGGTTTATAAAGGTGCACTTATGGAAAGGCTGGCTGAGCGAGGCCCACACATTCCCTCAGCAGCTTAGGCCTAGATAATCTCCCCAAACGCGGTATCGGATCTGACTTTCCCTACGGCACGTTGGTAAGGTTTTCAGAAAACGAGATGCTAAATGCTCCTGAAGTGAAGAAGAAACTTAAGAAGCTTAACAATGGACGTCGAAATATTATCACCAGCTATCGGCGTAACAGGAGCCAGTCATTCCCCACCTACAGGCACAGAATTGAGGCTTAAGCAGATGAAGACAATCCTGAGGAAGTGTGTGGTCTTAAGTGTTTAAGTAGCAGCAAGTCAAAGGGAGAGGCTTCGTTAGTGTGAAACCTCAGCGTGTATCATTGGCCCTTTGTGTCGAATACTCTGAAGACAAATGGAAGCAGAAAAACTGAATATGCCCAAGAGGCATTCCTCGGTTTCCACAGTCATGGAGAGGTAATACCACTGAAATTTGTGGGTGGAGATTGTCTTGTTCTTTGCATGTGGGCAGCAAATACCAGAGCAATCCCTAGGCTCAGATCGCAGCTCTTGTAATGGAGGTGAGCCTTTTTTTTTTTTTTTTTTTTGAAGAGAAACACAATGTGGTCTTATATTCAGTCACAGCAAAAGAGTCTCCAATTCCCCAAGCACAGGTTAGAATCTGCCAAGAAAGTTGTCTAATTCTTCCTCAGTACATCCTCAATGTGTCCAGGACATTGAATGGAATAGGTACACCCTACCCTTAACGTAAGCAACATGGCAAAGCCTGAATATGAGGCGTACTTTCTGTTCTACAGCATGTCAATCATCCAAAGGCCATTGAGGTGGGATGAACAACCATCCTGGAATTCCCAGCAGTCACCTTGTTGGGATCCTTCACAAGTGACAGGGAATATGAGCTCCACGTCCCAGATTGCCTAATAGCAGCCTCCATTTTGGAATAGTTTACAGGGAACACTGCCACACATCTCCAGGAAATTGCTGAAGAGACCATAGTCCTATGCGGAGTTCTGTGATATACGGGCCTTTATCTTTTAGGAGGCTGGGAAAACTTGTGCAGCCCTAACATGTCTGGCTAGCTCAGACTCTACAGAAGAAGTAGAATTCTAACTTCATGTGAAATGGATCCCCACATGAGAGGAAAGGCCCCACTCTTGCCTTGAAAATGGGCGGTGTAGAACATCCAACACTGAGTACTTGGTTGGAGTCAGCTGCCAGTGCTGCTGCTTTTGGATTTCTGTCCCTGAACTGCTCATGGTTAGAAGCATGAGTTAAATTACCCTTATCTCAACATCCTTAACTATCACTGGTGTTATTGGTCATAAAATTAGCCACTTCCTCTCATTTCAGATCCACTGACAGTTTGGGGTAGTTTGAGTTGAGTGGCTTGGACAGGGGGAAATAGGTGATTTCCTCCTGTCTCTGGTAGAGTTAATCTCTCATCTAGATACTGCTTAAGCACCTCTTTCAACAGCGGCTCCCAGGTTAGCAGCACAACTGTCAGGACTAAGTTCTTCTTTAGACTGTTTCAGCTTAAATGATAGATGATTTCTGCATCCTGAAGCAAACACTTAAACACTTATATTTCTTGCAACAATTTATTCCAGTTTGAACAAGACAGTCCATTTCTCACTGAGACATAGAACCGGCAGGTTATCTATTTGCAAACAAAAACATCTGACTTCTTTTCAATTATTGGGGGGAGGAACCTAGAAAGAATGTTTATAGTAGAAGTATTATTTTATAGTGTGCATCATTCTGTTCAGATTGCTGTTTTTAAGGGTTCTGTTTAGGAAGAGAATTGGCTCTGTTGAACTCTGAATTGGCATAGCTTTTTTTAAAAATTTATTTATTTTATGTGCATTGGTGTTTTGCCTACATGTAGGTCTGTGTGAGGGTGCCAGATCCCCCTGGAACAGGAGTTACAGACAGTTGTGAGCTGCCACGTGGGTGCTGGGAATTGAACCCTGGTCCTCTGGAAGAGCAGTCAGTGCTCTTAACTTCTGAACAATCTCTCCAGCCCCAGCATAGCTTTTGAACAACGATCTTTGGATAGTCTTAGTTGACTCTGGTCACCCCAAGAAGGTTCACCTCTACTTCCTTTGTATTTATAATGCCCTTCCCACCAAAGAGCTAACTGAGCTATGGTGAGGCCAGGTTGGTTTCAAACCTAGACAGTATTCCCCAAAGTAGAAAATATTCTACTCTGACTTGTTTTCTTTTGGCTGGAGTGAAACATTTGTTTCAGCCAATATGCTTTGTTCAAGAGGGGCCAGTGAAATGGCTCGGTGTGTGAAAGGCTTTCTGGGAGGCCTGATAACATGAGTTTCAACCCCAAATCCCACAGTGGGAGGAGAGAACCAACTCCAGGAAGCTGTTCTCTGATCTGCACAGGTCATGGGATAGTGTGTGTGTGTGTGTGTGTGTGTGTGTGTGTGTGTGTGTGTGTGTGTGTGTGTGTGGTGAGTGTGTAGTGGGGGGGTATGTGGGGGGTGTTGTGTTGTGTGTGTGGTGTGGTGTGTGGGTGTGTGGTGTGGGTGTGTGTGGTGTGTGTGTGTGTAGTGGGGGGTATGTAGGGGGTGTCGTGTGTGGTGTGTGTGGTGTGTGTGTGGGTGGTATGTGTGTGTAATGGGGGGTATATAGGGGGTGTGGTGTGAGGTGTGTGTGGTGTGGTGTTGGGAGGGTGGGATTGTGTGTGTGTGTGTGGTGTGTGTGTGTGTAGTGTAGGGAGTATATAGGGGGTGTGTTGTGTTGTGTGTGTGGTGTGGTATGTGGATGGTGTGTGTGTGTGTGTGTGTGTGGTGTGTGTAGTGGGAGGATATGTAGGGGTGGTGTTGTGTTGTGTGTGTGGTGTGGTGTGTGTGTGTGTGGTGTGTGTGTGTGTGTGTGTGTGTGTGTGTGTGTGTGTGTGCATCGATTAAAAATCAGGGGCTCACATTCCTTTGATAAGTGCTGGGGCATGGATCTACAATCTCAGCCCAGGTCCATTTTAACGGTGGAAATAATTGCAAACATCTTCAGTCATCATCAGAGAAACTTCTCACAGTAGATGGGAACTAACACAGAGACCCACAACTGGACAATGTGCAGAGAGTGAGAGACTTTGGAGCACTCAGTCCTAAATGAGACGTCTACATCCAACCCCTCCCCTCAGGGTTCAGGAAGCTACGCGGAAGAGGAGGCAGAAAGATTAAGAGCCAGAGGGGATGGATGACTCCAAGGAAGCAGATTCTTCCAGACACACAGGACTGACGCACATAGGAACTCACAGAAAGTGTGGCAGCAGGCATGCGGCCTGAGCAGGCTGGAGTCAGACAGAATCTCAGAGCTGAGAAGGGGAAGCAAACAGGAGCTCCCAACCCTAACCGAGAAAATCTCCAGTTCACTAAGGTTGACAGGGGAAAATTAGTTTGTTCAATGGAATCTCACTGAGTATATAAACCACACTCAGGGGTAGTTCCCATACCCAGCATTAGACGACCAACACCAAACAAACTCCATGGTAATTCTGGAGATTTTTGTCTCATTGCTTTGTTTGGGCATTTTTTTTTAATCTTACCAGTCTTTTGCTTGTATGGTATGGTTTCTAATTTTGTATTTTCATGAGTTTTGATGTGTCTGTCTGTCTGTTTCTCTCTGTGTATATATGACTTGTGCTTTTTTTTTTTTTAACTCTGATTTATTTTATTTTCCTCTTTATATTCTAAAGAGAGAGAGGGAAGTCTTGGAGTTAGTTGGGTGGGGAGACAGAAGGTCCTAGGAGGAGATGGGGAGGGGAATGATGATCAGAATATATGCATGAAAAAATATTTTCAATTAACAGAAAAAAAGGAGTCCTTATCGCTTCTATCATCAACCACAAGAGAGTCACTCTGCTTTTCCCTTCCAACCAGCTGGAAAAGCTACAACCTCCACCTTCCCTGCTCAAGGGAGAGACATTCTGTATTTTTGCCAAGTATACTTTGACTTCTATATTTGGTCCACAGAGGCTCAAGGGGACTGTAACACCTTTGAACATGATGGTGAGTTCAATCATCTTGTGATAAATCTCCCAACTGGCAGGTCCTTGGGGAACTGAGGTCTCTCTCCCATGGGTGCTTCCCAGGGTGCCAATAATGAGAAGTGATCCTTGCTTGTCTCTCATGTGTGTGGCATGCGCTGAGGGGATTAGTGTTCGGAATTCTCCCTGATGTGGAGTCTTCCAAGAAGGCTAATGCTATGACAAGTCTAGGGAGGGGCTGCTGACTTGTTGAACTGGCCATCCATTTCCTCTCGTGTAGTGTACTCTGCAGCTCATCTTGGTACAGTTATGAGAACATCCGTGGCTCACCGGATGTTCTAACTTCAGAAAGAAGTTAAAGATACGTGTATCTGAAATAAGTTCCTCTCTGGATCTAATACCACAGCGTCTCCTCCTGGCCCTCAGTATCACCTTGTCCAGGTGACCAGGGCTGGCAATTTATGGCTCCCGTTAAGAGGGTTGGCTAGACGTGCAGACATGTCAATAATTATTTTTGCCGGAACTCGAACAACAGAGGAAGTCTCTCTCGAATGCCTTGTTTTAACAGAAGCCAGAATGGCCTGACCTGGGTTTTATGACAGATGTCAAATACATTGACATGTGTTGTGAAGCAGATCACCTTATTGGCAAAGAAATGAAAGCCCACCGAGAAGACGAATGGGAAGCTTCCCTCAAGGGCTTCCTCGTGTCTGCGAAGGTTTGGCAGTGACCCTGAAGAAGGGCCAATGAGCAGATAGAGTGGACCCTGGAGACAGTCCCTTATCGTGGCATTTCGATACTAATGTCTCCATGCCCCAGAGAGCTGGTGGGAGCATACAGAGGTGAGAGCAGGGTGCCTTGAAGAAGAGCGCCATAGGGGCCAGGAGGAACAAGCTTTGTCCCCCTTTACAGAGGACAATGATTCATGTGTTGTACCCTGGGGGTCCCTGAGACTTGCTCAGGAATTGGTTTCTCTGGCCTTCCTTTTGGAATTCCACTTCAAAACATTCCTTGGGCCTCTACCATGCATCAGACACATGCCAGGCACTGGGGACGAACACTGTGTATCAATTTCCCTGTTCCAGCCTGCAGGCTGCTGCTTCTTGGGCCTGATAATTCTGTGTCACTGGAGAGCACTTGAGGTCTTGAGGGTCACTTTTCTGCACCTCATTTTTCCTAACTGGGAAAATAGACTCAGGACGCCTGCTCACACAGCTGTGAGGGTTGAGCATGGTACCGCCTTTATGCTTCATGCATAATAGACTCGCGAAGTGGGAGAAAGGAAGCCACCCATTCTCAGCCTGTCCCTCACCCAGCGCTTCCCATGGCTTCTGTGGGCTGATGCCCATAACAGTGGGAAGTAAGGAGTCACGAGCCGTGTAACGGCCTTATGTCAATGACGAGTCACATATACGACCATGGCCATCTGTATGACTTCATGATGGAGTGGAAACCTTCTTCTGGTTGGACTGGATTGTAGTCATAGTAAAATCAGAGTGTAATAAGCATCGCTTTCTCTATGTGGGCATGCTGGTCTGAACCAGCCCACTGTACTGCCAGTCCTATAAAAGTATAGCACACATAGTTAAGCACAGCCCATAGTACTTAATTGACTACTGTGTTACTGATATATATATATGTGTGTGTGTGTGTGTGTGTGTGTGTGTGTGTGTGTGTGTGTGTGGTGTGCATGTGCGCACATGTGCGTGCACAGATGCTTATACACATACTTCCATGTGTGCTGTATATGCATATGTGTATGTGTATATGTGAGACAGAGTGACAGAGTATTCCTGTATCCTGGTGCACTGATTATTTTTTTTAATTCTCTCATATATGACATCCTGACCAAAGTTTCCCCTTCCTCCTCTACACCCAGTCTCTCCCTCCACCTCCCCTCTTCTCCAGATCCACTCCCCCTCCACTTGCTCTCAGAAAAGAGCAGGCCTCCCAGGGACATCAACCAGATACAGCATAGCAAGCTACAGGAAGAGGCACATATCATCACATCAGAGTTGGTTGGGACAATCTAGTAGGAGGAAAAGGGTCCCATGAGTAGGCAAAAGAATCAGAGACAGCTGCTATTCCCTCTGTTAGGAATCCCACAAGAACACCCATCTATTCAGCCCTAACATATATGAGTAGGACCTAGATTAGACCCCTACAGGCTCCCTGATCTCTGCAAGCCCCCATGAGATCTGGTCAGTTGACTCTATGGACCATGTTCTCCTGGTGACCCTGACCCCTCTGGTTCCTCCAATCCTTCCTCCCTGTCCTTGGCAGGACTCCCCTAGCTCAGCCTAATGTTTGGTTGTGGGACTCTGCATCTGCTCCCATCTGTTGCTGAATGAAACCTGTCTGATCTCTTTGGTGAGGATTCTGCTAGACTCCAGCCCCAGAACACTCTGCAGGCAGGACACACTGTAGGTCACGGAAGGTTTTATGGCTGGGTTGGTGTCCCAGACTCTCCACTTGAGGCCTTGCCTGGTTACAGAAGATGACCGGTTCAGGCTCTGTGTCCCTCATTACTAGGAGTCTTTGCTAGGGTTACTCTCACGGAGTCCATGGAGTTTCCATTACACTAGGTTTCTTCCTTGCCCCCCAAATGCCCCCCAGTTCCAGTCATTTCTCCCGCTACCACCTGATCCCTTCTGTTCCCAACACCATCCACCACCAGCCCACCCATGAAATCTATTCTATTTCCCCTTCCTAGGGAGATCTTTTCATCCCCACTTAAGCCCTCCTTGTTACTTAGCCTCTCTGGGTCTGTGGGTAGTAGCGCGATTATCTTTTACTTTACAGCTAAAATCCACTTAATCAACTTGACACAAACTAAAACCATCTGGGAAACAGGAATCTCAATTGAGAAAATGTCTCCATCAGCTTGGCCCGTAAACAAGCCTGTGGGGAAATTTTCTTGATTAATGATTTATATAGGACGGACCAGTCTGTTGTGGGAAGCGCTAGCCTGGGCAGCTGGACCTGGGAGGTATAGGAAAGGTAGTTGATCGTGAGTTTAGAGAGTGAGTCAGTGAGTTCCTCCATGGCCTCTGTTTCAGTTCTTGCCACGAGTTCCTGCCCTGACTTCCCTTCGTGATGGACTGTAAGCTGAAATTAATCTTTTTTTTTTTTCTCTAAGTAGCTTTTTGCTGTGATGTTTATCACACCAATGAAAGTAAACTGGGACACCCAGGTTGGCCTCAAACTTGCAGGCTTCCTCCCTCTGCCTCTTGAATGATGAGATTATAGGTGTGTACCACCAAACCTGATTTATAGTGTATGTTTTATTATTTTAGAGTACATTCTCTTTGTTTATTTATTTTAATGGAATTTTCATATAATACATCCATAATTTATAATAATTTCATAACAATACACTCATAATAATTTGCTTCATAAATTTTTTTTTCATGTAACATAATTATCCTCATCTCCTCTTGGATCCCCTTCTATTTAGTGAAAAATAGTTTACTGTAAATGATGCTGTCATTGGTGCTGACACCCTTCAGCATCTCACGTTTGTGTCACCCTTTGATGCATCTCATATTCTGTAGCACATCTTAACTGACCTGTACCACTAGGTTTGCGTGCATGTACACCATTATGGTTACTCATCTACAAAGCCATAGAGTAGTGCAGTTCCACACTGTATGTCTACTGTGAAGTCATCCAGTTCCTAACTGAAATGGAGGAGGTGGAAGGATGGTGGAGAAAGGAACTGCCATGCGCAGAAAGAGGCCACCCACAAGTTAAATGGGAAGAGACATGGTAAAAGAGGAAACAATGGCCACCCAACTGTGCCTTTTGTCTCAACGATACTGATACTCGGGTCACTTAGATGATCTTCCCCCAAAATGATCTTCTATTCCATTCTGACCCCTCTCATCCCTCTGTGTGATGGATAAACAAGTGGATCGTGAAGAATCAGCCTCTTTTGTGGGAATGCGTCAGCAGCAGCAGCAGTTTGCAATGCTTGATGGGACAGCATGATGATACTCGTTGCTCCCTTCAGCCAGGCACCTGGGCACCACACAGGCCCTGCTTTACAGTTTGTGCTAACCTGTCTGTGCTGTGATACAGTGTCTGGCTCACGGCACATGCCCAGTGGATGTTTCCGATTTATTCCAGTTGCTACCCTGTATTCGATGATGGTGTTACATTTTTGAAGAGATTCCTTAAATCACTAGTAGGGCATAAGAGATAAATGAAGATGAGATGTAAGGAAGTCAACATAACTGAATTTTTTTATTCTCTTAAAATGTTCCTTCTTGTGAGATGATCACAAAAGAGAACAGAGCGTTTTATTTTTTCTGAGTGGGCCAGATACAAGCCATTGAGTTCTCTCTCTCTCTCTCTCTATCTCTCGTGTGTGTGTGTGTGTGTGTGTGTGTGTGTGTGTGTGTGTGTGTGTGTGTAGCAGAGGACAATCTCTAGGCTCAGTCCTTTCCTTCCACCTTCTTTGAGGCACAGTACTTTTGTTACTTGCAGTCACACAAGCCCACCTAGCCAGCCCACGATCTTGGAGAGATTCTCCTGTCCCTGCCTCCCATTTTACCAAAGGAGAATCGGATTACAGACCTGAGCTAACACACCTGTTTTCATATGTGTTTGGGGGATTTGAACTTGGGTCTTCACACTTAACTCACAAGTGCCTTTCCACTGAGCCATCTCCCCAGCTTCTTGAGAGTCTTTATACTTTATAAGGCTCTACAAAATGAAGGGAGATGAAGCAGAAGAACTAATGGTAAGAGAACATAGAGTAGAGGAGAGAATATGGACAACTAACACTAAAGTCCATTTGAAAAGCCTACATGGACGCCTACTATTTTAGAAGCTTCCTTTGCTCATTAAAAAAAAAAAAAAATATATATATATATATATATATATATATATATATATATATAAAGTTAGATACTAACAGTAAAACTCTCTATAAATGGGAGAGCTGCGCAGCCTGTTGCTTGGGATCTTCTTTGGTGGTGGAATTATGAAATGAAATCTGTATAGGGCTCAGTCCCTTTGAACTATTGGGCTTCCCTGCACCAAGCCCCATGAAGAGGTGAGATATAAGTAAGCCGATTCCACAGGTTTTATTCTTCAATCCAATTGTCAGATGCTTTCTGTAGGGAGCAGGAATGCAAAGTGCCTTGACTTATGGGAAAGTAAGGGGAAGAGAAGAAAGTGGGGAGTCCAAGGCGACGCTGTGTTGGCTTCCATAGGATTCTAGATAGATCTGTCCATCCTACAGAAGGAGGTGGCTCCTTGGAGACATTTACCTCCCGGGCTGGATGGAAGAATGGAAAAAGGAAAGCTTTCCAGTTTGCATTTAGAAAGCGTGGGCTCTTGCCACTGGGCATGCAGAGGAGCGCGTGGCTTTGCAGTCCCATATGTATTGTGCAAATTCCTGTTTTCTCTCCTTCACTCTGACTTCACTATGCCCCCTGTTCTTTGATTTCCCCCCTGAATTTTCGTTAAATTCATGACCTGTTCTTAAGGGAGGGAGGTTCTCCAGGGTTTAATTGAGATGTAAGACACTAAAAACAAAAAGGTGGGGGGGGGGAAGGAGCTCTCCGTTGCATTGTGGGACTACACCGTCTCTCAAGTGTTGCCTTCATTCTTTCAGAAAAAATATGCCCTTCTCCTCCAGGAAGCTCTAGTCTCAGAGACCTTTATTAACTTGATCTTTGGGAATGCTGTTTTAATTTTTTTCCATAATCATCATACAAATTGATCATGATCATCTCTGGGAAGAAAATAAGGGAGCCAATGGCCTCATTAACTCGAGTGCTGGGGGAAATGGTGTTTGTCAGAGTTGGTGCCCTTACTCCATGATGGCCCAGACCTCTTTGTGTGTGACTTGATCCAGTCCCCCGGGGGATCTAGGCACGGTTTTCTGCCCAGCCTGTTTAAATTGCCTCCTATGTTTTGTTCCCTTACAGAATAATAGAAAATTTGAAAGGTCCCAACCTTAGCAGTGGTGCTCTGCTCCCCTCTACCCAGGATTTCCGAAGCTCCCACCACAGAGCTGTGCCTCTGATATATGGCTCGTTCCCAACTTTTCCTTCATGACATCAGGTCCTCAGACTGCTAAGCTTTGGGCAATACCTGGGATCAGTCAGCACTAAAATGTATGGCTCAAATGGGTAATTCCAAGCACTGTTTTGCTGAACTGGAAGGGCTCTTTTTGAAGCCCAATTTTAATTTTAATTTAACACGCAGAATGGCAGAGATAAATAGATTTATCCAAAATACATTTGGTAACAGATTTTTTGAGTCAGTTATTAATTTTATTTAAGTGGTTCCTTTTTTATTTTTATAAACTGTGAAATTCAAGAGAAAGCAGAATCCCATGCAATCCCTTTTATTGATGGCCTGCTACGTGCCAAGAAAGGTGTTAAATGTTTTCAAATGCTGCCTCATTTATCCTGATCTTACAGACAAGCAAAAGGAGGTGTGAAGAGGTGAAGTTTCTCACCCAGCTGGGAAGTGGCAGAGTCATTCACAGATTTGCCTGCGCTAAAAATTACTTTCTGCAACTCTTTGAAAACTAACTTCTTGGGAGCTACGTGCAGCTTCTCTGTGGACCTTTGATCCGCCAGCCAGAAACAGCAAAGTTCATATTCTTTTTGGGGATACCACAGGTTTTTAGACGGGGACTGGCACTCAGTGGTGCCCAGTACCATATCTGGTACATGTGAGTGTGTCTTTAAGCTTGTGACTGGGTGGGTAAGAAATCTCTCTCCTTTTGTTTTGAGAAAACTCTCTTTCTCCTGGTTGAGGCATGGGTGAATGGGATATACTTGAAGGAGGAATAAACAGGCAATGGATGTCTCTGGAGATGCATCAGGAACACATACATCTCTGTTCTGGTGTGGACATGGCTTGGGTGTCCCTGAAGGATTCACACCTTAATATAATTCCCATGGTGAAGGATTAAAATGGCAAAATGGAATTAGGCTGTGGTGCTCAGTGGTGGGTCCTTGGGAAAGCAATTAGGATGAGATAAAGTGATTGGGGTGAATATCCCATGGTTCAATCCCTGCAGCTTTATACGAAGAGGGAGACCACGGCTTCCCCCAGGCATCCTCCATGCCTTTCACCACGTGATGGTCACTGCTGCTTTGAGTCTCTGCCTGCAATAAGGCTAGCACTAGATAAAGCTCCTAGACCTTGTGTCTGCAGATCCGTAAGGTAAATTAAACTGATTTTCTCTATAAAGTAGCCTTCTTCAAGTACTTCATCATTATGAAAGATGGACTCTTTCAAACTCTCTTTGGACATCTCTCAGTTACTGCAACGGAACGGGTTACATATGTTTAAAGTTACACATTCCTAACTCTTGAGAAATTTTATATGAATTTGGATTAATACCTATAATTTGTAGCATATTGAACTCGAATCCAGCGCAACACGCTGTCTGTTGACATGTGTTAAGTCCCCACTGCATGCTGGGAAGTGTGGTGCATGCTTCAGATTCACAGAGCAAAGGGCACACACATTCTTGCGGGGGAAGGGGACTCAGGAACGAAAGCCTATGAAATCCAGCAACCCACAGCAGAGCAAGCACACGTGAGTGACTCAGGGGGTGCTTTGGATGGGTGGGAGTCCCTAAAACCAAGGCTTACAGCGTTGCCTAAGAGCTGTTCACACTGGAAGGTTGGAGAAGCACACTATTTGGAAGAAAACACCTGATTTGACCAGAAAGAATGACTACCTGGGAAAAAGCACCAAACATGGCATGATTGATTCAAGAAGATGACGCTCAATGAAGAAGGAAGCTTTAAGAGCAAATAAAATAGGAGAAAACAGTAGAAGCCTGAGACACAGGTTCTTCCCTGCAGGTCTTCTCAGCGCCTTTAACATGCCACCAGCAGCAGGAATTTGCAAGGGCTCTGATCCCCCTATGAAAACTGCTTCTTGAGGGTTGAGGCAGCTAGCATTAGGCTCCAGAACGGGAGTGAGTTCTGTTTCCGACTGGCAACTCTAAGCCCTGGAGGAAGAATACCATGTTGAGAGATGAAGCCCAAGGCAACCTATAACTAGGCATTTCCAATCCTCAAAGCAAAGGAGAGAAAGAGCCCCACTTCAGGCAATGAAAGCAGAAAGCAGGGATGGGTAGGAGAATCCATGAGCTGCAGTGTGGGTACCTTACCGCTGTAAGGAAGCTTGAGAGAGGGAAAAAATTTAAAGGGAACCCTAGGTTTCTAGATGAGCGGCTTTAGTAGTGAAATGTTGGGCACATGAGAAATTTAATTAAATGTTATAATTTAGCTATGAGATTTTCATACGTGCGCATTTATTATATGTTGAGCATGTCCTTTCTTCCCCTCCCCCACTCTCTTTGTTTCTTCAGTAAGACATAGCATCAGAGCTGCTTAACAAGAAACCAATAACTGGAGATGCTTAGCTGTAGTCAGGCATGCACGATCTTAATTTTATTTCACTCGGATGTGTCAAGTGGGTCCTCATTCTCTTGCAATATCATAGGTATCGTCCTAATTCATATCAAATGTTGCTTGACCACAACGTATAAAACTGCAACTGTGCTTCAATGGAAGCAATATATACGATAGTTATTGGCTCCATACACCAAGAAAATGTGCTTAGTACAACCGCCAAAAGTAGCAACCACCAAAAGGAGCAGCCAACGGAACAAAAAGAACAAAAGGATAACTTTCACTCAATCTGCTTGTTATAATTTTTAATTCTTTTCAGTTATAAACACCTATCTATCTATCTATCTATCTATCTATCTATCTATCTATCTATCTATCTATCTATTTTTGTGTGTGTGTCTCTTCATATATGTGTACCTACCAAAGGGAGCGTGTAGAGGTTTGAAGTCAATCTGTGAGAGTCTGTTATCTTCTTCTACCATGTAGGTCCCAGAGACCAAACTCAGGTCATCAGGCTTGCCACAGACATCTTTACCTGCTGAACCATCCTGCCCACCTTCTTTTGGGGGTTTTGGTGCAAAAATTTCTCTACATAACTCAAGGTAGCCTGGAACTTACAGTGTAGCCCCAGCTCACCTCAAGCTCCTCCTCCTCCTCTGCCTAAGTGTACAGCTGTGTACCACCATGCCTGGCTCAATTTGTTATCTCAGCTCCCTAGAGACCTTCCATGTGGCCAGAGTAGCTGGTCTTTCCTTTGCTGTGTGACCCAGGACAAGAAACAGAACTTTTGAGAGCTCCCCTTTCCCACTCGTAAAATAACTTGAGAAGATTCTTCATCCAGTATTGTTATCTTTATCAACAGGGTGTTGTAAGGATCAGTTAGGGTTAAAAAGGTACTGTATTTTGAATGTATGAAATAAACTTCTTTAGGAAATAATGTATGCATTGTAATCCATTTAATAAATTTTACTGTTAGTTTATTTGGTTTCCAGTTAATGGCACATAATAATCATCTATTTGAATTGCAAAAATCAAGCTGGTTTGAATTAAGGAGGTGTGAAAAACTCTTGGGTTGAGAAAATATGTAACACTTTCATCAATTAAAAGTAGGTAAAATGTGTTAAAAATAATGGAAAGTTCATGTTGAATTGAGCTGGTTTTCTCCATGAGCTTATATTTTTATGAAGCTCTGTGAAAGAAAATTGAAACAGTGCCCATTATGGGATCTGTGTTAATTGTTATTATCACCATAAAGTTCACATGATTAAGAAAATTTTGCAATTATGCCAACCAGAAATGCACAGTACCTTCCTTTCATTTCTTCCCAGATTTATTTTTGGTACTGAAGACCAATCTCCATTTTGGCAAACAGAGTGTGTACTAAATTGAAAATTTCCTTTGCGCGCTCTGGAGATTTCCAAAATCTCAGGGTATTTTTCACTTATGGAACACAACTTTCTTTGTTCTTCTTGCCTTTCCTAGGAGTGAAGTCTGTTTCTGTACTTATCCGCACTCCCGTCACAACCTTAAATATCACTGTGCTAGAAGGCACTGCAATCTTAATTAAAAGAGTAGTCTAATTATTTACCCTGGTTGGTTCACACAAACCTCTACAGTATAATCAGTGGACTCCCTGAAGGGGCTTCATGATATTTTAGAATGGAGCGGGAAAGTTTGGTACTGAGTTGAGCTCAGCTAACATGTAATGAAGCCTGACCTACAATTCACCTCTAGGTCACCCGATCAAATAGAACTTATCTGGGCAATGTCCGAAGGTATGTACTGATATTGACTGAGTGCTGGCGGGTGGCACACAGTCACCTCCCAGAGCCTCAGAGAACCTTCTGCGAGTTTCTGAGGGACAGAGGGAAAGCAGAGGGCAACCAGACAGGTCATTCCCCTTTTGACGGTCTCCAAGACAAGCCCACAAGGCAAGTTGGAGGACAGCTCATATGGCTGGAGGTATTTGGTGACAGTCTCTTCCTGCACCTGGCCTGAACACTAACTACCGTTGCAGAGTGTGCCTGGGGCTGAGTCATAAAGCAAGGTGGCCCTGTGGAAGTGAGGCAGAGATGCTTCCAGGCCAAATACGGGGGTCAGAGGTGTCCTTAAAACCTTTTGTCCTTAGCTTCTCTGGAATAATGACGTAGAAGTATCTTATTGAAGACTAGGGTCCTGGGGTCCCAAAGGATCCTGGCATCTCTTCTGCAAGTGTATTTTAGAAAAACAGGCCCTACCAATGTTGGGTTAAAGATAAAATGACCTGACTCCACCTTAAAACAGACATCAGTGCCAAAGGTCTACTGGGATTGCATCATGGACTTGGTGGACCTGAGAAAGAATCAAACAGCACCTTACAGCATAGAAGAGGAGTTTGGGCAATGGAGAATAATAATGAATATAAAACAATTAAAGATATCGAATAGAGAAAGCTATTGGAACTGGAGGAAGTGAACCACATGTTTACTGAGAGGTACTGTGAGGCCTGAGAAGAGAAGGCAGCCCGCCTAGATTGGAAGAGAGCTTTGAACACGCTGCATCTTCTTTTGACAGGGAGATCTGTCAGCATATTCTTACTTACATAGATGATTCCACAGGGAGATGGCGATTCATCCAGGTAACAGGGTGAGAATAAGGAATTGATCTTCCAGATTTAACCCCATCTGCAGTTTTGGCTGAGTAGAAAGTCAGGACTCCAGAGTGGAAATCAACTAACTCTGTTTCCTAATCCCATAGGCCTTGGGAGTCAGGAAGGTCAACTGAGATGCAAAATAAGTGAGTGGAGAGAGCAGAGATGGAGCCTCCCTTGGGTGGTCGAAACAGGAGGAGACCACACCAGGCCCTTCCCGCCTCTGGTAACAAGTAGGACCTAGTTGGCTTGTCCCTCTGACTCACAGACATGGGAATGAGGGTGGAGGGCAGAAAGTCAAAGAGAAAGACTTTATTTTGCAGTGTATTAATGTTCATATTGGTAAATTGGATCAATGTTGATAGAATCCTCCAGAAAGCATCCCCAAACACATCCCATCTATCTCAGGAGGGAATCAGTCTATCCACCCATTTCCCTAAAGCATATATAGAGCTCAGCTTACTACTTGCCCTTTGCTGGTATTACAAAGCTTAATATCAAAGCTGGTATTACACTCTTGACCCTCTAGAAATTACAGTCAAATGAAGTATTCTAGGAGGGAGACTCTTGAGGCCTAGCACCTGGGAATATGAGCAAAGGGGACACAGGCCCTTGAGTATTTATTGGTTTATTTTTAATATTAGGAGGACAGTGTCTTGCTGGGTGAACCTGTCAGATGGACGCGTTGCATTTTCTTTCTGCCTCTTCACAGCTCCACTACTTACTACATTGTGAATCAAATACGTCTTATACTATCTTTCCCCTCACTCAAATTCACTGAAGGCTCCAGGAAGTCCAGAAAAATTATTTGCTTCATCTAACACTTCCCAAGTAGGGTTAAGGTCAAACTCCTTTATGCAGGTAACAGGCTGGACACCTTGTTGAACAATTTGGGAAACAGCTCTTGAGCTCAGTCCAAAGCTTCTGCCAGACTGGTCTCTTTGACCAAAACATACCTTTTGAACCCTCCCATCATCACTGATCATATGCCCAGCCTCCCTTTTGGACACGTCATAATGACTTTGCTACCCCTTCCTCCAAGTTGACCCAACTCTGATGTCACCTCCTTCATGAAGCCCATGCTGCCCACTACCTCAGCTCACGCTCATGGTGCTATTTTCCAGCCTTTGAAGGCAAAATTTAGCTACATCACTTGGTACTTATTTGATTATCATCCAAGGCTTATTTAGGACTATTTTGTTCTCTTTTTACCGTGTATGCTTGTAATATCACTCTTCCCACCTTACAGTGATTGCTTTAGCTTATAAACCCTCCGAAGGGATTTCCATGTGGAAAGGAAGAGCATACCCATCACTTTTCTCATTGCAGTGATCCAGTGTCTGACAAGAAACAGCTTATGGCAGGTGGGCTTCCTTTGGCCTAAAGTTCACAGCTTACAGATCCTTTCGGGGAAGTGGTGGGTTAAGCAGATGATTTTGCAGGACTTCCCGGAGCCTTTAGTGAACTTCAGCCAGAGGGAGGGGTGTCATTAATTCTGGTGGGGGAAATGTGATAGGAAGAGTGCTGGGCACTTGGTCACTTTGCATCCTCACTCAGGGAGTGGGGCCAGGCAATCAAATCTCAAAGCTGGCCCTCCCTCAGAGACTCCCTTTGTTCAGTGAGGTGCCGTTGTCTTAAAGGTCCGCAACCTTCTAAAACAAGGCCAGCAGCCAGGATCAAGTGTTCCAGCCTCTGGGGGGATATTTACCATTCAAACCACACTACAGAACTGTAGAAGAACTTAGGGCTGGGGAGGTGACTCCAGCCATGGAGTTCTTTTGGCTTCAGGAGAGATTGCCTTTGTCTTTAAGAAGGCAGGAGGTGCGTCAGCTGGATCTGCCCTTCCAGACAGTAACAGCAAAACCCACAGACAATCAAAGAATTAGTCCCAACACAACATGACTTGCTGTTCAGTGCGACTCTTCAGTTTTGTGTGAAGAGGTGCCTGGTTCCTGCTGTGGCTGGCGAGTGCACCTGGTGTACATAGCCAGGACGTCTCAAATGTACAAGTCATGACTCAGAGGCTGGGAAGACCCAGCTGTCTAGTAGGTCAGACAGTTTCGTAGCTGTGGCTCAGTCTTCAGGCCACATGGATGTCTACGGTTAACAAAATAGTCTAGAAAAAGAAAACACTGATTCTTCTTATATTTTATATAATAAAAATATCAATTAAAGAAAAAAAAAAGGACTGTTAATTTTCTAAATGTTTATTGAGGGCCTATTTTGTGCTGGACAGTTACTGACACATTATATTAATAGTAAATGAAAGACAGATCTCTGTGGTGATGGAGGAGACAGGAAACCGGGAAACAAATTAACCTATAGTAACGGCAGTATGTACTAAAGAGGGAAGCGCTATAGAAAGCTGAAGAGGGTACGGGAGAGAAAGGGTTGGGAGGGTCAGGGAACACTCCCCTGTTAAGACAGTGTCCAAGCAGGGGTGTAAAGGGAAGGTGAGAGGTATGTGGGTTAGAAGTCACCTCATAGGCAAGAGAAGAACGCCAAGATAAAGAGAAAGAACAGCTTGAAGGAAGCGAAAGAAACATGCGAGGCATTCTGGCCACGTCAACAAGTTATTTTATCTGTAAGAGAATCAGGAAGCTGATATTTTATCTGTAAGAGAATAGTGGAGTCTAAGCAGAGGACTGCATTAGTGTTTTCAAAGGATCATTCCGGGGATGTGGGCTAGAGAATGTGTTGAAGATCCAGAGAGAGAGAGAGAGAGAGACAGAGAAAGAGAAAGAGAAAAAGAAAGAGAGAGGGAGCGGTAGGCCTTAGGAGATGCTAGTAACTTGGGTCAGAACAGTATTTATTAGCACTGCAACATTTGGTTCTGGATAATTCTTTGTGGCAGGGACTTCTTTTGAACTGCATTATTAGTAGAGGAACGGAGGATAGATTTGAACACTTAGGAAGGAGAATCAGTGAGAAGAGGTGATCAGTGTGATGAGGAAGAAGGAGAGGAGAGGCTGGATTTCCAACAGGAAAGTCATCGGGTGGTGGCTTGTGGGAAAGATGCCTATAAAGCTTATGCTCACTGGGGCAGCTCACGAGACCCTTCCAGTGGAGACTGGAGCAAGAACTTAGTTTCCAGTTCTGGAGTACAGGGCGGAGAGCTGCTTTGACAGACACTCGACAGTCCATGTGTGGTGACTGGGGTCACTATGGAGATGAGTGGGATCAGTTAGGGAGCATCTGAGAGTAAGAAGGGAGAGAAGAAAACTGGGGATAGAACCGTAACCAATCTAAAGAGCTAAAGCCAAAAGGAGGAGACCGCAAGAAGACCGGAAGACCCACCAAAGGACCTACACATGAGACAGCATAGTGATGAAGATGCGTGTGGCTTTGGAATCTACAGCACTGGGTGTTGAAACTCGATTCTATCACGTATACTTGCCTTGCCTCATATATATGGTTTAGCCTTTCTCTTCCTTCCTTCCTTCCTTCCTTCCTTCCTTCCTTCCTTCCTTCCTTCTCTTTTCTTTCCTTTTTTTTGGGGGGGGCGTGTATATGTGTGGGCAGTGCACCATTATGAGCTGTGTACTCATAAGTATGTAGATGTGTGCCAAAGGCAGAGAACAACTTCAAGTCTTATTAGGTATTATCCAGCTTTTAATTTTTATTTGTTCATTTATTTATATATTTATTTTCGAGACTTATTTATTTTATATATATTTATTATATATATCTATATCTATATATCTATCGATATATATATATCTGATCTGGAACTGGTCTCACTGGTCTTATTGTCAAGTAAGCTAGGTTGGTTGGCCAGTGAGTCCCAAGGTTCTGCTTACCTTCATTTGCCTCCCGCCCCCCCCCCCCCCCCCCCCCCCCGACTCCCCCGCGACCCAGATCTGGAACTAACTTTTACCTAGGTGCTAAGGATCAAACTCTGGTCCTCATCCTCGTAAGGCAAGCGCTTCACTGACGGGCTTGTCTCCTCACCTCTCAGTTAGCCACCTTAAACGTTATTGTATTGTTGGAGGGATTAAACGAATATTGTGTTCAAAAATCTTGAGCCCAGTACCTTGGACTTTAGTAGGTGTGGGGTGAAATGGTAAGAGCAGGAAGAGATGTGGAGAGACACATAGCTATGGGGGCTGATAGATATGGTGACAGTCGGTAAGAAAACATTCAGCTTGCAGCCCTTGGCTGTGTGAGCAGAGGGAGCCACATCTCAGCTAGCACGCTTGAATAGCATCTGCTGTAACTCTACACAGCCCAGAGCTTGCCATGCCCCTCGGGTAATGTAATGAAAGGTGTTTGCCTCCTTCTCCTCCAGGACAGGTGCTCAACTGATACAATTTAGGGTCTCAAATTCCACAGCTTAATTGTTTGTTCTACACACAAGTTAGGCCAGCTCAGAACACCTGTGGACTAAGTTCTTTTGATGCACCAAAGCCTGTCTTTTATTAAGCTCTTAGCAAGCAGTCAAAATAAGACCAAATGTCCATGTGTCCCACATATCCACATGGGCAAGAAGTAAGCCCTCATGGGGACTGCACAGTTAGTACTTAAAATAGCCATCAGATCCTTGGGCTTTGGAAAATATGGTTATGCAATTAATGTAACCAGAGTTAAATATGAAATAAAATGAAATATTTTATATGTATAGAAACTTGCCTACACACACATAAAATTCCCTATTAGTTGTACTTGAGGCTTATCCATGTTGAATCGATAAAAAATGATTTAGAACAAATGGCTTCCAACAGCTGGTTGCGCTTTCAGTCTCCCATAAAGAAGTTAAAATTAATTTTAATATGTTGATGGTGCTTATTGATGATAATATTCATAATAAATATCCATCGGAAAAATTCTCTGGCATATCTATGTGACAGAAAGGTCAGGAGTGTTAATGACGATCACCATACAAAATGCAATTCAGTCAATTACTTTAATTAAATCTAAAACTACTTTATGTCTTCTCATTTATATAGTAAACTGATAGAGGGGGAAAAAGGGCAGCGTCTTTATCTGACTTCTTTTAGAGTCCAAAGTTGTAGGGGGAGCGGGGGTACTTTCAGATGGTGCTTTAAGATTTGTAGCTCTTGTGTTCGTCTCGGAATATTTAAAGTAATTATGGGTCTTACAAGTAACGTTCTTGCTATAATAAGAGGAAGAAAAGGTGGCGATTTCCTCCTGAATGCATTTTACAGAAAGAGAGCTTTGCCTCTGCAGACACTAATCTTGTATTTAACACACCGGGTGATGCTGGCTACAGCCAATGTTCCAGGGTAAGTGGTAGCAATGTCTATCTTTCTTTCATTACATAGTTGGGGATCAGAAGAGAGGGAGCATAGCTGTTTGAATTCTTGACAACCTCATAGGCATTTTTGCTGCACAAAATGTTCTTTCAATGATGGAGGTGCACTGCAGAGCTTTGTGTTTCTTATTATTGTTGTTAAACTTGAAAATCGGAAAACTGGACATTTAAAAATAAAGGCATCGGGCCTGGGGAAATGTCTCAATGGTGAATCCTCACCACCTACCCCCAAATTGGGAAGGTGTGGCAGGGCCTATAATCTCAGCCCTTGGGAGCTAGAGAGAGGAGATTACCTGGGACAGGCTGGCTAGCTAGAGGAGTTAGAATCAGCGAGCTCCGGGTTCAGGGAGAGAGTCTGCTTCAATAAATAAGGTGGGGAGTACCCCACTTAGTAATTCAACTTCAACTTTGGGCCTCCACACACATGTACACACACCTACGCATGCACCCCTATACACATGTGCACCCCGCACATGTATACCACATATACATACACATGTAAACAAATAAAAAGGAGTCAATCAACTAATATAAAAATTCAGTTGATTTTCAAGTGAAAATTATCAGCATCACAGTCAAACCATGAAGTCTTGTCTGGACCCTCACAGGACTTGCATTCTAGACTGAAGAACCTGAGAAATAAACATACAACAGGCAAACTAAATGGTACTGAATAGTAATAAAGACCAGGAGGGGAAAAGGCAAGACACTGAGTGAGAACTCCCCATGTTTTCCAGACTGTCCTGGTTTGGGATAGAAAACACCGCATCGCAACAGATCCCCAGTCCTACATGAACGTGTACCTATATGGACAATTGCCATCCAGCTACATCTTTAACTAGATCGTTAACATCCAAAATGCTCCAGAATTTGAAGCCTTTGGAGCGCTGTCATTACACCACCAGCAGAATCTTCTACTTGGACCTCACCTAATGGGGTGGAGTCAAAATTCATGTGCACTAAAAGTATTATGCAAAATTGTCTTCAGTCTGTGTAGATAGAATATACCTGAAACACAAATGAATTTTTTGTTTACAACTGGGTCTCTCCCAAAGCTCTCCCGTTATGTGTTATGTCAACATTATAAAACAGAAACAAAGCACAAATCTGAAACATTTCTGGTTCTGGGCACTTGGTCATGTGATATTCAATCTGCAATGGGAAAGACTGACTAGTGGAAGGGTTCTTTAAGGATGTCAAAGAATGCCTCTCCAGGAAGGTCATATTTGAGTTGTGAGAGCAATGCAAAGGCTCTTTCTGCATATATCTGCAGAAGTAGCAAGGCATGGAGCATCCTCTTTCAATATGCTCTCCCAAGGGGACCTTTAAGAAAAATAGAGACATATAAGCTGCTTTCTGTCAGCCAGAAAATGTAACTGTCATATCTCTTTTCCTAACTCCACGTGGTAAACATTATTACATCCATTTTGCATGTCAGGTGTGTGTCTGCATAGGTTCAAAGCCTATACTGCACGAAAGAGTGAGTGTAAACTACTTTGGGAAGGAAGAATCGCTCAGCCATAGCCAAAGTGCTGAAAGACAGAGGAAAGTAAAGACTGCTGAAAACAGCAAGGGAAACACAGATTCCTTAGTAGGATTAAGAGCTGCCTTCCTACAGAAGCATGGAGACCAAAAGGGCAACTCTTCGCATAGTAGGCAGGAAGACAGAAAGATGATATAGAAAGAATTCCATCCCAGGCAAAAATTATCCTGAGAAATTAGACAAGAAATAAGGTCAAGGTCAGTGGAGAAGGAGGAATGAGGAGAAAAGAAAAGAAAAAGAACCATTGTGGCAATAGATTTGCTCTGAAAGGAGTTCTAAAGTGAGTCCTTCATGTGGAGCTGAAGGGATAGTAGGAAGTAACTTACTAATGAGTAGGTGAGGCTGCACAGGCAAGTATGGAAGAAGTTAGTATTAGTGAATCTTAGTAAACCTTTGCTTCTTTTATTTATAAGCAAGGATTATTCAACTGGCATATATATATATATATATATATATATATATATACACAAACACATACATAAATATATGTTATGACTATAATTGCACAAAGAAGATGAAGGAGATGGAGCCACATTGTAGCAATTCTGTTATATATGATTATAATCAAGCTGGTATTAACATAAACTATATTGTTGTAAGTATTGATTATAATACTCAGGGTCATACTTAGGAAAATAACTAAAACAAACTATGAGATTATTAAAATGTCACACTGTAAAGTCTCTCTCACAAAAGGAGAAATTAGGAAAGAACTAAATCGAAAACAATGTAAAATATATAGAAGACCTATAGTAAAAATGACAGATGGAAACTTGAACTTATAAATAGTTAACATATGTTAACCATTCTAATCAAAAGTCAGGGATCATCAAATGTATTAAAAAATGGTTCAAAGAGAAAGGTGTGGGTTAGAGATTTAGTTCAGTGGTAGAACACTTGCCTAGCAACCACAAAGTCCTGGGCTTTTTCACTGACTCCAGTAAAGAAGATCCTTCACATATGTCTTTTCCATAACAGACAACAAACTTTACATCCGATGAAACAATAGATCACAATCAGAAACAGAAAATTTTACCAGATGAACAGTAACCAAAAGCCAGAGAGAGTGGCTCTATTAATTCAAAGATTATAGACTTTAAGACAAAGAAACTTTATAATAATGAAAAAGACCAACTAGGAAGACATTGTAATTATAAACACACACACATACACACACACACACACACACACACACACACACACACACACATATCTATATATATATCTCCAGACTAGAAAGAAAGAAATAATTGTCTCCATTTAAAGATGATGCTATCTCATTCATAGAAATCTCATTCATAGAAAATCTCAAGGAATCAATTCAGAGTTTCTTAGAGTTAATAGATGAGTTACTAAGGTTGCAGAATACAAGATCAATATACAAAGATAATTTTTATTTTGATACATTATCAATAAGCCATTGCAATTAAGAAAACAATTCAATTTAATGATGTCAAAAAAACTAGGTTCAACAAATGCAATTAAGAAAACAATTCAATTTAATGATGTCAAAAAAAAACTAGGTTCAACAAAACATGCAATATTCAGACCCTGAACACTACCAAACTCACAGAAACAAGTTAAAGCTCTAGATAGCTGAAAAGACATCCTGTGTTCATGAGCTGGAAGACTCAATATTCACATACAGAGTCAATGCAAATCTTTTCAAAATTCCTGTCGATTTTTTCTTGCATTAATAGGCTGAACCTAAGAATTTAATGGCCATCTAAGGGATTCAGTGTGTGGAATTTGAGGCTAACTCTAAAATTAAAACAATCAAGAAAGTATGGTTTCAGCATCAAGGTAAATACTTGACTTAATGGAATTGAATTGAGCATCCAGAAATAAACTCTTTTCTAAACCAGTCAACTGATTTTTGACAAGGGTTCAAGACAAGTCAATGAAAGAAAATATAATCTTATCAAAATGCAATCCTGGGGCAAATGAATGTCTATTTGCAGAAGAATAAAATTAGACCACCTGCCCCATGTAATGTTCAAAAATAACCTCAAGATGGATCATAAAATTAAATGTAGGGAACTAAAACAGAATTCAACAATTGTTTTCTAAATATGACACCAAAAGCAAAAGCAATAAGAGAAAAATTAATGTAAATCTGACTTTACCAAAGTTAGTAGGAAACTTTTATGCTTCAAAATACTGTCAAGAAAGTGAAAACATAAGTCACAGGACAGAACAGCATTTTCAAGTCATATATCTGATGAGGAACATGAAGGCAGGGAATAATTGTCTCTCAAAATTGAACAATGAAAACACAAATATTCAATGAAAAATGGACTTTGAGGGTTTAAGGAGATGGTTCAGTCAGCAAAATGCCTACCACCCCAGGCTGAAGACCTGAGTTTGATTCCCAGATCCCACAGAAAAAGTCAGGCATGGTGGTAGGTACTCAGTATTTGGGGTGCTCAGACAGGCAGATCTCTAGAGCTCACTGGGCAGACAACATAGCCTAGCTGACAAGCTCTGGACCCTTGAGAGACCATGTCTCAAAAAAAACAAGGTGAATGGTGCCTGGGTAACAATACTTGAGGTCAACATATGAGCCCATGTACTTACACACGTGCTTACTCCACCATATACATACTAGGGGAGGCTTTGTATACTATGATTTGAGTAGATTCGTTTCTCTGGAGAAAATGTACAAGTTACCAATAAGTACATAAGAAGATGTCCAGTATCAGTAATCTTTAGGAAATTGCAAGTAAACCCACAAAGGCATTCCACTGTACATATTCACTAAGATGGTAAAAATAGAAAAAGGTAGACAATAACAAGACTTGATGAGGAGAGAAATTGACAGCCCCGTGCACTGTGGACGGGATTAAGAAACACCAGACACTTTGGGAGAAAGTGTGTCAGTTTTTCAAAATGTAAAACACAGAGTTTTCATAGGTCATAGCAATTTCACACTTAGGCATGTGACTAGGGGAACTGAAAACCTATGTACACAATAACAGCTTCAAGAATCTTGTTAGCCATATTATTCAAGCTGTCCAAAGTGGAAGCCACTTAAGTACTGTTCAACTGGTGATCACGTAACCAAAGCATGATATATCCATGCACTGGATCATATTGGGTCATAAAAAGAAATGAGGTGCTTATATGATATATAGATGAACCTTGAAACATTATCTGCTTAGTGAGAGAAGCTAGACACTTAAGAAGACATAGTATACATCTCTATTTATAGGAAATGTGGAGAACAGGAAAATCGACAGAGTTAGAAAGTAGGTTAGCGATGTGTATTGAAGAACTAGGGACTGCTAGTTGACATAGGTTCTGGGATTACAGGCACAGTGTCAGGTTCTAAGTGGTTAATTTCTCTAAGACATAATAACTGGCTGGGTTCAAAATTGACCACTAATACCCATTTCCTCCTGTCCTTTTTAGATGGTTAGAAGACCTTGTCACTGTAATATATTTCCCAGGTGCCCTTGCAGGCAGGTTTGTCTTCACTATATAAAACCATAAAAGGAAATGGCTGGCCCTTTACCTCCTCCTCCCATTTTAGGTAAGCTGAAGTGCACATGCATGAGGTACTGAGCTACCTTTGGCTAGGCTGTCAAGAGCCACAGACCATAGGCTGTGCTGCAGTACCAATTTCCTAATCTCTCTAATGCCAAGGGAAACCAAACTCTCCATCATGCATTAGTCATTGGCGCTTTAAAGTAGTCCAACCATTTCAATTTATAAAATAACATCTTTGGCATCATGGTCAATAAAAATATATGCAGTTTTTCCTTTCTTTGGATCTAGGTTGAGATGGTTTCAGATGAACAGCTAAGGGCATTCAGGTAAATGAGCACAGTCCTTTCCTTCTGGGACTAGAAAGCACGGTGGTGAAGTTGGTCACATGCACCAACAGCAGAAAATGCAGTAAAGAACAAGGGCAGAGATTTGCATGATGTGTGTGGAGTGCAGGTATTTGGGTTGAAGCACAGGGCAAATGTCCAAGCCAGAAGCTTGCACTTAGAAATCATGAAAGATATGACAACTGAAGTACTGGGCTATTTTACAGTCATAATTAGATTCCCTCACTAAGGCTTCATGTGCACTTCAACTTTTTCTATTTTTAAATAATCTTATATTTTGTAAAAATCAAACCATTTAAAATTAGCTTTAATGTTAGTGCTTCTCTAAGTAAGAAAAACAGTGGTAATGATTTCATTTCTTTTGTGTGTGGTTGTGCAGGCATATGTGTGGTCATGTGTATGTAGGTACACATGTGTGCAGATGCATGTACAAGTGTGTGTATATGTTAGTCTGAGGTTTTGTTCTTCAGAAGCTGCTTTTGTGAGCCAGAGTCTCTCGCTGTGACCCAGGGCTTACTGATGCGGCTATACTGACTCACCAGTGAGACTCGGTTTCTCTCATCTCGGCCTCCCAGGGCTGAGGCTGTCGCTGCCGTACCTGGTTTCTTACAAGGGCAGTGAGGATTCAACTCAGACCCTCATGCCTGTAAAGCAAGCTTCTTACCCACCTAGCAACCCCTCTAACTCCCGATTTCATCTATCACACCTGTTAGAAAACAACACAGCGCTTATCAGCACAAAACGAAGTTAGGCCACAGAATCAAAACTAAGGACGCAAGAGCTAGGATGGGAAATTAGGTCATCCTCAGCTGCTGCAAATTAGTTAGTCGATAATCTAGTTAGTTGATAATCAGTTATTTCAATGTTATACTTTTCCTCCAGTAACATTTACCTAGATAATCTGAGTGCCAGTTAGGCACAATGACATACTTATCTTTCTCGTAGCAAATCAGTTATCTTCAATTTTTTTTTTTTAAATTTTAGGATGGCGTTAGAATTACAGAAAAATGTAAAATGCCACTGAAATTTTCGATACTCTTTCTTCCAGCTTGCCTCCATGGTAGCCTTTTATGACATCATGAGACTGAGAAAATAAGTACAATGAAGAGCAGGACGGTTAATTAAGCTCCAGTCTTGATGAGATTTCACCAGCATTCTCCTCTTTCTTCTCCTTTTCTGTCTTCTCCTTCTCCCCCCTTTACTCCATTTCTTCCTTTTTCTGTTTTAAGATTTAATCCACCATCTCAAATTGCCTGTCGTCTTTAACTTTTTAATCCACTCCTTGTTCAGGGTGGCGAACATGAGGAAGGTTGGAACGAGAGCTATGGAGTGGCCATCTGTGACCAGGTGGGTGATTAATGGAACTCTGGGTTTGTCAAGGCAATGATGGTAGGGAGCTAACATTAAAAGACCCTGGAAATTATGAAGAACTCCATCCTATGTACGAAGATTATTTATTCAATCATCGGTCCTGGAAATATTGCTGAGCAAGGGCTGTGTTGTTGACACAGGGGCAGGAACCAAAGTGTGTCCAGCCTCCTGGCTTGCTGGCAGTTCCAGCCTTATAAATCTCACCAGTGAACCCTAACATTGGCCCTATAAGACCAGCTACCGCCTTCCATTAGAACTCCTCAAAGAGGATCTCATCCCAGGCTTGAAAGAGTTAACGTGCTGCAGATGCTTCCCTCTCTCCCTCCCACTCCAGGCCTGGGAGCCTTGCACCAGCTCTGTCCAGCCTGGCATGCATTAGGCTCCTAGTATGTGTTTTCTTTTCCCCTCTGTTTATATCT
Organism: Peromyscus californicus insignis; assembly: GCF_007827085.1. NCBI lineage: Eukaryota > Metazoa > Chordata > Mammalia > Rodentia > Cricetidae > Peromyscus > Peromyscus californicus. The sequence continues at coordinate 131,316,789 of NW_026294562.1, read as the reverse complement.
CTGTTTTCTGTAACGTCTCCTAAACTGTAACCATGTCTTCCAAGATCTTTGACAGTGTTATAAATTTCATTAAGAAGATGGAGCCTTACGGGGCAATTAACTCCAAAAGTGGCACAAAGCAAGAGTCAGGAGATACTGGCGGGCGGTACTTAGCGCTGAGCTCTGAAATTGAGATAAGCCCTATCCACCCTGGGTTGTGTTTAATGTTCACTGCCGCTTCCACACCACTGCTACAACCTCGCGGTCACCGTGTTAACACTCCCCAGTATCTATTACAATTAGTTTTTGATTAAGAGGCCTAACATGGCTTTTGAAGCTTTTTATGTTGTGTCAAATGGCCAGTGATGGAGTGAGCTGTGCAGACACCTCCCTGTAACAAAGAGTATTGTAAAAGGTTTCAAGTGAACTATTTTATCATCCTAATGGAAACCAGATGACTCGGACTCTCCCCTTAATTTCAACTATTTACTGAAGAGTCCTTGTTTGGAATTACTGAAAGATTTATTCTGAAATGACGACCTCATGCATTAAGAACCGCTAATAACAGCCATTGGAAATTTGGGAAAGCTTTTAAAGATAGCCCAAGAGGCTTTCACAGCGGGTTTATCCTCGTTCATTCTCTCCTAAGGTTTTTAAGAGAGCACATGCCTTTGCCCTTTTCTGGCATTTAATTATTATTCTAATTATTGTTTATGAGGATTTTCTTTGTCTAACACTGCTTTTCCTGACAGGGTTTCAGTCGACAGTCTTGATCTCTTACCTAAGAGAAAGGTCATCCGTGTTTTCTGAAGAGAAAACTTTGCTTAGTTATGTAAGATATAATTCCACGTGAACTGAAATTACATGCAAGTTTTGTAAAATTTTAGATGTTACACAGAAAAAAAATAATCAAAACAAATTATGCAGCTAGGGAGATGGCTCAATGAGTAGCGAGCTTGTCATGCTGGCATTAAGACCTGTGTTTCTTATCTTTTTTTCCCCCCAAGACAGGGTTTCTCTGTGTAGTTTTGGTGCCTGTCCTGGATCTCGCTCTGTTGACCAGGCTGGCCTCGAACTCACAGAGATCCACCTGGCTCTGCCTCCCGAGTGCTGGGACTAACGGTGTGAACCACCTTTAGTATAGGAACATTAAAAATCCTCTCTTTTAGCTGTTCTGAAATACACAATTAATTGTGTTATTCTCACAATACCACAGCTCACTGGCCCCCTAAAGTTCGCATGTTAAAGGTTTGGTACCAGAGTGGTACTGTGTGTTCGAAAGTGGGGATGAACGGGTGGTTTCTTAGGTCTTTGGGGACACGCCACTGAATGGTCTGTAGGATTATGTCCACTTCTTCTTTCTCTTTAGCCTTCTAGCCATGATGTTTGTTCTGCCATGCTCTTTTACTGTAGTCATCTGGCCTCCGTACTGGAGGCCTTAAAACAGTGGTTTTGCCTGCTCAGAGGGTAGGGCCTCCAAAAATATCATCCAAACGTTCAAAAGAAGCCACCCCTTGTTAGAAGTCAGTTGTCTTGGGTATCTCTTTCTAATGATGGAAAGCTGATTAAAGCTGTCATCCTGTCGAGCTACAGAAGGTCGGAAGCCATTTCTCCTTTTCAGGCACACCCTTGTACCCACTAACAAACTCTCTACCCCTACCTCCCTTTCTTCCTTTCCAGTCTGTGATGACTACTCTTCTACTCTCTGCTTCCCTAATATTCCACAGGGGTGACATTTTGTGGTTCCTGTCCTCCAGTGCCTGCTTATTCTATTGCATACAACACACTTCAGATCCATCCACGCTGCCACAAATGACAATGTCTTATACGTTTTAATGCCTGAATAGTACTCTAATGTGTGTGTGTGTGTGTGTGTGTGTGTGTGTGCGCGCGTGTGTGTGTGTGTGTGTGTGTGTTTGTGTGTGTGTGTGTGTGTGTGTGTGTGTGTGTGTGTGTGAGAGAGAGAGAGAGAGAGAGAGAGAGAGAGAGAGAGAGAGAGAGAGAGAGATTTGAGGTATATATGATACATATGTGACACACACATATCTATATCACACTTTATCCATCTATTGATGAACACCTCCATCAAATCCTTATCTTGGCTCTCTTGAATATTGAGCTATTTCTACAGCCTGCCATTTTCTCACATACACTCTTTTACTCTCTTTCTCAGGATTTGACCATGCCCTTCTCCTTGAACCCCAGGCCTATGGGATTGGGCTAAAATCAAAGCCATTGATGCTGTGTTGTCACAGACGCTGGAGACACTTTGCTTTTGGAGTGGAGGTCTTGTCATAGAGAGGCAGTGTGGAATTCTGGGTAAGGGTGCTGGCTCGTCCCATGATGCACTGTGTATCCTTTGAATGATAACCAACTCAGTGAGACCAGATTCCTTGCATGGAAAAGAAGGACAATGTGAGCTACTTCATAGGCTTACAGTAAATGCCCAGTAAAATAAATAAAACTCATTATTTAGAGAGCAGAGCAAACGATAGCCCGCCAGCAGTCTCTCTTTTTCTTCTCTTCCTGTCCTGGCTTGCTTTTGTTTTGTTTGAGACATAGTCTCAGTATATAGTCTTGGTTCGCTTGGAACTCTCTTTGTAGATCAGGCTGGCCTCCAACTCAAAGAGATCTGCCCGCTTCTGCCTCCTGAGTGCTGGGGATTAAAGGTGTGCACTACCACTCTCATCCTGTCCTGTTTAATGTGCCCAGCACAATCTGAGTGAATGAAGTCACTATATGCTTGCCAGGCCATCGTCCCAAATATGCAGTGAATGTCGTCAGAGGTTTGGAAGCTCTGAGACTAGAGGCAGGCTCCTGCCTTTGTACCAAGCAAATCCAAGACCATAGGCAGAGAATGTTGATAGAAGTGGACAGAGCTGAGCAGAGGAGGAAAATTCCATGTGAGGGACAGGGGTTTGGCTACTAACTACACATTGTGGTGGGACCTTACCCTTTATAGAAAGGCTCTTTCCATGTATGGTAACATGATCATGGTCAAACACCCTCCTTCACCACCCCTGAGCCTAGCAAGACGGGTGGTATGATGTCATCACCCATGTAAAGGTGAGGAAGCTGGAGACCTAAATCATTACCATTTTACTACTATGATTAACAAGACCCATTCAAAAGAAAACACCGTCACAGACGTACTTACAGTGTATGTGTGCATAAGTTTTAATTAAAAAAAAAAAGTAGTTCAGAGATTTTGTGCATTACTACTTACTAGAATTTCTTTTCTAAACAGTATTAAAGGCTGTTTTCTAAAAGTGGTGTTCTGGAGAAAATCTGCTCCTTCCCCATCAAAGCTTATGCTGAGGTGTGGTCCCATGGCAGCAGTGTTGGGCCATAGGGCCCAGTGGGAGGAGACTGAGTCATGGGGCTAGAGCTCAAGAAATAGCTTGGGACTTTCCTCACAGTAGTGTGTTGGTTGTCATGGGAGTTCAGCTCTGTTTCCTCTCTTCTTTCCATGTCCCCTTGTCCTTCTGTTTTCTACCATACAGTGAAGCACCGTGGGTCCTTACCAGACATGGCCTCCTGACCTTGAGATTTTCAAGGTCCAAAACTCTGTTTCCAAATATACCTATGCTCTTTATAAATTACCCAGACCCATGAATTCTGTTACAACAACAGAAAATGGACTATCACATGCGGTCCAATGATGCAAACAGTATCCTTCACCTGCACAAAGGAAGCAAACCACTTGGGGAATCACAAAAGTGAGTTCTCTTGACCCATCAGAGAAGGATCAGTTGAGGTTTTCTGGAAGAAGAGCTGTGAGGAGACAGCTGAACTTTACAGATGTCCATGCCCAAAGCAAGAGTGATGCAGAGAAGACTCTGTGAGACAGATGAGACAACCCCTCTCATTGGACCTCTGGTCCATGATGACAGAAACTCACAAAGTAAGCTACGGGTGTGAAGTTGCGGGGATTATGAAGTCATTAGACCCTTGCTGGCCCTTCAGTGGCAGGCTCAGAAACACTGACTGAGCACCCTCCTTTGCTCAGATCCACCCAGTTTTCTTCCATGTGCCCCTGGCAATCAGGTAATCAGGCCTGTGCCTTCTTTCATCTCCCTTCCTTTCAAACACTCTCATTTGTGCCTTTGGCCTGCTTGGTTTTACAATCCACCTTAGCAGACGGTTAGCGGCTTTTATTAGTATAACCAACCTTAAATAATTTGATTTTCGGGTTGGGTACATCACGGTATCTCCTGTGGGCTCCATAGTTAAGCTATACGTTTATTGAAACAACTGGTCTCTCCCCATTGTATGTGAAAGCAGTGCTGGTCATTCTTCTGTAAGTCCCATGTTAGAAATACCACAGTGTGAATTTTACTCACATGGTGCTGAGGGGTTTTAGGTCTTTGCTCATAATCTGTTTCCTTATTATATGTATAGACTTAGTTTGTTCATTTTGGTTTTTATAATATCCTTACAGTCTATTACAGCTGTACATTTAAAAAGAAGAAGAGAAAGCTGGGCTCGGTGGCTTATTCCCGTAACTCCAGCACTTGAGATTAAGACAGGAAGAGAGCTGTGAGTTTCAGGCCAGCCTGGATTATACAGCAAGACTATGTCTCAAAGCAGGTAAGTGGGGAGGGGGAGGATGGAAAGAGGAGGAGGGGGAGGAGGAAAAAGAGCGGGGAGAGGAGGAGGAGAGAAAACTATAATCGTGGTTAAAGATTTTTTCCCACCCTGCTTTTCCTTGGCCACCATTTGGGAACTTCATTTCTTCATTTGTGCATTCACTCACTTTTCAAAAAAAAAAGTGAACAGGAGATTTAAGTTGGCCTCAGGTGGCCTGCAGAAGATGCCTGTTGTTCAGCTTTAGCGGGGTTTCCATGAAGTAAGAACATTTACAAGTCCGGAGGTTAGAGTCCACAGAACATCAGTGTCCTTCAACACTGGCGCAGGTCTCAGGCCCTGGCTCACAGTGCAGCCCTCTGTGGGCACTCCGGCATCTCTGTTCCCCGTTTTCTTTACACCCTTAGGAGACATGTCCTGGTCACCTGCTTTCCTGCCTTCTGGAACCTTTGCTCTCACACCCAGAGTTCTGGACTTAACATTCCCCTGTTAAAAACCCCGGAATGAGCCAGGGATAGGGATGTATACCCTGATCTCAGCTCCAGAGAGGCATAGGCTAAAGGATCAGGAGTTCAAGGCCATCTTGGGCTACATCAGAGCAGGGGACTAGAGATACCAGTCTTAGAAGTTACACTTAACTTAGAAGTTTACATGTGAGACACAGGCATAATAATACCACGAGAAAGCTTATGTTTTCAGAGTTTCAGAGTGTATACGGTAGTGATAAAGTTCTGAGTGATTTTCACACATCCCTATGGAAGGAAAACAAGGTGGTTCTTAAGTGTTGGATTAAGTACTATTCCCTGAAGAAATGGTCAGCTCTAGCAACCCACTTTTCTTTGTGCTTTTTAACATGATCATCTTAAAAATGGGTTTTGGTATCAAAGTAATAAATGCAAAAGCGAGTTTCCCAGCCTCTGACAACCAGAAAGCACGTCATCTGCATTTTTCTGGGCCTGTTCCTAAGGCTCGCAGTTGCCCAAGTGTGCTTGAAAGTGCTGCTGTTCCTGCTGTTAATTATTAATGTGAGTGGCTTATGAGCCAGTTATCGGCTAACCATTAATATCTGTTTACTCATTGATGACCTTTGCAATGGCCTACCTAGCCCTGGCTGTAAATGTCACACACCCCCTCCCCTTTTGTCATATGTTAAATGTTTTCTTCCTATCTATTTAGTACCTGGAACGACACCTTAAGAAAGTAGAATGGTATCAAACAACACAAATATAACCTTTCTGCATGTTCATTGGGGGAGAATCGCTCTTGTTTTCGGATGACTCATAAATGGCATTCTCCTGCTGGGAATGAGCTAGAGATGGGTGTGTGTGTGTGTGTGTGTGTGTGTGTGTGTGTGTGTGTGTGTGTGTTGTTTTGTTTGTTTTGAGACAAAGTCTCATGTGGTAGCTTGTGCTAGCCTCAAATTCCTAATCCCCCTGTCTCCAACACTTCGATCCTGGGATTACAGGAATGAGCCATTGAGCAAGGGTTCTGAGATGGGGTGTGGAACAATGGTACCTACACCAGCAAGAAAAGAATATTCTTTTAACTCACGGGTTTAGGTGGCTGAAAAACAAGGAAAGGACCCCGCCCTTATCGTCAGAGTAGAACCCAGCTTTCCTTTTTCAAGCATGTCTCTGTTCAACGCTTGCCCAGTCAGGAAAGCCAACAGGAGTTACCTCTCGGTACCTAGTCGGTCCTCATTAACCAGGACACTAACAAGCCCTTTCCATCCCATATTTCCGCGCTGTTGAAGTGACTAAATCCCAGAGTAGTCAAGGAGCTGCATGAGGGTTGCAACTGGCAACCTTGGTTTTACCTGTCCTTGGAGCCTGTGTGTTAGTGACTCTTCCTTAATAGCACTTGCTAATTGAAATAGATAGTAGCAGCTCATTTTGTTTCTTTTTCGTTTCCTTCCTCCTTCCCTTCCTTCCTTCCTTCCTTCCTTCCTTCCTTCCTTCCTTCCTTCCTTCCTTCCTTTTTTTTAAAGCATAGTTTCCTCTGGCTACCACTGGGGTATCTGAAGCAGTGAGCTTCCTTCTCCTTGCCCCATTAACATAGCAGCACAGAGAAAGATCCACCGAAATATTATTATCTTTGTGTAACAATACAATTTCAAAGTCTCAGAGCGCTTTTTAGTGAAATCTTTTAAAATATTAATATCCTCCTGACCATAAATAACCGTTATGGCTTTCATGGAGATTAAAATTTAGAGATATGCCCTAGGTGTACATTCATATTTTCTCGTTCATTGAGTCCTAACTTCAGTAAAATTAGTTTTTTTAGAGAGAGCTGGGAACACTCGCTGTGACTGTCAGTTCGTGTTGAATTTATCATAGAGAATTTAAGGTGGAAGACAGGGGAGCAATCTGTCACAAATGATTGTATTTGTAATCTTTGAGGGTTGGCAAGTGGACTGGGGCTGGGGGGAGTGCATAAGCTTTCTAGAAGGCTGCTGTCATCTGCCTGGTCTGTTCACTCAGCCTAGGTAGCTGCTGCGGTGAGGGGATTTGCTGGAAAGTATGCATAAAGCACTTTCTCTAGGCTTGCCCAGTATCTGTGCTTCGTGAACACAAATGCCTCTCAGGTTTTCTTAGAGAAAAGATAACTCAGCTTGTCTTTACCAGAGAATTCAGTAATAAATAAATACATGGAGTCGATGTGGGTTGTTCTGATGCAGGTCGATTCTTGATCCTCTTGTGTCTTGGACTAGACCAGGGGACTCAATCTTTGTGCTTGTAAAACAATACGCTTTTCCAGGAAGCTCAAGAGTTGAGCACCTATGGTAAGTTTAGTTTGGTATGAACCAAAAAGTGGTTGAAAGACTGGTGTTGCCAGCTCATGTTGAGGCTCCTATACCTCGGCGGGAACAGAGCCAAATGGCACAGCATTTTCGTGAAAAATCTGAGCATCTTTTGCAGGGAGCTTGGAGGCAGGGAAGAGGAAGGGTCAGAGTTCCCTCTTTTTCACTGAGCAGGTATGTTCAACGTTGGGAAGTGAGGATCTCTTTCCTGTGGCTGTGTGTTCTGATCCCTGACATGCCAGGCCGGTGTTTCTTCACAACTTCTGTATTTTGGAAATTGGGTCCACACTTTTAATAACTTGCAGATCTCTGCCTGGGAATCACAACCAGAGGCCTTTGAACTTGGCCAACCAGGATCCTATGCTTAAATTTCCTTTCTGTGTCGCATGGCCAATGAACTTAATCAACACATGGAAAATTCCCTCTACGCCTCTCACTCCAGCCAAGGCTGGAAATTTGGGTTGTGGGGTGACTGGCTGCCCTGAGCACTCTTGGCTTCTCAATAGGTTGGGTGTGAGGCCCACAGTGATACAAGTTATTCACTGCTCTGTGCTCTCGGATTCACTGTCGGAGTCATGATCAGGGTGTGCTTAGACCCCGAAGCCATTCTCAAGGGTGGGAAGGGGACAGACAGAAGGGGGTCACTATTGCACCCCACCATGAGGTAGAGGTCACTGTTGTTTGCAAAGGTTCAGGCCATTAACTTCTGCAGGAATCTCTCCTTGTTCATGCAGTATGAGTAAGGTCCCAGGACAAAGGACAATGTATATCACTTCTTCCATTGCACTGAAAGCCCTTTGATCTGTCTCCCATCCACTAGACTGTGGCTATTGGAGAAGGATAGCTTTAGTTCTCAGCAATGTCAGACACCCAGTAGCTAGAAACAGAGCTCCTAACATCATTCAATGACTGGACTCTTGTGGTAGGTGCTTAATGGATTGCTGTCTTACTGATGGAAAAAGCATGACTGAACAAAGAAGGGCAGGCAATGCTAACAGGGTATGAAAGGGGAGGCAGAGGCAGGTGGATCTCTGTGAGTTCGAGGCCAGGCTGGTCTACAGAGCGAGTTCCAGGACAGCCAGGGCCACACAGAGAAACCCTGTCTCAAAAAAAATAAATAAAATAAAATAAATAAAAAACCCAAACAAACAAACAAACAAAAAGACAGGGTATGAAAGGGAAGTCAGCAGATTGCAAAAAGACCCTGGAGTCTCAGACCATCTCTCCTGGGTGGTTTGCTCTGCACATGTCCACAGCTGCTTCCTTGGAGGAAGGCCTTCCCCATCATCAATTTGCTGAAAGCAGCAGGTACAGGGCTGGTGACCTACACAAGACCCCAGGACCTGTGGCAGTTTCACAGCACCCACATCAAGAGTAGGTACTGTTAGTTTGGGGGAGGACATTGCATGTCACTCCGAACATGTTACAGTATGTTGACGGCTTTAGTTGGTAGTTCTGTCTGACTCTCACGTCCACACTGCGTGTCTCAGTTTCCCTCCCAATGTCCACGGGAATCCAGGGTTGTCCTGAGGAGTGCCTCTTCCTGTCCTTTGGATCCTGGAACCATACTTGGTGGGTAGCAGATGCCACTATTCGGGTTCCCGGTTTGACTCTATGTCTGTGTCCACTCCTTTCTGCTCTTTCTGTCTATGTGGGCATTCCAAGTGATGTAGCTCTGCTGTGACTGGGTCTGGAGGCCTGGGCTTGGGGGCCGGTGCGTTTGACTCAGCAAAGTCCATCTTCTTTGAGGCACTGTCACTTTTCCAGGTGTCCCCACTGGTGGCCTGATCCTATAGCTATCATCCCACCTCCCTTGTCATCCTTGGAAACCTCTAGTCCCTGTCACCTGGCTCTCAAGGCCTCCTCCCTTCAGTTCCTTTTCAGCTGCTGGCCTGAGCTCCCTCGGGGAGTCTGAGCTTCAGGGAAACAAAAGCCAGGTGTCTTGGCTTTGGACTCTTCAAACAAACCTCCCCTGAGGCAGGGCACAGAGAGGCCTGGCTTCCTTTGTAGCCCAGAGCCAGCAAACACTGAGATTAAAAAAAAAACAAAAAACCCAAATTAATATATCGGTAAATTATCCTGCCACACTGACACACTCTGTAATCAGGAAGACAGGGGGACATGCCAGGGAGGAATCCGGAGGAGGTGGGAGGAGCCCGCACAGACAGCAGCAGCCGGGCAGGGCAGGCCCTTGGGAAGCTTCAAAGCCTGAACTTTTCCCCTGCGATTTTGCTTGGGGTCCAAGGGGCACCTGGCCCCACTGCCTCTGCAGTGACAGCAGCAGACAGACCATGGCACCTTCCCAATGTCTTAACCTAGGAAATGACGGAGTCTGGGCTTGGAAGCCTTGGCTGCAGTTAGACTTTATTTATCTAAACCACTTTAACAGCCGTCTCCTTATTGACTGGCCGTGCTTTTTTGATCGAAGTGGTGATTTTGTGGGGGTGGGGGCGGTGTGGAGCCCAAGCAAGCGCCTGTTAGAACCTGGCGAAATTGAGACAATCAAAGAAATTGTAGCTCGACTCCAAGGAGCGCAATCGTTTTCAAAGTTTGGAAGCGAGCGAATGAAACTGTCAGGTTCCAAAGGTAGAGAAGAACTTGTTCAAACATGGCAGCACTGGTTGGCGCAACCGTCCCTGTGACCCGTGTGGGCTGAGAGCGGTATGGTCATTTTAAAGTTGGGGGAAGCTGAAGGCCAGAGAAAAGGAGCGCCCGGGGCCAAGTGAGGAAAGTCTGAGCTCAAAACTGAAGATTGTTGCATTGGCTTGGAAGCCAGTGGTGAGAAGGTGGGGCCATGACTACCACAGCCCCACACTCAGGGGTTGGCCAGGAAGGGGTGTCAGGCCAGCGGGGGGAGCACAGGGCAAACACACAGTGTAGATAATGTGACAGAGACTGCGTGGATGAAGACAGAATGGGCATGTTCAGGTGTCACCTTAGCTCAGCATGAGATCTGATACCAGAGACACGAAGAAAACAAGGCAGGGGGAAATGGGAGTCGTGAAAGCTGAGGTGGCACAGGCCTCTAATCCCAGCACTCGGGAGACAGAGGCAGGAGGATCTCTGAGTTCAAGGCCAGCCTGCTCTCAGAGTGAGTTTCAGGGCAGCTGGGGCTACACAGAGAAACCCTGTCTCAAAAAACAAAACAAAACAACAAACAAAAAAACCTGGAGGAGATGGGAATGGGGAGTGGATTGGGGGTGGGCTTGGGGGGGGCGGGGAGGGAGGACAGGGGAATCCATGGCTGATATGTAAAATTAAATTAATTATAAAACTAACAAACAAACAAACAAACAAAAACCAAGCAAACAAAAGCTGAGGAGACCGTGGCATCAGGAGTGAACAGGGGAAGGATTTCAGAGCCTAGTCCAGGCAAAGCGAATTAGTGAACCACAGAAGAGGAAAGGCATGGGGCAAGAGAGGGGGTGAGAAACGGAGGAAGAGCAAGCATGTGGATGGTTAGGAAGTTGTCCTGAGAATTTGTACAAAACAAAAAGAATATAAAGCTCGGGGCAGGAAACATCTGCATGGAGAAGGGTGTGGGAAAAATCAGAGTCACTCCCTGGATCAGAAGATTCGGGCCGATTGAAGGATCGCGTTATGATGGGAAGAGAAAACATTCTTTATACAGTTAGTCAAAGCGAAGCAAAACAAATCAAAACTTAGAGCAGAAAAAAGAAAAAAAGCTTGTATTCTCTTCAGAACTTGCTAAAATCACAATGTAAATGTTGACATATTAGATCTAAGGCGACTAGCTCCTGCATATATCTGATGACAAGTCCTACAGCTTTAGGAACTATAATATACTATCTCATAAAACTGTGGCTTTAGTACCACGGTTTATAAAATGGTCACTGTGTAAGTCTGCTTTCCATTTGTAGCAAAATTCTCCTAGTAGGAGGAATGGTTGCTTTGTCTCAATGTCTTCCAGTTTTCAATCCATGATCTCTATACCCCGTGCACCTCACGGATAAGTCTAGGAGGTTGTATGACTGCGGGAAACTGTTCACATGATAGAGGCCAGGAAATGGGTGTGTATGTGATGAAAGCATCCAGTCTCAACATCCTCCTCAAGGGGAAACCTCCATTCCTCTATGGGGCCCAACCTTCTGAAGATTCCATCACTTCCCTACGGCATCAGATTGGCCACCTTTGGCCTTTGGGAAATGCATGGGTATGAACTATGACAGTGGCATTTAGATGTAGGTAGACCCAATATGTTTTGGTCTCACATTTCATCTGCTCAAATTATCTAGTTTTGGGGGATTGGAGTCATGGCTATTGATTCCTTTGATTCTTGATTTTCTCACTTTGTCTGCAGTGACACCTCCTCCCACAGTGTATGAACTGGAAATTCTGGCTTGTTGGGATTTGAACTGATTAAGTGTCATAGGATTTTACGTGTTGGTTTTGGCAATGAGCGAGTGGATAAGCTTGGTACCCTGATGCTTTCACAGCCCTTTTGACAGAACTCAGGATTTTTTTCTTCCTGCTTTCTTGATTCTCAACCTCCATTCAGAAGGCAAAGGCTTCCAGTGGCTTGACCTCCCAATGGTTGAAGCCTGGTTGTGTTATGATTGCTAACATTGGTGTTTCATGAGAGCAAGGGTCAGTCTGCAGATTGTAGACAGCAAAGACTTTCTAAAGAAACAGCTAATCTGAAGATTATATTGTATATCTTAAGGGCTGTTTTCAAACGTTGGTCATGCATGCACAGTCCACAGTGATGTTTACCACAGTGTTAAGTATTCTATGTGCAAATGAAAGTCTTGGTAACACACAGCAACTGCAGGTGAAGTTTAAAAGGCCAGGTACTCAGTCCCTATCAAATAGACTGTTTTTTCCCCCCACTGGCTCATGAGACAAGAACTCAGTTGTGGAATTTACACCATTTCCCACAAGTGGGCTTGGCCCAGGCATCTCATGGAGGATGCTTCTGTGGCTTTCATTTGATATATCTCTTTATGGACAATTTAAACAGAGCAATGAAATTTGGTTTCTTGCCATGGACTTAGATTCTGTTGGAGAATAAACTCCTATTACATCCAGTGTACCTTGAGGATTTATCTCAAGTAAGACACCCTTAAGATTCATTTAAGGAAAATAAAAACTAACATGACCAATTACTAGATAAATTAAAGCAAAAACACCAAGAGTTCCTGGCCAGTCTGGGCTCTGGGAGCAGGCCTCTGTCTCAAACCAAACCAAACCGAACTCAAGCATGAGTACGGCCAAGAGACAGTAGTCATTTTGTGCTACGTTTTTGAGGAGTTTGGTGTTTGGTTCACATGCCTCTCCCCTATTTTGCTGTAGGTTTTTTTTTGGGGGGGGGAGGGGAAGAGCCACTATTTATAGATGACTTCTAAAACAATGGTAAAACACGTTACGAGTTTGCTTTTTATTTTTAAATTATTTATTTTATTTTATTTTGCCCACTTGTATGTCTGTGTATCATGTATATGCAGTGCCTTAGAAGGCTGGAAGAGGGTGTTGGATATCCTGGGACTGGAGTTATAGACGGTTGTGAGCCACCATGTGGGTGCTAGGAATTGAACCTGGATCCTCTGGGAGAGCAGCCAATGCTTTTAGCTGTGGAGCCATCTTTCTAGCCCTGGTTTCACCTTTTAAAACATTTTTATTGAGGCATGATTGGCATACATAAATTGTGCATATTTAATGTCTGTGATTTAGTAAGTTTTGACATATACCACATTAGCTTGTTCCCACTAATGTGCACAAAAGTTTTATCTTGACACAATTTAAGCACAGGAGTTGTGAGAATTTAGATGGTAAATATTTGTGTTCACCACTTCCTTCCTATAATGAACATTTCTCTTTTTGCTCCATCTCAAAACTTGCCATCTGACTCAATATCAGACCTTCCAAAGATCTGGACTTCCTGGTGCATTTCAAAATAGGCTTGATGGAATGATAACCCCAAAAGCATTCCTGTGCAGATCACTCATTAGGGTAGAGCATTTATTTACAAGGTTTTTTCTCCTGAAGACAATAGTACAATGTACAAGCTGTGTCTATTTTGAGTTTTATTATTAGTGTTTGCATTATATTTACGTATTCAGTGTTTGTGCATCTGTGTGCACAAACCCTGAGTGTGTACCCCATTGCACAAGTGTGGAGGACAAAGGACAACTTTGCAGGATAGATACTCTCCTTTAACCATGTGAAGGGTGAAGATCAAACTCAGTTTGTTTCCTGGTTTGGCAGCAAATACCTTTATTTACTGAATCATTTTGATGGTCAGAGGTTTACATTTTGGACTGATTTTTGCCAAATGCATACAACTAAGGAACTCAAACAGCTTTCAGGATCTAGAATGTTTCTATCAACCCAGAGAATCCCCTGAATCCCATCACAGACAATCCATGTTCCTTTTTTTCCCTGAATTATTATAATTTTGTTGTTTTTTTCTTGTCATAGATTCATTTCATCTGTTTTGAAATTTTATAATCTTAGAAGTACACCATAAAAACAATCCATGTAAGGCTTTATCATTGACATAATGCTGCTGAGAATGAATTGTGTGTATATGTATCAACAACCACCGTTTTAAGAGGCATAGAGTATGCATGCTACGGAAGAAATGCTAGGAGATTCTGAGCGAGCACTCCAAGGATGATAAAATGCTGGATAACTTAAAAATTTTTACCATAAAAAGAGCTTTGTAGGGATGGATAGATGGCTCAGTTGGTAAAATGCTTACCGTGAGAGTAAGAGTTCAATTTCCAGAACTCAGGTTTAAAAAAAGCTGGACGTGGTGATGGCTGATGCACACTTGTAATCACAGCGTTGGGGCAGAAGAGGCATGTAGATTGCTAGAGCTTACTAACAGCAAGTTTGGCCAAACTAGTGAGAGACCCTGATTCAAAAAAACAATGTCGGTGGCAACTGAGGACAACACTGGATTTAAGCTCTGGCCTCCACACACTTGCACATACATGCACTCTCAACTACCAGACACACGTAGCTATACACACACACACACACACACACACACACACACACACACACACACACAGCATTTTAGGAAAGAAGATGAGTAAGAATTACCTACAACTGCTTAAAGCACGTGTCAGCAAACATTTTCTACAATGCACCAGAGGGTAAATATTCTAAGTTTCACTGGCCATGTAGTCTGTGTTGTAATTACTTAATTCTACAGGAAGTTAAGTGAATGCAAGCCACAAGCACTATGCAAATGAAGTCCGATTACATTTCAACAAAACTTTATTCGTGGATGCTCATTTTTGAGTTTCATATTTTCAAGTGTCACATAGTATGCTTTTCTTTTGTTTTTTTCCCAGCCATTTGGAAGTTTGAAATTCATTCTAATCACACCACTCACATAAAGAGATAAGCTGTATTTGCTAATACTTTATGTATAATGGGCTATCAAACAAGAGGGATGATCATTATTAATTTTATTACACACACACATATATAAGTACATATTATGTATTTATTTATGTGTAATAGAGGGTACACTACTGCTATAGCAAGCATGTGGCAGTCAGGGGACAGCTTGCTCGAGTCGGTTATCTCCTAGTAACTGGGGTCTGAACTCACGTCATAAGCCTTGGAGGCAAATATCTCCACCAACTGCCCTCCCCGAAGGTAATAATTATTCTCTTTAAGCCTAGTGGGCGATATATGAAGACTCAAGGAAGCAGCTTTTACTAAAATCCTGGAGTTCCTTCTAGCAATTAGAGCAATTCAAATGGAATTATTAGTTGTATTTCCTCTTCTCTTAGTAGCACAAGGGTTAAAGGCCGTTTCCACACCTGCTCTGTGTAGCTCACCTCCCCCGCTACTCTCAGTCTACTCTACGAACGTGGGCAGATTAGTTAGTACCATTCTGTGTCCAGGAATTCATCCAAAAACAATAGAACCAGATATCTAGAGGTATCCTCAAAATTCAGTAAGTGAGTATATAGAAAATCCTGAGAGCAGGCGATGACGTCTTTGTCAGCTCTCATCATCATTACGGTCTTGGTCTCGTCCCTGAGAGGCCATGGAGACATGTGTGTCGGTCAGTTGTCTGCTGTTGTCACAAAACACTTGAGGATGCTAACTTCTGAGGAAAATTTATCTTGACTCAGAGGAGTCAACACATAATCTCCAGTGAGAAAGGATGTCATGGTAGGGCTATGTGGTAGAGGAAGCTGCTTATGTATTGGTGGCCAGGAAAGAGAGAAAGATCAATAATTAGAGAGCAGGATGAAGGTAAGAGGGATTGTAGGACACCAGTGAGTTGGGAGTCCCAGGATCCCATTCCAAGGCGTACTCTCCATGACCTGGCTTCTTTCTGTCGGGCCCAACCTCCTAAAGGCACCGCCCTTCCCAATAGCATTATAAAATGGGGATCAAACCTTTAAGGAACTATGGGCAAGGGGAAGACACTTTACATAAAACCTGGAACTGTATGTGTATTGTACTGGAAGGGTTTCTACTTTCCACGGGCTGGAGTAATAGATGGATTTAGATGCTTCCTCTCACTCGTGACTTTCATTCTCCTTAAGTTATTGTCCGGTGCTTCAGTCCTGAGACTCACTGTTGTTGAAACTTGAGAAGAAACAGCACCATGCTTCTAGCCATGAATATTAGCGTGGCTCATGTAATAAGGTAAGAGTTTCTATTTGGTCTTGTCCTTTCGTCTTGGGTACGTTATTAATGACAGGGCCTTATGCAGGCCCTGCCTGCTTTTGATTCCACTTTAACTTCTTGTCTCTCCATGAGCACATGAGATGCCTGGTGATCTTCGCTTTGTAAAGGGAAACGTGTGCAGTTAAATGCACTAACCATGGACATCACTATCCCTATGGGTTGTAGTCACTTATTAGACCACAATTGACCTGAGGAAAGGTTTGTGATTGTGTCCAGATGTCATGTGACTAATGTCATGAGCATTTCAAGCTCATTATAATTCATGCCAAGCCTTGAGAAGAGACCAGTCAAGAATCCACACCGGGAGCTCCCCATTTCTCATTTCTCCGCATCCTCCTTTATGGCAGGTGTATTATATTACTGTGCTGGCTTATTCTGTCATCCATTCCCCGGACCTGTTCATCTTTACTTCCATTTTGATCATGTGACCTTCCCTTCCGTTATCTGGCTGGAACCACAGCACCAATGTCTGGGAGCAGCAAACGCAACAAGAGTCACCAAACAGCAGAGAAGCCCTGGGAGGCCTCTCACAACATTGTTTCCGTCTTTCAGATGAGGGGACAAAGGGACAGACGGCATAAAACCACATGCTTCCGGTCTAGAGCTCTTTTTACCACAGTCCTCGTCTAGAGGCAGGATCTGATGTGGGGTGTGTTGCGAAGGAAGTCCAAAGGGCCAGGAGACCACGAGTCCTGCCTTCATGCTCTAACTGCAGTGGTTCAGCACTATTCCCATATGGACACATACAATAGCTGAGTTATTACTGTTATGACACACACTCTCAGACAATGTAAATAACATAAATAAACATCAGATAGCCAGACCACACCCATTTGTAAAATCGTGTTTGGGATATCTTTATGTTTTCCTGTAGGAATCTCAAACAATACTGGTTTCAGACTTTCTATATTCAAAAGCCCTGGTGGTGAGAGAGTGAAGACCTCTAGTATTGATGTAGATATTTAAATGCTTGGATGTTTGTGTGAGCAGAGGATTCCAGAAAGAACTTTGGCATGATGCAACGGAGGGAGACACGAGCTGATGGTGGATGAGTGTTTATCACAAGGGACATATGGAAGTGGTGGCGGGAGGCAAGATGCAAGCCGAACCAATCTAAAATGACACGATACAAGGAAAATCAAGTGTTGGCCAGTGAGGAAGTGGGGGGGGGGGGTGGCGTGGGTGGTGGCGGGCCTCAGCAGTTCCCAGGAAGTTAAGGTGGAGGGGGAAACCATGCGAAGGAACCCAGTAAGGGTATCCACTTTACAACTCATCACTTTATAGACTTCAAATGTCCCATGTGCTTTTTGAAGGACCAAAGGATCTGAATTGACTCTTCTCCATTTTCTAGTTTGACCCAAAAGTGGGAGTTCCCAGGTTGCATAGAAACAACAGCATTTTGAGTAAAGAGGATGAGCTCATAACTGACTTTCTGAATTTTGTGTTTAATAAGTACTGCTTTGAGCACAAGTGTACTCTCTCCATACAAAAGTGCTTTTTGAAGCATAATATAAAGTGATACGCTGGTATGGACTAGATGCTCAACTGATCTAGATTTATATACAAAATATTTTATCTATAAATTTGGAAAATTATTTCACCTTCTTGTATAAGACCCAAATACTAATGCCTCTTGTTTCATGTTTTTTTTTTTAAATCTGAAAATCCTCTTCATTTTTGAGGAGACTCAACAGTTCTATTGCACAAACAAGCTGAAGGCATAAACGTATGGGCGTGCACGTCCTAAGGTCATGCATGTCCACTGGAGCTTTCAATGTAGGGTCACAGAAGGGTCTAGAAGAGACAGTAATTAGATATCTGTTTTTCTTTTCTAAGGCCTGTCTATTTCCTTCACCCTCTTCAAAACACCCTTCAGAAGACATATATATATCATGAGGGTTAAAAGAAAAGGGGGGGAAAAAGAACTAGGAACAACGAGAGCTTTCTTTTATTATCCAGTAGTCATGTGTATTATAACCACCCATCATTAGCAAGAGAAAAAGGAAGCCTGTGTCTAGTAAGAAGATGGTAGAACATGGTAGAATACTATCCCGTTTTGTCAAGGCATAGGCAGGAAAAAGCCAGGGAGTGAAGGAACTGTTTTCCCACAGTTAGAAGAAATAGGGCTTCAAAGTTTGCAGCCCGGAGTATTTGCTTAGAGTGGAGAGGATCAAGACATTCTGGTATTTACAGAGAAAAAACAACAGCCAGCAGCCTATCTTTCAGGAAAGGAATGCATAGTTAAATTGTCTCCGCTCCTTCGTCCTTAGCAACCTGAACTCCCAGGCCACATTTTTCCCTCTCTAAGAAGCAAGTGGGAACTTGAAAAGTATGTAGCCTGTCGTGAAGAGGGAGCAGTGAACTTTGCCCAGGTCTGCAGCCAGATCTGAAATCTGAAACTTCACAAGCGCCACCACTGGGGCTTCCCTCCCCCACCCTCCTTCTCAGTCCTGCACATTTTTTTTTTTTTTTTTTGGCCTTAGCAAACTCCCTGGGCCTCGAAGCAGAGGAGTGGCCCAGCTAAGGGAAAAACCTGTTCTCTAAAGTATTTCTCGTGTCATTAGAGAGGAAGTACTAAGCACAAAACAAAACATTAGACCCGACTTTATGCTCGGAGTGGCAAAGTTCAATCCATTGGCGTTATGCACCAAGATTTATTTTGCACTTATTTTAAAAGCTAATAGTTAACATTTTTGAGGTTTCCCCCATGTAGAAATGATCGTGGGGCTGGGACTCTGTTAGGGAGGGAGAGGAATTATGAAAAGCCCTGTGTTTGGGGTGCTCTCTGTCTGAAGGGCTCACAACTGTAAGTGACTTGGTAACTGGAGCTGTGCTAGCTGCTAAGATTCTTCCACGTTAATTGAAGATTAATTTGATTCCCCAGATTGTGGAGGGTGGCTGACAGTAGGGGGCTGGGCTGGGTGGAAATACATTATTTGCACCACAAAGAAGGAGGTGTACCCTAAGTGACTGCTATATGGCTGCTCATAAATGTTTACCCTCCTAAGCAGTCACCAGGCTCTCTGCTGCGGGGATTGGATCCTGCTGGGTGGGAGGAGGGCGCCCTGCCAGCGTGGGTAAGGCAGGTGAACCTCAGAGCAACTTCAAATATTTTGTAAAGAAAGTAATAAGTAGTAATGGCTCCTCCAGAATCCATTAACGTGGAACAAGCCAACTCAAGAGCTCTGGCTTTCTCAAGTGTCTAATGTAAACAATATGAACGTCAATAGTGGGGGACATTCCAAGATAGTATTAACACGATTGATTTATTGATGGTTACACAATGGGAGGTTATCTTTTGTTAATTGACTCTGTAAATAAGCTTGCAGGCGGCAGTGCATGGGAGTAGAAGGAGGGGAGTGACCTGCCCAGAAAAAGCCGGGCACCTGGATTATCATTTTTCAACTCCACAGCCTGTTTTGGTAAATCCTAGCGCACTTAGTCTTACAATTTCAAACTCAGTTTAGCAGTGTTCTTTCCACTTGGAATTTCATGCTCATCCTTCCCGGAGGCGTGACTGCAAAGTGGTGCGTCCTGATGGACACACTAAAATAGTGCATTATAAACTTCTGCTTCAAGAAGATACCAAGTCTAACAACTGGAAGGGTGGGGAGCGGTAGGAGGGTGTGTGTGTGTGTGTGTGTGTGTGTGTGTGTGTGCGTATGTGTGTGTAAGAGAGAGAGACAGAGACAGAGAAATTGTAGGGATGGGGGCAGAAGGAGGATGTGTGTGTTTATGTGTGGGGGTGGGTGGGGGTGGGGGTGTGAGAGAAACAGAGACAGAGAGATAGAGAGACAAAGACAGAGACAGGGAGAGAGACAGAGACAGACAGGGAGAGAGACAGACAGACAGGGAGACAGAGATAGAGACAGAGAGAGAGACAGAGAGAGAAACACAGACACAAACACACACACACAGACACAAACACACAGACACACACACACCACACACACACACCACACACACACACACACCACACACACACACACACACACACACACACACACACACACACACACACACACACAGGCACACACTGGGCAGGGAGTGAGAATCCACCAATCTGAGTTATTCACAAATCTAGGAACAGGGAGCAAGTGGCAACCTCAGTCCTGAGAGTCTTAGAACCTCTGCACAGCAAGTGATGCCCTGTGAACTCACCTCCTCTGCTGCTGATGCCCTGCGAACTCACCTCCTCTGCTGCTGACACTGTGTCTGCAGCAGCTTTGGGTAGAGGTGGAATTGTAATTTGGCAGCTTCTACTGGGAAAGAGAAAAAACTCTTTCTCAATTCCAGCCTCTTCTTTATATTGATCAGCTGAAGTGAGTCCTTCCGGGTGTGTGTGTGGGTGTGTGTGTGTGTGTGCATACGTCAGGGGGCACACATGTCTTTGTGAGTGCATAGCTGTGTGTGTGCCTGTGATGCTCAGAGGACAACCTCCTGTCCTATCTTTTGTTTTTTGGTTTTTTTTTTTTTTCACGATGAGGTCTCTTTCTGGAATTTGCCCAGCAAGCTGAACGGGGTGGCAGTGAGCCCCTAGGATCTGGCGATCTCTGCTTCAGCAGTGCTAGCATTCCAAGTGTCCGCCGGCACATCACACTTTGCACAGGGGTTCTGAGGCTCAGACGCAGCCCTCAGACTGGTGAGACAAGTGCTTTCCAGCCGAGCCACCTCCCCAGCTCTGAATCATTTTCGGGATATTTCCACAATCAGCAGAGATTGTCTGGAAATTAAAATTTCTCATTGTTTATCCCTTTACATCGTCTAGAACATTCTAAACACATCAACTCTCATTTTATGTTGGCCTTCCCTCTCTCCCCAAGGCCTATTTTGATTTGATCATTCCAACCTCGGGCTTTCCTTCTGCTTCGCCTCTTATCAGATGCCCTGATTCCCTAATTCCTTGCCACCTGGAAGCCATATTCTTTGCCGTACAGGGCAGACCGCTCACCTGTATCAACCCTGGCTTCCTTTGTCTCCATTGTGAGCCTGCCCTGGGTTAGCCTTTCCTTCCGGGACATCCTGCCTTACTTTCCTCCATGTTGTCAACTTCTCTCCTCTATTCCCACCCCACCCCTGTCTCTCGTACCAAAACTTTGGGTCCACCTTCTTTCCTCCATTGTACATGCAGTAAGTCCCCAGTTCCCAAGGCCTCCCGATTCTCCTTTTTCATTTCCTCTGAGCTTGTGCCTATGAACTAGAATATACCAGTTGATGGATGATGCTTCTGTGCCATGATATGAGTCAATGTCTATCAAATGAAGAAGGATGTGCCCTCCCCTGTAATTTGGGGTCTCTGCTTCAGGTGTTATCTCTCCTGGAAATGATCGTGTTATTTCAAGGTTCAGAAATGTCCAATATCCAGTTTTCTCCTGCATCCAGTGAACTCTTTTTTTTTCCCATTGAATTTACAGGTATTTTTCTTGTATTCTAGAACACTAGGCTGTGCTTTGTATAGAAAGATGGTCCTTGACTAGAGGTTTAATATACTTTTTTTTCTTTTGTTCTTGTTTATTTATTTGCTATACTGAGGACTGACTTTAGCATTTGACTACTGAGCTGTATCCGCCACAACGCTTTATTTTTAAATTCTCACTTTAAATGATGAATATTCAAAATGTTTTCATGTTTATTCCTTCATACCACCGTCTAGAATATTCGAAAGCCATCAGCTCACTAGGGGGTCTTGGTACCTTCTCAACACAGTGTGAGTAGGATCCCCCTCTGGTCTTGAACCACGTAGTCAGCACCAGCCAGGCCTGAAGCTTTGTTCCCTCTGCCACGGCCTCTTGAGGAGCAGGGACTCCAGGGATGCATCACCAGCTCTGGCATCCCTCACACATTCTTGACATCATGAGGATGGGAAAGCAATCGCATTTGGTCCAAGGTGTGCCTTCAGTGCTCAACCTTAATCTCCCAGGCTAGAGACTGTGGTCTAGTTTCTCTCAGAACGCTGGGCAGCCACAATGAGCCACATCTCTGCCAGGCACAGGCTACTGGATGGAAACCACGAGAAACTCTATAGTATCCTGTGCTGCCAGTGTATTTTGGATACAGGCATTCAATAAATTACTGACAGGACTCAGTCAACGCATCATTATAAAATGGGCTCGGTGTTAGATTATTTTGCTTAGTTGGAGCTTTTTAGGTAGTATTTCTAAGGTAGGTGAGTATAAACTTAGGCATTCAGCAAGCTGTCTCTACTAAATATATTTATGTTTTCGTTTACCATAGCTTTATTAGAATGCAATTTTATCTATCTGGGAGTCTCTGCATTGGTTGTTTCCCACCAAATCTGTTTTACCTCTCCACTCCATGCTCTTAGCTCACCTTCAGTTCTTCAGCCAGGATGCTTATTCAGCTGTCCTCTGAAATTGACTTTTCCTGGGTTCTAAGGCCCATCTCAAATGCTTCCTGGTTCCTGGAGTTATTGCTGGTTCCATCCATCCCGCTCCCTGTTGGAGTACTTGCTGCACTCAGCATGTTCTGTAGGTATTTCTAGACTTGGTTTCATTCTTTCCCAGTAGAATGTAAACACTTGGAAGACAGGAGCTAAATCTTATTTCTTTCCTCACGACTAGACTCTTCATGCCGTGCACACAGTAGGTACACAGAATGCTATCATTCAGTTTCGTTGATTTTTTCCCCCTTCTCCCTCTACTCCTCCTCTTCTTCTTCCTCTATATTGTAGTTGCAAGACATATTTCTTTCTCTTTTGGTTGCATATTAGTGTTCAGAATTGTGCTGTGTGTGTGTGTTTCCTCATGAGCCCACCCACTTGGCTCCTTTAGTTTGGAAGAACACATATTCATTAATGCTTATGTGAAAGTGTTCTTCAGGGTGAACCCTTCAGACTAGCGGCAGAAAACTCCTTCAGTTTGGGTCCAGGCAGCACCCTTCGATTTTATCCTGTGCCTTTCACATCTGGAAATGCGCTATACTGAAGTCTTGGGGCACACAGAGTTGCCTACAACTCAAAAGGCAAATGCCAGCACTGTGGGCCACTGGGGAGAAGCATGTGGTCATCCAGAAAACAAAGGCAGCCCTGTTTCCCCTTCTTCATAACAATTAAGACATGAGACTAATAGAATCTTTCAATTCTTGAATGATGCCTGCAGAGTGGTTTGTGTTTGCTTTAACACAAAGGAATACTTTGGAACCCTAAAGGTCACCCAAGAAATAGGAGAGAAACAGCTTATGAATGTGTGCTGGTAGATTTTTCAAGAATGACATGAGTTCTTTGCAGTGTGTTCTGGCCTGGAAGCTCCTTGGCATGGAAGTTCTCTATGATTTATGACTGAGAGGCATTTCCTGGGCCAAGAGTCCCCTGTATGGAAGGGCATGATGTTGGGAGAAGGAGATGGTGCTGTGGTGAAGTGGGGAAGATGGAGTCTCAGTTCTCATTCTATAATTCACTTAATGAGTGGAATGTTCTTGCTAACGAGATCAGCCGCAATCCCTTCCCCCAACCTTGTCACCAAAGAGGAAGACTACAGCCCCCCCCCCCCTTCAACACTGTCTGCTTGGTAACTATATGGAAATCTGCTCTCCTAATTTTCAAAGTGGTTATCTTAGAATGAGCCTGGCTCAGAAATAAATGAAGAACTTGTGTACAGGACTCCGATTTCTCTACAGGAGTTGTAAATGAAGAAGGATTGAGGGCCGGTATAGAAGACCTCCCCAACAATGGACAACATAATGGCCTGTAAACATTCTGCCATAGGGTACCCACGTTTCTTGTTTTTCTTAAATAAAGCTGGAAGCCAAGTTTTTGTAGGGAGCAAAAATGAGGCAATTGAGGTACTTTCTAGAGCTGCTGGTTGGAAGGACAAGACTATACGTAGCTCTCTAGTTGTCTTTCTAGGAAACTAACACATCAAGGCAATGAAGTAGCAAATGGAGTGTGTGTGTGTGTGTGTGTGTGTGTGTGTGTGTGTGTGTGTGTGTAAATGCTGGTATACAGGAAGAGGGCAAGGTGGGTGATGATACTATAAGCCTTGGAAAAGGTCTGTTCAGGACAAGACAGTTCAGAATTACCGCACGTGGGCGCCATGTGTGTCCCATACACACAGGTTTGTACATAAATCTACATTTGAAGTGGAGTAGTATTCTTAAAAAAAGGAAGAATGAAAAGCTCATTTACATTTTAATCTGCATCCAGATCTCCTGGACTTGTAGCTGTCGTGAAACAGACCACGGACTGACCACAAGTCACACACATTTACTCTGAGGTGATGTATACAGGGTTTGAGTGCTGACTCTAAGTCAGCCTGTCACCTGCATTCCAGGCCCTCTGCATTCGTAATGACAGTCATATATTCTCTGCCTCTTATTGAGTAGCTACTATACACCAAACACAGCGCTTGACGTGCATTGTAATATTTGGTGCAGACCACGGTGCTCTGAGAAGGTAAAGAGAGGGTATGGACCAGAGTATATGGCTGCTAAGTGGTAGAAATAGACGGAGCTATAGTTCACTGGCTCTGCTTTTAGCTACCTCTCTACCTGACCTCAAATGCTGTTCCTCACGATTTTAAATCCCTATGTGAGAGAACTCTGACTGAAAAGCCTGAGACCACACACATGTGAGCATGCGCACATGAGCACACACACACACACACACACACACACACACACACACACACACACACACAGGTTCGTACATAAATCTACATTTTAAGTGGAGTAGTATTCTTAAAAAGGAAGAATGAGAGACTCATTTACATTTTAATCTGCATCCAGATCTCCTGAAGTTGTAGCTTGTGATTCTCGTGCCTGGAAACCCTTCCTTCTCATCTCCTGTTCGTTAGGGTCCCCATAGATGTTTGCATTTGTTGCCTTTCAGATAGGGGATCGTGGGGAAGGGACAGAGACGGTGGCAGACCTGTTAGGAAAAGAACTAAGCGGTCCCCCGTGTTCTCTCTGTCCCCCCACTCTATACGATAAAACGAAAACAAGGTCAGTGTGGCATCTTTCAAAGTAAACTCTGGGTCGATTAGATACTTGGTGGCCAGTGATTCTAAACGGATATTGCTGATTTGCAGAAAGTTAAGTAATTTGACCTAATCTAATTATAAAACTATTCTTCTACGAGTGTGATGTAAGACACCCAGGGCAGTTCGGTGCATGGCAATCTTATCTGGTCTTACTTACTGTATACTTAATTGTGTGGCTTTTGTGACAGGGTCTTACTGTGTAGCCCTGTTTGGGCTCGCACTCACTACCTAGCCCCAAACACACAGAGATCTGCTTGCTTCTGCTG
The DNA here is from genome assembly GCF_007827085.1 of Peromyscus californicus insignis. Lineage (NCBI taxonomy): Eukaryota > Metazoa > Chordata > Mammalia > Rodentia > Cricetidae > Peromyscus > Peromyscus californicus. Next base: position 131,291,479 of record NW_026294562.1, on the reverse strand, counting down.
GGGTTAAAGATCTGTCACCGTGTCCGACAACTTGCCTATCCTCTTTATGAGACAGGTTGGGACCAAGGCTGGAAACTTTTGGAAGATTAATAAACATCCTATTTGAAACAACAACCCCTGAGTATATACAGAAGTGTGTTTCTTAAGGGAAGTGATCGTTAGTTTAATGAAGTAGTAATTTGGCAAACGAAATTTAGAAATAAGCATGCAGATGTGGAGAGCCTACCATGGTTTTGTTAGGAATAGGGAGAAGAGTACTTGGCATTCTTACTGGACCTCGCTGGACAAAATCATCTCTCAGGGCTTGGTGATAGCGTGAGGAATCATAACCCTCAAACATCCATTTCTGGCCCTGTTCCTGAAGGGGCAGGGTAAACGTCAAGGGCACAAAAGGGGCTACGAAGCCCAGATGTGGCTTTGGATATGAACCAGAGTCCTCGCCTCAGATCAAAGGGTGAGAGTCCTTCGATCTGCTGCCCTTTGAAGAACGTGAAGAGGGGCATCAAAAACCGTGGTGAATTTAAAAAGCTAGGCTTATTACAGGCACCTGGGAAGCAATCTCAAGGGATTCTCTGGCTGCCGGGTACCTGGGATTATTTAATTATAGGCCACTCGTGATTACCCGTGAAAGAAAGAGAGGAGGTGGCAAAAGCCAACACTAGAAGTGGCGAAAAAATCCTATAAAGTGGCTTGGGAATCTGCCGCGTGATTTTCCCCTTAGAAATTTGCCTTCCTAATTATGCTTTGTTTGTTCCGATATTAAGAATTAGTTGGTTTCCCTGGAGGAGCTCGGAAGTTAAACTGAGGAGAGAGCTGGATGAGGAGCATGCCAGTTGGAACCTGGAACATGAAGCAGTTTCTGGCATTAGCGTAGCAAAAACTATCCCAAAGTTATTTTCATCTTAAAAGAGAAGCATAGTCAAGAGCACCTCACCAGCCTCCCACACTGTGGGAGGAGGGCTTTTCAGTGTTTACAACGTTCAGAGACTTGAGCTATCCATCAGAGGCTCAAGTGGTCGGACGTGGTCTCTCTCTCCTCGCGCTGCTGTGTGGGAAGGTTGTGGAAGCTTTAGGAGGTGGGGTTCACTGGAGGAAGTGGGCCACTGGGGACAGGCCTGGGGGTTTTCAAGCCTGGTGTCACTTTCTGCCTGCCTGCTGGTCTCTGCTTCCAGAGAGCGGCTGCGATGTGACCAGCTGCTTCATCCACCGGTCACCATGATGGCCTACACCTTTCCTTCCCCTGTGAGGCAGAAGGAACCCTCCCTCCTTTAAGCTGCTCATGGTCAGGTATTCAGTCTCAGCAATGAGAAAAGTAACACATAATGATTTCATTTCTGTTATTAAATATGTGTGAGTCTTACTTTGAGTACTTATGACCTTGTTATCACCGATCGTTGCGACTATAGCAAATAATAAACCAGATTTCTCACATTCAAGCACAAGTCCCTGGTAAATAAAGGGGCCAGGAATACAATGAATGTTACTGTTTAGGTGATCTCATTGTGTAGCGTTGAGGCAGTAGCACAGGCTAGCTTTGAAGCATTTGAGCCAGAGGTGAATTAGGAGTCAGATTCTTAGGCTTATGAGGGCATTATCAAGGGGTCTGGATAGCACTCACCCCTTCTTTCTCTCGACATTTCCAACCCTCTTTCCATTTTCTTGTGTTTTGTTTTGAGGCAGGGACTTACATGTAGTGCAGGCTGGCCTTCAACTCACTAGATAGCTGAGGATGCCCTGGAGCCTCCTGCTATCACCTTACAAATGCTGGGATCACAGGCCATGCTGGCTTATGCAGTCCTGAGACTCAAACCCAGGGCTTCCTAGCTGCTAAGCAAGCACTCTATGAGGTCAGCCCCCACTTCCTCAGTGCCCCCTAAAAACCTTTAAATATATTTTAAATGGAATTGATTTCATATTCTAATGTTTCCTAAATATGGGAAAACTCCAAAGTGGGCAAACACTTCTTATGTTTATTGCTCTTCTACGACTACAAATCTGAAAGAAATTTAGAGATTCAGTGAAAACAGGATGACAAAATCGACATTCCAGTTCATAACGTTGATTTGAGGTGATGCAGGAAAGGTTGCTAACATTCCGTCACCACTCATGACTTTAGATCATGTGAATTGGAAAGCTGATGATGCCTAGCTACCCTTGGGGTATCCCAGACAACTTTCACCCTTTCCTTTACTACAAAGCCTTGGTGCATGCGGCCTGTTGCACGTCCTCTGATCATCACTGAATATGGATTCGTAATTCATTTTCTATCCTAGAGACAGCCTTGTGGGACTTAATAAGCATACAATTTGGAATATAATAAGCATATAACTTTGGTGCTTAATAAGTATGTAATTTGATTTGTAATAATTGTTTAACTTTGTGTGTGTGTGTGTGTGTGTGTGTGTGTGTGTGTGTGTGTGTGTGTGTTCACACAGGTGGTTTTATATACATCTGTGGTGTGGAAGCCAGAGGTCAACATCCAGCATCTTCCTCAATGGCTCTCCACTCGAGTTTTTGATCTCACGGACCCCGAAGTTTGCCCATTGGTTGGGCTGGCTGAGCAGCGAGCCCCAGAGATTCTCCCCAGTGCTGAGAGGCCAAGACATGCCACTGTGTCTGGCTCTTTCCCTAAGTGTTGGGGATCAAACTCAGGTCCCCAAGTTTGTATGGCAAACACTTTTCAGATTGAACCATCTCCCCAGAGCCTGGAGGCCCTTTTTATGAAAAGAAAATTAAAGATGGTGAAAACAGAGTTGGCAAGCCCTGGAGGGAATCTATGTGCAGAAAAGTCCTAGACGTCAAGCTTCATGAACTTCAGACATCCGTTGTGCTCAAGTACCTCTCTGTTGTCTCGTTATTAGCAGTAAAGGAGCCTAAACTGGCCATAGAAAGGAGCATCTCTCTTTCTAAGGATATGACTTTAAGTATATGCTAGTACATCTAGGAGTAATTCTTAAACACAGAAAATTAGGTATTTTCATCAATAACACAGAGACAATTGAAAAACACCTCTATATCCAATATTCTTTCCCCTGCAGACTCCTAGCTGGAGATCTTGCGACAAAGCTGTGGGGCTCTTGTCCTACGTGGCTACCCTGGAGACCCAGGTGATAGAATTGTGGAGTAGTCACAGAGGTTAAGCCAAGCTTAATCTTTGTGCACCGCCACACAAACTACACAGATCCTGGCAACAGGGTCTTGCCCGCCTCTGGCCTAGTGACCTGTGGGCAGCTAGGGCCAAGGCGAACTTCAGACCATTCTTTCTTTGGGGGGTCCGAGGGACAACCTGAATACAGAGGTCATGGCCTGCTTCAGGGACGATGTCTCAGAGTCCAGTGGTTGTCATCAGGTGTGTTGTAAGTCACAGCTTCGAAGCCAACAACAGAGGGGACACAGACGGGTCCGACGGGCAACGGAAGCCAGGCTCAAGAGGATTCAGGGCTCTGCTGGCCGTAGGCAGGGTGGGGCAGACAGAAACCAAGACGTTTCTATTTTCTTTTCCTGATAGGTCTCAAATATGCAACACTGTCCTTGCTCTCCTAGACACTGGCTCAGAAATCTGTAATAAGAGACGGGTGTGGCTTTCTCTACTGTGCCGAGTTTAAAATTCTTGCTATTACAACATTTTTAATATTATGTTGATTTTACTCCCCCACTGTGTGTGTGTGTGTGTGTGTGTGTGGAACAAGCATACCACAGGACTTGTACACAGGTCACAGGTCGGAGGACAACTGGCAGGAGTCTCCTTTGACCACATGGGTCCCACGGATCTGACTTAACGTGGTCGCTCTTAGCGGCAAGTGCCTTTGCCCACTGAGCCATCTTGCTAGCCCTTGAAATGATTTTTCAGAGAAGATGGCAGAAGAAATGGGATCAGCAAAATCAGCCTTCCCACCCCACGCCCCGCACCCAGGCTTTCTTCTGCTCGCTCTTCAGACTGGAAAATCCTCTGCAGTGTCTCTGCAGAGGGAATACTCCGAGGCCCAGGGATCCCGGGCTCACCTCTAAGAAAATGTATCCATTTGGGAACATTTTGAGTCTTGTCTTCCAAGACTCCTGACTTCCTAATTCTCTACCATGAGCTACTGTGGATTTCAAGGAACGTTACACATTGTTCCCTCACGGACACGCCATTTATACTCATGTATATGTTGTATGTGTGTTTTAGTGACGGACACCCACCGTACACCCATTTCTTTCTAATAGAAATACTGAATTTTGTCTTACTTAAGATTGTTTCTAAGTGATATTCTTTCATCCGATACTTTATACTTAAAAAAAAAAATCTTTTTCTGGTTCCTTAGTGCTTTCTTGGTTACTCTCTCTTGTTCACGGTGACAAAGAATTTTGCTGAAGTTTATGAATTTACTTAGTTATGGGGCTTGAACCTAGAGCCTTGCACACGCTAGGCAAGCACTGTAGCTCGGAGCCATACCCCTAACCCTTGATGGAAAGTTTTCATGGGGGAAAAAGAGTTTTCGGAGAAAGGAGGTTTTTTTTTTTTTTTTCAGACTTAACTCAGAGCTGTAAGATGTAGTACGCCAACATCTGTCTAATCAACCAGATCTTTAAAACAATGATTAGGTTGAGATAAGCTCTCATTCACCTGTGGCTTTATCAGTTATAATACCTGAAGAAGAATTAGCCTTTCTGTTTTAATAAGATGATAACTGTGGGGTGCATTCATTTTCCCCCCAGAAATATGTGGAGGATTTGCAAGTTTAAGAGTAAAGAGGTTGCTTTGTTTGAGGGACCTCCTCTGAGTGAAGAAGGGTTCATCTGCTGACATTAGCCGGAGATTAAAGAGGGGTTGCCATTAGCTCCCACCATCAAAGCATCACGGTAGCTTGACTGGGCAGGCTCCGCCTTGACTTGGTACCTTTTCCACACCCAATCACACACCCATCCATGTTTGCGATGCTAGCCGCTCTGTGTTTGTGGAGGCCGAGAAATGTTCAGCCAGCAAAGTGGGAAGTAAAAGCGGCTGTAAGGAAGGATTGACTTCTTGATAGAACATTCTGGAACAACATGTCACCCAGACCGGCCAAGGAGCATTAAGGCAGCCAGGAGAAATGTGTTTGGGGAGCTGACTTTTTTTCAAAAAAACTGTTTCATTTTCTGTTTATCATCCTTCCTTGACTTCGAACTTTTCAGGTACGCCTTTTTCTTGAAAACAATTTAATCCTTGATGGTGTTAGCCACTCTTTAGGACAATGTGGCAGGTTTACCCAGGAACTTCACTGAATAAAGATGAGTTTACATTTTAAAACGGAAACAGCTGGATAGCCCCAGCCAGGCACGGAGGTGGCTTTGGTTTCATTAGCAAAGGGGAACTGCAGGGCCCAGAGTGAACAACTGGGCTAGCAGCCACCACAGGGAGAAGAAAAGGAAATGCGCCATCATAAAGAGATAATCGTGAAAAATGGAAAGTGAGATTGAGCCAAGAACAACAGGAAATAAACAGACCTGGAAGCAAGAGAGACCAAGAGGCATGCAAAACGGGGCTCAGGAAAGGGGCAGCGAGATCAGGAGCATTCCAGCCATTAGAAAGTCCTCTAGACAAGTCTGAAGATGTCTTCAAACCCAGCTTGTGTCGGTCTGTCTCAGTGCATGACCTAACAAAAGTCAAATGAAACAAGAGGCGGAAACTTGATGTGTCAGACTTCTGAGTGGCTGCTTTCTGCTTTCTTACGAGAAAGTAAAGTGAGTCTATGGAATTACAGCCTGGTTGTGGGAAGGAAGAGATCAGTTTGGCTTCATGGTTAGAAAACTGCATCCAAACAATAAGTTAGGGGTTCACTAGAGGTTCTACAGTTTTTAAAGTTTGTGTGTGTGTGTGTGTGTGTGTGTGTGTGTGTGTGTGTGTGTGTGTGTGTATGTGTGTGTATGCATGCACATGTCTGCAATGGTATTGTGGCACACAGCCAGAGGACAACTTTGGGGAATACATTTTCTGCTTTTACCGTGTAGGGCCTAGGGATGGAAGTCAGTCTGTTAGCCACTGTGCTGCTAGTTCTTATGTTAATTCCACACAAGCTGGAGTCAGTTTGGAAGAGGAAACTTCAGTTGAGAAAACACCCCCTGCCAGATTGGCCTGTCGGCAAGACTGTGCATCTTTGATTGATAATTGATGTGGGAGGGTCCCACTCACTGCTCACTGTGGGCAGCGCTACCCCCCTGGGCTGGTGATCCTGAGTTGTATAAGAAAGCAGGATGAGCAAACCATGAGGCGCAAGCCAGTCAGCAGCATTCCTTCATGGCCCCTGCATCAGCTCCTGCCTCCGGGTTCCTGCTCTACTTGAGTTCCTGTCCAGCCAACTTCCTCAGTGATGGACTGTAATACAAAAGCTGAAATAAACCCTGTTTGCCCAAGTTGCTTTTGGTCATGGTGTCTATCACAGCTGTAGAAAGTGAGCTAAGACGCTCACTGAACCATTGCACTGGTCATCTTGCAGTTTCCGTCAGTTGTCTCAGCTACTACTTTATTGCAGGAGTAGTTACGCAATGCCCGTCTGTGAGGGACATTGGTTCCGGACTCACAGCTCCATCTCCAACAGTCTCAGGTGAACTAGCATGGCTTCCAGCAGAACCTAAGAGGAAAACTAGAGCCTAACCTGTCTATCATCCTGAAATCTCCTCAGTGTGACCAAACATGCAAAGGTGGCCAACCGTCCAGGCTTTCCCAGAGAGAAGTGTGTTTTCCTAATTATTTCAGCTTTCTGTTGGTTATAGATAATACCTCACCAATGAAATGGCGTTGACCTTTCATTTTGGGGGGAGGGCGCTTATTAGTTTTTTTCTTTTAAAATTAGTTTTTAATGGCAACATTTGTTTAAAGGAGGAAAAAATGCTTGGTGGTGTCTTTTAGAATGTACATTAATCTTGCTAATGACACTACAGTTCATGGTTGGCAAAACAGAACTTTTGAATCAACTTTTTTTCTTCTTTTTTTGTAGTTAAACTTTAGAAATAAAGCCAGGGCACTAAAGATACATGAAGAGTCCATGAAGACAGGATACAGTATTTCCTATGATTTTATGTTGTTCTTAATTAGGAAGTACATTGGCAACAAGCGCTAACATATGTTAGGATGATTAGTTGTAGCCAAATAAATGTTTTCTATTACAACTATGAATTCCATGCCTCCTTGGAAACCATCCTGCTCTGTTCATGGCTCACACAGTCCTTTCACAAGGCATCGTGAGGGCCAACTTTCTCTTGGATCCCTGAGAAACATTACGTGGACAGTGTTCTCCTGTAAAGTCATCTACAGTGTGAGTGGGGGTCAAAATGTGGAGCAGAGATACCTTCTTGTTCTGGAACTGGGCTGCATCTGGTAACAAGTGGTTTTTAACTAGCAACTGAACTTGAACTCGGAGTTTTAAAGGGGGTGTTAGAAAGCCAAAGCATTGTTCTTGCAACTGTGTTTCTTTTTGTCTTGGTGGAAGAGATGCTAAGGCAAGGTGATGGGCGGTCTAGCTAAAGAAGTGATAAACTAGGTGTATATAGCTGAAAAGTAGTTCCCTGTACACAGGGAACCATGTACAACTAGGATGATCCCAACCGGTTTTGCAATAATAGAAAGTTGGAAGTAATGTTAATATTTATCACCAGGGAGTAGAGCAGTATATTGTGACCTGTTGACCCCTGGAAGAGCATTGGGAACTAAAGAGTCTCCACTATTTGTAACAATGTGGCCATCTTTTAGTGCCATTTCACACAGGGGGAAATAATCATATTTAAGAATATAAGCATTATAACCATTTGATTAAAAAATTGCAAGGTTGTATTTTTTCCAGAGTATATGTAAAAAGTCCTTCCATTAATGTATATAAACATTTCTTGTACATTAGGGAACACAACACATCCAAAATTGTTTTGTCTCAGGTACTGAGAAAAGAGCAAAGGTAGTTAAGATGGTCAAAGAGAATCTTTATCTGTGGTGTGTATGCATGTATGTGTGGTGTTGCAGGAAATAGTCATTCTCTATTTCAGAAACAAGTGTAAAAAGGAAGCCCAAGTGAATGGTGATGAATTTTTTACCTGAAATTGAATAACAAACTCTCTTATCCCCTCTTGGATCTTACAAGTTGACTTTGTCACACCCACCATGACTCAGGGTGGGAGGTGGTAATTAATGCATAAATTGGCTTATCTGTGTTTGATAAATCTTAAGAGAAGTTGTCTTTAAGAATTGTTTTATATCATGTCTATGACTCTTTTGCCTGTGAGAATGTATGTGTACCTCGTGCTTGCCTGGTTCCAGTGGTGGCCAGAAGAAGGGCTCAGATCCCTTGAAACTGGAGTTATGGATGATTGTGAGTTGCCATGTGGTTGCTGGGGACAAACCTGGGTCCTCTGTAAGAGCATCAAAGGCTCTTAATTGCTGAGCCACCTCTCCAGTTGTAAGACAAGATTGTCTAACCGTGCACTTTTTCCTTTTGTCTCAACAGAAGTTTTATACCCAGCTGAAGTGACAAAGCAGTTATAGGTATCTGTAACTCAGTTGGAGACTCAGTTAGACTGCTTTCCTTATGAAACACCATTAAATCAGTGAAGCTCAATGCCTGAGGCAATCCTGGGCTTTCTGTTCACCATGCTATGAACACATCATCAAGAACTCTCTTCTCTCTCTCTCTCTCTCTCTCTCTCTCTCTCTCTCTCTCTCTCTCTCTCTCTCTCTCCAGTGCCCTCAAACATGATGATTCTGCCTTCTGGAAGTCTTCCTCTGGTTTTCACATATTTTTGGTCAAATCTTTTCAGTTGTCCCTCCTCCAGAAGCTTGATCTGTCAGTCTGCCATTCTTGTTTCTATTTCTGTTTACTTGTTTTTAGCTACCCTCCACTTCCCTCTCCTCTTGTCTAGATGTGAATTTTCAAGAGGAAGGGAATTAAATTTTAATTTTACTGTTCTCCCTCAAAACCTTGAACCATGAGAGGAACACCGAAGATGATCAACAAATACTTGATTCAGAAAACTAACAAGGCTGTGGTATTTTTTGTTGTGTTTTTGCACAGCCAGTGTCAACAGCTTTAAAACCTTGGAAACTATTGAATCAAGTCTGTGCATTTTGCATGCAAAGCTCCTATCTTACGAAGACTCTGCCCCACATCTAAATTGCTTTCTTCTTGTAAACAATTTTATTCTGTACATGGACCCAAAATATATTTGACAAAAAGCTACAGTGTACAAAAACAGCTCTCCCATGCTGAGAAGCAGGGCTTTTTCTATAATTTTAAATGAAGACCTTTACCCAATATATCAGCTCTTTTGTAAACCATGAAATGAAATGACTGGCTATCAGAAGTAATTTTGCAAAGAAAACCTGTCATCTCCAGAGCAGTAAAATCTCTATAAAACCACATAAACTAATTACCAGGTTAAGTAAAATTGCTGGAATACATCAGGACCTTCTCTTGTCTCCGGGGCAGATATAATACAGTAATTCCCTAATAGTCACTCTGGAAAGATCCTGTAATGGGTGGGATGAACTCGTTATAATCTGTTCTCTTAGTTTGGGTCCTGAGAGGTATAAAAAGAATATTGGTGGCAGATCACAGAACACAGCAGAGATGCCTATTAATTTTGCATGACACTAGCTGGCCTTGGCAGACATTTGAGTCATGAGCTCAGAGGAACCCAGGTGGTGGTAACACACTCATTTGTTCTGCTTAGAACTTGGATATAGATATTATGTATGTGTGTGCCTATATACACACACATACTTATATGAGCCAGAAGGAGGAGGGAAGGATGCAAACACACACACACACACACACACACACACACACACACACACACACAGAAAGAGAGAGACAGAGAGACAGAGACAGAGAGACACACAGAGAAAGAGAGAGAGAAAGGATGACCACTGGGGCTGGAACCCAGGACCTTACACACACTAAACAAGCACTCTACCTGACAACAGCCCCAGCCCTGAGAGGATGGGCTTGAACTCTTGAACTCTATTTGAATACGTCTTCTTGCCTCTCCTCATCAAAGGGAGCAGACAGTATTTCGTATGTAGCACTTTTTGTGTTGGGTCACTCAGATACGTTTGTGCATGTTCTATTTTGCATGGAGAGGTGAAGACAAGCTACACACAAGAGCAAAAAGCTACAAAAGCCTCAAAAAGCAGGCGTGCTAGGGAAAACCGCATGTTTTCTAAAAAAACATTAAGGAGGTTTGTTGATAATCCAAGGTAAATCAGAGGGTTAAGTGCAACTCACTGGAAGACTGACTTCATTTTATTTGAATTTTAAGTACACAAATGATTAAATTGATGGCATTGTTCTCTCAGGTCCTGATCCAATCTTATGCTCCACCCAGACGATAGCCCTAGCTCATTGTCCTTGGCTGTGATTGGCTGTTTCGTGGATGTCTTCCTCATGAACCTTGCAGATAAAGACTGTCCTGTTTGCCTTACTCTGCCACATCCAGTGCGTGCAGCGTATGAATCACTCTAAAGAGAGACCTGTGAGGAATTCCCATTGTAGCTTTTTTAAGAGACATAAATTAGATACAGATTCTTTTTTTTTTTTTTCAGAAAGTGCCACTCCTCAGATCCATTAGATGCAAAAGTTGATTTCCTCATGCTTTACCATGGTGATTTCTACCCTGGCTGGAGGCTGAGATTCAAGAAGACTGGCAGGAACCAGATTTCAGAAAAGCATGGGCCCTGGCCCCAATCTCAAGGGATAGTACTGGAGGCCTAAAAATGGTAAGACACATTCACAGCTAATTGTCCAAAGGCCTCCTGCAATAGAACCCAGATCTCACACACACACACACACACACACACACACACACACACACACACACACACACCCTCAATTAACATTGAAGGAGATCTTTGAGCTTGATTTTTTTTTTCTCCTGTGTTTGAGCCTGCCACTGCCTGGCTAGGCTGTGAGTCCCCTCGGATTTGATAATGAGGTTCAGGACAGGAGTGTCGTCCTCACTAAGCATGTCACCCCTATTTAGCACCTTTTCCAGGATGGCAGCCACTATTGTTTTATTATGTCCCTGATCAGCTGTCACTATTCATAAAGTAATCACTGCCATTAACACATCATGCCTCAAGCCATCTGCTGCAGCATGGCACATACCACGCTGTTGGTTCCGAGGAAGCAGGTGTCACCCAAGAGTGGCAGTACCACTATTGCCACAGCAAAGGTAGGAGGTCACTGTGGTGAGAGGGTATGTAACATTGAATAAGTCAATGTTTTGTGTGTGTGTGAGTGTAGTATATTACAATAGGCAATAGCGTTTCTTGCTCCACTTGCGGAAGGCTAAAACACAAAGTTCTTCTTTGAGATACTTCTTAATATTGGTCAGTTCTGGAAACAAAAATATCATGGAATGTGCTGCTAATCGATCTAGATTGTAAGAGGACTTCATCATTCAAGTTGCAATCAAGTTGAAAGCACACTTCTGATCCATCTAATTTTTATCTGGCATAGATTTAGTGAGCATGTATTAAGTGAGGAACACCGAGATGGGGCTGGATCAGTCATAATATGAAATCTCTATTTTATTTTATTTATTTTCAAGGGCGAGCACCAAACTCAGGGCCTTGTGCTTGCTAGGCAGATACTCTGCTACTGAGTTGAATCCCCAATCCAGAAATCTCTACTTAAAAAAAAATAAAAATCATCAGGTAATATATGCAGTGGGCATCATTGATCCCTACTAGATTCCTGATCCTCATTCTGTCTTAACACTTCACTTGATTTGGGACAATTTTATGTTTCTAATAACTTCCCATGTTGCCTGGAATTTATGGGGTTAAGAAACTTGCATTGGAAAACCATAATGATTAAAGGAAATTTATTAGACAAGATTGGGCACGTTCAGTGTGGTATGGCCAGAGATAAACAATAAGGCCTATTAGAGCAGACAAAGCCTCTGTAGGATGCTTAGTTATTTCGACCACTTTGTTATGAAAGGGATTTAAATTTCTCCAAGTATGACAAGAATTAACCATTTAACTGAAGACTAAAAGTGTTATGAGAAACGTAGATCCGTGATCCTATCTAGATACTAGGATTATGTGTCTGGTTTCTTTCATTCGGAAAATTTAGTTATCTTACCTATCTAAACCTCCAGTTAAAATATGTATATATAACACTGTAATTAGAGCAGCCTGTTCTGCTTCCACTGTACTCAGCTTTATCCCCTTCCCAGGGAGCAAGAGATACTGTGTGAGAGTCGATCCTCAGCGCCTCGGTTACCCTCTGCAACACGGTCCCACCCTTCCACTGCTTGTGTGAGTAGAAGCTTGGTTTGTGGCTTTATTTTTATTTAAATATGTCTTATTCTACAGGGCTGAGGATTGAATCAAGGGTCTCACACACGCTAGGCAAGTGCTTTAGAATGATGCTATACCCCAGCTGGGCTCTGGTTTTACGAATAAACATAACAGTACTATTCACCCACACATCCCACTGATGACTCAAGAGCTTTCTCAAGGGTATATTTGTTGTATCCATGGAGTCTATGGAGTCTATTCCTTGATTACACATGGAAGCAAGGAGTGTGTCACTGTGGGACAGTCTATAGAAGACAAATTTATGCGACCTCAGTTATCACAGACTCGATAAAGCCAAGAACAAGTGGGCAAATTCGTGATTACTGGCTGTTGCTACTAGTCTGCCAGAGGTAGGCATTTGGATGGCCCTGAAGATGATGGTGTCACACATGACTTCTTCATTTTAACAAAAACCAGGTAATTGATACATTATCTGGAACAAAATGTTGAATTTCAAATGATGTTGTCTGATTGGCTCCTCAAAATATCACGTGGCCTCATGGCTTTGTCAGAAGGACTACAAGAACAGAGGATCCTGGGGTCTTACCACCAAGGCAGGGCCTGACTAGTGCTGGTCTCTGAAACTCAACTAAGGCAGTGACTCCTGGCTGCTAGATGCTAGAATGTCACATCTGTTAAAGTTTGTTTTTTTTAAAAAACATCTTTACATGTGTGCGTTTAGGTTTGCGAGTGTGGGTGTGTGCTTGCCGTGTGCATGGGTGAGGTCAGAGCACAGCTCCCGCTGCATGTTCTTGCCTTCCACCTTGTTTGAAACAAGATCCCTTTTTTTTCTTTATTGTTAGATTATGAGTATGCAGGGCTAGCTAGCTCCCTCTTCACCTCCCACCTCACCGTGGGAATGCTGGGATTCCAGATGTGTGACTGAACCTGGTGTTTACATGGGTTCTGGGGATTCAAACTCAGGTCCTCTGGCTTGCGCAGTGAGTGCTTTTCCCCTCTGAGGCATCTCCCTGGCCTAAACTTACATGGTTTGGGAAAGTTGATAAGCAACTGCAATTTCAGAGTCATATTAAAGAAATAAATAATAAAAATATTATTAAGAATAATATTATTAAAATATAAATAGTATAAAATATTTTATCATCTCTTTGTGCCCAAGGAAGGAAGAACCTGAGGATTTCAAGACAACAGCTAGGGGCCTGGGATAACCTAAGGTCTGGAATCACAGTGGACACTAGGAAAACATGCTCCAGAGGCCCGTCTGTGCAAGCATGCCTTGCCTCAGGAACGAACTTGCTCTGCCGTTGTGTGAGCCACTTGTGTATAAGGGGGAGGCTGGCTGAGTAAAGTACACTAGTGAGTAGACTGTGAACCATTTTTGATAGATGGTTCCATTTCTTCTCTTTGATGTCTTCACGCGGAAAACCATGATCGTCATTTTGCTGCTGGATGTCTGTCAGGACGAATCTAGTTCTCTACAAGCAGAACCCTCAAGCCTGTCGGCTTCCTGCTACAGCTCTGTTTCTTCTCCACTCCATACCCAGACCCTCACACCTTCTTTAACAAACTTTGCTCATTCCTTTTCGCCCCTCATACATGGGAGTCTGCCAACCCCTTGAAGCCTTCGACTGTGGGGTAAACATTTAGCTGAACCTGGTGGCCTGAAATGTTATAGGAACAAATGGCGAAGGACAATGAATATATGAAGTGGAGAATCAGAAGACCGATGCTAAAGAGTCGTCAGGATGGCAATAAAATACTTGTGAGCTATAAAATAATCCAATACTTATAAGATGCTTACTGTGTTTATAAAAATAGATATATAAGAACATAGTATTTTTACTTGCTGCACTATTAATTATTAAATACATACACATCTGGTATATGATAGGCACTGTATAAATATAATCAGTTACTGTTATAAAGGAAAATAAAGCCAATGAGGTAAGCTGTAATGCTTTCATGTTCAGTGGTAAAGGGCAGAAGGCTTGGATGCCTAGACAGTAGAATATTTTGAAGGGAAGTTCTTAAAAGTGGGTGACACTTGAACTGGCCATTGGAAGCGAGTGAGTTTTTTTGGGGGAAATTACACAAAATTTTAAACTGTGGGAGAGATGCTTTCTGCATCCTATATACCTTAATGTTTTTCTGCTTACCCTTAATATCATCTTATATGTTCTTTAAGCCATTTGCCTGTTCTTATGTTTAAAGGGTCCTCTGACCTGCTATTTGGATTCTCTTCATGGACATAAGCATTTTAACAAAGGTCTAATTATCACCATTATTTACTGGTGAGTATGATTGATAACTATCTTATGGTTATTATGTCATGATTTTAAGGTTTTGCTTATTCAAAATCAACTTCTCAGATGCTTTATCATGGACTCATTCTTTGATTTTTTTTTAATTGAGACATCTCTCTCCTCTCCCATCTTTCTTTCTTGACTTGTCATGGAAATTGACAGGAAAAAAACGAGAAAGGAAGCATGTTAGAAATATTGTATACAATGGCTAGCCATTTACATTTTTTTAGATTTGTTTATTTTATTTTACACATATGAGTGTTTTGCCTACACATATATGTGTGCCTCATGTGTACTCCTAGTGCCCGAGGAGGTCAGAAGAAGGCATTAGAGCTCCTGAAACTGGAGTCACAGATCATTATGGGGCACAGTGCAGGTCTGGAATCCAAACCCGGGTCCTCTGCAAGAGCAAATGTGCTTTTAACTGCTGAGCCATTCTTCTAGCCCTGCTACTGACTATTTTTTATTAAAAATTAAAACTTGAGACCTCATGATATAAAGTTAGGATGCAAGAATTCCATCCCCCTGGAATTGAAAAGAATCAGAGGCCGTTTCCTTTGCCATCAGAGGCTTGGTTGGCATCTGTCGGTTCTGGTTGTCACCCATGTACGCATCCAGGAAGGGTATGTCAGTTTTCCTTTGGGGAGCCAACCCTGATGGTCTCAGTCCACAGGATGTAAGTGCTTAGCTAAGTCTTCTCTCTAAACTCCCTAAATCTCTGCTAGCACCTAAGCTCTGCCTTGAGGTCTTTACTTCTGGAAAGCCATTTTGAGGGGGGAGAGGCAACAGCGGGAACTGTCTGGAACTGTCTCTCCCTGTGAGCAGTCTTTTGAGGAGGCTCACTTTGAGTGTCTTCACCTGGGGCCTGGAGGCTCTGTGGTTCCCATAGTCATCCTACAATCGCTGAGTACCCAGCCCTTTGGCTCTGCGATCTGCTCTACAGCCTTGCCATGACCCCCCTGCTCCTTCTGCTTCACCTAGTCAGAATCTAGGGAGCAGACTGAGAAGTGGGCGAGAAATGCAAGTCCACTGGCCTGGGGAGTTGGCTCAGTTGGTCAAGAGTTTTCACATATGCAGGAGGGCTGGAAGTCTAACTCCTAACTCCCACACAACTGGGTGTAGTACCAGACACTAGCAGTCCCAGTGTAGAAAAGGTGGGGACTGGAGAATCCCATAAGCTTACTGTCTAGCCATTCTAGCTGAATCTGTGAGCTGTAGGATCACTGAGCGTGATCGTCTCCCCCAAAACAAAGTGTAGTGGGATCAAAGGAGAAATCTGACATCAAAATCTGACTGCCACATACATACATTCACACACACACACACACACACACACACACACACACACACACACACGCATTAAGAGGGGAGAGGGAGGGAGGGGAGAGAGGAGGGGGAGAGAAAGTGAATGAAAGCATAAGAGAAATATCAACAGATAGGTGAACTCAGATTCACAGAGAGCATTTTCACAGGGAACATGTATTTTGAAAACCATGCCCTAGTACTATCTACAATTATGAGCCCTTAATCAGTGATTAACAGAAGAAAGTATTAAGGTGAATAAATGTCAGACCAGCGAGCACTGTGAGATTTCTAGAACTAAGTTAATAGACTGGTGACATTCATTCAACCTTTAAGATCATCTTCTACACTATCCTCAGTAAGAACTTCTAATAGAATTTTCACAAATAGGGTATTATCAAGAATCCAAGCAAGCCTTTCAGAGTCTGTCCTGTGGAAAAGCAGGAAGACTGTAGATTTAAGTTCCTCATTGATTGGTGTTAAGTGATGTTTGCATAGAACCATCTATAAAACATATCCATCTAAGCAAACCTGTAAATGTGTAATGAGCAAAAAATAAAACTATTGAAATAATGCGCTTTCTTCATGCCAATCCTACCCATTAATTTTTTTACACTTTCCTAGCATGTAACATTACCCTTCATAAAAATGGCCTTTGAAAATGAGATGGCATTGGTGAAAGAAACAGTGGGTAGTTAATAGAAGGAGGATTGCAGAGCTGTGCTCTGTTGGATGAGGGAGATGGGATAACAGAATTCATCTGGGCTTTCTCGAGTCACAGGCCATGATCCATAGCCTTTAAAGGGATAAGTGATGCTCAAAGCCCAGAACTTTGATATCTTTATTTTGATTATTTGCTTCTTTTCTTGAAAGAAATCAAGTGCAAGCTATTTGTAAAAGTGAAGTTCACTTCAATGCCGTGCTTCATGAGTGATGTTGGGAAACGCATGCATACTACACATTTTTATATTCTTCACAGATGTCTGCCTGGATGCAGTCCCCTCTCCATGTGATACGATTGACATTCTTGTGTGAGGCAGCTTGGTGCTATGGGAAGGATGTGGGCTCCATTGCGTGGGGCTGAGCTCTAGCCCTGATGGCCTCTGCATACCTGTAGCCCTGTGACCTTAGGCAAGTTATTTCATCAGTGTGTGAAGCAGAGGTCACAGTTCCTTTTGAGTAGGAGGCGCTTCAGCTGTGAGGGTCTTTCCTTCACTGCTACCCTCCCTTCCGGGAGCTTTTCAAATTAGGAGCAGACAACTTAGAACTAGGAGCCATTACCGGATTATTGGAGAGTCTCATTTAAGAAGCTTAAAGCCTTTTGATATGTATGTGTCAATCAAGTGAAAATTACATGCTTGCAAAGACTAAACCAAAAAATAAAGGTGAAATTCTTAGACTTCGGGGGAAAAGGAGAATCCATCCAGTGGCTCTCTTTCAGGAAGGGACACATCTGTGCTCTGAGTGCGGTATTTCCCCACTCAATAAACACGGAGCACCTTGTAAATGCATGGCGTTTTAAAGACAAAGTTAAATTAGATGTGACTCTGAACTACAAAGATCCAGAGTGCATGGTGAAGATCCCATGCAGAGCATTATATGCTGGACCATGGGAGCAGTGTCTTACTGGAGCTTGGACTAGGAAGTTCATTGCTTAAGGTGGGATGGGAGGAAAAGAAACAATTTCCAAGAGAGGCGATGGTGTTGGTGTCCATGTTAAGCCTTAGAGTATGAGTAGAAAAGATCTCTGTGCGCTAAATGGGAGAGCTTGGGGTATGATGACATTCCAGGAAGAGGGGCAGAGATGGTACAAGCATAGGAAGATAGACCCTACAATGTGTGTTTATGTGTGTGTGTGTGTGTGTGTGTGTGTGTGTGTGTGTGTGTGAGAGAGAGAGAGAGAGAGAGAGAGAGAGAGAGAGAGAGAGAGAGAGAGAGAGAGAGAGAGAGAGAGAATCCCCAAAGCAAGCTGCAAATAATGAGGAGAATAATACTACCGATGGCAAACTGGGACCAGAGCACGGAAGGTTTCTTCCGCAGGCCAAGTTGCTGATGCCTTAGGCACGAGAACAAGAGTTGTCCTGTGTAGAAGCTAAAAAGCTTCTGCATAAATCTGAATGAAGAATAGCAGTTGGGTGGTTAAGTCCACCAGGAGACCGGTGTTAAGGTCAAGAGCTCATGATTGGGCCTTAAGGATTAGTTCCAGGTTAGTGGGGTGAGGAGGAGCAGTAGAAGATGTCAGGAGTTGATAGCCTTGAGAAGGCCTAAGAGTGAGGGATGATAACAGAATGTTACCCAGCTGTGGCTGAAGATACTTTAGGTAAAGCTACCACTCAAGGTAGGGAATCCACAGATACAGGTGAAGTTAGGCCTAAATGGTGGGTTCCTTAAGAACTGGGCCATAATGGTGAGTCTTCAGATCTCAGTGAATTTTTTGTTGATGTGAGAGGTATTTCTCACTTTAGGAGAAGGCCTGCCACGGACAGATCCTGGAGATGGCTAAGAAGATCTAAGACATGGCCCAGCTTTCACACTGTGCCTTGGTGTTCTGCCTGCCATAATTTCGATCTTCAGTGTTCCCCAAAGGCCATATGTCCTGATTCATGACACTATGGGGAGGCAGGGGAATTGTAGGAGTTGAGACCTAGTGGGAGAAGCTTAGGTAATTCCAGTTTTGCCCTATAAGAGATACTGAAATCCCAACCCCTTCTGGTCTATCATCTGTTTCCCTGGGGTAGAGAGCTTCACCCTAGTTCACATTCCCATCATGATATGTTGTACTCTAGGCCCAAAGGCAACAGGACAGGTAATCATGGGCTGAAGCTTCTGGAACTGTGAGCTACCGTGAAACTTGGCTCTTTATAACTTGATTTTCTTGGGTATTTTGTCACAATGACAGAAAGCTTGTTCAGTGCAGTAGCTCTGGGCTCATGATTTTGTAATCCCAGCTCTCCAGATTACTCATTTCTTATTAAGAAAATAAGTAGATTTGGCAAATAATCTCTAATTTAAACAATTAATAATTTGGTTCATTAGAAATCATATCATGAGTCTTGAACACACACAGCAGTAGTGGTCCATTCTCCTCACATATGGAAAAAACCCTGGTTTCAATGCCCAGCATTGGCTGGGTGACGGTGGTGCACACCTTTAATCCCAGCACTCAGGAGGCAGTGCAGGCAGATCTCTGTGAGTTCGAGGCCAGCCTGGTCTACAGAGTGAATTCCAGGACAGGCACCAAAAATACACAGAGAAACCCTGTCTCAAAAAACCAAACAAACAAAAAAAGAGTCAATGCTCAGCATTGACTAAATAAATAAATGAATAAATTAAATTAAAAAAATCATGCATGAAAAGGCTTAACAGAAAGGTTCCCCAGAACTTTCACAAGCTTTTCCTTTCTAATTTTTGAGGCATTTACTAGTTGATGCTGTAAAGGGGCTTTTTCCTAAGTCTTAAAGCACTCTTAGCTCCGTCTTGGTACACATAGGTGACAGACATCACTTCAAAGCATTTCCTCTCCCAGCACTGTACCATGTCTTCTGGAACAGATAGCATCTCTTCCACAGAGGTCTCCTTAGGTGTGACATAAATCCACAAAACTTCCCTTCTGCATACACTGTCCAGTCTAAACAGTGAACCACTTCTGGGCTAGGGGGTTCTGAGATGAAAGAATGTATTATAAGTAAAACAATGTGTTTTTCAATTGGCACACATACCCCCCAAAATATATTGACTTAGTGCCCCTTAATGGCTTTCAAAAAGCCATTAGGCTCAACCCAGTGAGCATTATGAGCTTTACCAAATATGCACAATGTATCCCCACATAGGCATTTGACCTGTGCGTACAATGGAATAAGCCAGTTTTTTTCCTCTGAATTCCTCCATCTTTTTGCCAAGTTATTTTCTTGGGCCACTTTAGAGCCAAGGGACACATTCTCTCAAGGTTCAAGCATTCATTTGCTCTTTTCCAAAGTTCAGGGCATAAGTGAGCACTGCCTTTGTCCCTTGTTGAGTGGCCCAAGAGAGGGGCATTCTACTGGTGAAGACCTCCAAGAGTCATAGTGTTCACAGAGCAATGTAGAGAAAGCCTGAGGAGATTAATGTAAAATATAAAAACATCTACAGGATGGAATCATTGCCTGAGAAAAGACTCCCCGGTTCTGCCGTCACCAAGTCAAGTCTGAGGCACTGAAGTTTGACAAACCCGGTGTTTAAATTTGGAGGGTGTCCAGTTGCTATCTGTTACTAGAGAGAGAAGAAGGAAAAGGTTAATAATTACCTACTTTTTTTTTTAAGACAATCAGTTTTATGCCAAAATGGGAGCCGAACCAGAACATTCACAATTGGAATGAAAGGGCAGGCAGGCAGGTCTGAAGAGCTCACTGCTGTGTGTGGAAAGAGGAAGATTGCTTAGATTTTTAGAAAGGCCAAAGAAAAGGGCTTATTTTATCTCATAGAATATAGTTTCATTTAGATTTTTGAAGGGAAAGTCACCAAACATTCACAAGTCAGAGTACTATGAAGAAAAGCACAATGCCTCCATATGACAATGGGAAAGAAAGTGTTCAAAGCCGTTCTTGGAAGACAGATATGTCTCTAGGTGAATTTGTAGGAACTCAACACACAACTTGATAGGATGATTTTTCTTGATAAAGACTCGTGTCATTAGCTTGGATACTTGGAGATTATTGAATTATCTTGAACCATAGTGCTGAATAACAGGGTACCAATTTGCTACTGGGCACCTTCTAATATTTTCCTGGTTCCTACTGGAGACATCCAGAAGCAAAGCATCATTCTAGGATCATGGAAAATGACAGAAAGCCAAAGAACTTGGTAGTGATGTAGGATTCAGTCTCAGCTGTTGCATATATATATATATATATATATATATATATATATGTGTGTGTGTGTGTGTGTGTGTGTGTGTGTGTGTGTGTGTGTGTGTGTTTATATATATATATATATATATATATATATATATATATATGTATGTATGTATGCATGATGGAGAGATGGCTCAGTGGTTAAGAGCCTTGCTACTCTTGCAAAGAACTTGAGTTCAGTTCCCTGAACCACAGCAAATGGCTGACAACTGCTTGCAACTCCAGTTCTGCGGGATTTGATGTCTCTTATGGCCTCTGAAGGCACTAGGCCTACACATGTTGTGCATGCACACTTTCAGATACTCACACATGGTCATGGGGAGATAAGTAACTTCTCCCATTTACAACAGAATCATCTATCAAGATTGTGCATCCATGCATAATCTCTCTGTATACAGTCTCCTGGGGTTTTGGTTCAGGTGGTCAAAGATTGGTCCTCACAAGCAGCCAAGGTAAATAACTACTGGCAAGTCACTGTGCTCCAGTACCCTCACTTGTAGAACGAGAGGAGCATGTCCTACCCAGCATGCAGGATTGTTGTGAAGATTCAGTGCAAAGGCAAACTCTTGGCAATGATGCAATGATCAGATGAGGGTCATTTGCTTTGTCTTCCAGTGAGTTTTGGCTGTTCTAGGTTAGGGCTCCCTAAAGTGTGTTCTAACAACCAGTAGCCACATGGGCTACTCACATTATGTTCCCTTCCTGGCTCTTAATACAATTATTAGAAGCCAAAGGTCCCCGACAGGACTGAAAAAGAATGAACTGGCTGAGTTTTGGAACTCAGTGTTTCCCAAAGTTACTGCATTATTTTTCTTTGGGGCGTAATTAATAATTGCTGTTCACTATCACACATTTTAGGAAACACTTCTCTCTTTTTTTTTTATTTTGCAATACAATTCAGTTCTACATATCAGCTATGGATTCCCTTGTTCTCCCCGCTCCCGCCCCCCTCACCTTCCCCCCAGCCCGCCCCCCATTCCCATCTCCTCCAGGGCAAAGCCTTCCCCGCAGACTGAGATCAACCTGGTAGACTCAGTCCAGGCAGGTCCAGTCCCCTCCTCCCAGGCCGAACAAAGCGATCCTGCATAGGCCCCAGGTTTCCAACAGCCGACCCGTGCAATGAGCACAAGACCTGGTCCCACTGCCTGGATGCCTCCCAAACAGATCAAGCCAATCAACTGTCTCATCCATTCAGAGGTCCTGATCCAGTGGGGACCCCTCAGCCACTGGTTCATAGTTCATGTGTTTCCATTCGTTTGGCTATTTGTCCCCGTGCTTTATCCAACCTTGGTCTCAACAATTCTCACTCATATAAACCCTCCTCATTCTCGCTAATTGGACTCCCAGAGATCCACCTGGGGCCCAGCCATGGATCTCTGCATCCAGATCCCTCAGTAGTTGGATGAGGTTTCTAGCATGACAATTAGGGTGTTTGACCATCCCATCACCAGAGTAGGTCAGTTCGGGCTGTCTCTCGACCATTGCCAGCAGTCTGTTGTGGGGGTATCTTTGTGGATTTCTGTGGGCCTCTCTAGGACTTTGCTTCTTCCTGTTCTCATGTGGTCTTCATTTACCATGGTCTCCTATTCCTTGTTCTCCCTCTCTGTTGTTGATCCAGCTGGGATCTCCCGCTCCCCCAAGCTCTCTTTCCCTCGACCCTTGCCCTTCACTACCCCCACTCATGTCCAGGCTGTTCATGTAGATCTCATTCCATATCTCTGTCATTGGGCGATCCCCGTGTCTTTTTTGGGGTCCTGTTTTCCAGGTAGCCTCCCTGGTGATGTGAGTAGCAGTCCAGTCATCCTTGTTCCGCATCTAGTATCCTCCTATGAGTGAGTACATACCATGTTTGTCTTTCTGAGTCTGGGTTACCTCACTCAGGATAATTTTTTTCTAGATCCATCCATTTGTCTGCAAACCTCATGATGTCATTGTTTTTCTCTGCTGAGTAGTATTCCATTGTGTATATGTACCACATTTTGTTTATTCATTCTTCAGTTGAAGGGCATCTAGGTAGGAAACACTTCTCTTGATGATTTCTAACTAATGGTCTATCGTTCAAGAATTTCCCTTTGGGAATTGACTACTTGGTTTGGTCCAAGACCCTGACTTTCTGATCACCTTGAAAAATGTGTTCCTTTCTGAACTGCTGATTTAAATAGACTGTCTTCCTATAGACAATTCTATTTAATGGCTGTAGTTTCTGTTTTAACTGTGTGGTCTTATGACGGTAGACTATAAGCAGTCTAGAAAGGAATTAAACTCTCAATTTAGAAATGAAATTCATAACTAAGCCATAGAAATTCACAGATTCATAGTTGGTCAAGGAAAAACAATTGCATTTTGAGAATTCATGGCCTTCCTTGAATCTGATGGGATACAATGAGAACAGTAAGTCAGCCTTGGAGCTAATTTCATACACTAGGCAGAAATAAACTCGACAGAAATTTACATAGATACAGTAAAATGAATAAATAAAAATAGGTGTTGGAGAATTTTATTGTTGCTTTGAAGTCAGCAATTTAAGAGCTTTTGAGGGGAAACAGAACATAATTGTGCAGATAGGTGATAGTGTCGTTTTAGAATAAGAAGGAGATTGGCTTCCAGCATATCTTCCTAGGGGAGAAAAACTTGATTTCTGGTTGAGGTCCGTTTGTAAGAAAATCATCTCCTCAGTCTAGTTTGAGCAGAAGAGGATGGACCTGTGTAGCTGCATAGTGTTGGGGTAGATGAGTAGTCAAGGTGAGGCTGGGTGGATTCAGTGGAAGTCAGGAGTCGGATTGGGTAGAGTTTAAACAAGAATTTGCTTTCAATACTCAAACATGCACACACACACACACACACACACACACACACACACACACACACACACACACACACAGAGCCTTTGCAGGTTTGCTCTAAAAATCTCAGCACAGCTTTGCTCGTGAGCGTTCCGATATTTCTGATGTGGGCCTGGCTAGAAACACTGTGAGAACACCCTTTCGTTTGGTATTTGAGCCCTTATGCCTCTTTCCTGGCTGCAGACCAGTGGGAACAAATGCAGCTAAGCCTTGCAGAAAGAACCTCGGAATGGTAAAGCAAAAGGGGTTCTGAAAAGGACCCACCCACGCCCGGCTCTGAACGTTCTGCTTGATCTCTCTCTAGGGATGGCCCCCAGAATTTAGAAATAGTTGGAGAGCAATTTTTAAAAACAGATAATTAAAAGCAAAGCAAACAATCCCTCGAAGTAGTTGCAATGTAGCTATCCAATCACTATAACTAAAAGCTAGACCTTATGAACATGCTTTAGGCTGTAGTGTGAAGTACTCGAAAGAGCAACTTCAAATTCACAGTGCATTGCTTCTCAAGTATCCTAACTGGCTCATCCATTCCTAGCTGAATGACTAGGATGTATTTCTGAGGCTCAGTCTCCTATATGGGTGAACTAGGGAAAGTGAAAAATAAGTATACTCAAACAGGGTCATTATGAAGAGCCCAGTATTTTAAAAAGTAATTTAAAACTTATATTTTCTGGGGCCAGAGAGATGACCCAGCAGTTAAGATCACTGACTGTTTTCATAGAGGACCTGCCTTTGGTTTTTAGCACTCATGCCAAGCAGCTTATAACATCAATTCCAGGGTATCTAAAGCCCTCTTCTGGTCTCCATGGCTACTGCATGCACATGGTGCACACACAATTAAGCAAGTATGTGCGTGCGCACATCGGTGCGCGTGCACACACAAGTGTAAATAAAAATAAACAAAAAAAAATTGTAAAAAATTAGTTCCCACGTATGAAAATGAATGAATCACGATGGGTAGTTTGATGGTCACCATCCAAAACCTCTGAACTACACTCTCTGCCACCCTTTCTAGCTCTGTGGCCTGTCTGTGTCAAGGAAACTCATCCCCCTTTGATTTCATGATCTGTGAAATGGGGCCAGATAAATTCTCCAGAAGAAGGCAATGCAGGAGAGCATATAAAACATTTGACCTACAGGGAATGCTAGGAAGTCACTGGCTATTAATAAACTCCAAAATGACGGCAATCATGAGCATGGATATTTTGTAGTCAACATACAGATGGTCTCTGAGGGCCCTCAGACCTGTTCTTCTGTAAATTTAGGAATATGTAATCTTCAGAATCTTCTTGGATGGGTTGACACAAGAGCAATGCCAGGCTAACTTGGCCAGATCCAGAATATGAGTTTAGCTCAAAGGAAAGATCCAGGAGGAGTGAAAATGTAAAGAGAAGAAAGGATATAGGAAACCCTAGCTGTGTTAAGGAAGGAAGGACGGACATAGGAAGTCTTGGAAGGAAGGATGGACATAGAAAGTCTTGCTGGCCTTGAAAAGTGCTGTCATCTAGTTTTTAACAGAAACGGGAGGAAGGGGGGAAGGTGCAAATACTTGTAAAGGTCAAAATAAAATCCCTGTGGGACTAATACACTAAACTCATGCCCTCTTATATCCAAAGTAGCAATGTATTGTTTCTGATGTTTATTCTTCTATTAGAGATGGATGCTGTTGTCTTAAAGATATGCGGTCATTGGCAAACTGCCAGGTCGCTCAAACTGACTGGTATCTTACCTTGTATTCCCATACGTATTAAATATGGGGAAACAGTAGTCATTGGATATAATAGAATGTTAAAATGTCATACCGTTTCTCCGAAGAAGTTAAAAACAAACCAACAAACAATAATGTCTCCCTGTAGGAATGATTAGCCCAGGACCTCTCTATGGTCTTGGTTATATGGTGTTCTCTCTTCCTCCCTTCATATTCAGAGTTCTTGAAAGAATATTCTCATAGATTTTGCTACTGTCTCCAGATACCAAGGAGTCCTCCCGGGCCCTCGGGTGATGGCTTTTGAAAGATCTTCCTCCTTTGTCATTATCCATTAACCTTGCAAACCTCCCGTGCTTCTGGTGAATTGCTTCCCTCCCAGTTTGAGGAGCCCTTTCCCTGCCCAGAAGTTCCTTTCTGGGGATTCTTCCCTCTACCCCCCACTCTTTGTTTGATACTTTATCTCTAAGCAAACCCATCCATTCTTGCTGTGTTTCTTATCTCCTCCACCCAAAGGTCTGGGCCTCCATAATTTCTCTCCTAAGCTCTTATCTATCTCCACCTGGATTTCCTCAGGCTCAGCAAAGGGTCAAAGTTCATAGGCAGGCCACTGTCTTGTCCTCTTTCTTGCAGCCATTTTGTTTTTATATAGTATAATTTTTTTTTTCTGGTGGTACAATCTCAAAACCTTAGCCTTATCTTAACGCAGGGATCTTTTCTGAGGTCTAGGACCTTTCTGGGTTTCGTTGTAAGCTCAACTAATTTTATCTAGGCATATCTGCCCACCCTCACAGCTCAACAGACTGATGGGAGGGTCTGTGGTACCTCTGCAATGCTCATTCTCATGTTTTCAAGTTAGTTGCTTGAAGCTTCTTTGCATCAAGAAAGAAAAAGGGGGAAGATCAGTTGGTAAATGCCAACTGAGTCAGAAACTCTTCCTGGGGAACTTTTCTAAAAGCTCCACCCAGAAACCTCTGCTTATGTAGAGGTGACCAGAGCAGTGTTGTCCTGATCTACCAAGGAGGCAGAGAAAAGCAGTCAGAGGAATTTGGACATGATACTGCTCCAATATATAAGCATTCAATTGACCAGGAGAAAATGCATCATACAGTGATGTCTGCAACCAACAGTATCCACAGAGATCTCCGCCTTTCTTCCCCATGTTTGCTTACCATAAACTCTTACTGAGACCAGCAACATTGCCCAGCAAGTAAAAGTACCTGCCACCAAGCCTGGTGGTGACCTGAGTTCTATCCTTGAATCCCATATGACGGAAGAAGAGAATCAACTCCTAGCTGTCCTCTGGCCTCCATTCTGGTGCTGCAGCATGCATATGCTCACACATTCATGTGTGCACACAAAGTAAATAAATATAAAGATATTAAAAGCTAATGAGCTCCCACTACAAATGGTAGTGAGAGTTGAGGAATTTCCTATCACTGTTGTCATCATAATCCTTGTTGACGTCATCATCATCATCATCATCATCATCATCATCAACAACAACAGCCTAGCCTTTTACTTAGGGGCACAAGTGTTCCTTTGTCTGCTGCTACTCTTTTCCCTGTTCATTAAGTCACTTATTTAACATAAAATCAGTGATGATGGACACCATGCAGCATGCTATGGATGAATGACGGTGAACTTTGTTTTAGTCTGATCATTGCACATCGCAAACACACATCCAGTTAGCACATTGGACCCTAGAAATATGAACAGTCATCGTGCAGCTATTCATTCAACACAAATAAATAACCATGACCTTTGTCTTGGGAGACTTACTAGTTGAGTTGTGCAGACCAACACAGCATGAGTGTCTTCCCAGTGCAACATAATAAGCTATACCATAGAGATGGATAAGAGGAATTGTAGAATCAGAGAGCAAGCCCAGAGAAATTCACTCTGGGGATGGCTGGGAAGACTTCACTTAGGAGGAGATGTCAGCAGAGCTATGTGAGTAGGAGTCTACCATGTTAAACAACTAGATGATAAATTCTCTGTGTTTCTTAACTATTCTGAATGAGAAACAAAACAGTTATATCTTTAACCTCTGCTGGAATCTAATTTTTTAAAGAAAGTAATCATAAGCGAAATGAGGTAAAATATAACATTCTGGGTCACAGGACTGATAAATGAGAGGAAAAACTGGCCTTAAAGACTGTACCATACAATCACCATGCCCTGAAATTAACTGAGAACTCATTTGTCAGGAGTGCGCCTACCCTACAGAGAATTCCTCCAATTAACATCAAAAGCGATCATTCTTAACCTCTCATGCATTAAGAAAATCGTGTCTGCACCCAATGTTCTGTTCATAATCAATGGAGCCCTTTATGTATGTTATTTCAAATTTATCACCTCACATATTACTAAAATGAATGAACTAATAGATGAATCTGCTGTAGATCTAGAGAACAGATTTATTTGTTGTCCGCGGGTTCTTATGGGATTTTCCTTTGGTCTCTGAGACGCATCACTCTGCAGTTTCTCATAGGTTGGGGACATTTATTGATAACCACTGACAGCATGTGTTGGTGCTCATAGATGGGCAGCTAGACCAGAAAGTACTCTTTTGGAAGGGTTACTTATATTCTGAAAATTCTATCAGCCTATGCTAAGGAGTCAGCCCAACCATAATACATTGTTATAAAAAGCATGCATTAAGACAAATAAGGCCTGACGCTTTTGAGGTGATGGGCAGATTGATGTGTTCACATGTTCTAGAATAACATAGTGCAACGTTTTTACTGGTTATTATCATAACATTAGATCAGGATATGTTTTTCAATATAGCCCTGAAGCACACTTGAAAGACTCTACTGTGGAGATGATTAAAATGTTCAAATTATGTGTTGAGTATGATGATGCCTACCTGTAATGTCCAATGTTCAGGAGGCTGAGGCAGGAGGATTGCCATGAGTTTGAGGCCAGCCCAGGTTATGTAGCAAGACCCTGTCTCATAAACAAAACAATATAAGTAAGACTTGAGAAGGGCTACTACCAAAGCATTAAACCAAATGCAGAGCATCCAGGGCTAGAGCAATTTGCAGGCACCAGAATTTGTTTCTTTAAATAAGTTCTGACGGCCTGAGGAAGTACGCAGTGTGGCTATGATGTGGACAAGAAAGCAGTCTTCAAATGCTAACAGTGCTCTGAGGCTGATTTCTATTATCTTTAGAATGCTCTACATCTTATAAACTTCTGCTTCTAGAAATGTGAGCTCCATTATCGATATAGGAAAGGACGTCTTGAAAGGAAAACAAAACAAGACCGTGTAGTAGAAGACCGAGGAACTGTTCATCGGGTTTTAAGTGTGTGCTGTCTCCACTGGCAGGTCTGACTTGCACACACTGAGGTCAAGTCCACCGAGGTCAGCTGTGCTCCATTCCTCTACTGGTCTTCACCAACTCTTCTCCACACGGCTGTCACTGCTTCCTCTCCAAGGCCTCCTTAAAGCTTTCCTAATTGCTCACTGAGCACAACAACGAGGTCTCTTCAGGCCCCAGCTCAAATCTTCATGCTGATGCTCCTCATACCTCCTCATCTCTTACACTCCAGCACTTGGGCAACCTGTTCCCTCTATGACATTCTTTTCCTTGCCCCCGACCCCCGGCCCTCGGATTTTATTCTCCCTTCTTGCTTATCACACTTCTTCTTCCAACCCCCTTTTGAGTTCCCAGAATACTCATTCTGAATTCATCTCCCCCTTAATTCTCTGTGTAGTGTAGCCATCTCTCTGATTTGCGGTCATCAGGATTTCATCCATTGCGTGGTTACTTGCATCTGTACTGGGTTGAGACTCTCTCCTTCCCCCAAAGCCACGTCATCTCTCGTGCTCTTTATAGAGTGACAGCTTGTCCCACCGTCACCTGAGAGGATGTGAACACTGTTTGCAGGGGTTCTACCACAGGCCTGGAGAGCCGCCCAAGAGTGGGCTTTTCTAACAAGTTTCCAGGTTTTGCAGCTGCTGCTGCCTGACGCAAAGCTGAAGGTTTGGAGAAACACCACTTTCCAAAAATGAAGCAACGTGAACTTCAAATGTCGGAGCCTCTGGCCTGCTGCGGCAGAGGAGAGAAGTTTCAACCATAAGGTTTAGACGTGGAGACTCGCGTCTGCATTACAGTTGGTTAACCCCTCAGCGTTTTCAGACAGCTGGGGACATCATTACCTCTGTTCAAGGTTTGTTCTGCAGCGCCAAATGGAATCATGCTTTTAAAATGTCTGGGAAGTGATAGCTACTGCTTCTTACCCATTTATTCTACACACTTAGTTTATTTTTATTTATTTATTTTTTATTTTCACATTCCTTTTATAAGAAAGATTTTTTTATTTCTTTTTTTCTTTTTTTTTTTTTTGTGCCCAGTGACAGCAGCCCATCTCAAAACATTTTCCTAGGCTTTTGGCTAAAGCACATTTTCATTGGGATTGGTGCAATAGTAATTTCCATCTCATTTTAAGAGGCTTTGGAAAGTAAGACATCAGGTACATCAAAATAATTATTTTATAAAGGAGCTAGCATTAAAAAAATACAACTTATAAAACCAGGTTGCTGAGGCAAAATGTCATCTTGCATTGTACTGTCAGCCCCGGTCCATAGCACTTAGTAGTTGCAGGAACATTATAAAACATAGTTCAATTTTCTTTATTGTTACTTTTCTTGGGGGGGTTGGAGTTATTTTTTTTATTATGGATTTTATGATAAATAACTTAGCTTCAACAGCACTTTTGAATTTGCTAGACATTAAAACAATAGAGAAAGACCATCTTATAAATTGAAATTCACATGTGTGAACACTAAATGCTAAGATTTGATTTCTTTGTTTCTATAGAAACAAAAGAAAATTGAGATTAAAATAAGCTAACATGGAATGTGTTTTATGAAACAGATAAAGGAGCTTATTTTACTTGTTGGCTGTTCAGTGTGGTAAAAATTTTTACATTTAAGACCCAAGCTGTCTGTGAACCCTCCCACCTTCTAAGGGAAAGTTCCTGTGGACCAGGGGTTGGTGTGGAGAGTCAGGAAGTGGAGATCAGGGCTCAGGGTAGGGGTGTGGTGGCTTTGTGGTGAGGAGTGAGTTTGATATCAGAAAATCTAGTCTTTTGTTATTTCCTTCCTGTTGGAGACACTGTAGCTGATGGTTAGAAGAGGTGAAGATTAAAGTAGTCTGGAGTGTAAAAACCCAGGCCAATGACCTCGGTGGTGTTAAAGTTATGGTGACAGTTTAGCAGAAGCATCAGTGATAGCGAGTGCTTGGACTGCTGAAGACAGACCGGCAGCTGGGTGGAGGTGGCCCCACCTTTAATCCCAGCACTCAGGAGGCAGAGGCAGGTGGATCTCTGTGAGTTCAAGGCTAGCCTGGTCTACAGAGTGGGTTCCAGAGAAACCTTGTCTTGGAAAAAACAAACACTGAAAAAGACAGACCAGCAGAATAAATCAAAGAACGAATGTTCTCTGTATCAAGGTGGGAGAAAGAAATGCAAGAGATGGTCCCCAGGGAAAGAGGCCAAGTCTTGTGGGGCACTCTGGTAGACTGAAGAGGGGGGTCATCCCAGTGGCTTGGCAACTGAACATCATGTCCAGGCACATGTGTATTTGGGGTGTGTGCATCTGTGTGGAGACGGGAGGGTAACCTCAGATGTCATTGCTCAGGAACACTCCTCACTTTGCTCTGGACGTGAAATACTTCAAGTAGACTAGACTGTCCCAGGAATCTGCCTGTCTCCACCTCCTCAGAATTGTTTTGACAGGGTTATACCACTAAGCCTGGCTGGATTTTAAAAGGTAGGTTCTGGAAGATTCAACTAGCCCTTATAACAGTAAGTGGAGCACTTTACTGATTCAGTTCTCACCCTAGCCTACCACCAACGAGCTTTTTACATACAGTATTTAATGTGTTTGGCTGCCTGGTGTCATGCCAGTGTGACACTTTACAGAAACATTTAAGACTGAGTTACTCAGCTTTCCATCACTCTAACCTAGTATCTGGGGTTGTTAACTTACCAAGGGAAAGTTTGATTCTCTGGCAGCTACCTATGAAGGCTCTAGTATGGTTGATTGGCCTCGAGTGTTTTGGGCCTATGGGGAAGTGATGTCTGTGGGGCAGCATTTAATTGAGTAAAATTGCTTATCTCGTGTCCAGGAAGCAAAGAAAAGAGGGGAAGAGACTGGGTCTCCAAAATTACCTCAGTTAACTAGACTAGACATATCACTAGACCCCAGTTTCGAAAGGTGCCATCGTCTCATACTCCTGTCATTTTGAGGACCAGGCTTTTAAAACTCAGGCCTTTAGAAGATATTTAACTTCTGAACTCTCTCTATAGCTGGAGTTTGGACAAAGTAACTGACCAAGCTGAAACATAAGTCCAATCTATAATAATTAGATAATATTAAACACATCTGGTTCTGATGTTAGAGACCATTGATACTTTTGTCCTTAGTGTTTAATACAAAAATATTTTCATTTATTATAATGGTTCTAATCAACTTCTATATAATGACTCTCCAGTTCCACCATTGATTTGGCACTGTCATTTCCTTAAATTGCCAGTGATTTGGAAAAAAAATTGAAGAGGTGAAAATCTAAAATTAATATCTAAGTCAGTGATAAAGTTGATGTTCCTCAAATATAAAAAGTAGGATCCTTTACCAAAAGTAAAAAAACCAGAATTTGGAATAAATTGCTGGATCAGTAGATATTGGGTGAAGACTCTTGTCTGCTTAAGCATATATTTTTCATGTATGAAAGGGAATACCCATATCACAGCATCATAAAAAATTAGCAAATAGTTGATCCTCGATTAGTGTGTACTAGTGCTGTGGCTGGTGGATCTCAGTGATAGAACACATGCGTAGAGCACACAGGCCTTTGATTTGATCTCAGTAACACAGACATATACAGAGAGAGAGAGAGAGAGAGAAAGAGAGAGAGAGAGAGAGAGAGAGAGAGAGAGAGAGAGAGAGAGAGAGAGATTGATTTTCCAAGCTTGATAAGCTATCCTTCACTAGTTCCTATGACATTAAACCAGAATCCCAGGAGACAATTAAGGGCCAGCTTCTTTAAGATGCCCAGAGGGCCTTATATTTGGTTCAATCCTCTCTCTGATGTTTGAGATTCTGAAATTTCAGGAGCAGGGACTCTTCACTTCCATCCTCACTGGGTCCTACAGTTTATGAACCCAGCACTGAAGACAAGCATGACTCTGTGGGTTTTGTCTTCATTCCCACTGCAGCAACCACAGCCACCTGTTTTGTTCTGTGTGTCTGGAGAGTCGACTCCTCCCCACCAGGACGAGTTGATTGGTTTAAAGGTAGGACTCCTGAACCAACTGTTTTGTTCTGTGTGTCTGGAGAGTCAACTCCTCCCCGCCAGGACGAGTTGATTGGTTTAAAGGTAGGACTCCTGAACCAATTGCTTGAACCCCTGCTGTGATACTGCTTCAGGGACGCTGTAGGGCAGGGGTTCTCAATCTTCCTAATGCTTTGACCCTTTAATATTGTTCCTCATGCTCTGGTGATACTCAACTATAAAAATTATTCTATTGCTACTTCATAACTGTAATTTTGCTACTCTTATGAATCATAATGTAAATATCTATGTTTTCTGGTGGTCTTAGGCAACTCATACCTAAAGAGCCATTCAGCTCCAAAGTGGTTGCAACTTATAGGTTGAAAACTGTTGCTGTAGACTCTCTCTCTCTCTCTCTCTCTCTCTCTCTCTCTCTCTCTCTCTCTCTCTCTCTCTGTGTGTGTGTGTGTGTGTGTGTGTGTGTGTGTGTGTGTGTGTGTCCCCTGGTAGCACAGGGGAGGTGAGGAGTTTATATTTACATGGATCCTGCTTCCTCCTTTTACATAGGTAGTATTGAGAATTTGAATCTGACAGGAGATTCAAATGTTTTTACAATCAAAGAACATCCAACTCAATCTACCTTCCATTGGAAAACATATTTGTTGAGACACAGGAGCTCAGCAGAAGAGAGACAAAAAACTAAATCCACCTTTGGGCTTTTATAGTGCATTTATTAAGAATTCATGTTCTATCAATGATAATCTCTCCAAGCACATAAAAGAATGATGATTCTTTTCATTCTTCTAGACAGTACAGCCCAGTGGGGAAAGCTTCAGACTGACAGCTTACTCTCCTATAATTTATGAGATGTTCTGCTCTTCTAGATCTCTGCCGGACAGCCTGCATTAACAGAATTTATAATTGCCTCTATCAAATCCAAAACACGCATCAGAACTAATAGACAGTATACTGCAGAAAATGGTGAGAACAGGCATCGAGATGAAAGTGAATCCCAAGTCTCTCACTTTACTTGCTTCTGCTGAAGGCCAACAGGACTTGAGCTAACTGGTGTTTTGCATCCCTCTACAAGGAGGCATCCTTGTGATTGACATACTTGTTCAATATTCGACAATCTCACGTACAACCTAAAATACAGTTTCGCTCAAACTAAGTTAGGAGAAGTTCTGAGAAAATGTGTTTATTAAATATACACAGTGTCCTAAAAATTTTGGTGGTGGGAGCTGAGGTTTCTCTAGGAATGTGTATTCAAATGTGGAAGAGAAACAAGTAGAAATAAAACCTCACAGGACAGAAACATGTGCAACTGGGGAGGGAATGTTGATGAAGGTGTGTCTGACAGCCACTGGGAAGGCTGATTTCTCTTAAATGATCAAGGCATTGTTATGCGATATGGTGAACAGTCAGGAAGACAGGCGATAGCTCTGAGATCGGTTTCTTCAGTCAAATCAAAATGACACCATCAAGAATTTGGACTATCCATTTCTGTGCTGTCATTCTAAGTATGGTAGCCTTGTCCCATGTTGTATCAGAGTTCTGTTGCAACTCAAGCATCACCAGGTTACTTAGCTGAATTTAGCTCATGACACGGGCAACATACTTTGGCCTGAATGTCATTATCAGCCTCTCCAAAACCTGACAAAAGCATAAGATTTCTATGACGGCTTTGTGGTAGTTTGAATGTAATTGACCCCCATAATCTCACAGGGAGTGGCACTATTAGGAGGCGAAGCTTTGGTGGAGTAGGTGTGGCCTTGTTGGAGGAAGTGTGTCACTGCCTGTGGGGGGAGGGCTTTGAGGTTTCCTATGCTTAAGCTTTGCTCAAGTCCATTTCCTGTTGCCTTCTGTTGGAGACGTAGCCAGCACCATTGCATGCCGCCATGCTGCCTGCAATGATGAGAATGGACTGAACTTCTGAAATTACAAGTGAGCCACTCCAATTAAATGTTTTCCTTATAAGAATTGTCGTGGTCATGGTGTCTCTTCACAGCGATAGAAACCCCAACTGAGAGAGGCTTCTACCTGAGAACTCATGGAATCCTTCCTTTCCACTCTATAGAGGAGCCTGATTTTTAAAGACAACTGTGGTTTTCTGGTGACTGCAGGGGAGGGAGAAAGCAGAAAGCAAGCTGTAGATAATCTGTGACATGAGCAAGATTTGATGAGAAGATATTTGCATTCTAAAAATATTCAGAGAGTTCCTACATATTCCTATGTATACATGGAGTGCATGTATAGTTGCCCAGTAGGGGAAATATGGCCTTTCATAAAATGATATTTTCTTACATCCAAGTTGTAATAAGGAAATCAAAACAAAGTTCCCAGATTTTAACACAGAGGAAACAAGGAATCTGAAATAGCAACATCTCTCTTAGAATCTGCTCACCCGCTTGGGTGTTACATGAGTGCGTTTGACTCGGCTGCAGGGCTTGTGGAAGACTATTTTATTTGGCTTGAGCTACTCTACAACATGGCTCCTATCATTGGCCCTGTCCTCTATTTGCTCTATTTTATAATCCACAAACTCAGATCTTGAAGAATGACTCTTTCCAACACAGTAAATGAATACACTGATCTTGAAATTATATTACACTTTTTGAACTTTCCCAACATTTTTTAAACTGCATTTACCGTGTAAAGGAGTAATTTGAGATATAACACAAACCAGGAAGTGCTCTAATTTAGGAGAGATTTGCCTTAAATCTTTTCGGTAATGCTTCATAAGGGAAACATAAAATTCAACCGGTTAGCTGGTCCTTGACAGGAAATGGGAATCTGAGCAGCTTGGCGGTTATGTTGAAGATACGGTGTGACTGGATCTTGTCACCATAGATTCTGCTTCTAACCCTGCAGTGAGGACCACACATTACTTTTGGTGTGTATATGTGTGTGTATGTGTGGCATCCCTGCAGATGTGTGTCCACCTGTGCGTGCAGGTGAGGATACCTGAATATGGAGGCCAAAAGCTGACCTCGGTATCCTCCTCAATTGCTTGTCACCTATTTTTTTGACACCAGGTATCTCACTGAACCCCAGAGTTCCCCAGTTTAAATAGGCTAGCTAGTCAGTGAGCTTCCAGAGTTCTACTTGTCTCTATCCCCAGACAGTAGGACTGAGGGCTGCAGATAGGTGTCAGCACACCAGGCTCCTTACAGGAGTGTTGGAATTGAAACTAGGACTTTGTGCTTGTGTGGCAGGTACTCAACTTCCCGATGAGACACACTCGTTTTTACTCAAATAACAAACCTACTGAAGGTTACATGGGTTCATGAAGGTTCTGGATGTTTTAAAAGTAGAATTTTGACCCAGAAATGAGGAATCTTTGTAGGTGTGAAGCATGATCCTAACTGGTCTTATCAATCAAAACCAGGAGTCAGGTATGGGGTAAAAACTAAAAGATCAGAGAAGCAGAGCAGCAGCCACCAGAGACTTCTTACCTCTCCGAATCTTCCCACCAAAAGGGTCAAGATTCTGTCTCTGCCCAGCCTTATCACTTCCTGTCTCCTGTTTGTACAGACCTCCAGACCTCTATGGTTAACTAGAACTAACTCCACCCTCCGATCTCCAGGCATGCTTTATTTGTCAGAACAGAAGCAAATATCACACAACATAGATGTTGAAGAATTTCCATTTCCTGCTAGGAATTGGGTACCTGTCTCAAAGGCAGAAATGTTGGTGTCTAGACAGCTACATTATAGACTGTCCCTTTTTCAGTGCTGGGAATCAAATCTAGGATTATTTTGGCCCTGTGGATTTCATTGATTCTCTAACATGAATGTATCTATAAGTTACTAATAAAATTATATGATTAAACATGTCTGTTGTTGTTCAGAGGTAAGATAAGATGTTTATTAAAAGAACAATTTTATTATTTCCAATCGTGAAATCAATCCAATCACTCTGTTCCTTAAGCTTGTTAGTTGCTAGGAAACCCATTGATCTTTGGCATCTTCTAAACTTGTACTATATGAGTTTGGACTCACTTATCATGGTGACACAAGCCTGTAATCCTAGCTACTGGGGAGGTTGAGGCAGAAGAACTTCAAATCCCACCTGAGCTACAGAACAAATTCTAGCCCCACCTGCACAGATTAATGAGACATTATCTCAAAATAAAAAGTTTTAAAAAAAGGATAGGGAGGTAACTCAGTGGTATAGTGTTGGCCTGCCATGCATGAGGCCTTACGTTCAATTCTCAGTATGAAATGAAGAAAGAAAAAAGATATTGAACCCATAATGTCAGCTTTATAAATATTTGTTGAATGAATAAATGAAATTAGCAATGTTAATTACTTTTATCATTATAATGTCTGCATAATGGGGGAATATTCATTTCCAAGAACTTTGAACACACAGAAAGAGAGCTTATGTTACAAGAAAGGAAACTTTTTGTAATGGTAAGTTTTTTGAAGGAGGCATCAGTATAGAGAGAGCGCTCACTAATTACAGGAAGCACTCTCAAATGTGTGTTTGCAGTGGTATCTGCATGTTGGCATTCAAGAAATACAAGGATGGCAACATCAAATGTTTAATTCTTACTCATTTGACTGAACCTGCAGAGTGTCAGTGAGACACTTCCTTCCATTGTTTTGCATTTAAAAAAAAAAGGCAATGAACAACTCTTGGCAATAGAGAAGACACTTTTTAGTATGTCAGTTTCTAGGCCAAAGGCCTCACTTCCCTCTGTTGATGACATTTAAAACATTTTTTCCAGATTTTTAATTAAAACATAGTTACATCACTTCCCCCCTTTCTCTTCTACCTCCAAGCCCTCCCAGGTTCCCACAGTCTCCATACCTGTTCCATCTCAAATTCATGGCCTCTTATTTTTTAATTCTTATTGATATACATCCATATATACATATGAACAAATATTTAAATACAATCTGATGATTCTGTTGAGCGTTGCTTGCCTACATAAGTTTTTAGAGCTGAAGTTTTGATCATTTTACAATCCCTTGACATCTTTACCATGATGGAAGTAAACTGAGAGGCAGTCATGGATTCTATCCTTTTCTGACGGAATACTTGTCCAGAAAGGTGCTGGTGTGTGGTGAAGGACAAAATCATGGCTGGAGAATGCCATTTTGGGGAAATCCGTTTAAACAGAAGTACCTTAGGCTCTGGATCTCAAGTTTATATTGGCTCGTAGCTGACCTTAGAGGGTCTCATCATCCTGTTCTGGGAATCAGTATTGTTTTAAAGATTTATTTTTAAGTTTCCTAAATATGTATTTATTTATATATTTTATGTATATGAGTGTTCTGTCTGTATGTATATCTGCATGCCAGAAGAGGGCATTGTATCTTACTATAGATGGTTTGGAGCTGCTGTATGGTTGCTGGGAATTGAACTTAGAAGCTCTGAAAGAGCAGCCAGTTCTCTTAACCACTGAACCATCTTTCTAGTCCCCAAGATTTATTTATTTTTATTTTATATGGATGGATTTTTTTTGCCTGTATGTCTGCATCATGTTGTTGCAGTTCCAACACAGTCAAGAAAGAAGATGTTGAATCCCACTGGAACTGGAGTTATGGATGTTTGTTAGGCATCATGTGGGTGCTGGGACTCGAACCCAAGTCATCTGGAAGAGCAGTCAGTGTTCTTAACAGCTGGCCTCTCTCTCCAGCCCTGAGTCTGTATTCTTAACAGTTGCCCAGTTGCCAAGGGCTTTCTGCACATCTCAAAATGCCAGTTGAAGAAGTGGGAGATGAGCAGCTAATGAAGTAGAACCCTTCTTCTATGCTCCTTTTGGATGATTCTATTTCTTTTTAAGCTGCCATGATGTGGTCCTAGTGTGGACTTCAGAGCTAAAATCCTGAGTTCTAGTCTAAGTGTATCATACACACCCAGGGAAGTAGTTTAATTATTTACACTTTGATAATACCAGTGCCTACTTTTCAAGACCTTGGATAGGCCAAATGTCTTTATATATGTAAACTGCTTGGAATGGTGTCTGCCATATGATGACTACCATGTAAGTGTCAATTCAAACTATGGAGCCAGTTTTGAAATGTTCCTTCCTTCCTTCTGCCCCAGAGCTTCTGGGTAGTAATTTCTTCTAAGACAAAAACGTTTCATCATAGAGGGAAGCTTATTAAGATTCAAGATGTTCTGAAGGGAGGCTACTCAAGATTCAGGAAGGAAACAACTCAAAAAATTTCAGGAAGTCCCTGAAACTGACTAGATACCCTAGCTTCCTCATTTTCCAGGCTTATATAGTCAGTAAGGACTGCTAGACTCCCAGACCAGCTGTACTGCCTAAAAGAGATACTCTCCAGTTCATTAAGCTGTCTAGAAGTCAAGTACTGAGCTGTAAGGTCCCAGATTTGGTGAGCTGTGATCCATGCTGGGTGGGCTTTTGGTAATGTAGCTGTATTTGAACCTTTTGTGTTTCTGTAGGGAACCTCTCACCCATCCTCCCATAGGTAATCCCAACTAAATTCACTGGTTCATCAAGTGTACCTGGGGGACTGGGGACTTTTGAGGGTGGGGATTTTTTTTTATCCAATCCCATGTCAGCTAGGAAGGGTTTTGAATTTGGGAAAAGTGAAGTTAATATTGACAAGCTGGTTGGACAGGAATCACACACTGCACATGTGTGGTTATATTCATGCATGCATGTTTAAACAGTGGAAGTGTTTCCCGAGTATCTTCAAATCTGTCTTCCCTGGTGCACAACTTCCCACTGCCCTCCCTAAGACTAGTACCACATTGTTTGCCCAAAACATTCCATTGTCTCAAGGAAAATGGAAGTTATTCTATTGAAGAACAGAAAGGGAGCACAAAATTAATTTGCTTATGAGTTCACCCTCATGATAGTGTGAACAGAACAAAAATCAAAATCTAATCAAGATTTTAGAATTAGAGTAGAACTATAGAATTTCAAGGTCTTCCAGACATCCTTCCTCAGCAGCCAGAATATCTAAAAACTCTTCACACATGGTGATTCCGAAGTGACCAAAGGAACTTGTTTTCTCCCAACACTAAGAGCAGACTCACTGACTCCAGACAGAAAGCAATTATGTGGGGATATTGTGTTGCTATTGCCTGCAATTTAGATAAAGCAAGGGCAAGCAGGGAGCCTGTGGGTAACACACACAAACACACACACACACACACACACACACACACACACACACACACACACACACTCACATACACCCTTTCTTCACAAAACTTGTCTAACAACATACTTAAGCTTTTCTTTTGTTTCTGGAACAAAGTGAAAGCCTTCCCTTTTAAAACATTATGGGTCAAAAAACAAACAAACAACAGTCAAACAGAAACCCCTCACAACTCGCTGCTTTCAGAATAAGGAGAAACTACCTTCTCAAGAGACACATGGAGTTTAGGTCATATAGTTGGCACCTCACTGCTACTTCAAACATTTAAAGCAACCTCTGCCCAACACTAAGGCCACGCAGGGAAATGTACAAGGAAATGGCTTTTCTCTGTTTTGTTTCTTCCTCTTAACTTGAGGATGGTTGAAAACCAAAGCGATGATCTTCAACTAGATAAGGATTTATCTCCACTGCTTCTCATCTTATGCCCAACCCTACCAACCAGGCTGGCTGCCCTGCATCTCCTAGTGTTGACACATGGTAGCTGCTGAACCTTAGACGGTTGTAAAGGACTATAAACTGTGGCCTTCCTCACGTGGTCAGTGCCGGGAGCATGACAACACGGCACTGTCCTTTGATAAGCCGGGGTCAGGAGTCACTTGATTGCTTTTCCTTGGATGTCAAAGAGTTAAATACTTGTAATGTTTTATGAAGTAAATTTGTCAAATATGTAAGGTCCTGGTGGACATCTTATCGGGGGCTAAAAGGGATCTACAAGGCCGGTAGGTAGTGGATGGTTGGGGTCCGTTTATCTGATGTGGTGTAACTCTGTGAGACAAGCTTCGGTGGAAATCAAAGGCGAATTGAGGGGAGCTCGTGTGTACAGTGATCACAGAATCAAGTAAAGAACCAGAGAACATGTTGTTATAGAAATAAGTGAGGGGGTATTTTTTTCAAATGCTGACAGTGTCTGTACTCTGGGGGAGAAGCTTGTCAGTAGGACTTTAATAAAGGGAAGAATATTTTTCTTCAAGTCCAACTTATTGTAATGATAACATGCTCATTGCAGAAGTCTTGTGTGTACATATCTATATATGTATACCTACGCACACATTTATATAATATAAATATACACACAATGTTAATACACACAGTGTTTCAGAGATGACTGAAGTGACAAGATGCTCTTCATGTCACTGGAACACAGTGAGCCAGGTGACTAGGCAGGAGAGTCATCCTTAAGAAGATGAAATACCTGGACTGTGGGAAGAGAGAGAGGAGAACCCCTTGTAGCTCCTTCTGGTCACCACCTCCAGTGTCCTCCCATATCAATCAATGCCCAAGAGGAGGTGGAGGGAGCATCAGCCATGACATTTTTAGGACTTTTAGAAAATGGTGTCTATTTACAACCTTAAATTTTCATGCTTGAGCAGGTTGCTTTAAATATTTATTCCCGGATGATTTGGAGCCAAATTGCTGCATTTTCTAGGTCCTTCCTGTCACCAATTTGGTCATACTCAGCATCGCAAATCTGATGGGGCAGATAATCATGAAAGTACGAGAACACAGAAACCAGATTTCTCTTTCCGATCACAGATTCAGGTCCAGCATTTGGGGATCCATGGTCATTTCCAGGGTGAGTGTCATGGGGATTTTGTACACATGCACATATAGGATGTGCAAATCAAAAAGTAAACATTGAGTAATAACCAACCTAAGCATGCCTGGTCTCTATGGGAGGCAAATAGTTTGAAGTGAGCACCTCTGTGTCATTGGACTGTTTACCCATTCACACTGCTTGGCTGTGTTCTGTACTAAGACAAGTCGAGACCAAAAACAAGAAAAACAAGGATCAGTTTTAACCCGTCTAGCACAAGGAGTTATCTCACCAACCCGAAGAGATGTGGCTCTTTGTCCTCTATGGAATCTTTAGCATCCTGCCCCAGC
The DNA here is from genome assembly GCF_007827085.1 of Peromyscus californicus insignis. NCBI lineage: Eukaryota > Metazoa > Chordata > Mammalia > Rodentia > Cricetidae > Peromyscus > Peromyscus californicus. The sequence goes on along the minus strand of NW_026294562.1, from coordinate 131,249,851 downwards.
ACCGAGGCCTAGCGATGTCCCACTGGCTAGCTTGACTTCTGTTTTGAACTGTGGCTTCCATCTTTATTTTACTACTCTCAATTCTAGCCACTGAATTCTGATTTCCACACACCACTTTCCACTAGACATCTGCGTGAGTGTAGCAATGAATGCCTTGGATCTACAGTATGTGAGATGAGGGTACTTTCTAGGTTCTATATCACATCCTTGTTTTTAGGTCATCATGTTATTAATTGGCATAACTCAGAGAGTCAGTTCCACAAAGCATTTAACCACTGAGAAGTATAAACTCACACAACTTCAGGTAAAATGAACTAGGACCCCAAATCTGAGATTTCAGTGGGACCTTCTAGCTCACATGACCTTCCAAGACTGACCTTGCGTAAATCTTACTGAAAAGGTACATTTCTGAATTTTTCCCCTAGACTTATCCATCACATATATTTTCCCCACAGGAATATCCAGTACCATTGAAGTGGATAATTAACATTCAAGGTGCCGAGACCATGTCCACATGATGAAAAGTGTTTTGGAAGGGAATAAATGAGTGCATTACTAATGAACGATTTTTTTCCCTTTACAAAAAGTCACTGAATTACTCTATCCAGGCAGCCTACTGCCCGATAATGCATTGATAAATGGAGGAATAGACAATCGCATTAAGAATGCCAGAACATCATTTGCGATTCTCAAAGTTGGTATTCAGAATCAACAAGCAATGGACTTCTCAGAATTAGGGGTACTAACTCACTTTGTGGGGCTGTAGCAATGTCCTCAACTGAGGGCTGGTATGTAGCTCCAAGGTAGAGCATTTGACTAGCACAGGCCAGGCCCTGGGCCCTATCCCCAGCTCTGCATGACAGAAAAAAAACGGAAGAGATAACCTCTACTCTCAAGGGCTGTTACTTCAGGGAAGTGGTTTCCAAACTATATTGACTGGAGCCTACAGTGAGAAATACATTTCACATTGTAAATAAATTATTATGTACAACTGAGACCAAGGTCTCTAAAGCAATGCTTATTTTACTACTGAAAATGTAGACTTTTTTTTTTTTTTCATTCCGTGGTCTTTCACTTAAAAAAAAAATGCTAGTTGTAAACAATGAAATTAGTATCTCCAAAGGGGACCCCTGACACACAGTTTGCAAAACAGTGATTTAGTAGTTACACCTGATCTGTGTGTGTGTGTGTGTGTGTGTGTGTGTGTGTGTGTGTGTGTGTGTGTGTGTGTACAGGTGTGCTCACCCACTCAGTTCAGAGGTCTACACTGGTGTCTTCCTCAGTCACATCTTCACTGTATCTTTTGGGGACATGGTGCTTTCCTGAACCTGGAGCTTGACTGTTGTGGTTGGACTGACTGCCTGGTGAGCTCCCTGGACCTGCCTGTCACCCATCCATCCCACCTCGACCCTCACTCTCACCAGCCAGCTCGGGGGTTCAAATTCCTTCCACCATGACCAGATTTTAACAGTGATCCAAACTCAGGTCCTTTCGCTTGCACAGGAAGTACTGCACCCCCTCAGCCGTCTCTGCAGCCCACCCACTTTATCTGGATTTTTCTAAGTATATCTCATAGATGAAGAAACCTTCATTAACGTGTGTATTGGTGAGCTGGGTGGATTAAAAACCTACTTAAGGACAAAAAAAAATGATAGACAATGCAGGACAGGGTAGCACATGAAGGGGGCTTAATAAAAAGTTGATGAAAAAAATAGCAGAGAAGAGAAGAATGGAAAAGAAGCTGCCATGGAAAGGCCGTGGTGGATGAGCAGTTAAGTCGATCAAATGGACCTCAAGCGCACAATGCGGTGGGCTAATACGGGGTGGTGCGGATGTCAGTGCTAAATATTTTTGGAAGAAGTAATGAGCTGTTGGGGAGCACTGGTAACCTCTTGTGACAAACGGAGGCACATTTCAGTGCCAGGTTCTACCCTTCCGGGCTCTGTAAGCACAAGTGTGCTCTCCCCAGATCAGCGGCCTTGGTTCCTTGGTCTCTAATGTTGGCATGCTGGAGTCTGACTAACCAAGCTATGGTAAGAATTTCTAATAATAGTGTTTATAAAGAACACTGCCGGGCCAGGCATGAGGCAAGCGTTCAGGAAGTACGTCAAGAAATGCTCTTTTGCAAGTCAGTTGTTGGTCATGTTTTCAAGTAACAGTTTTCTTTTACCCAGAATCTGGCTTTAGCATTCTAGCATCCTGGACGGAGCCCCATGCCTTCAAAACATTTCATCAGGCAAGGTCATACCTCCTGTTAACTAGCAGGCAAGGGCAGCACTCACCTTCCTTCCTTCCTGACTGGAAGACACAGTTGATGGCTAATAGGCCAGAGAAGAAAGGGCAGCATTCTCTGGACTGGGCTCTTAGAGATGTGCTGGAGAGGCGCTGATCTGCTTGGAATCCTGTCTTATCGTTAGTGTCACTATGTTTTGGGAGCTCTGCCTTCAGGAAGAATGGGAGAAAACAACAGACTATGCCAGGAGCCAAGATTGGAGCTGTCTGGAAATGACAGACTGATGCCCTGTTTTCGAAAGCCCAAGGGAGAATGTGCCACAGGACCACTGGACAGTAAAGGCTTTTGGGGGCTTGGCTCTACTAGCTTTTTAGCATCTCTGAGCTTGACACCATAGGGACAAGTCTTTCTCTTCTTTTCTTCCTGCCCAATTTTCTTCTCTTCTTTTATTCATAGTTAAAAGATACACAATATTCTTGATGATAATAAGTATACTTATATTCAATCCCTTTTTTTTTTTGAGAGGCAGGTACGTTGAAGCAAAATTATTTTTTAAAAATTGTGGTGGCACACACCTTTAATCCCAGCACTCTGGAAGGAGAGGCAACTGGATCTCTGTGAATTGAGGCCAGCCTGGTGTACAAAGCTAGTTCTAGGACAGCCAATGCTGCACAAAGAACTCTTGTTTTGAACCACCAATCCCCCATCCCCACAATGGTGTTTTTAAGATTTATCTATCTATCTATCTATCTATCTATCTATCTATCTATCTATCTATCTATCTAGTATGTGTATGTTTGCCTGCAATTACGTATGTGTAACATGTGCATGGCTGGTGCCCATGGAGCAAAGAAGAGGGCATCAGATTTCCCCAGAAATGGATTTACAGATGGTTGTGAACCACCATGTGGGTTGTGGGAACTGAACCCTGGTCCTCTGCAAGAAGAGTAACAAGCCCCCTTAACCACTGAGCCATCTCTCCTGGCCCAGAACATAATGTTTTTATATGCATATGTGGAGTAAAATGATCACTGCAATCAAACCAATTAACGTATCTGTCAGTCCACATAGTTTCTGTCTTGGCATGTGGGGAGGACACTTCTGTTGATCCTCTTAGCAAAGTCCTAGGAGATAATGCATTATCTACAGGCTGTGTGCTGGTTTTCCACAATTCATACATCTTAGAGTCAACCCAATAGACATTAAATCTAACTTTCTCTGTAGGAATTTGTCACATTGATCCACGTAGAAAAAGTAATTCAAAAAATCTGGAGGAGGGGGATTTAGTAATCTGAAATCTCTCATTTCTATGTTAAATCATTGTATTTATTGTTTAATATATAAATTATATTGGTATACGTACAATGTATGGCTTATACGTTAAAAAAAGAACTGAACATTTTAACCATTAGTCTCACCTCTCCTCATTTCCTTACCCAACAGCTCCTGGTAAACCTTCTTTTTCATTGTCTCTTTCTGTGACCCTAGCTTTTGAAGATTCTGCACATTAGTGACACACGCAGTACTTATCATTCTGTGGCTGGCTTATTTCTCTTAGCACAATATCCATTAGGCTTATCTATGCTGTTATAAGGGAGAAGCTTCCCTTTTAAAGGCTGAACACTATTCCACCACTCACACACTGTAGAAGCTATATTTTCATATATATATATATAATATATATTATATATTATATATATGTCTAAGTCTGTGGTCTCTTAATAAATCTTAAAGGACTGTGATTAGATATGCACATGTTATACTGGCACCTTTTAAACTTTAAGTACACATTGCATAATGCTGAGGATATTTGTGTACACAAAAATTTTACATTTCAATTTACCTAGTGAGACAATGTAGTAATATGTAGAAATCACTTGGCTTAGTATAGAAGTATTTAGTTATAATTAGAATATAAAGAATAAAGATATTACATTATAGACTTCAAAAGAACATATCTTTTCAAGATGTGGAATTAAAAAGCAATAAAAGCAGTAAACCATGATAATTTGTGGAATACTCCACTCCAATCTCACACTTCATATGAACAACCGAGGATGGGATGTTGGGGCTGAGGATATGGTGCCTCTGCTGAGGACTGTGTTTTTTGCTGAGAACTGGGTGTCTCTGCTCAGGATGAGGTGTCTCGGCAGAAGGTGGGGTGTCTCTGCTGAGGACAGGGTGTCTCTTCCAGATATTTTTCAGTTTGAGGTACATTTCAAATTATTTGGGGAGGCTTGTCAGAAATTTGGGTTTTGAATTCCCTCACTGGAGAGATTCTGACTCAAAAGGCTTGAGATGAGGCTCAAGGATCACTAACAAGTCCTGCAGACCATCCTGGCTCTAACTTGAGATGTTGGTCTAGGACACTTTGTAAAAATCTTAGGTGTCTTTTGCCTTCTCAGATTTTATTTAATTTTTTTTATTCTTATTGAGACGTTTTTCACACAACGTAGTTTGATCGTGTTTTGCCCTCCTCCAGCTCCTCCCGATACTTCCTCCTTCCCTACCGACCCAACAACCTCACATGCTCCCCTCTCTTTCACCCTTTCACCCTCGCCCTCAGACAACAAAAACAAAAATCAAAACAAACAATAAATCAGTAAGACAAAAAAGTTGTCAAAACAAAGCAAGCAAAGAAATAAACAAAACAAAGCAAAAAGAAAAAGAAAACCAAGAAGTTTCTGTTGTGTTGGTCCTGGATTGTGGCCGATACGTCTCGTGACACTCAGCTGGAGGAAGCTGATTTCCCTTTTCCAGGTAGGTATCAATTGCAAATAACTTTTTGGCCAAGGGTGAGACTTTGTAGGAGCCTCCCCTTCTCATTGCTGGGATTTTGACAGGCTTGAATCAGTGCAGACCCTGTGTGTGCTGCCAGTCTCTGTAATTCATATGTGATTCAGTTCTATTGTGTCTGGAAGACATGGCTTCCTTAGAGTCATCTACCACCTCTGGCTCATACAATCTGTCCATGCCCTCTTCCACATAGATCCTGATCCCACTTAGGACTACGTGGTTCAAGATCTCATACTCTCAGCATGTTGTCCAGTTGTGGGGTCTTTGTGTTAAGTCCCATATACTGAAGAAAAAAAGGTTCTTGCATGAGGATTGAGCGATGTGTTGATCTATGGGGTCTTACTCAGTATTCTGTTGCTGTGAAGAGACATCATGACCATGGCAACTCTTAGAAAGGAAAGCTTTAAATTAGAGATTTCTTATAGTTTCAGAGGTTTAGTCCAGCGCCATCATGACAGGGAGCATGGTGGTACACAGGTAGACATGGTGCTGGGGAAGTAGCTGAGAGTTTTGTATCTGATCTACAGGCAGCAGGAAGAGAGATACTCTGAGTTCAGTACAGGCTTGATTTTGAAACCTCAAAGCATACCCCCAGTGATACACCTGCTCTAACAAGGCCACACCTAATCCTTTCAAGTAATACCATTCCCTGATGAACAAACATTAAATCCATGAGCTGGGGGGGAGGGCATTCTTTTTGTTGTTGTTGTTTGTTTTTTGTTTTTTCGAGACAGGGTTTCTCCGCGTAGTTTTGGTGCCTGTCCTGGATCTCACTCTGTAGACCAGGCTGGCCTCGAACTCACAGAGATCCACCTGTCTCTGCCTTCCCAGTGCTGGGATTAAAGGCGTGTGCCACCACCGCCCAGCTAGGGGGATACTCTTATTCAAACCACTGTATATGGTTTAGCAATATGTCATCAGGAGTCGTTTCATTGCTATATTCCTTTTGCAGAATAATAGTAGTAGCTCCACTGGGCCTATGACCTATCTAGTTTCAGGTTCTTTGCTATGTCAGCAGTGTCAGATATGGGTTCCATCTCCTGGAGTGAGCCTTCAATCCAGTCGAAGCTGTTGAGTACTCCCATAATATTTGCACCATCTTGTTGCTGTCCAAAGAGGGTCCCATGGATCCCTTCCTGTATGGCTTTGTTTCCAATTAAGACTGCTCCAAGTCTCCCCTCTCTTTAATCTCATCTATCACACCCAACCTCCCCCTAAACACTATGGACCATGTTCTTATGTCTCATCCCCATCCCTTATAACTGCTTTGTCATCAGATAAAATATCAAGGAACACGTCTGAAAAAGGCTTCTGTGGAAACTAACCGTGGGACACAGAGGCCTGCAGTAAGATGGTATTTCACACACTCATGGTGTGTCATTTCTAAAATCTCCAAGGAAGATGAGAAGATTGATGACATTTCTGTGTCTAGGACAAAGGATTTCACATCTGTAAAAGGCTTTAGCATCTACAGAACTGTATGTAGGCATTATGGCTGTTGTCATTATTCTTGTTTTATAAGCAGTAATCCTAAGAAAATTAAAAGAGTTGTGTGCTGTGTATGCTGGGATACCTGAGACAGGCAGTGGATGGATGCAGGGCACTTCTTGTTGGGCCTCAGAATACTAATGGTTCCTCAGCTGCTGAGGGACCAAGTGGGGAACCCATGTCAGAAACAGATAAGAAAGAGGGAGAGAAAGAGAAAGGTAGGCATGAGTCTTCATTTTCAATTGCCCAAGCCAATTCTCTGCACACATAAGTCATGTGCAAGGCTTTGACCAGAATAATGGTAATCACCAAGTATGTATTATACTTGAAACCAAATAATTGTGGGTAATGATTTTTTATGGGAATATATGTTCTGAGGGCAGAACCACCAAATTCGTGCTACACATTAAAGGCTTAACCTTGCTCAGAAGTTAGACTTTTTTTTGATAGACAGTCCCAAAATGTCATAGGCAGAAATACTTCTACTCCATGGAAGAAATGTGAGGAGGAACAGGAGGCTGTTCTGGAAACAGCAGCAATCTTCTCAATGCCAGGACAGGGAAACCATAAACATGGTTTGGGCACAAACTCGGCAAACAGTCAGACATACGGGTAATGCTTCCCCCAGGATCCTGCTTCCCAAGAAACAGTGGATCAAGTTTGTAAGGAAAAAAACAAACAAAAACAAAACAAAAAACAAAAACAAACAAACAAAACAACAACAACAAAAACATACCTCATTAAAAACATGCAAATATGTGTAGTGGTATTTGCTCTGCCCATGACCTTGGGCTATACGGCCCAAAGGAGGAGGTGCTTCCTGCCGTTGTATGTGACCTCTTATAAGGAGTTGGAGAAAGGTCACATGCCCTTCTCTCTGCTCCTGCCTGCGAGGTGAATTGGCTCCTGGTCAGATCAGAGGACAACTTCTGCTGTCTACTCCATTCTACACTCATGAATGTATTTCCTCAATTTATATCTTAATAAATTCTGTTACCCATTTAATAGACTCATGTGGATTGATTGTAATAAACATGTATTGTCTCCACCTATAACTCTCAAGTGTTGATGGCTTGGCTTTTAGCCTGTGGCTCAATAGAGAGAAGATTGGATCAGGTGGGTGCGAGCAGCATCAATAGGTTATACTGTTGAGTTTATAGCTGAGTAGACAAGAGTTGGGTCCTTGCCAGGCTGTTGCTGTGGGATGTCTTTCTGTATGCTGTGAATATGTGTTGCTCTGATTGGTTGATAAATAAAGCTGCATTGACCTTTGGCAGGGCAGCTTAGAGGCAGGCGGGAAATCCAAGCAGATGCCAGCCCGCCGCTGAAGGAGCAAGATGCCTGCAGACTGGTAAAGCCATGAAACACGTGACAAAATATAGATTGGTGGAAATGGGTTAATTTAAGATGTAAGAGCTGGCTTGCAAAAAGCCTGAGCTATAGGCCATACCATTTGTGTATAGACAGATAAGTGTGTACAATTGGTAGGGTGCCTCTGAAGAGATCTGAAGGGGATGTTGTCCTGGACTCCTTTCCTTTCTGTCACTTGCTGCTTCCTGTCCAGCATGAAGGGAGCAGCTTTTCTTCCACTGTGGGTTCCACCAGAATGTGGAAGGCAGAAGCAATAGGCCCAGCTCCCCATGCCCTTAACTAACGAGCCCACATAAATATTGTCTCCTTTAAGTTGATTTCAGGTAGCTTGTCAGTGATGGAAATCTGCACATGGAAATACATCCATGTAATTATCCACGTGGTTGAATGAGAAAGGAAACTTTTGGTGCCACCCACTGTGAGATGGTTGGCTTCTCACTGAGTCTAAAGGTTCACCTGCCTTGATGGCTTTCTTTCTACTATGTCCTAGCTTTGCAGCAGGGGTGCAGCTGGAGCAGAAACACACACACACACACACACACACACACACACACACACACACACACACACACACGGAGGGGGTAGGGGGTTGGGGAGGTTATTCAACAGGACAGCCCCCAAGCTCTCACTTATCTGTGGGAGCTAAAGATTGCCTTTAAAGACGACAGTAGAATAGAGGTTTCCGGATGGTAGGATGGATGGAAGGAAGCAAGGAGGCTGGATACAGGGTGCCAAACTACAGTGAGACAGCAGCAGTGGGCTCTTGAACTCCGTCGCACAGTCAGATGACTGTGGCTCACAATAACCTACTGCACTTCTTATAAAGACCTAGAGCAGTTCAGAGACTCCCCATTGTGGAGGTATGGTGAAGAGGACATGCCAGTCCTCTGCTTTCTTCTTGCGGTGTATCCAAACTCGGGATTAGTACCTTGGACTCTCAAAAGTATGTCCTCTGACCTTTACTCTCCAGGAGTGGCACGAGAACATACACATACACATTCACACACACACACACACACACACACACACACACACACACACACACACACTAAAAATATTCTACTTGTCCTGCTAACTCTGCTGTGTTGGAATACAACACAGCTCTGTTGTGCTGGAAGAGTGAGCTGGTGCTGGATTTTGTCGGGGAATATAGAGAGATACATAATTGTCATACACCTGGTGATCTTAAATTCAAAGCTCAGCATCTCCAGGCTCTGTCTTGCACAGAATCAATGTGTGCCAGGTGATGTTGTCATCTGTCTCTTCGATGTCTCCTGTTAACACAGAATTCATGTCCTGTTCTCACATCTTGCTGTGTCTAGCACTGTCTGTCTCTGTCTCTCTGGTCTCATTTGATCTGGGAGTCATGTGCCTTTTCCCCTTGGCATAATTCTTAATTCTAGCCTTGTGTAGCAAGGCCAGCCACGGTGAAAGGCCGTGGTAGCAGTCTGTACAGGCTACCCCCAAACTTACTGGGCATTACACTGAACTCTGGCTTCTTCTGCCTCTACCTTCCTGATGCCAGGATTCCTGTACAAACCACCACATCAGGTTTTATGTGGTGGTGAGGATCAAACCCATTGTGCATGCTAGGCAAACACATTACCAACTGAGATACTTCACCAGCCCATAAAGCTGCAACTCTAAATTTGGATGGAAAACATAGATGTGGTGGGTAGCTGACCTTCCATTTTGTACAGACCCGTGGATTTGGACCCTCCTTTCTGAAACAGAATAGGGCATGAGGAGGATCCAGTTAAGTGCAGGTGAGACTTTCAAAGGCCAGTAAGAGTTTAGTACAAAAAGCTAAAGGCTCTGGATGTTCAAATAGTTGTTTCTTTTCTTCAATTTTCAAATGAAATTTGTTATTTGAAAAAGAACATTGACTATGCTAACTTATCTGATTATGTCTGTTGAAGGGAGAATGTTCCAGAACTTTTTTTTTTTCTGCCCTAAGTAAAATCATAGTCATGCTGTTTGGAAAGAGCTGAGTCATGGGAACATCTTGGAGCATTCTTTTTTTAGGGGGTTGAGGGGTTGGATTAATGAGATATTTGGCTCTTACTGAAAGGTTAATTTCCTTGGGATGAACCATGGCTGGTTCAACTTCCTATCACACTCCCCAGAAAACCCTGCAGTCTACCATCCTCCAGGCAAAACTCATTTACATTTTTTATCTCCCTACAGTCGGGTATGAAATTCCAGCGGTCATGTTCAGGCATAGCTTAACACAGGAGTCACCTCCGTGAGCAACAGCTTAATTTTCAGTGACATTTTGAGTCTGCACATCTGGGCTGGTGGTGACTTCTCTACTGTGACGTGTTCATTCTAGTGAGTAAAACTTAGTGCTTGAGATACTGATGTGAAAATTAAAAGTGGTTTTATTCCATGGGGTTTCTCTATCCAGGCAAGAAGGGTGGCTTCTTTTCTCCGCCTCGGAGATATGTCAGAAGGAGCTGTGAATATTCCCTTGCTGGGGATAGGTTGTACCGTGTGGGGTGGGGTGGGGGTAACCCCATTTGGGAAGTTGATGGGACCAGTTCTTAGAGCCCAGCTCTGCCTCTCCTTCATTGTGTGGTTAACCTCTCCACTGCGGGGTGGGGGTGGGGTAGGGTGGGGGAGGTGTACCACGTCGGCTTCCCTCTTGTGTGAAGATTGGTGCCAAAGTGATGGTTATTACCACTCTACTGTTGGCCAGCTCACCAGGGGTAGGTTGGACCGGATTGACCCCAGGGTTAGTCTAATTTCTGTGTTGAGAAACAAGGTGCCCCCATAAAGCTCCATATTTTCAGAATGTGCTTCCATAATACTGACCGGTTCACAACTCTGGGTCGCTGGGTGAAATGCATCTTCCATGTGGATTTCCAAGTGGTGCTTAGAATCTAGCTAGTGGGGGTAAGAGGGAGAAAATGAACCGGAAAGCAAGACTTCACAGATAAACACCTGAGAGGAAGGGAGACTGGATTGAAAACTAAAGATGCAGATACTTGATGTACACCGGGCCCAGTGGGAGACCCAGACAGAATGCCTAGACTGAAGTTCTAGTCTGGGGCTGGAAGGGGAGCTTCTTTGGCAGTGCATGTCACCAGCCTGAAGATTGGAGTTCAGTGCCAGCACCCATGTGAACTAGCCAGACCTTGTGGACAGTCGGAATCTCAGTGCTGGGGAGGCAGCGACAAGAGGCTCCTTGGAGCTTGTTGCCTGGCCAGCCAGCCCTACTTGTCAAGTTTCAGGTCAGTGAGAGGCCCTGTCTCAAAAAGGAAGGTGGACAGAGTTCGGGAACAACACTCAGTGTTTTCTTATACACACACACACACACACACACACACACACACACACACACACGAATGCACACACAGTTACAGTTTCTACTAGTACTTGAAGAGTGAATGGACCTGCATTCTTCTCCTTGGTGTGTAAGAAGCCTTGAGCGTCAAGGACCCCAGTCTTTGCTGGAAACGACAGTGTGTAGGCATGACCTCTCAAACAGTTTCACTGTAGACTTGTAATTCTTACTTTACTGGCCTCAAAGAAAGGCTTAGTGGACTCTGGGGACAGGACAAATGGTACAGGTGTTAGGTTCAACTGTCACATAGGCTTGGTACCAAATCCCACTCTTTCCCCTACCTCCAGATGGCTTCTAAAGTATGAGGAAGTTCAAAAGGTATTGAGAACTGTGGTCTGGAAGAATTGGCCAGGTGCTCAAGATCTTCACCTGAGTGACTAAATTCAGAGCAAAGGGCTCATGAATGACAAAGTGGAGAAAAGGTCACAGTTGCAGGAAGTTGGGAACCATATTTCTTAAGGTCAGAGGTTTTATCATCAAGGCACTGGTCTTAGTGAACACACACTGCTCTTCTGGACTTAAAATCAAGATGGACTGGAACCCTTATTCTGACGTGGCCCTTGGGGAGGAAAGAGGCTAGAGTGACCCTTGCTGCTTTCATTTGGTGTCTGGACACAGCCTGGCTATTTCTATATATGCTAGAGATGTTTGCAGCAAATTCATCCTTATCGTTAGGCCTGTCCTCTTGGCCACAACCTCTAAGGAAGCATACATAACCTTAACATTTGTGGAAAATGCACCAATGTTGCCTTTCTGGTTAGGCATCAATAGAAATGGCCCTCTTTTACTAGTTTCCCTGTCGTAAAGCAAACACTACCCCACCCCCACAAGTGTACGCAGAATAGTTGACATTCTTCCTCTCCCCCGTACAAGGCAGATTAGCACCACCTGTCTTGGCTAACATTCATGGGATTCAGCAGGAAAAATAGTATTAGGCAGGAAAAGCTCCCCTGAATGCCGTATTTTAGGATTATTTCTTTGGTTGCAAAACTGCTATCTTTGTATTCAAAGGTGATGAGACATTTTCTGGCTAGAAAGAGAGTTGTTGCAGTGAGGTGTCAAGTTCAAAGGAGACCCTGCGAAGATCTAAGCCCGATTTGAGCCCAAGTCTTTGGAGGAAGGTGAGTGATGGGTGGCCGGGCTTGCTTACATTTTCTGCTTACTGTTACAGTGTGGGGAGGATTGTGGCCATCCCCTTGCTGAACCACCCCACCCTTTCTTCTGTGGAAGGTATTAATGTGGGCCCTCCTTCCGACTGGCTCTCCGCCAGCTAGCTGGGAGCAGTTCAATGGCTGCCTCTGTGAGGCAGTATCAGGGAAGTTGTAAGTGCCTCCAGGTTCAAAGGGCTTTCAGCTGGCCGTGCTGGATTTGGCATTTAGAAAGCAGGGCACCATGGGCTGCACGGTTAACCTTTTGCTGTCTGTCTTTTTCCTTTTTCTGAAATGATGATAGTGGAGTGTTTCAGAGGCGTGTTGAGAAGATTGCTGAGTTTGTGTTTGGGGAAGGGCTTTGAGATGCTCGGATGAAAGGTGTTCCACAACAATTACGCTCACACTTTGTTCTTACATAGCGCCTTTCTTCCGGGGAGCTCCAACTGCTTGATACAAATTGTTTCATTAATCCTCACAGCATCCCTCTAGTGGTTATTATGCCCCGTTCTTATATCGGGAATCTGGAACACAGGAAGTAAAGTGACACGGCTAAGGTAACCCAGCAGGTCACTGGTAAAATCAACAGTGCGATACAGATCTGGTCCATTCCTCCATTGATTCATTCCTTTGCCAAATATTTGACCACAATTGTAAGTCAGACACTGCGGTTATTGAATACAAAGAGCATTATGGGAAATTAAGTAAAACACATTCTCTGTTATTAAAGAGATGGAGTCTGCACCCTTGAGTTAGTAGATAAATAATATCACGTAGCCAGTCCATCACAAAGGACAGTAGTTAAAGTCAGTACGCATCCAATGTAGTCAAAAAGCAAACAAAAACAAACAAGCAAGCAAGCAAGCAGAAACGCCAAATTAGTCACTCCGGTGGACAAAGGATGTCATATGAGTTCACTAGCTCACTCTCAGAAAAAAACAAGCCGAAGAAACATGTCTCAAACAGGAGCATGAAGGAGCATGGGAAACCCCCATGGGCCAAGAGATGCTCCTGGCTGGGTGGGAGCAAAGTGAGTGTTAGAGAAGCAGCCTAAGCAATCCGAACTTTATTCACCAGGCAACTGAGTAGCATTGGAGGCTGCTCAAGGAGAAGGAATGAGGTCACCTCGACAAGGAGTGTTCTCTTATCTGAAGTTGCACTTTTAACAGTTTCAGCTTACCTGGAGCCAAACGCATCCTGAAAACAGCAAGCGGAAAATCTCACACAGGAACAATTGGTGAATTTTAAGCTGAATCCTTTCTACGTAGTCTGAGGCAATCGTGCATCATTCTACGGTGTCCCACAAGGTGCACACATCATTGCTTTGCCCGGAGTATCTACCTGCCCATTAATCACTTAGTGGTCATCCTAGTTATCAGATCAACTATCATGAGACTGCCTCACGTGTATTCGAGTAATCCTTCTTTTATTTAATACGGCCTCAAACACAAGAGTAGTGGCCTTGGCAGTTTTCAACCCTTAAAGAGAACCATAGAGTGCTCCCTTTAAGTATCATTATCAGAAGGTTAAGTAGACTGAAATGAGGTGACAGATATGTATAACTTCATCATAGTACCTTAGTTGTTATTGTCCATCTCTTGTCACGCCTGCTCCATGAAATAATGTTTGTCACAGTACACACAATGTCCACAGAGTCTGGGATGATCCCTGGCTTCAGACATCAAGTGGAGGACAGGCCTTGTATTATATTCCCTGTGGAAAACGTCTTCTGGCGGCTGATTATTAGGAAGTCTGTATGTGGAAGGGGCCTGTCCAGATGTCAAGAAGACAGCTCCCTGACACAGTCTAACCAGTCACTGGGCCACCTCTTCTGTAAGATTTACCGTCTTTGTGTGTGTCTCTATGGTTTCGATCCCAGGGCCTTGAACATGCTTGGCGACTGTTCTACCTGTGAACTACTTTTCAACTTGTTATTTTGAGGCAGAGTCTCAGTAAGCTGCCCAGGCTGGTCTTGAACTTACTCTGTAGCTCAGGCAGGTCTTGAACTTGCAATCTTCCTGCCTCTCCCTCCTCTGGAGGCAGAATTACAGACCTGTCCCACCAAGCCCAGTTCTCCTATGTGGTTTTAGGGCTCAGAGCTCCAGTGTTGTTTTGAAATGCTACAGGGGGATGCCAAGAAAACAGCTGTAACAATGCTCTTTCATGGCTACTGTGTTTTCTCATTTCAAGAAGCATAGAACTGTCTTTTTAAAATCAAATGATCTATAACACAGCTTTTCAGTGATGGTGCAGTGAGTGACTGCCAGTCTTCTGCTTTGAAATCCATCAGGCAAAGTGGTTGAGTCTACATCAATTACTCATTATAGTAGAAAGTGAGCCTTTGTTACGCTGTTTGTTAAGTATCTCTTCAAATTAGATACAAGAGAATGATCTTCAATGCAAAAGAGTGTTGATTTTTTATTTCCCGTGATTAACCATTCTGTGATTAGACATATTTATTTTTATTTTTACTCAAGCTTATAACCATGAAGTCAAATTTAAGAATGGGTCCCTGATCACTTGGATTTCTTTTTCTTTCTTTCTTTTTTTTTTTTCTTTTTCCTTGTCAAAAGTTCTTTTAAATGTCTGTCAGGAAAAATTAGAGGAATCATTTCGCTGTGTAAGAGGCTCTGAAAAGTTTTTCAAGTCTGAATGGATACAAATCCTGTAGGCTACTTGTGGGATGAAAGAGGAAGGCACGCTTGGTGTTGGAATCAGAGCTGTCTGGACAGGAGCTCTTGACTTTTGAGCTAGGAAAGGAATCAATTCAAAATAGTCTACAAAATTTAAATCCGGACATGTGGCTATTTTTAAAAAGTCTGTATTTTAATCAATCATGTTATTTATTTATTTGTTTGTTTGTTTATTTATTTATTTATGAGTGTGTAGGTCAAAGGACAGCTTGTGGGAGTTGGCTCTCTCCCTCTACCATGTAAGTCTCAGGGATTAAACTCAAGCTGTGAAGCTTGACAGCAGGTGACTTGAACATCCAACACTCTGCCTCACTGGATCCTTCCATACATTTGGTGTGTTCAAACCACAGCTTGACCATGTAGCGAGTGGCTTATTGAAAGTTACTGTTTTCTGGGCAACGCTTCCTATACAAAGTGAGTGTGCTGCTTGTCCTTCCTTATAATGAGAGTACTGGCTGGGATAGGGAAGATTGGGCTGCCGGGGGAGCCGTGTCTAGGTAGCAGCATCTGTGATAATGGCGGTGTAATTCTGACCCCAGCAGAGCTCATGGCAGGTCTGAGCTCCCCCTTCCCAGCAAGTACTTCGGCGCTGACTCACTACAACCGAGTAAGAGAGAATTCAAGGGGTGGCGACTGGCAGTTTTCCCCAACTGTGACTCTTGGTTTCTATTAACATTTCACCAACCAAACAGGTCACATATCCATGCCGGATTTTAAAGAGATGGGAATTACACCCCTTCTGTGTGTCCACAGGATGGGAATCAGCACAGACTTTAAAACACGATGCTCATTGAAAGTTAACATTTAAAAAAACAAAACAAAACAAAACATATTGCCACTTCTAAAACGTGCATCTTAATTGTAAAAAGTAAATAATTTGTGTTCTGGGGTGTTGCTGGAGGACATACTGGTGTTGTTAACATGATATGTTCTGCAATATGAAAAGTATTAGTTGGCTAGTATTCCCTTACGGAACCCTAAGTTTTTTAAGTACCAGGACTGGGTTTTCTTCTTCCTTCATTTCCACACAGAAGGACTGACACAGAGGGCACTAAAATGTTTACATGTATTGTGATGTCAATCACTCTTTTTTTATATGTTTATTTATTGTGCCTATGTGTGCGCATGTGCGTGGAGGGCGTAAGACAACTTGAAGGAGTCAGTTCTCTCCTTCCATCATGTGGAAGCTGAGGGCTAACATTCAGATCATTAGCTTTCACAGCCAGTGCCTTTACCTACTAAGCCATCTGGCTTGCTCCAATAATTTTAACATCACATACATTCATAAAAAGAACTAGGAAATCTGAATTTACTTTTCTCTGAAGAGAGGGGGAAATCCCATTTTTATCACTTGGAAAATATTTAAAATTTGTCCATAGTTGGACTTCCAGTATATTTTCCAGACTGTATGTTAAGAAAAAGTAAAATATCAAACGCCATTTTGGAGAGCTTTTTCTAATTTGGGGATGAACTTGGGTGAGGGTGGAATCAAGTTCCTTGTGCTTGATGTTGTGGGTGATTTACACAGAAATTCCATTTTACACTTTACTTCAGTTAACCAACTATAAGGAACCCTAATGTTCTGTGAAGAATATGCTCTAACTCATTGTTTCTTGAGAATCATCAATGAACTATAATTTAGAATGTATTTAGAAGTTCTAAACCCACGAAAAGGTTGATCAATTAAAAAAAAAATCCTCCAGGCATCAGTGGCGCACGCCTTTAATCCCAGCACTCGGGAGGCAGAGCCAGGTGGATCTCTGTGAGTTCAAGGCCAGCCTGGTCTACAGAGTGAGATCCAGGACAGGCACCACAACTACACAGAGAAACCCAGTCTCGAAAAACCAAAACAAACAAACAAACAAACAAACCCTTAAGATTTATTTATTTATTTATTTATTTATTTATTTATTTATTTATTTTACTTATTTTTTTCCTTAAATTTGACTCCACATGTCCAGTCCTTTTATTTTTGGTGTGTGTCAAACAACTCCTCTTCTCATTGGCAAGTGTGTCTGAGGGTGTTTGGCATACCCACCTGTTAGCTGCCACCCTTATGCTGGTGTCTGCAATATTCCCTCTTGGGTCATTGACCCATTTCTGGCCATTCCTGCCCACTCACTCACGAACTATATGGAATCAATGATTTGTTGTTGTTTTGTTGTTACAGAGGCAAAGTTACTCACCAAGATGTGTGATAGTCATTGGAGGTTATTTTCTACTATTTTAGCTCCTTAGGATCTTAGATTCTTCAGATTTACTTGTATCTTAATTTCAGATGGTTCCCAGCTAAGGTCTTGCTGTGTGGACTTTGCGAGAGAGGTCAGTGTATTCTCTTTTGGTACATGTGGGCACTGGAGAATTGGTACATGTGGGCACTGGAGAATTGTCCTTTTTTTTTTTCTTTCTTACCTTCAATCTAAAAGCAGGCAAAGGATCATGATAAGCATTAGTAGATAACTAGAAGCTACTTTAAACTTTTCTTTTTATTTTGTGTTTACGAGTGTTTCGCCTCCATGTCTTTATGTGTACCACGTATATGCCTGGTACCCACGGAGACTGAAAGAGGGTATTCAAACCCGTAGAATTGGAGTTACAGAGGGTTGTAAGCTGCCACATTGGTGCTGGGAACCGAACCTGGGTCCTCTACAAGAGCACCAAGTGCACTTAACTGCTGAGCTGTCTCTCTGGCTTCAGGGAAGCTACTTTATCTTAGGCAGTCACCAGTCATTGTAGAAAGGGGCAGAGTCAAGTATGTCAGGAACTCTGTCTGTAGGTAGGTCTCAAAGTGCTGGGCTTTGTACCCAGCACTTAGTGTGGTTCATCTGTCGGCAGTTCCTAAGCAGCCCCAAGGCAGAAAGGCAGAAGTCCCAGAATGCAAGCTTAATGCTCCTTAAAACTACTGGTTATCCAAAGGTGGCCAAGGTTGTTGGCCTTGGAGTAAGAATAGACATGATGAAGAGTGAATGATTTCAAGCAGTTAAAAGCAGCCACAAGTCTCTTCATATCTATAGCCTGCAAGAGCCTCAGATACTGCCTTTGGGCATCTTATTGGCCAAAATCAGTTTTCAGAGTCGATGCCATAGTTTTGGTTGGGGTGTGGGGGTGGAATAGAGAAATGTTGGGAAATAGAAGAGACTAAACAGTCAGGGCTGCTAAATCATTTCAACCCATTTGCTTTTCCAAATTAGGGTGCATCTGAGAACAGGTTTCTGAGGGGAAACTTCCGTGTCTTTCTTTCCTGATGTGCTACCAGTCTGCACACATCTCACAGTCTGCCTTTTGTTTTGCTTCATGCCAGTGTGTGTATTAGTATGTCAACAGCATTATGGAGCAGTCCTTCTTAATAGTTACCTGGATTGTGCTGGCTAAGCTGCTACACTGAGCTGGGTCATATGTCAATTTTTAGTGTTGGCACTCTTTCTGTTTTTTTTTTTTTAAGGCTAAACGCATTTACATAACATGCAATATTTGTGTCTAAATTAGATCCTGACTCAGAGTTACCCTCTTTTCCTTCCTGGGTTCCCAGGTGGCTGCAACACACCAAACTTTGAGACTTCAGACTCCCAGCGCTCATCTTCCAAATGATCCATCCCAGGAAGGTGATTTTCATGTAATAATTTTCTGTGAGGAGTTTTAACCTCTTTTGGCGCATTTCTATTATTTCTTTGTCCTTACTGGTGGTTACACCAGCTCCCAGCTTAATATCATTTGCACATTTCATTAATATGTGGCTTACTCCCTCTTCGAGATCCTTAATAAAGATGTTAAATTAGATTGTATCTGACATTGACCCCTGGGGCTCTGCGATGCTTTAACGATATCCCGTTTCCCTGTCTATGGAGTTCTCACAGAATGCACCAGGCCCAGCTTCAACCTGGGATAAATCTTCAATTTGAATTCTCAGGCAGAAGTCAAGTCATGTGGTTTGGGATAACTTGACATTGCCAGAACATACTTGTAGTTGCTAGGATGTCATACTTTAGCAATTAAGTTCAAGTTTGCCAGAATGATATGTCAGATTGCCAATCTGCCGACAATCACAGGAGATCGCCTCTCTGTCCGGCTTAATGCACTTCCATCAAACTCGTCTTATAAAGTGAAACTCAGCTTTTTTACTTCAAGCCTAGCAATCAGGCTTCACCCACATTTAAACAACATGTCTTCTGTGTTTTGACGCAAGAAGCAGTTGCATCAATACACCAAAGGACGATAAACTCCAGAAAAGTGTACCAGGTGCCCCAGTGAGAATCTGGATGCACAACCAACGTTCAACTTCCCAAAATTTACAAGTTCTGTTTCCAAATTGGAAACATTTATTTAATTTTTTTAAAAAGAGGGTATAATACCATATGATGTTCTTGGCATGAAATTTAACTCTCTCTCAGTATTTGGTAAAATCAGAAAAATCTATGTACTTATTTCTGAAAAAAAATTTCTTCAACTAAGTTAAAGAATAATGCCTTCAAAAATAGGTTGTATTACCAGATCATTCCAAATGATCAAATATAACCAACTTCTCTTGTTATATGCTTTGAGGTACACTTCTTTAGCTTTGCAGAGTTTTCATTTTTTTTTCTTTGTCTGCTCTTAGGAGCATATATTTCAACAACTTTGATTCTGAAAGAAGGGAGCCATTCGAGATTCCTCTTAACCAGGATTCGGAAGTAGACTTGTAAGTATAGCTTTACAGAATGATCAACCCAGCTAAAAGCACCTTTCTAGCCACTCAAGATGGTTGCACTCCTCTATGAGGACATTTTCAGACATGTGGTGACTTATCCTTGTGTCTTAGAAAGGACAGTTTTACTGGACTGCTCTGCTGCATTGGGAAACCTGAATTTCAGAATCCTCCTGTGGATCTCTTGGTGTCTCTTGTTTGCCTCTGGGGTGCCTCCCCTTTGCCCCAGCACAATGAGAAATGATAGCCCTCACCTGCATTGAGAAATGGGCTGGTCACACAGGCGACAGAACTAAATAGATTAGCCAATCTGTGTAATGGAATACTTCAGTGCAGTTTGGTTGAGGCTAATGGTTCTTGATGCTTGTCTTCTATTTTGAAAGGATCACTGGGCAGAAGAGCATTGAGTTATACTCTTGATGTCAGAGATTTCCTAATCTAGTTGCAAGGTAAAGAAGTATGTGTAAAGAATCAGCACAATATGAGAATACATAAAATGGAGAGAGGCTTGATGGGCACACATGTCTGCTTTTCAGGGACTTGTCTTTGGTCTCAAGAGAACTCCCAAGTGGGGTTTGCTGGCTTGTCAAAACTGAGCAGAATATCATAAGATACATTTTTCTTTGGATCTCATGCTTATTTGTACTTCTCCAATCTTGGAAAACCTACCTGTAATAATTACTTAGCAAGTAATAAAAAGTTATTTTATATGGGCAATTGCACGTGTTTGTAATAGATTATGGAATCTGTTTTAGAATGGATAAAGTTACTGTTAGCTTATGCCTTTCTAATTTTTGAGCCAAAGGCCTATAAAATTTTGCAAAAAAAAATCCCAAGTAATAATAATAATAATAATAATAATAATAATAATAATAATAATAGCCGGGCGGTGGTGGCACACACCTTTAATCCCAGCATTCGGGAGGCAGAGTCAGGCGGATCTCTGTGAGCTCCAGGCCAGCCTGATCTACAGAGCAAGATCCAGGACAGGCACCAAAACTACACAGAGAAACCCTGTCTCGAAAAACCACTACTACTACTACTACTACTACTACTACTACTACTAATAATAATAATAATAATAGAGAAGTCCTTAGGTAGCCAAGAGGTACACATGGAAGCATCTGAAAATAAGTTTTCTCATACACTTTAATTTACAACCTCTTAACATCTTTTACCTTAGATTTAACTAAAGTGAAAGAAAAGCATTGCAATAACATTGGACACATACAGGAGTATTGTAAATCACATATCTGTGATGGAAATACAAAAAAAAATCTCTCTACACATACATGGATATATCTTGAGTTTGGATGCATACATATACATATATATTGTTGGTTGTTTTTTCTACTCCTTTGGGGGGCCCACCACTCAGCTCCCAAATAAATCACAGAGGCTTAGTCTTAATTATAAATGCCTGGCCTTAGCTTGGCTTGTTTCTTGCTAGCTTTCTTTAACTTTAAATTATCCTGTTTATCTTTTGCCTCTGGGCTTTCTCCATTCTCTTACTTCTATAAATCTCACTCTGTGGCTGGCTGTGTATCTGGGTGGCTGGCCCCTGGAGTCCTCCTCCTTCTCTGACTACTTCCTCTCTCTCCCCAGATTTCTCCTATGTATTCTCTCTGCTTGCCAGTCCGCCTACCCTTTCTTCTGCCTCACTTTTGGCCATTCAGTTTTTTATTAGACCATCAGGTGTTTTAGACAAGCAAAGTAACACAGCTTCACAGAGTTAAACAAATGCAATGTATACAAAAGTAACACTCCTTAAAATAATATTCTACACCTATATAACTGTTCTTTGTATATTTACTTCATGTGTGTGAATTGATCACAGTAGTAAAAGTGTAGATACCACTTAAAATAGCATCTAGTGTAGTGGAGAGTCTTTTAGGAATCATGTTAATGTGTTAGTCTCTCTCACCTGGAAATTTGGTTGTCTATTTTTTGTTGTTGTTGTTGTATTTTGAGACAGGGTTTCTCTGTGTAGCTTTGGAGCCTATCCTGGAACTTACTCTGTAGCCCAAGCTGGCCTCGAACTAACAGTGATCCGCCTGCCTCTGCCTCCTGAGTGCTGGGATTAAAGGCGTGCGCCACCAATGCCTGTCTCGGTTCAGTTGTCTTTTTAATGTGAGTGCTTCCATGTTCTATTACTGTGAATCCTCATCAGTTCTGAGTGCCAGAAATGAAAGATTTATTAACAAAAATGTAGTTGAAGTGACACTGGTCACCTTTGCTGTGTCATGATCAAATGTCTTATTGAACTCTGTGTTTTTGGATTTTTTAAAACTAAGTTTAAGTTTATTTAGCATAAATTAGTTTAAAGCTATTAATATTTTTCTTTAAAAATGAGGATCCAATATAACACGACTCCAAAACATTGTAAGATTTGAAACTGGAGTTTTCTTACTGGGGGCTTTTACTGCAATTCTGTCTCATTGGACAATTAAAAGTAACCGTTCTGGCCACATCTTTGTGAGGATATGCACAAGGATTATTTGGATAGTGCAGCAATAGAAAGCAGAAGGAAGCATTCAGCGCTGAGAGTCTGCAGACAACACCAGGCTTTGAGAATCCACAACTGGACTCTAGGGCTGCTCGAGAGACAAGCCTTGTGTTTTGCAGACAAGAATTTTTCCTTAACTGGTGGTCAGTCTGTGCAACAAGCAATCCACAAGGAGGCCAGAGGTAAACAGAGGAGATAAGGAAGAGGGGGTTCGTGCATCTCCGTTTACTGTCTGTGAAGTTCAAATCATGCATCATCTCTAATGAGCTTGATAAAGCCCGACGAGGCAAATGCGCCATAATTCATCACCCCTTTCTGCTTCAAAAGTGACAGGCAACCTATGCGAAAAGTCTTCATTTCGTAACAATGAAGATGGAAAACCAAAAAGGAAGCGCGATCATCACATTGAAAATGGCATCTGCCGAGGAACTCTTAATAGCCACGTCCAGTATGGAAAATTGTCCGGAATTAGGTTCCGCTTCGTTAATACTACACCCAAACCTCCTGTTAGTGTCTATAAAGAAGTGTTCATTTTTAAATATTTTGCTGCAATCTAGGAGAAAATTTCTTTTTAAACCTTTGCAAAATTTTATGGACAATGTGCTTTCTCATCTGCAGTTGTTAGAAAGGCACCATTAGCTTCATGGTCTCCCGCTAAAGGACGACACAAAATGCTGAGGGGTCTAAATGAAACTCATCCCGTGAAGAACAATAACGTACTCGGAGCAATTTTCTGAGGATGTTTGCTTCTTTCTAGCAACGGCTCTACAAATGCAGCTCAATGATTCCCTTTGGAAATCAACCACATTATCTTATAAGACAGACCTGAGCATCCGAGACCTCACCCCAGAGCACAAGAGGAGATCTTCTGAGAGTTTGGGACCTAGTCACCTCTTAAGGCTTCCAAACTTTCTGCAAGAAGGCGAGGGAGGGTGAGATGTGCACAGACCACGGATGAAGAGAAATAGAGACTCTCACAATGTCTCAGAACTGCGTGCCCTCCCCGTGCAGTCTCAAAATATGTCTCTGTCAGGAGCAAAGAAGGCAGTGTGTCTTTATTAAGAAGTTTAGTGATCATGTTTATTTAAAGTTATAATCTGTGTGGTGATGAACAAATAATAGAGATGCTATTTAGGGAAAGGCGCTTTTGTTGTTGTTTAGGATTTGAGAAGTGTATTTACACAAAGATTTCAAATACAGAAACATGCCTGCTTCTAAATAATTGCAATTTATGAAGCCTGGAATCTTCACACTGAGGAGTGAGGTCAAGGGCTTCCCGGCTTAAGAGGGAAGTTTTCTCTGTAGCAGTCTCCATACATTAGGATGCATTCTGCCTGGTAGATTGACAGAAAACAGCCCTGTGGGACTTACAGTAATTGATTTTATATGGTATGAATAGATGCAGAGTTGCAAAGCCAGCGCCATCATGGTTACGTCCTTATTATTGGCCCTCTGTTTAATGGCATTCCGGTGACAAACAGCCCGGGCTACTTACCACTGAATTATTAATCCGTCAAATCATATTTTAAGTAAACTGTTTTATTTGGGGTGGGGAGGAGTCTTCAAGAAGAGTTTCTGTTGTCTCTGAGTTTTATTGTGAGAGAAAAAAAGTGGGGGGAAAAAGAGTTATTTAAATTTTTGTAATCTACCCAAACTTATTCTGTATAATGAAATGCCAAATTGAGTTCTCACAAAAGGTTATTCACTTGTGATCGTGCACCAAGTAGCATTCCTGTAAGGACGGCGGCTCCTCCTCCTTCGTCCTTGCCCTGGCAGAGACGGTGAAAACCCAGTACAGTTATTTAGGATCCTTTAGGAGCGCGGGGAGTAAAGACAGAAACACAGACTCGCAGCTGTGTGACTGTGGTGTGCCACCCTTACCTCAGGGCGGGGGCTGTTCTCCCGGACGGACGGTGAACTCAGGCCTGATAAGCGGGTCAGTTCTCCGTTCAATTTACTCATCTGACCTCCATACAGAGTTCACTGCGTTTCTTTCTTTCCTTCCGTCCCTCGGCTCCCCTTTCCTACCAGGGACTTTTTTTTTTTTTAAGAGAAGGGTTGGAGAGATGACTCAGCAGTTAAGAGCGCTTGCTGCTCTTTCCCGGACCCAGGTTTGGTCCCCAGGACCCAGGTTTGGTCCCCAGGACCCAGGTTTGGTTGTCTGGACCCAGGTTTGGTTCCCTGCACCCATGTGGGGGCTCACAGCGGTAACTCTAGTGTCAGAGATTCTCACGCCCTCTTTTGGTCTCTGCAGGTACTGTACACATTCGTGTAGGCAAAACACTCATACACAAAAATAAATAAGTAAAATGTAAGTTAAATATGAAACATAAATATAAAAATAGAAATTCTCAATTAAAACAAGTAGAAAAATTTAACCCTAGGGTTTATTAAATTAATAATTTAAGCTAGTTATCTTTCTTCCTGTGCCCTAAACAATTATTTACA
This sequence comes from Peromyscus californicus insignis, assembly GCF_007827085.1. Lineage (NCBI taxonomy): Eukaryota > Metazoa > Chordata > Mammalia > Rodentia > Cricetidae > Peromyscus > Peromyscus californicus. The sequence goes on along the minus strand of NW_026294562.1, from coordinate 131,225,141 downwards.
TGTCTTAGTTTTCATACATTTCCACAAAGTTTTTCTTACTGTTCTTTCCTATTTATTCTTCAGTGAAAAAGTCTGGTGAATTTATCTTTTACTACTCTTAAGAAATCAGTGATTTCAACCAGTTATTTTTTTTTTACTCACGTTTTCTCTCAAAGTTCCCAAAATAATGTGGAATATAAGGAGTGATTTATGATGTGCACCCCCAGCCTCACAGAACTTCAACTGCAATTTACTACTGAGGGTTTTCAAAAGAGGAGGAAGCTGGGAGCCCTGGCCCACACCTTTAACTCTCCTGCTCAGGAGGCAGCCACAGTGGGATCGCCATGAGTTCAAGGCCAGTCTGGTCTCCAGAGTGAGTTCCAGATCAGCTAGTGCTGCATAGAATGGCCTTGTACGCCTTTAATCCCAGCACTCGGGAGGCAGAGGCAGGCAAACTCTGTGAGTTTGAGGCCAGCCTGGTCTACAGAGTGAGTTCCAGGAAAGGTGCAAACCTATACAGAGAAACCCTGTCTCGAAAAAAAAAAAATGAAAGAAAGAAAGAGGGAAAGAAAGAAAGAAAAAGAAAGAAAGAAAGAAAGAAAGAAAGAAAGAAAGAAAGAAAGAAAGAAAGAAAGAAAAGGGGGAAAAGAATAGCTTGATGGTTAATTCTCCTGGGGTTTGTTGGGTTTAGAAGGAACTGTAGCAACATCCAGTTGGGTATTTGGCCATTGGACAGTAACACTGGCTGAAGGAAGTTCCATGGAGATATATGATAAAAACTTTCTCCTAGAGATGGCAGGCTCAAGGAAGCCAGCCCTCCATACTCCTCTTTGATGACGGGGCTGGGTGGGGAAGGCCATGGGTTCTCCACAGTTTCAATAAAGACAAGTGAGTGCTTTGGAACAATGGAGGTAGGCTAGGGAGGCATGCTCCACCATGGCACAGTCCAGGAACGGAAGGGTTTATTGTCTGACCACACCCTGTTTAATTATGGACACTAGCCCTCTGTCTCTTCATCGCTCGCCCCTGTCTTCTCTTCCATCTCCTCTTCCTCTTTCTCCCATTTCCCTCCTGCTTCTCTGTTTTTCTTCTTCCTTTTCCTTCTTTCTCTCCTTCTTTGTCTTTCTCCTTCTTCTCCTCCTCCCCATCCTTCTCCACATCTCCACTCACAGTCAGATCTGCCAGTGGTTTGCAGGCCAGCCAGAGAATGCATGCGGCACAGTAAGGATGTCTTGGGTGAGGGCTCTGGTCCATGGCTCTCTCCTCCCACCCCATTAACTTCTTTACTCTCTGAGGTGTGGTGTAAACAAGTATTTCCTACTTCTCTCCTACCTAATTTGTGATTCAATCACAACCAATGAGAAAAGGAAGAGTGTTTGAGATCTTGAGAAATTACAAAATATCTGTCCAAATCCAGGCAGCCACATTAACAATCCAGTACTGCATCTCTATTACAAGTCGAAACTAAAGTCCTCTAACTTCAACACTCAGTCAAGGTCATGAAAGGACTGTGGGAAGAAACAGTGGCTAGACAACTCATCTAAAACAAAAATAATTTAAAGTCTTCTTTTGTGATAAAATTCATGTAAAAAACAAGTTTATTGAGTTCCTAGACGAAGCAGAGGAGAACTGAAAATGTTGGCTGAACAGTGAATTCGTGAGAGCACTGGGCAAGTAACTTTGTTTAAAGATGCTTGCGGACAGTATTAACAGCCACCAAAGCAATCTGCTTCTCCAGCCCCGATGGGGATCAGGAAGTGGGACTCAGCTCTTGGCCTGTTCTGCAAGGGGGATTCATGGTCTACCTCATTTAAAACAACTGGATTCTTGGATTTGGAACGTAGGAAACCTAATTACACTCTACACTCTGGTACATTCTCTTCAGTCTACCAAACACAGGGTGGGGTGGGGTTGGGGGGGGGGGGGACCAGTGGCAGAAACTGAAAGGCCAAAAGAGAGAAAAGAGTCCCTAAGACCTAATGAATCCAAACTAAACACCTCTCCACAGAAATGTCAAACATTTCTCTTAGCACAAAACAAGGCTTAAAGAATTCTCTGCTTTTGTCTCTGGCCTAATTCCTTAAGCAGAGAGGGGGATTTTCTTCTGGGAGTGTTATTTCACAAAGAAAGAAACAGCAAATAAACAAAAGACTCTCAAAGAGAGAGGGAGTATAAATAAAATTCATGACTCCTTAAAGAGTTTACCACGAAAGAACGTGGAGGGGTATTACCATTAAAGCAGCGAGGCTGGGAGAGTGAGTGCGGAGGGATGGATGGATCTCAAAAGAAGCAGGCTTCATTTCATGTGGTTCAGAAGAAAAGTGCACCTGCATGCTTTCAGGGTGCAAACGAATTACCAAAACCCACTGTCTTGCTGTCTTGACTTTTTTTTTTAAATTGTAGTTTTCTTGTATCTGGATTTTCAAACATGCATTCAGCATATAACTTTTTTTATTCAAAAGCTGCAAGTGATGTATGTTGCTCTTTGATTAAAACAAATGATCCTGAAAGAGTTCTAAGAAAAAGTTCCCTTACAAAAAAAGAAAAGAAAATTTCTTCTCTCTCCTCTGTCTCTGTCTTTCTGTCTCCCCCTCTCCCCCTCTCCTCCTCTCTCTCCCTTCCTCTCTCCCTTTCTCTCTCTCTCTCTCTCTCTCTCTCTCTCTCTCTCTCTCTCTCTCTCTCTCTCTCTCTCTCTCTCTCTCTCTCGTGTGTGTGTGTGTGTGTGTGTGTGTGTGTGTGTGTGTGTGTGTGTGTAAAGGTAATTTTCTGCTTTTAACAGCCATCTTAAAAAAATGAATGTTTTCTCTGGCCAAAAAAAAAAATTTTTTTTTGGTTGAACAAAAGAAAAGTTATAATCTACTGAAAAAGAAGTTTGAGTTAAAAGAAAAGGAGGAGACAGTACAAGCTTGAGAACGATCTAGCTTCCAGGTAAATTACACGCTAATACTACAGTGTAGTTGATAGAAGTCAGGTTGGAGGAAGGGTAGGGATGAAACAGGAACAAAGGCAAGAAGAGTTCAGTATTAATGCAGCAGCAGGCAGACAGAAATAAATTGTTATTAAGATAACGATGCAGAGGTGGAGGTAACCACTTGATTATAAATTATAGAGCAGCCGCTGGCCTTTTCAAGAGTGTGGGTGTGTTTATTAGACGTCGGAATCTACTTTGAGTGTGACTTAAAACAAAGCTGATAATGTTAAAAGTCCCGGTACAGGGGCCATCCAGACGAGTGGAGTTTAAAGGAGGAGCTGGGGTAAAAAGCGTGGTCTTCCAGCAGGCTTAAGTCCTGTGCCTGGGAGAAGGGCGAGGATTTAAGCGCTTGCAGAGTTTAGATTGAGTCTTATCCTGACGGGCCCGTCTCAGTGAAATATCTGAAACATTTGGCCCCACGAGATTAAAAGAACAGTGCTTATATTTAGCATCTGCTGCGCCCGACTCCAACTTTGCTACTAATAAAATTCAGCTCTATGGAAAAGAATTTGAATTCCAGCTGGGCAGTTTTCAAAATAAGATGAAAAGTTAAGCAGGCAATTGGTGTGTATTTAAGGCTCAAAACACCTTTCCCCCTAAGAAGACTTGAAGGAGTTAATCCCTTCTCAAGATAATCCACTAAAGAGCATCCTTCATTATGATGTTAAAAGCAAGGATCAGTGCCGGGGAGTGGGACAATGGGGCAGGGGCTTTTCAGTCCCCACCGCATTCTTCCCAGGTTAGAAACAGAAACTGCTATGACTCCAGCTGAAAAAGAGAGGACTTTGCTCGGAGTCACATACGCAGATGGAAGGAAGGGTGCAAGAAAATCTTCCACATTAACAAAACTCCTCATTAGTTATTTTTTTTTTGGGGGGGGGTTGCTAATCTTTTTGATTACCAAAAAAAGAGGAATGATTCTCCAATTCAGTAGTTGCACAATGCGGAATCACTTGATTTCACAGAGAAGGGAACTTTTGATTAAAGAGTATTGAATTATTCTTCCCTCGACATAAATTCAAGGAACATGAAACTCACCAGGAACTTTTCCCAACGCTCTGTTCTAAGGTGGAAATTTTATTTTTATGGTCAGACTTTATTTCTCAAAGACTTTTAACCATTTCCCATGAGGGAGCAGAGAACTGTTTTGTTTACAGTCAAATTAATCTAAAAACATCAGATTTTAAAACATTATTTCTTTTCCAATCTTGTTCTAGAATAGTTCATTCTATTGATCATGCAACTTACCATGTGAAAGATTTGACTATTGCAAAAATATTTTTATAAGGTTTAATTTTTAAATGTATAAACACCTTGAATATAAATCAGTATCTAAGGTAAATGGGATGGCAAATGTTGGAAATATTTAATTGTTGATTTCTTTATTTTGTATTTTGAGACAGGCTTTCACTATATAGCCCCCTGGCTTGGGACTCACTGTGTAGACCAGGATGGCCTCCAATTGGCACAGCTTTTCTGGCCTCTACCTCCTTAGTGCTGGGATTAAAGGCTATGCCCTTACACACAGCCAGAAATATATTCTTAAATAAAAATTATAAATACATTTTTCTTTGGGAAGCCATGCTTATTTTGAGAGACTTCATTCTGGGCCTACAAGAAAACTCAGCAGATAAAGGAGCTTTCTGTGCAGGCCTGACAACCTCAGGCCTAAGTTTTATTCCAGGAACCTGCTTAAAAATGGAAGGAGAAAAATGACTCCACAAAATTTTCCTTGGATCTCTACTCCCTACATGTCTGTCATGGTCAGTGTCTCCAACCCCCATCTCACACACACACACACACACACACACACACACACACACACACACACACACACACTTTATTATTATTATTTTTAAAGCAACTTCACCTTCATTGGCATTGAATGAAGGTAGGGAAATTTTTGGAGAAATTAGCTCAGCCTCCCAGGTAGGTGTTTGTCTCTCGTGCTCTCTATCCCTCATCTACAAAGTTCTCTGTAGCTGGATTCAAAATTCTGAGCTCTGAATAGCTATTCTTTCCAATAGTTGTGGCTATGGGCAGACTTGGGTGATGGTAGGGGTTCTTGGGGACATGTGTTAGCATAATGGCTGACTGTAGGAAATAGAAGGACTGTTTAGAAGAAAAAGAGGCACAGACTGACGCGATTTGATTTGGATGGGTTGAAGGAACCATCTGGACATTGGTAAGACAAATAACTTGAAAGAGTAGAAGAGTCAGTAAGGAACACGTGAGTTCTTGGAGCCTAGTCAAAGACACAGGATTATATGGAGAGGCCTTGAAGCCAGCAGTTTAAGCAGGGGTTTATTAATATCTCATTTCCACAAGACACTCATGGAAGGGGAAATGTCTTTGATGTCAGATATTTGGTGCTTACCAGGATGTGGCTTGGTTTCTGTTTGCCTACTTGTATGACTCATGAGGCAAAGTCAATCAAAGCAAGAGCTTGCCAATATGGTGACTCTCCCAAGCCAGCTTACTCTGTGGATCCCCAGCCTTCACTTTCCAAAGCTGGTGTTCCAGGTGGATCATCTCACCAACTTGGGGTTCATGTGCATTTGGGGGAATCTGAACTCTGGTCCTCATTCTTGGCATAACCATTGAGCCATCTCTCCATTATTTTAAAGGGAAGAGATAACCAATGTCCTGAGATTGTTACAAAAGAGTTTGGTCTCTGCCAGAAGGCAGTTTTCCTTACCCCGTATTCCTTCATGTGAATTTTAATAATAATAATAATAATAATAATAATAATAATAATAATAATAATAACAGACTACTTCACATAGACCTATTGTCTTTGTTTTATTTGTTTTACTTCTATGCTGTTGGTGAGAGAGAGTCACTGGAAATTAATGTAAGCACTTGTTCTTGAGATGATGTTTGGGTCCTGGAGATGGTGAAGGGCTTGGAGAGTGGCCCAGCTGCAGAACACCTGCCTAGCATCTGGGAGGCTGGATTCACTCCCCAGCACTGCTTTAAGAAGAGGAGATGTTTGATAGTTTACTCTTCCTCTCATTCCTCTGGGTTTAGGAAGAATCCGGACTCTTTATTTTCACTCTGGGAAAATTTAAGGAACTTCAAAGAGAGGCCTTCTGCTAACTCAGGGATAAAACTTGCCTCTGCTTTGGATTCCGTTCATTCATTATTATGTTTACCAAGCCACATCTATCATGAATACAAAGCAGGGTTTATATACAATTTGCTTTCTGTTTATTGTTGCCTCACTGAATCCTCCTGAAATTCGGGTAAAATATTATTACTAGCTTTTATCCTAATAGATGAAGAGAGACTTAAAAATATGCTCAAGGATATGGAGCTGGTAGGGAGACAGGCAAAGCCAGAATTTGAACCTCCAGGCTCCTGCTCTGGGTGTCCCTTTCATGTGCCCCTAGGCGGCATGAGGTGTTCCTGCCCTAGATTCTTCCAGAACCAGATGGGTCCAGGAGTTGCTCATGGATGGGGACCTCCAGGCTCTTCGGCTGCTTTATGAATGGAGTCTCCTGGCTTCTATCACTGTTCTACCCCACTGGCTACGCAGTCAGAGCTTCCAGTTAGTTTTACTAGTTGATTAACCATCTGAGGCTGAGGAAACCAGCAAAAGACAGGAGAATGTGATGCGTCAGAGGAGTGTCTTGGTTTAGGGAAACAGTGTTTTGTGACACACAGGTCAAAGGATGAAACTGAGTGGGTTTTTTTTTTCCACTTTCATAGATTATCTGCATTGGATAAGTATCCAATAACTACTAATTGAATTCAGTCCTTTTGACCAAATTAAAAAAACAACAAAACAAAACTATGGGTCTCAAGATTTTCTTAGGTTAAGAAGCAGTGTTTAGTTCACGGCTTAATCAATCATGGTGTGTAGATTCACTGTTGGCCCCTCCCAGTCCGTTCTCCTGGCTGCTCCATGGTCTCCATCCTTTATTTGGAACATAAATACTTTGCTCCTAAGCAGAAAGGCGCAGAGCTATCCCTCCGTCATCACCACATCCCTTTGTACTTTCAGACTGTTTGGTTTCTGGGTAAGACCTGGAAGTCACTCATTTATTCATTCATTTAGTTGGTATTGTCCTCATCATCTTAAGAACTAACGTGTGAAGAAGCCCTTGCTGGTCAGAAGATGGGACACATTCCCCCGAGTTGAACCAATCATCTAATCTACTGATTATCCCAATTAAAGGACAATTTGTAGACAAGCGGCCAGTAAAGATGGACTTCCAGCAGTGAGAACAAAGTCATGGACAGACTAGGAAAACACCCCCCGTGCAGGTAGTGAGAACCAGTTGCTGGCATTGATGGGCACCAGGAATCAGCCACATGCTTTGCTTTTGAAGTCAGTCCTTTTCCTTACAGGCATATTTTGTACATAGATTTTAAATACACCCTTGAAATGGATGTTAGGGTGATTTCCCCCACAGCACCACTTATTATCAACAATTACACATTTATACGTCATAAGTACTATCACTATGCCTATAGTGCTATTCAAAGCTAGAACAGAAACACAACAATCTCCATATTGTAAAGTTAACTTTTTTTATTTTATAAAAAATGTATATGCCCTTTGTGATTGGCCTAAGAGTTTACACACAAGCTTGTCTGCCCGTTGGAATGTTTTGAATGCAATGCAATTCTAAATAAGAAGAGCAGCAAGGACAGCTTGATAATTTTAAGAACAAGCAAAATTGAATACTTTTCCCACAATTTTTGAAATACCCAAACCAGATAAATTTTTTAAAAATTACTCTTTTGGGGTTGAAGAGATGGCTCAGTGGTCAAGAGTGCTGAATATTCTCCCAGAGGACCCACGTTCAATTCCCAGCACCCACATGGCAGCTCACAACTGTCTGTGACTCCAGTTCCAAAGGACCTGACACCCGTGGCAAAATACCAATGCACATAAAATAATAAATAAATAAAATTATTCTTTCAAAACCTTTGTGCAAACCCACTACTTTATAAGCTAGTCTAAAATCTAATTACTGAACAAGGGCACCCTGCACAGGTGGGCAATGCTTCTTCCAGAAGACCTGGGTTCTTGAATGAAAGTCTCAGGTTCAGGCATGGAATAGTCCTATGAATTACTGGGAGGTGGGACCCAGAGCCCTCCCTGCCCCCAGCTCAAACAATGCAGGCTATTGTCATTGCTCTTGGTTAACCACCAGAACGAGATGGTATGACCCTATTGCATTGGACACAATGCAATTTGGTTCCAGGATGTAGAGAAGTCAAGCTGAAACCGACCTGAAACTTCTTTGCTAGCTTTCATAATGTTATCCAGGTCACTGGAGGAGAAAAGCCATCAATGTTACTCATTACCTAGCACTGAAGCCTGCATGCTACAGTGCCAACATGCCAGGCAAGACAGGTCACTGGAGTGATGGTGGCACAAAGGTTATGAGGACAACCAACCACTTGTAGGTTGGATTTGAGGCCCACTCCACAGGAAGAAATTCATGACCGGTACTCTACAGCTGATCACAGGTCCATAGCTTAGAGATCACAGGTCCTTGGCTAGAAGTGGGGATGTATTACTGCCTTCTTGCTAACTGGATATCTTGTCCAGCTGCCTTCCAAATATTTATTTATAAACATAGATGAGCTCAGCTCTCAACCTTGGCCAGAGACGCTTCTCTCTGCAGTGTCCAGCAGTCACTACAGAGACTCATCACTGGTCAAAGTGCTAAGAATAGGTGTTCAGTCCTAAATGGGACACTGATGCCTCCCTCGAGGCCCGGGAAACACTGAGAAAGAAGGTATGGTAAAAATGTAAGACCTGGAGGGCTTGGAAGAACCCTCTGAAAGGCTACTTCCTGGATATGACAAGGGCGTTACAATACGAACTTAGAGTAGCAGGGGTTAGGCACAAGATCAAGCCAACAAGATCAGAATTCCTCCTAAGGAAGTCATCTAATGAAGATGTGAGAATTTTTCTTTTCAGCAACTGTTGTCTATCCCTGCAACAGTGTGAAGAGTAATTGAATGACAGTGCTGGTATTTCTGTCCAGTGTGAACACATAGAAACCACTCAAGAGAGTAAGACATCATTATGTATTACTGAATGTATTTTATATATTATTGAATCTGAGAAAGATGGTCAAAATAAGTAGTTAATAAAATTACACTTATTATTTTAAAATATGGAACTTTGTATATAAGGATGCTCATTAGGATGATATTTGCTTCTTTAGATGGAATAAAATCAGACAAATGTAAAGAACTATATCTGATATATGTGTCTTCTGCAGTGTCCACATCTCTGGATGAAAATTTCAAGGTTTTTTTTTTGTTGTTGTTGTTTGTTTGTTTGTTTGTTGGCAGGCCTGAAATTCACCATGTGAAACAGGCTAGCCTGGAAAGATTTTTCAATACTTTTGAAACACTCATATTGCCTCCATAGCTAGGAGCAGAGAACACTATTTCTAAGATGTAAGGTGTAGAGCAATACCAACTCCAGGCCCATCTGTCCACCTTCAAGGGCCATTGTGTGACTTGCTTGCAGTGTACCAATGATTCTTTTCATGCTTTGACAGTGACTAGTTCTCTGTTTTCATGTTCGAGAGCAGGGCAGCAGACAGAAGTACCAGCCCTCTCTCTTGCCTTAGGTCCAGGGTCTCCCATGACCTCAGAGGGCTGTGCTCCCATTTTCGGAAAGCATAAGTCATTCCAGCTTAAGTGGCCCAGTGGTACCAACAGATCTGGCATAGCCAATAGGCACTGTCCTCTGTGCTGGACCCTTCCTGTCATGTGGAGACCTGAAAAAACCAAACATGTCTTCTAGAACTCAACTAGAGTTGAACCTACAACTAACTCATAGCATTTTTCTGGAAATGAAAATGTAAGTGTGCTTATAGGGAAAGTCTAAAGGCACATTTTTCTTTGAAGTGAATTGAACCATATTATGTAGACTAAAGATTTCAGAATCTGGATGCTGTACCTTTAAAAACAGTGACAGTACATACTATCAGACAAACCACATTTGAGTGTCCTTTGAAAACTACCAGTGGCAAGGTGTTGCTCTGGACTTGATAATCCATTGACCCCCCCCCAAAAAAAAAAAGTCCAGGAAATACACACATTCTCCCGAGCAGCTTTTTGTCTTTTTATCAATCCTTCCTTTTTATTTTCAGAAGAATTTCATGTGACCCATGCCAACCTCAATTTTATCCTTAAGATGATTTGTCTGTCTGTTTGCCAGCATAATAACAGTGTGTAAAGATTCACATCCAACAGACACGATCAGCAAGGAAACCGTAAACCATCAGCCCACACAAGGCTCACTTCGAGCCTGCTTTTTGAGGCAGAGAATGTGCTATTTTTCCCACAATGTAGCCAAACTGTCTCGTGTTTCTTGACTGGACCATGCCATGCTCCCACCCCCAGAACAAATCTCTCATGTCTCAGCCCCTTGAGCTTTTCCTTAGTCCTGTGAGATGGGGCCTGCGTATGGGAGCTCAGATTCTTCAGCAAGGAAGAGTCCATTGAGCCTCCTAGGAAAATCACCTTTATCAGGACACCTGACCTAGTCTTCCTCATGGATTGAGTATTTAACCATGGACAAACTTCCAGAAGGCCGACCATTCCTGTAAAGTGAAGGCTTTCCGTGGCCACTTCAGAAGTTAGTGACAGAATTTTCCAGAAGACGTCTTCAGAAAAGGGCCAGAGTAACTTTACTGCTGCCCACTTGGGATGCTTACGTATGCATTTAAAAAATTATTCAGGGATCCTGTAAAAGGCAATGATACATTTAGTTTTAAAAGTTCAAATTATGACTTAAAATATATTTGAAACAACACAAATAAGTTTATTGGTCATGTAGCCTGTTTTGTAAACTTTAGTGATAACACGGGAAATTTTCTATTAATTAATAATGTCAGTCATTACTCATACTATCCTTTTATTCTGGAAGGGAAAACAAAACAAACAAACAAACAAAAAAAGCCCCCATGCTAATCATAAACAAAGCCTGTGTCTGCTTGAGTTTTGTAGACAAGTTGCATCAGGGCCTCTGAAGGTCATCTTGTCCTGTGTGTATCCATCTGAGAACCGCGTTTTGGATAGCGAAGAAAGGTGCAGTAGCTGCTTGTCTTCAGAATGTTGCTGAGCAACTTGACAATTCTTTCTTTACAAATATTGTCTGGAATGAGCAACTTCTTCACCGTTCCAAAATCTGCAATGCTTGTTAATCAACAACTTTTGAGGCATCGCATGTTACGCCAATTATCTCTGTCTTTGCAGTCTCTCTTTGGTACCCAGAATTCGTATCCCTTAACTTTCAGTCCTCAAGTCTGATAAAACTAATAAACCCACACTGCCAGAGGTGGTACATTAAGCTGGTAAATGGTTTTCATCTTAATTGGATATGAGCACTGTTATCGCTAATAACCCCAGGATACTTCTAATTGGAGTCTCTCCCTCTCTCTCTTTCTTAGTTTTGAAACACTAATCTCATTGACCAGCCTTAATTCTTCCACCCCCTCCATCCTCAGTTCAAACTTTCAAGTGCAGTATAGAATTATTGTGATTTTAGGCGGGCTTTCAATATTAGTTCCTGATGCTCAGAGAGAAGGTAAATTATTTTGTAAAAGTCCACGCTACTTTTTAATGATAAGGCCATGATACTGACATAGCCAGAATGTATCATATGTACCTAAGTTAACTGCCCACTTCATCCAAGGCTACTAAATTCTCAATTTTAGTTATGTAAAAGAGACAAGGCTTTTCTTTGTTGAATTATTTATGAAAACTTTAGTGCAAGTTTTATCTTAGAGCAACTTCAAAAATTACTGCATGCCTTAGCAGTAGATCGCTGCTCATCTTGATTTGATAAATACAGGTAAACACATGTAAGAATTACAGGAACCTGCTTGTTGCCATTGTAGTGAAGGCACCAGAAGACACGACCAGCCATTGTCCTTAGATAGCTGCAATTTATTTTCTGGCAATGATACAAGGAAGACATTTGAATTGTGTTTCCCACAGATATCAGCATGGAGAGCCAAGTCTGCTCTTTCTGAACATTAGCTTTTCCCATTCAGTAGGTGCATACTTGTAACTAAGTCACCAAGCAAAAACCTTATAGAGATAAACCAAGAAAAGAGCCAAAGCAAAATCTTTCCATTCTATAAATTTATTTCCTTAATCAGAATAAAACTGAAAGCCACAAATGTTTTAATTGTTAAAAATGTCACCAGAGCCATTCATTGGCAGACATAATTCATGTTTTAATAGATTTAATACTTTCTAGAGCCATGTACATATTTTATTAGCTTAACATAGACATTTAAAATTATTAGCATTGTTCTTGTATTATTAAGAACTTTAATGTAGATAACATTAAATAACCATGGGGGCACAAAAAACCCGCCATTTCTATAATTATAAAATGGCCATTGTAAAAGATATTGCTTAATTTATATTTACATTATGGTAAGTAAATAATCAACACCTGGAGTGCAGATGCAGGCAGATCAAAGTACTTTCATACATGTCGTTTGTGACAGAGCTGTGGTCTGTCACCCAGGTCTTTTCTGCTCACTTCAAAATGTGTATATTGTCCTGGCAGGGATATAGTCAGACTTTCAGTCATTTGATTTTTGTGTGTGAACATGTATAATGTAGATTATCCCTCTCCATCCATCCACAATATATGCAGTAAAACACATGCATGTACATGCACATATAGATATATATGGAAGAGAACACATACATTATTGACAACCTACATGCACACACACACACACACACACACACACACACACACACACACACACACACACATATAAAGTGATGGTCAGAATGACCACAGCAGTAATGGTAACCTCATAGCTGGAAAGAATTTTTACCACATCTGCAACTTGTCCATAGTTCCCTTCTGTTTGGAAGACTCACATTATATGATTTCACCTTGAGGCTTTTGGAGCAGAGAATCGTTCCTAGGATCACTGTTTTCCCTTTTGTTTTGAGAGAAGGTGACAGAGGTTTCCAGATCTAGCTTGTCCTCTCCTAGGTCCACCCTGATGGACTGTTTCCAGGCAATGTGAACTCCATAAGCAGCAGTGGTCAGATGGCAAGGTGTGTTTGAACATGGGCTCCACCCTAAATGAGTTCATGGCCAGGTAGAGGAACTTAATCAGTCCCTATACATAAGAAAGTGACCTAAATGCAGCTGGAAGATGGAGTTCCATGCTGTTAGTGCCAGTCATGCCTAGAACTTTGACCCCAAATCCTGTCAGTAAGAAAAAAAAAACCCAAAAAGTCCTATAGCTGCCTGTAGTCCTGCATTATGAAAATACACTCATATGTGTTACATGCATTCTACTGTAGCCAAATATTATGTATATAAGTCATAGTCAAGAGAGTCAATTATAAGGAAGACACGAGATCCAATCACGAGAGCAGTTCTGTTTTGGTTTTCCCGGGGCCATTTCCCACTCTTAAGATCACCAACACAGACAGTGCATGTGTGGAGGCATGATGATGCTCATGTGTGTGTGTGGGGGGGGGGCAAGGGTATCACGTGATGACGGAAGGATGAAGGACACAGAAAGCACTCGCAAACATTGAGGAGTGACCCTTTCACATCAAGGCCAGTTTCTTCCAGTTCTTGGCATGCAGTGACCTTTATCTCCATTTCTCTTTCCTACTATAGTTTCATTTTGTTACTGTGACAATCGTTAAGACCAAAAGCAACTCGGGGAGATGGTTTATTTTATCTTACGACTCCCAGGTTACAATTCACCACTTAGGTTAAATCAAGGCAGGAACCTAAGGCATGCTGACCTTGGAGCAGAGACCACAGGGTAATGATGTGTGCTTGCTTCTACTCTGGCTCACCCAGTCTCTCGTGCTCAGCTAGCCTTGCCTTATATAACCCGTCCAGGGATGGTGCTGCCCTCAGTGGCCTAGGTCCTTCTTCATCAGTCAAAACAATCAAGAAATCTCTCACAGACTTGTCTATAGACCAACCTGACAAAGACAATTACCCAACTGAGACTTATTACTAAATTCGAATACTGAGGTAACAGTGACAGCTGTTTGCTGTTCAAAAGAACCTCCGATTGCCCACACCATCATGGAAATGCCTGGTTGAAAATATATTCTGGATCAGCATGCAGGGGCTATCAAATAATTGTCTGCCAATCAGAGATAAAAAGAAACGCAAATGTTGATTATACCAACCTAAAGAAAACTCAAGTAGAAAGAAAGGCCGAGATAAAAAACAAGAGACGGAAGCTTTGGAAATGGAAAAGTGTAGAGAAAGGAAGAGAGACTTGGTGTCTTGTGTGTAAAACTTAGTCTATAGGTGACAGGAGATGTCCCAGTTAGATGTAACTATCGACTTGACACACCTTAGGATCACCTGGAGAAAAAAAAAAAACAGGTTCTTGTATCCCTTTTAAACAGCGACCTCTCGTCACTATTGGAATCCAGCTAGCTCTCCTACACACTTTTCTCAGTGAAACAGGAACCCTTTTGGGAAAAATGAGAAGTTCTTCAGAGCCACAGCAGAAGACAGCCCAGGAGGCTCGTTGAGGTGTGTTCTTCCCCCCATTTTACCTCATTTAAGGGCAGAAGAGGAAGGACAGCTCGGACAGGATGGCGGCTCGCTTTCCTGATGCAACCATTCTTCCCGGGGGGCTTCATGAAATTGAGCGGCCTTTTAACTGTGGGTTGCGTCCCTTGCACACCTGGGAGGCCCTGGTCGGCCCATGTGCTTCAGGACAAGGAGGAAAGGGCAGCAGAGCAAGCCCCTGGGTGAGGTGAAGGTTATGGTGGTCGGTATGTGGGTAGGGGTCAGCAGGCTTCCTACCTGGACTAGAGGGGAAGTGGGGAAAAGAGGCAAAGTTGAATCCAATTTGAATTGACATCACAGGATCCTAAGAACTCTTTCCTACTTCTTTGTCATAGTGTCTGTCAACGCCACCACGTCATTCCTTCCCTGCAGCTAGGGCTAACCCTGCCCTTGCCCTCCAGCTGTCCAGTTGGGTCTTTAGGGGAATTTGCCACTGACAGGAAAATACTAGGAAAATTCACTTCATATTTGGTCTTTAATCAGGCAGCTCCACTACTCAACCTCAGTTTCTTAGGAACAAACACTGAGGGTCCACAGGAAACCATTCTGCCTAGCTTTATGTTTTTACTGCTCACGACTTCCATATTTAATATTGTAACTATTTGTGTGTATACAGACAATGTCAGTGTCTGAGCATTGATCTGCACTTAATTTGTAAGTTACTACCTGATCTGGGGGACTTTAGAAAGCAGCAACGTGCAGACACATTTTTTAATAGTTACGTGTTCAGATTTATCTTTTTGTTTCCTCCTTGCCTACGTCCAAAGATTATGTTGGAAACATGCAGGTTGGGTAACATTTCATTGCATTCACGGCATTACTGTGTGTCCTTCATAGCAATGAGAACATCACTCTTTAGAATTTGTGTGTGTGTGTGTGCTGTGTATGTGAACATGTGTGTGTGTGCTGTGTATGTGAATGTGTGTGCGTGTATGCGTGCGTGCATGCGTGCGTGCGTGCGTGTGTGTGTGTGTGTGTGTGTGTGTGTGTGTGTGTGTGTGTGTGTGTGTGTATGCAAGCCCATGGATGTGTAGAGACCAGAGACCGGAACTGTATACCCCCATCTATCACTCTCAACCTATTCCTCTGAGACAGACCTCTCACTGAACTTGAAATTAGACTGGTAGCCAGGAAGCCCTGAGGATCCTCTGGCCTCCAGCTTCTACACTGCTGGGGTTTCAGACACACACAGTCATGCCTGGTATTTGTCTTTGTAACGTGGGTGCTAGGGATTCTAATTCATATCCTCACATGTGTGTAGCAAACATGTCCCCACTGAGCCATCTTCCCAGCCCCATAATACCTTTTAGCACCAAGTAGCTTACTGAGTACGTTGGATTTGGTTTTGACACCCACCATTTAGTCTGGTCACTGGTTGTAGCACTGGGCCTTTCTACTCCACTGTAGATTCTCTGTAACTACCGGGCCTGTCTCGTCTGTACCAAGTCCTGTCAGAGTCTATTGCTTGGCAAGTCCATTCTATCTAGGCTTGGGCTGAGCTGCTGAGAAATTCGGCAGTGAGCAGAGTCCCTGCTTTCATCTCTTACAGGGGCACACATTTCCCTTCCTAAAGCTCAGTTCGACTTGTGGAATTGAAAAAGTGTTCTGTCATAGAAATGCAGATCATGTCGAGCACTGAGACTGTGTGGACGGCAGGTTCTCCGGAGACTCTTAGGCTGCTGCTGGCTGCTAACACCAATGAACGATACTAGCTACTGTCAGGTGTAACCCTACTATATGTTAGGAGTACACATATTTTCATTTATGATTTTTTACATTCATTTATTTTTTTGGGGGGGGTCATCTTATGCCTCAGTGCGATATGGAGATCAGAGGACAACTTGTTCAAGTTGGTTCTTTCTTTCCACCACGTAGGTCCAGGGGCTTGAACTCAGTTAGGCTCAGGAGAAAGCAGTCGTTTATCCTCAGAGCCATCTTGTCACCTTCCAGGAATATTTTGAAATTACTTTTGTTTAAACCTCGCAATGGTAATTACTGTAACTGCCTCAGTTTGGCAAACTTTTTATAGACTTTGAAGAGTAGCCATGGCCTGGTCTACAGTTGGATATGGAAAAGTTGTCTTCAGTTGATAGAGTATATGTGCTTTTTAAATATGAAAACTGGATCTTAAAAAATGTGAGGTGTATGTATAAATGCATCTACATGATACATACTGGTTTCTATGCACACGTTCCTATGATATCAAGATATTCCTGAGCTCACTCTTCAGGCTCTGTGAACACTCTCTGGATTCTATTTTCTATTCAGGATGTGGAGAAGAGCCCAGGATTTGGCCAATTACCAGACAGGTCACCTACCTCTTCATGTCATTGGCCCCTAAAGTCTTAGGTTAAGACAGACGAATGGCACAGTGCCAGTCCATCACTGATTCTCTGGGCTTCAACTGTGCATCCTTCAAGTTCACTAAAACACTCGCTAGAGGTTCAATTGCATACTACAGACACGCTGTCACTGAGATTCACCCCCAGCCTTCAAACCCAAAAGTGAGCTGTACCTCATGTCTGGGAAAGGGAGTTCACCTGCTTTTACTCTTTCTCCTCTTCTCCAGAGGACCCAATCCAGCTTCAAGGACCAGTTGTTTATATAGACTGGAGAAGCTTCCCTGCCTACATCTTTATTCCACTGTGTCAATGTTATTAAGAATAGGAATGACCTTTGGGAGATATTCTCTCTTTGGCAGAGCTTGGGGGTCTTCTGGAGCATTTTGCGGACATTCTCCTGGGCCTCTGAATCAGGTGACTGAGATGGTAGATAGACACCTCCCTTCCATGCAGCATGCATGGCTGACTCAGTAAGTCTTTCCAGCTGTTTGTCTTACACTGATGCTCTGCCCTTTGTGGAAGTGGTGGTCTGTGCTTTACCCTTTACCCTAAGCACTGCCTTTAGTAGGCAGCAGGTAACTGCTAGGTACCTGGCCCGGCCCGGGCCATGGTGGAGGGGGGACCTCTTAAGACCTGGAACGCATGCGTGCTTGCTTTCTTGGCTATCTCATGGTCTTGGATGCTGGATGTTGGTACTGTGGACCAAGGCAGAGTTCTCCAGAGAACCGCGTTGGCCCACACCCCACTCCTCCTGGATCCTGCGACCAACTCCCTTATACACATTGTGAGTTAACCCAGAACAGATCCCTTTTGACTATCAGACAGACTCCGTGGAACTGCCACTTTATCTGCCACTTTAGATTTTTTTTTTGAGAGTTTTAGGTTTCTGAAGAAACGGCTAAGCAGTCAAGAACATGTCTTGCTCTTGCTGAGTACTTGAGTTTGATTCCCAGCACTCACATCATGCTGCTCAGTAACTCTAGCTCCAGAGGACCTAATCCCTTCTTCTCCTGACCTCATGTACACACAAGGCCACCCCAACCCAAGACATGCACACATACACATACTAAAAAATAAAAATAAATCATAAAATGTGGGATTTTAATTAAATAAGAAAAGTATCTGGAAAAATTAAATCAAAACATTCAAGTTTTATGTATCCATTATTTTTCTCAATTCCATGCCATAAGTATGTGTGTCCCCAGCCCCCCCATCTGTGTGTGTGTGTGTGTGTGTGTGTGTGTGTGTGTGTGTGAGAGAGAGAGAGAGAGAGAGAGAGAGAGAGAGAGAGAGAGAGAGAGAGAGAGAGAGAGAGAGACTTCCTATCCTTGAACAAATCTTAGAAAAATTAAAAGCAGAGAATTGTTGAAGTAGGCATATATTTTTCAGGCTGAAAACTACGTATGATCTATACTTCTCAGCTGGAATTCTGGATGCCATGCCAGCCACCCCTAAAGTGCTAGTGTGATGTTTTCCTGGCAGGATGATTGCATGCCTGTCATATGGGAATACCGTGACAACAGGACAGGGCTCACTGCTGAGCCAGTGGTGCTGGCCATCAGTACTGGGATCTCTTTTGTGCCAAGAACACTGGCTGGTTTTAAGTGGCCACATTTGTTGGTAAGGTAGATAAAAGAGTAGCGCAAAGACATCTAGATCATGGGTCCCATCCCTCCATTAAGCTCCATTCTGGAGACCACAAGTCTCTATAGAGACCTATTTGACTAGGGAAGCATAGAGTTTGATTATATCCTATTTGGGAAAAGAAGCTGCTTTCTTCTTTCTATATCACTGTATATTAATTGTATAGAATGATGGGTTTATTAGGACATTTTCATGTATGCAGTACGATGTGTATCCATCATATTCACCCCCACCTTCTCTTGTCTATCTTTGCCATCTTGCTAATATCCCTCGAATAGTCTTTCACTTCCATGTCTTTAAAAATATCTTTAGATTTCACCTAAGAAGAAATAGAGTATTTGTCTTTCTGAATCTGTCTTTTTTTGTTGAACACAATGATCTTCAGTTCTATCTGTTTTCCTGAAATGCTATACTTTTTTTTTCTTGTTTATGGCTGAATAATACTCCATTTTACACCTACACCTCATGGTTATTTATCTATTCATCGCCTTTGCCAGGCAGGGAAGCTCCAGTCCCATGGTAGATTTCCTTACGTTAGATCGGAAGACAACAGGTTGGTCATGAAGCTGGAGTCAAGCAAACATGTGCCCACATGAATGTTACACCTCCACTCCCCGCTCCGTGTCTCTCCTCTTTCTCAATCTCTCTTTTCCTTTTTATTTCTGTTGCTGGGGAGCCTGGAGCCTTCTACTTCAGCCAGGCACACACATACCTTTGAGGGGAGTGGCTCTAGCCACACAGACTTACAGGTTGAATTGTTGTTGACACTCATACCTTGGCAGCTACACAAGAGCACCTGCCAATGTAGCTGTGTCAGACACACACATGAAATTGCCTGCTCTGCCGGGACTCTTCAGAGCACTGCTTATGCAGGAGCGTGATTCTGATTTACTTCCGAAGTCAAAGGTACCTAAGGTTACGGCCCCTGCGACTCTATGATCCCTTCGTGGTAGATTGTCCACTGTGTTTATTACGTTCACCGTGTAGCTTTATTGAGGAAGAACACAGGTCTTGAGCTTTTTAGAGTGTTAAAATTAACCTTAATACCTACTTTGCTCAAGGTGGGTGTTCTGAAGGGACACGAGGACGCAGTTTTGCTGGCTTTTGAAATGAAGGACGAAAGTTTGAAAAAGAATTCTAGGGTCCTAGAGTCATAGTTAGTGGGGGGGGGAGCTACTGTCAGAATTTTTATTTCTGGTCAAGTAAAGAAGAAGCTGTTCAAGCTCAGTGCTTCTGGGGTCATCTGATCTTTGCTCTGGAGAATGTGGGAGTGGATGCCGGTCTTGTAGCCTTGGCTACAGTAGATGAACTATTTTGGTCTTCCTTCCTTCCTTCCTTCTGCCCTTCCTTCCTGTCTCTCCTTCCCTCCTTCCCTTCCTCCCTCCCTCCTCTCTCCTTCCTTTCTTCCTTCTTTCTTTCTTTAGCCCAGGTCCCATTTTATTCCAAACTGTTACTGTTAGCTTTGGACTCCTGGAACCTCTCACCCCCATCTCCCAAGCACTGCACTACTGGAGGGTACCGCCATATCTGGCTAAGTGTATAGATTTCTTTTCCTGGTGTGAATGTAGGATCTTCATAGCAAAAAAAAAAGTTCGTTTTATCTTGAACCGAGTAGTCTATAAGGCTTTGCCAACCTGGACAGGCAGGGAGACAGCTTCTGGACAGCCATTCCCATTTAACGGAGCCCATTTCCTGGGGACTAAATGGCTCTTTACATAGATACATCAAAGCAAACGTATCAGGGCATGAGACTCTGCTGTGGGTCTTGGATACCTGTTATCATGGCTTGACTATTTCTTAAAACAGGGTATTGAGTCTAGGACTCTACTTGATTACTACTGAACTAAAACCATACTGCATTCCAAAGATGTTTTGGAAACAACAGATTTTGATATTCACTGGTGGCTTCCCTCCTTTCAACAAACGTGTATTTAGGGAGCAGGTGGTGTCTGGGGGCTTAAACTGCAAACTGGTGTTTAGTGGTGAAGCTGATAATTCCCTCACTTGTTTACAAGACTGAACGGAGAGAAAAGATTGCTCCCGAACATGTCTCCTGCCGCAAGCCAGAGACGCACATGAGCCTGGGAGAGTTCATGACATGGATACTTAAGTTACGGCACACCTAAGTGATGGCACTTTTCTTTGCCTGGGACAGGCATACAGCACTGTTGAGTGTGGTGGGTATGTGAGGAAAACTGATGATAGATAGTAAATGTAAGGCCTGGAGTGATGGCTCGGTCAGTAAAGTGTTGGCCTTGGGTGCATGAGGACCTGAGTTCAGTTCCCCAGGGCCCATGTTAAAACACCAACAAGCAGCCAAGCATGGGTGTACCCTTTTAAAGCATGGGCAAATCCCCTGAGCTTGCTGGCTAATTAGCCTAACTTTCTTGGTGAACTCCAAGCCAGTGAGAAACACCTTTTCAAATAACATTGATGAAAGAAGGTTGGACCATGGAGTATGGTCTCCGGCCTTTAGATGACCATGAGTACATGTTGATGTACTCCTCACACCTTCAAACACATGAACATGCATGAATCCCTACCCACAGAATATCTCTGAATATGTAGAGACCATGGTAAATATAATTCAATTTAAATCTGGAGTGAAATGCTTTCTCCAGGGAATAGCAAACTTTAACTACCTGGGACATACATTATGGGTTTCACAGCTCTGGTTCGAAACTCCAGACTCTGTGATTCTGTGAGAGCAAATTAAGAGAATATTCCATATTCAATGGCTGAACCATGTCATCTTCGTTAAGAGTAAATCAGTTTTGTCCTCAAGACACAGTGTTTCAAGTCTATGTCTGGAAGAGAGAAACCTTAATTCTAACAGCTGGGAGAGAGATTGTGAGGTCAGCCATCCTCCTCTCTCTTGTCTATCCGGTAGCCAAAGACCCGCGAAGACCACAGCAGCTCCTTCTCATCATCCCTCAGTCAGGTGAACTTTAGCCTTCGGAGGTGGAAGGGGGTTCTGAGGCTGTGTCCTCAGGCTGCGTCTGTCAGCCTCCTTCTGCCAGAACTCTCATGATGTGATCAGCAAATCACAGAGACTTAGCTCCAAGGTACACCAGGCTATTCCACTATGACCAGCACTAGGTTATTTTAATGATGGAGTCCATGTCTCTGAATATTTTAATTAGCTTACTAAGATGATCCTGTGAGGATTAAATGAGATGCTATGTCTAAGATGTTGGATGCATTATAAATGGTTGAGGAATGTTATTCTTGTTATTATTAATATTATGATGATGATGAATTTAGCTGCTTATCTCAAAGCTAAGCAGAAAAAGTATTTGAGTACTTTATAGACAAAATTGCTTATGAACTCAATGATCACTGGTGATAAAGTTATTTTTCTTTCTGAAATTAAAACTTTCAAACATGAGTGAGAAGATGGACGGTTTTAGGACTGAAATCTTTGGATTTGATTTTTGACATATTTTGGGCCTGTTTATTTTTCTGGGTTTTAAAATACATACAACTGTCAGGGGCCTGGAAAAAGAATTAGATATCCTAAAAATAATACAGGCTTTGCAAGCTCACTTTGCTTGAGAATTATTTCCTGAGGCAGCCGGCCTTTCCAAAATAAATTTGCAAAAATCTATCTTTGTAAAAACTGGAACTTGGATAGGCCAAAGAATTTGGGCCATATCGGCTCTGTCATTCTAAATTTTAAAATATTTAGTCTTATTTCAAGATAAATAAGAACAATTGAATTTAAGGGACCAAGAAAAACAAACAGAAAACTTCATGAAGAAATAACTGGATAATTTTTTTTCAAAATGTTGCCAGAAATGTCTTTATTATTAATAAGTTCTAAGCTAGACAGTGGCTGCATATCGTATTGATTTGTGGCTGTGGCCACACTGTGTAGTCTGTGGTACGTGGGGTTAGGCATTCAAGGCTCTTGGGCCCAGCGGATGGAGAGACCCTACGTTTTTGCTATCTAAAACCCGGGAGAACTTTGTCAAGAAGCCAAGAGCATATCCGCTGGGAGGATAAGGATGGCGTATGAAGGTAAGATCTGAAAATACCTTTAAGGGATGAGTAGATGGTAAACCAGTAAGGATTCCTCAGAGGGACAGAACCAATAGAATGCATATATAATTTTAAAAAGGGTTGTCTTGTGTTGGCTTACAAAATAAGAGTCTATGTTGTCCCACAAAGGTCGTGTTTAGAGGTTGGAGAGCCAGGAAAGCCAGTAGCTGATCAGACTAAGGAGGTGGAAATCTCAAAACAAGAAGGACCAGTGACGCATCTTAGGCCTTGATGTTCCACAGAGAGTCACTCATGTGAGTGTAAGAACCTGGAGCCTCATGTCCCTAGTGAGGACAGCAGTAAAAGGCATGCCCAAGAAGAAGAGCTGTGAACTGTGTGTAGGCTTCCCGTCGTCAGGCAGACTGTGGAAAGACGCCAGTTGCATCCAGAGTGAGTTTGCTGACTACATGCCAATCATCTCTTGAAGCACCCGCCCAGAAACACACTAGGAGAGTGCTTTGCTCCTTCTCAGGATGCCTTTCAGTTCTGCCAAGTTGACAACCAAGATGAACCATCACAGAGAGGCAAATGCTCCCTCTTCCAGAGGATTCTTTCCTCTTGTGCATCTTCTCTACGGCACCACTCTCCAGAAGCTTAGAGGCCTGAAGGCAGGGAACCACAGAGAATCATGGGAGACCAGAAAACACGGGGAAAGCTCATCCGATTTGTGAAGGCATTCATGAGGGTGAGTGGTGCTGAACCAGAACCAAGGGGGTGCCTCAGATGAGTCATGGTTTGGGAGGTTGGCCTTGGCTTCCTGAAAGAACCTGATGTGCTACAGAGAGCTAATAAAATTCTGACATGGGACTTTGTTCTACTCCCTCCCTGTTCCGATGATACAACACTCTGACCAAAAGCAACTATGGGCAGAAAGGGCTTATTTCAGCTTTTAAGTCACAGTCCTTCACTGAGAGAAGTCGATGCAGGAATTCATACAGGAACTTGAAGCAGAAACCGTGGAGGAATGCTGTTTGTTGATTGACTCATAGTTTCATATAGTTAAATCACAGGCTCTTCTTTACCTAGCTTTCTTATTTATGCAGACTATTTTACCTGCCTCAGGAATGGTTCCACCCACAGTGGGCTGGAGTCAACAGTCAGGACAATACCCCACAGACATGTCCATAAGCCAATCTAATCTGCTCAATCCCTCAACCGAGAGTCCCTTCTCAGGCAACTCTAGATTGTGTTAACAGTTAAAGCTAACTAAGGCAGACTTGAATTCAAATCCCTCCACAGTCACATGCTACTGTGTTTTGACATACGTCTTTTCTGTTCAGCAGTTAGATTTGTGTGAGACTTAATGATGGACCTCTAACTAGTATTACCTTTTGTCTGTAGTGTCAAGACCACTACTGTGATGGGAGTTTTCTTTATGTACTATTTATGTAGCAAGTAGTTTCCCAATAAACCTCTGCTAAAATCACAGGTGCCTTGGATTTGTGTCCCATGATGCCCTATTAAATTCAGGACAATTTTTCCAAATCTCAAATACAAACAAACAAACAACAATAACAACAAAAAAAACACAAAACAAAAAACTTCAATGAGCCTTAACAAAGAGTTTCATTGGGCAATCACGTCAAAGATGACCTGGAACCAGGTTTTTCTACAGAACATGGATTTAAAAGTATGTTTTAAAGATGTTTCCTTTAAGTTTAATCCAAATTTCCAGTATCCAGTTTTTTCCTATTAATATTTATTCTTTACAAAAGCATTAGACATACAAAGGCAACCACAGTGTAGTAATTTAAATGAATATTAGAAAATAGCATTTTAATTATCAGGCATTTTCCTCTTTTACAAAAAGTCTCAGTTTTTAATAACTTCCTGTTGTCTTAAAGCTCATAGTACTTTCATGATAGTAAAACTGAAATATCAGTTTTCTCTACCAATCATCACTTCTCAAGTCAAAATCACCAACTATAAAATAAAAAGTTTCAAAACAGCCTGGCTTGTTTCATCCCTTAGCATATGACCAACCTAGAGAACTTTGCTGTGAACTTGAGAAGGTGTGCCACGCCTTAGCTGAATGGAATGTCCTATCAATGTCTAAGTCTAGAATGGCATACAATAGTGCTCACGTCTCTATCTCCTTATTAATCTTCTGTCTAATTAGTCTGTTATTAAAAGTAGGACATAAGAATCTCTATTATTATTTGACTTGTCTACCTTTTCCTTAAATTATGTCAATGATACATGTATTTTTGGAACTCTGTTTTGGGTACATACTTTTATTGTATTGGGTACATAATTTTAATTATTCCTGAGATCATGAAATGATGTAGGATGGTCTGTATGTCAAGTTGTTCTGATTGGTCACTAAATAAAGCACTGATTGACCAGTGGCCAGGCAGGAAGTATAGGCAGAACTAACAGAGAGGAGAATGGAGAGAACAGGAAGGCGGGGGTTGGGGGTGCAGGGGGTGGGGGGTGGGGGGGTGGGGACACTGCCAGCTGCGCCATGACAAGCAGCATGTGAAGATGCCAGTAAGCCATGAGCCACGTGGCAAGGTATAGATTTATAGAAATGGATTAATTTAAGATATAAGAACAGTTAGCAAGAAGCCTGCCACGGCCATACAGTTTGTAAGCAATATAAGTCTCTATGTTTACTTGGTTGGGTCTGAGCGACTGTGGGACTGGCGGGTGACAGAGATTTGTCCTGACTGTGGGCCAGGAAGGAAAATTCTAGCTACAATGAAATAAATTCCTTCCTCTAATGGAAGAATCTTTAATATATAAAAAAAAAATTGAGTGTGTGTGTGGTGTTTATGTGTGAGTGCTTGGGATATGAGTGGGTACATGTGTGTGCAGATGTATGAACACATGTTCATGGGTATGGAAGACATCACTTTTGAAATCAGAGTGCCAATCTGGCCAGTATAGCTATCCAGGTGGCTTCCAGGATCCCTTGTCTCTGTTTCATGCATGTTGGATTAAAAGGCTTCCTTACCCACATAGCATGTTTGGGATCTGAACTTGAGTCTGTCCACATGCATAGCAAACACTTTATCCATCAGGCCAGCTCTCCAGGCTCATGGAACAGTATTTTCTTTACTATTGATGTAGTTGGAGATATACTACATTCTTTTCATTGCTGTTTTTATGGTGACTCTTTCTTCTGTGTCCATCCTGTTTATGATGTTGAGTCTAAAATATTCCTCTGAGCTAGTCATGATGGTACATGCTTATAACCCCAGCCCTTGGAAGTCAGAAGCAAGAAGGCTGCACGTTTGAGGTCTGTCTAAGCTACATAGCACGTTCTATATCAGTAATAATATCAAATTAATTTTACAAATAAATGTGTCTGTTGAGAAGCTTTAAAATAAAAAAATAGTCTGGGTTACAGACAAAGTGTCAAGACATTAAAAAATAAAATTCTTTCCCATGTATGTTACAGCAACATTGACAATACCCAAAAAGAGGAAACGACCAAAGTATCTCCATTACCTGATGACTGGATGAGGAAAATGTGTTGCAAAATCAGATTTAAACCTCACTCCATAGAAGAGAATTCACATCTGACACTGTAAACCTGCTCAAAAGTCTGTAGTTGGGGAGGTCGAAGGCCTGCATGGGGGAGGCTCCTGATGTTGTTTACTAAATGGACATAATGTGCTCCTCAAATTGCCTATGTTTATGCCCACAGCTGAATGCTACTGCCAGCTGTGGTCAGAGAAGCTCTTTTGTGCATAGCCAGTGATAACTGCAGTGACTTCCAACTGATCAAAGAGAATAATGGACTATTGAGTGGTAGCCATACGGGAATAAGACTCAGGAAATGGGGAAAGAGGAGACAGAAAGAATGTAAGAGTGGGAGGAAAGAGTGGAGTGAGCTCCAATGTTGTCATCTGAGCACTGCTGTTACATTTTGGATTTCACGGCTTCTGATAGAAGACCTGTACAAGTCTGGGCTGATCCAATCCTATTGTGGGGGAAGAAGAGCTCATGAGCTCCCAAACCCTCCTGTGGACCTACAAGCAGATACTAGCAATTAGGGACTCGGAGCTCACTAGACCCGTGCTATTTCATTAGGAACAGTTAGCTGGACCTCTTGCCTAGTCTCTCATGGACACCCTGTTCCCATGCGAGTTACTCTTTTGCTGATTTCCTCTTCTTTCATTGGGAGAAACACAATTAGTGTTGTTCAAGCCCCAAGAGTCTTTTGAGTGCCTTAGTGAACCATGATGGGCCTGGGGACCACCTGTGTGAAATACAGGGACTCTGCTTCTCCGTTTCTGTAGGAAGGGTAGGAGAAAGAAGCAGAGATGAGAGATGGGAGAGATTATGAAAGGCCAGAGGGGTAGGTCAGAGAGAAGAGCATTACATCCAACTGGTGGTGCCTCAGTTCCCTGAGTAACTGCTGAGAATGTGAATCATCCAGGCATCTTTCTAATCTTTCTAACTATCCTTTCTGTCTTCATATCTCCTTCAGATACTTTGTATTACATTTATGAAAAGCCTTTAACTGTTATTACATAACATTTTTTTCTTTAGCAGTTAGATTTAATTTTTGAAAATTACATTCTTTAGACTTAGAGAAATCAGTGTGATTAGAGTAAAACCCAAACAAAATAAAACCTAGAAAATACTTTTGTACCTATTAATAAACTTACTGAAAAATATAGTCATTTGAAGTAAATTTTCTAGAAATGTGGATGTCACCCTGACAGGTCATTTTAACCAGCACATGATTTCTGAAATTCTGTTCAAAATGAGATTCAAAACCCTGAATTTCGTTTAAGTCTGTTAGTTTGCTTATTTTTATAAGATCTTTAGAATTTTTTACATATAATTTTTTGTATCATGAGCTTTTGTGAAGGATAATTTTTCTTTTGTGGAGAAGGAGATGAAATTCTATCAGTCTGGGAAGGTAAGGCTAAAAACAAATGCTGACAACACTACTCAAGAGAGAGCATTTTGAATCAAGTGAGGCTGGTTTTATTGAAAATGCTACATTTCTCCATCCCCACACCCTACATTTTAGTGTTTAGAAGAAGCATTAGCCAGCATGTCTTGTGCCAACTCTATTTTAGAGTCTATTTGGAAACAAAAGGAACTTCCTTCATTTGATAAACTATTTGTAAATACCTTGAAAATTATATTTAATATCGAAAGTCCCAAAATAGTCTCCAAACTCGAGGACCCCGGTCACACCCTTCATCCTATGCCTGGGATCTACACAGTGTGATGTACAAGAGAAAGAAATGTGAGCTACCCTTATGAGAATAATACCACAATTACAAACAAAATGTTGGTTAATTACAGACAACCAAATTTTAGTTAAAAATGTCAAATGATTTTTAGAAGTTTTAAAAATACAAATATATATATATATATATATATATATATATATATATATATCTGTATTTCATGTGATTGTGTCCCTGAACACAAGAAGTGACCCAGGAGGAAATACAATCTTTAAAGGACTCTGAGGCAGTACAGAGGTATGTGATAATAAACCTAAGGAGTAAATGACCTGTTGGAGACTAGTGTGTCACTGTTTGAAAGGACACAGTAAAGACTTGCAGAGATGGATTTATTTCACAAATGAGAAGGCTGCATTTCCTAAAGAGATCAATTATCCCTCCAATAATCTAAAATCTTAATTAAAACTTTAACACGGCTGGTTTTTTGACCCTCTTCAGAACTAGCTAGTTTGTCTGGAAGAGTCAGGGTCCAGAACCGCTGAGGTGATTTTGTAAAGGAAGAATAAGGAGAGGCACGTGCCCAGCTAGAGATGGAGATATCATAGAGCAACCCTGTGCAAAGCAGACTTCGTGGTAGATGGGTGGTGTGGTAAGGACCTCAGAAGTGGACACACCCAGGTAGATGCTGAGCCTGGGGAAAATGTAGTCATATGTCAGGGGGAGAAAAAGTCACTTTCCACTTAAAAGAAGATATAGGTATAAAGACATACATACAAAAATCTCGGGGCTGGGGTGATGGGTCGGTCTGTAAAGTATCTGCAGGACACACATGGTGATCCGAGTATGATCCCCAAAACCTACCTGAGATTACTGTGTGAAGTGATAAGCGCCTGCAAGTCGAGGGACTTGCTGGCCAGACAGCCTAAGCTAGTTGGTGCACTCTAGGCCAGTGACAGTCCCTGTCTCCACGCAGATGGATGGCATTCCTAAGGTTGACACCTGAAGTTGTCCTCTGGCCTCTACACACATGTGCACCCGACATAAATGAACCCTCACACATGCACCCCAATAAAATATGTTCAGATACTAAAATTTGGGAGAAAAATACTAAAATACTTTCACATAAAGTGAAGAGAATATGTTAATGCCATATAAGAAATATTTTTGACACGTCCAAGTGCAAGTCAGATATGACTTATTTTGAATAAACTAAGTTAAAACTCTCTTGTTAACCCCTCTTTGTTTCCATTTACCCTAAGGCCTTTTTAAAACCCTACATTCCAAGATAATATATTTTGATACTTAAAGATCATATCAAGTATACATTAAAATTCCACAGTATTCAAAGACAACTTGGCCAGTATAAAAAACGAGCAAGATCTCAAAGGCTGATTGCGGAAGAGCCCCCCAAAGAACAACAAAACATACAGCACTTCTCTCTTTGGAATTGGGAAATACAGATTAAAATAAAGACAATTCATTTTCAACCCATCAGGTTAGTCGAAAACCCCTGATAACACCAAATGTGGGAAGCATGAGGAAAAGAGTGTTTTATGTACTATGAGAAGCATTACAGCTTATTATAGGTGAGTTAGGACCATCACTCTGGAGAGTGACTGGAGAACAGTTTACAAGAATGGGCATGCTCACTCCACTGCACGGGCCATCCCACTTCTTTATATTAACACGAGAAAATTTCACAAAGCTGCTTATGAGGAATACCTGGAAACCACATAAGTGCACATCAATAGATGGATGAATGAGGGTGACATATCCCTACCAGAATTACTATAGAGCAGTGAAAACTAGTCACATAGATCTGCCAGTTGTGCACTGGGCCCCTGTATTCTTTGCTCCCTCAAGACCACTTTCTAAGGATGATTTTTTTTTTCAGCCTTATTTTCATTTCTGCTTTCATATCAAAAGGCCTAGTGTGAAAACACAATAGAACATGGTGTTTCCTACCCCTAGCCATCCCAAGAGCTTTTGTACTTGTGTCTGGTACCCTCTTTGCCCTACAAAGATATAAGCTGGATGGAGCAGAATAGTTCTTTGCTCAGAGCTGTATCCTGCTCTCCTAGAAGAGCATTTGGTACTCATGTGATACTGACTGTATGTGTGTGTGTGTGTTCATGTGTGTGTGTGTACCACTGTGTGTGTGTGTGTGTGTGTGTGTGTGTGTGGTCCTATGTTATTAGAGTAACCCATAATTAGTCACCTGAGCACAGGGGGATGTTCATGAGCCTCCCTGAATGAAATCCCGGTACTCCTTCAT
The DNA here is from genome assembly GCF_007827085.1 of Peromyscus californicus insignis. Taxonomy (NCBI): domain Eukaryota; kingdom Metazoa; phylum Chordata; class Mammalia; order Rodentia; family Cricetidae; genus Peromyscus; species Peromyscus californicus. The sequence goes on along the minus strand of NW_026294562.1, from coordinate 131,195,158 downwards.
TCTCACATCTTCCTGGAGGAACAAGAGCCAGTGGCTCCTCTTTCTTCACCCAGCACTAGATGAACAGGAAAAGTGAGCAACATGAACACAGCCTGTGAATCCTCCAGCCTCCTCTCACTCTCACAGCTTGCTCCATGGAGTGCTTTTGTGAGGCTGCTGTGGGCACGGACAAGTGGCCTATCCAGGCCTAAAAGTGTGTCTAGCTGGAGAGGTTCGGGGACATCCAATGGTCTCCCAGATAAGTGAGGGGAAAAGCCTGTTCTCATCTCTGTGAACTTGCCTGCCTCTCCGTGAACCTTTTGCACTGTCATCCACACTGGAAACCATCATCGAAAGCCACAGTCGATCACCGCGTGTGCATCCCGAGGGTTGGAAAAGGAGGGTCATTAAGTTCTTCAGACAACAAGGCAATGTTCAATTGCTGTTCTTCTAGGAGGGGGTGGCATTTAGCTCGCTGCAGGGTGCTGATGCGGAGAGTTGAAGGGCCCGGAGCCTTCAGTAACTCTCCTCTGACCTAGGGTTCACCCTGTCGTCTCCTGGGTAGGTGGAAAATTTGAAGTCCCCATTTCCTTAACTTAAAGAGCTGTTTTTTTTTTTTTTTTTTTTTTTTTTTGCATGAATTAGCCATGCAAAAGGAAAAAAAAAAAAGATGGAACATGGGTTTAGCTAGACCTGGATCTCAACTCCGACCACGTGTCTTCCAGCAAGGAGATAAGGTAATGGTTTACTTGGTCTGCCCTTTCTTGACCTAAATCTCAGGGCTTAGAGTCTGTCTTCGGCCTTCACTAGGGCTGACTCAGTGAAGTAGGAAGGAGACAGAAAACAACACACTGCTCCGTGGCAGAGAGTCAAAAGCATTCTTTTAGTTTAGCTGAAATCCTCCCTGTCTGTGTGAAGCTATCTATTTCTAATTCTCTGTAGTACCAATCACATCTAACTGTGTATAACTGATTAGTGTGTGTGTGTGTGTGTGTGTGTGTGTGTGTGTGTGTGTGGTACCTGCACATCCCACAGGAGGTCAAAGAGCAGCTTCCAGGAACTGGTTCTCTTCTACAATTGCACTCAGGACTTCAAGGTCGGCCACAAGTGCCTTCAACTGGTGAATCACCTTGACAGGTGCTCTCCATGTTATCTATCTATCTATCTATCTATCTATCTATCTATCTATCTATCTATCTATCATCTATCTAGAGATAGGGTCTCTCACTGAACCTGGAGCTCACTGATTGGTTAGAGGGGCTGGCCAGAGTGCTCCAGGGATCTGCCATCTCCCAGCTCAGCATACCTGACCCCCCTCCCCAATAGCCTAGAACTGTAAACCCTTTGTCTTTACTCAGGAGGTTGAACGGGGCGGAGGGCGGGGACAAGCAGCAAGGAGTCATCTCATTCACATCTTCACCAAGTCCCTCCTGCCGCGGAGTAACCTCCTCCACCTGTGTGTGAGCCAGCTTACTATGGACAAGGCCTCAGCATGGCGCAAGATGAGCAGAGACACCGTCACTGGGGACAGCAGACTGCCTCACACGGGAGAGTCAGAAACATTGTTAAGAGTTCACGTCTGCTTTTGAAGGAAAGTTACCGGGGCTGCTGTGTAGAACGATTTGGTCCTCCTATTAAACTCCAAACGATCTAGAGAATCCTGATTCCAAATGATTGACCGGAAGGTGGATGCAGGGAGCCAAAGGCCCTTCGTCTTGATAAAGGAGTCCTGACACAATGAGCGACATGTGGAGGAAGACACAGCAAAACTAGCTTCACACCTCCTGTGTTAGCTACTCTGCTGGTTGGTGTGACAAAAAGCAATTTAAGAAAGAACGGGTTGATTTTGGCTCACAGTGTTAGGGGATAGTCCCTCACACAACAGGGAAGGCGTGGAGGCAGGAGGGTGAGGCAATCTGTCACTCTGTAACCACAGTCAGGGGGCAGAGAGCAATGAGTTCTCATCTCATTTCTGCTTTTTGTTTGTTTGTTTGTTTGTTCAAATCTATTTTAGTGTCTAAGCTCACAACATAGGGCTGCCCCCGTTTTGGATGAGTCTTCTCACTTGAAGTAACCCAGTCTAGAACCGTTTCCGGAGACTGCAAGACTTGCCTCTCAAGTGATTCTAGGTTCTGTCAGGTTGACCATCAGCATTAGATCCCACACTTACTTTTCAGTCTCTTTATACAGAAAAACTATGCTTATAGAGAATTCTCTCTTCTGGTCTTGTCAGAACCAGTACAGTAGGATCAGGAGTCACCCCAGAGGCTTGGGGCTGCTAGGATGTAGTTCACAGTTACACCCTGCAGTGTTCCAAATGTCACCCCTTCTCAGAAGAACAGCAGTTGAACTTGGCTTTGTTGTCATGATCCTGTCATTCAGTTGAGGCAGGACATCCTCTACTTTCACTCATGTTACATCAGGGAAACCGAGACGCAGAGAAGTTAATATTGGCCTCGTAAAGCTCTTGAGGGGGAATAATTGAGATGCTCTATGTAAGAGACCTGGGACTCAGGAGGAATCAAATAAACAACATGCACTCTTATCCTGGTCGTGATGACTTTTATCTCAGGCAAGGATGGAGGGCCTGGTCTTGCTCTGCCCTCTATTCCTAGTAAAGAAGCTAAGCAATGGAAACAGGACAACAGACCTTCAGTGTCAGATTTCAGTGACAGTTTCCCAGTGTCCCTCAGGTGAAGGTGTGTAGCATCAGCTGGTATTTCTGATTGCAGATTTTTTCAAGGACTCCTGGCATTAAACTTTCAATCTGCGCCCCGCCCCCCCCACCTATTTTCAGCAGTGTGTGTGTGTGTGTGTGTGTGTGTGTGTGTGTGTGTGTGTACCTAGGGTGTCATTTCTCTGGAGCTTTTTTGTTGAGTATCTCCACGGGATCTGGGTCTAGCCCATTAGGCTAGGCTGGCTAGTCAGCAAGCCTGGGGGATCTGCCTCTCTCTGCCTCCACAACACTGGGATTACAAGAACTTATCACAATTCCTGGCCTTTACATTGGTCCTGGGTTGGAGTTTAGGTCCTTAGCTTAATTGGCAAGCGCTTTAGTGACAGAGCTGTCTCTCAAGCCCCATGTTTATCTTTTTTATATGCACGATATCTCCTTCTCTTTCAATAGACTCGGGTTCCTCATCGGCAGATGCTGAACTTTAGCATTTTCGAAGGTCTTGCAAGACTCTCCTCATTCTTGTCCAGTGGTTTTCAAGTGTCTGAGGACATTTTTGGTTATCCCAACTGAGTGGGGCATGGCTAATGGTGTGTAGTAAGTAGGGGCCCCGAATACCGCCACGTCCTTTCTAACACAGAGAACAGCCTGTATGACAGTGAATCATCCAGTCCAGACTATTGTCAAGGTGGACAAAGCTGAGCTAAAGTGACCTGCAGCTCTCAATCCGTCTTGGATGTTACAGATCATGAAAGTGAGCATGCTCCACCATTGGTCTGAGTCTGTAGCTATAAATGGGGACTGTTATTAGCACAGAGGGATCCATAATCACTCTCTTGAGTTGATTTTCTTTTGGACTTTTGCTCTATTGCCCATAAGTGTAATTCTAATTCACCCTCTTTCCCTTCCCACCAATTATATTTTTAATAACCCAAAGGTGACTATGTGGCCCCTGCATTCTTCTTCCCTCCTGGTACTTTATCCACCGCCCCTACTTGACAAAGCGTCCTGACTGACTATGATTATTTGTAATCTCAGTTCAACCCCAGGTCCTTGACAAAAACCTACCATACACTTTTCAACCATCAATTAGATTATGCATCAAAAATGTGGGTGAAATGATGGAGAAGAATTCGGCACATACCACAGCTCACTAGACAGAAATGATTCTAGTCTATGTAATTTGATGAAAAACACTAAGCAAGATACAATCCCCTTAATTGGTACTTATTTAAATGGTCCGTGTTTACTGTAAATATGCTTTACTGTACAAGATTTACTTCTCTTGATTAGAGAACATTTTAATGTTGAAAGAGTAGTTTATGCATGAGAGATGAGCAAAACTCCATAAACTTCCCAAAGTAGGTTCATGTCACACAAATAATAAATGGTAGATCCTCTTGAATGAAACATTTAAAGCAATTCTAAATCATTTATATTAACTTAGTAAGTTTGAAAGTTTTGATTCTGGGGGTAAGGTGGGCAGAGAGATGACTCAGCAGTTAAAAGCACTGGCTACTCTATCTGAGGTTCTGAGGTCAAGTCCCAGCACCCCCATGGCAGCTCAAAACCACCTATAACTGTAGTCTTTAGGGATCCGATGCTCCCTTCTGGTGTACAGGCATACATGTAGGTGAAACACCCATAAACACAAATAAATAAATCTTAAAGTTTTGGTTCTAGAGCAGTGGTCCTAAACCTGTGGGTCACGACCCCTTTGGGAGTCCAATGACCCCTTCTCAGAGGTCACATATCAGATATCTGGCATACCCAATATTTACATTATGATTGATAACAGTAGCAAAATTACAGGTATGAAATGTCAATAAAAACAATTTTTTGGTTGGGGGGGGTCACCACAACGTAAGGACCTATATTAAAGGATCAGAGTATCAGGAAGATTGAGAACCACTGTTCTAGGGGGTATTGAAAATAACCAAGATGGTGAAAATCAATGTATTAGTTTGTTAGGGCTCTTTTAACCAGTCACCACAGACTGGATGTGACACAAATAAACAACAGGTATCTGCTGTGTGTGGTGGCACAGGCCAGGAACCTAAGCAACTCCCGAGGCGGAAGCAGGAAGATCACAAGTTCGAGGCCTGCCCTGACAACTTAGACCCTTTATCGAAATGTAGATACATGCTAGAGCATTTGTCTAGCTTGTTCCGCTAAGCTCAGCCCCTAGTGCTGCAAAACCAAACCAAAGCAAATGAAGTCCCAAATTTATTTAGCATAGTTCTAGAGCCTTCCAGATGTAGAGATTCAAGAATTCTTCCTTCCTTCCTTCCTTCCTTCCTTCCTTCCTTCCTCCCTCCCTCCCTCCCTCCCTCCCTCCCTCCCTCCCTCCCTCTCTCCCTTTGTCCCTCCTTCCTTCCTTTTCCTTTTTCTTATTTATTCATTGTGTGTATGTGCCCACATGTATGTGAGTGTGTGTGTGTGTGTGTGTGTGTGTGTGTGTGTGCTTGTGTGTGTGCATGCTCACATATGATTCTAAACACACAGAGGCATACAAGTACCACAGTCTGCATGTAACCAGGGACCACCGTAGGAATCAGCTTTCCCCTTCGAGTACATAGGTCCTGGAGAAGGGACTCAAATCGGCAGGCTTGGCTGTAGGCACCTTGAACCACTGAGCCATCTTTGCGGCCCTCCTGAATTCATGGTTTCTGTAGCATAGGTTTCCTCTGCGGGCTGTGAGGGGAGGACAATCTGTGTCTTTGGCTTGCTGGTGAAGCTCGTCTTTCGGGCTTCTCTGCAAATTTCCCCTTTTACAAGGATATCAGTCATTTTGGATTAGAGCTCACCAGAATGAATTCACTTTAACTCGATTACTTCAAAATGGAACCTACCCAAGCATTCATTATTCAGAGGAACCGAGGGCTTGGCACTTTTAGCTATACATTCTGTGGAGACAAGAGTCCACTCATTAACAATTGCTAATTTAAAACCTTCCGTAGAGAGCTAATACTCTAGGGTTAAAGAGACGACTTAGTCAGTAAAGTGTTTGCGGTGTGAGCTTGATGCCCTGAATTCTATCCCCAGAACATAGGAATAAAAGCTAGACATGGTGTGAACGCTCATAGCTCCCTAGTGCTGAGGAGGTGGAGAGGGTTGGATGCCTGAGGTTTGCTGGACTTTGCACATTTGGTGAGCTCCAGGCCATTGAGAAAACTGTTCTCAAAACTGGGGGTTGACCTGTGGCCTCCACAAGTATGCACCCCCCTTCCCCCCAGGAACACCCGAGTACCTAAGCACGCACACACACACACACACACACACACACACACACACACACACACACAAAGACAATAATCTAATCAAATTGTGCAGAAGGAATCATTTTACAATGCTTCGTGTAGACATTGGTGGAGATGTGATAGTTTAGAAATAGGAGTCACGAGCCGTATGGTGTCCTAGAAAGTGCATCGAAATAGTTTGTCTCAGGCAAATACACAAAGACATTCTTCAGGAAACCACCTGGACTGCAAACAGGCTCATCTCTCTTTTGAAGCGCTCACCGCTCACCCTGCTTTACTAACCTTTCACCTCCCTGACCCCCTCAGTATCTCCTGAAGTAAATCAGGGGCATATACTTCAGGTGACAAAAATGGGGTGAAAAGAAGCAAAATATTTACACTTTCCAAAAGCAGGAATAAATTTGTCCCAGGCCTGGCTTTAGTGGAGGTACGTCTGCCTCACTGGTTAGAGCATGAAAGAGATTATGGGATTCTGCCTTTGTTGATCTTGAGAAGGATTGTATTCAGGAATTAAGCAGGCTGGAGGTGGGTCTTAGGAAGCCCAAGGATCACGCAGGCTGGGACCTGAGCCAGGTGAGGGTTTGGCATGCTCCCCAATGTAGAAGAGGCTAGGGAGCTGCTGTCTGCCCTCTTCAAGTGGGGAATTTAAATATCTGTTTGTCTGTCTGGAAAGAATGACAGACAGGGAGCTGCTGGCTTCTAGCTCAAATACCGCCACTAGCCTTTTCAAGTCACTTTAGGCACCTTCTTTAATCTTCGGGCTGGCTGCTTTCTTGGCTACAGACTCAAGCGTGTTCACCTGGGGTGTCTCGCAAAGTCCCCTACAACAATAAAATCTTTGGAGGTGGATTGTTCCAAATATTAAAACTGATTTCCCCATGGTGAACGATCCTAGGACAGCTGCGGTTCTGCGGTGGTGGCTGAGTCCCCTGACAAGTGAGCTATCCCTGTCAGTCCGGTTGGGGGGCAGGGAAGTGTGCCTGCTTCTAAACCAGGAGGAGGAGATTTCTCCGAGATGCCTACAGCTGACCTTCTGACCCGGCCCAGCAGCTGCTCTCCCTCCCCCGCCCCCACCCTCCCCTCCCAGGATCCACTGCTGGAATTTCCATCAGCTTTGCCGTGGGCTGCCTGCAACAGCCAAGGCCTTTTAGAATCTGAACTCCCAGTCCCGGGGAGCGAATGCCTGGGCACCCAGTGTTTGCCTCTTCTGCACACTTTTCACTGACTCTTGAGTCAAGGAGTGACAGAGAGCAGTGGAGGTCTGGACTGTTTAACAGTGGTTTCTTTATCGGCTTCACCCACCGCCGACCAGGGCAGCTCTAGAGTTATCTGAGTGTCAGTAACAGGGACAGCTGCTGGTAAACAGAAGGATGTGGACACCAGCGCCCCAGTCAACAGGAATTTCACTTTAATCTGCTCCTCACTTAAAGAAACACCGCTCTCCTCTCTGTGCGGGGCCATCGTGTATTTATCTCCCTTAACTTTCAGATAGAAGACTGGCATGGGCTCAGGAAACCCCGCCCCCCCGCCGGGCTACAAAATTAATAAGGTGTTAGGGACATGCACCTTAGGTCGATTGGAGGAGACGCTTGCCCCAGAGAGGAGGGAAGGAGATCTCGCCCTGGAGTTGTCTGCCTAGCTGGAAACCGATCCTACATATTTATAAAGGTGAACTTGGCTCGCGGCCAAACGCCTGCATTTAAGTGATTAACAAATGCTTCTCTTTAAGCGGACACCTCTTGTTCTAAATATATTTGACAAGAATGCAAAGAGTCATCTGGTGGGCAGAGAGGGCGCAGCTCCGGCCTTCTCTTGCTAGGCTTGCAGGCCCGCCCGGGCCGTGCGTGCTCCTGCATGCCCGGTGCCAGCCGAGTTCACGTCGCTGGTGGGCAGGCTGCCAGAGCCAGCGGCTCCCCACTGTTTAACGACAACGGATTTACGGCTTCCCTCCATATTGGTGTTATTTTGTATAAACAAGGTTAACACTCCTTTTAAATTAAATGCACCACCTGGTGACTGAATGGGTGACCTTGCCAGCTAGCTTCACCTGCCCTGCCCTAGACCCGATTCTAGCTCTCCTGTCAACGACCAGAGCTCTCCTTGGAATCGCCTCGGCTTCCCTGTTCAACAGACGAAGCTCCTGGAGGGATCTGGCGGGCCACCAGCCCTAGGTCCCGGGCCTGGTGGGACAAGAACGTATTTGGAACGTACGAGGTGCACCCAGCATCCTTCCATGGTGTATGGCCCAGATCCATACTGTGACCTGAGACAGCGTGCCTGCAGAGCTTGGAGGACCGTCCTGCAGAGCTCCGTGGCCGGCCCCCAAAATAGAGATCTCCAGAGGAGGTCACGCGGTAAAAGAGATCTTTGTGTGGCACCGTGGCTGTAACACCGATCTAGTAGAGGGCTCAGCCCCTTCCCCACCCTCTAGGAATGTGAACACCTGGAAACATTCTCCTGGCTTTACTTGGAAGAAATTTAATGGTGTAAACAAACGCAGCAGGAAGTTCCCTTTGATACAGAAGGCAGTGGGATGGCATGCTGAGCCAAGGGGGCTCTGCCTGCCAAGGTCCATTCTGAAAACATTTTAAGAATCGCTTGGAGTTGTCTAGGAAAATTTAGACGGACTGCTTGGCTGTAGAAATCTCTAGAAACTCCATCTAGTAACTTCCAGCAAAACACACTTCAGTTACTCATTTAATTAGCAGCATGACGTCACTCTCCCCTTGGCTTTTTTTTTTTTTTTTTTTTTTTTAAATTACCAGTGCCACAATAGAGCAAAATTGCCCCTGTGGTCTTTGCTATGCTGTACATGAGACATTCTGGAATAGCTGGCAGCCCGATTGCTAAGCAAACATGGAGGTAGGACCCGGAGAGGGACATGACCTCCTCAAGGGTCTAGTCCCCGGGCCCTTATGTGCAGTCATCTCATGCTGCCCTCACTGTTTCTCTGTGAAAGTCTGCCGGCCAAGTGTTTCCCAGCACGCTTGCCATTCTTGCCATTCTAGTACTCTGGAGCCCAGAGGCAGAGGCAGGAGGATCAGAGCTTAGAGACCAGTTTTTATTACACAGAGAGTTAGCTGATCAGTCAGTCCGAATACAAAGAGACTGCAACTTTCTAAAAACAAAAGAAAAGCCAAAAACCAAACACAGCAGGAGGTACAAGGACTGTGGCTTTCTTAGCGGCTTACACGGTGATGAGAATGTCTTTACAAACAAGCAAAGTAAATAATTCTAGTAAGGGATATAGCCCTTTAAAAAATTAAGTTTATTTATTGTGTGTTTACGTGTGTGTGTGTGTGTGTGTGTGTGTGTGTGTGTGTGTGTGTGTGTGCCATGGCGACTATGCGTGGAGCCCAGAGGACAACTTGTCTGAGTCTGTTCTTTCAGCCTACCATGTGGGTCCAGTGCATCACGCTCAGCTTAGGTGTGCAAGCTCCCCTACTCACTGAGCCATCTCACTGGCCCCCAGTTTTAATTGCTAGACTCCTAACCACTTTGTATCAATTTTAGTAAATTAGTTAAAATATCTCAGCACTCAAGGTAAAATGTTTCCTTCCTCCCAATATTTCCCTAAGGGGTATATCTTGTGTGTGTGTGGGGGGGGGCTCTCAAATACTTGAATACTGGTAAGCTCCATTGTCAAAGCGTGTGGTAAGTATAGCAGTCTAAAGACATCTAAAGACGTGAAGAGTGTTGTCTGGACATACAGAGCACTCAGTTTTGGGGAAACTGAGGATGGATAGGACACACCACGGCAGAGACTACTTAAAAGACCTAAGGGGTGAATGTGTCATTCATTACCCACTGTGGTAGTTTAAATGTAATTGGCCCCAATAATTTCATAGGAAGTGGCACTATTTAGAAAGTGTGGCTTTGTTGGAGTAGGTATGGCCTTGTTAGAGGAAGTGTGTCACTGTGGGGGCTGACTTTGAGGTTTCCTATGCTTAGGATATTGCCCAGTGTCTCAGTCGACTTCCTGTTACCTGCAAGATGTAGGACTCTCAGTTACTCCTCCAGCATCACGTCTGCCTGAACGCTGCCATGTTCCCTGCCTTGATGATAAGGGACTGAACCTCTGAAACTGTAAGCGGGCCACCCCAATTAAATGTTTTCCTTATAAGAGTTGCTGTGGTCATTGTGTCTCTTCACAGCAATAGAAACCCTAACTAAAACACCTACTGTGGGAATAGGGACCTCAGATGGCAGGCCCCTTGAGCATCCAAACAGGCTTGCCAGAATTTCATCTGTGTTAAGTGGAGCGAGTCAGGACAGAACCATTACCTTGGCTTACATAGTGATTACTGTTGCCCAGCCTTGTCCTGAATGCTTGGTATTAGCACTGTAACAGCTGTTTTAAGTAAGAGCTCTTTTATCAAGGCCACTGGATATGTGGGAAACTGAGGCACGGCAGAATTAAGTGTATTGGCTGAAATTTCGCAAGGAAGGAATTTGAACTCAAGCAGTCTAGCTCAAGTCTACGCTGTTATGATGGCCCTCCAGAATTCAGTGGCCATTGTCCTGGGATTGCCCCATATCACTTACTTCCTTCTCTGTCAACATCATGCAACAAAGATACTAACTATCCCAATGAAGCATGAACTTCAAAAAATCGTTCATTGCCAGACATTATTAACTACAACCACCTTACTGTCTTCTCCCCTGATAGATAGTATTTCCTCACTGTATAGGTAAGCAACGCTGATCCATGTATCTACACCCTCAACAACGCCTTCCACATTCTCTTCATCATATCAAATAACACTTATTGAAACACAGTCCTCAGAGGTATCAGATTTTCTAGGACAGTAACAATTGCAAATACTCTTTATGGCAAAACTCAGTTCCTAGTATTTTTTTTTATTTTTTTTTTGCAGCTGTGCTAGAAAGTAGACAGCAAATGAGAGAGACCCATAACTAAACAGACATCCTCATAGACAGGGACCAGACATAGATTGCAATGGGGAAAACTGAGAGCTGAGATTGTCAAGAATACCAGAGAGTGATTTGCAGCTCATCCCAAGTAGGCCCTCCTGAGAGCAGACAGGTTGATGTGACCTTCTGGTAGTGACTCTCAGAAGATCAGGCAAATTATCTCACACTATTTTTTCTCTTAGATTCTTCTCTACTGTTAGCTCTCAACTTCCCCATTTCCTGGGACTGCACACATGGTCCTGTGACTTTCCCGCACATGTGACCTTTGATGATCGGAGAACTGAATCAGTTCTGTGAATCTGATCCAAAGTAGGAAAATTTTGTCTGGTTAGGGCTGTTTTTTTTTTTTAATTTTTAATTTTTTCCCTTTGTGTATAAGTTATATTTTATAACTTCTTTGATTCTATATTGATATCTTACATAATATTTCTGAACATACTCTACACTGCTAGAATACATTTTGTTTTATGATATAATAATGTAATACATATACGTGAAAGTATATATTATAAAAATAAAGTATATAATAACTATTGAAGAAAATACAAGTCACTGAAAATACCATCGCTGCAAATAATTTTGATTTTGTATTTTTAGTTTTTTTTCTTCAGAACACTACACATCTACAGCATGGGTGAGTTAGGAGGAGAGAGTAGGCCTGGAAAGCCAAATGACTGGAATTTTTGTCATGATTCTAGTTAGTGTGTATAAAATTTGCCCATTTATAAAATAGACTTGTCTATAAGAGCTGAAGATTATGCTGGACGGTCTTGTTTCTGAAATCCTCGTTTCCTGTGGATTGGATTTAAGAAGAGCAGAGGCTTCAGAGGGGATTGCTGCCGGGACCTCCCAAACTCATGGTGGTCTGGAGCTGCCCTAAGGGAACAACAGAGTTCCTGTTTGTCAAGTATTCAGGCCCAGGTTTCCAGCATTCAGGTCAGGAGGAGCAGATGATTACCATAGCATACCTTCGCAAGAATTGATAAACCCTACAATAATAAAGGTAACCCACACCATTGGGCCAGAAAGAATCAAGCCAGTTTCTGGGGCCCTCACCCTCTCTCCTGTCTTTTCCCTGAATGCCTGTACATAGGAGTTTGCACGGGCATTTGATTTTATGCTTGCCAATGTTCAACATGACTTCCTCCACCGTGAGAGTGGAAGGGCTGTCCATGTGTTTTCCAAGGTTCTGAAGCGGCCTACTAGTTACATTATTGAACTGAGGTCTTTTCTCTGACATGCCCATTTCCTCAAACTGGTCCCTTGGCTCTCCTGATCAATGCTTTTCTTGAAGCTCTACACTGACTGCCCGGGCCTCAGTATGTGAGCTGAGCTGAGGTGTGTCCTCTCACACTTCCACGTGGACCACCTCTTCAAGGTCAGTGCCTGCTCCACCTCTCCAGCTCTGGGCCTAATCCTGTGTTGTTGGACAAAAGTAACATCTGAGTGGAAACTTTTTCTCCTTGATGGCAGTATACTTGGGCAGATTTTGCTTTAATGGTGTAGACCATGGGCTGATTTTCTCTGGAAATGTGTTGGATCAGTGGGGAGAAGTAAACACAGCTTTCCAGAGATGGAAAACCATTGTAGATAACTCAGCTATGTTCCCTCCTGGGACTATAATGGGCCATTACTGTGAAGAAAGATGCTGTCCAGCCTGCTACAGAGCAGATCTGGATTCATTTTGGACCATGCCATCATTGAAAAAGTTGAGGTCCTTTTTGCTCAAATATTAAAGCTCCTTCCAGCCCCAAGATGTTGTTTTATGCTCCCATGCCATATTGGTATATAGGCTATAGTTTTCCCAGAACTGATTCATTTCCTTCAATGTGGACTTAGGCACTTCCTAGAGTGTGTGTGTGTGTGTGTGTGTGTGTGTGTGTGTGTGTGTGTGTGTGTGTGTGGGGATGTGTGTGTGTGGGGGATGTGTGTGTTTGGGGGTTGGGGGGGTGGGAGTAGGATAAAATCAAAGCCTGCTGTAGCTGGATCCGAAATGTCCCCCAAAGTCCCATGTGATTAAAACTATGCCACAGCCTGTGGTTCTATGGGGGAGATGGTAGAGCCTTTAGGGGTAGGGGTTAGGTGGAAGAAGTTAGGTCATTTGTGGGTGTGCTTATGAATGCCACATTGGCATTCTAACCCCTTTCCCTCTAAAAGTCAGCAGCTTCGTTCAAACACACGCTCTTGCCATGCTTTTCTGCCTCATAACGGGGTCCCAAAGCAACTGAGACAACTGACCATGACCTCAGTGAAACTTTTGATGTTGTCAACCAAAATAAGTCAGTTTGTGGCTGAAGAGTTGGCTCAGCAGCCAAGAGCCCTTGCTGCTCTCACGGAGGACCTGGGTTCAGTTCTAAGCACCCATGTTGAATGGTTCACCTGACCCCAACCTCTGTATACTCTAGTCACAGCACCCTCTTCTGGCCTCCATGGACACCTGCACGCACCTGGCGCACATACAGAGAAGCACATATACATATGCATAAATACACAGTTAAAACCTTAAATGACTAAAGTAAGCTGTTTTACCTCATTCAGCTAGCTAGCTCAAGTCCTTTGTCCATGACACATAGCTGGCTGACAGAGCAGATGAGAGAATCGTTTCAAGCAAAATAGGAGCATGTTGATTCCTTTCTTCTGCCTTTCTTGATTGTCATTAAGGGCTCTAAGTTGCAAATGCCAGACTCCACTCTGACTGGTTTGAGCAAAAATAAATAAAGGACATTTAATGAAGGATGTGAAATGGTAGCTCACAGGATCATTAGGGGACCGGAGAAATGGATTTGCAGCTAAGCTTCCAGAAAGGTGTGCTACAGTATTGCATGGGAGCGGATAGTCACCATGCTGCTCCCATGACCGAACACTTGGGGATTTTTCCCATTAGTCATTGCAGGTGCCTTCACAGATAGATCTTAGGGCAAGTGTGGGAAACTCAGTCTTCAAGCTAAATCTGGAGGCCTGTGTTGCCACCCAGACCAACAACATGGAAGCTCTACTGGGCCCAGAGCTCATATGGAAGGGCTTCATACAGGCAACTGTAGGAGGAGTTTTCTTTGGGCCACCAGCTCACAAAACTAGACATGGATGAAAGCATGGCCTGTAGCTTAGGCTTGTTCCTAACTAACTCTTTTAACTTACATTAACCCATTTATATCAATCTATGTTCTATCAAGTAGCATTACCTCTCTTCCATCTTGTACCTCCTGTTTCCTCTCCATGTCTTCTGGCTTCTCCTGTACACCCAGATTCCTCCTCCTCTTCCTTTCTCTCCTCGGAAATCCTGCCCATACCTCCTGCCTAGCTATTGGCCATGCAGCTTTTTATTACACCAATACACCTTCTCACAGTGTACAAATATCCCCACCACAGGCAACATCGTGGGACACATAAGAGAGGCTGGGAATTTGAGTCCTGCCTCCCTCCATGGCAGCGATGGGCCCCAGGGTATATGTCCCATCTTTGCTTCTTACTATTAATTCATTAATTCATTAATTCACATGGACCCACCACTTAGGAAAGTCGTTTCGTAACACAGACTGCACAACGAATCAAACATGGGTTCCTGTTGCTCTCTGAGCCGGTGTAGGCGAGCTTCTTCTCTTCCCTTTTTACCTGTGCATCAGCTCCTTATGTGCAAAACCCTAGTAGGAATATGCACCTTAGAGGCATGCAACAAATATTTAAAGAAACATCTATGAAAACTCCTAGCAAGGTGCTTTCCTGTAGTACCGAACATTTACTCCTAATAAGGCCCACACTGTAGAGTCTAAGGGGAAAACCACTTATGACCAAAAGCTAAAACGCACTAATAATAATAATAATAATAATAATAATAATAACAGTAATAATAATAATAATAATAATAATAATCCAATTGGTAATAAATGAGCCTTGGCCAAAGCCACCACACAAGTTCATCTGAGTATTTATTATACTTCAGTTCCTACGAGGGATTACATGGCCAAAGTGGAATGATGGGGAAGTTTGAGGTTGATGCTTTCAACTGTTTCCAAAATAAACACTTCCAGGAAACGGGAACCCTGTGCCTACAGTTGGCCAGTGAGAAACAGGTAGCTCACTTACTCTGTGCTCACCACAGGCGGTGTGGAGCAGATCAATATGTGGGGAAGTGTTTCCCTTGCACTTTTATTATGTTTGACAGTGATGACAGCATACTATTCACCGAACGAAATGACTAATGCACACACTCTCCCACTCCAACACACTGCTGCTATTTTTCGAACCTCCCGAGTAAAAGGTAGTCATGCAGAAAGCATGCAGCTGGGAGTTCTGAATGGCCAGAGCCCAAACTGCCCACGGATTCCAGCTTGTCAGAGCCACAGAGGAGAAACTAACTCCACTAAGTGGAAAGAACAATAGCAGTTGATGCTTTGTGTTCAGGACTCGGTGGTCAAGTGAGCTGAGGAGGACCTACCTACCTGGTTACGTAGCTGTATTTCTTCATCCTCATTTTGGGGCCAAATGTTTTATGAAAAAGAAATCTTTTAATTCGAGCAACTTTTCCCCATCATATTTAGATGCCACCCAGCTCTGCCTGCTCATAGAGGCACAGATGTTTCCACTTGGATCTGAAGCCCCGGCAGGCAGCTTCCAGATGTTGTGAGGGGGCAGAGGAAGTTCTTTCATTTGTGGTGAAGTTGAGATGCGAAGATCCGCAGACTCATGCGATATTCATCTTCCCACACAGAGAAACCGGAGCCAAGCCAGTTGTCCACCCTCAGTTACGAGTGGGGTCATCGATCTGGGCTGAGGTGGGGAAAGGGGGGCCCTTTGGCTGGAGTTTTATGAAGACGGTGCTGAGTTCCAAATGCCTGAGAGTTTCTGGTTAGCACTTTGCAGCCCTTTCTGGTCTCTCGAAGGGCATTTCATGGACAAGGAGGAAGCCACAGGCATGTCTGGAGAAGTTCTCCTATATTTATGGTCCAGGCTGCCATCACCATGTGTAACAACCATTTTACTCTTGGATGCCTGCATCCTTTTTTGTTAGCGTTGGAGTCCTACGGCTCAACTGCCAAAGGGTACGATGGTCTTACACCTAGGTTAGAGAAAGGAGTCTTTACAACTCTTTTCATCGGCTTCATGTTTTTTCCTTCCACCTTCCTGAGCCCACCTTGCTTGCCCTGCTCTGATCCACACCCTCTCAGCCTATCTACCATGCTTATACTCACTGGATTGGATGGGCAGTCATGTAGTTAGAGGGTGAGGTCTTCGCATCTGCTTTGTTCTTTTTTCTACCCTAGACCTTGTTACGGACGCCACACATTCCCAATCTCACTCACATATTTGGCAAAGTCTTTCTTCTCCACTCTCGGTGAAATTATCAACTCTCTCATGAGTATCTAACTTATTTTCCCATTGGATACCCTTTGGTATTACCATCCGACTTACCAAAGGGTGTTTGTTTAGTTGCTGTTGTCTGTCTTTCCTCAGCAGATTGTAAACTCCAGGAGAAGTGCCTGTTTCCTGTTTCTGTCTATGTGTGGCCTGGAATCGTATAAAGCATGACCTACACACTGACTTTGTGAATGCAAAGGTGAATAAATGCAATTATCATTATTGCTTATGTATTTTTTTTATCATTTATAAAAGACACGCTCATACTGACAGACCCTGAGCCACGTCCATTTCTAGCCACCATACCTAGTCTCCCAAAGGGTTGGATGAGGAGCAGACTGAGCTAGCTACCTCTCGTCTTCAGAGCAAGCCCTTCCTCAGAAAAGGCTGCTTTCTTGCTGTTTCTCCATCAGAAGCAAGTTCAGCTAGCTAGCTCACCTTTTTAAAAGGGATTGAAGTAGCTAAGTTCACAAGGAAGCAGAAGACCATCCCAGCTCCAACCTGCCTTTGTCTTTCTGAGTCCTGGTGGTGGCCAATGCACTGGCTGCATGCTGCAAATTTTCCATGGAGTTATTTTATAAAGAGTTGTTTTATAAAATTTGATCATTTAGGGATATATAACTTAATATTATGTGAAAATTTAAATTAATTTCCATTTTTTTTCATTGTAACCTCCTGCCCTTCGCTCAGTATGGTTTCTTCTAAGCTGATTTGTTAACGCTCTGCTTGCCTGTGAGGCCACTGAGGTCACAGGAAGTTCACAATGAATATGTGTGAACCAAGTGAGTGGTTATGTGGACTCCACTTCTACAGCATAATATTCCAGACTTGCACAGTGAAGTCTACAGAGTGGACAAGATGGCCAGTGTTCCCTGGAGTCCCCTGCACATTGCTAGGGCGGGCTGTGGAAGAGGGATTGTTTTATATATTTAGAGATAACAAAGATGATGGGGTAGACACATTTTCTACAGCCACTCAATTCACTGTGCCAAAATAGTCTCCCTTTTCACAGGATACATTTTCCTGTGTGCAAAAAAAGCAATACTATGTTGAAAGCGGGGGGCAGATCTCAAATAACAAAAATGCACCCACAGTATCCTAAAGGAATTTTGGAGCCCCAAGTGTTGCTGTGAGTGAACTTTCTCATAATGACACAGAAGTTGACTCACGCTTTTGATCTAATTGAGGACAAAAGAGGGATTTTTTTTTAAAAAAAAATGGATATTTGTATGTATCTGTGGTATGTGTGTATATGCCCATGTGTGTGCGCATGTGTGTGTGTATGTGCAGAGGTGAACGTTGAGTGTCTTCTTCTATCTCTCTCCATTTTCTTTTCTGAGTTGGGGTTTTTCACTGACCCTGGAGCTCACCAGTTCAGCCAGGTTTGCTGAGCAATGAGCCCCAGCTGTCCTTGTGTCTCTGACTCCCAAGCCCCTTTATTTATTTATTTATTTATTTACAATGATGCACCTTCCTGAGGGGCTTTTATGTGGGTACTGGGAGATGGAAAGACTGGGAGTCTTCTTGTTTGCATGGCCAACGCTTTCCTGAGCACACCCCCTCCTCAGTGCCTGAGGACATTCCACAGCTGCCCTTAGCTCTGCAATCTCTGACACAGAAGCACACTGACTCATCTCCCTGTGCTGGAGGCTCAGCTCTGACAGCTGTCCTTTAAGGGTGAGAGAAATCCCATGTCATTGTGTGTGATTTGAACGATACCCCCAGAGACGCAAAGAAGAACAAAACAAAAAGTAAGAAAAAAAAAACACCCCGATCTTCATGGGGACAGTTTTAATTTTCCAACTTAAACAGAAAATAGAGATGCATGACTGGGAGTCGAAGGCAGCCATGACTTTCCAGTGAACACAACCTTTATATGTTTGTGAGTGGAGCTATGGAGTCCAGGCATTTCAATGACAGTATACACATTGTTATGTTTTTCAGTACATAGAAAAAATATATACATGCCATCTGTTGGAGGTCAGGTAATTCATGGTTTCTTTGTTACTTTTCTAAAAACCTTCTTTAGCTGCTGTTACATTAAAATTTTAATATGCTGACTGTTCCTCAATCTTGAATGTCCCTCCATTTTCTTGACCATGCTTTTTGTGAATTGTTCACATAAACATATGGGTTTCCAAGAGCCCTTTTGTAGATGCGCAGAGGTCTTATAATTAGTTGAGTAGAGCTAGCCTGTGAGAGGATGACCTTTCATCCTCTACCTCAAAGAACCCTCGGTCTACGGAGAGAGGTGTCTGAAACTGAATTGAACACGTGGATAGTGCTTTTCTGGCCCTGGTCATAATTGGCACAAGGAAGACAAGTTCCAGCATGACATTATAACACAGTCCAGCTTGAGAAAATACACTCCTCAAGGAGGAAGCATGGAGCTCACCCAGCTCCTCCATCACTGGGTTAAAGTACAAGCCTATGGGTCCTCACCACCAATTCCAGGCAACTGTTTCAAGGGTGAAGGGGAAGACGTGATTGAGACCAGAAGACGGAAGAAGTTTTTAAATCTGTGTCTAGACTCCTAGCACTGACGCCCAGTCTGTTCATAAAGCTAGGTAAAATGTCAGCCCCGGGACTGATCCACCTGGTGTATGGGCTCATTAACCAGATATGCCGGAAGATGCCTGAAGGGCTTTGGAAGCAATAAACGAGGTTCTCCTTCCTGAGTTAGGCTGTGGCTGGGAAACACATCTGTCTCCATGATCCCCAAGGGAATCCATAGCCACGAAGAACTTCCTACCCTTCTCTTGGCCTCCAGCCCTTGGCTTTCTACCTTCACAAATTTGAATTTTATATGTTATATAATTATAGTTATATGTGGATCTGCATTCTGTGTCTGATCCCCCCCACACACTTACAATAATGTTTAAAATAGAAGCTTATACAATTGCTGCATTGATCAGAACTCCACCCCTTTACATGGGTGAGTAATATTCCATTGTATGGATATGTCATGAATAAAAGTTCTTCCATGAGTTGATGGACATTTTTTGTTACTTACATGCATGTTTTTAGCTTAATTACTTATTTTCTTTCTTTTTATTTTTAGGAGCATAATTTAAGTGGAGAGGAGTTTCTCAGTCATATGGTAAATTCTCTGTGGACTCATTCAAGTATCACAAAACTGCATTGTTTTATATCCAGTTATATGCCAGCAATGCACTAAGGCTCGAGTTTCCCCGTCCTTGCCAATGATCATTGCTCCTTTCTTTTGCTAGTCATCTTTGTATGTGAGAAGTAACTTCTCCTAACGGTCGTGATTTGCATTTCTCGAGTGGTTAATGAGGGTGACCATCCTTCTAGAGGCTTGTGGACTGCTTATATTATCTGTTTAAAGATATTTTCCAGTAAGTTGTGTGTGTTTTTCCACAGTGCACATTACATATAAAGTGTGATCATCTTTCTAGCCCTGTCTGGTCATTTGAGAGGCTAAAGTTAACCCCAAAACAAACGGTACACATTGCCAGATGCCAGTGTCCATGGAGTTGGGAGGTAACTTTGGGTTCTACCTGGGTCCCCTCTGTGGCTCTTGACTTCTGGGAAGGAGACGTAGCACACTCTCTTTTTTCCCTTGAGGAGTCAGCACACGTCTTGCTCTCCAACTTGACTGCTGTTTTGCTCCAATGTTCATCAGTCACAGAAGTTAAGAGCATGTGCTTTGGCCTTGGACTGTGGTTTAAGAACCTCTGTAATCCGTTTGGCTGTTATGGGGCCTTGAAAACTACTTCCTTGTGTTTTTGTTGTGGTGATATTGTATCCCCCAATATATTGTGCATCCTAATAAACTTATCTGGGGTTAGAGGACAGAACAGCCACTAGATAGACATAGAGGCCAGAAAATGGTGGCACACACACCTTTAATCCTAGCATTCCGAAGGCAGAGATCTGCCTGGATCTCTGTGAGTTCAAGGTCACACTGGAAACAGCCAGGCATGGTGACACATGCCTTTAATCCCAGGAAGTGATGGCAGGAAGCAGAAAGGTATATAAGGTGTGAGGACCAGGAACTAGAGGCTGGTTAAGCCTTTAGGCTTTTAGCAGCAGTTCAGCTGAGATTCATTCTGGATGAGGACTCAGAAGCTTCCAGTCTGAGCACACAGGATCAGCTGAGGAATTGGCAAGGTGAGGTATCTGTGGCCTGTTCTGCTTCTCTGATCTTCCAGCGTTCACCCCAATACCTGGCTCCAGGTTTGTTTTTATTAATAAGACCCTTTAAGATTCATGTTACATTTTGTTTTCTCATCTCTAGAGCGCCCATGTCAGTTATGGCCTCATGAGATTGTTGTATTACATGAGGCAATACATATACATTATTAAGCCCCATGTCTAAGTATGTCTAAGGACTCCCTGGGATGTACTTTAAAGACAACTCACTTTTTCTTTGAATGACAGTATTTTTAGATTGACAACCTAAAGATTCAACCTGGGTCCCCTGATAAGTACAGGAAAAATATTACTTTCTAGTGTCTTTAAGGTGTTATTGTTAGGGTCAGCTGTACAGGCAGTGGGACTCAGTACATTCTGAAAGGCACATGCCTTAGCAAAATAATTTATAATCTTTATACCTACATTCATTTCTAGGAGTGTATGTTTGCATATGAATGAATGTGTATGTGTGTATATGAGGATGTGTGTTTAAGTGTGTGTGTGTGTGTATATATATATATATATATATATATATATACACATCTCCATATGTTTTTGTAAGTGTGTTTATGTATGTATGTATGTACAGTATATATGTGTTATGCATTTATATGTATATTTGTGTACATGTGTGTATATATGTGTAGATGTGTGTGCATGTGTATATGTGTATGTATTTATATGTTTATGTATATATGTATATATGTATGTATGTGTGTACATGTGCATGTGTTTCTGTTATGTATGTGTTTGTATGTGTGAGTATGTCTTTCTGGTGTGTGTGTGTGTCTTCTGAACAGGAAATTGAACACCATCATCTACTTATTATTGGTAGGTGACACAGGTCAGGAATTTAATATGAGATATTTATGCATATTATTCTAAATCTTAATAATGACTCTGAAAATTGATCCTATTATCTTTATTTTACAGCTGAGGCACAACTGAAGTCCAGCCATGGTTGGTAACTGAACCACTTTACACATAATCCTAGTAAGATAAACTTGGCTCCAGTCTCCCTGACCCCATCATTCTTTCCTGCTCCTTCCCCAATGCCATAGTCATACCACAGAGATGCTGTAGCTGTGGTATAGAGGCCGAGATCAAACCAGGGAACTCTAGAGGTCCAGGACCAGTGAACAGTACTGAGAGCTCTGTACTCTCTAGACCCACTGCATCCTCTTTCCCATGCTCCCTGCTGTCTCTGAGGAGAAACTGAGTCTGCTGGGAAAATCTACAGATGATTCTCCAAGAACCAAGAAGCTTCCACCTGGTGGTTCTGCACATGGTGTCTTACTCCTGGAAAAGCTAGACCAGATAGCAAGAATATTAAAAATTGTCAACAATGTGAAGTGCATTCAGAACGAGAGATTCACATTCCTTAGCTGTATGCAATCATAACGTTGAAGTTAAAATTAATTCAGCCCAAAGTCATTCAGGTAATTGGCTAAACATAATTTGTATTAATCAGATTTCATTAGCCTGTTTTCATATATCAATCTCTAAAGCAGGAAAATATATGTAGTGCCCATTTTCTGATTGTACAGGCCTGGGCTGGAGAAACACATCTTCCCCTGGGCTGGTTGCTATAAGCTCACAAATGATTATTTGTTTATGCTGGCGAAGCTGCTCTTGGAGCTCTGTGACTGGCAG
Source organism: Peromyscus californicus insignis (assembly GCF_007827085.1). Classification (NCBI taxonomy): domain Eukaryota; kingdom Metazoa; phylum Chordata; class Mammalia; order Rodentia; family Cricetidae; genus Peromyscus; species Peromyscus californicus. The sequence continues at coordinate 131,173,144 of NW_026294562.1, read as the reverse complement.
GTGAGAGAGCTGGGTTGTCATCACAGGAACCTGAAACCCAAGCCCTGCCCGGCTACCCGGTGCAGGGATGGATTGGTCTGGCCTCGGCCGGCGTTCCTGCCTATCTTGGCACCTGTTTATCCTCATTGTGGTGTTAATGCTAGGCACTGATGACTCAGACTGATGCCTTTGAGAATAATGAAGAGTAAAATGAACACGAAATGTAAGAGGTGCTGTGACAGAATTCACGTTCCCTAGAGTTATCTTGAGCACGGAACATCCCTGGTGTGGCCAGGTTGCCTGTGGTAGTTAATGAGCTGGATAAGATGTTTGTGCCATCCAGAAGGGATTGTTGGGCTCAGTTACCTCAGTGATTGAATTTCTGAGGCACTGGTAGAGTCATACAAATGAGCGAGTGATGGAGTGTGTGTCTGTGTATTTTATATGTGTTTATCTGTAAATATTCTTATTTAAAATAGTCATTTGGGAGATAGGGATGTGACTCAGTGGTAGAGCACATCCTTAGTCCATACCATGTCCTGGGTTTGCTCGCCCCGCACCAAACAGAAGGACAATAAGCCAGTCAACCAGCAAGTTCAGAGAAACAGTTGAGGTCATTCCAATTGTTTTGCAATGTAAATACACATAAGTAATCATAACAGAAATTTGAAATTTGATGCTTTTGGGACCAAGTAAACCTAACAGTTTGGCTGTAGTCCTCAAGGTCTGGGAAGGCAAGTCCTCTGTTTAACCATCTGGAGGATCCTTGCCATGTCAGAAGGTTAGTGGATAGCAGCTTCATTAGAAGCATTCGTTCAAAGCGCATTGTGAGTGTTTTTGATCTCGAAGGGACCATCTGGACGTTCACAGAGAAGTCTGTCACTCTGCAAATGAGCATTCTGGCTTCTGCACGGGCTGCTGTGGCATGGGCCGGCGTGAGCACAGAGTCGGAGAAACCTTAGCTAGGGTACATAAGAAGTGGATGCTGGGGAAAAGGGTGACGTTGAAGCAGGGAGTGAAGTACCAGGAGAGCGTCGTTCCTCACTGATAGCCAAGCATGCTGACTTCTAAGAGAACGGGCTCTTCTGCTATGAGAACCAGCTGCAGCTGGGACTGGATGTCAGAAACTGCTTTTCACATGTGCTTGTAAAGTCAAATTGCATTCAGCACAACAGTAACCATGTAGTGTGCACAGCAAGGTATTTTTTAATTGAAAATAGAACTTCCAAGAGGATATTGATAAGACAACTTAAAGTATTCTTCTAAATGCCCTTTTTAGCTCTAATATCTATTTGTTGGCCTACTTATAATATATGTTATTTGTTGACTTTGGAACCCAGGAGTGATGTTTATCAACACGGAACCTGTCAGGGGAAGTCTTTGAGATGGAATCACAGTGGACCAAGGTAGAATTCCTTTAGTTTATCCTTGATCCTTTCCCCCCAAGAGTATAAAATTTAAGGATGTTCTAGTGGCAACTTCTAAATTCATGTGTGAAAGTTAGCTATGGAACTTTAAAAACAAGTAGATTTCCAATGGTTGAACACTTACAGGAGAAAAAAAATCCACTTTTCCGGTATTTGTACATTATGTCCAAGTAAGAAGTTTAAATTTGCACTACCAAGTCTGCTTCTGAAAATATGTGTCAAGTTAGGGAAATACGCTTGTGGAGAAGATGGAGTATAACTAGAAGGGTTGCCTTCCCTCCCCTTCTCTCCTCTCCCCTCCTCTCCCTCACCTCCTCTCCCCTCTTCTTCTCTCTCCTCCCCTCTCCTCCTCTCCTTTTTTTCTCTTCTCTTTTTTTTTCTAGTACTTGAAACTGAACCCAAGGGTCTCATGCATGCTAGGCAAGTGCTCTACCACTAAATCATACCCATAGCCTGAGGATAGCAGTGTGTGTGTGTGTGTGTGTGTGTGTGTGTGTGTGTGTGTGTGTGTGTTTTCCATGCTCATTTGTGAATGTGAATGTGTGTACTCATGGCTTTGGAGCTTTGGGGTGCGTCACTAGAAATCCCTTTAAAATGGGTGAATTAGTTTAACAGTTCCTACCCGAAGCCTGCCGTTGACACTGTGGTTTGTGGTGAGTTTGTGGAGGTTTGGCGAGAAAACTCCAAGTGCTGAAAGCGAGCTTTTCACAGCCTGTGGTGCCTCAGTGCACTAAGCATGGTTTCCTCTGTGGTCTGCACGGCATGGCTTTGGATAATAAATAGCCATCCAGAAGAAGATTTCTTGAGGTGGACTGGAAGATATTGTTGACACTCTGGAAGTGGCTGATTTCATAGCCTTTCCTATTGGAGCGGGAACATTTAAAGCACGTGTGTGTGTGTGTGTGTGTGTGTGTGTGTGTGTGTGTGTGTGTGTGTTTCTGTGTCTGTGTGGTGTGTAGTGACAGCATCCTATAATTATCTGCGAATAGATAAAAATCATCCAATCCCATGTTTGGTAATATGGGAAGCCATGTGGAGTATTTGAGTCAACCAGATGTACACAGTAACCTGTGTGCGAGCTTTGCCTTCCTTTCTGTAATTTTAAATTATCTTGTGTGTTCCCAACCTTCGGACAAGGAAATCCCACCTTATGACTCCCCAGATAACCTCAAAGGCACTATTTGGAGTTCAAGAAAGGAGCACACACACACACACACACACACACACACACACACACACACAAATGTACAGAAACCCACACAGCATGCTCACATTAACTGTGGAAACTGTTTTCCATTAATGTGTAATCAAGAAGCAGGCAGGCTGTTGACTTTGAAAAATAAAATAAGAAACCAGTTGCTCTCCCCTGTAGCCTTTCCCAATTAGCGCACCCTCCCCCTCACCACAGCCAACCTGTTTGTCAAACTTAGCCTCTCAAGGAGTCCCAGAAGCAGCAACAGGTCAGGAGGGGGTGGATTTGGGGTAATGAGTTAAAATATTCCAAAAGCTCAAGGCGGCCATTGCAAGCGACCTTTAAGGCATGTTGTAGCAGAAAAGTTAATTCACTTCGCACATGTTGCTGAGCAACAGGTGGTAGGCAACCACGGGGCCTGTGCGCATTCCTTCTCTGTTCAAACTCCTGGCCCCTGGTATTCTGGGATTTACACTGCCTCCCCCAGGCCCTGACTGACAAGCTAATCGGTGTGCTAGGAAGCACAGAGCTATTGATGCTGCCCCCTCACAGGACACCACTCTGTCAGTGAGACGCTTCAGCCATGAGATGCTTTAGCAGCGAAGAAAGGGAGACAGTTGAGCAACTGGAAGAATTTTGCTTGTAGGTAGCGCAGCCAAATGAAAAGGCTCTCAGGAGCAGGGCCTTGAAAAGCCAGTTATTAAAAAAGCCTCCAAGCTGGACTCTGGCTGAGTGGAGAAAAATAGTTATAGCTTAGTTAGGCGTATCTAAAAGGCCAAGGCAGGAGGAGGAGGCCAGCAGCTTTCAAAACTGTGTTAATCCCTGGAGTCCTTAATTTCTTTTCTTTTACAGGTCTTGTAGTTTAGCAACAAGTGCTCAAGAAGTTAATAATTTCAAACAGTTTAGCTTACCTCAGGCAATGTTTTTTTTTCCGCCTTAATTAAAATTTTATTTTACTAGGAAAAAAAGTATTGGAATGACATTAAGATCCGTCCATTATGATGGGTCGTGTGTGACAGTATGAATAGTTTATTATACAAGTTATTACGAAGAAGAAGCTGCTGTTGTATTCTCTTCAGAGGATGCCTTCAATGTCAGCCACTCCTTCTTACTAACATCTTGAGAGGGTCCTTCGGCAGGGTTTGAAAGGGCGTCATTCAGGAGACGCAGAGGCCAAATGTGTATGATATTACTAATATATGGAAAGGAGATCCAAAAGCCTGGTGTCCATGTTGGTATATCCTTAACAAGGCTAGCCTTCAGACAGAAACAAGCTCCCCGCTACTGCAAGTACTCAATCCCAGTTGCCCCAAATTCCATTTTAGTTAATCCCATTCAAGAGTTTAACCCTGAAAATCTAAAACAACCAACCATCTTGCCTTGCAAGGTCACCAAAACTGACATAAAAATGTAGGACTATTTGCTATTTTTATAACCCCTCGTCTGTGCTCCAGGTGTGTGTGTGTGTGTGTGTGTGTGTGTGTGTGTGTGTGTGTGTGTGTGTGTGTATGGGCACTTTCTCTGGAGGTGTTTAAAGAGTTAAGCAGTCTGTCTCAGCAGTCTATGGAAGTTTAATGTCCAAACACATTTTCAAAAATGAGTTCCAACATAAAACTAGATAGAAAATAACCATCAATTTTCATCTTTTTTCCACCTTTCATTCCTGCATCTATTACTGATCACTATGGCATTGAAGTGTTCCTTCAGACTAATTAGATTAATTTCAATTTCCATTGTGTATTACAAGGACACACTTAGCATCTCTCCTTGCTACTGATGCCGGTAATTGATTGGGTAGCGGTGTCTGGTTGTGGAGACCCCACTTCCTGCTAAGATGAGTGAGGGCCTTCACCAAGAGGCTCACTGAGGATTTGTTTCCAAAGATGGAGATCTTTATTGCTCTTGTGACTTTAAGGACCGAGTCCCTCAGTCTGTGCCCCATTTGCTATGGAAAGTGTTGTCTGCGCTGGGCTTTCTAAGTGTATCAAGTGCTCAGGCTTCAGTGAGGGAACAGGCACTGGAGGATGATCAGGATTCAGCAGAGTGTGTTTGGTGGCCAGAGGTGGTGAGGTACCAATGGGAAGGAACAGTTTCGGGATAAGGAGGTGTGGCTTTTGAATGCCAGTTCTGCTACAAACCAATGGATGACTTGGGGATTCTATTTGTCCTCAAAGGTTCCTAATTTCTTATCTATAAAACAGAGATGGAGGATTTATTCACTAAGTATTTATTGGACAGTATCTGCTGTACAGCATCAATCATGGAAGGTCCTGAGTACTCAATTGTGAGCGCAAAGAGGTGGCCTCTGGCTTCTTCTGAAATGTGATCAATTAATGTGCTGGAAGAGCACAGGGAATGGGCAGGGGGCAGGCAGCAAGGATGGGCACAGGGTAAGAGGTCCATAGAGGGGGAAAAGGGCAAGGTTGATGCGAGAGAAGGTGGCCTGGGGGATGTAGGGTTGGGGATGGGGCCAACCCAGATCTGAGTTGGCAATACTATGGTGGGGAATGTGGTCGGAAAGATCAGGTTTGGAAACTCATCAGTCTGAGAGCATCTTGCGTAGTAGACCCCTTCACTGATTCATGTGCACTTCCCTACAGCCATGAGGGCAGAGGCGGTGATGAGGATGGGGCAGAATGAACATCTGGCTAAGGGTCACCACTGGATGCCCTTGTTTTCTGGCTGAAAAGATCCAGTGAGTGGTGGCACGGTGACTTTACACACAGACCAGGCACAGGGAAAAGGACCAGAGTTGGAAGAGATCATCTGTTTGGTTCAGGATTTAAGAGCTAGAAGATAATCTGGTTAATTGAGGAGATGTGATAAAGGTCTTGATACTGTCCCCTCTGATATTCTGATTCTCTGGGTTTTATTGCTGGGTAGCGTGTCTCAATGATGTTTAGAAGGGGATATCTGGTGGGGCAATTGCCATGAGCCTTCCTCACAGATGAAGACTATTCCCACCATGGCTGTTTTTACTAGTAGTGCATTACAAGTCCAGTTAATTTATCCCAACCCCAATTTCTGGCCATAAACTCAAGTCATGTCATTCTTCTCATGGTTGAAATGAGTAGTACAGAAGAGCTATGTGTTCTAGCCTGGTCCCAGAGTTAATGAAGAGCTCAATTCCTTTTTTAAAAAGCTCTATCCAAGGTGGATCATGATGAGATAGTCATCCATATTATCTAGTGTCAACATAAACTACATATTGTGCTAGATGACAGGGTCTGTTATAAAATCTACTTTATAAATGATCATGGGTGACAATGGGTGTGGTTTAAGACTCAGCTGACTGTTCATCACAGGATCTTTATTCATCGGAGACACATCATAGCCAGAGTTCTCTAGAGAAAATTTTCAGGCTTCCCTGCTGAGCCTACAGTGGACAAATGTCTTCTCATAGGGCCTTAGGAAAGTTATAGCTGGCCAAGGTGCCACACATAGACCCGACTGTATGAGAACAGATGTCCCCATAAGAACAGAACAGAAGGGTGATGCTACAGATGGAAACTTTTTCAATGGTGTGTGGTTTGGGGTATCTATGCAAATGTGACACATGTGTGTTTGTATCCATGTATGCAGGCATGTGCATATATATGACTGTGTATGGGACACCTGGAAACCTTCTTGCCATCTTAATTGTGATCACTCGAGAATTACCCAGTACATTTTACAGTAGATTGGAAGTCGCTTTGTCTTCTAATTAGACATCTTACGGCTCACTTTGCCGTAAGACGTGAATCTGAGAAGTGATGGAGTGTGGGGGAATGATAAAGCCGAGATCAAGATCTCACTTTGAACTTTCCTTTGAAAACAACACAAGGGGATTTTGAAAGGTTTCAAGATTCTGAGATGCTTCCTTCTCTGCTCCTGCATGAAGCTGGGGGTGATTATTTCAGCACTTTTAAAGGCTTTTCAACTTGATAGTTTCTAATACATAAAGAGGTCCTGTGTTTTGTAATCTTGCTTCTTTCAAACATTTGAAATTACCTGCATTCCAATTCTAATTTGTTATTACAGCCAAAAGCTGCACACACTCCGCTCACTTAAAAAGACGCTCAATTTAAAAAGTAACCATTTTCCAGGCACTTCAAAACTTATTACCTCCCTTCTACCCTGCCCCGGAAGTTCGCTTATTTGTTAGTTAATTGGATTACTTTCATCAGTTAAAGGAACTGTTGTCATGGTACAAAGATAACTTGTGTAAGTACTTACTTCAAATCAAAAGGTTTTCAGTGAAAAGTTACTGAAAACGAGGAGGAATTAGTTCAAATAATATTCTTTTTAGGTTTGCTTACAGGGTTCAAAATCTCATTTTGAGTTGTCCTCCTCTGGTAATTTTAGTGTTTTAAAGGCATTTTAAAAAGATTCCAATGTTACAGTGTGGTAGCGCTTTGGCGAAGGGATGAAAGCATTTCTCTTTCGATTTAACAACTGCTTATTAAGCACTTAAATAATCAATACAGTGGTTTCACTAAAATGACCCAATCCTCCTTCAGAGAATTTTGCACTTTCTGTTTTGAAGTGTGGCAAGAATGTGCATCCATGAATAATTGGCAGTTGAAGGTGTGCCAGATTCATTCAGGGTGGAAAAATTAAATTTGGCACTAAATCCCAGTTACTGAGTGCATACAAATACGGTTTTCTATACATTAAAAATGATGTTGTCAAGCACATTATGCCCAACTCATGCTTTTCTGTATTACTGAAAAACAAGCAAAGAGGGATTAAGAAACTTGGTTATGCAATCATTTCAACATTCTTCCTGGCAACCCTTTTGAAGCTCTAATGGATTTCTGATTTCTATGTTACTAATACATCTGTGAGCATGGCGAGCAACCGGAAGGCAACACGGGGGATGGGAGGAAATAAGGACCTACTGGAAACTACTCCCTGAGTAATAACGGAATCACTGATCATGTTTGAGAGAAAGGACTCTGACTGACCGGTAAGGCTGTGGCTGGCTGAGGATTCTATCCTAGTTGAGAAAGAGGCCCCTTGCTGGGCTCTGCAGTTCTGTATTACCCAAGGAATACCTCCACTCTTCGGGTACTGTGCATGCCCTTCATCAGCATCAGAACAGAAGGAAAGACCTGCGTTCCCATGCTTCCACACTCTCCCCATTGGGGTCCTACTTGTTTTCTGCTGTCACTAACACAATTTGGACATCATCTGGTCTGGCTTGTTCTCAGGGTGTTCTTTGCTGACATTGGACACTTAGTTATTCTTGTGTGTACTGTTCTCTGCTCCCTGGAATGGTTTCTCTCTTCACTACCAGCCCTAAGCTGGAACATCCCAGACTGTAGTAAATTGACAGCTGGTCATGCCAATGTCTCTTCTCACCTGAAATGGAACCCAACTGAAGCCACCTGAACCGAAAGGGAGAGGGAAGATGAGAAAGGAGAAAGCGATGGAGTTGGAAACTGTTGCTGATTGCAGAGCTAGGCAAGAGGACAATAACTAAGGGGTCTCTTTTTGGGGCTCTCTTGCTTCCCATCTCAGGCCGTTGCTCACTCCAGGGATGTCTCTCTCAGGATCTACTACATTTCTCTATCTCTGGATAGTCTTGACTTTGACGATGACCTTTCTGTTTGTATGACTTCTTAGTTCCCCTAGGTAGGGCTAGACACAGAGACTAACTTGTATTGTTGGATGCTAAATCTGGGCCTTTATATGACCCAATCCACTGTGGCCTGTGTAAATGGGAATACTATTATAGGTGTATCTGAGGAGGCTTTCCATGAGACCTGAGCATTCATCCCAATGAACTTGTCAAATATCCTGAAGTTAACCTTCTCCTCCTCTTTTAGGTCTGCAATCCAGGCAGGCTGCTTTGTCCACTTATTCTGCACCATGTATTTAACCAACTACTCATCAAAAATAATCAAAGCAAACAGTGATTATACTGAATGCAAATACATTTTTTGGTAAGTTCTCTTAACAGTACAGTATAATTATTTGCATAATATTTCTGTTTGACTAATTAGTATGAGTAATATGTAAATGATTTCAAGTGTATTAGCAGATGCATAAAAGTTACACCCAAAGGAGATGTTCTTTTACAAAGGACTGAGTGTCTGGAGTTTGGTAACCAAGGTGAATACATGGGCCTTTTTGTTTTTTTGAGACAATTTTTTTCTTTTCTGTGTAGCTCTAGCTGTCTTGCAACTTGCTGAGTAGACCAAACTACTGGCCTCAAACTCAGAGGTCTGCCTGCCTTTACCTCCTGAGTGCTGGAATTAAAGGCACGAGCTACCATGCCAAGCAAAGGGGGAGGAGGTCTTTTGCAAATTCCAGAGATGGTACAATCACCAAGAGCAGAAGGCACCATCCTTGTACCTTCTGCCTCTCCATCCTCCTATTTCTATAAAAGCCGAAAACAAAAGAGTCCCTCTCCTCTACGAGCAAGAAAACCCCAGAGTTCTCTTTATTCTCAGGTTCAGAAGCGTCGTGTGCGTCTCCCTCTTTGGTCTGGAATTCCTGTCATTATTCACGGCATTGCCAAATCCTTTTAAACATAGGTTCATCGTTTTCTTTCTTTCTTGTCATTTTCCTAATCCATGGGTTTCTACTCACGTCTCTACATCATTGGATGTTTTTCCAGCTCCCTTGTCTTGCTTCTATTGTCTCTATTGAAGTCAATATTTTAAATTAGCTGCTATAATTCTCTTCCCAAGACATGGTCACTTAGGAATTTATCCTTGGGCTTCATTGAATTCACCTTCCAAACCTGACTTATACGTTCTCCTCCTGTCTCTTAGGGCTGCACTCCTGGGAGATTTTTTTTTGTTTTGTTTTGTTTTTCCTGAAGGCCTCCTGACATTTCTCAATGCCTAGGAGATAGCTAGATTTTACCAAGTTAAATCCCTTGTATGGAAGAATTTTTTTTCACTAAGGAAAATGTTCCCTATTAGTGAAAAGTCTTACATTTAAGGTATTAATATTATTTTAGTTTTCAGAAAAATACATATTTTTCTTTCTCAGCATTTTTCATTAAATGAAAGATATCAGCTTCACAGATTGATTATTCAACTAATTTTCTTTTTTTAAAAAAAAAGGTTGATCGCATTTCAACTTTTCTCTACACAAGGCTGCCATGATATTGTATCTTTGAAATTGACTCCAACATCACACACCCACTTTTGAGAGAAGTTCTTCATGATTATGTGTGAGAAGCTAAAGGAAGGTAGGACATAAATAGATCAGAACCCCTGAAATATCCCAAGAACCCCTGCACTAAATCAGCCTGCCTGCAACAAGAGAAAACACATTCACTTAGCGGCGAACATCAGTTTTGATGAACAACAAATCCTGTTCGAAACAAATATTTGCTGGCATTGGCAAAATTCTGACTAGACCGCTTCTTCCTTGATTTTGAAGTGTCTGAACTTTGATTCCAGTGGGGCGGGGTCTACCTCAGCTCAGCGCCAGCTTTCGATTAGCCGTGATATCAGAGCTGGTATGACCGACGGCAGCTGTTAATGCTCCACATGCCTATCATTTGCTGTTGACAGGCATTAATAAAAGCCTAATTTGAGGAAATTATGAAAACCCAGCTCATTATACAATCTGGTTTATGTTTTGGCATGTGGCAATCATTGGCTTGATAGCCGAGAAACCTTCATTTCCAGCACTTTATGGCCTATTCGGCAGTTGCAGACCCAGCCAGAGCCCCTCACCACTCCCATGTGTTTGATCTTCTAATTGCCTCAAGACATCCACAGGCTTGCTTTACGATGCAGCAGGCCTTGCCTGGGCCGTAGTGTGATGTACACCGGAAGCCAGCCTTGCCATCAGAAATCGGTATTCGGCTATTACAAGAAACTTAATTCTGACCTGTCTATCAAGAGCGTGCACCTGAAATCCTCCCTCCTCCCACCCTTAACTTGTTCCTTATGGACTCTCTAGTGTTTCTACTGTCTTTGCTATTTGCTCCAAGCACTAGAGAAAAATCTTCATCAGTCTTCAGTTCCCACAGGAGCAAGTGTGGAGTGACTAGTAGGTAATTCAACTTGATGAGAGTTGACAAATAACACTTAAAATGCTGGTTTATTATAATTAAAAGAGACTTTTCTATAAATGGCATGCTAAGGAATCTTGTCCAGGTATATGAATATGAGTGGGGGCACTGAATGTATCTCACTTGGTAGAACACTTATCCAACATGCACGAAGCTCTGGGTTTGATTCTTAGCGCCACATGAATTGGATGTGATGGTGTACTTGTTACCTCCACACTGGGAAAGGAGAAGCAGGATGAGCAGAAGTTTGGAGTCAGGTCTGGAGAGATGGCTCAGCAGTTAAGAACATGGGCTGCTCATCCACGGAACCCAGATTCAATTCCCAGCACCCACATGGTGGCTTACAAACATCTGTAATTCCAGTTTCTAGAGATGCAGAACTCTGTTCTGGCTGCTGTTGGTACCACGCATACACATGGTGCACAGACATGCATGCAAGCAAAACACTTGTACACATCAAGTGAAAAAATAAAAATTTAAGAAAAAGAAGATCATGGTCATCTTTGGCTGTGTAGTGAGTTCAAGGCCAACTTAAGAATACGAAACCATGTCTTAAAAAGTGTGCAAGTAGAAAGAATTAAGAAAATCCACACTTCTGTTTTGCTAATTGTCTCTAAATATTAACCTTCAAAGAACACATTTGGCAGTTCTGCGTCTGTAAAGAATTGGTCTTACCCACCAATTTTTGACTGATGTCATAAGAGCTTTTAGATACACAGTAATGGGAAAGGGCGACTTTAAGAAATCTGTATGTATATCTACAATCTATCAATATCTATCTATCAATATCTATCTATCATCTATCTATCTATCTATCTATCTATCTATCTATCTATCTATCTATCTATCTATCTATCTATCTATCTATCTATCATTCGTCCGCCCATCCATCTGTCTATCATCTATTATTTGTGTGTCACATAATGTTAGTAAAAGTCTCCCCCCCGACACACACACAACTCTCTTTCTTTACCCTTACTTGCCTTCCTCTCTCATCCTCTTTGGTCTTTTTCTCTTCTGGTGTCAATTGGTCCTTCTTTGTCACATGTACTTGCCTTTATATTTTCCTTTGAGGCATAGTCTTGCTCTGTACCCAAGACTGACCTTGAACCTTAGATCTCTGAGAGCTCAGCATAAAGGCATATACCACCATGTCATCAAAATATAGGAATTTTAAATCTCCAAGCAGCACAACTGGACACAATGTTATGTCTCCATGAAGTCCATTGGATCTAATCAAGAATCACACGGGAAAGCGAAAAGCGAAGGGCTCTCCTGCCTAGGGACAGTGAGTCCATCCCTTTGGGGTAGGTTGTCTGCAAATCAAGAGACATCATTCTGCCCTTCTAATCTCACAAGCCCCATCTTGGAATATTTATTCCTTTGATGCAAAAGCCTGGTCCTTCTAGTACTGGGAAGGCTGGGGGAATCTTGGAAAAGGAAAAAAAATTAAACTTCATTTACTTATCGTAATTTGTTGGCCATCCTTCATAATATGTAAAGGTACAAAGATGGGAATCACATTAAAAATTCAACTTTGTGTATGTATAGTTTACATGTAAAATGTATTCACTGAAGTGTGTGCATTGATGCACTGTGAGTCACGTATATCATCAAAAGTTATAACATTTCAGTGACATCCCCTGTCAATTTCTCTTAAATCTTCATAGAATAGACAGTGGTGGTTCAATATTCCCAGTGCCCTCTTATATCTGATGCCTTTGCCTCAGCATTCATCCATGTGTTAGTCCTTCATTCCTTTTTCTTGTTGAGTGCTATTTCATTGACTGATAGAAGTGTATCAGTATCCTTTAGCCTGTTGATGGACATTTGGGCTGTTTCTTGCTGTTGTCTGTAGTTAATATGAACACACCATAAAGTCTGGATGGGCACATGTTTCCTTTTCTCTTCCCTAAATACCTAAGAGTGGATTGCAGAGTTTCCTGGTAAGCGTGCACTTAACTTCCAAAGGTACTGTCATCTCCTTCCCAAGTGCTTTTCTCCAGCTACTCAGTTCTGTGGGAGCACTTCCTGTCATCAGTCTTAAAAACAGGCCTATTATAGTGGGTGAATAAGAACTGCCCCGTTATGGCTTTAATTTGTGTTTTCTGAATCCAGGTTCTTTTGACATGAATTCTGATATTGAATGTTTCATTAATTTCTGTGAACTATCTTTTCTAATCTTTTGGTTTTTGTTGTTATTGTTGTTTCTTTCTCTCTCTCTCCCTTTCTTTTTCTTTCTTTCTTTCTTTCTTTCTTCCTTCCTTCCTTCCTTCCTTGCTTCCTTCCTTCCTTCCTTCCTTCCTTCCTTCCTTCCTTCCTTCCTTCCTTTTTTCTTTTTACAGTGCTGTGGCCTTTTCATTATTCAGTCATAAGAAATTTTATGCATACAAGTTTTTGATCTATGTTCTTTGTTATCTATATGTATTGGAAATATTTTCTCCGAGTATCTAATGACACACACGATCACTTAAAAATACTTATCATTTCTTTTCAACTACTTCATTCTTTGAATATATTCTGAACTTAAGGTTAGAAAAAAATTACATTTGAGCTTTGGCAAGAAATGATGGAATTTGTCAGTGGCCTTGAAAGAAGCCACACGGTTTATAGATTTAGCTCCCCTTCTGCCTACATGGTACGTTATCAGCTATTAAATTCTTTGATTTGAACTGAAGTTTTCATGTTTTTAATACAGTCACGGTATTTTTGTTAATGCTTAACTAATATTCCTCTCTGTTCTAATTACTATATTGGAAAGTTGGTTAGTCTTGAATAGTTATTGCATCATTTTGGACAAGTAAAGTCATTCTCCAGCAGTAGCCCCCAAATAGGAGTTTAAGAAAAGAAACATCTATGGCTTTTTTTTTTTTTTTCATCACAGAAGAAAAATGCTCAGCCGGTGGGAACCATACCCCGGGGAAGCTGCCACCTTCTGTCAGTTCTGTGAGCTAGGTGAAACCATCACAGATGGCTTTTGCTTTGGCATTAGTTAGGGAAAGCCCAACTGACGAATCAGTTGTTGTTAGGTAGAACGCTTGGTTCTGAAAGCAGACTTCTGTCCATCCTCTTTCACATTGCATGGCCAAATCGAGTCACATGCCCACAATAAACTTCAGGGGAGACAGAGAGACGTCTACCCAGAACTGGGAGAGAATGGGGTATTTGTAAAGACTGGTCATGGCTGCCATCTTTATTTTGTTGATAATTCTCTTTTAGGTATAACATATTTTATTTGATTTTGGGGCATTATGCTAGGGAGTTGTTCACACTATTTTCAAATAATGTTCTGACCTATTTAAAGACAAAATAATTTGGATTAATTGTGATGATCATCTGCCATTTAAACTTTTACTTCAACCCAACATATGTGACCATTGCTCTGAGTTGACATAGGAAGCAAAAAATGGGATGAAGCTTCACAGCAAATATAAACAGGCTGCTTTGAAATTACCAAATTTTTCAAATAAGTGGTCAAAATCACTTACCGTCCTCACTGGATCTTGCTTCTACTGGTGATGATACTGGTGGATGTTTTATAGTTAATGATCTTTATATTCAGAGACTTTCAATTATTTTACATTTTAATTTGATCATATGGCTAACTTAATGGGTTTATATAATAACGTTTCTCTTACTCTTAGGAATCGAGATGCCTCTGGAATTTTCTCTTGCTGGTGCCAGCCTTGTTAGATTGAAAGGTATTCTGTGTATCTCTCTGAAGGCTCACTGAGGCACTTTCTGTCATTCTCGTATTCCAAAATAACAAATAATGTCTGGGAGAAATTAAAAAGAAATTCCACTGTAAACTCACCCACACATCTTACTTGGACTCCAGTCATTATCACTTCTTTCTTTCTTGTTCTGTGTCCACATGTGTACAGAAAAACTGGCAGGAACTGATTTTGGTGATTTTAAATACCCAGAAAATTTTCTAATCAAAATTTAACCTCTCTCTCTCTCTCTGTATATATATATATGTATATATATATATAATTACAATTATATTATATATAATTTTGTAATAAAAAAAAAACTTTGGATGAGAGTCTGAGTGTACATTGAAGCCCCCTCTAATTAAACTTCTCATTACAAGAAAAAAGAAAAAGAAAACAAAACCCTCTTTATATCAACTCAGCGCTTGTTAGTATATTTCTCTACAAATCAATTCTGCGTGTGTACATGCATATGGAGTGCATGTGTGTGTACGTGTGTTTGTGTGCATTTGAGCACATGTATATATGGAAGCCAGATATCGGGTATCTTCCTCACTAGTTCTCTATCTTTTGAGACAGGGCCTCTCACTAGACGCAGAGCTCACTGATTCAGCTAGCTTGGCTACCCAACAAGCTTTCCTGTCTCAGCCTCGCCTGCATTGGGGTTACAGGTGTGTGTTGTTTTTATGTGTAGTTCTGGGAGTGAAAACTCTGCTCCTCAAGTTTGTGCCTTCATCTTCGCCCTCACTCAAGTCAACTATTTTGTTTGTTGTTCTGCCCTACTTTTCTTTTAAAGCAATTTTTAAAATCATTTTAAATTATGTGTATGCCTGTGTGTCTGCATAGGACTATGTGCATAGGAAGGCAGGTAGCTCGTAGGTCATAGGTGTCAGTTCCTCCCGGAACTGGAGTTATAGACTATTATAAGCTGCTGACACAGATGAGGAGATCTGAACTCAGGTCCTCTGCAAAGGGGAACTCCCTTTGTAGATCAGGCTTGCCTTGAACTCACTGGGATCCACCTACTTCTGAAATTAAAGGAGTGTACCCCCACTTGTGGTTTGTTTTATAAATTTTAAGTTCAAATTAACATGAAGCTATTCTGAGAACACATAGACTCAGATGAATGGAGCTTTCCAGAACTAACAAAGAAAAACAGACATAGCTATCCTTTTAATGTATATGAAAATCAAATATAAAGAAACATACAAATTAAAGAAAGATATTTTAATTTCAAGGAAATAGGAGCATATAAAGACCATTTATTTTTATTTATGTTCATGAATGATTTGCTTGAATGGAGGAATGTGTCCACAGATGTCAGAAAGGGCACAAGAGACCCTAGATCTGGAGTTGCAGATGGTTGTGAGCTACCATAGGGTTGCTGGGGACTGAACCCAGGTCCTCTGCAAGTGCTCTTAATCACCAAGCTCTCTCTCTAGCTCAATATGAAAACTATCTTTTTTTCCTGATATGAAGGAAAACTTGTTGCTGTATTAACATTCAGAAGACGTCGGTCAGCATTTTAATTCCGGATTAAATGATATGTTTTATAAGCAAACGATTTAGTCTGCCCTGAATATGATTTTGCTTCCTCTCAATGAGATGTATGAGTTAGCTATCACTATATAGCAAAACTCACTCCAAGACTTCGTCTGCCTCATTAATATACAAGTCATCTGGGTGGTTCTTCTGAAAAAACAAACAAACAAACAAACAAGGCTTCCCATGCTCTTAGTCACTTGTGCGTCAGGTCTTCTCTGCCTCCTTGAGGTGACAGTTTTTTTTTTTTTTTTGGTTTTTCGAGACAGGGTTTCTCTGTGTAGCTTTGCGCCTTTCCTGGGACTCACTTGGTAGCCCAGGCTGGCCTCGAACTCACAGAGATCCGCCTGGCTCTGCCTCCCGAGTGCTGGGATTAAAGGCGTGCGCTACCACCGCCCGGCCAGAGGTGACAGTTTTATGTGTGTGAACTGGCTAGTGACAAGGTAGACTGGTGTGACTTTGCTGAGGACACTGGTGTCTCCCCGCATGGTTACCAACTTCTAAGCTTGGACAATTGCCAAACACATTTCAGTAGGAGAAGTGAGCACTTCTGGAGGGTTCTGGAGGTTTAGAACGGGAGCCCTGTTACTCCTGTCTATTCAAATTACAATGCCAGCAATATTCAGGGAGTAGACAAGACACCTGGAAGAACGGATGACAATCTAGAGATGGAGTAGCTGCCAGGCAAGGAAGGGACAATGGGTTCTTACTTTGCTTTTTTGCTACTGTCAATTTAATACATTTGATACCTTGGACTTTGTTATTATGTTTAGAAAAACTGTAAAAATATATTAATTACTCAGGAACCCCACTTACTAGTATAAAGCAAGGATGAATGAGTTTGGAGCTTAAACATGAATGAAGGTGACCTTGGATGAGTAAAAACTGACTTGAACGACTTTTCCTAAGTTTGCATACATAGATCCTTTGTGAGCCTTCCCTGAGTTTCCAGATTAGATTATAGTCATCCTCCCTGCTTTCCTCTCTCACTCCCTCACACACACAAGCACAGTTGCATTCACAGCGAGCTTCGGAGAGGCAGAGGCATGACCTAGGGCTTTGTGGTTAGGAGTGATGTGAGGAAGTGACTCCACGGTACCACAGGAAAAAGTGACTTAACCAGCAGGTGTATTGTCAACAAAGATCCTCTCCTGGCCTTGTGCTGGCCCAGGGCTCTGAGAGCTCTGCTCTGCAGCCAGCGTACCTGGCTCTCTACTCCCTCTCCCTGTCTCGATCATCCCGGATCTGCCTGTTCGCTCCCCATCTAATTTTTTTTTGTTTCTTTGGCCAGTGTTCTGTTTCTCAGTCTCCTTTCTCATGTGCCTTTAGAAAAGTCACCCTTTTAGCCCAAAAACTCTTGAACAAAATGATCTCCTTTAAATCTAAAGAAAATGGGAAAGTGCCTTTAGCAAGAGACATGTGTTGATATTCCCTACAGGTAGGAAGAAGCTGCAACTGTCACGGTTTGAAATTGTATACAAATCCTCTGCACATGCCTTATTCAGCAAATATGTATTTTGGTTTCTAATTTATCTTGGGTAGTTAGTTTCTTGCTCATATACAATATATTTTAATCATGGTCCCCTCCTCCAATACCTTCTCTTATCCCACTCTCACTCCTGCTGAAACCTTTCTTCTCTCTAACTCATCCCCACCCCAAACTCTCTGTGCAAGTCTTGCACAGCTGGTCATAGCCGATGTATGTATGTATGCTCATTATTGCAACAGGCCTGTCATATCCAGAGGACGGCATGCTACAGTACTGGTCCCCATCCTCTGGATCTTCCCAGCTTCCCACTCCCTCCTCTGGGTTGTCCCCTGGGACTCAGAATGGCCAGCAAATAGTCTCGTTTCAAACATCTCTGTCTTCATGACATTATGCTCAGCCTTTGGAGAGTGTCCTTAACCTGCGCAATTCAGTTGCTGGTGCTGTCCCACATTCTACAGATGCTTTGAGAATAAAGAATCATTCTCAGTGTTGCATAGCTTCCCCACAGTGTGGATACAGATTTTTTTTTTCTACGTCAAGCATATTCAGTGAGTCTCACCTTTGGTCCATGAAAGACCAAGAGTGATAGATGTTTGCAAAGTGGTCAAGGAAGAAAATGATTGATTAGCCAACAAAGCAAGAACTTCTAGCTGCACCCCTTCTCCTACCGGCCAGGCTGCAACAGAAGCCTGACTTATCCTTCCTGACCTTAGTAACCAGGGAGATAGGGAGACAGATCTCTAGGAAGAAACCAGAGAATGTTCAGATAGGAAGTGCTTGATTCCAATGTCTCAATTGATAGAAGTCCACATTAGTCAAAAGACACCAAAGAAACCACAGGAGATACAGGTTCTGAGCTGTGTGAGCAATGCCCAAAGCATTCTGGTCTATCCCAAACTGGATTTTAAAACAGAATAGAGTTGTGGATAAAAAAAAAATGGACCATGTGTCACAGAATTAGATTATGTGTCTCAGAAACAGACTGGCCATCCACAAAGCATATAAAATTATTTATTTTCTTATTTTTCTGACATAAAATAGTCCCTGGTATCTTTATCCCCATTCAATGCTGCTATTCCTCTATCTAGATAAGACAAAGCATGCAATTGCAATCTCTTACAAAGATCTGAACAAGTTAATAAAAATCGACAAGTTCTTTTATGGGAGACAGCCTAACCTAAGAGGTTTGGGGGAGGGGAGTGTCAGAACTCAATAGCCCATTCAGCATTGAAATGGGAACACTGAGGCTACTCTTTGGACAAATTCATGCCAGATTTGGCCTGCAGCTCTCGCCGGGCAGTTCCCAGATGAGAACAGTCCCTTCGCCTGTGGTGAAGAAGCACGGTATAATGCCTCTTTGAATTAGTTTCAAAATAGTGCCGCGATGCAGACAGACAACTTCTGGGGCCAAAGTGCAAGACCATCACATAATAGCAGTCTGTTAAAGTACTCCAAGTACCACTGGAGGGTATGGTTATAGTATACATTAAAACCCCGCAAAGAAACCAGGATAAACTGGCATCAGATGACAAGCCTGAACAGTAGGACAACAGAGTTTTATTTTTTAATTAAAAATAAACATAAAGTAGCTCAATCATATGTACAGAGGAGCCTTTCCAAGGACCTCAGTGGATGTCTGAAGCCACAGATAGGAGTGAACCCTATACGTGCTGATTTTTCCATATAACCACGCAGTTTAATTCATAAATTGTTTATAGAAAAAGATGAAGAGCTGACAGTAAATAAGACAATTAGTGATGACAATACAATTCAGTAAAAGTTATGTGAATGTTGACTCTTGAAAAATATAGCGTTATACCCATCCCTCTCTTTATTGTGGTGACAGGGAGTGACACTTTGTGTTCTGGATGAGGTGAACAGGGTAGGCATTTTAACTTAGCATTGGACTACTATGTAAGGGTCACTTCAACATAAGCAATATCATATCATGATAGTTGATAACCAAGATGGCCATGACATTCTGAGAGTGAGGGTAGCATAGACAATGTAGACGCAATGGACACAGGGATGAGTTATCTCCTGTGCAAAATGGAGAAGAAATTCAACATGTGACTTGGAGTAGCACATAACTGAAAATTTGTAAATTGTCTCTTTCTGGAATTTTGAACTATAGTTAGCTATTGATAACCAACAGAGCCAAACAGATAAAAGGGTATTACTACAACAAAAATAAGTAGAAAGTTCGTATGTGACTTACACTTTTATATAGTTTCCCTACACAAGTTCTGAATGAATATAGTGAATTCATGAGATACTACATTCATGAGAAATTACCAAAAATGTATCCATCCTACTATGTATAGAACATAAAATAGAGCTTACTATAGCTGGGCTTAGCTTTAAAAATAATAAACTTGTATGTGTTTAGTACATACACGATGCATTGAAGTACTGTGGAGTGATTACTTCTAACAAACAAATATAATGCCTTGATAGTTATCATTTATGTGATGGTAACTCAGCATCCACTCTCTTTGCCTTTTTCAGGAATGCCATGTCTGTTTATGGACCACAGGCAGATATCATGGTGTGTAGTAAAACTCTTAAATTGGTTTCTCTGATCTAATTATAGTTGTGTATTTTTTTTTTTTTTTTTTGGTTTTTCTAGATAGGGTTTCTCTGTGTAGCTTTGCGCCTTTCCTGGGACTCACTTGGTAGCCCAGGCTGGCCTCGAACTCACAGAGATCCGCCTGGCTCTGCCTCCCGAGTGCTGGGATTAAAGCTGTGTGCCACCACCACCCGGCTAGTTGTGTATTTTTTAAGCAATATCTCTCCACTTTCTTCTCCCAGCCTAACTATCCAATCTCTGATGATCACCATTCTACCCTATTTTTAGATGCCATATGGGTGAAATCCTGGTCGATTTGTCTTTCTCTGTATGGCTTACTTCACTTAATGCAATGCCCTCAAGACGTGGACATAGTTTTCAGGATTACGAATGTGAGAGTACCTACCCATTAGAACTTTTGCGGAAGCACAAGGCTTTAAGGAGTGCTATTGTGATGATGTCTGTGAATGAGACATTGATGCTACCGAGGTGCCTAGCTGGTGGACCATTATCTACCCCTCAGCTTGATTTCCTTGTGAGAAGTCATCATTAAGGAAGGACAAAATTGGAGCAATAATTGAAAATGTTGTTAGCCTGTGATTTAAGACTGCATACATGAGAGGCGTAAGCTTGTTCATGTACACTAGGGTTTTGGATTTCTATGTGTAAGTTTGAAGTCTACACAATTCAGCCTCCTGGAAACTGTCCTCTGCTTTCTTTTTCCTCACACTGACCACCCTCTGGAAGCACACATGTGTTACCTAAGCTGCCTGTGTAGATTTCCTTCTCTGAGGTACAAGCTCCAGAGACTGGAGCTGCCTGGACTGCTGGGCCATGATGTGTTTCAGGAGGACTCCTATTATTTGACTTACAGGAGGCAGCCACATTTTCATGGAATAAATGGCTTTGGAATGACTTGTGTTTTATTTATGAAAAACAAGATTGGTGATTAATGTCTTTTACGAACATCTTGGGCACGTTCTTGCTAATTTTCAAATGTTTTTTTTTTTTTTCCAAGACAGGATTTTTCTGAGTAGCTCTGGTTTTCCTGTAGATTAGACTGGTCTTGAACTCAGAGATCTGCCTGCCTCTGACTCCCAAGTTCTGGGATTAAAGGCATGTGTCACCACCACCCGTCTCAAATGCTGATTTTTAATGCAGAGGAGGTCCATAGTTCTTTGTTGGTAGTTAAGATGTAAGTTGGATGATAATGTATCCCTGGGAAAAACTGTTCTATTTTACTGTGCAAATATCTTTTTGAGACAAGGTCTGCTGTGGGATGTTCTGTATGGCAAATGTGTTGCTGATTAGTCAATAAATAAAACACTGATTGGCCATTGGCTAGGCAGGAAGTGTAGGCAGGACAAGGAGGAGAATAAAGCTGGGAAGTGGAAGGCTAAGTCAGAGAGACACTGCCGGGAAGTGGAAGGCTAAGTCAGAGAGACACTGCCAGCCGCCATGATGAGAAACAGCATGCGAAGATGCCGGTAAGCCACGAGCCATGTGGCAAGGTATAGATTAATGGAAATGGATTAATTTAAGCTGTAAGAACAGTTAGCAAGAAGCCTGCCACGGCCATACAGTTTGTAACCAATATAAGTCTCTGTGTTTACTTGGTTGGGTCTGAGTGGCTGTGGGACTGGCAGGTCAGAGAGTTTGTCCTGACTGTGGGCCAGGCAGGAAAACTCAAGCTACAAAGGTCTTATTCCATATGCAGGCTGAGGTGGAACTCACTCCATAACTGAGGCTGGCCTGGATTTTGATGCTTCTGAGACAGCCTTACAAGTGCTCAGTTACAATGTAAGCCCTCTCACCTAGATAGAGGAGATTTTAAAATGCAGTCTCCTCACTAGGCAAAACAGGCAGGGGTGAGTGAGAGAACTTCACAGTCTTCAAAATAGCCTGTGTCCTTCGAGCCATCATTTGGACACCCTCGTCAGGGGTTCCCCCTCTGCTGTCTATTAAAGGACTATATCTTTTCCAGGGCTATCTTCAAATGATTTTCTGGCATATGGAAATTAATGTTACTTCTACCGTTATGCTCAGAATGGAAAAAGAAAGAAATAAGATAAAGAAAAGACCAAACAAAACAACCCAAACACCACACCTCTGGTTGTGTAAGTCAGTGTGGTAGAACACTTACCTGACAGCGAGAGCAAGGCTCTGGGTGTGTTCTCCACCCTGCTCAGTAAACCAAAGCCAAACAACCAGTCAACACGTAGCAACCAAAATGACTTGGGAAACATAAGCACATACACAGCCACATCCGTCACAGTTTTTGCATAGTTTGCGTGAAGATTTCACAGTGAAGGGACTGTCTCTTGAATAGTTTTATGGAGAATTTAATGGCAGCAGCATCTGCCCACAGACAGGGCAGAAAGGTATCCTGCAGGTGACACATCTGCTTTCCCATCCCACCTCCTCGAAGGAAATGATTAGCATACGTGTGCGTAATACCCATGCAGACTGACGTTCTGCACACCTGGGTGTGTCATCCAGCAGATCCTGCAGCAGGACCGAGAGCTGGCATTGGCAGCACCTTCCTCGCTACTGCTCACAGTTCCCGGGAACTTGACTGGAAGACTCTCTACCCTTAAAGGCTGTGAGGGCATCAAGGTGAAGGGCACTTACAGTGACAGCTGCTCGGAAGCTAAGGGGACTGTGAGCATGAGCAGAAAACTTAGGGTTCAGGGAGTCGGGGGTTCACAATTGCACCAATGCTCTTCCTCTATGCTGATGCACTTTTGGGAGCTCCTGTTGTAGGTAGGAGTCTAGGCAGGCCAAACTGATGTTAGGGGAGAAATGGAGGGAAATTAGGCAGATACTCAAATTACAAAGGATACATTATATTTTTTCTAACTCTTAAGTTTGCTCATGTATTAAGTTCTCTTTCATATGTATATTATTAGACTCTAAAGAACACGGAGAGCGATGAAGTGTAATTGTTTCTCACTTGCCCCCTAATGCAAACTCATGGGTTATTTTGTTCTTAGGTTTCTTGAATGGTTTAAATATTTTTGGGTATCTCCCCAATACATTTTAGAGAATAAAAAAAATCTAATTCCTCTTAAAAATTAAACTAAAAAATATTTGATTCCCTGGGAACCCACTGACCACACAGAACAAGGAACAGGGAATCTCAGACACTGAAGACAAGATAGAAGAAATGAATACCTAAGTCAAAGAAAATGTTAAATCTGAAAAAAAAATCCAGGCACAAAAAAATCCAGGAAATCAGAAACACTAAAAAAGACCAAATCTATAAATAATAGGAATAAAGGAAGGAGATGAAAACCATGTCAAAAGCACAGAAAATGATTTTGGTAAAATCATAGAAGAAAATTCCCTTAACTTAAGAAAGGAGATGCCTATCAAAGTACAAGAAGCATAAGGAACACCAAATAGACTGGCTCAGAAAAAAATTCACTTCAGCACATAATGATCAAAATACTAAACACATAGAAGAAAGAAAAAAATATTAAAAGCTACAAATGAAAAAGACCAAGTAACATATAAAAGCAGGCCTATTTGAATAACACCTGACTTTTCAATGGAGCTCCCAAAAGTCAAAAGGGTCTGGACAGATAGTCTACAAATTCTAAGAGGTCACAGGTGCCAGTCCATACTGCTATACCCAGCAAAACTTTCAATCACAAAAGATGGAGAAAGAAAGATATTCCAAGATAAAAACACATTTAAGTAGTATCTATTTACAAACAGCCTTACAGAAAAAAGGTGCTAAAGGAAAAGTTCAAGCTGAAGAGATTAAATATATCCAAGAAAATACAAGGAGTAAATAATCCCAAGCCAGCAAATCAAAGGTGGGGGGGGGCACAGGGAATGCACCACAGGAATGAATACAGTAGTCAATGAACACTGAACATCGATAACTCTCAACATCAGTGGTCTTGATTTACCAATAAAAAGACATAGACCAACAGAATGGATGTGAAAACAGGATCCACTCACCTGATGCTTCCAAGAAACACATCTCAACATCAAAGACAGATGGATAGACATTACCTCAGGATAAAAGGATGGAAAAAGATATTTCAAGCAAACGGACCTAAGAAGCAAGCTGGTGTGACCATTTTAACATCTGACAAAATAGACATTAAACCAAAACTAATCAGAAGATATAGGGAAGGACACTAGACACTCATCAAAGGAAAGGTCTACCAAGGGTACATTGCAATTTTTGACATCTATGCACCAAACACAAGGGCACCCAAGTTCATAAAAGAAACACTATTACAACTTAAATCACACATTGACCCTCACACACTGATAGGGCTGACTTCAATACCCAACTCTTGCCAATAGACAGGTCATCCAGACAAAAATTAAAAAGACAATTGCTAGTGCTAACAGACATTTTAAATCAAATGGATTTAACAGACATTTACAGAACTTTTCACCCAAGCACAAAAGAATACACTTCTCAAGACTTCATGGAATTTTCTCCCAAACTGAACACACATTTGGACACAAAGCAAATCTCCACAGATATAAGAAAATTGAAATAACCCCCTGCATTCTATCAGACCACCTTGGATTAAAGCTGGATGTCAACAACAACAGAAACAACAGAAAGCTTACAAACTCATGGAAACTGAACAACTCCCTACTGAATGAAAAATGAGTGTAGAAAGAAATTAAGAAAGACATTCAAAACTTTCTAGAATTGAATGAAAATGACAACACAATATACCCAAACTTATGGGACACACTGAAGGTGATTCTAAGATTCACATTAAGTACCTACACAAAGAAATTGGAAATAGGTCCTACTAGTAATTTAACAGTGCATGCAAAGGAAGAATTCACACCCTGAAGGAGCAGATGGTAAGAAATAAGCAAACTCATCGATAAAATAGTAAAAAAAAAAAAAAAAAAAGAATACAAAGAATTAATGGAACAAAGAGTTGGTTCTTTGAGAAAATCAATAAGATTAACATACCCTTAGCCAAATTACTTAAAAGGCAGAGAGAATATCCAAATTAACAAAATTATAGATGAAAAGGGAGACATAACAATAGATATGGAGGAAACCCAGAGAATCAGGACACATTTTTAAAACTTGCTGCTTTACCAAATTGGAAAAATCTAAAAGAAATGGATAATTTTCTTGCTACACACTACTCACCAAAGTTAAATCAAAATCGATAATCAGTTTAATCTCACCTGTAACCCCTATTGAAATAGAAGCAGTTATAAAAGTCTACCAATTAGGAAAAGAAAGAAGGAAGGAAAGAAGGAAAGAAAGAAAGAAAGGAAGGAAGGAAGGAAAGAAAGAAAGAAAGAAAGAAAGGAAGAAAGAAGGAAGGAAGGAAAGAAGGAAGGAAGAAAAATAAATGAAAGGAAGGAAGGAAGAAAAAAGAATGAAAGAAAGGAAGGAAGAATGAAAGAAAAAACCAACCAACCAACCAACCAACCAAACAAACAAACAAAAAACCCAGCCCAGACCATAGCCAGATAATTTTAGCATAGAATTCTACCAAGTCTCAAAAAAGATTTAATGCCAATATTCTTCAAAATATTCCACAAAATAGAAACAGAAGAAATATTGTCCAATTTATTTTATGAGGTCACAATTACTCTAATACCTAAACCACATAAAGACCCAACAATGAAAGAGAACTCCAGACCAATTTCCCTTATGAACACAGATGCAAAAATTCTCAATAAAATACTTCCAAACTGAATCCAAGAACATATCTTGAAGATTATCTACCATGGTCAAGTATACTTCATCCCAGAGACATAGGGATGGTCCAATATATGTAAATCGATAAAGGTAATCCACCACATAAACAGACCCACATGATAATATCATTTTTTGCAGACCCACATGATCATATAATTTTATGCAGAAAAGGCCTTTGACAAAATTTAGCACCCATCATGGTAAAAGTCTTGGAGACATTAGTGATACAAGGGATATACCTCAACATAAAAAAGGTAGTTTTCATTAAGCCTATAGACAACATCAACCTATATAGAGAGAAACTCAAAGCAATTCCACTAAAATCAGGAACAAGTCAAGATCACTGTCTTAGTTAGGGTTTCTATTGCTGTGATGAAACACTGTGATCTAAAAGCAAGTTGGGACAGAAAGGGCTTATTGACTCACACTTCAATATTGCTGTTCATCATTGAAAGAAGTCAGGACAGGAACTCAAACAGGGCAAGAACCTGGAGGCAAGAGCTGATGCAGAGGTCATGGAGGGGTACTCCTCATGGCTTGCTCAGCCTGCTTTCTTATAGAACCCAGAACCACCAGCCCAGGGATGGCACCACCCACAATGGTCTGGCCCTTCCCCATCAATCACTACTTAACAATGCCTTACAGTTGCATCTTTTTTTTTTTTTTTTTTTTTTTTTTTGGTTTTTTGAGACAGGGTTTCTCTGTGTAGCTTTGCGCCTTTCCTGGAACTCGCTTTGGAGACCAGGCTGGCCTCGAACTCACAGAGATCTGCCTGGCTCTGCCTCCCGAGTGCTGGGATTAAAGGCATGCGCCACCACCGCCCGGCCTACAGTTGCATCTTATGGAGCCATTTTCTCAATTGAGGTTCCCTCCTCTCAGATAACTCTAGTTTGTGTGTCAAGGTGATACAAGACTATCCAGCATAAGCAGCAACTTTATACCAAGTCAGTATAGTAGTCCAAGTCTTAGCTAGAGCAATAAGACAACTGAAGGAGATCAAAGGTACAAATAGAAAAGGAAGAGGTCAAAGTGTCTGTATTTGCAGATGATATGATAGTATATATAACTGACCCATAAACATCCGCTAGGGAACTCCTACAACTGAAAAACACTTTCAGCAAAGTAGCTGGATATAAAATTAACTCACAAAAATCAGTAGCCCTCCTATATACAAAGACACATGGACTGAGAAAGAAATCAGGGGAACAACCCCCTTCACCATAACTTCAAATAACATAAAATATGGGGTAACTCTTATCACGCAAGTGAAAGACTTGTATGATTAATAACTTTAAGGCACCAAAGAAACAAACGGAAGAAGGTTTCAGAAGATGGGAAGAGCTCCCATGCTCATGGATAAATGCGATTAATATAGTAAAAATGGCCATCCTACTAAGAGCAATCCTCAGATTCGTGTAACTCCCATTAAAGTGCCAACACAGTTCTTCACAGGTCTCGAAAGGACAATTTCCAGCTGTATAAGGAAACACACACACACACACACACACACACCACACACACACACACACACACACACACACAACAACAACAACAACAAAAGAGAATAGCTAAAACAATCCTGAATAATCTAAGAATTGCTGGAGGTATCAACATTTCTGACTTTAAACTGTACTACAGAGCTGCAGTAATAAAAACAGCATGGTATTGCCACAAAAACAGATATATTGACCAAGGGGAATCAAATTGAAGCCAAGACAGCATCAACAACAAAAAAGAAATACACCCTAGAAAAAAGACAGCATGGTCAACAAATGGGCTTCTCAAACTGGATGTGTGCATATAGAAGAATCCAAATAGGTAAAATTAGAAAAAAAAGATATTGTCCTGAGTGAGGTAACCTGGAAAGACAAATATAGTATGTATTTGCCTATGTGTGGATGTTAGCTATTAAGTCAGAGATCAGCAAGTTACAACCTACAGAACTAAGAAGGTTAGGACTAGAGTAAGAGACTAAAGGGGAGGAACAGATCTTACATGAAACGAAAATAGAACAGATAGTTATAGACGGGCAAGGGGGTGGGACTGGAATACTAGGCTCAAATGGGGTGGGAGAGTAAATCAAGGGAACGAGGGAGGAGCAGCTAAAATTAAGGGCCATTTGAGGGAGTTGTATGGAAAACTAATGCAGTAGAAGCTTCCTCAGTTATTTACATACATCAAGGTGATCTAAATGAAGTCGTCAAATAATGCCGGAGACAGAGTCCCACCCGGATATGTCTCATCACATAATGAAGCTTCAGTGCCAGGAATGGGTTACATTAGATGGGTTACATCTAAATGATTCCCGTGGGAATCCCCAACAGCCCAGGCTGTTGCAAAGGCTATCGGTGCTCTCCACAAACAGATAGCAAGTCGCTGTTGCTGGAAACAACACCTACATAGTTCACTGAACATGGAGAAGTCAAGCTGTGACCTGCCTAGAGCCTTTATCCCTACTGGCTAGTAGAGGGAGGGGAAACCATAATCAGAATATATTGTACAAAAACAGGTCTATTTTCAATATAAGAAAAATATTCTATCAAAATTAAAATATACACATATAATGAATTATGATCATATCTACCCATAACCCCCCTCGAACTCTCTCTTGAACTTTTTCCAATTGGATTTATTTATTATGATTTTATAATATAATTATTTATACTAATATAATAATTATAATATGATATGATATAATATATAATATAATAATTATAATATTCCACTTCATCTGATCCGTGCTGTCAGAATGCACATAGATGAAGGGGCTATACACTGGAGCATGAGCGAACTACTAATGGCTACCCTCCACGTGACTATTTCTTCCCTCAGCCACCATAAACTGCTAGGGATGGGGTCTCATTAGTTCATCCTCTATCCATGCTGGAGGTTTGACTGACTTCATCTTTTGCCAACCTTGTGCTAGTAACCATAGCTTCTTTGAGTTCATGCACACAATATGTTGTGCCCAGCATTCCACAGCACTGCTCCCCATCCTCTGCCTCTTATATTCTTTCCACTATCTCTTCTTTGATTTTCCTTGAGCCTTGGATAAGGGGAGATAATAAAGATGTCTCTTTTAGGCCAGAATACTCACAGCACTTATTCTCATCAGTTTCATCAGTTAGGATTCTCTGCATTAATTGATGTCCACTGAGAAACCTGGTTCTCATGAACCAATTTATTTCCTTCAGAAAGCACTGATGGGCAGGTGCTGATGCTGCAGTGATTCCTGTTGACTGTGACCCCATGGTCCAGGTACTTGATGAGAAATGCTTTCATCCATGAACAAATGATGCAGAGCCATCATCTGTCAGGGCACCTGCTAGACCAGGGTGAGGCCTGAACTGTACAATCACTAAGTCTGGGTATTCTGCTAACTGTGAAAGCCCATAGTGATTTTTATATATTTTTCTCATAAAACTATCCACCCCTCACTCTAAGTTGTGGAAACTCAATATCCCCTATAGGTAAAAATCTGGTACCACATAAATAAAGTTCAAGTGGGAAAGTGTAACTTCATTTCCTCTAAACATTATGCTCTTATTTATTGTAAAAAAGTATTCCTCTAATTTATGAATGAAAACAAAATGGAAATGTTTTTTTGTTGGAGAGCATTTTGCTCTATATCACTTATCCTAATAATCTATTTAGTATCTATGGAGAGATCAGTTTAATGAAGAGATGTGTGTCTCTTTGCTTTTAACTGAATAATTCAAGGGTACTAGTGAAATCACAGATCAAAGATTAAGCCTTAATTGGTCACTTGTCTTTGCATTTTAGAGACTGATTAATCATTTGAGGGTAGTTATATTGTTTCTATTAATATAAATCCCATGGCCTTTTTCTTTGATATTTGTTCAAATGAACATTTTGAAGTATCTGTCATTTGCTTGTGTGGTCTTGATATTATATTGGTCCTGATAGTAGCCAATATATCATTAACTCTGATTCCCAGAGTCTCTCCTGTAAATACAGAGGTGGAGATTAGTTCTTCTCCCACCATCTATCTCAAGAATTAAAGGAATCAAGTACCTTAAGACCCATAGCTGACAAACATTGGGTATTCATAAATAAAATTGATTCTGCTTAAAGGGACAGAGGACTAGACTCTCTTCAGGAATTTTTTTATTTTAATAAATCAGGTCAAATTTAGTTATTTTTTGAAGCAAGACAGATGCAGATATGTTTGTTACTGATTTGAATATTTAAACAATCATCTTCAGAAACTACTGGGTAGTTTCTGGATGTGATTGCTGAAAAGATGCTTCTCTCAGTAAAATCAGACCACAGCATACTGCCAGTACTAAAAACTAAAGTGTTGGTTTTATGAACGGAGTAGAGAAGACCTGACAACCATGGAGTTAAGCTGCTCATTATGGTTGTCATGTTTGGGTTGCATCCATTGTGAGCATTGGTATCAGTTTCCAACACAGGTAAAAATAATCTTGTCAACACTGGAATATATTGTGAATTTTATCCTGATATTCATTCTCTCCTGTTTACTTATAGGAATTTGAAAGTTTAGTTAGACCTCAGACTGTCTGAGGAAAATAAAGGAATATGCCTTCAGGGTTGCGCACCAGTAAGAGTAGCCAAGAGGCAAACCTCCAACCATTATGAAGGCAACAGTGATCTATACATCTCCTAAAGGATTATCCTGTCAGGGACTGGGGGCCAATGTCTTCTTCCTGCTGTTACCACCCTTCCACACAATGGCTGAAAATCGAGTAACTATCTTGGACATTGCTGTGACAAAAGGAAGTCGAATACCATAAAACTAAAATGTATGAAGAGGATTTATTCTTCTGAATTTTGAGAACTGAATTTGATGACCTTTGATTTGCCTAAAATGGTACAGATCCATCTTATCTGTTAGACTGTTATTTGGAGTTATTGTTATTCATAGGATAACCCATAGTATATTTACATGTATGTCTGTACTGGGTGGTTTGGTGTGTCAACTTAACACAAGCTAGAGTCATCAGAGGAAGGAGCCTCAGCTGAGGAAATGCCTCCATGAGATCCAGTTGTAAGGCATTTTCTCTTTTAGTGATCAATGAGACAGGGCCCAGCCCATGGTGGGTGGTGCCATCCCTGAGCAGTGGTCCTGGGTTCTATAAGATGGTGGGCTGAGCAAGCCATGGGAAGGAAGTCAGTAAGTAGCTCCCCTCCATGGCCTCTGCATCAGCTCCTGCCTCTGGGATCCTGCCCTGTTTGAGTTCCTGTCCTGACTTCCTTCAGTGATGAACGGTAATGATGAAGTGTAAGCCTAATAAACACTTTCCTCCCCGACTTGCTTTTTGGTCATGATGTTTCATCGTAGCAATAGAAATCCTAACTAAAGACAAGGTCATATTGCAGTTGTGTTTGGAAGGCAAACAGGGACATGAGCCTACAGGAATTTCCTTCTAACCATTAAAAATAACCACTGATGGAGATGGAGAAGGGGCTCAGCACTTAAACGTTTGTACTCTTCAATCAGAGGACTCAGTATGTTTCCCAGCACTTATATCTGGCCATCCACAACCACCTGTAAGTCTTCTGGACTCCTTGGGTACCTGCGTTACATGTGTATACATAAATGAGCATATACATACCAAGACACATGCATAAGTAAAAATAAAATGGAATCTTTAAAAAACACTTTTCTTGTGTATTTCCTTCCAACTTGAGTTTCTGTTTTGTCTATACTTTTATAGAAAAAAACTAATAGATTACAAAGGAAAATAATTCACAATTTTTTTGGCCTTCATTAATGATCTTTTTAGGACAGAAGGTTTGTATGAATAAGAGTAACATATAAAAATATATAGAGGTGTATTGTGGAAAATTACAAGTCAAAAAAATGTAACCTTGGCACTCAGACATTTATAATCCTGTTCATTTTTGCAAGTGACTCAGTCTTTAATGAAAAAGGAGGTAATAAAGAAGAAACAAATATGAAGATTATGACCAAAAGATTTTTAGAATACAATTTAGATGTGGCTTCCAATTGGAGAGGGCAGGTTTGTCTGTCTGTCTGTTTTTCAGAAGTCATTTTCATTAACTTGTCAGAGGACAGAGCTTCTGCGCATGGGAGAGGGAGTCTCTCCAGCTACCAGCATAGGAACCATGCCCCTCTCCTGAATGCACAGCTCTGCATTTCCATTGGTTAGTTTGTGCCAATTTGAAGTCAGCAGTGTGCAGGAGACACTGGGAACAGGCCAAAGCACACGTGCAAGCACACATGTAACACACACATACACACATACATGCATGCATACATAAGCACATATGTGCACACACACCACACACATGTACACAAACATGCATATACATACATACACATTCCTGCATATACACAACACACACACACACACACACACACACACACACACACACACACACACACACACTTTAAGACAGAACTAATCTAGTCTAAAACTTTAAATCTTGATTAAAGACATTTGTACACTTACTCTTAAAACCTAATTATACAGAAACAATGTAGATTTTTAAAATGGACCAACAATCTTAACATGTCATCAAAAATGTACACATTTTTGAGCAAATAAGCATATGTGGTGATATTCCACATCACATCTTACTGGGGGCTTCAGTAGCTACACCTGTATAGCTCTCGGAATGGCTAAACCCATAACACTGAGCCGCAAGTGCTGAGCAGAGCATGAAGCTACAGGAGTCCTCATCCACTGCTGCCAATTCAAAATGTCCCAGCCTCACTGGAAGACAGGCGGACAGTTTCTCCAAAACCAGACATTATCATATTCAGTAGATGAATGAATCAATAAGCATTGGAACAATTTTATTGTGCAATATTATTTAGCCCTCAAAATAAATGAACTATCAGGCTATAAGAAGCAAGAGGAGGGAACTTGGGCACATGCGGCCAGTTGAAATGATCTGCAAAGGCCGGATGATACATGCTTACTACTTTACGACATCCTCCCAAAGTCAAAACTTTCGAGAGGAAAAAGACCAGGGGCTGCTAAGGTGGCAGGTTTAGAGATGATCAGCTGGGGCAAAGAGAATCTTCAGGGCAAGGAAAAGAAATGCTCAGGCGTAGGGGACTATGACGTGTCTGTTTCCCAGATCACAGACTGAATATCATCAGGGGTGAACACTATGCAGGTCCCCCTGGGGCTCTGGGTGATTTTGAAGGATCCATGCAGGCTCATCAGTTTGAAGGAATTCCCATTCTGCTGTGAGCTGCTGATTGTGGGAGAGGCTATGCATGTGTGTGGGCAGGGGATACGTGAAGTATCTCTGTACTTTTCACTTTTTGCTGTGACCCTAAATGCACTAAGAAAAGATCTGTTTCCATTAGCTACGTTTTAAGAACAGGCTGAACATGGATATGCAACTATAACATGTTGTCTTATGGAAATTTTCTTTGGTGGGGGCCAAAAAAATTAAGATGGATTCAAATAAAAGGACAATCTACTTTTTTTTTTTTTTTTTTTAAATCAGTTCATGGTCCTGGGGATTTTTCATTCAGTCATACTTCTTGTAGACACCATGTCAACCGGAAGATACTAGGACCCAAACCAAGCAAAATGTCGGCCAGGAAAGAAGGCAAAAAGAAAATCTGTTAAGTGGCACAGAAGTCGTGAGACTACAGTGCAGAACTCCATTACCATAGCTTTTTTTTTCTGTCTGTGTGTATGTGTGTGTGTGTTTTTTTTTAAATAGTATTCTCTGAAAAGCACTAGATGTAATAAAGTCAATTTAAAATTTGTTCTACCAATCTTTTGCATCTGTAATTTTCCCATTAAACGTAAATGCCCATGAGGCAAGCTATTTGCATTACATTGCATTTGCAGTCTTTAAAACAAACTATAAATCCCCTCCTTGTTTCATGTGATTGATGCCGTGTGTATAAATACCGCCATAAACCTCGAAGGGGGCCAACTCTGACAGTAAATTCAAGTTTTCAAGTCTGCCAGCATCGCGGCACTCCAGCCCTTGATCTTAAGCAGCGCTCTTAACCCCCGCCTTATTGCCCTCCTGAACCTTTTTTTCCCCCCTTCTCTCCCTGTTCTGCTACCCCCCCCAACCCTCATTCTGATTTCCTTGGGAAACACCTTCCTGGCCATGAAGTCGCACCAGGGCAGGGGTAGGCAGTTAATTAAATGGAGGCAGCCCTGCTTGCTGGAGAGCTGAAGGCCCTGACTTGCAAGCCCTCTACTATCTGGGGGGTGGCGGGGGCTTCTTTCTGTAAACAATGGACAGCCACAGAGATACTGATTAACTGGTTCCACCCCCAGGCTTAGCTGTTTTCATGTCACCTGTCCTCTTCACAGGGCCTTCCCTTCAGGGTGAGGAGCAGAAAGGAGGAGGTGGTGGAGGGGAGACACAGGTACGGAGAAGAAGAGCGAGCAGTGTCTAGCCATATTGTTCAAGTTGTGGTTAAAATAACCGTCCTGCCCACTCTCGTTTTACTCAACACCAAATAAAGGAGATAGGCACTGCTTGTTAAGGCTTAGAGCATGGTAGAGATAATTGGTTACCTGTACAGGAAGAACTTACTTGAGACATAAACAAGTCTCCTGGGACTTCAGAGGATCCTGAAGTCAGGGATTCATTGATGGATGTAGCCGCTAGGTTTTTCCTTGTCTTTGTGTGACTGCAGTAGGATTGGATTTAGTGACCATGGAGAAGTCAAACCCATGGACTCATGGACTCTCTGCTCCCCATCTCAGTGACACCCGAGTCTTCTCGGAGCCAGCCACTGCAAATTTCTTGACTGACTTCAAGCCATGACTTCCAAAACACTCTCCAGGTCTAATTGATTTGGGGGTGCACGGAGGTTTCTCCTGGTGGCTTCCAATGCTGCTCATAAATTCTCTCCCAGTTTTCCCCAGATTAAAATGAAAATAATTGTAAAATCCCAGGTTGATTTTTTTTTCCTGGCTGTATGTTTCAGACATGACTTCAAAATGGGAATGTAAATTAGTAAAGCTTCATAGCTCATACATACAAAACTCTTGGGAGAACGGTGAATCTTCAAGGAGGAGGTAAATTATCCCTCCAGAAGGGAAAAGGAAGCCACAGAGGGAAAGTGGCTGGGAGGTGGGGAGGAAAGACAGAGGAAGGGAAGTGAAGGCAATGAGAGAATGAAGCTAATTAATTAATTTAGGCTATTAATCTAGGAGAGATGTCCTCTGACGATCTCAGGATCAGTGGTATATCCCACATGAATATTGACAGAGACATTGAAAAAACATGTTTGGAGAAGAGTACTTAAGTGCTTTCTCATTTTCCCTAGAATCTCTTAATAAAACTTATGGAAGATTCCAAGAAATATTGACCCTAGGAACAAAAATCTGCCCAACATAGAGCTCTCAAATCTTCTCGGCCCGCCCTTCGCCCTTGAATGCCAGGCGTGACCCTTTCTCTCCTGCTGCACTGATGGCCTCCCCAGAGGCATCAGAATTCCTTGGATGAGTGCTGGTGGCAGTCCTTGTCCTGCATCTGTTTTTCCAAGAGTCACCCATAACTAAGGACAACAAAACTGGAAAGTCTCCAAGACATATCTGAGGATATGAAAGTTCTGTATTTTTGCAGAGGACTCTTTGGACACATTGAAAGGTTTAAGAAAGGAATGCTGGGAAGGAGAAGCAGCCATTCTTTGAGTGTTCTCTACACACTCAGCACTTCTACTGGACATCTCTATATATCAATCTTTACAACCCACAAAGCAGCCTTATGTTTTTTAGTTTTTTATTTTTATTTGTTTGCCAATACAATTGGTGGCAATAGTATCTAAGAAACTTCTTCAAAGCCCTAAAACTCAAAACAAGTGGGACTGTTTTGGAGGTTAACTTTAAATTTTTTCAATTAAATACAGATATACAAAATGAGAAATTTTGCATATCTTGAAGGCTGGTCCTAGACATGGATTCCAGGATTCAGAGAACACCAAGCCTGTGTCATTGACACAAGACTTTGAAGTTAGATATGGTGCCCTGGCATCCTGTCACTGACATGCAGTTGGGCTGTGGGAAATAAACAGACTGAATAACTCAGACTACATGGACATTAGGTGTAAGAAACCAAGAAGCAGGGTGGTGTAGGAAGGAGACAAAGGCATGTTTTCGATTTCTTGT
Organism: Peromyscus californicus insignis; assembly: GCF_007827085.1. Classification (NCBI taxonomy): domain Eukaryota; kingdom Metazoa; phylum Chordata; class Mammalia; order Rodentia; family Cricetidae; genus Peromyscus; species Peromyscus californicus. The sequence continues at coordinate 131,137,391 of NW_026294562.1, read as the reverse complement.
AGAAACAAGGAATTCTGGAGGAAATATCTTCGAATATAAGGTTTATTTTTAAAATCATAGGAACCTCTTTATGTAGGCATTACCCTCTCCATACCTACCTCTCCTTGGTGTACAGAGCTCACCATGACTCCATTAGAGAGAGATTCTGCTTTTTATTCTCACTCTTCATGTCCAAGTCAAAACGTGTATATTGTGTCCCCTTTCCTTAAAGCACAGTTCAAGACTAGATGACTTATCATCTTGTTAGGGTTTCTACTGCTGCAGTAAAAGACTATGACCAAACGTATCTTGGTAAGGAAAGGGTTGATTTTGCTTGTGTTTCCACATCATAGTCCATCCCTGAAGGAAGATGTGGCAGTAACTCTAGCAGGGCAGGAACCTGGAGGCAGGAACTAATGCACAGGCTATGCAGGAGTGCTTCCTACTGTCTTGCTCCACATGACTTGCTCAGCCTGTTTTCTTATACAACACAGTACTAACTGCCTAGGGCGAGGCACTGCCCAGAGTGAGCTGGGCCCTTCCCCATCCACCATCAATCAAGAAAATGCACCCCAGGCATGGCTACTGACCAGTTTGGTGAGGACATTTTCTCCATGAGCGTCTTTCTTCTTAAATGACTCTAGCTTAGGTTGAGTTGATATACAACTATCCAGTATCTTTGTTAAACCAAATCTTACTCTAGTGCTTTGAAGAAATACCACTTCAGCTATGTGACATCTTGATTGAGAGAATTTATTTCCTTAAATCAAAGCAAGGACTGTTGGTGGGAAGGAATTCATATGTGTTTAACTACCTTCGTAGAACTATCTCATCACTCTCAGTAAAGGGACATGGTAGTGGAAATAGGATCTTGCAGAAAACAGGTACGCTGTCCCATAGAGAAGGTGTGTATACTACATATCTGCTCTGCTCCTCAGGCCTCCTGGGATCCCTCAGGGAACCTGTAGACAAGTCAAGTGTGTGAGTCTCGGCAGCATTGTTGATAATCTTTCTTCTTAATAACAGGACTAGGAATTTAGATTCTGAGTTACTTTGGGTCATTTAGCACCCTTTGGGGATGGACTATGGTTCATTAATTCAAACACACAGGAGGGGAATTAGAGCTCAGAGTTAAAAAGGGCATTTATCTCTTCTAGGAAATATATCATATATATATATATATGGCAAGAACATTGGAAGGAGTATAAAGAGATACCAAAGAACAGAGGAGTGTGGCTTGTAATTTTGGCAGTTTTTATTTATCAGGGGAGTCTGGATGCAGAGGTGAGACCACGCATAGGAAAACAGAGTCAACAGTTAAATACCTAGCAGGATTGGTTAGATTCCAACTCCAGGGGGAGTTGTGATTGGAGCCAGCATGCGTAGCACCTGCCAAGAAATTGTTGAGAGTACTTGGTCATTTATTCCAGTCAATATCTATCTGAAACCACAGACTCTGATCAGTCCATGCTGTATCAACATGTGGAAGACCAAAGGGGCAGCACAGGAGTCAAGGTGGAGCAGAGGATGAGTGAAGGAGCTAGAGAGAGAGAGAGAGAGAGAGAGAACTTTTGCCTAGAGTCTCAGGCAGAGGACAGGCAAGGATTGGAGAAAGATCCGGAGAAGGGCTGAGTGGAGGAAGCTATTAGGCTATAAGGGTGTGAATGATAATAGGGAGATGGCAGGTGGTTTGCAACAACCTCTAAACACAGTACCAGACAGAGAATAGAGGTGTGAGGGAGAATCGAGGTGTGAGGGAACAGAGATAAGGGCTCTTTCTATTTCAAGCCAGAGATCTGCTGCCACCCAGAAGACCATGCTAGTCACCCTGGTAACTCGATGAGTTGACTGGGTCAAGTGAGGTTGTGACAAGCAGGAGGAAAAAGGGTATTTGATCCTAGGGAAGTCACACAAACCAAACCTTTCTTTCAGATATGTGATCAATGTCTATTGTTAACCACATCTGACTTTCTCAGGAAAAACTTAGGCTTTGTGTTTGTATTTGAATAATCTTGACAGTAAAATGTTGACTACCAATTTAAGTATCCGATGTTTTGTCGTAGGTGCATTAAGAGGAGGGAGGAATGGAGGAGCTAACTGTAGACTGATTAACTTTTGTCTCAATTGTGTTCTCTCTCTCTCTCTCTCTCTCTCTCTCTCTCTCTCTCTCGTGTGTGTGTGTGTGTGTGTGTGTGTGTTGCTGTTGTTGGTGTTGTTATCACTGTCATCGTTGTTGTTGATGGGAATCCAATCTGGGGTCTTACTCCCACTAAACATGTGGCTTTTACCCCCAAGTCAAATCCCAGCTCCTGGTTTTACGTGAATGGATTTCATCTGGCATTAACTACAAAGAGATGATGAAAACTCTTTGTTGCTAATGTGGAAAAACAGACAAAATTTTCCAGTTTTCTTCTGTGAGAGATTTGTGAAGCTGTTTTTTTTTGTGGTTCTTTATTAATTTTCTAATTGAAGAAGACATGTTGTACAGTAGAAATAAAATCTTGAAAGTAATGTGCATAAACAAATGTCTATGTTTTGACTCTGTTATAGTTCTGAGAGTTTCTTATTTTTTGCACTTGTAAATATTGTGTGTGTGTGTGTGTGTGTGTGTGTGTGTGTGTGTGTGATACCGACTTGCTTGTAGCTGGTGCTTAAAATTATCTCTATTTTATTGTTGGTGTTTAAAACTACTTCTGGTTTATATTTTTCTTTTATGGAAGACCAGGAAAACATCACCAGTAACATTAGAATCCAGGAGTCTTTGTACGTGTCATCTCATCAAAGTGCCCTGCCACTGCCAGCTCCATAATCAGCGAATATCACAGGGGAAGCTCCCTGGAAGAAAGGGGATTGCGGTGGGTTCTGCCGGGTGGCAGGATATTGCACGGCTGGATTGGGTTTCATTTCCGCTGAACATCCATATTCTTAAGCCTTTGGGACTGTGCTAAACACAGCCAGTCCAATGACAAGTTCAGTGTCACACAATAATCCCCCTTTGACACTGTGAAAGCTCACATCTTTCTCCCTCGTTAGAGAGTTTTCAAAAATTAACTGACAGAGACTGGATGGTAAAATGGGTGGAAGAGCAGGTATCTGCCTCTACCTATCTGCCCAGTGAAGTAGCAATACATAATAATGGCTTGCTGTATAAGGTAAGGTACCACATATCCTTTTTGGGGGCCAAGCAGATTGCAAATACATCCTCCTTCAATCATTTTATTAATTCAGAAATGCCGAGACCTGAAGTTCAGCACAGGAATCTACAGAACCTGCCAATTAGAATAAACCACTGAGTCCCACTAAGACTGTGCCGTTTGGTTTAACAGATGACAATAATTTACCTTTGGAATATCCTTGTCACAGTAAAAAGAATTAAAATTATAACTCTTCCCCAATCTTAGTGAAGAGCTTTCTACAGACTGTGGTGTGCCGAATTTCAAGTAATATTCCTCTGTCGCCCCATATCCCCAGGTCCTGGATAAAAATGAAATGTGCATTTCATAAGAAGATCCCAGTGAGCAGTAATAAGAAAAAGCATTCAATCATAGTCAATTGACTAAGGCTGCAGGGACAGGCTCAAGCTACCATTCTTTTTTTTTTTTTAATAAGAACTCAAAAAAAATTAAATAAAAATGTTTCTACTACCAGATCCAGCTGGCTAGGAAAGGAGATGGAATTAGTTATGCCTTTCATACTATGGAGATAATTTGGAATAATTAATGTATAATTAATCAAAGCATCATTGATCACCTTAGTTGTAATAATAAAAAATACTAGTGAAGGCATACATATTCCTTTAAGCATAATAGAAGATCATATAAAAATATTTGCCAGATACTATTGTACTTCATACTTCTATCAAAACAGAGGAAGGGAGTGTACACCATTTTTTTCCCATTAAGTTTGTAGAAAACTGGCAACATTGGGTCTCTGCAGGGTCAGGATTTCTATTTCAGAGTTGTCAAAAAAATTGAAAACAAATTGTTCAAAGGATATTTTGACTTTAAAAAAACTAAGAAAATTTAATCATATCTTTATGAATGTGTTAGACCATAGAATCTACCCTCACCCCATTTGAAAACATTTTATTGTCAAAGAATTAGGCCAAATGTGGATAAGTTATTTCTTCTCAAATAATGACCAGTCCCCACCAAAGTGGTCAGACTACATTGGCATCTTTCCATCCTCTGGAAAGCACAACATTTTCCAGGATTTGGGAACAGAGGAAGCAAAATCTTCAGATCTTCTGGTAGGTGGGATTTTTATACAAATCTAGAGCAAACCTTTTCCCTTTACCCGCAGGAAACCTTCCCCATGGCCAAAACCACAGCACCTTCTCTGGCTCTGAAACTGTTGGGAACTTTTACTCTTTCTCATTCACCAGGAAAAGAATTTCACTCTAAGGTCATTATAAATACATACTACTGACTATACTGTTTTTTAAAAAAAAATCAATACAACCAGGAAGTCCAACATTAAAAAAAAAATGTTTAAAATAATAGTTGTTTAGAGAGACCTCGGTGGATCCCAGTACTCCGGAATCTTCTCCTGGGTTGTGAACAATCAAAGATTTATTTGAGCTTCCTGCTCACTGGGAAATGAGGACCCAGAAGCTCATTATCATATCTATTAAAAAGCAGAAACTGGGGTATATCTAAGAAAAGATGTATTACTTTTCAAACCGCACTGCAAACTGCAGGCCAGGAGGGACTTGAACTATATAAAAATACTCTCACTTGTGGGGGAGGGGTGGAAAGAAGGCGGGATGGAGCTTCACTGTCCCAAACAGCAGGAGCACCTCCCTGTCCCACCCTGGCCACCACCAGCACATTCCTTCTGTTTTCTTTGACCCAGGATGTCTGAAGTCAGACTCTTAGTTTGACCTGGGGACATGATGTCAGGACTCCCAAGACCTGGGGGGACAAGCCAGGGGGAGATGAGGGAGGTTTGATGAACAATGACCAGTTAAATTCTAGTTAACCCCAATTTTAAACCTTCACCTTTGCTAATTGGATTAATTTGTCAGCAGGCGATGTAGTCATGAAATCTACGAGGGCCAACTTTGTGCCATGTTATTACAAGACAGAAATCATGACTGTGGCGTGGACTGTCCTTAAGAGCGGATCTATAAGCAATCTGTGCAGAGGTAGAACAAAGTTGACCTTGAACTATAAAGTTGGAAGGGTCATTAATTACAGATATTCTCTTTACAACTCCCCAAATACACCAAGTAAGCAAATTCTTTCTCAATTAAGAGCTTTCCAAATTCAGGCTTTAATGAAATGTTAATTAAAGTCAATGGAAAAGACATGTTCAAAAAAATAAAATAAAGTACTTAAAGGCGTCATTTTGACTTCTTTGACCGATTCAAGCATTTTGACTCTCTTGACTTTCAAGAACTTTAGTGCATTTTGTGGACAGAAGAATACAACCTAGAAAACCATACTGCTTTCTGGAGGGACCCTCACTACCTAATGACATGCAGCTCTTGCCTGCTCATCGAAATGACAAAAGACTGTTTCCAAATGATCCAAACTCAGGGGGTGGAGGGGAGTGACTGTATGCTATTACGCTGAACTTCAATGACAAAAACATAACTTTATAGGTCTAACTTGGTTGGAGAACCTGTGAACGAACCCAATCTGAGTGAAATGGAGCCTCAGTGCCAATCATGTGTATTTCTCTATGGTGAAAGTAGAACTCTTTCCAAGTCAACCCAGTTGGAATGAACAGAGACGCTGTTATCTTGGAAAATATGTTAATAAGCCTGCAAAATATTGTGTTTTAGAATTGGCTAAAGGGCAAGTCACTATCTTCCACATTGTGTCTTGGGTGAGCCAGCACCCACATGCCTAAAGAGATACAAGGCTGCCAGTGTTCTGTACAGTCTTGAAGCTACAAAGGAAATACTGTGGCATTCCCTGCTTCTATCAAGCTAACAAAGTACAGCCCTAGAGACCAGATAGTCCAAGGGAATCTAGATCGTATTTAGGAATTCTTTTTCTTTTTCTGGTAAGAATAGTACTAAGAATATTACTGGTACATTTTCCACTTTTACCAACAGAAAAACAATTCACAGGAGACAGTAAAAATGATCAGACTATGGAAGTTAATTATACTGTGCTTCCTCTTCCCACCCCTCCTCCTGTGTGTGCGCGCGCGTGCGTGCGTGCGTGCGTGCGTGTGTGTGTGTGTGTGTGTGTGTGTGTGTGTATGTGTGTGTGAGTGAGAGAGAGAGAGAGAGAGAGAGAGAGAGAGCCCACGCTCCCCAAGTCCAAGCCAATTAATGCTCTTTTGCATTATCAAAACCAGATCTGGTCACCTGTTGACAATTGAAATGGAAAAGAAACAAAGCCAAATGCTGGGATGAAGACAAAATAATGGAAAATAATGGATGTTGACAATAAATTATCAAAACAATAATCATGTTCAGCCAATCCCTTTGTGGGAAACCATCATTACGATGCCAGCGCCAGCTGTCTGAAACTTGAATTTAAGCGCTTGCTTGAGGCAAGTCATTTGGAATGCTAGTTGAGAATGTTTTATAGCCCCAGCAATATGTTTTACTAACCTCAAATACTGTGATGATGCTTTCAATAGTAACTATAATTTGTACACGGGGGCTTCAGGATGAGTGCTGCTTTCTATGAAAAGGGTCTTCTGCACAGTCAAAGTCCAGGAATTTTGGGGGTACCTGGATTAGTCCAGTCTACATGACTTTTGACACTGGGCATCCCTGCCCACAGATGAGACTTAAGGATGTTAACTTTAGGTACGTCCTTTCAAGTTGCTTGCACAGAAACAGAAACTCTCCATTGGAGACTAAAGAGCCTATGGTTTGCCATCAGGTGGTCCCTAGACTTTACTCGAGGCCTATACAAGCAACCACTCTCTTAACCCAAGACAACCCAGAATCAGACAGAATTCTGTTCTGTCACATTGTCAAGAGTACATATCTGTATTTCCCTGATAGTGGATTAGCATTGAATTTGTACATTAAGATAATGATTAATGTTGCCTTTAAGCACAGTATGTTTGCCTTAGTCACTTTCTCTGTTGCTATGGTAAAATATTCTGACACCTGATTGTAGTCCAAGGGGGAGCCCATCACGATGGGGAAGGAAGCTTGAAGCAGTTGTTTTTATGGATTTCGCTCTTCCGAACACACAGCAATGAATGTCTGCTGCTGCTCAGCTCCCTCTTTCTACTATGCAGTCCAGGAAGGATCCCAACCAGGGAGTAGGATCTCCAACAACTGGAAAATTTCCCCACACCAACTAATGCTCTCAAGAAAATCCCACATAGGCAGCGCCAGAGGCCCATTTCTCAGGAGATTCAAGATGCTGTCCAGTTGACAATTAGCACCATCACAAGGCTCTAGCCTATAACCTATCTCTAAGACTTTTTGAAATTGTCCTTCTCACACATACATGATGTAGGCTATGAGCGTTGACAAGGGATGCCCACCTAAGATTAATTACAATTCTCATTAATATTATAATATTTTTAAGATAGTGTAATTGTATACATAGCTGTAGGTTAACATTACTGGCATTATTTGTCTGTTTAGAATTGACAAATCATCTCATGTTCATTATCCCACACCCAGAAGAGCACCCCTGACATGGTTAATGTAATCTTATAGCTGAGGAGTCAGTTCTGTGATGAACTAGGTTATATGTTTTCTGAGATCAGCATGCAAAGCTATACAGCACAATTTATAGCACTTTACATTTCCTTTAAAAGTAACAATCAAATCATCAAAAATATTAAGTATCAATCAGTTCTATATATAGGTGCTAAGAAAAAAATATTCCAGCTGGAGATCCCGGACATCTAATAGAGTGGAGCTACTCCATAAACCACCTTGTATCATTTCCAGGTGAGAAAATCCCAGTTCTAGAAATGGCATCTGATGACCTGCAAAACACAAACCTACTGGTAGAAACAGTGGGAAAACGCATGACACCTATGGTCAACATCCACGAAGTAGATTTTTCTCTGGCAACAGTCTCTTCCTGTGGATTGGCTCAGACTGTATCAATTATCTCATGAATGACTCTATGGAAGCCTCACATACAAGTACTGTTCATATGTGTAGACAGATGCACTTCTGGTCGAATGTGTTATATGTCATTTCCCAGCACAGTGTGTGGCCCAGAAGAGAGACTTTATAAATATGAGATTTATGAACTAATATCAACACATTTCATTGGTACTGGCCAGGCTCACCTCTTGAAGGGGTTATAGAAGAAGTGTTTTCACAAAACAATAGCTTCTTCCTCTCTTTTCAAAGTATTGGCTTTGTAATTCTAGATGCTTGTATATAAATTTAGGGCAGGTCCTGTTGGAAATTACTATGCTGAGAAACAAATGCTCTACTTAATTGGCATCTGTAATGCAACTTTTCAATTAATTAGTATTTTCTTACAGAGGCAAAGGTACCATTTATATACTACATATGATATTTACCACTTTAGTGCTTCTGTGAAAGTGTTTTTGTAGGAATTAGGCAAACGGGATTCATAAAAAGCTTCGGTTATCTGCATAGCATGAATGAGTCAACGCAAAGGGGCACTTCTCAGCAGACACTCGACGTGGGGGATGCTTGGGTAGAAAGGAACATTCTTCTGAAAGCCAGGCTCAGATGCCTACAGTCCGGCACTACACGAAGGCTGATGGATGTGAACTAAAATGAGCTGATTCTGTGCACCAGTTTCCACACTTAAGTGGCGTGACCACCTGGCAGGTCAAAGAGGTTCTTAATACAGCATAGCCTTTTGGAGATGAAATTGGCATGACTTTGTGTTCTTGCTTTGTATAACAAGTTGGTTTTCATTTAACAACCAGGATTGGTAACTTGAAAAAAATGTTTATATTTGTTTATCATCAGGAGGTATAATCAGAAACAACTGTGATTTCATTCATTTAAATGCATTTTCTGTTAGATTAAACAGGACTTTTTTTTTTTTTTTTTTTTTTTTTTGCATCGCACTAGTGACCTTCCACGTGTAGTTACTTAGTTTTTGTTTCCAAGTGCTGCAAGCATCCAAGCACGTCTTTTCTCTCACAGTCTTCCTGCTGGTTCAGGACTTCTCTCAGTCTTGTGACATCTGCAGAGGCTTTGTGAGAAGTCCATACTCTACTGCTTTCACTATCATCCTTAAATGACAATTACACCTTTATTATTATTTTCTGTTACAATGGTTTACAGGATCCCTTGCTTTCCCACCAACTCTTTAAGCAGAACTCATTCGTTCATGGATTTGTCTCTTCACCCACCCACCCAATCACTCTTATGTGATCTCCACAGTATGGTCAAGAGAGTGGGCATTGCATAAGCAGCAAAGACTAGGTCTTCATTACTACCCATGAAAGGTCTACAATCTAGTTAAAGAGATAGGACCCCCCCCCCCCCAAAAAAAAATGACTGTAGTAAGACGGTCCTAGAACCTGATATCTTTTTGGAAAATTCTGGCTTTGCTTCTTGTTAACCTTATTTTGGGGCAAGTTGCTTAATCTAGCTGTGCCTCAGTTTATATTACTGTAAAGTAAGCAAATGATAGTACTTCAGGGAATTGTGGTAAAGATTAATGAGATAATATACATCCTGTCAGGACACTGTTGGTTAGTGAAAGCATTCAATAACAGTTCGTTACCACATGGAGGCCAAGAATAAAGAAATGCAATATAAGAAATGTACTCTTCAATAAAAGAAGGAACAGAAGCAGGGGTTGAGATCTCCCACAGCTTAGAATTGAGCAATCCTTTCTACCAGTTGATAGTCTCAGAAGACCCCATGGTCCCAGGCAACTGGAACTATGACTGGAGGTATCGATGGGTGCAGGTTAGGGGTGGGACAGGAAGATGCAAGACCTGGAATTTTCTAAGGACTGCCTGTCACGCATCAGAGCAGATCATTTCTGTGAAACTGCCCTCATCCTATGGGTTCTAGCCTGGAAAGTTGGTATTCCATCCCCTGATGCTTGGTGGAGATTTCTACACATGCCTTTTGGGATAGGGAGCAGGCAGACTGTAGTGGGAGACGTTCTGTCATACCTGCTCACTCTTTACTGACATCTTCTGTTATCACACTGCAGTAAAAGAATACTTTGGTGGGGTATTCCATCCCCCCTGCATAATAGGTTACTTAATGTGAGAGCAAGGGGCTTTGCAGATCCAGTACACAGCTCCCTGCCTAGCGCACAATACTAAGCAGACATTCAGTAAGGATGATGGATCAAAATGGAATCATGAGTTATTATAAGGAAGTCAGGAAACCTAAGGTCTGTATTCATACACATTGGAGTGAGAGTGGTTCTCTAAACCCATCATCAACTGTCCAGAGGAAGAATGGACAGAGCTCCTTGGGGCCTTAAAGAGGAAAGTTCACCTTCAGCATCTAGGAGTTTCCAGGCAGTTCACAATGGGATGGCAGCAAAGTTCAGGGCCAAGGAATCCCCATTGTTGGAAGGATATCCCAAACTCAATCAAGCTGAAATGGACTTGGCTCGATCTTAAAAGCACTAAGCGCATCATGGAAAGCTAAGTGCGGTCACTTCCCCTTCTAGCAAAGGAAACAAGAAACTACCTCAACAAGAAATAATTCTGGGACCACACACCTTCCCTGTGGCCTCTTTGCTTGTACCAGCATACCGTAGGAACAAAGACCTTTATGAATGAAGAATCATGGGCAGGGAGACTGCTCGGTGGGTAAAATGCTCGCTGCACAAGCACGAGGACCTGAGTTCAGATGCCTGGCACGCTCATAAGAAGTTGGGCAGGGCAGCATGTGCCTACACCTCCAGGACCAGCCTCCATGCATGCAGCACAGATGGAATACCTGAACACACCCATGTGCACATGCACACACACATACACATACACACACACACACACACACACACACACACACACACACACACAAAATGAAAATACAATAACTAAAAAAAAAAGCATTGCCAATTGGAAATACACACATTCAAATGCTCAACAGAGTATCCCAAGTAGATAAAAGATTGTTTAAGTTTTACTCTTGGTGATTTTAGAATAAACTGGTATTCAAGTAGGCATTATATGGTTACTTTACTCTGACATAATGCATCAAAACCTCTCAGAGTCAAAATTGCATTGCTGTAACTGAGGTAAAACCTTCATTGGGAAGTTATGAAGACTAATTTATAGCATTTTTTTATTCATTCCTATTTTGTTTGTTATTTTCTTCCTTGCCCACGCCGTCCCCAAATGCCACAAGCCAGGAAAAACCTTCATGCCATGGAAAACTCTAGTTGGAAAATACTAAACTACATTAACAAGTTGAGAATGTGAACTCCTTCGTTACTTCAGAGTAAAAATTGAAGAATAATAAAAACCAAGAGGTTATCAGCCATGCAATTCATGTTTCCTTGCAATATGAATTAAATGGTTAGAATTGGCTAAATTCCAATCTAGTTGTCATCTACCAAAAGCCTTGGGTCCTCTTTCTTCCATTAGGAGGAATCTCTGTTTCAGCAATCCCTTTCATACCTATATTCACTTGAGACATAATTGAGTACTTCTTGTCAATCTTGTTTAGTAATGGAATCAACACGCCCAGAAACCAGTTTTTCTTTTCCTCATCCTATAAAGAGAAAATGCTGTCTCTTTTCAGAGACAGAAAGCAAAAGCTGAAAGGGAAAGCCAGTGCTCTGTCTTCGGGTCATGCAGTGTTCTCTTTCATTGAGCTCCCAACCCGGACACTCCCTACTGTCCAGCTGCCGAGGTACAGAATTACTTGCAATGTGCAAGACCAAGTGAGACACCCAATGACCAGACTGTGCCTTCAAGAAATGAAGGGTAGACTTTGGCAGTCGGTTTCAGTGCAGACAAACATCGAATTGTGGTGTACCTGCTCCATGAGTCTGGTCTCCACTTCCGCACAGGTCTGCAGATTTAGTCCACAGTGAGATTAGTCCCCACATCCTGCACCTGTGGTAGACTTCCAATGGTTGTGGGGAAGGCACTGAAATGAAATTTTTGAATCCATACATCGGACTTGCAGTTTTCACTGAGCAATCATTGCTTTTAGAGTCTGTCAGAATAGAAATAAGTTGGTTTCTCTTTTTGTAAACAAATGGCCCTACTTTTGGGTATGTGGGACTGAAATCAAAGGTGTAAGTGTATTTTTGAATTTGAATATCTAGTTGGCTGGTTATGAAATCAGTAGTACACGATTAAGGGGCAAGTCATATCCTCAGGACTACTTGAGAAAAAAAAAAGGCCAACCTTTAATCACTAATGGGCTTCATGGCTACTCCTTATCCAGAAAAACCTAGTTCTTAAATCATTTTGTGAGTTCTCCATACATGCCTGAAGAGGAGAGAGGTGCGTATTCCATGTCTTCCTCTATCACTGTCCACATTGTCTTCTGAGATAAGGTCTCACTGAACCAAAACTGGCCATTTTGGCAGGCTGCCTGGCCACCAAGCTCCTGGGTTCTACTTGACTCCTATCCCCAGTGTTAGAGGTATAGGCTAATGCACCCATGCCCATGGAGTAGGTGAGTGCGGGGGACTTGACCTCAGGTCCTCTTGCTCTCACAGTAAGAAACCTTACCCACTGAGCCATCCCCCTAGCCCCTCTGTACCATTTTTAAAGCAGTCAAGTCAAGTTAATGTGACTGAATAATTCTTGTCCAAGAAATTCCTCTGAGTATAGTTCAAGTATTGTATAGTTACTTCATTTGTTTCAGGTTCGTTTCAATGTGTTATAGTTGCATTTGTATCTTTATCCAGCTGGTGGAAAGATATGAATAAAAAAGCTTGTAGCATAGCATGTTTTCCCTTCATTCATCAAGACAACCTTGATGCATATATGGTATATATTTTTAACTAGTTACTATTCATTTTGTATATGTATATTTATAAATTTGTCATACAAATATATGCAGTACCATATGCATCCGCAGTAGATTCAGAGCTGCATGCCTATATATGCTAAATACATCATTTAATTAAATGTATGTAATATACTATATATTTAGTTAAACAAAGATCGTTAATTTAGCATATTGAAAATACATAGTTTCTCATGATAGGTATGAAGATAGACCCAAATGAGTTTGTAGAGGCTGGTTACTGTGAACAGTGTTGGTTTTTTTCATTTCAGTTACCCTTCAGTGCAAGCACATATACTTCATTTTAAAAAATGATTCTGCCACTTTTGTTCAATTGAATTTGTTAAGTGCCAAATCCCTGAGTCATACCCTTTTTCCTACCCTGAAATCTGTGCCAAGTTCTGTCTCCAAGCAAAGCAGAAATAAACACCTTTCACTGACACTTCCATCTCTTGGTCAAATTGGAGGGCACCCTCCCCTCCCCGCAGCCCTCTGACAGCATCCCTTTCTAGAGCCCCTGATTTCCTCTTTCCCTTCTCTCCCAGAATCTGTTTGCAAACATTCTGTGGAACTGGCAAGTTGTTTGCTCTGCCTTTGCATTGCAGTCTGCCTAATGCAATTATTTGTAAACTGCCGCCATAACTCTTTCTTGGGTAATGTCTGCAAACTGTTTACTAAACAGTAAACTTAATCATGCATTCATTGTTGCGAATGTCTCCAAATGGCTTCAGAGTGGAGCTGACTTGACATTTTTGCCTCTTTGCAAAGCCACAGAGGCTGTTTTCTGAATACACACCAAGCACCCTCACATTTAGTCCTTCTGTGTGCTGTTCCTCCTCTAACCTATTACAAACTGGGATGGCTTCTCATCTCGGTCAGCGAATTTACCAGTGCAGGTGCATACAAACGAAAGTGGGTAGGAGCTAAGGCACTCATCTCCACCGAACAAGGAGCAAGTGGGAATCATGGCACAGACAAGAGTGTAAGTATTAAGCATTGCACGGGTGTTCACTGAATATGTTAGTTTGCCTCACCCAAGCATGCCTTTGTCTTGGATAGCTGATAGGGGTGATAAGGGAATGAAGAAAGGACAGACACACAGACACATGTACAGAAAAGTGGACCGCGTGTTCTCTGAAGGAGTCTCACTGGCACGCAACAACCTCAAACTTTGGCACAATGATCACATATAACTCAGGCAGGAGGAGTTAGTTTGTTATAAGGACTCTGCAGGGGAGCAGTCTCAGGATGCGAACACCCAGGAGGAGGAAGCCATGGGCAATGCTTCCTTTACATTCTGTCAGCATTCACACTTGGAGCAGAGTCAGGATTTGCCAGTTGCCTGAGCCTGATCTGGGGAAGGCTTTATCAATTCACATGAGTGTGAGAAATTGGGGTCCTTGTCAATGATAATACACATTCCTTCAGGATCTCATCTGTTCCTTACACATTCACTCAGGGCTGCCTCCTCTGCGCACGCTCTTTTAAAAACACTTTGAGAAGCTTCCCGAGGGATGTGCTGTGAAGACACGGCTCTGTCCATTTGAGTTAATATTGGACATGATTGTGAGAGGGTAAAGAAAAGTCAAAATGACTTCTAACTTTCAAATCTAGAGAGCTGAAGGAATTATAGTCTTCCTATTGAGAGCAGACAAAAGTGATGTAGTCTGACTTGGGGAAGAATATGAAAAAATATTGCATACACCATTTGGGACTGGGTCAACAGCAAAAGGTTTTAGCAGACCAGTCTGTCAGAATCAGTTATCTGATAGTCTGAGTTGGTGGGTGATACTGGTTTGGGAATAAACAAGGTTTCTCATTGTGTGTGATAAGGAGGAAGGCTGACTCCTATGTAAAGGAACTTCTAGTGGAGAGTGGGAGGGGAAAACATTTAGGAGGGAAACAGATACTGGAAATGTCTCAGGGTGCCTGCAATGGTCCACTGTGGAATGGGCTATCACAGGCATAGAGAAGGCAGCAAGGGCACACTGATCACACCTATGATGCAATGGGCTATCACTGGAAATACCCAAGCAAACTTGAGGCCATGGGTGGGTCCGATGGATGAAGGTACCGGGAAAGCCAAGGGGAACTCCAGTGGCTGCCTCCCCAGTGGCAGACTTTAGCTACGAAAGGAGAGAGGCTGAGAAGGGGCCCATGGAACTTCCTCAGTTGGCCCATTGTTTCTCTATTTCCAGTCTTGCCTCAGAACAGCGCTCTGAAATCATTAACATCTCCCCACCATCCTCAGGGATCCACTTACAAAATTGCCAGCTTAATTAATAGAAAAAAATAGAAGCGATCAGGGAAGGGTTTGCACACGTTTGGCCCTGCGTCACTGTCCATGCTGTTAGTCTACTGTTCTTCTCATCCCTTTTCGCATTCTCAAGGATGGCTCCTACCGTTTCCGTTTCCTGTTCTCATAGCACCAGCGTCCCCTTATTTACGTACTGATGCCCTCGAGTTCTTTGCTGTTCATAACTGTCTCTCTCCAGTTCCTACTCCCTATCTCCACCTATAGTTGTAGCTTCCAACTCCCCTTTTCTAGCCTTACTGAGTTCTTCAACGCAGCTTTCCACATCTCACCTCATCACTGAAAGAGGTCATACTGAGGTTACCCATGATGCTCCCATGGTTAAATCCACAGGTAGATCTGTAAGTCTCACTTTATATGTCACTTATATCTCAAAACTTGTCCTTGCTTCACCTTCCAGATACAGTTTTCTCTTGGTTTTCCTACATCCTGGAAATATTTCATGTCTTGTTGCTGTTACCTCCTCATACAGCTAACTCCTAGGTAGCAGCATGAGACAACAATTTTATCTTTTGACTGCATCTCAACTTTATCTCCTTCTAAGGGAGCTTCCTTACTTTAGCTTCAATTATCATCTAAAAATTGATAATTCCAGAATAGTATCTTGAACCTAGACCTCTACCCTCCAGTCTAGATACTGTGTGTGAACATGGATCCCTGTGAGCTTCCAGATAGTAACTGGAAAGTAGTGTTATGGGAACCACATTCAGGAGACAACCGCCAATCCCTTCTGAAAGCCCAAATGTAGACATTTTTGAGTTTGGGGGTCCTTCCTTTTCTTCTCTTCTTTCTTTACGCTCTCATCTTTCACTTGATTCTTTCTTCATTTTGTAAAATGCTCATTATTTATTTATTTACTTAGATAGGGTCTAAATAGGCTGTCCTGAACTCATTATGTTGAGCGGGCTAGCCTGGAACCTGTAGTGGTCTGTTTTCTGTGTCTTGAATTCTGGAATTCCACCAAGACTGGCTTCCAGGCTTTTTGTTTGTTTATTTGTTTGTTTTGACTTTGTTTTTATCTTAGTAAGTAGCCACTTCATCCATCCAGCTGCCCAGGAAAAGACAAAGTGAATGTTCTCTGTTTTTTTATTTCATGTCACGATCTAATCCATCAGCAAATATTGTCTGTCTTTGAAATTGTTAGCATCTGATCCCTTCTAGACATATTCAACACTACCTTCTTGTTCTGAATCATAATCATTTTCTTCCTGGATCATAATGCTGGTGTTCGATGTGGTCATCCTGCCCACCTAAGAATCTCTTCTCCGTAACAGCCAATGCTAGCTTATGAAAACAGTATTCATATTAGTCTTCTGTTAAGAGGCCTACGATAGAATCTAAAGCAATTGTTCTCAACTTTCCTAATGCTGAGACTCTTTAATACAATCCCTCATGCTGTGGTGACCCTCAACCATAAAATTATTTTCATTGCTACTTTGTAACTGTAATTTTGCTGTTATGAATTGTAATGTCAATAGCCATGTTTTCTGATGGTCTCTGGGGGTCTTATATGCCTCTAGACAAACTTAGCATTTTAAACTCTGTGAGCGTTCTGTTCCCTCTTACTGCTACAGTCTTCTGTCCATGTCTACATGATGTGCTTCTTCCTTTCCTTATATACATATTTGAGTGGAGCACTATCTGAAGCCCTTCCTAGAGAAAACACAATCCCCAGCATCCATGCTTGCTCTTCCTCCCTGTCTGCTCAGAGCATCAACTTCGGACCTATGACACTTACTTGTTTGTGTCCATTTGCTTCCATCCCATTAAATGCATGATCTGTAAAAACTGGCCTTTATTTTCCTCAAGGATGCCTTCTTTGTTGATCACTTTGATAGGCTCTCTGACACATGGCTCATGTTCAACGCGGCTTGAAGTAGGTAAAACTCAACTAAACAAAGAGAGGTTGAACAGTGCCTAATGTCATGTGCCTGTGGTTGCTGTCTGAACCAGGGTTTTTCCAGGTTCTTGGTATATTATTTGAAGGATTGGGAAAATGCACACAGAAAAAACAAAGCACCAAAGAAGTTTTATTGAGGCCAAGGGAAAGTACAAGTTTGGTATACACTGTGAAGAGAGGCAGTAGGCAACCTGAGTGAGAGAGTGCTCACCAGCCCTGCTTGCGATGGGGCTTCTCATTATGGAGTCCAAGGAAAGGAGGAGGTGGTTGTTAAGGGTGTAGTGTGGGTGTTCTCTCTTTGATTGACAGACGAGTATATCAGCTTTTCTTTATTGCTCATGTCCTTTCCTATGATGCATCTGATGTGAATCATGCACGTGCCCAATAATGCAAAGTCATGAGATGTAAGATGAAGTTCCCCCCTAAAAGTTCACTCAAAGGACATACTTGGATTTATTGTGGATGCACACATACCAGTCCAGGCTGGATCCTGGATCCCTCTTGGCCTATGTTTAGTAGAAACAGGCAATTACCAAGCAGTTGTAAAGAGGGATAACCTATTTTCCTTGTTTAAAGAGCAGGTATACAGGCAGGCCGACACAGGTGGGAATGTTCTAGGTTGCCAAGTGCTCAGTCAGGAGAGGAGTGTGCACAGAATTCCAACCGAGTGGAGCTCCAGGTTGCCGAGCCATCCCTATGCTGGCCATTTTTACTAGCTCACTATCTAGGACATCACATCGGCTCAGTTAGCATCTATTGAATGACTGAGGAAGTTTCCAGAATTGATGAGACCTAGAACTGCTTATATGCTGAAGTCAAGAACCAGTGAGATTAGCCGGGCGGTGGTGGCGCACGCCTTTAATCCCAGCACTCGGGAGGCAGAGCCAGGCGGATCTCTGTGAGTTCGAGGCCAGCCTGGGCTACCAAGTGAGTTCCAGGAAAAGGCGCAAAGCTACACAGAGAAACCCTGTCTCGAAAAACCAAAAAAAAAAAAAAAAAAGAACCAGTGAGAAAAAGATACTGTTGAATACCAGTTAGGTAACATGTGAATATGTGCTCATCAATAGGAAAAAGGAGCATCAGAGGACTTTGTATCATCATGATGTTGCTCGAAGGGCTCTTGCAGGGAAGGGTAGAATACACAGCCTGACTGCTCCCAGGCAAGGTGATGCAAAATGCTCCCAAGTGCAACAGTATCCAGAAACCAAATCCAGGCAATCAATCAAAATTAGAAGGCAAAACAAATCACAAAGACCCAAGAGCTAGAATTCAACTGAGGCAGAGTCACACCGGAAGCTAGCTCCCTAGAGAGTTAGCATCTAAAAGCCAGCCATGGGTTAAAATGGATTAGCAACAAGAGAATAAGGCAGCCATACATACAGACATCTAAGCTAACAGAGAGTGTATTCCCAGCCTAACACCTAAGATCTGCCTCTGGGTTGCAGAAAAACAGAGCACAAACACATCACATGTTCCAGGCACTCAGGTCCAGACACAAATCTGTGCCTACACGAGGCCAGCTCTACCTATACCAGGCCTTGTACCTATCCCAGGCGGTTTCTGATCAAGTATGAGTGCTTGCTTATGTGACATAAGGATATGTCAGCCAAACCTCTGCAAAATCAGACTCCTGATTGGCCAGCTCTACAAAGGCCTCCTTTCTGTGGGAAATCCACCTTCAAAATTTCCAAACCATTCCATTAGAATCAGACAGTGTCTATTTGTAGAACTGGCCACAAAATACAACTTACAAAGTTCTTCCAAACCACTCAACCTACCAGCATGACTCTCAGCTTTCCAAGGATTCCATCTCTAACCCAAACCCACAATCCCCAGGCCTTCTGCATGCACAAAACAGTCTTTCCTCCTGCCAGCCCACCCCTTCCCCAACCACAATGACCAGAGAGACCATTCTGGAAGCGGCCAGCCACTGCTGGAAATCATACTTTGGTTTCCACTCATCTCCATCTCAGGGAACAAACCTCCGCTAGGGAACTGTTAAGTGAATCACCAGAGGTCATTTAAGAAATGCGACACTTACTTGAATCAATGTCTTCTTGAGGCTTGTGAAGGGTGCAGCAGGCATAAAATTTAATATTGATTGTTGGGGCGCATTCCATTCCCCCTTTCAGAGTCACTGCAGAACGACAAATACTTTTTTTTTTAATTTTGTGATCTATAGCACGACGTGTCTCCTGGTTGCACACCAGTCCTGGGCCTGCTGGTT
This sequence comes from Peromyscus californicus insignis, assembly GCF_007827085.1. Lineage (NCBI taxonomy): Eukaryota > Metazoa > Chordata > Mammalia > Rodentia > Cricetidae > Peromyscus > Peromyscus californicus. The sequence goes on along the minus strand of NW_026294562.1, from coordinate 131,118,097 downwards.
TTTTCTTTCTGGCCACTTGTCTCTGTAGTTTCTGCCCGCCTTAAATTTCCTAGTTCCACCCGTCATCCCCTCTGCTCACTTCTCTTAGCTCCTGCTCTAATTTCAACTGTCATTTCCCCTGCTCTCTCGAGTGCTCCGAGCTCCTGTTCTAATTTTTCAAACCTTCTCCCAGTGCTGTCCTCCTTTCTGCCTCCCTGACCGGCTCGCTCCTGCCCGCCTTCCCTTTCTTGCTCTTCCATATCCCAACAGAACCTTCATCTTCGCTTCGGCTGCCGCATCTGTGCGCTGCCCAGCGGTAAAAGCAGCCAGTCACACGGTGTCCGGTCCGGTGGAAACACATCCCAGAATCACGAAATGAAAAGGAGGCTATCTTATCATCTTTTAACTCCAAATTTGAATCCTACCTCCCCTAAATATTTTCTTTCCTCCCATTTCTTGTGGATACTACTTTCAAGCAGTGTAATCTAACAACATTTCTGCCTTGATTGATGAGAGTGAAATACAGGGAGTTGTTCTGAAGACTCAGTATTCCATTGTAATTCTGCACCAATTTAACTGTGTGAGGTTGAGAAGGATTCCCAGGAAGTTTGAGGTGACTGTGGCAATCACGTTCAGGATCCGCCAGGAATCCCAACAACACTCAAATGAAGACTAAGTTACTTATTTGTAAGAGACATTTCTCCTGGGGCTTTCTCCCCCCTCAGTTACATATGAGAAACAATGCACTCTTGTTAATCACAAGCGAAGTGATCTGTATCGTTTCCAAAGGAACACACTGAATGTATTAATGGCAAACTCTCTTAAGGGCATTCAGAACACACTGGCCAGGGATCACATGGAAGAAATCCCTAAAGGGTGTGACAGAGGGATGTGGAAAGGACATCTATGGATAAGGGATTCTACCTGTTTGCTCTTCAGAAAGCCTGGGCTGTTTATTTGAAACTGTCCCTGCGTCGGGATTTGAATAGCTCTGCGTTCAGGCATGTGTTTGTACAAATGCATTGAGAGGCTGTGCTGGGACTCATTTGACCTCTGGGATACTTTCCAAGGGTGAGAACATCTTCTAGCCTTATATAGACTTTTCTTATTATCAGTTTGCAAATTAAATCCCTTACTCAGCTACCTGGTGGTTTCCAAGAGACTGTTTTTTATTTTATGCAATTAACTGGTTGTTTTTAGCAAAATGCTTTTTCCTCTGGAAGCCAGCGTTGAAGTTTGTTAAGAACGAGAAAAACACTGATATCGATGAAGCGAGAGTTCAAAACTAATATCCACCCCCCCCCCCCATGCTCTATTTTCTAAGGCATAGCCACTCTTGCTGGAGCTGATTTCAGAACACTTGGCGAAAACATGAGGGGCACAATCTACTCCACTGTGGACTATTATCATTATCTCTTACAGATGGTAAATGAAAGTTTGGGGTTGTGACATTCAACCCGCGTTGACTCAATAAACTTTCTGAGTGTCCACTTTGTGCCTAGCCCTGTGATGATGGGTGCAGGGGTCATAAAGATGAATAAGCAGAGCTCCTTCTCTAGAGGCACTTCCTGTTAAAGGTCATGTCAAAGGTCAACCAGAAAGCCTAAGTCTCATCTGAAAACCTCAAACCCAAATACCCTTCTCAGCACACTAACTCCAAAGTTAAATCACCCCAGGGCATCAGCCTTAAAGAAAAGAGCATAAGACACAGGAATAAACGGGTGTGCCCATGTTGAATTTTCCTCTGCTGATTTTCCAAATTGCCGGAATATACTCATACTCCTCAAATGCATGGTGGAGACAGTAGAGAATGAAAGGCAAATCTAGCCCCGTGTAACTTTCTGATGATTCCCTGCTTCTAATTAAGCTATTTTCCTTTTCTAACCATCTCCAGGTTTTTTCTCCCCTCTCCATGAGAATGAAGAGGATAACAAAAGCCAAGGCGGTGTGTGTGTGTGGGGGGGGCACTCCTAACTCTGTTGAGAAACAGGAAGTTATGTGAAACCCTGGCACAACCCTGCGCTCTGCTGTGTAAACCACCTACAGAAGTGGCAGGGGTCACCATGGGAAAAGAAGGAGTGCCTTGGGCCCGGAGTGGGAAGAGTCAGCGCATTCAGCCATCTCTAGATGAAAAAGGAAACCATTGGGCACTCCGCTCTTTCAGGAGTCTCGGTACTTTCTTCCTGTTTTTCTTCCTCTTCCCATCCGCCCCTCTTCTTCTCACTCTCTGTTTCTCTTTACCCATCTTGTCAATTTTGAATCAAGAAGCCCATAGGTATGCTACTCTTTTCAAATGAAGTCTAGTGACCTCAGTTGAGTCTAGCCTATGGTACTCTTCTGTTTTGATGACACCAATAATCCATCGGAGATTTTTTTTTTGTCTCTGCCGTTCTGATGACAAGAACGAAAAGGGAAGCAGTAGTTACAACAGGAAGGTTCCCCCTGCTTCCCCCCCCCCCCCATTTGTAGGGTTTTCTGGCAATTCCAGGAGAGCCTGGGGGGGGGGGGGCACTGATCTCTGCGACAGTGCTGAGCCAGCAGAGTTCTTTTGGGGATGAGGCCTGTATGTTTTGCAAGAAGGTTCTATGGCTAGAAATAGGGTTTTAACAGTGGTTGATCAAAGAATCGAAGGAGAATTTATTACTACCCACAGATACATCTAGAAACAGAGAGACAGAGAGAGAGAGAGAAAGAGAGAGAGAGAGCGCGCGCACATTTTACCCTGTTTTGTGGATCTGACTGCCTTTTGTTTTTTTCATTTTATTGTGTGTATTCAGTCATAGGATGGAAATGTCTTTATAGCTTCCATGGTTCCACAAATAATTTGGCAGAAAATTCTGATTTTAGGCCCATGTGATTGCGTGGCCTTGCTTAAATTTCTGTTTCTGTTTGGTCAGTTCAGCATTAGCCACACTGTGCCTTTTAAAGAACCTTCTTAGGAGGCAGCATTTAGTATTTGGGGTAGCCAAGGCATCATTTCATTTATTAGGCCAGCATTTAATTTTCTGCTCAGGGGAAAGTGGCGTGGGCTGTGGTTCAGACTTCAGTATATGATGGCAACTCCTAGCCGGCATGTTAGGTACAACTTGCTGCCCACCTCCTGAAGTTATCTCTGATTCTGAAAAAGTAATTGAAAGGCCCAAGAATACGAATTGTTTTTAATTTCTTAGACAGAGTGCTGGTCCCAGGACTCCTCAGATTGAGAATTATCTACTAACTTATCCTTTCTTGCTAAATGGGCAGTCATCAGAGAATTGCCCAGAACATTTTGATTCAGTGAATTTGAGATAGAATGTGAGTCAATATTTTATCACATTTAAACTCTGTATTTTTTCAAATTTGCAATTTTTTTGAGACTTGAAATTATTCTAAATTATTTTGAGACTTGAAATTGTGTCTGTGTGATATGTGTGAGGCACATGTGCCAGGGTTCACACGTGGAGTCAGTTTTCTCCTTCCATCTTCTTGTGAGTTCCAGGAACCCAACTCAGGTCCTCATGCTCTGCAGAAAGTGCCTTGAACTATCTCTGGGCTCTGTGGGAGCCCAGCTTGGAGACCAGCTCCCACATTTTACGACAGGGTACTCTTGAGGAGAGAGGGATAAGAAATATTTAGATAGATAGTGTGGAGAAGACAGACAGAAACACAGGATAGCCTCAAGAGGGCTTGGATCATTATCCACCAGCCCATTTTGTCTCTTCTAAAGGGTTATTTATAGGAATGCCAAGGGGTGGAGCAAAAGACCTCCCCCCAGCACAGCCAAATGCAGACCCTTCCAGTCACCTGGTAACCACACATGTGGTCAAGCAATCCTCTAATGCAGCCCTGCTGGGTGAAGCAAGCTCAGATCTCACTAGGAAACCTTTGTGGGCCTCCACAACACTCCCAATTTTGTAGCTTTTTTTTTTTTTTTTAAATGAGGGCTCTCGTTGAAACTTCCTTCTGGGAAATTCATTTTCTTTCTGCTTGCAAACTTAATAACTATTTGCAGGTTGTTGTAACCAGTGGCTGCTCATCTCCAGAAGCCTCAGCGTCTGACTTGAAGAAGATCGACAACTCAGCTACACCCACTCAGCAATTGAAGATTAGCTTGGCTGTTGGAGGGTAAGTAGGACTATGAGGCTAGTGGGTACAGAGGCTCTTCAGGTATAGAACTGTGGAGCCGAGTTACCACCAAACCAAGGGCAACAAGCTTGGGACAGAGCCCTGGGTCTAAAAGGCCCCGGATGCTCTGTCTCATCCTTAGCCTTCAGTACTGCCCTTAAGTGTTTGCTCCCCAGCTTTCAGTCAGGCTGCAAGTTTTGGACTTGTTTGCTAGGACAGGGGCTTGGTCTCAGTCTCCCAACTCAGCAGATGATGTCATTTTAGACTTTCTCCACGCACAGCAGAAGTATCCGAAGGGGAGCAGGTGAGAAGTCAGACTACAAGGATTTAATTTGCTGCAATATTGCAGAAGACTTTCAATGTCATGAGTCATGTTGTGACTACTTGTACCCAAGAAGGTGGGGAAACCATGAAGTTCATTCAGTGAATGGACTGTTCCTATCTACTTAGTGTTTTCAAGACAGTTTTTAAAATATTATTAGTATTTATCATCAGCATCATCATCATCATTCTTTATACCATCATCATCATAATGACTCTTTATGTTATCATCATCATTCTTTAGAGTGTCATTATCATAATTATTATTCTCTATATTGTCATCCTCCTCCTCATCCTTTATATTGGATGTGTGTGAAGCATTTGTGGGTAAGCATGTGCCATGGTACAGGTGTGGAAGTCAAAGGATGACTTTGTGGACTCAGCTCTCGCCGTTCACCTCTGCTCGGTGCCAATGATGACTGCCAGATTGTCAGGTTGGCCAGACAGATGCTTTACCTGGTGAGCCATCTCACCAGCCCAGATTGGTGTTTCAGACTTCACTCCAGGGGAGAGAGGCGAGGTGACAGAGTAGAGAGTACAACAACCAAAGACAAAGGTGCAGCGAGGGGCCCAACCAGTGGGTCTTTTCGATGCGAGCATCATCGGGGATTCTCAGTGAGGCCAGAGGAACAGCTGGAAAAGATGCCTTCATGGTCATGAGCAAACTCAGCCTCTAATCAGAGGTGGGCCAGAACGAAGAGTTCACTCAGTTTTGAGCTTCCTCCTCAGTCTCTTTGGGGAACATGGGGCATGCAGTTCATTGGAAGTTAGATAACAAAAGGATATGGCATAAGATGATGAGGATTGCTTTAGACTAGTCAACGACAGGGTACCTGGACCCACTGGTTGGAGGCTCAGGACCGAGGTAGCTTTGAAGGCATCATCATTTAGATATAGATTTGTTTGTGTGTCCTTGTTTACTTATTTGTTTTTCTATCTCACTTCTTCTCCAAAAAAGGGAATCCTGTTAAAATAAACACAATGGAGGCAAAAATTTTAATTTTTATAAAATTGTGTTTCTTTGCTTAAAGTCATGGTGGTTTTGGGTTCTGTGCCCAGCAATATCTTGGCTTTCTATCACACCACTTGATATATTCTATAGAGATGAAGCTTGTCCATATAGCAGTCTTGACCTTGAAATGGCAATGAAAATGAGAAAAATCCCTACTCTTATAAAGTTTATATTCTTGAAAATGAAACTGGAAAACATGGAGAAATTTGTAAAGTTAAAATTTTACAAATCTTAAAGAAAAAAAACAAGATGCAAGAGTTAAGTTTTGTCTGTTATCTTGGAAGTTAACATAGATAACATTTCAAACACTGACTGAGGGGTCTTTTCTTATTTTAAATTCAAGGCCACACTACATGGTTGAAAGTGTATTTTCAAAAAATCAAGCAGTTTTTTTCTTTTCTTCCCACTGAAAGTTTGATCAACATCCTCTGTGCACACTGAGTTCTTTATGAAAGTGGTGTGTGCTGTGTGATGGTTGGTAGTCTTGGTTCAAGTCTCTCCCTTCTGATGCCAATGGAGATACTTCCATTCTCCCCACTTCAGTCCAGATGACTCTCAGCTGTCTCTCCAGGACTCAGGTAAAGACCTGGGGACCAGTTGCAGAACAGTTTCTGAAGGAGACATCCACTTTCTGTGGGTCTTCTGAGGGAATGGTGCTGTCTCCTAGTTGGCCAAGCTTTAAAAGAGAAGTACTCACATTCCTTTCCTAACCTCACATTTAACTCTGAGCTGAAGCACTTTCAATCACTATCCTAACCATCTGTGCAAAGGCATAAATCTCAGATTCCAGAAGTCTGATGAATTTACTAGAACGTAATTAAGCTTAACCAAACCTCTTTTCTCTCCTCTGGGGTGCTCAGCACACTGTAGAATAAGGCCATGGCTGGGAAAGTGCATTGTGAGAAGCTACGAATATGGACGGAATCCACTGGGCATTGCAGACAAATGTTCACCTCATATCTCCATCATCCATTTGTGCGGCCTTGAAGGTTGAGTACTTATTTGGGGTTAACATCCTTATCCATAACATGACTGTAATAGCGTCAATCTCAGGGGGCTATTGCAAAGGTCAAAAGAATCTCTTGTATAAGTATCTTGTACAATTATCTCTTGAGATGTGTCACAGTTTTGTAAACCACAACCTTCTCTGAGAAGTTCCACTAAACTCTCTGGATGAGATAATAGTGGTCATAGGGATCCTGGGAAGTCTGGCTTCCTTGTGCTTTGATTAGGTAATGGTAGCCTTTCTCCTTAACCTGGACCAATCAGATTCTTCTTTCCATTTTTGGCACTTGCACTTGAGAGATGGAAGACTGGAAGTTGTTAAACTGTCCAGTCAGTGGCAGATCTCAGGAGATCAACCAATCACAGCGGCTCATTTTCTGGGTGACCCCTATACTTTTCCTATGTGTCATTTCTTCCTCAAATTTTGAGAAATCAAGCATTCTTCCCATAAAACTTCCTTTAGTTGTGGTTGATTATGACTGCTCATATCTGAAACATACACTTAACAGCCTAAAATTAGATACTTGATGTTCTTCAAAATCTGATTCTTCTGGTATTTTCTGTCTAAAGGGTACACTTCCATATATTTGCTGCTCAAGCAGACATCTCAGCATCTTTATCCTTTATATCATGGTAAACACATCTGGAAGTCACCTGGAAAGCATTTCTTCCAAGTTTTCCTTTCCCTAAAGCCCTTCATTTTCCTAATCATTCTCTTTTCCCCTTCAATCTCCTCCTCAACATTCTTTTACCAACTTCAAGTCCTGTTCTTTCAGTTCATTCTTGGTATAGAACTTGGGGGAAAGGACTCTTCAGATATGGATATTCTTGCTGTCTAGAGAATGGAATCCCGCTCTGTCCCATCCTAGCAATGACATGCCTACCTTTAGCCCTGTTCACCATCCCATCTCCTGTCCTGCTCATTTCTGCTGCTTCCTTTCCAAACCGGTTCTTCCTGGGGATTTTCCTGAAAATCAGTCCTCTTTCCCCTTGTCTCTTCAGCCTCCTCACCCTGAAGGCATTTCTTGCAGAAATCCTCCCTGGCAGCCCTGGTACTGTGATGTAATAAAACATTTATTTTCATCTTTGCCCAGTCTCTCACATGCAGCTCCTACTCTCCTTGAACTCTCTTAGGTGATGAGCTATTTTGTTATATGCCAGTGGAGTGATGGCAGGAGATCTTTTCCTTTGATGCACCACAGTGGCTGTTTGTTGACCAGCAGATTCAGTCACTTGATTGGAGTGTTGAAATGTTCAGACCCACCCTTTTGACCTCTGTAGGGGAAAGAAGTGCAAAAATTTTGATTGATCCCAAATAGCTAATGACCCATTTAATCAAGACTTCAGAATGAAGGACTCGGGAAAGCCCCAATGGATAAGCTTCAGAGAATTCTAGGCTGCCTAATACATATTGTCATGCGGTAGAGCAGGAAGGACCAAAAAGCACCACACTCCTTCCCCCCATAACCTGCCCTGTGCATCTCTTCACCTGGCTGTTGGTTCCTTTGTGAGGAAATGGACACAAAGGCTTCCTCAGGTTCTACTCACCTTTCTAGCAAATAACCAGAACAAAGGAGGTGTCCATAGGTACCCTCGAACTTGTGTCCACAGGTAACCCTGGACTTGTTTCCATTTGTACTTTTGGCTTAGTGGTACAGTCTTGGGGAATTGACTCTTAAACCAATGAGAGCTGATGCTCTCTCTTGGTGCACAGTGTCAGAACTGAGTTACACTGTAAGACTTCTATGCAACATTTGTAAAAAACTCAAGAATCGGTGTAGAAGAATTCTCCACAAGTTTGACTGCAAAGCCTCCTAAGTTGAATCTATTAAGAAGACAGTGCTGGGATTAAAGGCGTGCGCCACCACTGAACTGTCGACCTTGTGTACATCCTACTTCACAAATGAGTCTGTCAGATATGCTAAGCCTATAGGCTGAAGATGATGCCCCAACACTGTGGAGAAACCTCAAGTGACTGTCCAGGCAGCTGGCTGTTTCTGTCAACTCACAAATTTTTTGGAAGTTGCTTGCATGCACTTTCTGTTTTTATTTTTGTTAGCTAATATTATTTCCTTCTTGGGTCTCTGAGGGAGTTGAAGATTAGTTAGTTATAGTTGAAGGTTAGTTAGTTATAGTTGAAGATTAATTAGGATAGAAAGTGAATTAGATACATTTTGGACTTAACAAAATAGGATAGATAATGAAATTATTTTCTCTGAATTTGTCAAATACAAATGGACTAGACACTGTTTAGACATTTATTACTTGTATATATTGTATATAGTCATTGTACTTTTGTATATAGTTTTTCTTTTGTTAGTTATAACCTTTTTCTTTTTTTTCCTTTTTATTAAAATAGAAAAGGGGAGAAAAAAAAAAAAAAAAAAAACAAAAACAAAAAAACTGAACCATTTCACCCGTCCATGAACTAACTAGTTTAATAAGAAAGTGAAGTCACTGAAAAGTAGCAGTGAGTACCACATTCAAAGAAGCTAAAAGACAGGAAAGAAATTAGGCATGAGATAAGCTAAGAATCACATAAAGTATCATTTGCTGAAAGACAAATGGAAAATGTAAGATCTGACTTTCATGTTTATTTTTAGTTTGGGCAAGTTATTTTCCTTTTATGACAAAGAGTTGTTTTATTAGTTAGAAATATAATGGTCAGAGATTATGTAGGAGTGTATTATAAAAACTTTTGTCTTAGAATGATATGTCAATCCACAATTTTACAAACTGTCCAGAAGTTTTGAGTTATGTAAAACAGTTTAAAACCATTAAAAATTGTTTTTAGTGTAAAAAAAAAAAAAAAAAAAAAGAAGATCAGCCATTTATGTAAACCATTAAACCAATTATATAAACCCTTAAATGAAACTGTAGACTTGAAATCTAAGAGTATTTAGAGGTAAGAGGGCATTAACTCAACAGTTTGACCATTTATGGAAAGAGTATAATAGTTTATACATGTTTTTATATATGATGCTATGCTCTGTTAGTACATGAGTTCCATTTTTGATAGTGTAAAAAATGATCTGACAATACAACATTCTTTTCAGAACTTTAAATGGAAATTGATTTTGTGGTTTAAATATTGATGTATATCATAAAATACTTTGAATACTGTAACAAAACTTATATTAAAACATCTATACTTGTATTCTAAAAAAAAAAAAAAAAAAAAAAAAAAAAAAAAAAAAAAGAAGACAGTATGTGATTTCCCATTTGTTCCCACAACCAAAGGTGATTCCTGATCATATAGTTTCTTCATAATCCCAAAGGGCAAAAGTCTCTAGGTACCATTTTCATAGATGCTATTTTTGTATATGTTTGCATGGCTATTTATTTCATCTTCCTTAGTCTCATGAGAATATAAGCTACATGAATACAAGAAACAGACAGCCTGTCTGTCTCCTAACCTCCAATGTCAAGGACGATAAACACAAGACAGTAGGTCACCATGAAGGACAAAGGGATGTTAGATGTCATCTAAACCAAGTCAAATCAAGCTATACTGGCATCACTCAGCCTGTGACAAACTCTGAATCCAAGAGCCAGAGCCATAAGGCATAAAGATTAAAATGATGGGCAAATACTTCCTCACACTTCCTCTAGCTGCTGGCCTATGCTAGACAGTCAGTGTAAAAGAGCAGAAATAAACAAATGTCGATGTAGACACTATTATACTCTGAAGGGATGTTTTCCACCCCTTTTAAAATTAAAGTCTCGTGCAAGTAGCAGAAAAATACACCGCAGAATCTTTAGCTTGATTGTTTCAACTTTTAACAGTAAAGTCAATATGTGCCGTCAACTAACTGCTGGGCATTGTTCTATGATTGCCAGGTTGTTTTATGTACATGAAACAACAAAACAATATAAGGTGACATACAAAAGATGGAAAAATACATAAAGGGGGCGGGGGAGTTGGCTATGTGCTACCTCGGGCTCTAAAAACTCTTCTTATACACTTTACCACGAAGTCTATTAAAGCAAAATATAGTGGAAATACAATATACGGCAATGAATGTCTTCAAACTAGCAATTTAGCGCAAAAGCTGAGGGCAGTTCTTATGCACCGACTTTTAATACCAAGACGATTTGTGGTCTCACAAAGTTCCTGCCTTAGGCAAAAGTTGTGCTGAGTTCTAACAGGTCTAGTTTGTTGGCTGTCAGAATAATGGAGAATTTGGTAGTGCAGGGGCTGGATGCTGTAAACAGTGGAGATAATTAGAGGGTCTGCAGAGAGGGGAAAGAAGCTGGTTTATATTCGGTTGCAGGCGAAAGTGTTTGTTCAGGAAAGCGCTGGTCGACCCAGCATTGACTGGATTTCGGGAGGTGTATTTGGGGGAAACGTCTACAGACACCTCACTGTGTTAGTGTTCCTTTTTGATTAGAACACTGCTGCCATTGGTAGTAAGTTGCAGTTCGTGAAATACCTACTATGTGCTAAGTCTCTGTCCATCTAGTGCTTTCATGTATTCATTGTGCAGAGGAGGAAATGGAGTCTGTAAAGACAGGTGCTTTCTCCGGGGTTGGTACTTGTAAGCAGTAGAATGTGCCCTCAGCTGGAAACCATGCTTCTTCTTCCATACAGTGATGTCTTCCTGTGCAGCACAGTTAATATTGCCGATGAGTATTTACACTGACAGTTGGGGTATTTGTGCCTCCTTTAAATTTGCAGTAAATGTAGAGACAAGCGTTGGTTTCACAGGACAGGTCTGGTATCAAGAGTGATGTCTCACAACTAATTGTTAATGAGAGTTCAAGAACTGATGAGTTCTAACGATTTGCTGTGTGTGTATGTGTTTCCGTTTCTGTGTGTGCGTGCAGGTGCACTGTGCATGTGCACATGTACGCATGTCGATGTCAAGGCCAGAGGCTGATGTAGGTGTCTTCCTTGATTGCTTTTCACCTTAATTTCCGACACAGGTTCTTTCATGGAACTCAAAGTTCACCAGCTCAGCTAGGGTGGCCAGCAAGTGAACTCCAAGATTCCACCTGCCTCCACTTCCCCAACTCTGGAATGAAAGATGTATGTTGTTATGTCCAGTATGTACACGGATGCTAGGGGTCCAAACTCAGGTTTGCACAGCAAGCATGTTAGCCACTAAACCATCTCCCCAGCCCTATAATTTTGCTGTCATCATATGTAAATGAGGATGGAGTCTATGCTGCCCTTTATCACAGAGTCATCTTTGTTAGTTCTTTTCTTGGCTCAGTAGACCAGGTGGTCAAGTCACTACTCATGTTCTGGGTGGCAGCACCACAATTTTCCTCTACATGGTCTTAGACTGCCTAAACCATAGCCTGAGAAGGTCAGGAAATACAAGGATGACTTCCCATGGAGTTTGGAAGGACCAGCGATGATGTTTCAGCTGTCACTAGTTTCCTTTTAACTCCATTGGCAAAGGCTAAGTGCATAAGAAGTCACCTGCCTGTGAAGAGACATGGATCCGACTTAGTGGAAACTCTGTCTTGGGAGCTTAGCTGTATACTTGGACCAATTATGTTGTTTAAAATTATAAATAACAATTAAAGTTTTAGCACATTATGGAATGCCTCCACTTTCCTTCCAGAAAGCCACAATAAACTGGGGAATTAACAGGAAATGATAAATGGATGTCAGCGTAGACAGAGCCCTAAGAGGATGAGATTACCCACTCTGCCAAGGGGATGTTGAGAGGTGGCATTATGACAGGCATAGTGATGCTCTTCGGCAGGATTAAGGGCCTGTTTACCAAACACTACATCATTGGAACAAGATGGCTTCAGGATGCCTTCCCACATTCACCCTCCCAGGCAAAATCAGCTTCCCTCTCTCACCTTGCTTCCTCATTTACAGGAATTTGTTCCCCTAATTTATTCTGTCTTTGGCTCACCCTCTTAGAAGTAGTGGGTGGGTGCGGTGCCAAGAGTCCTGGCTAAGGAGGAAGAGGCTACTGGTTCCGAGCTAGCCTCTACGATTGTTTCCACTGTGGCCCTGAACACTCAGTTTGCCCCTCTACATAATGGAAGGTCAAGCCTCACCGAGACCTTCATGAAGACCTCTCGGGTCCTTGTAAAGGTTGATGGGTGTACAAAGTGCCTTGCAGTTAGTGTTTTACCCTGGACATCTGTGTCACATGATACAGAGGTGTAGACCTTTTTACATTAGCTACTGCTGTAGCTTAATAGACTCTCTCTTTAGGTGTCTTTAGCTCTTGGATTCTAGCTCTTGAGGTTTCTGGGCCAAGGCTTCTCTGGAACCATATTATTGTTATCCGTGCATTACTCAGAACATTCTTCTTAAAAACTTTTGAACAATAGAGCATAGGGGCCAAGGGGAAATGGTTCTTTCTGTATTCAAACGAAAAATCCTGAGACCAGTCTATAAATGTCTGCAGATGAGCATAAGCTCATGGATGAACTGAACCTTGATGCCTGAAGTACTGGCCAACTAAACAATGTTTCCTATGTAGATGTCTTATTGATCTCTTGTTTGTCACATCTGTTTCTTACCTTATATTCTGCTTTCTAGGGGAAATATGGGGTCTTACAACAATGTGCAGTCATTCTTCAGCTCTGAGGTAATCACAGACTAGATCTAGGCTGAGGCTAATTGGCTAATTATAAAAGGATGCAGATTTAGACAATGGTGTTAAGGTAAGACTAGTATTTGATACTCTGGGTTTTTCTTTTAAGCACCACGGAAAATAAAGAGGACTAGTCCTACCTGTTAAATCCATACAATCCTTAGTTGGCATGGTGGTTTGAATGAGACTAGTCCTTATAGGCTCATGAATTTAAATGCTGAGTTCCTGGTTGGTGGACCTGTTTTGGGAAGGATTGGGAGGTGTGGCCTTGTTGGAGTAAGTCACTGGGGACGGGCTTTGATATTTCAGAAGCCAATGCCAGGCCTAGTCTCTAGTCTCTCTCTCTCTCTCTCTCTCTCTCTCTCTCTCTCTCTCTCTCTCTCTCTCTGCTTCCAACTTGTAGATAAGATATAAACTCTCAGATACTGCTCCAGCACCATGCCTGCCTGCCTGCTACCATGCTCCCTGCTGTGATGATCTGGGACCCACCCTCTGAAACAGTAAGCAAACTCTCAGTTAGTGCTTTCTTTTATAAGTTGCCTTGGTCATGGTGCCTCTTCTTGACAATTGAAAACTAACTAAGGCAATTGGAAAACCAATAGTTAAGAACCCTCAGAACCATCAAGTTTCCATGAAATAGATTTTCCCATTCAATTTCACTCAGCCTCCATCAGCCACCACCTGGACAGCAGGTATTGCTTCTGAGTGGGTTCTAATCCTTTAGCCATTCCATCTACAATTGCTGGCCAGCAATGGAACCATTTTTTACATCCTTCCATCAACGATTAAAGCCCTTCTTCATGTCCCCACTTCTCTCAGAATGAATCAAGTTTTATCATCCCAAATCCAAATTCCTCTTAAATCTGACATGCCCACCCCTTTGGCCTGGTCTTGCCCTTAGCCCCTGCTCTTCCTGTCCACACTGGAGTCTCATAGGTTTCCCATCGGATGTGGGACCTCATTGGTACCTCCTCTGATGGCAGCTCTTCTGCCACTGATGCCTGTGACTAAGTTCCTTCTCTTCCTTGGTCTTTGCTTAAATGACACATCTGCAAAGCAGTCTTTTATTGGGCCATTTTATTGGGATGGAGTCTTTTCTTCCTCTCACCTGTCCTCCGATCTTCTTCTCTCTTTGCAGGATTCAGTAAGAAATGTGGGAAACTTTGCAGGTAATGGTCTATACTGCATTTTTTTTTTTTTTTTTTTTTTTTGGTTTTTCGAGACAGGGTTTCTCTGTGTAGCTTTGCGCCTTTCCTGGGACTCACTTGGTAGCCCAGGCTGGCCTCGAACTCACAGAGATCCGCCTGGCTCTGCCTCCCGAGTGCTGGGATTAAAGGCGTGCGCCACCACCGCCCGGCTTATACTGCATTTATTTAACTCTGTGGTCACATGGTTAAAGCAGTTGGGGAACAAACATAAACGACTGGGTGTGGCTGCATCTCCACAAAACTGTCTATGCAAATGTAGGGAGCATGTGACCTGGACTTGTTGGCCCTCGACTATTTGTCTTTGGTGGCATTTATTTCAGTCTTTGGGCATCTCTGAGTTCACATACGTGTCTGCTGTCTGTCCTCCCAGGTGAACAGGAAACATATCCTCTTGTTTATCTCTGTGATCTCAGTGTCTGGAAGGACAGCTGGCATATTAGATATTCTCAAAATATATTTTAGAAATTGACACAGTAATAATGCATTCCCATTAGTTTTTAATTGAACATCATATGTATGTGTATTTAGTTTATGTATGCTTTGTTTAGTTTCTCTGTTTTTATAAGCTCCATGGTTAGAGATGTGTAATGGAAAAATCCTCAGTAACTACCACAGTGTCTGGCATGTGAGATTCAAACAGCTAGGAGAGTAAGTAAAGAAAGAAAGAAATGAATTCAGATTGAATATTCGCACAAGCAAAGCATTCAATTCACTGATTTCCCCCAATTTTTTCAGGTTTATGTATTTTTAAATTATTGTCATTAGCCTATATTAATTATACATAATGATAATGAATTTTTTTTTTTTTTTTTTTTTTTTTTTTTTTTTTTTTTTTTTTTTTTTTTTTTTGGTTTTTCGAGACAGGGTTTCTCTGTGTAGCTTTGCGCCTTTCCTGGAACTCACTTGGTAGCCCAGGCTGGCCTCGAACTCACAGAGATCCGCCTGGCTCTGCCTCCCGAGTGCTGGGATTAAAGGCGTGCGCCACCACCGCCCGGCAATGATAATGAATTTTATTATGGCTTATTTATATACATATAGTAATGTGTTTTGGTAATACTTACCCCCCCATTACCCTCTCCTGTTCTCTCCTTGTTCCCATGACTACCTCCTTCTTCCCACCCAGATCTTCTTCCATATATATATATATATATATACATCTCCAAATGAGTTTAATGTTGTCTACATGGTCCTGGTGTGGGATTATTTACAGGAGAATGGGTTTCTTAACTGTGGCTGCACCATTGATAAAACTCTTTCCCTCCACTTAATGGCTACTGACTTCCTTTGGACAGGGGTGGGAACTTGTGAGCCCTTCTGTCCTAGCAGCAACTGTCTGCCTATAGGTCCTCTGGGGATGGGCTCAAGACAACTTACTGACAGACAGGGCTTGTGAAGAAGGGCTTTTGCTGGTAATAATAACTTGTGTGAGATCAGGAGTGCAACAGTAATGTCTTGTTCCAAAGACAGTATTCTACCTCACTCCTCTCTGTTCTGTGACTCTTACATTCTTTCTGGCCTGTCTTCAGTGATGTCCCTGGAGACCTGAAGGGGTTGATATAGAAGTCCTGCTTATGGCTGAGCATTCTTTGCAGTCCCTAACTCTTAACATTTGATCAGTTATGAGTCTCTTCCGTTCCTACTGACCATTGGAAAAGAGGGCTTCTCTGACCCAAGCTGATGGTAGCATTAATCCATGGTTATGAGTATAATTATGTGGATGGCAATTTTGTAGGACCATTTAGCAAAACCAACAGCAGTAGCTTCTCCACTAGAGCCCATGACCCTCCTCTGATCAGGTTTGTATCCCAGGTGTGGATCCTTTCCTGTGGAGATGGCATTAAGTCCAACCAAGGGGTTTGGTTACCCTCCACTATTCTGACTTGCCAGTATTGCGCCAATGGACATTTCTTGCCCAGCCAGCTTGCTGTGTAGCATAATGGATCCAAAGCAGAGTGAGCCTGTGATGGTGAGTCTCCCTCAGTGTCCTGCACAGCACTCTCCTACCCTATGAGAGCTAGCCAGAAAAGAGAATTCCACCCCGTTTCCCCCACTTAATTTTTCAATATCTTGAGACTAAAGTGTGTGATGAAGGAAGCATTCTTCTTCAACTGGTAAATTTGGTCTTAAACACAGAGTCAATGAGAGAATGAAAAAGCTTATAAATGACTGAGTAGAAAGTGCCTGGTGGCTCTCTGCATTGTAAATCTAGCGAATCCTGCAAATAGAAAACTGAAAGTCTCCCTGGTCATCACCCTCTAGGGATGTCATTTCAGTCACTGAGAGATGTGATCAGCAGGTAGAGGCCAGGCTTTTCCCAGACAGCTTCTCAGTGCATGCCCATTCTTCTGAAGGTTGAATTGGGAGCCTCTGATGCAAGTTCTCCCAGAGGGCTCAGTGTGGCTTGTGAACGCATTTCCTTCTAAGCATGTGTTTCTGGCATCTGCACCAAGAAATGACTTCATTGACTCCTGTTCATAGCCGTCTCTGTCTCTGTGGAAAAACTATGGACTGCATCGAATGTATATAAAACTGAACAGAGACACACTTCACTACAACACAGGAAGGAGAGATGTGAACAATGTGACATGTCCATCAGTGTGTAAAGCAAGCCTTGCTTACTTCTAGTTTTTCAATCATTATTAATAGTGTTGCATTTCTACCTCAAAAATGCCCGATTTAGACAATAAGTTATCATGTCACCTGAAATACCAGGATAAGTCACATTTCCTCCCCAAAGACAAGATAAACCTACTTCGGGTGCCTGGTGAGTTATTGGAAGTTGAGGAGTACCAGGCTGTCTTCTGAGCCCTGCACAGGTATCCTCTTATTGATAGCAGCCTGTGCACATAGTGATAAGAATTGTGGAAGGAATTTCAGCAAAGCAAATGTAAATATTAGACTATTTCATAGGATCATTTCTGAGCTTCCTGTAAATGGTGGAAGCCTGCATGCAGCATCTGAAATGCTGATCAGATCTCGGGATACCACTGATGTCCCTAACTAGCTTATGCTCATAGAACCATTCACACGTTCACAAACAGACGTCATATGGATGAGATGCCCTTTCTCACCATAAGCTCTGCTCAGCTCCCACTGACCAGGGAATTAGGCTCATTGAGACTGATATGAAATACTGTGGCTACAATGTCAGCTCTGGAAGCAAACGGGACTGCAGATCCTTGCTGGGATATTTATTGCTTGTATTAGTCCGAGCTTCTCTGTGAGTCTGTTTCCTCACCTGTAAAATGGGTGAGTTACAGTCCCAATCTCATGGTGTTGCTGCACTGAGTAATTATAGGTTATAATTAGTACCTGTAACACTTTCATGGTCTCTAGAGAGAATTCTCAACCCCTGGAGAAGGCCACTTTGAGAGCCATGAGAAATGGTCACCATGAAAACAAAGGCGAGGGACAGCTGAATCATACATCTTGTCACATGCTCTCTAAGAGTCATGAAAAAGTTACAATTTCTTTACCATTAGCCATATCACCTAATGCCCCCCCCATTATTTTGAAATTTCTGTACCTCTGTCAACCAAGGTGACAATAAAATAAATTCAATTAATTAGAGCAGATGACTATTTTATCTAAGCACAATTTTACGTAAGGCATCCATCAACGTGTTTTTGTTCTAAGGGACCCAGTTTGGCATGAAAGAGTGAAGTAATATAAAGTTCAATTCTGCTTAACATCATCTGGTTGCATTCTCCTGGCAAGTCAGATAATTAAGTAATTTGTCTGTAATTTTTAGGATTAATTTTATACATCCTTCCTAGTTCCAAGCATTATTATTCTTTCATGAAGAGTGGCAATTATTGTTAATTTAATTCCATACTCTACACTGACTCCCTATAAATGATTCCAAACCAAAACTATTGTGTTTGTTTCCATTCTAAAAACATATACTCACATAACTTTTTCATTTCTTAGCTCATTTAATTTGTGATTTAGTTAGGTAGTTTTCCAAAGTTAATTTGGTCTTATCTGAAATCTAGATTCTTGTTGTTATTCACTCTGTAATATACAATTCATGAACAATTACGTTTTTTATTGTTCTAGAATAATTTGTTGTTTTAGTTTTGTGAGGGCTATAAGGATTCTTGGAAATTATCGTCCTTTCGTTTCATAGACATAAGGCCTATAGATATTTGATGATTGTCACAGACTCATTCTGTTACTTCCACGTCTAGAAATCTATCATTACATCTTTTCCTTAAAAAATGCTTCTGTGGTGAAGAATAATCCTTAACTGTAGGAGGGTTAGAAGAAAATTCTAGAAGGTAGGACTCTATGAGATTATGATGTTAAGACAGGGGATTTGAACCTGGGACAGCTGTTCAAAGTCCTTAGAGAGTGGGGTATTGACAGTAGGTGGGGCAAAATGGCCTGAAACTCACAGGAAGATTTATTCAAGAGGATGAGATGGGGGGGCAGGGAGAGAGGGTGTGTTTGTACTGAGAACAACAGTCTAGACCTCAGTGAGAGATACACTGGTGAGGAGGTATCTCTACCATGGCCTTCCATAACCCCCAGTTGGGTTGTTAGGCCATGAACACCCTCGCTCTGGAAAGTCCACCGAGTCTGCTCTTCCTCTCCAGGCTATAAAGTTCCTGTTCAGATTCCCACGAGGCTCCCCTGGGCTGTGTGTCTCTTTCCTGGCTTCTCTGTCTTGGCCTCTCCTCTCTCTGGCTTATTCTGCACAATTCTCTAGTGGGCCTTTTGGGGGGCCCAAATCAAGTGTTCATTTGACATCTGAGCAGCTCTATTTCACTTGCACACGGAAGTCCAAAAACAGATTCCTACCCTGTGGTCCTCACAGGTGTCTCTGGCTTCACCTCCAGGCTCCTCTAGTCACCTCCAGCCACCCACTGACTCCGCTGATCAGCAATATGCAGCCTTTCAGAGACTATCAAGGAATTCTCTAGCCATTACTTCCCAGCCTCCTTCTCTGTCCATAGCTCTCTCTTGTGTATTGGGCCAGCCCAAATGCTGTCACATCAACTCTTCCTGCTCCTCTTCCAAGCAGTGCGAGAGATGGTTTTCTTTCTTTTTTTGGTTTCACTGTGCGTGTGGTTCACTGGAGTAAATCCTTTGCATTTGAGTGCCTACGGAAGGCTGAAGAATAGTAACTTTCTAACAGCTTGCCAAGCCTTTTCTTGGTATATGGTTCAGAAGGCAAAGGCAGAAACAGGAAGACCTAAGTCAGTGGCTTAAAGATTACAGGAGTTGGTTTTCCATTTTTGTTTAGCTTAAAGATGAGTGAATGGTCCTGGGTAATGATAAATCTCTGCTCTACTGTCATTCATGGACTCAGACCTCATCCACAAGTTAGAGTTGGGCCACAACTCATTTTAGCAGCACCCGGAAGGATAGGGAGGCCATGACTCAAGCGCCGACCTCTGTGGCTCTGGGCCAGTTGTCTAACCACCGTCTCATTGTGAAGGAAACCTCTAGATGACCCTGACGTGCCATGGTTCCACTCACACCTTTTATAGTTCATGTTGGTGCAAAAGTGATGAGTGCTGATTAGAAATACTTTGACTTTTAATTTCTCTTCCCAAATGGAGACAGTTTTTGCCAAGTCCAGTTCGCAGCCAGCCACTGATCAGGAGGAAAAACAGTCAACACACAAACACTGTGTGTTGGGCATCTACTGTTGGAAGCTCTGAAGGACAGGTATAGCCAGTGCGATAGTACTGATGGCTTTATCGAGGGCTTTGTAGCTATATGATTTATGCCTATGTTGAGAGGGAGAGAGAACAGACTGAGGTAAAGAGCAAGCAGTATCCAGCAAGGTGGCTTCTCTCTTGTCTTTGTATCTGTATCTCCGACTTCCTTGCTTTCTCTCAAGTATCATGGCCACAGGATTTCAAGCTTGCCATGGAGAAAATATTAGCCTTTATGCAAATACATCAACCCTCCAATAGCAGTGAATCTTCTGCCTTCACTTCTTATTTTCCCTGAAAAATTACCATAAGCTGCCCCACTTAAACTGTCAGGTTTTAGCTCCCTTCTGTATGAAGAGCAGTTAATTTTGTCTTATTTCTTTGTTTAATTAGACACTCTCTATTTGGCATAACCCAAGCCTGATTTAAATTTCCTTTTTCCCCTCATCTATTGTTTCTCTTACAGCATTTTTCCAGGAATCGTACTAATTTAGTGAATCTTTTATTTCGATCAGCCTCATCAAGCAAAGAAGGTAATTTTTTTTTTCTGGATGTGTTTGTGAAAATTCTTTTGTATGACTACTTCCTCTTCTGGGTTGATCTTTTGTCCTTCTTAGTTAATGCCGTAGCTGTCAGCACCAACAAGGATGCTCTGAGGAGAGATGCAGTGTTAGGGGTGTCGCCTGCTTCTTTCAAGGCCCTGAATTTGAAAGACCCTTGAAAAGCATCTGAACATCTCTGATTGTCTCTTACACACCTAGGTAAGAATCCACTTCTGCATTTCTGAGGTCTCTCAATGGCCCCCAGCACTATGTACAGAATTCCTAACATGGGGAGTTGTTTAGATTTTCCTGGAGGTGGGGGAGTTCAGTGTTCTTCCTTACAAGATGGAGTATCAGGATCCAGCTGTTTGCTTGGTAGACCTGCCCTAATGTGATACAATCTGTGAATCTGGGGAGGAAATGAGTTCCCCTGACGCCCGTCCCTCCCAGCCCCAAATGGGACATGGCTGGAGGCCATGAAACTGGTTGGAGCAGTCCAGTCTGCAGCAATCCCTGCCACCTGCTCCCTGTGCTTGGTCTGCCCTGGAATTCTGACCTCTTGGTGGACTTTTACGTCAGTCGGAATAAAGCAGTTTCCAACAGGTGGGGAGAAAAGAGCCACCTTCCCCACTCCCCGTCTTCCTCCCGGACACAGAACATCTAGCCTGCTGCTTGTACCTGTCTGTCATCTGCGCCTATACTAACTAAGAGCAATATTATGTACATGTCTCAGGCATTGGTTACCATCCACACTGGGCTCATTGGATCGCTGAGCTTCAGGGACTACTCAGGTGTTGACCTTATGGGCCCTCTTCTGGAGGAGAATCGAGTGGTCTCTCCTCTCACCCTTCTTTGGCCTTCCCTGTCTTGCAGCCCCTCTTTCCCTTTGGGGTAGAAGACTTTTTCTCTTTTAGCTCTATCCTACACCAAAGACATGATTCTTGGAACAGCTATTCACTGAGAAATCCTAGGTAGTGCTCTCTATTGTCGTGGTTCCCACGTTTATAGCTAGGAATCCCAATATCTCAAGGAAGCACAGAGCTTCCCCAACAGTCACCTCTGTGGGGAGCTGAAGAAGCTCTGAATGGGTGGATAAAGAGCAAATGAAGTCTTGAGTGAGGGTGTATTGTGGACATGGGTATAGCTATGTCAAGGACCAATGCCTTAGCCTCACAGGGGTGGCAAATCCTTCCCCCACATGGGTGAGGCTGGGACCTAACCAAGTCTGGGTGTGAATGCTGGCAGTGTGTGCAAAATCTGGCATTGTAGCTTCCTCCGTGCCAATGACTGCATCCTGAGGTTACCCCCCTGCAGGGACCTTCTACTGAGACTAGTGAATCCTTCCTTCTCTTGACATAACTAACAAACGTGCTGAGGTTCTGGGTTATGTATTTTGTGCTTCTCCAGCAGTGTGAGCTCACCCATCCCAGCCCAGCTCTTCTGTACGCTCACCTGTGTGTCTGCCCTTTCTTCATTTCCTGGTGCCCCAGGTTACATTTTCAGGGCCAAGCTGGGTTGGATGTGATGCAACATCTAGTTATCCAAGAACACACCTTATTATTTGGCCTTGCCTGATACTTCTTTCCTTGATACTTTCCTCAAGTACCTAAGACAGAAACCAGCTGTCACCTTGCCCTGCATATTCCCCATAAGCCTCACAGCCAACTGATCCACGGGTCTTGTGAGACTCATTCAGCAGGGCTAGGGCCTAGTGTGCCTGAGGTTCAGGTAGCAAGAATCTCCCATGGACCTCGAGGCAGCTAGATGCACGTGGTACGTTCTCTGATTGCTGCCCCTGCCTTTCTGTACATGCCCAATGGCTCCTTATCTACCCTATCCTCAGTCACACTGTGGAGACACATACACAGATTAAGTCAAATTTGTGTCTCTAGTCTTTACTGCATAGAGTACTGTCTTCTCATAATTGGAATAACCTGCTATCCTGTCCCGTTTCTCTCCTTTGGCAAAGCAGTCTTCTTGAGGATAGGCACTGGCGTCTTGCCACCTGGTGCCTCCAGCCCATTGCTCAAGCATGTCACTTCACACTTATGAGGTGTATGGTATGATGGTTAATATCCGTTGTCAAGTTGGCTGGATTTATAATCACCCAGGAGACACACCTCTGGATGCACCTACGAGGTAGTTTCCAGGAAACAAAAAGAGAAAGACCCTCCTTCCTTGAATGTGGGTGGTGTCTTCTCATGGGCTGAGATCCTAGACTAAACTGAAAGAAAAAAAAAAGGAGGAAGAAGACAGATGAATACCAACATTTATCTCTCTCTGCTTCCTAATGCAATGTGGCCAGTTGCCTGACATTCCTGTCACCATGTTTTATTTCCTGCCACGATGGACTTTATCCTCTCCAACCATGAGTCCAAACAGACCCTTCCTCATTAAGTTGCTTTCCTTGGGTATTTTGCCACAAGGAGAAGAAGAATAACTAATACAGTCAATTAGGAATCTCTTGGCTTTGGTGCCCATGGTGTTCCTGGAGACTCCCAACACTGGACTGGAGCCATTGGCTGGAGCCTGGTGTCCTGCACTAGGAGGGTTTGATAAGCCTAGTGCTGGAGACAGGTGACCTTTCACCTCCCCTTCTTCACAGCAGGCCTTTGCTGGCTGTGTCTTTCCCTTCCCCTGGATACATTTCTCCCCCAATCCACTCAGCCAGCATTTCTCGGTACCTGAGTAACCCTGGCTATCTTGAGTCAATTGTCATTCTGACAACACAGAGGAGTTTGGAAAACACTTTAAGAACTTGGGAGCCCTGAGAATCAGACAGTACATGATTGCATTGGGACTCAAGAGCAAATCTCAGCTCCCTGGCTGTGGCCTGGTGCCAAGCGTCGGCTCTAGGGCAGACAGAACAGCATTCTGAAGGGCTGCGGATTCAAGCTGAGGAATCCGTCAACATCTCCCCAAGCAGCCAGTAGTGGGAACAAGATGTCTATGGGACAATGGAGAGTTGCAGGGAGAATGGCCGAGACTGAGCCTCTTCTGTGCCTCCCAGTGACAAAGCATGCCGCGGAGCAGAAATTAAAAAGAGAGGAGCAGCGGGGAGGACAGAGCTGCTCTCCTTAACATAGCAGCAAGCAGAAGGCTGTTTGGTATCAGGAAATCAGGCATGAGGTTAAGAGACTTAGGAGGGCTTGAACACATGTGTTTCCTGGTTGGTATTGTGATGAAAAGCAGGCTGACAATAGTCTTAATTGTACACATCCCTCCCCAATGCCTCCTGCGGGATTCTCAGGTAACCTGGAGCAAGAGAGCAGGCAGCACCGGTGGGAGAGGAGCGGTGGGAGGGGAGGAAGGCCTCTTTGCTTGTACCTGTCATTTCTTTAAGCCCATTCCATTCCCGATACCATACTATCCAGGTGTGGTCTGGAGCAGAAAGCAGTGGATAATGGGGAAGGCCATGGATTTGAAGTTGAATCAACACTGCGTTTTCATCAGTCCCCTGCATACAACAGTAAACCAGCCATTTGCCTTCTTCAATGCTTAATGTTCTGGCATCTTAAGAGGAAAAAAATCAATGCAGGTAAATCTTTTTTATCTGAAGATGAGCTCTGGTTTGGATTTCAGGTATTTTTCAGATTTGGGAATATTTGTGTAGACATACAGAGGTACTTTGAGGATAGGTTGCATTCTAAACATTGAATTCGTTTATACTTCATATACGTCTTCTCCATGTAGCCTGAAAGTAATTTTGTGCACTATCTTTTGCGTGTCTGTGTTTTGACTGTGATTGATCACATGGAGTCAGGTGGAAGATTTTCACTTAGGGCGTCGTGTTGACATACAGAAAGTTTCAGTTTCTGAAGCTCAGATTTTGAACTTCGACGTTCCGGTTGGTCAGTCTCTACTGAGCTCACGGGGTCATAGAGAGGCGAAGGCAGTATATCATGAATGGACCTGGCACTGAATAAAGTTGGTAACTAAGAATGGGAAGCTGTAAGAAATTTGAATCTGGAAAGCTTAGCATTGTTAGGCATCTTTCCAGTCCACTCATTTGAAAGATCCACATTAAAAATGCTGTTGTGTGCCTGGGATTCACAAACACATCAGCCCAATGATAGCTAATACAACATGACTTTATTCATTATATGAAAACAAGAGAGCCAGATGATGTAGGACACACCTGTCTATAATCCCAACACTCAGGAGGGTGAGGCTGGGGTGGTGGTGGTCCTGAGTTTGAGGTTATCCTGAGTTGTTAGGGATAGCATGTCTCAAACCAAAAACAAAAGGCAAAAAGAAACTTGTAGTGTTGCCCAGTAAGCTTTTGGAGTAAGACAAGTCATTCTTGGATCTACTAATTGTTGACAATTAGGAGTTTATTAATGAATGAATTAATGCACTAGTCTACAACGCAAACACTTTCTTCCTTCTGGAAGGAGAGTTTCATAAAACCCATGCGAATGTGGTCCAGTATTGTTCTGCACTGGCCTATCAGAAAGTCACAGGGTGTGTTAGCTGAATAAATGAATGTTGAACCAAAGTTTGCACTTTTCTCCTAATGAGATAGTTCACCCTCCATGAATCCAGGTGTCATTGCCCAAAGATCAAGTGGCCTCTCTCACTGGGAACTCACGGGCCAGGACAGAAGCCCAGAAATGTCGCGGTGTGATGACTGAAGAGGAAATCTTGAAACTGTCACCAACAGTACACAGGCACTCTGGACCCAAGTGGAAATGCCAAATTCTAGGGTAATTCATTTCCCACTTGCATAACAGTCATACTTCGTGTTCTGTGTGCTCTTTGCAAACTAATTTCAATCAAATTACATTTTGGGTTTATGATAGAGAATCATTGTAATTTCTTTTCATCTTCATCTTCTCTTTCTTCCTTTTCATCCCTCCCTCCCTCCTTCCTCCCTTTTCTTTCATCCCTCCTTCTCACCCTCCTTCCCCTCTCTTCTCACTCTCTCTCTTTTGAAATGGACATTCTCCTTTGTTGAGTCAGATCGAATGACTGGAGACAAGTCCACGGTCTTTGTTCATTTTATCATCTCTTCCCTAGCTTTCTTTATTCATTGCTTTATTAAGAAGCACAACTCCTTCCAAGAGATCACCACATGGTCTAGACTTCTTGAATCAACCGTACCTGTTTCCTGAAGGTCTCTCCACAGCACACACCTTGTCTCAGAGACACAACCTATGAGATTTGTTCCTCTGCAGGGAATTGTCAAAAGTTGGAAGAGGTATGTATTTCACCATTTATTCCACTGCATTTGGATTCCCCAAGGACATTTGGCAATGTCTGACAATAGTTTTGGTTATCGATACTGGTGGTTAATGAGCAGAGGCAATGGATGCTCTTAATATCCTGTAGTACTCAGGTATTCCGCACAGCAAGGAAGGATTTACGTCAAAATTTTGATCACACCTGGGCTGAGTAGCCCTTCTGTTTCTCGGTAGCAAATGATTCCTCATGTTTCCACATCAGTGTGATTTGAACCAAAAGGCTCAAACTAAATATCCATGATGTTCAAACAGGCAATGACCAAATCTACAGCAGTTGGTAAGACAGGAGAACTGGAAAACATAGAACCTATCCGAAAGAACCAGTTCAGTTTCAATGTGGTGTGTTCTGTGAAAACACAGGACAATTTTGTATGATCATCAGGTCTTTTCCCTTAGTATTTGTTGTTGTTGTTGTTTATTTAATTTCATTTATTTCTTGGTGTGTGCGTGGAAGGGTATGGGTATGGGTGTGGGTGTGTATGAGTGTGTGTACCAAAGTGTATGTGCAGAGGTCAGAGGACATCTTGGAATCAGTTATCTCCTTCAAGCATATGGGTCCTAGGGATTGAGCTCAGGTCGTCAGCGTAGATGGCAATCACTTTTATCTGCTGAGCCAGCTCACTGGTCCCTCAGGTGCCAAAGAGTTGGACTTTGTATTATGAGCAAGCTCAAATGACCTCTCTGTTTGTGAGGGTACTAAAGACAACCAATGCCTCAAGACCAATCCGCAGATGCGCTGGTGAACACTCTTGGCCATGTGGTACCTGGGTGTTTATGTGAAGCAGCCCATCGGTCTGCTTCACTGTCTTCAACAGTAACACGAGGGTAGCCAACCTCTGCCTCAGTGTGTTCCCTGTTGCTATAATAAAATCCCTGAGTTGGGTAATTTATGAACCACACAGGCTGATTTGGGCTCACAGTTCCAAGGGTTGGAAATTCAAGATCAGTTGCCACATCTAATGAGGGTTTTCTGTTTTTCCAGGCATGGAGGAAAAGCAGAAGGGCAGTAAGGGGAGAAGCTTTGCTCGCTTTATACCCGCATGCTCCAAAAATAATGAGCCCTGTCTTGTACGAATGACTTTAATCTCTGATACAAAATGCCCCCCTAAAGGGCCCATTCCTTCTACATTGAAGGCCAAGGCCTACCATGAATTTTGGGAAGTAAAAGCTACACACAAACCCTAAGAGCAATACAGAATTGCCTGGAAAACTAGATAAAACGAGCAGCAGGAAGAGGTCAGGAGTCTGCTCTGGGCAAGAGCCATCGTGCCAGAGTAGCAGTGGTGATGGCAAACCCTGGCGATTTCTCTGCTGGGCTGCAGAGGTGGCTCAGTGGAGAGATCTCTCTCCGCACCAACGTGAGGACCCGAGTTCAAAGTCCCAGCACCCGTGTTAAAAACAGGTGCAGCAGAAATCACTTGTAATCCTAGAGCTTTTGAGGTAGAAAGAAGTGGACCCCAGGGCCTTGCTGAACAGTCAGCCTATTAAGTTAGCAAGCTTTAATTTCAGAGAGAGACCTTATTTCAAGAAATAAAGTAGAGAGCAATTGAGGATGGCATTGGACACAGACAGCTCTCTGGCACACATGCACACAGGCACACCTATTCCCCCAACACACACACACACACACACACACACACACACACACACACACACACACACACAAAGATGTTTAATTATTTTTTTTTAGCACCATGTTCCCTTTTCATTGCTCCTTCATCACCCAAACCTTGCAGGAGGTTGAGTTCTTAGAGAGTTGGGGTTGAGAGTAACAACCTACAATAAAACCGATCACGCGTATAGCACTTTAAAAACTTAAGTATTTATTCATTTAATGGTGCTAGGGTCTTGAGCATGCAAAGGTCCAGCTCTAATGTGAAATTTATAGTTTTAAACACATTTCCACTTGATTCATTGATGATTGATTGAGGGGTGCATACCACAGCATGTAAGTGTAGGTCAAAGGATAACCTACAGGGGTCAATGCTCTCCTTCCGCTATGTGGATCACAGGACTCGAACCTAGATCATCATGCTTGGCAGCAAGTGTGTTTACCTGCTGAGCCTTCTTGTCAGTCCCATTTTGTAGCTTATACTTCAAACATAAGCATCACACAAATGAATGGAACAGCACATGATGTTTCAATACATAGATAGGTACACACACTGTGAATTATGTAAATGCAGTTAGATATGTCTACCTTCTAAAACATTTATCAATTCTTTAGGAAGAGGCGCTCAATAGCCTTCCTAGCTGCTCTGAGATGTAGAGTGCGTTACCAGGTCGGGTCCCTCTACTGCACAGCCATTTCCTCCTTCGCCGTTCATCTCTTTATTTGCTGTGCCTTCATTCAAAACACAGTCTCCCAGTGCTCATTTGGACAGGCATTCTACAGCTCCCAGATTTGGTGCACAGGCTCCTCTGAGTCGTACAAGCACCGCTAATTTGTCCATTTTGATTGAATTGTTCTGTAGTGTAAGTGACTGACTATGTCAACATGCTGCTGAATTCATAGGTGTGTTTGGACGAAGTGGATGTGCGGGCTTATTTCACTAGTGGATCCCTCGGGTTGCTTGTTATATCTCTAAGTGCTGCCTGCATTCCTGCTCTGCTCTGGAGGTGAGCTGTCTGGCTCCCCTGGGCACGCCAACTTTGCTCAATATTCCCTGGGCTTATATTTTGTTGACTCAAGTGTGGCTTAGCTGCTATCATTAGCCACATCCACTCTGCTCTATTTTCCCCAAGTAAGACTTACAAACATAGGATTACTGCCTGTCACCTGGACCCACAGGGAATCTCTGACCCACATTGTTTTGGAATAACCAAGCTCTGGGAATCTGGGCTATTTTAGAGCCAAGGATATAATCTGTGTCAGAATGCAACCAGTACGCTTGGCATGGATACTCTTAGCGTTTTACTTTCCTCCAATGCCAAATTGGACGTATTTTTTTGTGACTTATCAGAGAGATATAATTAAGTTGTCTAAATGTGAAGAAGTGTCTTGAGTGTGCACATGTGCACATGCGTGTATGCGGTAGTTATTTATAATCGGCTCACAAGTAATAAAAGTATGTTGCCTACAATGGAGACACAGTTTGAAGGTCTTAGATTAAAAAAAAAAAATGAGTTTCTCATATTCCGTGCACTATTTGGGTGAATTTGGAGGAGGCTTGGTTTAAAAGAGGAACTGGTCACCTAGTGTGGTGATATATTGTGTCCCCAATATATTGTACATCCTAATAAAGCTTATCTGAGGATCAGAGGAAAAAACCAGCCACTATATTAAACATAGAAGTCAGACAATGGTAGCACACACCATTAATGCTGGCATTTGGGAGGCAGAGATCCATCCAAATCTCTGTGAGTTCAAGGCCACAGTGGGAACAGAGCCAGGGGTGGTGGCACACACCTTAATTCCAACACTAGTTAACCATAAAGGTCTGGAGGGCTGTACAAACAGACAGGGAGTGACAGAGCTAGGCAGGAAGAGGAAGTGATGTAGCTGGGTGGAGAGGAAGTGAGATGGCAGAGCACAGAAAGGCATATAGGTGTGGGTATACAGGATGTAGGTCTCTTTGGAGACTGAGGAGTTGGTGAAGTGAGGTTGGCTGTGGCTTGTCCTATTCCCTGATCTCTCAGTTTTTACCCTAATATCTGGCTCTGCGTCTTATTAATAAGACCGTTTAGCAATTTGTCTTACAACCTAGTGAAAAAGGGGAGTCAGGAATCAAATGAGTCCTAACAGTCTGTATTTTTAAAACACTCTCAGCCGTCTCAACAATCAGGAACTAATTTACATGTCCTGGCTAAATAGAAAATCAGAGAGAAAGACCTCAAACTTCCCAAACTATGTGTAGGTCCTAGGGGTGACCTAGGCAGTGAGGGAGGACATGCCGAGCCCATAGGGCCCTGGCTTAGATCTTAGCAGTGCAGAACAAAACCATAGCAAATCCAAACACCAAGCAGAACAGGAGACCCTACATCTCTGCAGAGTGTTGTACGAGGGAGGGACATTTGAGAACAGCTAACAGTCTGCCCCTCTGGAATGCAAAGCGGCAAATTCAGTCCCTTCGATTAGTGTTTTCAGAGCGTTATTTTAGTATAATTCACAGAGTATATTTTTCTCAAATTTTGTGACTAATGTTGATGACTTTTGATAACTTTAAGAGTTGAGAGCACCTCCATCCTGCCCAGGTGATCTGGGGAGCCCATTTAAAGTGAGTCTATTGTGGCTGCCACCACATGGACAGACTTTCAATCATCAGGTTTCTGCCTCTGTAGAACTGCCTTTCCTAGATTTTTAATGTGTTAAGGGAAGTCATGCTATGTGATCTCTCTTTTGTGGCTTTTCAGTTAGCCTAGCTGTATTTTGGTTTATCCAAGTAGTCCAATGTATTCCAGTTATTAGACTGCAATTTGTTCTTTTTGTTTTCTTTCTTTCTTTCTTTCTTTCTTTCTTTCTTTCTTTCTTTCTTTCTTTCTTTCTTTCTTTCTTTCTTTCTTCCTTCCTTCCTTCCTTCCTTCCTTCCTTCCTTCCTTCCTTCCTTCCTTTCTTTCTTTTTTTTTTTTTTAGATGCAGTCACCTATATTCTAGGATGAACTTGAATTAGATATGTAGCCTAGGATGACCCTAAACCTTTGATCCTTCTGCCTCTACCTATCCAGTACTAGAATGTGGTAGTTTGAAAGAAAACGGCCACCAACGAGAGTGACACTATTAGGTGTGGTCTTGTGGGAGGAAGTGTGTCACTGTGGAGGTGGGTTTTCAGGTCTCATAAGTGCTCAAGCTGCACCCAGTGAGACAGTTCACTTCCTGTTGCCTTTGGATCAAGATGTAAGGATTCTCAGTTCTAGCACCATGAATGCCTGCATGCTGCCTTGCTTCCCGTCATGACAATAATGGACTAGACCTCAGAACTGTAAGCGAGTCCCCAATTAAATGTTTCCTTTATAAGAGTTGCTGTGGTCATGGAGTCTCTTCACAGCAATAGGAACCCTAACTAAGACACAGAGTTACAGCCATGTACCACCTGGCCTAGTGTATGTGGTGCTAAGGATCTGACAAGGGCCTTGAGCATGCTGGGCAAGCACTCTGCCAACTGAACTACATCTCCAGGCCAGACTAAATATTATTCTATTCTATAAACATTTTCTTTATCTTTTTATCGGTAGACAGGCATTAGTTTTGTTTCCATTTGGGGGTTATAATAAGTCATGTTACTATGAAATTTGTTTATAAATGTTTATGTAGGCATTTCTGTTGAATAAATATGCAGAAATTCCATATTGGTGGGTCATATGGTAAATTTATAGGTGCTTTATCTTTGCGTTTAAGCATAAATTATTTTTCAAAGTGTTGCTAATCGACCTGGCAGCATTGAAGGGGGTTTCCAGTTTTTCTATGACCTCTGAGATGCCAGCTCTTGTTAGTCTTTTGACAATAGCTGTCTCAATGGGGGTGTGATGGATCTCACTGTACTATTAATTTGCAATTTCAGACAGTGACTCATGTTGATCAGCTTTCCCTGCCTCCATCAACATCCATCTGTTACCTGTCCTGAAATACTTACTTAGAAGAGCTGCTATTAATTTTTTTAATGGAAGAATTCTTTAAATGATAGCTTTTTCGGCACAGCTATCTGGACTTTAAATGTTCTTTAGGCGAAAAAAAAAAAATTAACTTAGTTCCTTGTGAGTCTATTCATATTTTTGGTTTCCGTTAGAAATAGTTCCAGAATTTGTGTCTCTACAGCAACACTGCCATTTTCGTTTAAGTTGTTTACTTTGTTTATCATAAAGTTTTCAAGTGAACGCATTCCTTTTAATCTCCTTTTAATTTTCATAAGACAAGTAGAGACGCTTCCTCTCTTATTTCTTATTTTTACTTCTAATTTTTATTGTCTAGTCTAGTTAAAATTTTGCCAATTTTGTTGGTCTTTTCAAAGAGCAAATGTTTTATTTTAGTTTCTGTTTTCTACTTCACAGATTTCTATTTTTTTTCATAACTTCCTTGTTTCTCTGGCTGTGACTCACTATGATAATTTTTTTCTAGGTTGTTATAATATCAACTTAATCATTGACCTATGACCTTTCTTTTCTTTTATCAAAAGATTTAAAACTTATACATTCATTTCTAAGGCCTACTTTAGTTGCCTCTCATATATTTTTATATCTTGTGTTACTGTTTTCATTTATGGTAGTTTAAAAGTTCTTTTTTTATTCTTTGAGAATTTCAGACACAAACATAATGGATTTTAGTCATTTTTGCTCCTTCACCCTGTCTCATCCCTCCTCCTTCTCCCATTAAAATCCTCTTTATTTTCAGCAAGTCCCCATCATGCCTTATTGTTCTCTGTGTGTGTGTGTGTGTGTGTGTGTGTGTGTGTGTGTGTGTGTGTGTGTGTTTTGAAGGGATCCACTGAGGTTGATTCATGTCACTTGTGTACACATAGGTAGGAAGCTGTTTACTGGAACACGGAAAGCTTCTCTTTGGCTATTCCACTGAAGAAAATGGCACTCCTTCCCGGGCAAACAATAACTGCCAATAGTTCCTCAGAAAGGAGTGTGGCCTGATGAGCTCCTCCTTCTTTCATGATGACATGCTCTCAAGTCCAGTATTGTGCGGATCACATGCTGGTAACCACAGCCTCAGTGAGTTCATGAAAACAAGGGCTACCTGAAGTTCAGAAGTTGTGGTTTTAAGTCACCCCTCTCATTCTTTGGCTCTCAAATTCTTCCCAATCCCCCTTTGTCTGCATTCCCTGAGCCTTGGAGTGAGTAATGCAACTGTTTTGTTTAGGGCCAGCATGATACCATCACTTCGTGGCACTGACTAGCTGTGAGTTTTTGCATTAACCACAGCCCACTGCAGTAAGTTCCTCTGAAAAAGGCTAAGAGCAGCTCTTACCTATGAATATAAATGAGTATTTAGAAGCTGTTTGACAGCATGTATGTTTAGCAAAGCAGCTCTTGCCTCCTCAGCCATAGGGCTCTTGACCAGGTTTGCAGTACCAGACATCACTTTTCCCCTTTGAAACTGTCCTTAACTCTAATAAGAAAGCAATTGGTTGTCTTCATGACATCCATGCCATTATTACACTGGTGGACATATCTTGCCTGGCAAGGTCATTATTATTGCTCCTAAGGTATAGATAGGTAATGTTGCTAGAGTTTTCCTGCCTGGCCCACAGTCAGGACAAATCTCTCTCACCCGCTAGTCCCAAGCCGCTCAAACCCGATCAAGTAAACACAGAGACTTATATTGGTTACAAACTGTATGGCCATGGCAGGCTTCTTGCTAACTGTTCTTACAGCTTAAATTAATCCATTTCTATTAATCTATACCTTGCCACGTGGCTTGTGGCTTACCGGTACTTTACATCTTCCTTGTCCTGATGGCGGCTGGCAGTGTCTCCCTCTCCCAGCTTCCTGTTCTCTCAATTCTCCTCTCTGTTAGTCCCGCCTATACTTCCTGCCTGGCCACTGACCAATCAGTGATTTATTCATTGACCAATCAGCAACACATTTGACATACAGACCATCCCACAGCACTTCCCCTTTTCTTTTCTTAAAAAGGAAGGTTTTAACCTTTACACATCTCCAAAGTCAGCTTGGTATATTTGGGAATTTGGGCGTAGCTTCTCTTACTACTTCCTGGTGGAGGGGGGCGCTGTATCTTATGGGGACACAAAGAATATTTTAGGGTTATGGAGTAGTCCATGAGGGTGTATCGTCTGAGCCAGTTGCCTTGAAATGGTTCTGGATGTTGGATCATCTGGGCCATGGTGTCATCAGAGACCTTTCAGGTGGTCTTGGCTGGTCAAACCTGATGTGTCTTAATCTGGAACAAATCCATAGCCTCTGGCTTTCTGTGGAAACAAAAGCAGAGCCTCCTTTCCAAAGCAACATATCCTTACAACCAAATTTTGAAGTCAAGGTACCTTTAAAATATACATTTTGGCATAACTCAACAGACAGGAAGTATAGGCGGGACAAGGAGGAGAATAGAGCTGGGAAGTGGAAGGCTGAGGCGGAGAGACACTGCCAGCCGCCATGATGACAAGCCACATGTGAAGATGCCGGTAAGCCACGAGCCATGTGGCAAGGTATAGATTAATAGAAATGGATTAATTTAAGCTGTAAGAACAGTTAGCAAGAAGCCTGCCACGGCCATACAGTTTGTAACCAATATAAGTCTCTGTGTTTACTTGGGCGGGTTTGAGTGGCTGTGGGACTGGCGGGTGAGAGAGATTTGTCCTGACTGTGGGCCAGTCAGGAAAACTCTAGCTACAAGGTAAGGCTATTTTCTTCGTAATGTTTATTTTTCTTTCTTATGGATTATTTAAATAAATGATTGGGAACAATTTGGGGATTCTTCACATTTTGTTTATTGTTGACTTTTATTTGGACTTTTGTGGGTAAAGACTACATGTTACGTGATCTAGATCTACTTACACTTTACACACACACACACACACACACACACACACACACACACATACATACACACCACACACCATACCAAAAATCAAATAAACTGTCACTTTTATTTTTTAACCTCAGATTTTTCTAACCAAGATGCATACCCATTCTATCTACAACAGTAGTCTTTTCTTTTTTGTTTGATAGTAAAATATCTATACATGGGGATCTTCTACATTGTACCCCAATACAGGTTTCATTGACAGTAGGAGTAAGGGCTTCCCTTCTCTGCCAGAATTACAGAGCCTGTGGAATTGAGGATGTGTCATGGCACAGGGGACCTGAGGAATTGCAGACAAAAGTGACATTTCTCTCTGAGTTCTGGGAGCTTTTCTTTTTTGTTCTGAGTTTTCCTTTAATGAGTGTTTCTCAAGTTGTTAGACATTTTTGACTGATTTTCACAGACTGTAGTTTTTGTTTGTCTGAATTCTCGTTCCTCCATCGTTTTTCAGAAAGAGGATTTGCTTTGTCCTCATTTCGTCACTATGGCTATTTATTGATTTATGTCTTCATTGCTGCTCTAATCAACGTTTTAAAGATATTTGAGAATAGAACATTTTCTCTTCTGACCAAGAAGCATCATTTGTTTGCAGTTGACTTAAGTAGTGGTTCTTAAAGACACTTAGACATGTAGTGTGTGTGTGTGTGTGTGTGTGTGTGTGTGTGTGTGTGTGTGTGTGTGTTCAGAGAGGATTTCAGAATGAATTAATATAATTTTAATTTGTATTTATTTTTTGAAAATTTTATACATGCATGCAGTGCATTTTGAGCACATCCAACCCCCACAATCTCGCAGATATCCCTCATGTCTCTTTTCAAGAATTATTTTCTATATCATCCATCAATTGTAACTCAATTCATGTTTGTTAAAACTTAGTAATGGAGAGAAACAAGGAGTGAAGTATGAGCATTTGTTCCATCCTTTGATGTTAGGGCTTCAACCCAGGGCCTTGTCCAAGCTAGGAGATTGATCTTACTACTGAGCTACATCTCCTACCCAAAGTGTGACCTCTGCATCTATATGCTGTAGACTAGATCCAGATATGGGTAGTTTAAGCTGTACCAAAAGTCCAACTCCAGTTAAGAGATTGTGTTAGTTACTTTTCTGTTGCTGTGACAAAACACCATGGCCAAAATCAACTTATGGAAGAAAGAGTTTCTTTGGGGGTATGGTTGCAATGGGATAAA
Source organism: Peromyscus californicus insignis (assembly GCF_007827085.1). Classification (NCBI taxonomy): domain Eukaryota; kingdom Metazoa; phylum Chordata; class Mammalia; order Rodentia; family Cricetidae; genus Peromyscus; species Peromyscus californicus. Next base: position 131,082,779 of record NW_026294562.1, on the reverse strand, counting down.
ATTCCATCATGATGGGAGGTGTGGCAGCAAGCGTCAGGCATGGGGGTAGGAGCCAGAAGCTGCAAGCTCACATCCGGAAGCACAGAGAATGAACCGAAAGTGTGTCAATGCTACATCCTCTAAAAGCTTGCTCCAGTGACGTTCTTCCTCCAACAAGGCCACACCTTAAATTTCCCAAACAGTGCCAACAACTAGGACCAAGTATTCACATTCCTGAGTCTATGGGGAACCTTCCTCATTTAAGCCACCACAGAGACTATGCATAGAAAGCTAGGCTCAGCATCTTACATTACCGTGTCATTCCTGCGTGACACAGAAGCAAATTACAACCTCATGGCTAAAGCTGCGCAGTCCCCCCGGTGTGGCTCACCCTGAGATGATAGTGTCCGCTCTCAGTAAAGTAATAAAATCATTTTCTCAGATTCTGATACTTGCGACCATCCTTCAGTCCCACCAGCAAGGAAAAAAAAAAAAAACTCATGTTTTTAAGTTAACATACAAAGCAGCAGGTTTTCCTATGGCACTTTCCTTCATACTTTGTGTGGGTGTACCTCCCTGCCTCCTCTGTCCCTTCTTGTCCCTCCCACCCCCTCTCCACTGTACCCTCCTGTTCCCAGCACTGTCCTTTACATTTTCATATCTTGTATTCTATCATCTTCCCAAAGCCCTCTTCTGAAGGCTCCTTTTTTCTTTCTTCAATCTTATGGTCCCTTTTCCAGTTTTCTGATCTCTAACTCCTTCAAAATTCCGTATGGAACAATTAGAAGCTGTATCTGCATATGAGAGGGAGCAACTCTCATTTGTCTTTCTGAGGCTGAGTTACCTCACATATTGACATTTTACTCAAAACCAAGACTACGGAGGCCTCATTCTCAGGCCCTATGGCAGAGCTGAGCAAGGTGGATGATTACTGGTGATGATAATTTCTGGTAGCCATAAAGCAAAGCAAAGCCTCCTGCCTCCCCACTGGTAAACTTTCTTCGTTGTTGGAGTTCAAAGCTCTGACTCCACAGATAGTTCAGACTCATTTTGGGTAAATTATAGTTGCAGTAAGGTGAGATGGCTTAGTCCGGAGCCGCACCATTCAGGCGTGAGGACCCATTGGTTCTTCAGCATCGAGGTAGAGTGAGGAGGCATGGCTGCTTGTAGTGGAGGGGAGGAGCTCTCTGGACGAGCCGGTCTAGTTTAACTGGTGAGCTCTGGCTTCGGTGAGAGGCCACATCTCAATAAATAAACTGGAGAGAGATTGAGGAACACATCCCATCCCTGTCTCCCTATACCCTCTGCCTCCAACACACACATATACCACACACACACACACACAACACACACACACACACACACACACACACACACACACACACTAAAGGAAATAGGGAACAAGTCAGATAGCACCTGGGTATGAATACTCGCTGCCTACTCATATCCATGTGCCTTGATTGCTTACCACTCTCCCCCTTTCCACCCCAGGATCTTCTAGCCACCCACTCCAATCCTGTCTTTAAGACTCAGTCCAATGCCAAACCTCCACAATCTATAGTAAAAGACGTCTGCCTCTTAGTGGCACTCTTGAGTTCCAGCTTGGAGTAAACCTCTAATTTTCTTACAGTTGAGTTGCTTGAAAGAAAGAGTTAATATTTTGTCCCAGGTTGTCTGCAGAGTGGACGGGATGGCCCTCGTGCCTTGCAAAGTCACCGTTGCTACGCCGATATCAATATTAATCATACACAGCTTGATACTGTAATTGAATAGTTTTTGCACAGATGATATTAGCAGATAAAATATGGCATCCTCATGAGAAAACATTACCTTGAAATATTAGCATTATGATATGTTAATTTCTTTGGAGGATATGACTACAGATATATGAGCAGAGGTAAATTCTCCAGCACTTCGGCTGACAAATTCCGTGTCAACATAACTCTCCAGGATTTGTATTACCATTTGGTGATGACTTATATGATGATGTATAACAACTTAAGGGGTTTTAAAATGCAGTATTTTGACTAATGTGGTTTGGTAAATAGCATTCGTGATTAGTCCTTTTTCTTTTTCTCCCCCCAATTTCTGTAATACTGACAAAAGCCTGTAATAATAATAAAAGTCACCTCTCCAAATGGAAAATGTCCCACTCCATCACCAGTGGATCCTGGGAGTGATCCAAGTTCTGCTCAGAGTGAGGCCAGGGAGCGCTGTGAAGGCAGATTTAGCCTGAACTCTTCCTGTGGATGCCTCCGGTATCCATCAGAAAGCTTGGGTCCAACATCTCTTTCCTCAGGACTTCTGCTACAGTGACTGGCTCATTCTGTATGGGAGGTGGGAACAGGGGAGGACATTTTGAACATAGGTTTTTGGATATGGCTGCCATCCAGGAATTAGGAACCCAACCCTGGGGAGCAGGGCTCACATACGGTATCTGTGCTTCTTGACATTCTGGCCAACCTGATAGATGTCATTTTGGGGAGACAATTATAGTTGATATGAATATCAGTTACAGCAATTCACTTGGCCCAGAAATGACTCTTGATAATGGAGAAGAGAGACGATTTTTAGGGATTTTCCTCAGGACCAGCTCCTGTGTTATGCTGGCTGGTGTCTGCTCCATATGCATCACCTACCCCATTATGTGGGGATCATTAGCCCCATCTTGGGCCTCCTTCATAGAAACTTCTCCCCTGGTTATACTCTGGCTGTGGTGCTTCCCTTAGGAGGAGGGCCCTCTCAAAAGCAGCTTAGTTGATGGAATGGGCTATCATTTATCGTCACTCCAAATCTTCTCTGGACTGTAAACTCATGTTTCTCCTTTTCAAGTGGGGGTACCAGAGATCTCCCAGCCGCTCCAGTCTCATCTGGCTGGCTTGCGGAAAGACAACTGCCACAAAGACTAGCGGAGTGTACACATAAATCTCTTGTAGAGATTTCCTACTGGGCCTCATGAGCACTTCACATACATGTGTTTGGCTCCGACACCACCGGTCCCATTCCTTAGGCTCCAGCAGAACAATGAACTTGATATGAATCTGTCTTAAGGAGTTGCATCTGGAGGCTAATAAAACATCAGTTTGATGGAGGAAAGGGGCTCTCCTCCAAGCCCTGCTTCCATGGATCCCTAGAGTTGCTCATTGTCACCGGCCTTTGCTGAGGCTTCCCTCCATTCACGGAAGGTGATGAGTGGACTGTCTTCCTCAGTGCCTACTTCAAAGAACTGGCAGGAGGCATGATTCCCACTCTCAGCCAAATCACCTCTCCCCCTGTCCCTCTTGGCCTCTTATCCACTCTCCACTCATGGGTTACACCTTGCACTCTCCACCCTCCCCAGAGGCTCCAGCCAGATGCTGGGGCCCCTCGCTGTGATGTTAAATGGCCAGAACACTTGCTGCAGGCAGCCAGATGCTTCTGGGGCAGCTTCTGGAAAGCTTCCCTTATCAACTGATAAATCAGCTGAAGAGCCAAGGGAATGCCAAAGCAGAGCTGCAGCCCGCCTGACAGGGCAGCCGCACCTGAGTTAGGGGCACTGTTCACCAACTAGTAGCCATTCTCTGCTGAGGAAAATGCCACAATGCTGATGAGGAGGCACGGGGAGGATTTCCTATCACCAACGCCGCCTCTTGGCTCTTGCCTCACAGGCTCTGTTGCTGGGTGCACACCTATGATCCCAGCACTCACACGGAGCTGGGGCAGGAGAGTCATACGTTTGAAGCCGAACATGTCTACAAAGTCAGAACCTGTCTCAAAAATCTAAGAAGAAAGAAAAATGAGGGGAAGAAAGAAGGGCGGATGGAGGAAGGAAGGAAACAAGGAAAAAAATCTTGAATTTAATTTTTTAAAGTAGTAAACTGTATTTTCAGAGCACTGTGAAGTTCCTAGCAAAGAAGTGAAAAACACTGAGTTTCCGTGTGCCTCTGCCAGCCCAACATGCCTTCATATATGAAACTCCTTCCTTGTCAGCATCCCCCATCACAGTGGACCACGTGTTAAGCCTGATGACCCTACATTGACTCTTGAGCTCCCGATGTTTGTTTCTACAGGCTTCACTCTTGATGTGGCACATTCTGGGCAATTCAGAGTACTTTCATAATCCTGAAATCCTCCATGCTCTGCCTGTTTGTCCTTTCTTCACACCTAGCCCATGGCAAACCCCTTCTTGCTTTGCTGTCTGCATAGACTTGCCATTTTGCAGATGGGATGCAGTTGGAATTGCCTTCTATAAAGCCCTTTAGGTTGACCTGTCTCACTTACAATATGCATTGACGTTTTCTCTATAGTTGATTTTTTTTGAATAATATCGTTGATCTGTAGTAATGGAAGATATCTACATAAGAAGCTATCTTTTAAAAATATTTATTCTATGTGTATGAGTACTTTGTCTCTATGCATGCTTATGTGCCATGTGTGTACATGGTGCCCACAGAGGCCAGAAGACAGCATCAGATCCCCTGGAACTGAAGTTACAGATGGCTATGAAACACATGTTGGTGCTGGGTATGGAACCCAGGTTCTCTCTAAGAACAGCCAGTGCTCTTAACCTCTGAGTGATCTCTCAACCCTAAAGAAGCCATGTTTTTCTAACAAAAGTATGCCTGTCTTGCATTATTTTGTTAAGCAACTACTATTTAAAAATATGGAAATATCTCTATAACTATTTTAACTCAATTAGACTCAGAAACCCTGTGAAACTTACAGTGTGCACACTCACCAAGGGGTCTTAGGTGTAGAAAGGTGATCTGGTCAGGCAAGTGTCAAGAAAGAGTTCACATAGATTTGTGGTTGGTGAGGGAGTGCATATCTTTGCTACATATTGGAAGCCCATTTCTGGAACAAAGCTGCCCCTGGAGAATGAAGGGGTAGATACCATATCAAGAGTTTCTGTTGAGGGCTGGTCCATGGGAGGAATTGAGGTTTTCCAGCTTTCTTTGTAGAATGAAGCTGAAAGGTCTATGTTGATGACCTGAGCGTCTTTGTCAGAGTCATGAATTGCTGACCTTATTTTGAGCTTTGGTAACGGAAAGAGCACAAGCTTCAAATCTGTGAGGTGTAGTGTGTGAGGCCCATCTCTACCACAGAAGTATGGGAACCTTGGGGAAAAGTTCACTTAATTTCTCTGTGCTATTTTTTTCTTTTGCAAATGAGTTTAATTCTAGTTACTCCATGGGTTTATAGGGAAGATACATTTGAAACTGTTTATATAAAACACTTGACACATCCTAGGGCCTGTGACTAGGGCCTTGCTGGTGGAATGTTTTCCTAACATACACAAAGCTCTGGGTTGATCCCCAGCAGACATATACTCGTCATGGAGACACACACCTGTAATTAAAATAAAAATACACGACAACTCTGATGTTGGTGACAATTTTATATGAGCTATTGAAGTGCACAGAGGCCCTGGTGGGTCTAGCTGGTGATTCTGAGATAAAACAGGCATGTGGTTACATAGCACAGGTTTGGATGCACATTGCCCTCTCATTTCTGTGCTGAAAAACTGGGATTTCTCCTAAGTTAAGCAAACACAAACAACAAATGATTAGTAAAATGGAACTGCTGTTTATGATCAAACATTTCCTGAAACATCTTGTTTTCTTTAGTCTAAATTTGCCAACCAAGAGGAAAGGTCAACAGCAGTGACTTTTTTTTGCAAGCGATGGGTACTGTGAGCATTCTGGGCATGGTTATTGGGTCTCTGCCATAGTAGATGGCATTTGTACATGGTAGATGGCATTTGTATATATATATATATATATATATATATATATATATATATATATATATATATATATAAAATAGAACCAATGAGAAGGTACATACATGTGTGTGGAGGGCTGAGAACACACACACAGAAAAAGAGAGACAGAAACAGAGAGAGACAGAAAGGGGCCAGAAACACACATGAAGAGAAACAGAGAGATATACAAACACATAGAGAGATACAGAGACACAGAGAGATCCCTGAGATACAGATGAACATACCAAGAGAGAGAAACAGAGACAGAGACAGAGAGACAGAGACAGAGGCATAGTCACAGAAAGAGAACACGAGAAAGGGCTGAGAAAGAGAAAGACACATGTACCCACTGAGACCTGTAAGAGACACACAGAGAGAGAGAGAGAGAGAGAGACAGAGACAGAGATAGAGATACAGAAAGAGAATGAAAGATATGAGAGAGATACAGAGACAGAGATGATAGACATTCCCAGAAAGATGAGAGACAGAGAAACACACACACACACACACACACACACACACACACACACACACACACACACACTGAAAATGTCTCAAAAGACTGTCACTGTCCCTCTCCCCATTTTCTTCCTCAGAGTGGTACATTTCAATGTAAATTGTGTCTTATTTTTCTAAAATTTTCACCATTAATGTCATAACCCCAAAGGTAGCTTCAGAATTAACACATCAGAATGTGTTCCAAGCTGGATTATGAAGTGTGTGGTTATATTCCATGTAACTGGGGAAACTGAGGAAGGAGGGTTGCTTGCACCCAGGAGTTCAAGTCCAGCTTGGGCAGCATAGAATGAAGAAGAAGAAAGGAGAGGTTAGGAGAGGAGGGAAGAGGAGGGGAGGGGAGGGGAAGGGAGAGGAGGGGAGGGGAGAATGGTGATATTCTACCTGCTGCTTGGCAAAGACACTGAGTTCTTGCTGGATAGACATAACAGAAATCTTTACATTTAGAGAGAAGGTTAGAACCTTGACGAGAATTTACATATTTTTTTCACAAAGAAAATTGTTGATTGCCAACAGCTTAGATACTATTGCCTCGGAAACACAGACACACAAATACACATACAAAGTCAACATCAAGATTGTAATAATGTCTTAATTGGAGTTTCTAGTGCTGTGATGATATACCATGACCAAAAAGCAAGTTGGGGAGGAAAGGATTTATTTGGCGCACACTTCCGATTTTGCTGTTCATCCTCAAGGGAATTCAAGACAGGAACTCAAACAGGGCAGGTTCCCAGAGGCAGGAACTGATGCAGAGGCCATGGAGGAGTGCTGCTTACGGTCTCGCTCACCCATGGCTTACTCAGCCTGCTTTCTTTTAGAACCCAGGACCACTAGCCCAGGTGTGGCACCACCCACCATGGGCTGGGCCCTCCCCATCCATCACTATTTAAGAGAATGCCTTACAGCCTGATGTTATGGAGGCATTTTCTCAATTGAGTTTTTCCCATCTCTGAAGTCTAGTTTGTATCAAGTTGACATAAAACTAGCCAGTACAATTAGCTCTGAAACGCTCCCTCTACCTTCCCTCTCATTCCTAAATTCTGCATTTCATTGCTTATTTATTTGAATGTCTCCGAAAAAGATGGTCTTTACTGCCAGCATATGTATTTTTTCAATGTTTTTAAAAAAAGTATAATTACAACATTTCTTTTCTTCCCTTTTCTCCCTCCAACCCCTTACATGGATCATTTCTACTCAAGTTCACGACCTCTTTTTCTTTAATCGTTATTGTTACGTATTTGTGTAAGTATAAATGTATAAGTACAGCTTGTTGGATCTGTTTAGTGCTGCTTGTATTTGATTTCAGGGCTGACCAATTGGTATTAGATTACCAATTAGAGGCTCAGCCTTAAGGAAGATGATCTTCCACTCCCAGCATTCCTTAGTTGTCAGTGATTCTCTGTTAAGGATAGGGCCCAATGAGATTTCCCTCTTCTGTGTTGGTATTGGTATCATACTATTGGTATCATATTCATTCTGGTATTTTAGAAGCCATATTGTTGAGGTATAATGGGTGAAGCTTCTCTGCCATTGCTAGGAGACAACATCTTACAGCAGATGTCCTGGCTCTCTGACTCTTACAATCTTTCTACACCCTCATTTACAATCTTCCTTAAGCCTTAGGTGCAAGAGTTATATTATGGATGTCTTCATTGTAGCGGGGTTGTTCCCTGGAGTTTGGCCAGATGTGGTTTTCTGTAATGGTTTGTTTTGCAAGAGAAGTTTCTTTGATGAGGAATGACAGATCTACTTATCTGTAGGAATGTGAATAAACATTTAGAGTGCAGTTTGGAATTATGCTGGTTTAACAAAGCAATGGTAAATGATTCTCTAAGATCCATGACTTCACTATTCCACGGGAGTTGGTCAGGCTTCTGTTTCTCTCCAGTGGAGCAGGCCTTAAGTCTAATTAGACAGCTGTTGGTTACCACCAAGATATGAGTGCCACTGTTGCAACCTTAGGGATATCTTGCCATGCTGGCCATCACTGTGGTTCATAGGGATCACAGCTGGGTAGGACTATTGGTTTCTTCCCTCCCTTGAAAGCTTACACGGCACATTCCAGTGTTAGGAAAGCTAGCCCTCAGGGAGGAAGGTTTCAGGTCAGTTCCTGCTCAGGTCATCCGAGTTCCAGGTCCAAAGTTCATGGTATCTTCAGCAATAGCAACCTCTGCAGGCAACCAAGGGCAATGGCAATAGCTTCTATTGTTTTGGGAGTCTATTGCACTACCCTGACCAATAACTGTAAAGAGACTTTCTCACCCCTGGTACTAGGGGTTTTTATTAAGTAGTCTATGGCTCTAGGGGAAAGCATTGTCAGCCCAAGTGGTATAACTTCATTTAAACTGTGTATGATGTATATATAGTTTATATACATCATATATATGTGTACATGTGTGTATGTATACATTTATGTGTGTTATATATAATTATAGGTAAATAAAAACACAATATGATTCTTTATAGCTTTCCAAACATCCTTAGTGTTATTTTTCCCTCCTCCATCTCTACTCAATTAAAGCCTCTTTCCCCATTTTTTGGTTATGAGTCTAGCCTTTAACAGCTGAGCCATCTCTCTAGCCCCCTTCTCCATTTTTTAATTGGCAACTTTTCTCCTTTTAGTAAATTCAATAACTATCTTTTTCTCTTTGTCATATAAAACATTGCCTCTTAAAATGGATGCTAGCATAGATTCAACATATATCCTAATTCAGATATTTTAATATTCAGATATTTAATAATTAAGATACTAATAGAAAAAAAAAACACTTTGTTTCTCCTATGAGTTGGTCAAGAATATATTGCATCTTCTCTATTTTAGACCAAGGATTTCAGCTTTCACTTTTGGAAAGGTAGTGGTTTCACAGGAAAGTCTATCCATGATCTCCCATGAGGCCTGCTCACACACCCTGGCCTCCAGTCCTGCATTTGTTTGTTGTCCATGATGCTGAGATCACAGTTTCTGGCTTTGTCACATGGGTTTCTTCTGCTGGGTTCCTTCCTCTATGCTTATTTGTGCTAAAGGAGGGTGGAAGCAAGGGTGGGCAGAGGAATGAATACAGTCAAAGTCCATGATATGCTTGAATAAAGATGTCTTCATCCCATGGCCTAGTCTTCACAGTCTGGGCTTGCTGAAGGCGACTACAGGCCCACCCAGCACTATGGGTAGACGCCATTATGATGAGCAAATATCTGGTGGAGAGATGGAAGAGAAAGAGAAGCAGACAGGTTCATGTGCTGTGGACAGATGCAGAACAGAAGCGAAGGCAGTGAAGAACAGGCTGATGTGGGTGGCCTGCTTGCCACCCTGGACCTGGTGACATCTGGGCCTGGCTGCTGACAAGGACCATGTCTGGGTCCGTGACCCTGCAGTGGCAAGAGTCTGGGTTGATGCCCATGGCTCTGTTATCACCAAGGGCTGTGCAGATGCTTGGGGTCTGACCTGCCACCTGAGACCATGTTGGTGTCCTAAGGACATGCTGCCACCAGGGCCATGGTGATGTCTGGGCTCAAGCTGCTGCCAAAGACCATGTCTGGGTCCGTGATCCTGCTGCAGCTGGGGTCTGTGTTGATGTTCATGGCTCATGCTACCACAGGCGGTCATAGGAACATAGCAGTTAGGCAGTGGTAGCACATGCCTTTAATCCTAGCGTTCAGGAGACAGAGATTCATCAACATCTCTTTGAGTTCAAGGCCACATTGGGAACAGAGCCAGGCATGGTGGCACATGCCTTAATCTCAGTGATAGTTAACCATAGAGGTCTGGAGGTCTGGAGAGACAGATGGGAAGTGACAGAGCTGGGCAGAAAGAAGAAAGTGATGTAGTTGAGCAGAGAGAAGTAAGATGGCAGGGCACAGAAAGGTATATAGGCATGAGTATACAGGAAGTAGCTCTCTCTTTGGCTTCTAATTTCCTAGGGATAAAAACATGGCTGGCTTCTTTCTGCTTCTCTGATTTCTCAGTTTTCACCCCAATATCTGGCTCTGGGTTTTTTTTTTTTTTTTATTAATAAGACCGTTTAGCAATTTGTCTTATACACCCCTCACCACAGATATGATAGAGCTGGCCCCCATGGCATGGGTCTAGGAGATCCGGCTCCACCCTTCACCTGAGGGGAGCAGTCTCAGTGGCCCAGACTGACCAGCTCAACTATCACTCAGACCCACATCCTGGGCCTTGGGTTGGCCCACCCTAATATCTACCCCATTTATGACATGCTGGAGAGCAGGAAGGGGCTTATTCTGCTGTACAATAGCCACAGGATCTCCATGACTAAGGGCAACAGCAAGATGTCCAAGAGGAGTTTCAGTGAGAGTTCAGTGATGATGGTGTGCTGGAGGACTTGAACCAAAATCCAATGACTTATTGCAATGAACATTTATGGGCGGGGCTGATTGGACAAAAGGGTGTACTGTGTGACACACCGCAGCTCCCAATGCCACCAGGATGAATGAAGAGGTGCGGGAGAGATGGGAGAGATGGAGGAGGGATGTGGGTTTTGTTGTTGTTGTTTGCTTTGTTTTGTTTTAAATTATTTTTTGGGGTCCCTTATGAGGGAGGGATGCTGCAGCAGTAAGGGGTGGGAGCAGGATTGGGATGCATGATGTGAAATTTCCAAAGATTAATAAAGAATTAGGTTATATGCAAAAAAAGATCTCTGTAGAAAGATCAATGCTATGTACAATGAATATATTCCAATACATATTTTAAAATCTAAGAGAAATTAAAATGTTTTAATTAATAAAATTAAGGCCTTTTCCTCTCAAGTTTATTACCTTATTTTCTCTCATTCTTTCTCACAAAAGCCTTACGAGGCAATCTTACTGGTACTGGTTCATAGATTTTGGATTTATTTGACTTTTAATTCTGTGTGTGCAGGGACCTGGGGAGTCAAAAGAGAATGTCAGTCTTCCTGGACGTAGAGTTGTAGTTGGTTGTGGGCCACCTGATGTGGGTGCTGGGGACTGAACGCTGATCCTTTGCAAAAGGAGTGGGTACTCTTAACCACTGGGCCATCTCTCTGGCCAAGTACAAGTCTCAGAAAACCAAAAAAAAAAAAAAAGAAGCAGTATATAAGAATGAGATAGTTTAACCGCAAGGTCCCAAACTGATGGATAGTTGGAATCCTGTTGCCCTCTCTCCGAAACCTTCCCCTGCGCTGCTTCATTTGTTTGCTGTTTTCTTCTTCCCAGCGTGGATGTTCAGGCCCAGGTCGCCGGAAGTTATCTACAAATGACGCTGCTGGAGCGGAGGATGAGGATCCCTGGTGTCCCAGTGCATGCTGTGTTGATCAAGGACCTGACCTTGTACCACAGCTGTCAACTGTCCTCATGCATGCTGGGAAGTAACGTTCTTTCTTACTCCACGTCTTCGCCCTTCACAGTGTCTGCACACTCGCTTGATCCCAGAGTCTAATTGGATAATTTCAGCTCTTCTATATGGTATGACACGTCTTGCCGGGGCACAGACAAAGAAAGCATTTAACTTTCAGAATCTTGTTTTCCAAGATTATGAACCAGATAGGCTGCTTGTTTTGTTTTTCTCCTTAGCACCAAATCTTAGAGAATATTCACTAGCTTAAAAAGAATTTCTTCAGTGGAGCTAGACATATGGCTCATTGGTTAAGACCACTTGCTGCTCTGGCAGGAGCCCCAGGTTCAATTCCCAGCGCCCACTTGGTGGTTCACTGTCACCTGTAACTCCAGTTCCAGAAGATCTAATGCACTTTTCTTGTCTCTACAGGCACCAGCCATCCATGTGGCGTACAGACATACATGCAGCCAACACTCATGCGTATATAATAAAAATAAGTAAATCTTTTAAAGAATGCCTTTAACAAACAAAACAACAACAACACACTCCTCACTTACTAGATGCCTCTATTGAGACTGTCTCTGTGATCACAGGGCGGCATGCTGCTATCTGACAGTCTGACTGAGGAAATTAGGGTTAGATAGTGAAGTCATACACATAGATGGGATGGCAGAGATGATATTCCAACCCACTCTATTAAATCAGTGGCGAGACTGGTGATGAGCTCTGAGCAGACAGCCTCTTCCTCTTGACAGCTAGCTTCTCATCCTGTTCTGATGTGAGGTTGATACAGAGTTCTAATGACGCGGCCCTGGCTATTTTGCATTAGAGGGCTGACCACAAATCTGGAGAGCCAAGAGGATGGAACTGACTACCCACTACAATGCTTAGCTTGACTCAGATGGTGTCAGCCTGCTGACATCATATGAGGTCATGCAGTCTTTCAAGGAAAGAGAACATCTTCACCTTCACTTGCGTGCACTTGGAATAGGAGAAGCTGTGCCTTGTTCCTGGCCACGTCAGCTGCTTTCCTCCTCGCTGTGACAGAGTACCTGAGAGACAGAAGCCGAGGGGAGAAAGTGTTTATTTTCGTTTACAGTTTCTGGTCCTCATGGCGGGGGTGTGATGGCTAGCATAACTGCGTACCTGCATCAGTGGTGGTGGTGGGGGGGCTTGCAATGGCTCATCCTGTTCACATCTTCGTGAAGCAAAAGCTGAGACAGAACCAGAACCAGGGGCACATAATGGATACCTAAGCTGTATATCTCCAAGACTCTTGACCCTCCCAAAACAGCAGTCACCAGCTGGTGACTAAGTGCACACACACATGAACCCACATGGGTATTTCGGATTCCAACTGTAGCATCTACTAAAGGAAAATGCTTTTTTTGCTGTCTGCATCTGCTGATACTTTGTACAATTGTTTCTGCCCAAGAAGATGGACTTATTGTTTCTAGGCTGAAATCTGCTCAAATGATGCTTCCAGTTTTGGATAGAGCATTTGGCTCTCAATTTCCAAAATTGATACTGGATTTATAAAGGTCTTGATCCATCTCTGACAGAGTGTTCTTATTTCATTCATTATAAGCTCATATGAAAACTTGGTTTTATGGCCAATAGGAATTGGGAGGCCAGACAGAATCTTTTAGGTCAACGAGGGCTTGTGAAAAGAACCAAGGAGTAGGGACCATCAGATTGCATTTCAAGTTCAGATATATTTTTTAGCAAGATTTTCACTTATGATGTGTAATGTCATGACGAATGTCATGAAACACTTGCTGAGTCACAGTGACCAAAGAAGAGTACATTGTCGACCCTCCTTCCGATTGCCCCAAGTTGCCTAGTGACTGTGCTTTCTGTGGCAGAATTAGCTGCCGGAATTTGATGTTCCTTAAGCCAAGTTAGTGAGGGTTTTTTTTTTTTTTTTTTTTGGTTTTTCGAGACAGGGTTTCTCTGTGTAGCTTTGCGCCTTTCCTGGAACTCACTTGGTAGTCCAGGCTGGCCTCGAACTCACAGAGATCCGCCTGGCTCTGCCTCCCGAGTGCTGGGATTAAAGGCGTGCGCCACCACCGCCCAGCCTAGTGAGGGTTTTTATACACAAAAACATAACATATCCCTTTCTCCATGTTCCTTTACCTACAGATCAAAACTCATGTGTTTACTCTTGAAAAGAACATAGAAGGACACCCAGAGGATTACCGCAGTGCCTGGAGGTGATGGGAACATGGTCAAAGCAACTTGGTATGGAGTCTGGTAAGACAACCTATGTCTTCCCAGAATTGGTTGGGTGCTGAGTGATGCTAACAGTATCATTCCAAGGATAAGAGGAAACCATATGTAAGTAACATGTATGTTGTTTATTGGCTAATCCATCACTTAGGGTACTCATTCATGACTTGTGTTACATCAGTCCTTATAAGGTCTGGCTTATTTTCTCCACTTTTTCCTTAAGAACTGAAGTTCTGATACTATAATTTTACCTATTTGAATTCACATAGATGAATTTTAAACTCAGAGATATCTTCAATGTGTCCCCATGCTTTTTCCATGACACCACACAGTTAGCCTTGAAGTCCTGGTGCATTTTAGGAAATATAATACCATTCTCAAAAATGAGCTGCTGGCCTCCATTCCTAACCCAGAAGCCTTCCCCAAGTGATAACCACTCCCAAATGAAGAATTAGTTTTCTCCAAGGGAGTCTTACCAGAAAAACAAATCACTCTTAGGGTAGGCTCCATGCCCAGCAGTAAATGGCCAATACACAAAGAACTCAGGGTATCTTGAGAGGTTCCTTGTCTCACAACATTGATTCAGGGCACTCTTCCCCCCCACCCCATCCTCTTCGTTCATAACCTTTCTGTCCCTTTGCCATACATATTACGGTTTCCTGTGTGTCTCTGTGTCTATATGTGTTTCTTGTGCTTTTTCTTTAGCTCTTTTTCTTCTTTGTTTTGCCTTATTAAGATTTGGGTGGTTTTTTTTGTTATTTTATCTCATTTTATTTTATTACTATTACTTAGAGCCTGTTTGTCTTCTAAGAAGAGGTAGAAAGGGTATGGATCCAGACAGGAGGGGAGGTGGGGAGGAACTGAGAGGAGCGAGGGGTGAGGGGAAACCATAATTAGAATATATTATATGAAAAAAATCCATTTTCAATAAAAGAAAAAAGTGATCTGGTGAAACCAGACAAAGAATGCACATTTTTGTACAAATAAAAGTAGTAAAACAATTCAGAAATTTAATCTCTACCTAGAAGAGTAAACACCAACTTTTCAATACCTTTCTACTGATACTTTCAAATCCCTTGTCTGTGCTGAGCCTGTGTGAAGAAGGCTCAGGGACTGGGCATGGGTCATCGGCAAGGGTCACAGGACTCTGGTATTTTTACCTTCTCTAGGTGAGTTCCCTAGGGGGAGTAAGTTATCCTGGGTCCCCTTTTCAGTACATTACTTTCTACAGTGTGTCAGGTCTATCTGCTGACTTCTAGCCTTGCTGTTATTAGGCCTTTCAAACATGCCCTTGTTAAGCATTCCCATGTCTTATTAATGTAAGTCTAAACCCAAATCCTTAAACCTTTTAGGTTGAAGTCTTCTCTCTGACATTGCTGGTATCTTCAATTCTTCCAGTCTAGTTTTTGCACAAGTCAAATGTAGATGAAGTGGCTGCTGCTGACTCTAGGCAGGAGAGTATTTCTTCCAGACTTGAATTAAACTCTATCCTTTAGCTCACCGCCATTGTTACAATGGGAATATTGGCTTCAAGGGTACTTGTTATGTTTAACTGATCCCGGGTTAATATGAAATGAGAGATGATGGTGATGGACAAGTGGGGCCCCATATGCTGGTGGAAGGAGTTTTGAATGAGGAAAATCCATTCAGAAAGGCCTCAGGTACAATGTCCCATGAGAATCAGATCTAATCCCTGGCACAGGTAGATGTGACCAGGGATCCCCAAATGGCCATCATGGAATTGCATACTGTTTTCTATTGGGAGCCTGTTTCCTTCAGTTTGCTTTAATTCATAACAAGCAAAGATGGCCTAAAATCAAATCAGACACACGGCTAGTTCCGTCTAGAACATTCTATAGGGTTGTCAAGCGTACTGAAGTTTTAGGCAAATGTATTTTTAGAGTTAGTGCTGAGGTTCCCTTTCTTTGTGTATTCGTTGCAGTTCTAGAAGCATGAATGTTGGAAAGGCAGATACAAACACAGAAAGAGGGATAACACAGTTTTGGAAATAGCAGGAAGGGGCTAAATAGAGATGAAATGGGAGAAAGGAATGTCTAATACGGTGCAGTTGGGAATGAGTGGGAAGCCAAGTTGCTCCTGTGAGCAACTGCTCAGATGTTCTTACATGAAGTACCTCTCTTAGTTATTATGATAGCTCCCCCTACTTCAAATCAGTCGTGCCTATTTTCTAGTCAAAATTTGTGGCTTCATATGCCCCCTTCTGTGGTGTGTGTGTGTGTGTATGTGGGTGGGTGGGTGTTCACATGTGTAAATGTGGGAGTCAGAGGACAACGCCAATGTCAATCCTTGCCTTCTGGGTTGTTGGAGATGGAGTCCCTTCTTCACCACGGTGTGTACCAGGCTAGCTAGCACACAGCTCCCAGGACGCTCCTACCTCTGTCTTCCATCTTGCCTGGGAGCTCTGAGACCATGGACTTATATTACTTGCTTGCCTGTCAAGTGCCCCTACCCAGTGAGCCATGACTCCAGCCCCTGTGGCTATCACCTTAATTGGAATATTGGGAACCTTTGGGAAACTCAGATTGTTTCCTGTTTAGAACCGTATTCCTTTCCAAAGCTAGCATCCCAAACTGGATCAACGAATAAAACACACAGCATGAAGTTAGACTCCTCTAGTGACTAAAATCTTCAAATCCTATGCTGCTTTCCTGTGGTCCTGTTGGCTTCTGCCCTCATTTGAGGGGCCGAGAAGGTCAGTGGCAGAAAAAGGTCTCAGGTCAGATTTTCATTACTTCATCTTGTATCCCCCTCAACTGCTTGGAGTCATTTGTCTGTTCGTCCCATGTCTGAAACACTTGGTGCCAGGCCCACCAAAGCAGCTTTTCTCTCTTTATGCCTCGAAATGTTAATGCAGTAATAAGACAAGGGATTCCTTCAGCTGGGTCCAAGAAGAGATACCCTCATTTTCAGACAGACTTAAAGATTTTTTCCCCCCGCTTCACATAGATGTGTGGCAGTACGAGCTACAGCTACCAACTAAAATTCAAGCCTGTATGGAAAAGTTTGCAAATAAGGATGGCTTTCCTCTTGCAGACATCCTGGGACCCACGATCATATTTTGTTTTCAGAGATAGGAAGCTTAATGGGTTGGTACCTGTTGTATGAGTCTTGGAGAATGCTGTCAGTTGCCTGGTTAAAAAGGTGGAAGTGAGAGGTGGTGGGAGGGGAGGAAGCAGTACGTGATCCTTATGGAAGCCAGTTAAAATTAATTGGAAAAAGCTTTTAAAGATCCAAGATGCAGACCAAATGTATCTCCAAGTGCGGCCTCATCCCGCACCGATCGCGAAGGTCACCGCGAAGCTGCAGATTTATGCGGAGGGGTTGGGTGATGGAAAATGAGACAAAAGCATTTGGATTTTATTATTCCATTTACTCTGACCCTGGGCCATAAAGGGTTTGGAGAGCCTGTTTTATGTATTCAGCTGGTTGCCACACTGACAAGGCATTTGGAGCCACTTAAATAAACCACCCCAGTCCCACAGCTGCAACAACACCCTATCAAATATAAGTTAGGGTCGCAAACGAAGCCTGCAAGGAGGAATCCGCAGCAGGTGCGCTGGGGTGAGAGTTTGTTTGTTTGTTGTTGTTGTGCTTTGTTTGGGCAATAGTTGTCCTTCCAGCCACTTGTCTCATCCAGCCACTGCTTTTTGATGTGCAGTTGACGTGAGTACTGAAATATATATATAAAATGTAAAAGGTGTGTAGAGCTTTGGTGTGACCCTGCTTTTTAAAATACTCTGGCTTTTCATTGAACTGCCGTTGGGTTCACATGGGGTACCCCATGGTAGAAGCAGGTAAGGATTTTAGCTTGTTAAGATTTGAATTACACCATGCACCTTTTACATTTGTGTTGTAAGATTTTTTTTTTCCCTCCCAGACTCTTTCTAACCGGTTTAGTCATGAAAAGATACCATGAAAAAGCAGATGAGGGGCAGAATTCCACATGGAAGACAATGAAATTGAATCCACAAGTGTGCCTGGGTAATGGACAAAACACCTGTCCAAGCTTTAAGTGTGGGCATGGAGGAAATAAACAGAGTGAAGGAGGACAGCCCGAATGGTGACAGCTTCTTCCATGGAAGTTCTACCTCACAGGTCCCATCATGTCTCCTAGGCAAAACAGCCCCGAAAGCGCTGATGTTTTGATTGTATACACTTGAGAACTTAGCTTGCGGTAAGCTCGTGGTCACATGACTAAGGGCTTACTCACTCAGCTACACCCCATGACTTTGCTCCCCAAACTCTTCTTTCTATAGTAAAGTTGTATGGGCTGTTGAGAGAAGTATAACGGCCAGCCAGAATCGTGACACCCAAGTCTTCTGGGGTCCAAAGGGAGCCAAAGGTTTGTGAAGCCATTTCAGCTTGGGGACACTGCCCTGCTGAAGACCGGAGTGTGTGGACAAGCCAATTGACACTCCCTGTTTTATTTCATACCTTTCCTTTGGGGTCTGTTGTTCAGAGAAAGGCCATCAAGACTTTGAAGTACTAATCACTTGTTTCAAAGACCGGTTTTGCCCTTCATTTTTCTCCACCTTTGATATAAGTTCACCCAAAATGTATGATGTGACTTCTACCATAGCACGTTTTCCTTTCCTCTTTCTTTTTCTTTCTTTCTTTCTTCCTTCCTTCCTTCATTCTTTCCTTCTTTTCCTCCCTCCCCTTCTTTCCCTCCTTTCTCTCTCTCTCTCTCTTTCTCCCTCCCTCCCTCTCTCTTTCTTTCTTTAATGCTTCTTCCAGTATCTAAGTTACCAACAGAAGAGTGCCAATAATTGAAATTATTATGGTATTTTTCATTCAAATTTTGCAAGCATCTTGTAGAGGAGTGTTAGAATATTGGTAGACCTCCACTGGGCTATCAAGCACAGCTTTTGATAGAAAGACATACAGGAATAAAAAGGAGTCATCGAATATATATTGCTAGTAGTAGTATGAAGAAGACCTCCTTGCATTCATTTATTGCTTTAATGAATATATATTTATCTAAGATATAAACAACTTTTTACAGTTTAGAATGGGTTGTCATATGAAAATTGTCAGCTAATTTCCGTCTTGATCCTTCTGCAGTGTGTCAATCACACTTTTTATCTCTTGAGGCAGACATGGCAGAAATGGGAGCTTTACCTTGCTGCACCTTCACAGCGTTCAGCACTCATTTGCCCCTTCCCTGTGGGCTAGCCAGAGATGACACATTTGGGGGGGGTGTTTTTGAGACATATCCTTCTCTCCTGCTAGCCAGCATCATCACTTTGCCCAGGTATAGGCAACCCATGCCATTTTCCTCAGAAAGCCACAGTTAGATAGAGGGCTTGCATGTCAGACTGGGAGTCCAGGGGTAAGTTAGAATTGTGTCCATTTGCGCTGAATTTCGTGTACTTGAATATGTGAAAATTAGAACCTCAATCTGTTGGCCGAGGTTGAAGACTGAAAACTGAGCTGCCCTCAATCTAAAGCCTTTTGAGCACCATCAGGATGCCACAAATGGAAATTTCCTTACTGACCTGATATGAAGGGTCATGGTCAAACTAGATGAGCAAAAAATATTGTATCCATGCTATGTTTACAAGGTGTGTAGAAACAAATATATTTTATGTTTACACTTAGACATTTAATTGTATATGTATAAATATTCTAGCATCCTCCCCCATGCAAAATCGTCAACATTTCTGGTCCCAATCACTTTGCATGAAAGACAATCTATATTTGTTTCAAATTCTGTATCAGTTCTGAGTAGTCTCACGGCTCCAACTTTGCCCACTCATCTCTCCCTCCCCCTACACACACATACGTACACACACACACACACACACACACACACACACACACACACACACCACCCACTAGCACTTTCCCGTCCCTCTTTCATTGAACTCTTGAAAATCCCCCTCTTCTACTTACTACTCAACTCTTCTCCTTCCTGAAGCACCCTTTCCCCAAATGAACACTTCCTGTCCCTCAGCCTCCTGTCTACTCCCCCCCCCACAAGTGCAGCCAATCACATCAGGTTATTGTGTAGAAGTGCATGGGAATGTGTGTGAAGATCATCCATGCCAAAATGACCAGCTTCTCTTAGGTAGAGAGCTACTGCTGTTTTGATTAAAGTGGGTGCAGGGGTCCATGTTTATCTACCTTGGCCTGTACCTGCCAGGTGGGATGGGTTAGATGATGTAATTTTTTAAAAAATAATTTATTTGTTTATTTTTATTTTTATGTGCATTGGTGTTTTGTCTGCATGTATGTCTGTGTGAAGGTACTGGATCTCCTGGAACTGGAGTTACAGACAGTTATGAGCTGTGGGTGCTGGGGATTGGACCTGAGTCTTCCATAAGAGCAGCTGGTGTTCTTAACCACTGAGCCATCTTTGCAACCTGATGTGATGTTTTGACAAGGAGCTTTTCAGCACATCTTGGTCCTTCTGAAGACCAACCACTCCCCTCTTCCTGCTTGTCCATTCTCCTGCTTTAAACAAATATGGGACAGTTACATGTCCTCTTCTTTTGATTGACTCCTGGTCTGTGCTTTACATCAGTGGTTCTCAACCTCCCTGATGCTGCCACCCTTTTAGACAGCTCCTCAGGTTGTGGGGGATCCCCCAACCATTTAGTTGCTACTTCATAACTGTAATTTTACTACTTTATGAATCATAATGTAAATATCGGATATACAGGATATCTGATATGCGACCCGACCCACGGGTTGAGAACCACTGTTCTATATCATGTCAGAAACAAGTTTAATTCATATTTTTCTGACCAGACATAATTCACTGGCTGACTAGACATCTGGTTAGAACTGGCTAGTGTGTGAATATCATAGAGCACTGCTCCATATCATAGCTCAGAGCTATTTTTTTTTCTTTTGGTATAGCATCTTAGTCGGGAGCTCTGAGGCAGTCCATTGATGCCTGCACATGTCATGCCAAGACAGCCTGGGATCTGTGACTGATGTCTGCACACAGAAGAGGATGGAAAAGTTAACTCTTATCACAACTCCGCCAAAGTCTGAAAGGTTTTTTTCAGCATTGTTCAGTGTACAGCTGGGCTGATTGAAAAGCCCTGTGCCCCTGTGTGTGAATTTTAAAGGTAAGTATAGTATAATAAAAGCTAATGGTGATTCTTGATGACTTCGGTTGAAATTGGGGCACCTGCAATTTAATTGACATTTCCCCCCCTGAAGCACAACTTTGGAACATCTATGGCAGACCAGTTTGCAGCCGGGTGGAAAATCACTGGATTCACATTAAACTTCTGCAGCCATCAGATGGTATTCATTTGTGGTGGCACAAGGCGGGGTGGGGAGGGGGAGTAACTTTAGCTCGGGTCTGAAATACAGAGGGAAAGTCTGCAGCTTGGCATGGGGACTTCACACTGTCTAAAGTTAGCAATGCTCCGAACTTGATATGCGGCCTCCCTCACCCACATTTTGGCATTTCTAGGAAATGTTACATAAAAGAAAGACGAAGAAATAAAATTTAGCTCTACATTACGACTCTGGCAAATATATCTGTGGCTAGGGTAAGAGCTACATGGGACATCTAAGCCGTGCAAATGACTACCATGTGAACGGAATTCTTGGTTGAGTTAGCACTCTCCTGGCAGACAAAGAGAGACAAAAAAATATGTAAATTTCTAGTGAAACAAATTCACACTTTTCTTAAAGCAGAAAGCCTTCCTATGATTTGGAGCAACCAGTCTGCCCGCGTAATGGTCTTATATGTAAGTGGAAATCCTTTTTGATATTTACACTACTGATTTCTTTAATCTCCACTTTGGAATTAATAGACAATAACACCACATTGCTCCCTCAGCCGCCCAGTACTTGTGCATATTTACCCAAGTGTCTACAGTGAGGATTGTACACAGATCTCTAATCCACCTGCCCGTGTTACTTAAAAGCCCAGATAAAATCAGCAGCCCTTAGATCTTAACCTTTTAAGTCTGAAATGTTTTTAAAGTCTGGCCATGGCAACCAAGGCTGGGGGTGTACACGGGGAAGGAGGAGGAAACAGGGGAGAGGTGAAACCGGAGGAGGATTGCTATATAAAAAGTGTCTCAGCTTGAACCACCGTTGCATTCAAATAAATCAAAAAACCATGATAATAATGGTGACGGTGTCCATAAGAAGTGGGAAGGTACCCTCAGCAGACAGAAGCAATCCGGTTTATGGTGCAGTGACCTGGGGCTGTACCTGGCCACCCAGCTGTTGAAACAAACAGCTTTGGGTTTACTTTCAACTTTCTCTGTCAGTGTGTGTTGAAAAACAGAGTAATAGGGACGGGGGTCCCAAGTATTTACTGCCCCCTAATTATACTGAATACTCTAAACACACAAAGAAAACACAATTCACGTTTCTAGGTGTTGAAGTTCTCTGTGGCTATCACATACCACAATTGTGTGCAATGATTTCTCTGATTTAAACTGTGAACCTAACCACACCAGAAGACCGCATCAAATACAAGTAAGAGATATTTTAAAGCTTTATTGAATATGAGCTCTGTGCAAGCAGATCAATTCTTAGCCCACGTTGCTTCAGTAGCAGGGGCTCATCTCTTACTCCACACTAACGAAGTAGGGGTCGGTTTTGTTGTAGAACTGAAGGCTTGCCTTGCTTTCTGTCGTTCGCTTTATAATTTTTTTTTTTTAACTAAAGAGAAGAAATCAAACAGAAAAGAAATTACAGTTTCTTGAATCTTCTCCTGGGGTATGTTAATAGAGTAAAAATTGCATATTTTCGGAACCAGACATGTGAGGTGAACTGGGCAATTCTTCATTAAGAAAATAATCGAAAGATTGTTTTCTTCAACTGTGGATGAAACAGTTGATTTTATATGTAGATAGATATAGATATATAGATATCGATATCAGTTAACATTTCTCCACTTGAAGAGTTTCCCATTAATGACTGTTTCAACACACACGGTCACTAGCCCCACACCTCCCAAGCACTGATATGAGGGCTCATCTTTCCATTTTTCATCTCATCTCGATTTTTCCTCAAGGGCAGGCACTATATTTTCTTTATTTCTGTACCCCTGGCATAGAGGGGAAGCTCAGTACATATTTATCAACTGACTGCTTGAATTGCTTAATAGCAGAAACCTATAAACTTTTGATTGAAATGCTGCCCCAAGATCCCACTCCAACTCTAGTTTTATTTGATTCAGTCCTTGCAGCTACTACCAGGTGGCCTGAGCTGCTGTGCAGATGCTCCAGGTTCCTTCCACTGGGGATGTGAGCAGAAAGCCATCCATCAAGAATGGGTTCAGTCCTCTGCTGCTATCCACTTAGGACTTAGTCCTCAGATTCTCTTGCTTTTCCTGGTGCCAGCCATAATGGCAAATTCAATATTCAGGCCAAGAGTCTCTTCACAACTAACTGCTTTTATTCCAGACACTGCACTGGTAACTTTATATCCATTATCCTATTTCATATTCCTAGGAACCCTACAAGATCAATTTCATGTGGATATTGTACAATCAGTGCCACCATGGCATGTGATGTTGAGACTTGCCTAAGCTTATACAGGCCCCGAGCGACAGAGCAAGAATTCAATCCAGGATGTCGGATGCATTTGTTGTACAACAAAAACAGACAGGCTGCTGGCTCAGCAGGGCAGAGTACTCGCCATGCATGTGTGAGGATCTGAGTTCAAACCTTCAGAAACCACATAAAGAGCTGAGCATGGCCACATGTGCCTGAAACTTCAGTGGTATGGGCAGCAGAAACAGGAGGACCTCTGGGACTTGGCTGACTGCCAGCCTAGCTCCAGGTTAAGCGAGAGTCTCAAATGCATAAGGTAGAGAGTGATAGATCAGGACTCCCTATTTCCTCCTCTGGCCTCTGTGAATGCAATACACTGACACACACAAACACACACACACAAACAAACACACACACAAACACACACCAAAAAAACCCTCTCTCACACACATACTACATGCACACACATGCACAACACACAGACATACAAAAACACATTTATTAATGAGGCCACCCAGTTTTAAAAGTGTAGTTTTTAAAGAGAAAAGACTACTTTAGAAATGGCTCAAAAAGGTATAGAAATGGTCAGTAAACACATAGAAATATTCCCAGCCTTATTATTTACTATAGAAAGGCAAATCATTAACACGGTGAGACACCACTTCATACATACCAGCACAGCTGCGAGCATTGGGCAATAACAGATGCTAAGAAAAGAGCGGGGGGGGGGGGGGGATTAGAATAGTTGTATTGGACCGCTAGTGCAAATATTGTAGAAAATAAATGACTGCTCAAAAAGTTCAACATATGATTACCACGTCTCTCAGTGGGTTGCTTTCTTATATATAAGATTTAAAAAAAATGAGACCAACCCAAATATCCACCAACTAATGAATGGATAAGCAAACACAGTTTATCTATCTATCTATCTATCTATCTATCTATCTATCTATCTATCTATCTATCTATCTCTATCTCTCTCTCTCTCTCTATATATATATATATATATATTAGTCAGCCACAGAAAGAAAGAAATTTGCTACAGTACACATGAGTGAGTCTTCAAGATATTATGTTAAGCGAAAGAAGTCAGACATAAGTGGCAGCATGCTGAATGATTCCTTTTTGGGTGAAATGTCCAGAGTAGGTGTCTCTACAAGGACAGATGCCAGTTAAGGGTTGCTAGGGAATGAGATTGAAGGTAAAATAAGGAGTGACGACTTTATGGACAGAGCTTTTATTGGCAGGGCTGAATAAATAGTCTAGAATTATGTAATGTTGGTAGTTGTTCAATATTGTGAGCGAAGAGCCATTCAGTCACACACTTTAAAGTGCGTAAAACCACGAATCCTGTTACATGAGTTTTATTCAGCTTCAGTCCCCTTTGCCTCACCCACTTCTATCAGGATATTCATCCGGAGGTGGGAGTTTTCCTGCCTGGATACTTGGGGGCAACTGCCTCCTTTGCATCCAGGGGTCGGAGAGGGAACAGTGTGCACAGGGCTCATGGTGTATAGCTATACATATCACTTCTTAAATAACTGGTGCAGCTTCTTGCTGCAACCCTGAGCCCAGCACAATTCCTCAGAAACTCTGTAGATGGTGTCTATGGCCACCTCACCCTGAAGACACCTGATCTCAGAGGCTAAGCTGGGTCAAGTCTGGTTAATGCCTGGGTGGAGGAAACTGTACAGATCTCGAATGTGATGAAGATTTTGGATTTGTATATTTATACTTAGGTTATTACACAAACAAACAAAAAAGTTGAGTAGGCTGCTCATAAAGCATGCCCTATACTTTGCTAGCACTTAATGGAAGCTAACACAGCTGTCATGGATCTATATGTGTGCTATAGCGTCATTTTGTTGAGAAAAGTAAATCCCGTGAATGTGGAAAAAAAATATCCCTTTGACTGCTTGAGTGCATCTTTCTTACCCTCCTCTTACTTTCTCTCTCAATCTAGGCCCAACAAGGGTCCCCATAGACACAGAATAAAGGGTATTGTCTGGTGGGGGATTTAATTTCACTCCATCACAAGTGACCACCGCAGCCCTGTCATTGCGATTGGTCACACTTTTTTGTGTGCTCTATCTCACCAAGGTCCCGTCTCCTCGCAGCCCACTGCCTAAGCTCCTTCTGTGAGACAAAGCTCTTCGACATAATGAAAGAGGTGGAATTGGGAACGAAAAGTCAATGGACACAGTTATCAATTTGGGCCCCACACCCTCTTGCCTCCTGGGATTTGGCCCCAGCAGCCATAGAGGCGCTAGCGGGGCCTGCTGTGTAGGGGAAAAAAAGGCACCACGGCAAGGTTTGCTGAGGCCAAAGGAAGAGCTGGTGGCTGCTGGCCGATGTAATCCAAGGCCCTCCGGAGGAGACCACCACACAGGCGTGTGTGGCTCCCCTCTCCTTGGCCCACCTCGGTGGGCCGCAGTTTGGTTTACATTGCCTTGGTTCATGAGAACATACGCAGCCAAGGTGCATCCTGGGTAGCTGTGAGTGGCATCTCAGTCTTCGCTGCGGGTTTCTGTACAGGTCTGATGGCTGTTACCACAAACCACAGCGTACTTTGAGATTAATCCTAGAAGATGAATGAATCTAAACAAAAGCAATCGTCTCTTACTTGTGGCAACTCCAGAGACCGCGTTGGGCATTTTGGTTGGAAATGGTTTTAGCTTCATCCCTCAGCAAGGTAAAAGGAAGTCACTCTGAAGCTGTCACAGAACGTCGTATATGATGCATTTCTGTCCGTATTTTAACTACTGTCTTCAGGATGGGGCTTCCACTTTATTCAATTGTTTCTGTTCTAAGTATCTCCACGGTTCACCACGGAATAGCCACATGAGTCTGTAATTTCTCACGTGCACTGGTGGATTTTACCACGCCTCAACTTGCTTGTTTGAAGCACGGGGTCCGCCTGCCCCAGCACTCTGGGAAAGGTGGGTGGGCATCACCCATGATGCCATACTTCTAGATCACAACACCTGTAGCCAACAGTGATGCTGCCACGCTCCTGGGCCCCAGCTGCTGTTCTCCCCAGCAACTCACAATCAGCTGCTGTATGTTTTAAAGGCAACTTCTAGATCTTATGAAAGCAACAGGGAAACCAGCATGCCTGAGATGCTGGTGCTCATCTGAGCTGTTCTGTTTGTCCGTTTCTTGTTCCATGTGAGCTCTACAAACAGGGCCCAGGAAGAGGCCACTGACATGAAGAGTTTAAGAAATTGACTTAACTTATATCCTGATTAGTCTCTTCACTGACAAAATCAAAAGAGTTAGCCTCATCTATGAGGATATCTTGAGAGCCAACAGCATGGATTTGAAATGCTAGACTACCACAAGCTGCCATGCTGTTTCTAAATGTCTAAGATCTACAGCTGGCAATTTTCATTTTATACACGTGTGTGTGTGTGTGTGTGTGTGTGTGTGTGTGTGTGTGTGTGTGAATGTGATGTGTGTCCATCCTAGTCTGGTCTCCTTCTACTATTAGGAAAACATATTTCTATTTATTTCTTCACACACACACACACACACACACACACACACACACACACACAGAGAGAGAGAGAGAGAGAGAGAGAGAGAGAGAGAGAGAGAGAGAGAGAGAGAGAACTTTCTTTTTCTTTCTTTCATTGGAGACTAACCATTTCCAACCACATGGATGCATCACTGACTTTCCTCCATCCAGAGTGCTTTTGCTCAACCATAGCAAGGTATCCATTACAACTTAGTACAAAAGCTGTGGAGGCCTCACTGGACCACGTCTAAGTCACCTCCACGCTTGTCACCCTTTCACAATAATCACTGTGACTATTACACTTTTATGGAACTTGGGATCTGACATTCACATTATAAATATTTGTTATCTACTACACCTCTGGGCACTGGAATAAAAATGATCCTTTACTAGAGCATTGCCCTGTGAGTAGCAACCAGCATAATGCTTGGACTATAGTGAAACTTGTTTAATGAATATTTGCTACATTTAAAAAGGACACAGACTATAGATCTCTTTGTGTGCTAATCTTTGTCCAGGAAGTAGATGAACCATCCTCACCTCCACTCCTTTCTTTTGAAGAATCTACTTCTTTCAGAGAACACTCATATGAGGTCTTTGTAAAGGTGATGGAAAGGGGATTCTAGATTTTGTGAGTTCTCTAGGGGGTGAGCTACCACAGTTGGTTACGATGCAGACCTTGGGAGACCAAGCTAGTGTCCTGACAGCCTCTGGAAACTCAAATAAACAACCTGACCGCAAAGCCCAAGGCAGTGATTCCTTCCATGGAACAGACAGCCCAGGAGAAGGGGGAAACTGATCCCCAAGGAGCTGCAGAGAGACATACTCATCTGGACTGTCCTTGGTTGATATGCTAAGAAGTTAGGGTAGGATAAAATGAAAGTGGGTCAAAGTGTAGAAAAGCCCATTCTGACCATTCACAGCCTCCTAGTCTCTGCTGGGAAGGGAGGTGTCAGGTCCCTTCAAGGAATCTCCTCTGGAAAATTGTAAACCTGTATGATGATGGTAGGGGAACAGGACCTTATGTTATGACTGACATTAAAATATTTATGGGGAGAATTAGGCTACACTATAGTTTGAGTCCCAGATATCTTCCAAAGGCCCATGTATTAAAAGCTTGCAAGGCACTATGGGTGAGATGATGGAGCTTTTAAGAGGGGACCTTTAAACTACTGGGATGGACTTTCAAAGGAGACTGGGATGCTAGCCTCTTTGCGTCTTGTTGGCCACCATGATTAATACTTCCTTCTGTTGTAGCCTTCCACCATAATGTGCTGCTGCCTTACACAGGCCCTAAAGGCGGGTGACTTGTGAAATTGTGAGCCAAGAGAAACTCTCCTCTTTTAGAGTGGGTTCTCTCTGGTATTGGTACCTGGGACATGTATGAAATGGGAAATGATGATGGGAAATGATGAAAATAGAACAATCAGTAACATTCACCAGAGAAGTAATTACGACCGGGTGGTGGTGGTGCACACCTTTAATCCCAGCACTTGGGAGGCCGAGACAGGTAGGTCTCCAAGGTCAAGTCCAGTCTGGTCTCCAGAGTGAGTCAGAGGACAGTCAGGGATACACAAAGAAACCCTGCCTCAAAAAAACTAATCACGCTCCCCCACAAAAAAAGAAAGAAAAATAATTACAGATGCCATAAGTTTTTCTTTCTTTTAATGAGTTTTTGAGGTTACTATGCACGTTAATGGGTTTCACTGTGACCCTTTCACACACGTGTGTTATTACACTTTGTTCTCTCCACCTTCACTGATGTTCCCTCACCAGGTTTTCTGCCATCCCCCGGGGCTGATTTACGTCCTCTCCCCAGAAAGTCATGAAGTATTTTCAAAAGTTTAAAAATGTCCACCCAGTTGTGGAGGTGAGTGTTGAGTAAGGAGAAGAGGTGAAGGAGGAGGCTCTGGAGGGGTATGAAGCCACCTTTAGGTTATTCTGCCTTAGCTCATCTATGTCTTTACCTGGATGGCTTGTCACTTTCCCCGCTTCCCGGAACTAGATCCTGAGCTTCAGGCCTGATGACTGATGGAGTATTTCTTCCAGCAAACCTCTGGGTGTCCGTGCCTTACTTTCAGAGGAAAAAAATGATACCAAGAACTTTCCAGACTATTCTCCTAAGCTTTAGCCTTCCAAGGGAAAGGACCCATCCGTAAGGGCACAGCATGTCCAAATGACAGACAGAAGGCAGCCATCCAAGACCAGGCCAGCCAGGATGGTTATGCCCGGGAACAGTTGCACCAATGAGCTGCCTTCCAGTACGGGCTGGAAAGATAACTTCCTCATTTTCATTCCGTGACATTTCTCCCATTTTAAATGCATTAATAGAGCAAGAAAAAAAATCTCTCTACATTACAAACTTTTGGAGACAATGAAGCATTTGATGTGATTCCCTTTTATGGAATATTTTTGTTCCTTCTCAAAAATATTGTTGGCCTAATGGAAGAGGAGAGACACAGATTTTGTGAATTGTTTTGTCTGGAAAAATATTGCAAAGTCTGTTTTCAAACAGAGCTACCAGTGGCTCCTTAGATGATCTTTGAATGGAATCAAATGATCAGATCCTCTACATGGATGTATTTACACCATCAGTTTTGAACTATGAAACATGTATAACACATCCTAGGACCAGGGTCCAGAAATACAGAGCAGGTAGCACTGACTAGCACTGAGTAGGGTAATGCTGTGGCTTCCCTCAAACAGTCTTTCATTAAACATGGAGCTCTGGTTATGATGAGTGCCAGGGCACACAGGCCCAGGTGGAGAGTATATGGCTTTGGTTACTGGATTTTCATAGCTCACTAAACATGGTGGTCACAGGAAGAAAAAGGAATGATTGTGTGAGAACCTGGCTTTGTTCTATAGCTTTTATTTGCATTTATAAATATTCCCATGATAGATGTCAGTCTAAAGGACCCTTTATTTAAAAGAAACCCAAAATGAGAGTGGATCAGCAATATGTCTGGGATTCTGAACTGTCCAGACCAGTCTAAATTCATGAGTCTAAATTCCCAGTCCTGGGCCCTATTTGAATACTGCTTGAATTTGCACTATCCTTTACGTAGCTCTTTGGAAAAAGCTGCTGTCTTGGAAGAAACTGCTCCCAACTTTCCACTTGCCTGCCTTCAACAGCATCCAATGCCACAGCAGTTGAGGGAGTGCGGTGGTTGGGGCTGGTGGTGGTGGGCATATCATAGTGACCTTTGGGAAATGAGGCGAAGGACACTTTATCCGAGGTCCCTTTGAGCTTCTATAGTGAACTACTCTAGACCAGGTGACTTAAAAGCAACATGAATCTTAGATCTTTATACCCTAGAGACAACAAGTGTTATGATCAAGAGCCTGGCAGATTTGGTGTCAGGTAAGAACCTGCTTTCTCAAGATCACATCTCAGGGTATCCTCGTAGGGAGGAAGGGGCAGAAAATCTCCTTTGGGTATATTCATAAAGATACTAATTCCAATCACCGTCTTGACCTATTACCCCCCAAAGGCTCAGTTTCCTAAGACCTTGGGGGTTAGGATTTCAACCCATGAATGTGAGGTTACAATATGCACCGAGAACAAGCTTCAAATAGGATTGAAAAGACTGCGTCTATGTGCCGGGACAATGTGCTCAGTACCATGTTTGACAGGTGCTACCAGTGCTCAGCCATTAGGCCATTGCTTATTAAGGTAGACCAAGAGCTCAAGACATTGAGAAGTCAAGATTTTCCCATCAGAGTCCTCGTCACACTCAAATCATTTTAGATGGCTTGGAGAAAGGTGTCTTCGTACAAACCGTAAAGGGAAATGATTTCTGACTTGAAGTAGGTACTAGAAAATAGAAAATATAAAGGGAGAAGTTTCCAAGGCTTGAGATAACGATCACATTTCTCCAGGGGAGGATGGCTTTGTGAGCTATAAATGGATGCTCCCTCCAAGTGTCACTCATGATATCATTTAGCTCTTGATGGTTTTCACTCTTGAAGGAAAATGAGGATGACAAACAGATACAGGCAGTCTTGTGAAGGGTCCAGAAATGATGTGTTTCCAGCTCCCGAGAAGTATTGAAGCGACTGCACAAGTGTGGTCCACTCCCTGCCGCCTGGCCAAGTGACTTGTGGAGTCAATCAATCACAGGTGGGAGAAGGTAAAAGCCAATCATCTTCTGAAGAGATGGAGACATCTTATCCACTTCAGACTCCTGGCAAGAGCTGCCTGGTTTTCTATACAAAAACAGTAGTCCAGCAGAGTCTTTTGTTAGAGACACTGTATATATTAAATAACCTGGATTCATCTGTGTCATACACAATTACATTGTAGTATAATAATAATAATAAATTATTGATAAATATATTGATAATGTAATAGTAAATACATGTTTCTATTTAAGAATATATGGCTCATAGCCACTGAAATACACTAACTCTGTGATTCCAATCAGGATTATTAATGATGTGCCATGCTTCCCCTCCACTGATTAGCATCCTTTTTCATTCACTCTCATCCACACTGAAGTGCCAGAGAATAGAATGTGGTATCTAGTAAAGTTCCCGAAGTCTTGCTAATACGAATCCAATATTCAGCACAGATCATTCTAATGAACTCTGCTTGTTCTGGGTCCTTAATTCCATATGTTTCTTTGCCTCTCTTATCTGGAAGCTCCTGCAGTGGCCACGGAGAGGTTTGTTACACTAGGCATTTATTCATAATCTAGAAAATCACAGTCTAGGAAAATGAGAGAAGGCAGTATCGTAAGTATGATGCGGAATACAGCAACTGAACCAAGTTAGGAAAGCAGAAAGTGCTGAGAGAGTTGAAGATAACTTGATGTTCAGGATGGGTTTTTCTGTCTAAATCCACTGCAAGAAACACTGCTTGTCCAGAAGTCTCTGGGCACCATAGGAAAAGTCTATATGTAAGATGCAAGGTCAATTGTGGGCATTTGGAAGCCATCATTGGTGACAAAGACAAAGAGTTTTGCTTCCATGAGTCTTAAATTCCTGAGGTAGTAGGGACAGGGCTGATAGGTGAGTGCTAGTACCCAGAAAACTTTAGCATAAACTTGATAAGTTCTGTATAGGATCTGGGAAGAGAAATTCTCTCCAAAATCAGCCTCACATGGTGTGGAGTCATTTGTCTCTGGGCCAAGCCATGCTGTTCCTGCCTTTGGCACACTCATTAAGGGTAGGGCCCAAAGTAAAAAGTATGTATAGAACAGATTGGTGTTTACATTGTCATGCTAGGAACTAAACCTATGCAAATGGATGCCATATGATATAGTGTTTATGGGTTATGTGTGCAAAAGTAGTTAATCAACAGTTAGTCTCACATCTATAGTGACTATATTATATTATAATCTCCATATATGTGTATGATCATGATGTAGAAAATGATAGAACTCTATGTACTCACAAGACACACCAAGGGATACTAATAAGGATGCACATTTTGGCTTTGTACAATTGTAAAACTAGTTTGACCATTTTTGAGGA
Organism: Peromyscus californicus insignis; assembly: GCF_007827085.1. Lineage (NCBI taxonomy): Eukaryota > Metazoa > Chordata > Mammalia > Rodentia > Cricetidae > Peromyscus > Peromyscus californicus. The sequence goes on along the minus strand of NW_026294562.1, from coordinate 131,050,503 downwards.
AATCAACTGGTGGGTTTATTTATTTCTAGCACCTGGTCAATTCAGTCAAAAAAAAAATGTCAAAAATTCTGTGATGGAATCGACAGATGTTGGACTGACCGACTGACTGTCAGATTCAATCAAAGCAGGAGGACCATTTGTGCCTGTTAGACACATTTCAGACCCAATATAGAAAAAGAGAATTTGGAGAATTAGCACTGGAGAGAGCTCTTGGAGGGGCGTTTGACCCAGAGAGTGGGTAGCAATCAGCGAGCTCTACGGCCACATTAACGACAGTAAATTCAAGTTACGGCAATCCTCCAAACATTCCACAAACCAACCCTACTGGAGGTAAATCAGTGCTATTGACAGCACCCATCCTGAGCCCCTTATGCAGTTCATGACCAAGTCTGCATTGTCTATGGGCTAGGGCATTTGGTGCCAGCTTTGATGCTCCTATTTGATCATAAATGAATCCCATTAAATAAGTATGGGTAGCATACATTTAAATTTTTATTGTCATGGTACTCTTATCATTTAAGGCATTAAGTAGGAAAATATCCATTTAAAATATTTCCAGTCATTTCTTTTTTTTTCACATGGTAGTTCAGTACAGCCAGAAATAAGGCTATTGGAATAAAAAAATTAAAAAACATACAGGGAGCTAAATAGGTTAGATATTTTCAGGCTCCAGTTTCTAGTAACTGGACCCAGTGTCTGATACTTGGCCCATAGGGGAAGAACAATTTAAAAAAAAAAAAAAAGAACATCAGAACGATGGGGGCAAGCCTCACATGGACCCCTGCATCCTAGAGGCATGTGCAACTGTATAAAGTCCTTTATATTAGAGACCAAAAGGGTTGCCGGCCTCTCCCACGGCCTTAAGTTAACACTTGTCTTTGTGCGGCTCACTCTTTTCTGAACTTGAAATCCAATTGGCCAACAATTAAAGCCAATTAGCACACGAGGAAAATAAACTAAAGGCTCTCTCCCCTGGTGCTCTCCATGGCCGGTCGAAAGCTGGTTAGCTCAAGGCATTAGCAGCGCTGCGTGGCAGGCCAGGCATATAACGGAGACTAGTTGGCTTAAAGAATTAGAAGAGTGGGACAGCGCCTGGGCCGACAGAACTGTGTTATTCTGAGCTAACAGCTGCCAAACATTCTTGACAGGAGATGAGGCAGATGTCCAAGGACAATCAAAGAGAGAAGAAAGTCTAAGCCAACGTTTGCCTATCTCATATTCTCTGCTTGATCCTCAGCCTCAAAGACAATCCACAGCTGTTGCACTTCAAGGTCTAAACGCTGATCCCAACTCCCCAGCCTGGCCCCTCACCCTGCTTACTCTGAGGACACTGATCAGCTTTCTTACCTCCCCCACCCCACCCCACCCCACCCCACCCCACCCCGCCTCCATCTCCTCTTCTCATTGGAGTAAGAATGTCTTTCGGGTGATTTTTTTTTTTTTTTTTTTTTTTTTAAATTTCTGAGTACTCAAGGTGGTCACGTCAAAATTCCATAGTGTGTGAAAATCATAGAATTTCAGTCCGGAAAACCAAACCAAACCAACCATACAAACAAACAAAAAACAACTCTCTACAGGTCAACCTTAAATGCATTAGCTTAGCCTAAGACAAGGTATGTTGTTGCCAAGGCACCATGCTCTTAAAAGCAAGAAATCATTAATTCGGATACAAAGGAGAGCGGGCTGATCTATGTGGAATCTAAGTATTATACAGAGGCAAGCTCCAGGCGTAGGGTTTGGGGGTTTAATAGAGCAGACGTGGGGATGGAAATTGGAGTACAGATGTCATGGATAAAGAGACATAAAATGCATCTGTACTGAACACATTTACTAAGACATAGGCATGTTATCTCTCTTGGGGGCAGAAGCAGGGGGACTTGAGTTCCCGTTGGGGCTAAGAAGCATTTCATGCCCTATTGTTTAGCGATATGCTCATTTGCCGGATGCCTTTATTGTCGCCCTTTCCTCAGCATGGCAGAAATAAGCAACTCTCTCATGAAAAACATCTGAGGCACATGTCTCCTCAGACAGGGTGCAAGGAACCCGTGTCACTGTCAAAAACGTTATATATACCATCATCCTACGTATGGGGAAACAACAGGCGACTTTCATGTCTTCCATTTTTTCTATGACCCATTGTCTTCTGTAAGTAATGATCAGTAATCATATGGAATTACAGTGGACTGACTAAAACATCAAACCTGAAACACCCTTGCCCCACCCCTAGCCAAGAACCTTGATGGAAACAAGTGATATGATGAAAATTAGCGTTCCCCAGGGCAGGACATAGTATGTGCTCAGTGCAGTCACTGAACAAATGAATGTGTATTAGATACACTTTATCATCTGCCCCATTCATTACAAATGCACACAGAGAAGGCTTTGGGAAGATGTCTCTGTCAACAAGGCACTTCCTGTGCCAGCATAAGAACTTCAGTTTGACCCCTAGCATCCATGTGAGGAAGCTGGGCATGGTGGTACCTGCCTGTAGTCCCAGCACATGTGAAGGGAGGCAGAAAGTTCTCTGGGGGCTTGTGGGCCAGCCAGTCTAGCCAAATGGGTGAGATCCAGGCTAGTGGAAGGTCCTGTCTCAACAAGTTGACAGAGTCCACCTCCACCTTCATGTACCAGCACACACATGCACCCCCAATACATGTGAATAACCCACATACACACACCCCTCAAAAAGCTCACAATAATATGGCTGTGATTATGCCACGGGTAGAAAGAATAAGAGCTGTATTTTTAGCCATTACCTGAAAACAGCTCAATATGAAGTTTCTTGATAAAAACTAATTAGTTTGGCATGCTTTTATTTCAACAAAAAAATATCTATTTAAAAATAAGTATTAGAATTAGACAAAGCTTTAAAGATTGCCTCTATTTATGCGCTGACAACTAATTACAGGGATAACTTTCACACACACTATGATTGCAGGTGCAAATATTTAATTGTTTGTGCAAGCCAGGTGGTGAGGGCGCTACTTAACTGCGTGTTCAATTGTGTCTGCTCTACTCAGGCCTGCAATTAGTTGTGGGTGCTAAAACCAGAGACCTAACTGAGGCTCTATTAAAATCAAGCCTGTAGAGTTCAGTCTTTTATCTGGGAGGGGGAAGGGTTGTTCAGTTTGCATTGACTTTAGCTGCTCCTAGCTGGGGCTGGAGGGAGTCGCTTTCAGCCAGTGAGGGAGCCAAGGGCAGCTGGACGTTGGCTGATAAGAATTGGACCCACCTGCAAAGAAAGTGGCCGCCAGTTTAGAGATTTTACTAAACTAAGGTCTCTACGAAAAGGCCCACGGCTTGATTATTCTAAAGGTACTTGAAGATCATGTAGCGAGGTTTTCCCATGTGATCAGAACACAAAATTAGATCCAAACATTTGAAATAGGTATGCCATCCTGAATGGCTACTCTCCACTTTTGTAGAGGCTAGGGAACCACGTGGGTGGTTGAGTCAGTGGGAACAGCTTTTGGACTTTTATTCTGCTTCGTTAGTACAAAAGGAACTCAAAGAATACTCCGGGAGAATGGTGCTATGAGGCAAACTAGTATCTGAGGTGTTACATGGTTAAATTTTGGCCATGGCTGAGAATTATACAATAATCAACTTGGAATTGAGTCTTACACAGTTAGAAAGGTGCTGAAATGATGTATACATGAAGATATGAAGGGCTGCAGAGCTTCAGGCACGTTACTTAGCTTCTCTGATTTCTGAATTCTTTCCCAGTGAAGCCATAGGCCCAAACTATAGTTAAAGCACCTTGTCCCGAACTAAGTCTATGGTGGGTGCTGCTTCTCCATAACTCTTATAATTCCACATGGAGGGAGTGAATACAGAGGACACTTCTACAGCTGCACAAGGAAAGCAGCTGGAAGAAACTGCTGGGTATCCTAGGCTGTGCCTTTGTATTTTGCTTTCAGATGTTAAAGAACACGTTCACATTCATGGTGGTTTATTGGCCGATTGTTAGCTACACTGATAAATTCTGGCCCACTCAATCTTAATGCTTGCAATTTTAGGGAACATTAATGTAATGTAATGCAGCATCATTCTGTTTTGAGTATTTCTCTTTACTACATTGGGCTTCTCAGTAGTAGGGTTTGTATTTTTGTTAATAATGCTTGCATTTTGCCTGGCTTCAAATCTTATCATGTAGTATTACTGGAGTTTTGTGGTGTTCTCAGTGTGCAATGTATTAAAAGTGGTTTGAGATTGTGTCTCCAAGCCCAGAGTACCTGGTTATATTATTCATATGTGAGCACACTCACAGACACACACACACACACACACACACACACACACACACACACACACACACACACCAGAAAGTTCCTGCCTCCAGTTCCTGTCCTGATGTCCTTTCATGTTAGCTGTGATCGGGACATGTAAGCCAAATAGACTCTTTCTACCAATATTGTTTTTGGTCATGGTGTTTATCCACCAAATGAGAGCAAACTAAACCACCTCCCCAGCCTTTCCTGCCAGTTCCAATAACCCATCATTCTGACTTGGATTCAGGATTTCTCAGCTTTCTGGAGGAAGAAAGACTGGCCTGGGCATAATGAGAGCCTACTGTGGACAGAGCAAGGCTACATTCTTTGTAATACGCATCTTGGGATATGTAGAGATAATCCAAGAAGTGAGCCTAGCATTAGGGAAGTGAGAGATTCCACCAGCAGATAGGCAGGCAACTGCCTGATCTAGCTTTACAGGGGGTCGGGGGGACTTTGGGTCCTACCTAGTAGCTCCTGGCTTTTGCTCTAGCTAGAGATGAGCTCAGTGAGAGACCCTCAAATTCAGAAGAAGAAATAGTCAGCTCACAAGATCCTTCATATTTGTGATGAGACTTGGGGTGGAATTCATTTTCCTTGGAATGAATTTTCCTCATCTGGTCTTCTCCCTTACATGAGAAAGGTCGTTGGAGGCATGCTCTTGAAGAGGGTGGTTAGACTGTCCTCTCTGTGTCCTTCTTTTGCTCCTAACTACCGCTAAAGAAGCCGTAGTCTCTACCCCTGCTGCCACTGGGAGCTACTGCCCAAAGACAGGCCCAAAGTAAGAAGGCCAATTGACTGAACTGAAATCTCTGAGGCTATGAGTGGAAATGACCTTTTTCTCTTGGTAAGTTGACTATCCAGGTATTTGTTACAGTAACTAAACACTGACGAACATTCGTGAGGACCTCTGCTATAAAGTAGACCCTTGAGGTATAAAGTTCTGGGTGCTCAGTGGTGACAAGATCAGGCATATTCTGAAATGCTCTGAGAGTTAGTGGGAACCCAACATTCCACTGGTCTGCAACAACAATATTCCGATAATTGAAACAAAACACAGAGCATCCCTTTTTAAATTATAAAATTGTGTGGGGGGGGTTGTCTGTACTTTACCCCTGAAGCACCCCCACAGCAGGCAGCAGGTAACTGCTAGGTACCTTCCCCCCTCCGGGGGGCATGGCCAAGGGGGGACCCCTTAAGACCTGGAATGCATACGTGCTCACTTTCTTGGCTACCTCATGGTCATGGGTGTTGAATGCTGCAGACCAAGGCAGAGTTCTCCAGAGAACCATGTTGGACCATGCCTTACCCCTCCTGGACCTCGCAACCAATTCCCTTTTGCTTGTTGTAAGTTAACCCAAAATAAACTCCTTTGGTTATCAGATAAACTCTGTGGAATTGCCTCATTATAAAACATCACTGTGACCATTTATTAAGAAATTTACATGGCCCAGCCTTGTGTATGCTCAGTGCTTTGCTTATACATTGTCCTTTAAGGTGTGTGTGGACTAACAGCAATACTCTTGAACATTTTAAGTTAGTAAAGAGATCGGTGTCCGCTGGAAGCATGGTGCCTCCCCCACATCTCAGTCACCGTCTCCTTCCCACTTCCCTTGAGCTCTTGTTCCTGGCATTTCATCTCTTATGACTGTTTTGTTGTTGTTCTTGTTGTTCCATACTGATAGGAGCGTGGGCCATCCTTTCCCATGATTTTTCCAAAGTCTCCACTTGCCCATGGCGTTGTATGATGGTAATTTTTTTTCACAAATGGGAAAGAAAAGGTTGAACAGAGGTAGAGCAAGTGATGTAAGTATTGGGTCCTTGGTACCAACAGTTGACTAGTTTCTTTAACTCCTAGATTGGAGACAGAATAACTCTCTGACAAACTGAAGGAGGCACCCAGATAGACTCTTCCAGCTTCCATGGATATCGAGAATCAAGCTGGGTCACAAAGTTACCAGTGGCGTGGTTCTGAAGGACTCGCGCACCAATCTGAATACCGCAGAGATGGATGGAGATATCTCTGAGATTTTAAGATGTGGGGAAGTAGTTAGGTTATTGGCAGCCTCTCTTAACCAATAGATGAGACTCCAGGAAAGGGGCACATAAAACCAGACTTTCTTTCAGGTATGTTGGACCTGTAGCTTATAGTCCGCATGCACCCCTGTGAATGCAGCCCATTAGATTTGCAGACGACAAAGTTGTATTGCAGTGTCTCGAGCTTCTACATCTTTGCTAGACAGTCCAATTAAAATTAGTCAAAGAATGACTAGATAAAGTTAAAAATAAAACCACACTCCCAGACAACCTATCTGTTGGAATGTTGGCTCACTGAAAACCTCAGTGCGATTTACATTACTCTTCCTTAGTTTGTAGGATAGTCTGCAGACTGTTATTATTATTATGTGTGTGATCAAAACAGAACTAGACAAATAAGTATTTATGTCATATCTTTTCTGTTTTGAGAGATGAGCCTCAGTGTGTTCTTCTGTGTATAGCAAAATAATTCAAAACTCCAGTTCTTATCATACACACTGTGCTATTTCTCTATTGATTAGTTCTACCTAATCAATAGGAGATCACAATGTGTCTGGTGACAGCCAGTCTTCACATAGGGATCATGACAGGGAACTGAAGCTGGCAATGCCCAGAGATAACGCAGGGTCCATTCACTCATCCAAAGTGTGAGATCCACATATCCCTGCAAATTCATCTCTCAGGCACTTCTCTTCCCGTGTGGATAGGTAAACTCCAACTCTTTGAGTGGGACCTCCACCTTAACCCCTGGCACCCTGGCATCCATACATCCAAAGAGTCTGCAGTGTTCTGGTGGAAGATCCACCTCAACTCCCCTCCCCCATCTTTTTCCCCAAACCCTCCTCTTCAAAGCCCACCAAACAGAGCTCCTCCCGCAGAGAAGCTCAAGACCACTCCCATAGGGTATATAAGCTGCATCCCAGAAAACAGACAAATGGTTTTCCGATCTCTCCTCCTCGTCTCCTCTCTGGGGAGCTGAAGAATCGCCCGGGAATGCTTTACCCATTAAACTGGGGCTTTTCTAATTCAGTCTGATTTGGTCTGATTTGGATTGCTGCGTCAGCGGAGAGGCATATCGGGGTGCGAAAAACTTATCACCCACCTCGAGAGGAAGGTTTGCAGACATCCTTGTTATCCTTCAGATTGTGGGATGAGATCCCAGAATGAGGTCATCTAAGCATGAGACAGACTCAAGCAATGATAGAAAACCACTCCGTTCTTAGAAAGATGCCAAGGAAATGAGAAAACAATGCGTTTCAACTCTAGGTTAATGTAAACAGTCTTGAGAACAATAACATTTAATTGTTTTAAAGTTTATAAAACGAAATGCAGTAACTCTTGAAATCTCTCTCTCTCTCCCCTACACATACACACACACACACACACACACACACACACACACACACACACACGCACGCACGCACACACACACACACCACACCACACCACACCACACCACACTGTAGCGTATTTTCCCTTAGTTCCCAGGGTGGCATTCATTTTGTTAAGAATGGCTCTAAATCTAGAAGTGAACAAGAGAAGTAAGGAAGAACTAATGAAGACTGAGGAGCTGCCCTCCCTGGGTGTCTCACCAAACCCCATCCTCCATGGCAGGGCTCAGGATCCAGTTCTACCCACTGAGAAATTGTTGAGTGTTCTTCCCTCTCCCCCACCTCTTCTGGCTGCCCCTTGTTTCAACAACGTGAGTTTTCAGTGCTTCTTGGACTGCTAGGATGACATAAGATGGGACTGAGACTTTGCTCATTGTGAACCCCAGGAGTTCGTGCAGAAATCAAGGCTGGGGGCACTTCTGAACTGTTAAGGAAAGTGACATCCATGTTTTAGCATGTTCTAGATTGTCATTCTGGATACATTCTATTACTTTTCCCAGTAATATCAGTATTGACACCTACTTGCTTTGTTGTCTTTCTAGAAAGTACTTTATCTCCTAGCGATAAGCTATGTGCAACTTGACTTTGATAATGTACAGATGGATATTAGACCCTGGTTTGACCTTCATCATGGAAACTTTTCTATTTTGTATTTCCAATGACCAGGACTTCCCCTACTGTAAAAGTATGAATTTTATAATATCCGTGGAAAAGTGACAGATGGGAATGGATTAATAGACAGTTGAATGAATTGTGAGAGCTTCACACATGGGGACTGGGTCTTATTTTCTCAGTATCCAGTGCATCTGTAGCTGAATCCATTGGATAAGAGGTCAAGATTAGTTACAAAAGTGACTATTTGCTTATGCAAACTTCAACTAATATATGTCTGTTAGTATAACATGTACTCATAGCAAGTGAATAAAATATAATTTTTCCCTCTTTTTTCAGAAAAAAAATGTAGTAACACCATGGTTAACTGGCAGTGGGATTCCTTTGCCTATGTTACTCTCAAATTCATCCTCTCTGTATATCCATGCCTGGATGTAATAAAGCCTTGACTCCAACAGTGCTTGCCTTTCCAGAAACTACCTCATAGAAAAGATTTTAGTAGAAAACTTTGTCTTTTTTTAAAAAAATAGTATTTAAACAAGTCAGTGGACTGAGTCAGAGCTTGGAATTTGTCAAGATCATACTCTCAGGTATGGGCCTCAGTTCCTCGTTAGTCAAAGCTGTGTTGATAATTTTTAAAGTAAGTGCAGAGTTTTGAAAGTGCTTGGTGAGGCTTATGGAGCAGTGCATACTTGGTAAGCAAGAAGATGGGAGCGAGTGCTCGGGTGGAAAGGCTGGAGCAAAGACAGACAGGGCTCACACATGTCGTCAGTGCGGAGCTCCAGAAAGCAGCCAGGGTCCAGATGTCAGCTACAGCTTCTGCTGTGTGAGTCTGTGGCAGCAGCCTGTCAAATTAAGGGCGCACTCAAGATAAAAGTGCCTATGAAGGACACTCAGCTGGTGGGAACCACTCCTGCCCAGGTTACACAGCTTTAAAAGCACATGCCATTGGGCACATCTGAAGACTCCATTTTTTTTTTTTTAGGATCTCAGATGCAATGTTAACTTGTAAGGAGGAGCCCTTTTCTCTGCTCAGAGAGGCCCTGGATACACCCCTTGCTTATGCTGCCCAGTCCCTGTGTCCTGGCCTGCATGGAGCTATGGAGAGTACCCCTAGCATGAATAATAGTGCAAATAAAATGCATTGATGGGCAAATGGGAAGAGCATGTTTACCCCAAAGTTAAATTGAAAGGACTTTACTTCTTATTTGAAATGATGCCCCATTTAGTTTTTTTTTTTTTTCCCCGCAACTGGAGAATTACAGAGAATATTCTTTCTTTCTCTCTTTTTAAACCTCCATTTACTTATTGTGTATGTTTTATTGGTGGGCACAAACAGGCCATAGTATACACACGTAGAGGTCACAGAGCAAATTCTACAAATTCTTGTCTTTTACTAGGTGTGTCTCGGGGGTCAAACTCAGATCCTCAGGCTCAGTGGCAAGTCCCTTCGCCCACAGAGCCATCTTGCTGCTCCCTTTCTCTTACCCTCTCACTACTTCCTACAGGGTCCCTGCATGTTTATTTCCTAGTTTCCAAATTCGCACTCTCAGTTTGTAGAATTCCTTTTACTATAAAGTAGGATGGTGTCTTCTGAGCAGATCTACAAGTCAAACAGGAGAGGAAATAGTCATTGCCCTGGCTGTGACTGGGTTCCTAGATAGGGCCTGTGGTTTCAACAGGAAATAACCACAGCTTTTCAGTAGCTCATGTTGCCAGAGAGTGCAACGGTACAGTGAAGCCCTGCACAGTGACAGTGAGATGGAGCATGCTGAAGCTGTCCTTCCACCCTTTCAACATTCCAAAAAATCCAGAGAAGATGAAGAACAGAGATGCTTGGCCTTTGCAATAAAGGCCATCAAAGTAGGAAGAAAATGGGACCCTAAAAAAACTACAGATATTCTCCTGTCTTGTACCTGGCTCCCCATATTTCCAGATAAATCTAGAAAGGCAGGGGGAAAAGGATGAGGTGAGAGAAGAGAGAAGAAGAGAAAAAAAGAGGGAAGAGAAGAGAAGGGATGAAAGAAAGGAGATGGCAGAGAGGAGAGGAGGGGGAGCAGAGGAGAAGGTAGAGAGGAGAGGAGAGGAAGAGAGGGTAGAAAGGAGAGGAGGAGGAGTGGAGGAGAGGGGGAGAGGACAGGGGAGAGAGAAGAATAGAGATGAGAGAGGGGGAGAGAGAAGAATAGAGATGAGAGAGGGGGAGAGAGAAGAATAGAGATAAGAGAGGGGGAGAGAGAAGAATAGAGATGAGAGAGGGGGAGAGAGAAGAAGCAAGAGAGAAAAGAAGGGAGAGGGGAGAGAGGAGAGAAGAAAAGAGAGAGGAGAGAGAAGGGAGAGGGGAGTGAGGGGGAGGGAGCAGGGAGAGGGCAGCTGAACCTGGCACCTGTTTTAAATGTGCAACGACTAAGGAAGAAAAAATAGTCTAATCATGTCATTTTCCAAATACAGATTAGAAATATGAATTCAAAAAACCAAAATTATGGGAGACAACTAGCCCCCAATTTCTGACAAGACCTTGGCACCATTAACCCTGGTATTTATTGCTCCTTTTAAGTACCATGTGACATAGCACTTTCCCAGCCTTCATCGCAAAATGTCCGCATAACTCATATGCCTAACATTCTGCCCTGGCTTTCCGCGCATATTTTACTAGGTTGGAGACTGTTTGTGTGTTTGCTATATGTCAGTTGACACCTCTGTAAAATCTTTATATTGGATGCCATTGGCAACCATATGCCAAATAATTGCATTGCCGTTTGTAATGTTTGTGGGTGCTGTTTTCCTGTAAGCTTAAAGAGGAAAGGCTTAAAACGCTTCTAATGCCCATCTTCAGTGGCGTCGCGCAGAAGAACTTGCAGCCTGCCTTTCTTGTTCTTCTTGTCCATTACAGGCTTTCACTGATTAAAGAAAAGGCCTCCTACCTTCTGGCTGATGCCGTGGCTCACAGTGAGAGTCTCCAGGATCTGCTCTGCAACTTACATTTAGATTCTCAGGGATTTGGACAGCACCTCGCTTCCCACAGTGTCCAAAGATGTTGTTTATTTTAATAAACCATCCTTCCTGCTTTCCGGGGAAGGATCTGAAGCTGTTTACAAAAGAGGGGATTAAATGATGAGGTGGAGCCTGGAGAGATGCGTCAGCAGTTAAGAGTGCTTGGCGTTCTTGCAGAGGACCTGGGTTTGGTTCCCAGCACCCATGTGACAGATCACAGCTGGACTGTGACTCCAGTCCCAGGGGTCCGACACCCTTTTCTGACTTCTGCTAGCACCAGGAACTCACATGATACACATACATGCAAGTAAATATATACATTATATATATACACACATATACACACACACACACACACACACACACACACACACACACACATATATATATACCTAAAGAAAAGAATTTTAAATGGCGTGAATAAGATCACAGATATCCAAAACTGTGTGGTAGACGGGGTCAAAACTGATTCCTAGAAGGTAGCTATTTCTCCCCCTACCTCTCCTCGTTTTCACCCCCCACCTCCCCTCCAGTTCATTCTGTTTTATCTACCACCCTCTTTTCTTTCCCCCTTCTCCGTTGTGTCTCTCTCCTTTCTTCTTTTCCTTCTCTTCTTTCCTCCCTCTCTTTCTTCTTTTTTTGCGTCAGGAGTAGAAACTCAGCCTTCCCACAGGCCAGGTGAGCTCTCCACCGCTGAGCTCCACCCCACAGGTGGATAGATATGGTCCCATGAGTCTTTGAACTGATTAGACAGAAGGCTGCAAATAGTGACTAGATTACAAAAAAAAAAAAAAAAAAAAAAAGTGAGTTTGGATCACACTGAATTCTACTAATTTGAAATGTTTGCAACCAATTTATGGGCAAAATCCAGCCCTTTCTTTTAAAACAGTTTAATTTATTGCATAATTGATGTACCAAGAAATTCTGTATCTAAAGTTACAGAAAAATATAGGCAAATAATAAAAATATAACAAATTGGATTTATGACAGCTAATTAATAATGCAACTTCGTGAATCACTGGTGTATGTACAAACACATGCATAATGTCTGTTTTATCTTCTTCAGCAGTGAGGGACTCTGTATGCATCCAGCCCCTCCATCCCCGTGACATGGCCACTGCCTGACAGCCAGAACATACACTCTGTTCCCGGTGTGAACACTGTAGGGATGGGCTTGTGATGCAAATCAGGCCTATGGATGCCAAGTTTCTGAGCAGCTCCATTCAGTCTTCTGCATATCAAGTGTCCAAGGGCCTCTAGCTCTGGAGAATCCTGATACTGGAAATAGTAATTCACAGGCATCTTCTGCATCTCTAACCACTCAAAAGAAATTCAGATATACAAAGCAAATCTATATATTTAAGAAAAAATTGTCAGTAAGTTGAAACTAAAAGGAATTTCCATTTAATTTTCTGTTTAAAATTTTAATTAACTGGAATTTTAATCCCCCGAGGTTCTCAATTAATTTAGCCTTGATTGCCAAAACTTTTCAAACATTTTGCCTTTTAGAAATAAAATTAATAAAAAAAATTAATGAAATACAATTTCAACAAAAGAAATTGTAATATTTCAATTTAAACAAAAATCTATTGGCCTTAATGTGGTACTCAAGTAAGACATGGTCTTTTCAAGCTTTAAAATTCTATGATGCCAATTGTTATATTAAGTAATAGTCTTCCAGACCTTTTTGTCCCAAATCATCGCTTTGAATACATATGTAGACTATGCCCTTTACAATAGATTCTAGGGTACTGTATAAAAACAAACACCCAGATCCAGTTGACTGCATGGAGTACTAATTTTAAAACAATCACTGTGATGTAAATGGTTTTTACTGCAGATTTCCTAGGATCCTTCACTATGTGCATATGCACAGTAGTAGTATGTGTGACACTTTCCAGATTTCTTCAGCTTTGACAGGTTTCGTCTCACCTTCATCAAGGGAAGCACAAGGATAAAAAGAGACAAGAGAAAGGCACTCCGCTCATCTCACCTGAGAATTTGGGCCTTTCTCCCAGTGTGCCATCTTTGACATACCCGTTGCGTCCTATGCAGCAATAAGCCATAGTCAATCACACCTTGGGCCTGATTTACCTCCCCAAACCATGAATGGACATCACCTACTTTGGAGCAACGCATGATGCTTTGGCCCTTTTCCATATGCTAAGTGAAGAAGGTTTCTCCTTCCCAGGCATTGCCTTCTGACTTGCTGGACTGTTGTCCTCAGCAGGCAAAAGGCACACATTGTTTCCAAACCATACAGCTGGACCTCCAAAGCATAAGACAGAGAGGAAAAAAAAGGGTCAGCCACCAGGGAAGAAAAAAATAATTAGAACTATTGCAGACTGAGGAGATGGTTCAGTTGGTAAAGCCCCTGTTGCATGGGGACCAGGGTCCAGATGTGCAGCACCTCTGTAAAATTGCAAAATGGTGATGAGCAACTGTAATCATAGTGCTGAGGAGGTGGGACAGATCTTTGGAGCTCCCTGGCTACTCTTCTGGAAGAATCAGTGATTTAATCGTTCAGTGAGAGACACCGTGTCAAAAATAATGTGGAGAATGTTTAAAGAAGACTCCTTTGTCAGCCTTCATCCCTCACATACATGTGCTCAGGCACTTGCACCAACACAAGTGTGTGCATACATGTGTGCTACATGCACAAAGATGAGAATGTACTGTATTTGATCATAAGGATGCCAGAAACATAACTTACATGTACTGGTAGTTATTCCTTAAAAATGCCCAATGGTCCATGAAAGAAATACCACAGTCTGGCTGGTAGTCATATCGTATGAAAATTGGAGTGTGGGGTGGGGGGTGAGCTCAGCTTTAAGAGCACATACTATTCATCCAGAGGACCCCAGTTCAGCTCCCAGTACCTATGTCAGGTGGCTCATAGGCATGCAACTCTAGCTCCATGGATTCAAAGGCTCTGACCTCCATGGGTACCTACATTGCAGTACACAGACCATACAGAGAAACATGGCCCTATACATAATTAAAAGAAAAAATCTTGAAAAACAAAACTGTGTGGACCTGAGCTTTCAGGTGGGAACTGCACACCAATTCACATGAGTGAGGCCTGAGGAGAGGGCATACTGATCACAGGTACTACACTGTGACCGCTTCTGCAGTCCAACTCCAGATTAGGAATTTGACGTTTTAAAAATTCCACTGAAATTGGACTACAAAATATAATAGGTTTAGGCACCTGCTCTAATAACATTGCATAAAAATATCCCAACAGCCTTGGCATAGACATATGTTACAGTATCACAGTCAAATTTTACTACATCATTACAAGAATGTTCCATTGGACCCTATGATTGGCTATTGTACAGGCACAGGATGCTTATGCTGTAGTACAAACGTAGCATCACATTTCCCTAATAAACATTTTATGGTATCCCTATGCACATTAAAAACGACACTAACTGCATTAATACATTTTAATTTACTTTTTTGTTGTAGAACAAAAAACAAACTCGGTACTAATGAGCTCATATTTTCCATTATCCCAAATCACCCTGTTCATATATCCAGTCCATTGCAAACACCCCTAAAAATAGTGATACTCTCCATTATGGTACAGTGGCATGCACTGACCCAGAGTGTTTTCCTTCCCTGTCCGTTCATAAACATCACATCATGTTATAAACAACTGTACAGCGGCATGCACTGGTCCAGGGTATTTTCACCCCTGTCCATTCATAAACACCATGTTATTAACAACACAACTTTAAAATATAATCTTTGAATTTTTTTGGTACTATGCTGTTCTTTGAAAGTGAATTTTTTTTACTTAAAACTGTACTTTTTCTTCGACAGCTTTCCAAGTCCCAGGAAACACAGGTGTATTTGTAGCTAAACGACACATTCAAGAGCTAGCTTTCTCGTTGGCCGTCTTTGGTGAGGGTGTAAGCTTTTTAGTACCTATTTTCAATGTGGTACCAATGAAGTA
Source organism: Peromyscus californicus insignis (assembly GCF_007827085.1). Taxonomy (NCBI): domain Eukaryota; kingdom Metazoa; phylum Chordata; class Mammalia; order Rodentia; family Cricetidae; genus Peromyscus; species Peromyscus californicus. Next base: position 131,035,240 of record NW_026294562.1, on the reverse strand, counting down.
CCTGGAAGAAATAAAAAAAAAATTTTTTTACAAGACATGGGTAGTTGTTTTGATAACATTGTGTGGTATTGTCTCAATGAAGCTATTAAATAATTAAGCTTTTTTTTGTTCCTTTTATAAATTTAATCAGTAACAAGGGGCACTGTGGCCCTCCTGGTGTTATTTCCAGTTAGTGTAAATTGACTTATCATGCAGCCCTCCTCACCTAAGCAATCATTTACCCACTATCGAAGTTCCCGGGCATTTGTTTGGAATAGTGGTGATGGTGTGGTGGGTGAGTGGAACAAAATGCTGATTACATGTGAGGAGAACCGATTTCAGAAATCTGAGAAGAAAAATAGGAGTTCCCCATTGCCCCAGCTTCGCCCGAGATAGCACATTCCTCTACTGTAAACTTCAAACTGTGGTTATCTGAGGCCAGTGTGTGTTTGTGTGGGCATCTGTCTTACTCTTGGACTGGGCAGGCTGCACTCTCTACTTGGACAGGGGGGCTTATATAGGATAAGATAAAGACAACACTGCTGGAGGTGTGACCTCAGCAAATCTCTAAACAAAGTCTCCTGATGCTTAAACATACCGCCGTCTGTCACACCTCCCAACCTGTCACTGTCTGCTTTTCCAGCATTAGGCAAGCTCAGATTGTGTCTTGAATGTGACCACTGCTGCACACACACACACACACACACACACACACACACACACACACACACACACGCTCACTGACAACTTGGGGGCAAGCTCTTGTGTCTAGACGTTCATAATAATGTTGAATAACCGGTTTCTTCAGATTTTCTTTCCAGCAAGAATTAGACAGCGGAGAAGCCTACTCTAACACATTCATTATAAAATTGTTGCAATTCCCAATGAGATCATTCCGAAGATGCCGTCTTGACAGGTGTAAAAATCACGACTTTTCCATCAGAACAACAGACGGCTGGTAACGTCAGCAGGTCTCTGTGTAACTTAGATAGCTGTAGGATGACTTTGGGCATTTCTTTGTCCTACATTTTCTGGACATTCATAAAGCCATGTCAATGAAGGAAGCATATGTGGAAGAAAGAGTCACCTTTAGAGCTTACCCCAGAAGGAAACAATCACGGTAATTTACATTTATTGATAACTTACTCTGTTCTGGTTCTTGTTCGAGGAGGTTTGCAATGACACAAACAATCCCCAAGTCAACCTCTCTAGGACTTTAGTTTGTCAAGAGATACAGTCATACTATGTTGTCCAGGTCCCTTGCCCTACACTCTCGGGCTCAAATATACACTAAGTTCTATAAGCAGGCATTGCAGGCAGGTGCCACCCAGGCCAACTTCGCTAGCCTTTGTCTTTATCCTTTTTGCAAATGATGAAACTGAGCCATTAAAAAGTGAAGTGCCTTTGCCAGGTTAGAAAAGCTGAGCTTCAGGCTGGTGAGATGGTTCAGCAGGTAGAGGATCTTGTTGCCAAACTTGATGACCCCAGTCAACCTCTGGGGCCCACGTGGTAAAGGGACAGACTTTGTGACCCCTGCAAGTTATCCTCTAACCTCTACACACACTTCAAAGTATATGTGCTCCTGTATCCGTGCACATACATGTGGGAGCCCACAAAGGTTTCCTAGTAGATCTGAGCTTGCTTTACACAGCAGGGCTGCATTAGGGGATGACTTGACCACGTGCATGGTCACCAGGTGTTTGGAATGGTCTGCACTTGGCTGTGCTCGGGGGAGGTCTTTTGCTCTGCCCCTTGGCATTCCTTTAAAAGCCCTTTAGCAGAGACAGAGGGGCTGGTGGGTTTTGACCCAGGCCTTCCCGAGGCTATCCTGTGTTTCTAACTGTCTCTCTCCTCTGTATTTCTATCTAAATATTTCTCACTTCTCCATGTTCAAGAGTACTCTGGGGAAAAAGTGGGGGCAGGACACACACACACACACACACACACACACACACACACACACACACACACGTACACACACTCACACATATAGAATAGAATAAATAAATATGTAAATAACTAAATGGTTTCAAAAATTGAAAACATGAGATCTGAGATTTGAACTCAGTTACTCTCATGAGCCTTGGCTCTTGGGCTCTACACAATAGCCAGTCCAAACACTTTCTAGGAGGTTGACTTCTGTACAAGAGGATGAATTGCTGTTCTCAGGAATGATAGGATCTCTCATCTTCATCAGTCACTTTGACCTCCAGAATCTCACCATCAGGCTACAGCTCAGGAAGGGGTCACAGGATTGTGAATTGATGGTGCTAGATCAGACTAATGGGCTACCAAACAGAGAAAGGCATTTTTCAGCCTCATAAATTTCTTTCTTAGATGATCCAGTCATCCATCCATCCACCCACCCACCCACTCATCCATCCACCCACCCACCCACCCACCTATCCACCCATCCATCCACCCACCCATCCATCCATCCATCCATCCAACTATCCATCCATCCATCCATCCATCCATCCATCCATCCATCCACCCACCCATCCATCTCTCTATCATCTTTTGAGCCACATGTATTCCCTTAGGTCTCTCACTCCCTAGTCATTAAGATACTAGCCAAGACCAACCCACATCCTATTTTAATATAAATAAGCTCACCTGAATTTGACCTGGAATACCCCTTGACCACTTGATGCTCCACAAACTCTGAGAAAGTCCAGGTATTCATCTGGGCAATGATTTATAAACAATTCAATTCTCTCTTTGCCTCTCTGCCTCCCTCACTTCTACCCTTCCTCCCTCCCTTTCAGGAAGGTAGAGAAAATCAAATGAGATAATGTATATGCATCCTAAAGTATAGAGTATTAAATCTGAGATCAATACTTTCTTTGGAAAGAAAACCAAAACCAACCTTAGTTAGAAGTAACCATTGAAATAATTAGGAAAAAAATAGAGATGAATGTATTCTAGTTGTATCTTCAGTAGAAATGTAATGTAAGAAAGTATAAAATACATTTCACAATATTAGCATTAAATTATATCTAAAAATTGTGTATGATATACAGAAATAATTAAAATACAAATGAATGGAAAGAAATCATAATCTAAAAGGAATTCTAAAAACTTGAGTACTGGCTGGGGATATAGCTTAGTGGCGGAGTGTTTACCTAGTATACACAAGGCCTTTGGTTTAAGAGAGAGAGTGATGGGATGGCAAAGGCAGAGAGAGGGAGAGAATAAAGTATATAACACAAAACAAAATAGGAAAATACAAAAATTTTTTAAGTATAATTGGAAGTAGCCAATAGAAGCATAGTTTTTTTTTTTTTCACACTGGCAATCAAGGAAAAGAAATTATTTTTATTTGAACACAAGTCATCAGAAAGCTATTTTTACATATTACAATGACCGCTGTTGTTGGCTAAGGTAAAAAGAACAATCCCCACACTGTTATTAAGTGGGTACTTGTAATCTCAGGACTGCAGAGACAGAGGTAGATGGACAGGGAGCTTTGGGCTAGCCTCAGCTACATAATGAGACTTTGTCTCAAAAAAGAAATAGAAGCATAAATTTGCTTTTGTCCCCAAAAGATCATTTGGATAAATTAACACAAAGCTTTAAAAATAAGCACATGTGCTGGGCGGTGGTGACGCACGCCTTTAATCCCAGCACTTGGGAGGCAGAGGCAGGCAGATCTTTGTGAGTTTGAGGCCAGCCTGGCCTACATAGTGAGATCCAGGAAAGGCACAAAACTACACAGAGAAACCCTGTCTCGTAAAACAACAACAACAACAACAAAAAGCACATGTATGTTTTCACTTAGTGTTTTTTTAGAACAATTTTGAGAAAAGTAAGAAAGAAAATGCAGGTGTTTTATGATGAGACATGGCAAAATTAATTAAATGTGCAAATATGAAAGACTGTGTGGTAGTCTGAATGAGAAATATTCCCATAGTCTTAGACATTTGAATACTTAGTTCCAGCTGGTGACACTGTTTGGGGAGTTGTGGCTTTGGTGGATAAAGTGTGTGACTAGGGGTAGTTTTTGAGAGTTTAAGGCCTTCTCCAGCCTCCCAGCTCACTCTCTGTGCTTCCTGTTTGGGATTCAACATGTGGTTTTCTGATCCTGTCAGCAGGCCCACACACTACTGCTATTATGGACTCGAACCCTCTGTAAACATAAGCTAAATTAATCTCTTTTAGAAGTTGCCTTTGTCATGGTGTTTTATCACAGCAACGGAAAAGTCACTAATATAGATGGCTATCGTCCACTATGCTGAAATTCTAAGAAAGTAAACTGGGTCAGGCATGGTGGCACATGACGTTAATGTCAGTATTCAGGAGTTAGAGACAGGTGGATCTCTGAGTTCAAAACCAGCCTGATTCGTATAGCGAATTCCAGGTCAGCTAGAGCTACATACATAGTAAGACCTTGTTTCGGGGTGGGAGTGGGGGTGGGTCAAGAAAAATGGCAAACATTGAGGAACTAAAAGTGGGTATACAATGGTATTCTAGAAAACATACAATTATTACATGTTGATTCAAAAACAGTTAAAGTTGTTTTAGGACATAAAAATGTAACTATTGGTTTAATTTCATATACTGTGGACCTGTGTTCAATTATCACAGTTCCAACATTCATACAATAAAATTATTTCTTAGAATAGTTCTTTGAAAAGAAAGTGCTTAGATGGGCTTGGTAGCTCATGACTGTCAATCCAGCCCTTGGGGAGGTTGAGGCAGAAGGGTTCCCAGGAGTTTGCAGATAGTCTGGGCTGCATAGTGACTTCTAGGCCAGCTCTGACTACACAGTGAGGCCCTATCTTAATCTTCTCCCCAAGTTGTAAAATATGCTATAGAACACAAGTTACTTGGAGTGCAGTTTTGATTCTGTGACAGGCATGTTTGTACCTTGTATCTGTTCCAGTGTGGGAACGTGTTCCCAAGTTTTAGGTATAATATTACTATGCTAAATCACTCCTGTACATTTTTGTGAATTGAGGAGGAAGATAAGTAACTTACTCAAGTTCCAATCATGATAGAAATTTGATCTTTTTATGAGGTGGTGTGTCCAGGACCTCAACATTTGTACGTTGACATAAATTTATGTCCTTCAGCCAGTATGGATCAAATACACACCCCAATATCCTGCAGAAAGGGGTACCCATCATCCAGTTGATAAGTACTGGATGTGTTGTTTTTAAGAACCCTCTCTATTTAACTGAATGTTCCTCGCTTCATCTCTCCACCCATTACAGGTACATGACATTTAGGGATAAAAGCCTGGTATACCCTGCAGAGAAAGACAAATCCGCCTTTGAATCTTGACTGTCACTTTACAACTCTGTGGTCTTGGGCAAATTACTTACATCACAGAATTGTTATGGATTAAGTGGCATATGCCTGGAAGGCAGAAGCTTTACAAGGCTTTTGCAAATAACAAGTGTTTAATAAATAGGAGGAAATATGCTTTTTGCCAAACTTTCTTTAATGAACATATTACCCTTCTATTCAGAAAAGCACAGTAACTATTAAAGTGAAAAATGAAGCAAAGCAATGATTAAATGTAAAACTACAAATATTTTTCATTTTTGTTTAAAGAAAGAAGAAAAAAAAAAGAGAAGCAAAGCACCTTTGTCTGGAGTTATGTCCCAGTTGTGGCTGCTAACCACAGGTGGGTATGGAAGCCCGGAGGGAAACCAATTACGTGCAAATCCTTTGACTTAATGAAAAATAAAATTAAGCAGACTAATACTCAGCAGGTACTTAAACATCACCTAATATTATAAAAGCTGGTGTTTCCTAAGGAGGAAAAAAGTCTCTGGAGAAAGTGGAGGAAGAGGCAGCCACGACCCAGGAAGAAATTCCCAATGTGTGGCAGGATTTACCACAGCACACCTCAACATGCCAGGCAGGTCGTCATTTGTCAGCTTTGGCAAGCCAAGTTAGCTCATAATTTAAGACACTTGACTCTGCTATCTGACAAAGGGAGACAAACTCAGATTCCCTGTTTTCTGGTGTGTGTGTGTGTGTGTGTGTGTGTGTGTGTGTGTGTGTGTGTGTGTGTGTGCGTGTGTACACTTATTAGAAAAGCATTACTTTTTACCTGCCGGCAACAATCTTACACATTTTATTTATAATACCTCATCTCATCTTGGCAATAGTTAAGACATTAGTGCCTGTCCTGCTCCTTCCTTCTCTCTCTGTCTCTGTCTCTGTCTCTGTCTCTGTCTCTCTCATCTTTCCTTTTCCACCTGACACAAACTAGAGTTATCTGAGACAAGGAAATCAAGAAAATGTCCTCATAACACTAGCCTATAGGTTAGCCTATGTGGGGTAGTTTCTTAATTAGTGCTGAATGTGATGAATGTGGGAGCCCCAGCCCTCTGTGATAGGTGCCAGCCCTGAGCAAGTGCTCCTGGATTGTATAACAAAGAGGGCTGAGCGAGCCAAGGAGAGCAGCTAGTAAGCAGCACCCCTCCATGTGCTCTGCTTCAGTTCCTGTCTCTAGGTTTCGGTCCTGCACAAATTCTGGCCCCAACTTCTTAGTGATAGACTGTAACCTGAAAGTGTTTGATGAAATTAACCTTTCCTACCCAGGTTGCGTTTGCTCAGGATGCTTTATCACAGCAACAGAAACCCTAGCTAGGACAGTACAATTTCCCCCACTTTATAAGTTGTCAAAGGTCAGCCAATTGAACCAGAACCTATGACCTTTTCCCTCAAAAAGGCTTGGCCCAAGAAATTCATTTCATTTCCCTAAAACTTGTTTAGAAGTCAGGGAAAAATCAGAGTTTCACTTTGCTGTTGTGAAGCATCCCTTTGGTGGTCAAGCTCTCCCAAAACATCCAAGAGAAGCCCACCTACTGAACTGCCTTGTTCTAAGTTCAATCAAATTAGCAAGAATGACTGTGAAGCTCACACTGGCAGCAGTGTGTGTGTGCCCCCCTGTGCTGTGGCTGTGCTCTTCAGGGGTCTGGGTGCCAGACCCTGAAAGAGAACCTTCCTGGCCTGCAGTCTGACCCTGGCTGCCTATTCTCCAGAAGCACTCGGAGGGACTGCGGCATCCGTGGCTCTTAGCTAATTTTGAAGCAAACAGCTCTGAGCGGGGGTTCTCCAGGTGGACCACAGGCAGTTGTTTCTTATTGTAGGATGAGGTGGAAAATTCCTTTCATCATGAAGGACTTCTCCAGGAGGAAGTCTCATAGGGACATTTCGAAATAGCTAGGACAGTTCCCTGTGTGTGTCTCTTTCCTCTTCCCTCCCCCCTCACCTCTAGAACGTGTTCACACCGAAGCAGCTGTGAAATGGGTTCCTCTTCTTGGATGGGTGGACCATTTTCTCTAGGGAGCCCGCCCCTCCCTCTTCTTCCACTTCCCCTTTGCCTTTTCTGACTCTCCCCCACCACCAGCGACCACCCTTTCCAGGCCGTTCCCTGAACAGTAGCTCCCCCAAGGCCCTGCCCACTCCCTTCTTTCTCCCTTCCCTCTTCCTCCTCAACCTTCTTAGCTTTTTCTGAAGGAACACATTTCTCCCCCAGACCAGACAGAGACCTGACTTGGCATTTTCAGGACTCCAGCCAGGCCACACATATTGTTTCCACAAATTTCTGTAAGGCTTCTCCTGGAATATCTCAAAGTATGTCACTCCCCTCTGATGCTGAGAGGCCCCAGCCTGTGGAAGCCAAGGCCTGTCCCCTGGCTGGGGAGCTGATGAAATCTTGGCTGATCTGTTATCTCCCAATGCTTTATAGGTCTTCAACCGGGAGATTAGAGCACAAGGTTACAATGACAATTTGTTTACACGCAGGGAGAGATTAAGATCTCGTTGAAAAGGAATAAAAATAACATCATCACGAGCTGTCACAGCGTGAGCCCCATTGTAATCAACACTGGTCTGATTTCAGGGATAATTTAAGACCAATTTATTATCTTAATTAAAAAAAATAAGAAGGGAGAATTCAACATTTCAGATGGCGGTTAGATTGTGAGAGGTGTGGCCTCTGGAGGGTCCACGAATAAAATAGAACACACAGGATTCCAGCCGGGAACACTTGATGGGTAAAAATAGGAAACTTTCTTTTTTATCATCCCCCTTCGCTTTTTCCTTTAAGTCAGTGGTAAATCAGAAGGCAAAACAATACCTTGGTTTGGAGATCGCGGTCCTTCTAAGACCCACGCACAAAAGGGCAAAGAAAGCACCCCTTCCCCAACACACACACACACCACCTACCGCCTTTGTTTGGAGTCTTCTAGGTTTTTAGCATTTTTCCCCTCCCCGTGTCTTAATGAAATCAGCTAAGAAAAAAAAAAAAAGAAAAAAGAAAAGAAAAGAAAAGGAAAAAGTCTTTGCTTTGGGTCCAGCTTCATTTTCTCATTTTCCCTCATAACTAAATTCTTCCACTTAATCCAAAAAGACTTGAAAAACTCCAAATGCAGGAGAGGGCGAGAAGGCCAGAACAGAATGATTTGTGGCCCACCCCCCACTGACCTCCCCCTTTGAAAGTCCCCCCCCCCCCCCCCCCCCCCCCCCCCCCCCCCCGCCCGCCCGGGGTAAACCTCACTCCGCGCTGGCTTTCTCTACTGCAGCCCGGGCAAAGCCCTAGGCCCGGAGTGAATGGAGCCACAAAGAGCCCTTTGATGCCCTGGAGGAAATGGCTCAGTGGGAAGCCAGGTAGACCCCAAAGGCTCTCTTTCCATCACAAATGAGTTGAGGAATAAGGCCACCTCTGGGACTCCCACCTCTGTGCCCAAACCAAGTCCACCCAGCCCACTCATTTGAAAACCAAACACTTTTCCTAGAGCCTTCCCGCCCTGTTTACAAACACGTTTACAATGCCTGATAGGTGACCTTATTTACTCAGTAACCTGTGGATTCATTTATCTTGAAATTAGTAGGTAATGAAGTGGAAAACCCCAACAGCCCTCCCACTAATTAACATGATAATAAGATTGTTTTTGCTACAGAGGTACAATTAGCATGTATGAGCCCAAAGGGGGAGCAAGATCAATAAGTGTCTGAAGGCTTCTGCTCCCAGGTCTTCAGAACAGAACAAAGAGCCAGCCACAGACTGGAAGAGCCATCCTTGTAAAACCTGCCGAACTCACGCTGGACCCCGCTGAAATCTTTTGATGCCTCCTGAAGGAAGAGGTGATGGGGACGGACAAGGCAAGGAACAAATTACCAAGGGCACGTTTTTGGTGCAGTCCACGCTTTGAAAAGAAAGAGACAAGTGTGGGAAGTTTCAGATGCTGATCCTAAATGCACTTTGATGGGGTGGCGAGTGGAGTGGCTGGGGGTGAAGAATGCCAGCAGGTAATTACCCCCATAAAATGGTTCCATTTGCCTCCCTTTCCCTGCACCCCAAGTAAATGGTTCCCCATAGAGAGAGAGAGAGAGGGAGGTGGAGTCTTCTTATACATCTCCTGTCCACATACATTTTCATGAGGTGATTTAACACAGAGTGCCCAGCTCCAGTATTTATTTATTCCACAGACCGAGGTGTGTAAAGTAAATAAATAAGACTTTAGAATTTCCCCAGTATGTATTTACCCAGTAGACTCATTTCTTGGGTAAATTACATGGATTTGGTAGCCTTCCATGACATTTCCCCCCTTGATTTTAAACATACACAAACAAAGAATTTGAATGTCCAAAGTGTCTAAATAGCCTAATTGAACTTGTGACACAAACCAGGAAGACTGGAGACTTGGCTGCAGAGGTGGAGGGAAAATGCAAGAACGCACAGACAAAATGCGTGCTTCTCCGAGACCAGTCCCAACTCCTGCAGACCTAGCTTTGGCAGAGCTTTGTGGGAGGCTAAGCAGTATTCTTCATAGCTCCCCAAACACTGTGGATCACATCTTACCACCAGCTACTACTCATCCTCTCCCCAAAACGGACTTTGCTGTGAAATTCCACAATCAGTTATGTCTGGAATAAATGATCTTACTTGAGCCACTGACTGTTCCTTTGCGTTCATGTGACTCTGAAGTTAATAATTCTAAGATTCCTGCTGTTCCCACTATCTTTGACAGGAGACAGTCTGTGTTTATGGAGCTTAAGCTTCTACCTCTGACAAAGGAATATATGTTCTTGCTGTTTCTTCTAAATGAGAACTTGGTCACTAGTTAGAAAAAGAATGACATTTGGTGGATTTTTTTTTCCCCAATGAAATTAGTGATGTTTTTTACTTTTGGTAATTGTTTGAAATGACGGAGACTGTTGATTTACTTCTGCAGTTAGTGTGTGTAGGAGAGTTGGGGAGAGAATTTAGTAAAGTGCTTGTCTGGAAAGCATGAGAACCTGAGTTCCACAGGAATCCACAGAAAGCTGTGCTAGTGTGGTTGTGAGCATTGTAATCCTGGCCATGGGGAGGTAGAGACAGGCGGATCCCTGGTGCTGGTGGGCCAGCCTCGTCTACAGGGCAAGTTCTAGGCCAGTGAGAAACCTTGTCTCAAAAAACAAGGTGGACACTTTCTGAGGGATCTCAAGGTTGTCCTCTGCCCTACACACACACACACACACACACACACACACACACACACACACACACACACACACACACACACACACACACATATGCGCGCGCTTGAAAGAAATAGCTTTTTCTTTCTTTGAAGTTTGTTTTTCCATTCTCTCTCTCTTCCTCCCTCTCTCTGCCTCTCTTCTACCCAGATACTACAGTGTTTTTTTTTTATTAAGCAATATCTTCATGTTTTGTATTCATTTTAATTTTGGCATATCATCGTTTCTTAAATTTTTACATCTTTGGAGTGAGGGACAGAGCCATTCTTATTTCTAAGGGACGTTTGAATGGTTTCCCTGAATTTAATTAGGAAATTGATGTCTGTCATATCTGGGGCAGTGTGTGACAAGGGAAAGGAGGAGACTACACATCCACAGAGAGATGCTAAGTCACTGCCTAGCCTGCAGTCGTACTAGACCCTGGTACCCAGGGCTTGAGTCTATCTTTGTGGGTGGTCTCCAAGAAGGAAGCAGAACCAAGGTCCTAGGCAAAAAAGAGAAGGAACTGGTCTGAATACATTGTATCCATTCACCTCCACCCTGGTGATTACAGACTTAAATGAGAAAAAAAAAGAGGGTTTCTGTCTTTTCACTTATGCACAGATATGCCACAAGTCCTTGGCTTTTTCTGGTGTTTTACACCTCTTATACCCTCTCTTTGATGTACCACACTGAACAGTGGTGAGGTCCTTTCAATGACAAACCAAGAAAGCCCTTCAAAACTCTAGGGTCTCCAATCTTTGGGGATTTTTGACACCCTATTTTTCATATTCCACAATACTGTCACCTAACCAAAGAGTCATGTCCCTACAGAACTCATACTAATTCTAAGACCCAAAAGAATTGCTCTAAAATCTCTCTTTTTTTTTTCCTGAAGAATAATTTGAGAATTCTCCACTATCTCTGGAGATCACTTGGGACACCCTGGGGTGTCATACAATCTTGCCTGGGTAAAGCTACCCTGGGCGGGGAGGGGGATTTTTTAATAACTGGAGCCAATTTCTGCTCGAAAGAAGTCCCTTTGGGTACTGTGGCTTCACTTTAAATCCAAATTCCTCATCTGCGAACAGTTAAAACAAGATGATGCAGCCCAGGAGAGTAAGAACTTGAATTCAGCTCAGAGAACTGAAAAGTACTGCAATTGTGGTGGGTAAGGCTTCAAAGGCTCATGTAATAGCCTCCACCTGTTAGACACACACTCCAGCCCTCTGGCCTCCAAACTATGCCCAAACTGAGATTACTGCCCCCATTTTGCAGATGGCAAAAATGATGGGAGAGAGCCTTGTCGGCATCTCCGGGTACAAGGGTGTGTGGGTGGAGAGCTGGGGAAGAGACTCAAGTAGTCAGGATTGCAGAAAGGATTTAGCAATGTCTCCTTCTACAGGAAGAGGCGTGGTCTTAGTGGAGAGCCTCAAGCGCTCCTGTGGGACTACTTGGGAGTCCCCCAACCTTTGCCTCCAGGTGTTTATCCTTTGGTGTGCATCAGCAATGCCGTACCAGTAGCCCTTTGAAAAGAGGGGCCTGCTGTGTGGTACTGTGTTCTTTTTGGACTAAGAATTCTCCAACGGTATACACGAAGGTTTTCACAATTAGCTGTGAGTCTCATTCATTTGATTTTAATGACTTTGTAAAATAAATACCCAAGATTGTTGGTAAAAATAAAATACAATAAAATAAAAAGTGCTTCAGTGGGAGACTAGAGAGGATATAAATTTAACTTAATGTAATTCCCTTACTCCTTGTTAAGGGTGAGCATGTGATGAGGAATTTTTAGAAGGACTCCAATGAGCTGGCTGTAATAAGTAGCCTCTTTGGCCTAGATTTGTATCTTCCTTGAGAATAGTAGTAATTTTCAAGTTTCCTTGCAGATTTTTTTTTCTTCCTTACATATCCACTGTGCAGTTGGGAATGTGTCTCAGGATGTGAAGCCCATGTAGATTTTTAATAATCGAGTCCTCGGCCTTGTAGTCTCAGAGAGTTCCTGACATGAACAAGACTGAATCCTCATTCAGCTCATAAGATTTCAGTTGTCTCTCTTATCACACAGCTAGCTGCATAAGTTTGGATCATTTGAAATCCCTCCAGTGTTCGGGCAGCTTTTGGGCAGCCCACACTGCAGATCAGCCTGTTCCTTGCAACACATGTTCCAAGCAAAGCAGCTTTGGGACTTCAAAGGTCAACATGGCTAGTGGTCATTATTCCATGTCCCTATGTCCCCAAGGCAGAATGGGCCTGTCATTTATGAGGACCACTAGCTTCACAAGCCAATGTGGGAAGGCTGGATTTAGATACTGGTCATCATCATTCCCAGTGAAAAGGAACTCATCACTAGCTAAAACCTGGGCTCCCAGGGAAGGAATTGGAAAGAAGGATGCTGGGAAATGGAGGCCTCTGCACTCGTGGGATATTCCAAAGTCAGAATGAAGAGCAGCCATAAGCTTTCATCCTTGTGGAGCTCGGGGCAGTTGTAGGGAGAGGTCATCCAGAGGGTTCCCTGAGGCAGTGTTCTACTCTTGTTTATGAATGCTTGCTACCTGTCCCTTGACTTTAAGACTCTCTCCCTCAGACAGAGAAAATGCAAGAGTCCCTGGGGTGTGTAAGGAAAACAGTCTTGCCTATAAATTCACTACCATTACAAACTTGCACAGCACTGGGTGGAGATGCATAATTTTTAATCTATCAGGAAGCTTGTTTGAAAGAGGAAATCTAACTTCACATTCTTGCCTTTTGTACCTGGTAGTAGACTGTTGCCTACAATGAAGCGGCTGTGATGTGCCTTTGCTTTTCTCTTCATAGGATGGAACCCATGACCAAGTACCACCATTGTATGTCTGCCCAGCCTGTGTACACTACTTGGCATCACTCCGCTTTGTTTTCATGGCTACTTGCTGGCTGGGGATGGAGGAGTGTGTGGGATTTGGAGTTGGCCTACTTCCTAGGAGTTGTTCCTTCTGTGAGAGCTGAAAAGCTTCTGGATGGGCCAAAGGATGGGAGTTAGTGTCCTTGCTGCCTCTTGGCAGGCTACAGACACAACTAGAGCCATCACAGGTAGTCCTTCTTCACCAAACCCATGAGCACTAATAAACCAAGTTCATCTCAAAGATCTTCATTCATTGACCCATGTCCCCAGGCCCTGTGCCAGGTGGCGGGAGCATGGCCAACTGTTTATAAATACTGGACATGGAGAAAAGACTGTGGCACATAGTCTTGCGTTCCATCATGTGTGAAGATGCAAAGGAAAAATCAGAACAGCTTCACTTTAGGCCCATGGTTCTCAACCTGTGGGTTGTGACCCCTTGGGGGGGTGTCAAATGACCCTTTCACAAATGTCACCTAACACCATCAGAAAACACAGATTTGTAAAAAAAATTATGTAAAAGTCATAAAAACATGATTCATCACAGTAGCAAAATTACAGTTATGAAGTAGCAACAAAAAGAATTATATGGTTGGGGGTTACCACAACGAGAAGAACATGTATTTGAAGTATCACAGCATTAGGAAGGTTGCCCTATAGGCAATAATCTACTATCCTCCACCAAAGTTAAGAACGTGACGTCAGATTTCATCTGTCAAAAGAGCCGATATTTAAGACACCGCTGGCAGGATCTGTGTGTGTCTAGGAATGAGACAGGAACGTACCAGAATGAACTGTGCTCTTTCCATTGTGCTAAATCCTAGGAGTGAAACATGATGTGCTGCTGGTTAGGCTGCATTTGAGTGCCGATGTGGAGTAGAGAGGGAAGGATGCCTTCAGCCTGGGGTCCAGACATCATTGCTGGGGCAGGCGCATTAAAGTTCAGACCCGAAGGATGTAAAAAAGCCAACTGAGCCTTCTAAGAGGAAAAAAAGAAAACATTGCAGGTTGAAGGGACAGGGATCAAGGGCCCCGAGAAGGAGGCCAGCTTCCTATTTCTTAGGAGTAGCCAGAGAGTACAGGAGGCTTGAGATGGAAGAGCAGAATTGGTTTTAAGAGTTCCTGGATCCAGCTGAATAAATGATTGGCTGAAGCATGGTAGTGATTTCTCCTTCACTGGGGATGGGTTATATTCAGAACAAGATGAGGATATGCTTCGGAAGATGTGTTTGTGCTCAATCTTTTGATGCCTCATTCACTATATAATAAAGTTATTTTTGAATATATACTTCTAATTTTTAAAATTGATCTTGATACTAAAATATTTCTTATTCTCAAAACAGCTTGGCATGGTTAGGCTATTTGAAGAGAAGTGGATCTGGGTCCGAATGTCTCTTCAGTCACTCAGTCAGTGTGTTGGTTACTTTCTCACTGGAGCAGCAAAGCTCTGGACAAAGGCCACTTAAGGAAGGAGGGCTTAGTTTTGGCTCCCAGTGAATTGTGGAGTCGTCCATCATGGTTCGAAAGTCATGGCAGCTGGAGCTTGGAGCAGCTAGTGACGTGGCATGTTGTGTGATATTTTGGTCATAGTCTGACAATAAAGCTTGCTTGGAGTCAAAGGGCAGAGCTAGCTACTAGCTGACAAAAGTTAACCATAGAGGTTTTGGAGGACTGAGGACAGATAGGAGACAGGAAGTAGTCAGGCAAGGCAGGGAGAGGATCTCAGGCTTTTTGGATGGAGGAAGGGAAGAGATAGGAGGTCACTGGTGGCTGCTCCACTGTTTCTCTGATCTTTCAGGTTGTTACCCCAATATCTGACTCCAGATTTTTTATTGATAAAGAATAGTTAGATAAATGCTTCAGTGGCATTTACAGTCAGGAATGCGACGGAGATGAATGCTTGTCCTTACTATCTCCTTCTGATTCAGTCTGGAACCCTGGCACATGGAGAGAACAATCACATTTAGGGTAGGTTTTTCCCACGTAATTAACCTAATCTTGAAAGTCCCTTGTGAAGAGGGACTTTCTCTTTTGTCCAGAGATTTTTCTCTTTTCTTTGGAAAGTCTAGGTCCTGTCAAGTTGATACTCTTGAACTCTCACAGCAGGTATGCATTCTTGGGCCTCCACTTGTTAAATCTGTAAAGTGGACTCAAGTACAAATAAAAGGTGAGGATACTTATAATGCTTCCAAGTATATACTGGCTTTGACAAATCAACCATATATTAAGTTTCCACATCTATAGATCTATGTGACTATTCTGCTAATACTGAAGAATTGCTCAGCAAGTATCCGGGGCCCATGGAAATGAACAAATTTACTGAAATGTCTACTATGAATTGGTATTTTATTAAATCCTAGGGAAAAAAATAGTACAGAGTAAGAATTTGAAAATCTGTAGTGTAGAGTTTTTAGTCCAGTATTGAAGGGAACAATTAAAAGCTATAGTCATTCTGTTGGGATCCATTTCCTAGGTGGCCATGGCCCATGCCAATGTCTTTCTGAACTTTAAGTCAGAAGTTGGTCCCACCATTTTCCTGTGAAATCTGTGATCTGCTCCATCCTTTCCAAACACGAAGGATGCTGACCAGGGTTCTGTTCTTGGTTTTTAATATTGTCATAAAAGTTAATTTCTAGGCACATTAATGATGTCACAATACCAACCGAAGGAATATGGGAGGGGTGAGCCTTGGGAGCTCCTTCAGTCTCTAGAGATATCAGAAGTAATTGGTGAGAGGCTCCCTGTTCCAATGATGCTTCACATCTCCTACAACTAAAGATCTATGCATATTCCTCTCCATTGCTCCCACAATGTTTCTAGCACACACACACACACACACACACACACACACACACACACACACACACACACAGAGAGAGAGAGAGAGAGAGAGAGAGAGCACTCTTACGCACTGTGGCTCAACAGATCCTTTTCTTCTACTTTTTTATTTTTTCAGACTTCCTGCCTGTACCATGTAAATCTCTATGCTAAACACCTGGCAGGCTTCATCTTGAAAATGAAAGCACACACCCCTTATGTGCACAACACACAGCCAATTTACGACTGCCCCTGCAAGTGGGAAACGGGTTCCTCCACAAATCTCTCTCCTTCCTCTTCAATTTGATAAACTCTTGGCTCCTTTGTCAGGTCAGACCCACTCTCGTTGACTTGTGATTGAAAAAACCTTACAAATGGATTCTCAGTCACCACTCAACAGAGCCGCTCGACAGAGCTCCATGGAATCCTTCTGGAGGGAGGCAGGCTTTTAACTTGATTGATGAAATTATATCTAAATCTAGTAGATTTGGGACTTCAAAGACATTTTTCCCTACTTAGGGCATCCCGGATGAAGGGTGTATGCTATTTGTACCAAACTCCCAGGCTCAAGTGGTTCGCAAATTGACCCCTTTGTAATAGGGGAAAGGTTTCTTGCTAGATAACGGTGGTTAATTTTGATTAATTATGTCAGGGAATTAATGTATGATTACTAACTTTGAGCAGACCCTGCTCCTTCTGACCCTAGCTGCTTGTTTGTGTGGCTGGTTGTAATTTTCGACCGATGGGTTAGGAGAGGTCACTGTGTGGTCAGCATATTTTAAACAAAGGAAGAGAAAGAGGAGGAGAGACCTCCAAATGGAGTGGACACTAGTTCACAGCCTTGACAGAGAAGGCCTGCTAAGTGTTTTAACAGTAGGCTTTTATATATTTACTCTTGGGAAGAAACGATGGTTTGCCAGAATGGAGAGGAACCTCGGAAGATGGGGAAAATAATTAAATAGTAAAATGTTAGTCCATAAATGTCACTGCATACAGGTCTCAGTGGCCTAGGATCTTGTTAAAGACAAAATGGTAAAGTCGGAGTGTTGGATTAGGGCAGGCCAGGAGAACTGAGATGAAAGGCTCTTTTTAATGTGATTTTTCTAAGAGGTGGTGTGGGTTTTAAGCAGTTATTTTTAGATTAGGGGCTCAATGTTTAGAAGAAAGGCAGTGCACACTAAGCGGATGGCACCTCTAATTATTTTTATTTCCTATATTTCTATCCAGTAGGTGATGCCCCTTCTGCTGAAATGCTCCTGTCCTTCAGTGTGAACTAAGAATTCATAAACACCCACTGTCTACTCCAAGTTGTCTGTTCTCAGTGCTCACTGACCTCTGAGATGAGCTGAGATTTCGTAGTCTTTTTGTCTTCATAAAAGTAAGCATATTTATTACAAGAATTGGGCTCTCAGGGCTCTAAGGAACATTCCTAAGACTTGTTAGAGAAGTTGACTTTCTTTCAACATTCAACTGTGAGGAATCCTCTACACAAATGCTGAGTGTGATCAATTGTTTTCCGATTGTAACTTCATTGAAACCCAAGGGAAAAAGAAAAGAAGAATCATCATAACGGAAACAGGTGTCTCTGTGTGTGTGTGTGTGTGTGTGTGTGTGTGTGTGTGTGTGTGTGTGTGTGTCCATGTGCAGATTATTATCAAGGAAGCAGAGAATTGGAGGAGGCATAATTATGCAAAAGGTTGACTTGCATTGGGATGATGGACCTATACTCTTTGGTTTCTGAATAAAGCCTGCATGTCATGGGCATGAAGAGAGAGAGAGAGAGAGAGAGAGAGAGAGAGAGAGAGAGAGAGAGAGAGAGAGAGAGAGAGACTATTACAAAGGAAAATGCTACATGATGCCACATTCAACTCTCAACTTTTCAACATTATAAAACACCCTTTTCCTAAGGTGGTTCAGAAACAAATTGTGCTTTAGCATTCAGATTTTGTTAGCTCTGTCCAGAAGGATGTGAGAAAGGCACTGGGCATGCTGACAATTGCTGATCGCCCATAGCCTTTATGGACAACATAATCACAATTACTGTATTTCAAACAAGCCCCTTTCAAAAATTAGAGGTGTTGATGACTTTAATGGGGACATAGACCATTTGTCTGTTCCATTATTGCAATTACTGTCTGGCTTGGTATCCTCTCTCTGACAGTGGCTAATGCTGTATACTTCAAAGAAAGATATAAACCCTCAATAATGCACTTACAGCCCAATTCACATTCAGCTCTTCATGTCCCCACCGTGGTCACCCCACCTCTTCTACATGCACAAGTGCCTGTAGGCCTGCCCATGCACGAGCGCACACTCCTAAGGTGGAGAGCTCTGTTGAAGAAATATATTTGCATGGCACTTGAATTGGACCTATAGAAATGGGCAATGGCAGAAGAGAAGAAAGACAGGGACATTATAGGTGTTTAAGCTGTTGAGACAAAGAGGTGGAGTCACGGCACCCAGTCCTGCCATTGAAGCATGACTGCCCTCACATCATCTGGAACTCTGTGGAAAATAGAAAACCTTTCTTGGAAACACCTGCAACATCTTTTAGGGGTTTAAACACAAATCCGTTGGATAATAGTCTTTTCTCACAACTCAACCTCCTACTTTCCTATTATAAATACTATCCATAGTTGTGGAAATAGAATAAACATGTTAATATGACAGGTATATTATAAAAAATATTTCTAATTTGTACATATAGATCATATACCATGTTCATGTCCTAAATATATCAAAACATTTCCTGTTAATTCCAGTCTCACATCATTTAGATCTGATTTGGGTTGTTTTGTGCTACAGAAGCCATAATTTTATTTGCTTACTTTTCATTTTTTTGGTTTTTTGAGACAGGGTTTCTCTGTGTAGCCCTGGTTGTCCTGGAACTCTTTTTGTAGACCAGGCTGGCCTGGAACTCACCTAGATCCACTTGCCTCTGCTTCCTGAGCACTGGGGTTAAAAGCATGTACCCCATTTAAGAGAGCATTTACGTTTTATAGGTGACCGTATCTACCTGAAGAAAAGAGAGTTGGAAACCTCTTCTGGGAGACAGGGGATTATACGTCAACTGATCATCTTGGTTCACTTGACTCCATTCCTGGAACATAGGAACTTTAACTTTAGAAAAGAAAGTTCCAGGCAGAATATGACAAATTAGGTCACTAGATATGGGCGTAGCTCCCAGAAGCCAAATTCTAGTCTGTGGAACCTGGGATTTTACTCTGTAAGACCTGGGCTGCTTGTCACTGATAGGACGCATTCCATCTTGGAAGTAGCTCTTGCCAGTGATGATAGGAAGTCTTCCATGAGCAGGCTGATTTCCATTAGCCATGCTGACTAATAGCCTGCTGTTGGCAAAACTAAGCTCACTGAGTCATTTTTTATATTTTTAAGCTAAAAATTGCAAAGCAAACTCTAATAATCCTCACAACCCAAAGTAAACTATTTACCAAATGTCATGAACCATCAAGAGATAGATTGTCTAACTCGGCTTAACAGGCTATAGGGACTGTTTCAAAGAATTGAAAATAAACCAGTACTCTACAACTCAAGGGACAGAAAAGATCTTCAATGAATTTTAAAAGAGAACAATATTTTGGATTTTTTTTTTTAAGTTCAGAGGTGGCGTTCAATGGGACTTCAAAACCAAACTGAAGAACGATGGACATAGAAATGCTCTTTTTAATCACCAGCAAAATCTATCACACATGTTCTTTTAAGTAAAGTTTATTGGAAAGAAACTGCTACTAGACAGCCACATGTTAACTCCAACTTGCTAAGGTCAGGCCAGGGCAATAAACCCTTGAACCTTACAAATATGCAAAGCTGACATAAATAACAAATTAAACCCAGCCAGGTAGAACATGTTGACCGGTGGATAGGAGACAGATACCGACCCCAGGGACCCAGAGCCTCTTGATTAGTAAGGAAAACTGGTCTTACCCTCTTTGTTCGCTGGCCATTGGTTTTGCATCTGTGAGGCCCTTTGCTCTTCCCTGCTGAGGCAAAGCCTAATAAAAATGGTTCTGCTAAGTTCTCTGCCAGCAGTGCCGTGTCACAGCTCATGGCTGGTTGGCATGGTACACTGGACTAACGACTTAGCTTATCTTTATTAGGGGGACATAGAACATTGGACGGAATTGATGTACTTTTGAGTTTTATAGGCACTTCTATCTTTCGTGTGTGTGTGTGTGTGTGTGTGTGTGTGTGTGTGTGTGTGTGTGTACTTATGCATAGATACATATGTAAGTGTAGTGTATGTGCATATGTGTGGATGTGAATATGGGTGTTTGCACCTCTATAAGCCAGCTCACAGAGTCCAGAGGAAGAAGTCAGGCATCCTGTGATACCTTATTCCTTTGAGGCAGGATCTCTCACTGAGTCAAAAGCTAGGCCTGGGGCCAGCAAGTCCGGAGGATTCTCCTGTCTTTGTCCTCACAGTGCTGGGATTACAGGAGTGCATGTGGCCATGTCTGACTCTTTCTGTGGGTTTTGGGATCTAAGCTCCTGTCTTCATACTTGTACAGCAAGCACGTTTACCCGCCGAGTCATCTAAAGCGATTTCTAAATGATGAAAACTACGGTGTCTCTCAGGAAGAAGTTGTGTCTGCGACAACCACACAATAAGCTCAATGGGAAAATGGAATGTTTGGAACGTTACTTGATACCACCTAGCATACAAAAGAGACTAGGCAGTGACACAGAGCATAGCAAAGAGAGTGCATGCACCATCTTAAATTTCAAGGAAGGCATCTTGGTTGGTTTTTATCATAAAAGTATCAAAGTGATGCAGAGGTGAAGGAAGAAGTAAAGGGCTCGACAGTCTCCATCATTGCCCAGAATTCTCACTAGAAGGCATCCTTGATGTGGCCATGAGGCTGAGTGCATTCCTAGATAAAGAGCATATTTCTGTTGAGCAAACAACGTAGGAATTCCCAAGGTCTTTTCAGAGTGCCAACGCTAAGCAGTCATAATTTGAGTCTTTCTCCAGCCCCATCTTTTGGAAGATTTAATCTACAGTGTATTTAATTAAATGTAGCCTATCACACTTGAAGAATCGGAGGTTGGAGTCAGGGCTTTCAGCCCTTCTCCCAGAGTTTTGCTGTTGGCTGTGACTCACTTTTAATCCCAGTTGGTGAGCCGTGAAAGCTTGTGAGGAGGAAGTAGTCCCTCTACAGATTATCCTGGAGGGAAAAGCATTCTTTAGCAGTCTCCTTATTTATTTTATTTTTTATGATTTATTTTTTTAATTAAAATATAATTATATCATTTTTCCCTCTTCTAGCAACCACTTTAGAAGTTGCTGGTGACAGGATGTGGATTCTTTGTGTTTGCCCACAGGGAACAGGAAAGAGATTATGTGTCCTGCTCTTCCTTTAGGGGCAGGATTGGAGGTGGAAGACATTTAACCACATGACAGGGGAGGGAAGAACATATCAATTTTTAAAATTTTGGTGTGTCTATAGAATAAAATAAGAACTTGTAAGTCATTGGTTTATTTAAACAACCTTATCATTTAGACTGAATAAATTTTATGGTTTATTTGAAGAATAATACTTTTACCTTTTGAATACAAGTTTAAAATTATATATGATATCTATATCTGTAGATCTCTATATATCTACACATATATCTACATATACAGATTTTCTTTTTTAGACAGGGTCTCCTTATGAAATTCAGACAGACCTTCAACTTCTGACCTTCCTGTCTCAGCCTCCTCTGGGATGTGATTACAGTCATAAGTCGATATGCTTGTCTGAAATAACATTTAACTTGTCTATCAATATAATGTCTGATCAGATGCTTTGGGTAATTCTAAAAAACAATGCATTTCTCCCCTGGCACAGATGACTGCAGGGGTCACCGTGGCAAGTAGGTGACAGGTGGGGCAAGTGTGTGCTCTGTTGTGTCAGGTGTCAGCTCTGATCTCCTGAAGGTGGAATGGTCAATTCTTGAACCTCAAAAGAAAGAAGAAAGAGATGTTTTCTTTTTTTTTTTCTTTATTTTTGGCCTCCTCCCTTTTGGTCATTGGTCCAATTTAAGGGAAAACATTTTGGCAAAAAGTCCTGTACGGGAATGAGAACTCATCTTAAAATGGAATTGAAACACCCATCATTAGCAGGCAGGGTGGGATGAAACTTATGGATATCTTCCAAAAAGAAAAACAAAACCAAAAAAACCTGGATGACAAAAAATATTTCCCGGCCATATATTTTTTTTATGCGTATGATTGTTTTTCATTCGATGACATGCACACCGGCCGCATCCTCTGAAAGTGAATCCTCAGCAGCTCACTTTTCAAACCAGATAATAACCTGTGTCTAAAATCGAAGCCAGCTTTAGATTCTTTGCGTCCTGTGTCTGTGTTGTCACAGATGAACACCCAGACAGTGAATTAGTTACATAGAAAAACACGGCTCATGGCATTCTCAAACTAGCCTATTTTTAATATTGGTGTGTTTCTGGGTTGGCCTAGCTTGTGTTTTATAATCTTTACCCTAGTTCAGGTCCCTCATGCACATCAGGGTCTTAGACAGGAAGATACACTGCATCTTCTGCTCTCAATGGGGTTGGTACAGCTCTGCTAGCTTGAAGTTGAAGAGATTTGGGGGTAACGGTATCATTGTGATTTTTTTGCAAGAATCTTCCTCCTCCTCCATCATCTGATGGCTGGACCAGTTCACATAGGAATGGTACCCATCCCAACCCCATTCTTGTGAGACTTCACGGTCAGATGCAAACTGTCAGGCTGGCCTCCTATTCCCTGGCTCAGCGTTAATCCACCCTCCCAACCTTGACCCAGCCGGGCTTCTTCTCTGGGCAAAAGTAGACACCTGGCAAATTTTAAAGTTTAATGTCAGGTTAATCTCAAGTTATTCTGGTAAAAATAGAATAGCCTTGCTCCTAGCCTCTCTGTTGATTGTAGGTGGGAGGTGACTGGAGTGAGCCGGGAGCAGCAATTAACAGACTCTTGTACAGGAAGTTAAATCATACAGTGCATTAGTACCTTATTTATTTTTGGATTCTCGTGGATCCAAGGTTGTTGCCTGTAAGTCTCAAGGACTAAAGGATTAGAATGTGTAGAAATACATATATATCACTGAAGAGGGAGTCTTGTCGCTCTTGTCTATTCATCTCTGGCTGCAGGGCACACACTCTTGAATTGTATTAAATATTATAAGAAAAATGTTTATTCAAAGTCCTTTCAACTGACAGGTTATTAAATGCTAGATCAAATGATGAAGAAATTCAACATCAGACTTGTTAGTGGGCCAGTGCAGGGTGAAATATGTTGATCCCTGTATAAACAAATAGACATGGCAATATCCTCAACTCCATTGAACCTGTTGAATGGGGGCTCTAGTGAACAAGAGTTGAGTCAGGCAATTTTTTAAAAAGCTATCCAAGGGCAAATGGAGTTGGCTGAAGCTCATGTACTTAAGAATCTGGCAGGGAGATATAAATGTAATTTTTAACAACAGATGTTTGGCTACTACTTCTTTAGCCCATAAGGGAAGTCAGCCATCACAGAATCCAGCACTTTGGACATTTATATCCAAATGATAATAGAAATATAATAAATAAGTGATAAGGGGAAAACACCCTTGTTGGTGCCCTTCCCCCCTACCACAAGCAGTTAGTAGACTTTCTGCATCCAGGTCGTTAATTTTTATCTGTCTATAGTAAAATAATTTGGGTCTGGGTGGGGAAAATGGCTCCTGTTAGTCCAATAATAGGTTGGTGGGAATGGCGTTCATGCTGCAAAGCAGTCTCCTAGCAGAAGGGCAACAGAGAAGTGTAATCAGGTTAGAACTTGATGTTGTAACTTACTCGAATGAAAGACTTTTCTTAAGGTGACATTAAGATGAAATATTTAAGATAAACTGGAAGATTTGACTGGGAATTCACAATGGCTCTCTGAAATAGTCTGTCCTGATTTACAGATCCTCAATTTTCAATTTATGAGCTGAGACCAGAGTATACCACCAGAGGATGAGAATAGAGTAGTCATATTAGAGGCAGCTCATATATCCTAAAGACAGACTTTGGAAGAATTAGAAAGTATAATAAAGTGCCTGTCCCTTTAAGACAGGGCCTGGCTCCCTGCCAATTTCCAACCTAAAGCATTAGATATTTTTAAAGCCCTTAAAACTGTCACTTTTCCCTGGACTTTTTGTCATCTCTAAATGAAAAAACAGTACCAAAGAGATTTGCCCATATTGTTTCCAGTCTCCTCAGGATATTTTTGAAAAGTAAATATTTATTGCTGACAATAATTTTTTTGTGAAGGTTAACTAGCATTTCAAGTGCAAACCCGGGCATCTGAAAGGCAGAGAAAAGTGGCCCTCCACCTCCAGGGCACACAAACGGGAAACTTGCAAACAAGGTCACTGGAAATGCGAACCCATGCAATTTTTTTTTTAAATCCATTTTCAAAGCAGACATGGACAATGATTTTTGGAGAGTCAGGCTGAGGACATGGAGAACTCGGAGAAGTTGAAATGTAGCCTAGGGACCACTGGGCATCAAGGAGAGCTCAGCTTGGCGGCCTTTGCCAATCTTCATTCTCCCTCAGCATCTGGAAGTGGATTTTGACACGAAGATCAACATGAGGACCTTTGGCTCCCCTGTTGCCTCCTTTCACTGGAATTGCATGGCCCAGCTCCCCGAAACCATTGCTTTATGGCCGGTGTGCTTTCCTGCTACCCTCCAGAAGCATTACCACGTCATCCAGACATTTTCCTGCCAGCTTGCTCAGAGGCACTTTGAGTTTCATTTTTTAAAAGTGTTTTCTAATCAGGTAAGTTAGGACGAAACAAAACAAAACATGTTAAGCAAATTTTTTTTCTTCCAAGACTTTAATGCACACCATGCATCTCAAATGCAGTTTGCAGAAAATTTTAGCAGGACACAGTCAGTAGACCATATTTTGCTAAATGCCAATTCGAAGGTGAAGGAAAATAGAACTGATAAACCCTTTTAGGATTATAGCTTTTGTAGTACAAAAAATTATCAGTTATTCAGGTGAATCAACATTAGTGGCAATGCACAGAATTTCATATAGAGATGTCAAAATGCCTCTCTCTCCCTCCCTCCCTCCCTTTCTTTCTTTTTCTCTCTCTCCATGTATATACTCCATAGATATATATGTATGAATATACACATATATTTACATATGTGCATGATGTGTATATACACATATATATGTATATGTGCTTATGTATAACATAAAAATAAGGAAACATGGGGACAGATATTGAAGACTGTTTATTCGTTAGCTATGCAGATAAATAAATACACACAGATACACATTCCAATGCAATATCCTCACACATCCACACACATTGACTGTACCACTTAGGATTTATATGTGTCTCCAAATCAAAGAAAATTCAACCAGCATTGGATTTAACTGATTTTATAGATTTTTTCCTGTCCCCAATAATGTTTCCATATAATCAAAAGAGACACAAGCCTTTTTACTCTTAAAGTGAACATTGGATTACGCCACAGTTGCAGACCGACTTACTGATTCAGGAGCAATCATTAGCTAATCTAAAATAAAAGAAGAGGAAACAGAAAAGCAGTGCAAGCCTGTGGAGTTAGATCCCACCTCCCAGGCTTGAATTTATGTTGATGTTTGATTCGCAAGGACTGGATCTCATGGCTACTTCTCTTTGTACGGACAGCTGAGAAATGCAGTTTCTCTAGTAGCAACAGATTCAAGGGTCTATTAATAAGTAAACTGTGGAGATGAGTATTGGATAGATAACCAGGCAATTAATGCTGGATTGTATTCTTGAAATGACCATGGATTGTGCAAAAGGCCGTCTGGGTATTCCGTAAGTATTCAGTTAACAACTTAATGTCTATTGAAGCGACCCAGCCTGTATCGCGATTGTCAAGGATCACTGAAATATGTTCCCAGGCCTGCAAACATGGAAAAAGATTTAGGCTCAAAAAGATTTGGGGGAAGCAAAATTATGGAAGTTCACAACGTTTTTGATTTGAGGGGTATAGAACAAAAACAAAAACTCTAAGCGCTGGATGGAGGCTAGAGGGAGAGAGCTTGCCTCAGACATGAGGCCCTGGGTTCTACTCCTACCCCTGCTGATGAACAAACAACCCCCCTGAGAGCCAACAGCAGTTTAGAATGGTCCTTAAGGGAGGTAAGGATTGAGATCAGCATCAAAAGAGGTACACGTGGGAACAGGAGTTCATTTGCTTCCATCTTATCTAAAGGAAGTTCTAACACTCTTAGTCCTTACAAGGTCTGAAAGATTTATCAACAATTTCATTCTAACACCACGAATGAATTAGATATTTTCCCCAGAGGCAGTTGGCTTTTAGTTTGTTGAAGGAATGCCTGTCCATCAATGCCTAGTTACCCATAAGACCCCTGACGTTTACAGTACCATCTAATGAGTGTGGGTACATGAACCTTAGGGTTAGTGAATAAGGAGGAAGATGGTTCAATTGACGTGAAATCACCAACCCGCAGAGTTGCCGTCATCCCAAGCTCTTCTGGGTTTTCCATCTCTTTTTCTTTCCTCCATTTCCCCTCCTTCCTGTTGCTTCCAGACTGAATTTTCTTAAGGGAAGGCCCTCACAGCTGAAAACAGTTCCATTTTTGTGTGTATATGTGTTCATTTTCCATATCCATTCATCTGTTAATGGACATCTATTCTGATTCCATTTCCATGAGGGGTAGAAAGGTAAAGGGTCACATACAAGGCCATGAAGAAGAAAGTCTGTGGAGAATAAACAAAAACAAAGCTTGTTGGAAAGATACCACAATGAAACTTAGTATGCTAATTTTAAAAAAGAAAAAATGAAAATCCTCCATGCATCCATCTCCCTTCACAGCTGCTATCTAGTCTCACATTTGACCTTTACTGAGGGTATGCTGCTTAATGGTGGACTTTAGAAATAAACATTCTTTTTCTTGAGACATGTATTCTAGGCTGTGAAATTTCCAAATAGCCAAGGATGACTTTGAACTTCTGACTCCCCTGCCTCGGCCTCTCTAGTGCTTGGATTACACATGAGCACCACCATGTCTAGGTTTATGTGATGCTGCATATGAAGTCTTGCGGGGTGAGCATTCTGCCAACTAAGCCGCATCCTCAGCCTGTGTCATCAACTTTGAGTTTCAGCTTGGAGGCCCAGCAAACCCATCAGCATAGCCTAGAAAGGGACAATGGTGTGTTGGCTGAGATGTCCACGGTGAGGGAACTTTTAGAACACTATACATAGCACATTCAGGAGAAAACTGGGAGACTTGTTTGGCTCACGTGGAAGAAATATTTTCAAATATGGACACTTGGATTGCCTTAGATCACAGGTATCCATGGGCCCCAGAATTAGGAATTTCAACTTGGGAGAAATGGTTTGAAGATTCTGAGTCATAACATGAGGGGTACAGTGTATTCTCGTACACACATTACAGCTGAGAGAAAATTGCTTGTGACTGAAAAGGCAGAGAGTGGAAACAAAAGGAAGAGGGAAAGAAGGAATGCAAAAGAACTTTGAGATCAGTGAACAATGGGGAGTGGATAAAGGGGGCAACAGGAAAGGGAAGGTTATAGTTTCGATCCCTAGTATCTCTCCATGATCTGTAGTGCTCATGCCAAGTGGAAAACTAAAGAGTCTGTTCCTGACAAGTCTTTGGGTCACCAGGGTTGTGGCCTCAGGGGGGATTCTGGGAATCTAGTCTCTTCCTTTTCTTCTCTTTGCCTTTCAAGTCAAGAGGTGAATACTTTGGTGCTCCTTCACTCTCTTGGCCTGCCTTTTTAGGCCCATTGTGGACAGGAACTTCTGAAAGTGTAAGTCAACACATATCTTCCTCTTTGTCAACTGGTAATCTCAGGTGTGTGCTTAGGGTGGAAGCCAATTAACACAGGAAGCTGGTGTGGACGACAAAGAAAATGTGGTGTATGTACACAACAGATTTTTTTTTTCAGCCATAAGAAGAACACAGCTATTGCCATTTGCAGGGAAACGGGCACAACTAAAGACAACAATATCAAGTGAATTAAGCTAGTCATAGGTAAATATTACCTATTTTCTTTCATTGGTGGTTCTTAATTTTTTTTATACAGATACAAAATCATGCATGTGTGTGCAACAGGAATGTAGAATTAAAGCTGTCTAGGGGAACAGAAGGGACAAATGGGAGTCAGGAGGGGTGGAAAGAAGGTAAAAAGGTGTGGGAAGGAATATGGTCTAAATACGATATATACTTGTGGGAAGATATCCTTGTACAACAAAGGGGCTGGCATCTGAATAATGGTATCTGAGGTTGACTTCTGGCCCCTACACAGGCAGCTATACCACACAGGAGCACCCACCCCTTCACACACAGTGAAAAGCACCCTTTTGCGAAATACTGCATACAATGAATATGCCCAATGACACATTTAAAAATACATTAAGATAAATGAAAATGACTGGAGGTTTGAATGGAGTCAAATTAACTGAGCAGGAAGTCACTAAATGAACTAGTGTGTATCTATTTTATGTGCTGGGGAGGGTAGCAACTGTACATGGCTATCTGGAAAGCAGAAAAATAAGAAAATCCTGTTTCTGTCAGATTGTGCCAATCTTAACAATTGGGAAAGTTCTGGAGCATGCCATCTGACTCCTGTGAGGGGCTTTAGAAGTTTATAGTGCTCCAAGAATGACCGAAGAACCATCTGTTCCAAGAATCTTTGAACAATTGCCATGAAATGGTTAGCACGTCATGGCCCCATCCCTCTGCAGTCAGAAGCAGAAATGAATGAATCTATACTAGGCTTAGCCCCCTGCACAACGACATGGTTCACCCATGCTGAATCTTAATGTTTTATAATAATTAGGAGGGAGTTGGGA
This sequence comes from Peromyscus californicus insignis, assembly GCF_007827085.1. Taxonomy (NCBI): domain Eukaryota; kingdom Metazoa; phylum Chordata; class Mammalia; order Rodentia; family Cricetidae; genus Peromyscus; species Peromyscus californicus. Next base: position 131,006,226 of record NW_026294562.1, on the reverse strand, counting down.
AATCAGATAGCCCATCTTCTGTCTCTGCACGATTCTAAAGTTGAAGGAATTGGAATTGACAAATTCCGAGGCTCAGTGGAAGATCTACTCATGAACACTACAGTGTTTCTGAAGAGATTTGTTGGTCATGCTTAAAAGTTAACTGTGTCACTTAAAGCACCCTCAGAAAAGATATAGTTCCTTTATGACTAAAAATCTTGACAGTACGAACTACAATAAGGGGATGGTTGCTTTCAATAAGTTTGGGGGACAAGGAATTCTTTTTCTGCTTTATAACTGAAAAGGCTGGAGTGAGGCCATGGCATGCATTTCCTACCCAGCAAGCCATGGAATCTGCCATTTGAAACCTATTGGCACATGTATTACAACCTCTTTCTTCTAAATAGCAAATCGCTTCTCCAATTGATTACTCAGTTTATTTTCTTAACTACCTGGTTACTCACATGATTAAATTAATTAGATTCCATTAGGGTAAGGTACATTCCCCGAGCTCTTGTCAGAAGCCATCCTCTTTTGGGTTATTAAACCAAAATCATCCCCCACCTTCGGCATTGAAACTGTGAATTTTTTCCCTCATGGAGATATAGTTTTGAATTCCATTTTTAATAACACAGGGATGAATCCCACTTCCGGTTACCACGTATCTTCGCTCTGCAGTACGTTCAGATGTTGAGAGTAAGTCTGATTCTTGCTCTGACACAGGAGGTACATGACCATTTTTCTTCCCAGGCAGAGCAGGCGTCAGACCAGCCTCTTTCTATTTTCCCAGGGGAGATTCCCACCCAACAAGCCTCTTCCTGGAGATTAGGAGATAATGCATCTGAAATAACAAGATCTCATCCAGGCTTTTGGTTTATCTGAGCATCAAATCCCAAGAAGCTCGAAGTCCAACTGGTTGCATTTTCAGTCGGACGGTAGTTGAGTAACACCCACCACACAGTTCTAACAACTTCTGGAACAGGAGAGGAAGGGAAAGTTCCCATCTTAAGTCAGGGCTAGACATTCTTGGACTCTGGTGGTGTGTTTTTCTTTCAGCAGGCCAGACCGTGCTGTTCGCAGAAGCCTCTCCAATGTATTTGTTTCTCTTGAGGTTGTACGTGTTCGGCGGGCTCTCTTAAGTACGAACAGACCACAGACCCAACCTGTGCTGCGGCTGAAGCGCAAATGCCAAAGGCGTGAAAACACAAGTCTGGAGAGGGAGGAGATTCGCCTTTGACACTCTCAGGAACTGGGCCTCCAGCCTGGGTGAAGAGCTGGCTGGTGGAAAAGCCAGGGGGAGGTGCCGCAGAATGATTGGCAGGAGTGTTAGGGATTGCGTAATACATCCAGTACAAGATCCAGGCCTAATTAAAGGCCTGAATTTTGAAGTAAAACAGATCACGGTTTGTGATCAAGCTTGGAGACATGTTTCATACATAACACTGAGCAGGTGGTCGGTCTGCTCACCTCTTACGGCATGAGGATGAAGGCAGTATGTCGCTCATGCGGCTCTCATTAGCCTCACGTGGGATGGACAATGTGACATAAGTGGACACCAGAGACTATCAGAAACTATGTTAACAGTAAGCAACTACTGATCAAGTCCAGTTGTTTGCCTATTCTGTCAGCAACATACTTCTGAAATATCTCTAAGTTTCTTACAAATTCTTAAGATTTTTCGAAGCCCTGGGTGGCCAACATTCTTCCTAGACCTTGCGGACCACTAACTATCATTACCTTTTTAGAGGGCAATTTGTTGATACAAATCAAAAGCCTTAAGCAAATGCATGTATTTTACTTAGAAATTCCAATTGTGTTAGCCCAAGGAAAGAATCAGAAATACAAACTCAAAATTAATATAAAATATGTATTGTATACCCCTCGTACATTATAAGTGTTACTCATGATAGTAAAATACAGTCACAAAGTTCAACATAGAATCATGAGATTCATACATTTAATGACACTGTTTAATAGCTATTAGAGTTCTTTATTCTAATCTTTTAATGCAAAGGGTTTTCACATGTAACACTTTGGGAAGAATGACAGTCATAGGAAACAAAAACATGTTCAGAGAGCAACAGTCTAACAGATCTGACAAATAAGTACAAAATTGGGATAGATCACTGCTGGGCAGTTTTTGACACACTAAAACGTAAAACATAAAATTACAGATCTTTTAAGAGTAATTGTTGAAGCTACGAGGAAAAAATCATCATTATATAAAACTCTTGATTTGCCGGGCGGTGGTGGCGCACGCCTTTAATCCCAGCACTCGGGAGGCAGAGCCAGGAGGATCTCTGTGAGTTCGAGGCCAGCCTGGGCTACCAAGTGAGTTCCAGGAAAGGCGCAAAGCTACACAGAGAAACCCTGTCTCAAAAAAACCAAAAAAAGAAAAAAAAACTCTTGATTTATTATTGTCTTAGTCATCTTGAATTTAGACATAAGCTAAGTGGAATTTCAGAAAGAGATAACAGACTTACAGTGGTAACATTTCAGTAACTAATTTCAAAATATTTCTAGAAATGTCAATAATTAAATTCCTTAGAGTAAAGAGCCACTTATTGTTTTTGATGAAACTGACCCCTAACTCACACTGTAAAGTCAGGTTATTGTGCTTTTCGTATTTTTACATAACAATGTCTTTAATTAAAAAAAATTCTAGAAAGCAACTTTGAGGCATTTATCTACCATAGGTAACAAATACCATTAACTTGAGAAAATCATTAAATATGCAGTTTATACTAATTAATTGGAAAAGAAATTACTAGGTTTTAGTAGAGGACCAGGTAAACCAAGAAATGGTAAACTTTAACTTTTCCTACCCCAATATCACACCCAGACACACCCAGACACACACACATACACACACACACACACACACACACACACACACGATCCTCAGTCATGGATCACAGAAAACAACTCCCTGTCTTTTACAGCCTATCTAGATATTTGTTAAATTTTAATTTCTTTTAAAAATGAGCTAAGTATGGTGTTTAAAAAAAGCCTGGTACCTGAGGTTTTTTCATCCCTGAGGCTCTCAATTGTCTGTTCTTTGTGGGTTTTGGCCAATTACCAAAGGATCATTTGGTAGGTGTGTAGAACAACCTTTAATTAAATTTTAACAACAGTGTAGACACCCACGCAGCAAGATACAAACAAAGGTAAGCACTAATCTTCTCCGGGTCAGAATCTTTATCTGCACACCATCACCCATCACAGGACAGAGGGGTAAAAGTCTGACACATTTGGAACCAAAAGCTATGACATATAAATTCTGATTTAATTAATGGGTCAAGTTGATTTTTCTTACTGTCATAGCTACTTCTGACGTGGGTTCATCAAGTAGACCATAGTCAGGCAAGATTTAGGCTATTTCCACCAGTTGTAGTCATTGTGTACTATAGGTTATTTATATACTTACCTGCAGTTAGTTCTGCTAGTGAGTGTCTTGAGACATGCTTCTAATGATTTAAACATAGCAAGCTTGTTTAAAGGTTTCTCCTTCTGGATCTAAGCAGCTCTACGTCTGTCTGCCTGCTCCACTGTCTGGGGTATAATGCCCTCCATGTTCCACTGAGACCGTCCTTTCCATTAGGAGCAAGATGAGTTGAACTTGAACCAGTTCCACACAATTTCTTACTTCGTTGACCTTGTTGATATAAGTGTCGATCTGACATTATGACCAGAAATACAAGATACACTCTCTGTATCTGTGCTGTGTGTCCACATACCACATACTAATGCGTTCTATTAAGTGGCTGGACACAGCACATGGGAAACACTGTCTTTAAGCAGAGATGTAATTGATAACAGGACATCTCATCAAATATGCTTTTGTAAACAGAAATGGCAATCACTGAAGAGGACGAAGTTGAACTTCTCTCTAGATCCCAAGCCCAAGTGAGTGTATCAGGTACATGAGGGCAAACAACATTCCCATGCATCCCACAGACATCTCCCGATTGCCACTTCTGCTAATAAAGCGCCGAATGATCATGTGCATGCAAGGTTGTGTCAGAATTTGATTCCCTAGGACCATCTCACTCTGGGAGACAACGTGTTCATCCTTCACTCTCAAGGCTGGACCTCGACTCCCTTGGAACTTGCTGGCCCTTAAAAGTCACACAGCTCTGCATCTCCACCATAAAGGGGGAGAGCTGGCATTCTTTAGGACCTGGGGGAGTTGTTGTGTTCCTCTGGAATGTGTTGAATGGCTTGTAAATTAGAGTCCCTAATGAAAACTCGCTGATGTCCAACTGGAGCAATCATCTGGCTAAAATCAGGCAGTAATTCCACTAATTTTACTGCCCTTCTCCCAGCCCTCAACGCCTCATTTAGGAAAAAAATGTTTATGTTCTCCTCAAAACACCTGCATTTTAGCTCCAGACCCGAAAGCAATTATAGATTTTATTTTATTTTATTTTCTGGTCTCTCTGTTATGAATGAAGCATTCCTTTCTTTTGTAAAAACGTAAGTAAATAAAGCCAGCCCTGAGGTTTCTAACTGGGAGGCTTCTAAATTGTCATGTTTTCTTTGGTGTGTAAGGAGTCCCATTCTGCAGCTGTTGCCCAGAACCCTGTAGGTATTTTTCAGAAAACAATAGCAGGAACCTTCTCAGAGAAGTTTACACTGTGACTAACTGAGGTCTGGTTTGAGGACAGAATGGTGTGACCGCCACTTATCCAATTGCAAACCTTTCAAATAGACTTTGGCTTTTTATCAAAATTTAGTCCGATTGAGATTCTCCACATTTTTTTTTTTAAAATCAATTTAACATCTTGGGGAAAAAATGTTTTGAACCTCAAGAAAAAGGACGTTGTGAGGCAAACACAGGAAATAGAATGGAAGTAGATCTCTCTCTTTTATCATCATAAACTAATAGAACATTACCTGATGTTTCCTTTCCTTTTCTTTTTTTCTTCTGGTTTCCATTTGTTTGAATTCTTTGAAAATAAGGTGAAAAATGTGCCTCAAAGTTTAGCAAAAATTCACACGTTTGTACGACATTTTGTGCCTTGATAAAAAACAGAGGGAAAGGAATCTCAAGTATCTTATATACAAATCTCTCTATTTGCTTCTATAGCATCACCTTTCCCCCACCTTCCCTCTGCACCAAGTCTGTGGAACATCTGTGAGCTGAAGATGCATTCTGGGTAATGACATGCAAATGAGCCCACCAGTTAACAGAATTTCCTTGTCCAATAATGGAATTGGACCAACATGTAGGCTTTTAAATTGGAGCCAGGCTTGCCCAGGCCAGGCCAGGCCAGATGTGCAAACAAGAGCACGTGTTCTTGGTTTTAGGGACTGGAACAGCAATGCCCCATAGGGGAGAGGAACAAGATAAAACTATGGCACAGGATATCAAAGAAGGAACTGGAAACAGCTAGAAATGTTCTTTTGGGTAGTGTCCATATCAGACAACACCCTGAGGTATTCATAGACAGTGGCTAACTAGGAAGATAGGCCTTTGATATTCTCCTTGATGTCTCTCAAGCCTACCAGCTTGATTGACTGGTGTGGCCACCCTGGTCTGGATCTCAGAGAGCTCAGCCTTCCTTAGATTACCAGCCACTTGTCAAGGTCCTGGTGACATGCTCACTTTCGGAGACATTTTGAAGCACCTGGGTTATCAGGTAGTTAAGGAAGTCCCTCTCTTTCTCGGGCTCTCAAAATATTAGTCCCCTGCAAGCACATGTGGGGACAGAGAATGAGGTCTCATTTTGTAGACCTTCCACTGGGCATCATTAGAAAACTGTGGCTGTCACCATCGACAATGGGAGTCTAGTTTCCCAAGTAAAATTTCCACATGTCAGAGGCAAGTTACACTTGCGGCCTCCTGTGTGGCAAACATACCTGATTCTGTTAGCACTTTAATACGAAAAGTCTATTCAAGTGGCCATTGAAAGATTATCAAAGAATTGAAAAAGAAGACATCAAATAGGCTTGAATCAAAAGTTGTCTTACTCAAAATGGCTTGAAACAAGATTTCAAAGCCTTCCTCTTTTGAAGTGAAAAGATATCTGGCCATTAAAAAAAACAGCCAAAAAGTATTACATTATAGATGTCACAACTAATGATCCTCATACAGCCAAGGCACTGGAGAATCAGAAAATGAGCAAACATTTGGATGTACTTCTCAGAGATGATGGTTATATTTAGCTGATGGCTATTCAATTTATCAGGGTCAGTTAGCATAATGAAAACATATTTTATTAGGCTGTTAAAGGGATAAATTGTTTTCATATTTATTCATCTGTTCCCAAGGCTAATTTGGGGGCTTTTTAAGACATGCTTTTCATGCCCCTAGAATGAACAGCTAAATAAATAAAGCATTAGTTTGAGAACAGAAGTAGGCACTATAGATACAGCATAGTTCTTTTCCGTACAGGCCTAAGTAAAGACTTTTTGTATCGATGTTCATCAGCCATGGCAAATAGTCTCAGGAATTCCTAAGCTAGTACAAAAATAAATACAAGTAGAAATATATACCAGCAAGGAAAAATAAAACAACTTAGCCATGGATGTTCATTGAATGAAACACAAACCCAACGTGATGCTGTTTATGATTTAAGCTAAGAACACTTTTGTTTCAATTCATTACTGAGTACATTCCCATGGTCTGAATGACATGAAGAATTTGGGGAAAAAAATTCCCTGTTTTATTTTGTTTATTTAATTAAAAAATCAGCATTCCTATTGAAAATGGGAACTTTCAGATACTGGCTTCCAAAGCATGCTTGAAGTTTACAGGCTTCTTGAGTGGAAAGTTCGACAGAATGGCAGCATTGGGCCTGTGTGAAAGGGCCCAGTGTCAGGGTAAAGGCACTTGCAGCTAAGTCTAACAACCTGAGTTTGATCCCTGGGACCCAAATTCCAGAAGGAGAGACCAAGTCTTGCAAGTTGTCTTCCGGCTTCCATGCATGCTCAGTGGCACAGGTACCCCCACTCACAAGTAAATCAACACAGAAAAGAATCTGAAACAGAAGGAGCAGAGTTCACATTGTCAATTAGCAGTGAAGCTTTGCCCCCGTGAGTAGCCAGGGTCAGCTCTGGTCACCATGGCAGAAGAATTCCCAGAGGAGACAGATATGAAATACCTCTCAGGACTGACTCTGCCTGGTGGTGTTTGTCATCTCTCGTCCCCTTCCAAAGTCCGGAATCCATATGCACGGGGTACAGCCAAGAACCAATTGAAACCTCACGTGTGCTCCAGCCTTCCAGCTGTAAAATTCACTCTGGATGGGAGAGCAGCAATAAAACCTAGATCTCTTCCAGTGGTGGGCTCCCCTGCTAGCTGCTCCTTAAGTGCTAGTTTAGATGAGTCTATTCTCCATTCTCTTTTATACTCTCTTTGTGCATGATCCCAGTAACCTTAATTGCTTCAAAAGTCACCCATCTCCCTAGCCCTGAAGCCACTGTGCAAAACTAGGCTCCTATTTCCAACTATCTAAGGGAATCTCGTCTTGGAAGATGCTGCAGGTCTCAGATTCATGGCAGCTAAGGGTAGCTTACCATCTTGACACCATTTGGACACATAGCTGACTCCTACCCCCTTTTGACTAAGGAAGTCACTATCTGCTTTGGCTGGTTCTCAAAGATCACATCAGTGGAACAGGAAAGCCTATCAGTGTCACCTTAGAATTGCTACCAAAATAAGGCTTTCCTCTGCATTTAGACATTTCTGCTGCCATTTGCTGCAATGGACTCTTCCTATTCCCTTCCGTTAGCTGACTGCAACACCATCGTATAACATCTTTATTTTTTTATTTTTCTTCTTTCTTCCAAAAAAGGTCTAAACTGAATGATGCCTTTGAACAAAAATATTATTTGAGTCTTTCTGATCGCTTCCTGGGTCAAATTCAGGTTCTTCCAGTAGAAGATGGCATTATTAGAATGCCACCTTTCTTGCCAGCTCATAAGCTATCAATGATCTTGATGGCCTCCTCCACTAACATTGGGCCTGTGAAAACTGCATTCTTCTCTTCCTTCCTCTTTGCCTTGGTAGTTACCTTAGGGTTCAGGATATTCAAACCCCTCCTTTGAAAGCACTCAGCATGCAGGAATGGAAGCTCATGGAGTATGTGTTATCCTAGTCTGCTATACCTTAACATTTTGGAAGATGATACAACCAGTAGCATGGGTGTTCCCTGCCGGAAGGAAAAGTTGGCAGCGTTTTCCTGTAGGCTTTTTAATGGAGAAGTGAGAAAGAAGGGGATTTCAATGGAAAGTAAGTTGGCTTGGAAGTCTCAAGTGTAGAGGAGTTCTCACTGTGCCAAGAAAAACACATGCAAATTAGCATGGGAAATGCACAGGGTTGGCCCAAGAACAAAACCGGATAGGAAGCCCACAAGCAAAGTGATGGTTACAAGAAGAGTGTGTCAAGACCCAAGAATGTGCAAGGTGATCCCTCACACATCCCAGCTATTGCCGGAACCTGCCATCTCCCTCCACACAGCAGCAGCAGCAATCTAGGCCACAATTTACATTTTACATTTCTGTTAACTCCTGGAATTGGGTAGTGGAAGTGTTAGGGGCGGTAGATTAGAGAGAAACAGACCGAGCAACAGCAGTAGAGGAACAGGCAGGCATGCAAAATGTGCAACAAAGGGCAGATAGAAGTATTTACTTCAGCTTTAAAGCAATGTGTGTGTAATTAACAGCTCCAATTCATGTTTTAATTTCCCCAACATATTCCTTTTTATTGCAAATCCTTCATGGAACAATGTGAATTGGCTGTGAATCAGAAAGATGCTTCAAGACGGGCCCGGCATAGTTTCCTTCAGTTTCTCATGACTGAATTTGGTGTTAGTGACAGACAGCACCCCAAGGGCAAAGCTCACATTCCCTCTACACCTCAGCAGCAGGTAGATCTAGGAGATTGCCAGAACAAGCCAGTACACCTTGTTACCGTGACACCATGGGGACCAACAGGTTCACTTAGGGAATTGTGACTTCTTTCCTGTTCAATTATTAGTCGGTCTACCAAGACCACCTACAATTGCCAATTAGTGCAAGTTGTAAAGGGATTCAGACTAAATGGATATTTCGATTCCACCCTACTTTCTCATTCAGAGTTGAAATTTTCAGATGGTAACAGCTTTCAATGCCTTCTAAGGAAATGAGGTCTGCAACAGAGACCAGACTCTCCATTTCTCAAAAGAGAACTACACACACACACACACACACACACACACACACACACACACACACACACACAATGAGAGAGACAGAGAGAGAGAGAGACAGACAGAGGCAGAGACAGAGACAAAGACAGACAGACAGACATAGACAGATGCATAAAACACTCAAACAGTCACATACATAGCAGGATGGAGGGACGGAGCAAGGGCGTAACTGGGCGTCCCTCAGTCTGAATTTGAAGGATGGGAGAGAACCTATGTTACTGAAAGGGGAAAAATAATAATGGGGCATTATATAATTCATAAAGCCCTCCATTTTCATGGTAACACATTGCAGATTCTGATTCTATAATCATCTCTAAAGTACATAGGAGCAAAGGAAAAAAAATCTTGATCATAAGGAGACATCAATTATTTAGAACATGGCTCTATTCATACAAAAAGGAAGTTAACAGTCCACAATTCTCTTAATAATTCAAACAGAATTCTCTACTTTCCCTTAATCAATTGTATGTTTTCAATAAAGTATTTTTCTGCCTGAGATGGTCAAGTGATTTCTTCACATGCCCACTCTATGTACACAGTGGCAGAGTGTACACATTCGAGTATGTTCTGTAATTAATTTTGAAGCGAAGAAGAATGTGCCAACATTTAAAGTAGTGAGTCCATTACTGGAACAATTGGAGCCTTGCTTACAAATGTGGGTAAACTATTTTTCCTTCTACTTAAACACTCAGATATTGTGCAAATAGAAAAAAATCCATTTGTAGTAAGTAGGCCTTTTTCATCTTCTCTATCTGTAGACATGAAAGAAGATATATGCAACCACAAATTTGATCAGGGAGCCAGAAGGAGTTCTGATTATAACAGACCACAGGTCTGTGAAAATATGTTGTCATCCTGGACCCCTTTTTCCTTTACAGTAAGGCCCAGGAAAAATCACTTTCTGATCAAATATATACCATCTGTGCTTGTGAGAAAATTTGGCTGAACTGATCCAATTTACAAGTTAGAAAGGGTAGGTCTGGAGTTCTCTCACGCTCACCTTTTGGTGGTGTAATGTATGTAAGAGACACACAATTAGGGAAAGAGAAGAAACATAGCCATTCTGTTGTAGAAGTCTAGCTCCACATCCTACCATCTTGTGGTATGTTAGGAGCAGTTTCATCTGCTCTACAGGCTTCCCAGGCATGGCCTTGTCTCCCTAGTTAAAAGGATGCTTACTCCAAATGGCATGCTGATACCTTAAACTTAATCCAGGAGCAGGTTTGCAACAGATATATCCAGAGTTGAAACCCAAATTTGAAGCAGCAGAGCATTCATTGAAGCCCTGAATATTGCATAACTCAAAAATCAATCAGTGTGTTCTAAGATTGAATGAAAATAGTGTGTTTGGGTGTAAAATGTATGTTTTGTTTTTTCTAACTGACAAGCTCTGATTACATTTCTACTCAGTTCTTGAAGAATAACATACACACTCGCACACATACACACACATACACACATGAACACACATACACACTCCTTAATTTATTTACTAGTGCATCACTACTCCTGATAAATTTCTTCACTGTTCACAGGAACACTAACGGCAACTTTGATATTACTATTGCATGATCCAGTGTAAATCATGAGCACATTATCTAAACACAGTGACTAAGTTTCCTTGCGGGGAGAGAGTCATGAATCTGGTGGATGTTTTTGTTGTAACATTAGTTCCACCCTGTGTTTTCCTCCATTGTATTATGGTGGCTGGTTTTGAAAGTAGACTCAACTTTGAAAATTCATATAAAACAGAAGTCTGTTTATATTTGAAGAGTGCTCCTTCATTCTCTCATTTGCCCTGCAAGGAGCCTAAAGTCTCAGTTTAACTGCATTCTTAGTTCTTAGTCTCACTAAAGACTTCCAATTTTATGGATTCTGGAGCAATCCTAGATCGAATCCTACTGAAATTCCTAAACTGTAGGCTGCGTATCTGCGCTTCAAAAATGTGAACTCTGAAATGCTCAAAAATCTGAAAAATTTTGAGCATCAACATGACGACATAAACGGAAAATTCTCCCCACCCCCCATGTGAAAGACAGACTTGAGAAAAATACTGTGTAAGGTTATTTTCAGAGCATGTGGATATGGTGTGCAGGAAGCAGAAATGAATTTCATGTTTAGACTTGTATCTCATCGCCAGGATATCTCTTCATGCATATGGTAAATATTTCGAAATAAGAAAGTCCAAAGCAGAAGATAATTCTCATTCCAAGAATTTTGTGTAGGAGCTACTCAGCCTGCATCTCACTCTGTGTATTTCTCTAATAAGTCCACTGATATGTGAAAAACTAGGACCTTTTCCCACCTTGCTTCTGTCCCTAAATGGGGCAAGCTAAGCAGAGCACATACTCAAAATTTTCTGGTGTGCTGTCATAGATTGCCATGTGGTAGATGAAACACCACAGACAGAGTCAAAGAGAACTGTGGATCTTGTTTTAACATTGAGATCATTTGAAAGACAATGTGAATAATTTAGGCTTGAATTATCTGGTTGGGTCCTAGTGCCAATTAAGTTAACCGAATAAATTATCCTAGGCTGATAATTTGTAGTGAACAAAGGGACACAGAGAGTTAAGATAAATACCTGAAGGATTCATTTACAAACTCAGTTAATAATGTTTTCACTCCTAATTACTCAGTTTGGCTATCTGGGTTGATCTATTTGCTGTGTAATTATGTAATTGCTTAATTCTCCACTCCTGGTTATGGGAAGGATTAAATGAAATAGTATATTGGTGGAATTTAGTGTTGCCTGCTTCACATGCTTACTCCAGGTGGAGGCCATTGCCATCCCATCCTAACCACACCCCACCACTGGTAGGCCGGAGCTTTTGCTTTTTGGAGATGAAAGTCTGTACCACAGATCATACAACTTTGTAGTCTTTGCCTCCTCTGTGCGAGTTACATCGTAATTAATACAATCACAGGCTGCTTATGCAAGCACAAGTATAGATGAACTGTGTTTGGAAAAGCAAAGCTGGATCATGAACTCCCTGAGCATCAGTGAGTTAAAATGATTGGGGCAAAATAGGACAAAAACACTGACACTTTACATACATACATGTGGACCAATTTCATCCTCACACCAGTCCTCCAAAGATTAAATGGATAACTCCAGAGCGAAGATGCTGAGATTCCATGGGGTTAAATAACTCCTCTTAAGAGGACAGTCCAAGTATTTCTTTTTACTCTTTACAATATGCTGCATACCCTTTAGATACTGTGCCCAAAGTGCAGAGAATATTTTCAACTCAGCAAAAGCACATAGCACGGGGTCAGGGAGACAATGTTTGTCCAAATCTTATAGATTAGCCAACTGATCTTGTATTTCAGAGATGCCAAAGATGCCATCACATTGACTGAGCATTTCCCAGTGGCCTAAGATATTTAAATATCTGGGTGAGTGAACGGAGAGAGCTAGCATTTCTATGGGAAGGTGTGTCCGGCTTGGACAAATCAGCCATGTATACCCAGTGGAGTTCCATACTCCTCTTCAGTCCTTTTGAGAGAAACCTCGGGTTCCTGGGTAATTCTAGGGATGGACAGCAGAAGCCCTGTAGAGAATGGAAGAGGAGGAGAAAGAGAGCCAATAAAAGGCTTTAGTGTCCTTATCCCACAATAGACTGCTAATGGACGGTTCTTTGGTTTAAGTCGGGAAAGTGGGTTTAATTTTCTACGGTAATTCTTACTCAGTCTGTGCCCTTGATCAAATCCATCACCTCTCCCGATCTTGGCTCCATCATCTGCAAAAGCGAATCAGCCTGCTCTCCCAGGGCTTCTTGTAGGGATTGAAGGCTAGGGTCTATGTGTAGATTCTTTGAAACACCAAGGAGAAAAAAAGCACTGTACAAACGTGAGGATTAGTAGCAGCCGGCCTGTTCCATTTCTGTTGCCAGGCAAATCCTTGGCCACTTTCCCTGACCGCAACATCCCCATGACAGGCATGGTGCATGGCAGAAACCGGAAACAGGCCACTTCCACATTATTTTGAAATTTGTTATGAAATTTTGCCAAAACTTTATAAATACCAGCGAGGGCAACAGGGTGTCGTAGCACATTCTTCCCACCTCATGAACCATTGTTTTTTGTTCTGGACTCGTAAGTTAAAATGCACTCAGCTGCGTTTGCCTCGCTGGGTCATCCTGCGAAATGCCTGATATTCAATGCTTGATTCTAGCCAATTATCTTTAGTTCCCCTCTTTTATTAGTGTTAAATCTGAATTACAAGGGGAGGGTGGGAGTGGAGTGAGGACGGCTCACTAAGCCTTCACGGCAGCGGATTCAGCTGTACTGTTTTTTTTTTTTTCCTTCTCTTCATCTCTGCCAGTTAAGTTTTATCCCTTCCTTGATTTTTGGATTCTCCTTTCCTTCTCTTCTGACTTACATATGTTTTCTCAAAGCCGAAGACAAACTTTCTTGTCGGAAAATTTGGAAGAAAAACAGAGGAGGAGGAGGAGGAGGAGGAAGAGGAGGAGGGACGCTCACAACAATCTTAAACTTGTAGTTAACAAAATAAACTGCAGATAAAACCCCTGAAGGTCTTGGCAGCGAACGTTTCCCACTAAAATGAAACTCCATGCACTCGTAGTCTGAAACAAATTAGGAAGGAGGGGGAAAAATCAACAGCTCTGGGGTGAAACCGGGGTCGCTGCTGCCTCATCATTTTTAACCAAAAATAAAACAAGCAAATTTTGTTTAACTGCAGGTCAAAATAAAAAAAAAATTAAAAAGTCCCTCATCTGTTCGGTGTAATTACTAACAGAGTACAGCCTTTGCCAGCTGCAGGGTTCATGGATAAATGGAGGGAACCGTAATTTTCTCTCCCTGGGGTTAAACCTGCAAACTGAAGTCTGTGCCTACAGTATGCTTTTAATATTCCATGGGAAATCGAGTCAGGACATTTTGAGAGAATTCCCCCGCCACCTCTCTTTTTAAGTAGAATGAAATAATTGTGTTGCTTATGAAAAGTTCAATCTCTGGGAAGAAAAAGGCTTCTAGAAATTCGTGCCTCTCATGTCCTCAAGACAGTCTGCCCTAACTTTAACATTGACTTCCTAGTCTGTAGGATTTTGTCACCAAAAGATGGGCAAACTTGACTGTGCTTTGGATTGATGGCACATGGACCACTTTGTTTCCTGGTGTTCTTCTCATGGCACAGCCAGAGAAAGCTTCTTCCTCATCACATCCTTTAATTTGAAACCCACGTGTGTATTAAGGGAAATGTGAGCCATCTGTTCAGGATTCATTTACACTTAACTCATTGACCTCTGTTTTCCAGAAAGCATGCTTGGTGTCCAAATTATTCAATAAATCCTTTTGGAATAATCTTTAAGCCTTTATTTTATTTGCACCAAAATGTCAAATTTGACTTGAAAGGAAAGGGAATTTGAACTGAAAAGTTTAAGTTTGGATGTTAGATTGAACTTCTCAGGCTTGTGTGGAAGTCTAAAAGAGAAAGAGAAAAAGTGTATCTACTTTATTTTTCTACCTGTCTGGGCTTAATGGGCAATTTCATGCAAGGGTCTCCAGGAAAAACACAGATTAACTACCAGGTAAGTATTTATTTCATAGGAAGAATGTTGAGCTGGACTTGTGCAGCATCAGAAGCTGTCAGTGGACTTTGAGAGGGAACCCTGCTTCCAATAAGTCTCTGTAACATCTCTGCACTTGAACTGGAGGGAGGGTCACATCTACTTAGGCAAAGAATGGCTTGTTAAGAGGGTGCAACAGAGGGGAAATGGAGGGAGCCCACACCTGGGTAAAATCTGGTTATGCATCTCTGAGCATAGAGCCTTTCTGGGGATCATGGTTTTGGGGTTTTACCAAAGGTCACGGTAAATCAACCACAATGGCCTGTTCAGTTGTCCCACCTGGAAGATTTTAAAATCCTGTCCCAATATATAGAATGGAAATTATGCATAAACACAGGTCTGGATTTGTATCTACAACAGCCTGAGTGGAACAATGTTGACTGATAATCTCAATTTGACCATTTGGACACTGCTCAGTAGCTCTAACTTTCACTTTTCACCTGGACATTGCTGTCATTGCTCCCTACCCTCAGCTGTGTATTGTATTGTTTGACACCTGACCGTATCAGGGATCAGATGGAAAGTTTGTCCCAAGATTCATGATAGGGACAATTATATCTTCTGCAATGTAGACATAGAGATGTGTCTACTTGACTTGTAAGAAAGATTAAATGAGTTGAGTATGTGGTATACAAACCAGTACCCAATGCAAGAACTTAAAGAACACTGGATTGAGGCAGTCCAAGACTTCTTCACATTCCAACCTTCCTGAAACCAGGTTGCATCTGCAACAGAAGGTGCAGGATGAGCCATATTTTCTAGGTCTTAGTGGTGGGATAACTGCCATTCCCTGCATGAGTGTATACATCAGAAACTCCAGCATCAAAACAAGCAAGGGACTTGTTAATGCCTTAGGATAAAATCCAGGAACCAAAGTGAGAGAGTGAGCATGCTTTCATCATTAGGAAGCAAACAGGTGTGGGCAGGGGCAGAGGGAGACAGCAAATCAGATGTGGTGAGCAACATTCCTGAAGTCTAGGAAAGAGCAGGCTAGCTCTTCACAACTTTGCAGCAGGCTGAAGAGTCCAGCAAGATGGTTTGCACTTCTTCTTTCCCCTTCTTAGCAGAGCCTGCTGTAGGCAGAGCAAGTGCCTATGACTCAATAGTCCTGTGACTTTTCTAGATTCAATAACGTCTCTTGGTCCAGTACTAGAAATTAAAGCCCTTGACATCAGTGATTTAGAGGGAACAAAGTGACTAAGTAAAATTTAATGAATGTAAAAATGAGGATTAGATACCTACATCTTATTTGCATCTGTGTCTGTGTGCACATACATAGATATATGCACACCTAAGTGTCATGTTTAGACAACTGGTCGACCCAGGTTAGAAAGGGCTTTTTCAGTAAGCATCTGTAAAGGTGGCAAGGAAGTATAGTCAGTTTCTTAGGCAGTGCCTTTTCACCTTCTTTGCTTTTCTTCTGAAAGATATGTTAAGCTCAAAGAATGGATTTATAGTTCATGAGGTCTTAGATTTACAAAATTTAGAGTTACTTTGGCAAGGATTAGGTGCTGTATTGGAGAAAGGAACTAGGGTGGGGTCAGACACAGAGTGCGGATTCTCAGAATCTTTACTAGAAGTCCTAAACATAGTCAAATGAACCCTGTGGCATCTGACACTTCTCATCACTCCAAACTTACTTTCTGTCTTGCTTCCAAGATCCTTTTCACACTCTGGCCGTTCTCAGCGTCAGTGCACATAACGCTCATATTCAGATCGTTCTTCTCTCCACTTGGCCAGCAGTAGCAGATGTCATAGGTGCCTAATAATGTGTCCAGTTCTCTTCTCCTCACTAACCATGTGAAGAATTTAACTCATGAGTCAGCCATGGCTATGTGATTTGCTTTGACTAATGAGCCCCCCGGGAAGCAATGACTTATGGGAAAGGGAACGAAGCTAAGACCCAGCATTCTGCTCTCTGACCTCCTCGGCCTCCCATTGACAGCAAACCCTGTGTGAAGATGAGATTTGGGGACAGGTGAAATATCATGGGATGCGAAGGCAACCGAGGGACAACAGCTGCCCTGAACAATGTTCTGGAACAGACCCGTGTGTTGCTTCTGTTTGATGACTATATTTTTATGTTCTGGGACATTTGGAAGCACAGCAGAGTTTAGGGAAGCTGATCTCAGCTTTATTCATTCAAAGCCAGACCTCACTTTGAGGGTCTCGTAGGCTCTCCCTGCCTCACCTTTCTCTCCTGAGAAATGAAAAAATAATAGATTGCATCTGTCTCGCATGACTGAAGGAAAGAGAAAGGTGCATGTAAGAGCTTGGAACAAGACATTGTATGTTGTGATTAGTCTTCTGAAATATTTTTAATGCATTATACAAATGATGCCATTCTGGGAAATGCATGTCGTGTCCTTTTCTCACGTTTGCCCCCCAGGATCCTCTCTTATATAAGGTATTAGCACTGCTTAAGACATCTTTCCTTGACCAAATCTTTGCACTAGGCACTCACAGCTTCTTTGACTCATAGCCCCTGGGTCAATTAGGATTTTATATTTTTTTGGTGTGCTGATTTGATCGAAGACTTCATGCAGGCACCATGTTTGCTGGATGAACAGTTTTATCTCTGGAATGCAGCCCAAGGCCACAGACAGAAGATGTTCATAAGTATTTAATGTAGGAATGGAAAGATGCTGAAAATTCAAACATAGATTTCCATCTCCTTAGTGTTTTGACCCTGAGTTAGACAAATAATGGATGTGGTTTGGTTTCTATGTATAGACACACCCTATAGATGTCCATAAAGACACATTCACAGGACCATTTGCCTCTCCACCAATAAGCATTTCAAAGGATTAAAGCACAGTTTCAGAGAATTACCCACACAAATTAGCAACACAGTGTTCTGTTGCGGAGTTCATGAATTCATCCTGTCATCTCTAATCATTGTGAGAATGATGGATACTTTGCTGCATCTCAGTTCAAACGTCAGCTTTCCTGGTCCAAAGCAACACAGGAGTGAAATCCCCATTTGGAGTGCCCCACAGCCATGTACTGTAACACTGTTGACAGATGACAACTAAAACCCTCATGGACGGAGTCTCCTTTAGCAGCTGTGACTCCACACTTGTCTCAGCCTTTGCCACAAATGGTCTTACTGTGTTCTTGGAACAATAATATCTTAAATTTTTATAGCGCCCTATGGCTAAGCAGCTCTAGCCATTTTACAGTAACGTTAAAAGAAAGGTCAGTTCCTTCTCAGCTCTGCCACAGGGGCCATACTAGAAGTGAGTGGTTGGACTTGATCCTGCAAAGAGTGGTTACTTCAGGAAAGACCTATCTCTCAGTACTCCTGGCTGGAACTCTCCCTTCCTAGAAGCAAAACACAGGGCAATATAAAACCTTCAAGACATCTCAATTCCCAGAACCCATATCCCTCTGCATAAGAATTTTAGGGTCGAGTGGAGAGACTACAACACACATTCACATTGGAATTTTGAATTATTTGAGGTACAGTCAAATATTTACATGACAGGAAACTAATTTCCTTATTTGAGCAATTCTAAAACTTGTGCTTGGAAATGTGTGAAAATGTTTCTCCCTTCGAATTCTATTTTTACTTCAAGTCTATGATTGAATACATATAAACATTATATAATTTGTAATATGTTTTTATATATTATACTATACACACATATGTATGTGCATGCGCACCCATATCTTACTTTCGGCTTCTCACACCATTGTTTAAAATGGTTAGAATTCATTGGGTCATAACCCAGTTTGCTGTTTCTCAGTTTTCAATTACAACCATCTAATGGATAAGGCATAAGATTCAAAGCCAAACCTACATTAACAACGTAAAGTGAGAATTAATGTAATTATCACAGTAATTAAGAAGACTGGTCAAACATATCCCTGGCTTAATGTCTAAATAAGTTGAGGAAAATGTGGGCCAAAAGAAGGAAAAACTTTGATGTGAAATAAAGGCGTTCTTCGGCCAGTTGGCTCGGATACTCTAATCAATGTCCTATATTTGACTTCTTCCCCACTTTCAGCCAAGGTGAGGCAGAGGCTTCAGGTCACTAATAGCTGATCATTTAGGCAAGTCTTTGAAGGCTCAGCTGTAAGAGCAGGGCGGGGCACACCCTTGCTTGACAGTCTCCAGATCTGGGGAGCACACCCCTGACTTCCAGAAGGTTCTCCACCCCAGGATCTTCCTGGCAGGCCCTGCCAGTCCCTCCCAGGTGCTTTGCACACAATAGCTGCCCTGGGCCGCCTTCCAGTTCTTCTCAGATCAGTTGTCTCTTCCACCAAGGAAGTTTCTGCACTAACTCTGTCCCTGCTTTTTCTGTTCCCTCTCAGATGTCACTCCCAGAGAGGGCAGCCCCAGGGCACTGCTGTTTTCTTTACCTCTGCATTTACTGCTGAGCCCACACGTGCTTGTAGCTGCCTTTAAAAACGACAAATGTGTTCTAATTTTAGTACATCTCGGCAATAATTGTTTTTATTTCCGTGGTGAGGAAAAGCAAAGGAAAAACAGCTTGGGACTTAATAACCACCTTAGCCTGCAGCCTTCGACTTTATTCATGAGACTTTTTTTTTTAATCTTCTTTCTCCTTCTCCCTGCATTCTCAGTATCTTCTTGAAGACGAAGCATTAAATTACCTTTGCAAAGGTTATATGTTTAGTTACAAAGAGCCAGCTATGAATGTGTCTTCCAAGGGTGGCTTCCAGCAATACACTTTCCCTCTCTCTAGCCAGCAAGGCCAGAGCTGAATAAGGTAAGGTCTGGGCCTTCAGACATAGTGGGGCTCGCAGCTTCGTCAACCACGAGACCCACGCTGTGTACCAATCTCAAGAAAGCGTGATGCATATTTGTTCCCTGGGGTACACTATGTGCTGGTATTTTGTTCTTACAGGGAAATTTCTGGCACTAATTATCCTTCAAGGTGAGATTAATTTTCATACAACGAACCAGAGATTCGGCCAAATCCATACAATGTGTCTTATTAACATACAGCTAGGCACTAAGTATGGACACAGCTCACACTGCTATGTGAGGACTCTCAACCGCATCCCAGTTCCCATGATCCTTCAAGTAAAAGACAACACTTGCAGGCTCACACAAAGAAAAGGTTTCCATGTGGGGCCTCAACTGTTGGTCATGTCAAAGCACTACAAAAATGTGTGTGTGTGTGTGTGTGTGTGTGTGTGTGTGTGTGTGTACATGTTTGTGAGTTTATGCACCACTGAAAGGACCTTGAAAAGGTGATTTTGTCTAAGGAAAGACAGGAATCGTAAAAAGACATAACTCAGCCTTGACATGCATAGGTGATTATGTGGGAAGCTACACATTCAATGACAGATGCTGGGCATTCCGTGTGTCAAACCTTCCCTAGATATTCCTGAGAGGAGTCTCCTAGCTGGACACATGCCCCCATGTTACCATGTTTCAAGGGTCTCAGTTTGGTTGGGTACATATATATCGACCAACCTGTTCACCCAGCTCTCTTCAGTCACTTCTTGCTAATCACTATCACTCTATCACACATTAATGTGAATTTCCCCACATGTGTATATATACGTGTGTGTGTGTGTTTATTTATATGATCTTTTTTTTTTTTTACTCAATTAGACTCTCAGGTGTTAGGAAAGATAATAGCATTCATCATCTATATTAGAAAACAGGTAAGGGGGTCACTGGGGATCTCTGTTGGGAAGTTAACCTTGGTTGGAAGTCTTCTGGACAGAAAACCTTGTTGGAGGCCTGCTGGGCAGAGTCAAACTGCAGAGTCACACATTGCAGTGGGGCCTCAGGGTCGAGGTGAGCTGCAGAAGTGAGCCGTGCCACTGTGGAAGCCATAGAGACAAAGGACAGGACCTGTTCCAGATGAATAAGTGAGTTGATGAACAGAAGGCAGGTTCAGACAGCTTGACAGTGGTCCAGTGGGCTGTGAGGACAGTAGAAACCAAGCTGAGCTCAAGTTCAGGGACAGGGAACAATAGAGAGTTCTCTGCCTCTTGGTCCCTTGACATGTGTATGGCAGATGACATCACAATGCTATGTGTCCTTTTTATGGGGTCCCGGTAAGGGAATGATACGCTTTCCTCAGTCCAGTGTGCTGGATAGGTTCTCAGGCCTGCTTTTCCTGCTGTGATTCTAATATGCTCACTGCTCATATGGTCCCATTTTCCTTTGATGAATTTATGGGATGTCATTCTTCTTGTTTCAAGGAGTAAGTTATGCATGAGTTTGTGACTTGTGAGTGGTCTGGGCCACAAGGTGTTGTTCCCCTAGGATGCAGAGTCATCCTTCAATCTCAAACCAGAGTCTAAAGCTCCTTGTAAAATAGAGTCTTGAAGGGCAGGGAACAGCCTGAAAAACCATTGGTTTCACACAATGTGGAGAAACTTGTGGGCAGGGCCAAGTCTGACTTTACTACATAGCTTGGTCACATTTCCTTCCAGCATTTCCCTATTAGCTACCTCACTCAGGTTGTCCGTAAGCATGGTCTGGTGGATATTTAGTCCAGTGGTCAGCTTAATATACGGCACTCAATAAATGTGAGTGATTTATTCAGTCAAAAATGTGGAGGAAAAGTAGATGTTCCAGTTCTTTTCTTGTTCAATGCTATGACACAGGAACTGAACACGAAGCTTCATCACCTACAAATAAAACAGTTACTCCATGTTTCTCACAGGCTCACTTTTCCCCTTTGATTACTAAATTCAGAATAGTCTTACCTACTGGATGTCTTCGAGACCCATCTCCTTCTCTTTGATGATCTCTGAGGAGAGCTCACACATTTTCCAGTCATCTCCCACCACCATGTCTAGCCCTGGAGAGTGCCCCCAGAGCCACTACTCTGTGGCTTCTGAGGCAGCCTGAAGGCCAGCATGAAGATCCTTTTTTGAGAATGTTTACCGCCCTTGATTCCTTTCACTTATCATGGGTCCATTAAACCACACCTTTGTAAACACTGCAATAAAAAAAATCATTAGAACCACACACCTTTTGTTGGAATGTGTAAAATATTTGCAGTGCCCTAACAAAGTCAAGTGGACAGATTTTATTTTATCCGTATGTGGATTTTCCTATCCTCTCCTCTCTCAGTGTATGTAGGAGTTGACAATAGAATTGGCTATGACGACCGGGAACGTTCTGGGGACCTTTGCCATGGACCAGGTCTGTCCACGTGAACTTTCAGTCAGCTGCTTTAGGATTTCAGGGACAAACACAAACAATTTGGACCTCAAGTTTTTTCTTCTTTCATTTTTTTTTTGATGAGAGCTATATTTTATTTTATTTTTTTTTTGTCAAGAATCCCTCATGCTTGGTCCACAGGCCACCTGACAGATCTGAGTTGTCAGTGACATTAATAAGTATTCTAACTATATCTCTGCGTTAGAGAAACAAAGTGGGAACTCCCATTTTCTAGGAAATTACAAGTGTGTGTGTATACCCTCATGTCTATGCAAATGTGTGCATGTGCACATTAGAAGCAGACCCAGAGCTTTGAAGACACCGGACATATACTCTACTCTTGAACTACATCCCATGCTGAAGTCACAGGTTTTAAAATGACACTGGAGACCCAGTGGTAAGTAGACTGACTACCCAGTGGGATGAAGCCGTACCCTGTAGTTCATTCATGGGGTTGTAACTTCTCAAGGACTGCAACATGCCACGAAAGAAAACAGGAAAAGGTTGAGGGGAGGCCTACATTGCAAAATGGCAAAGATGTCTCAGAGAGAGAGCTTTCCTACTGTATTTCCCGTCAACTGACTTTCAGATCTCTTTGCATATGGCAGATTCTGAGCACACGAAGTAGGTGAGAATCTGCAAATCCTGCCTCCTAGAGACCTGTTGTGCACGCCAGTCATAATTTCGTCTCTTTTTTTTTTGGGGGGGGGATCTTATCATGATATCATGGATGTGCTGAAGGACTGTAAATATTCCTCAAAGAGATCTTTTTTCCTCTTTTATTGAAAATAGATTTTTTTCTTACATATAATATCTTGATTATGGTTTTCCATCCCTCTGTTCCTCCCAGTTTCTACCTACTTCCCTTCCATCTGGATATACTCCTTTTCTGTCTCTCATTAGAAAACAAACAGGCTTCTAAGGGATAGTAATAAAATATAATAAAAATAAAATAAGACGAAACAACAATGAACACATTGGAATTGGACAAAACAAACGGAAGGAAAAGAGCCTCAGAGAAGACAAAGAAACCAGAGACCACCCCTCACTCACACACTCAGAAATCCCATGAAAGCATGAAACTGGAAGGCATAGAGAATACACAGAAGACCTGGTGCAGACCCACGCAGGTTCTGTACGTGCTGCCTCAGTATTTGTGAGTTCATATGAGCTTTGATCATATCCATTTAGAGGGCCTTGTTTCCTTGGTGTCCTCTATCTCCTCTTGCTCCTACACTCTTTCTGCCTCCTCTTCCACAGGGTTCTTAGAGTCCTGAGTGGAGGGATTTGATGGAGAAATCCTTACAACTCAATTAGATGTAACCCAATTCCAGTACTGGAAGCTTCATTTGGTGACAAGAGATGGCTAGTTGGGGATCTGTCTCCTCTATTATATGACGATGTCATTTAGATCCCTTTCATATATGTATACATTTTAGGGGACATCTGCTATACTAGGTTTCCATATTACCCCTCAAATGGCCCATAATTTTGGCTGTCTCTCCCCATATTTCTTCCCTCCCCCTTCACCTCTCATCCTCCCCACTTCACCTCCAATGCCAGTCCACACTATGCAATCATAACTGTCTATTTTATTTCTCTTTCCCAGAGAGATCTATCTGTATCCCCTAGTCCTTTACTCTACACCCAATCTCTGTAGTTCTACAGATTATAGCTCATTATCATTGACTTAACAACCAATCTCCAATACAAGCAAATATACCATATTTGTCTCCTGGGTCCGGAATATCAGACTCTGGATGATTTTTCTAGTTCCATCCATTTACCTGAAAATTTTATGATTTCATTTTTTTCTTAGTGCTGAGTGATATTCCATTGTGTAAGTGTACCACATTTAAAAAATCCATTCATCTGTTGATGGTCATCTAAGCTCTTTCCTATTTCTGGCTATTATGAATTAAGCAGCAATGAACATGGCTGAGAAAGTATCTCTGTAGTAGAATGCGCATCCTTTGGTACAACTGTATCTTAAGCTAGAGGGTTTCTAACCTTCCTGAGAAACCACTACACTGATTTCCATAGTGGCAGTAGGAGTTTGAATTCCCACCAACAATGCCACTTATTTTACTGTTTACTTAGCCATTCTGACAGATGTAAGATGAAATATCAAAGCACTTTTGATTTGCATTTCTCTGATGACTAAGGATCTTGAACATTTTAAAAAGTGTTTATCCATCATTTGAGTTTCTTGTTTTGAGAACTTTCTGTTTAGATCTGTATCCCAGTTTTAAATTGGGTTATTTGTTTTCTTGATATCTAGTTTCTTGGGTGCTTTATATATTTTGGATATTAGCCCTCTATCAGGTGTGTAGTTGGTAAACATCTTTTTCCAATCTGTAGGCTGCTACTTTGTCTGAATGATAGTATCCTTTGCCATGCAGATGCAGAAGATTTTCAGTTCCATGAGGTCCCATTTATTAATTGTTGATCTTAGTGGCTGTGCTACTGGTGTTCTGTTCAGGAAGTTGTCTCCTGTGCCAATGCATTCAAGGCTGTTCCCTATTTTCTCTTCTATCAGGTTCAGAGTATCTGGTTTTATTTTGAGGTCTTTGATCCAAACGGACTTGAGTTTTGTGCGGGGTGATAAGTACAAATCTATCTGGATTCTTCTACATGCATTCATCCAGGTAGACCAGCACCATTTGCTAAAGATGCTGTAGTTTTTCAGTGTGTATTTCTGGCTTCTGTATCAAAATTCAGGTATCCATAGGTGTTCAGATTTATGTCTCCATCTTCAATTTTATCCCATTGATCAACTTGTTTGTTTTTGTGCCAATACCATGCTGTTTCTATTTCTGTACTTCTGTCTTACAACTTGAAATCAGGAAAAATGAGACCTCCAGTGGTTCTTTTATTATTCAGGGTTGTTTTAACTGTCCTGTTTTTGTTTGGTTTTGTATTTTCATATTAAGCTGAAATTGGTCCTTTCAAGATCTGTGAACAATTGCGTTGGAATTTTGTTGGGGATTGCATTGAATCTGTAGATTGATTTTAAGGATGGCTATTTTTACTACACTAACCCTACCTATCCATGAGCATGGGAGATCTTTTCGTCTTCTGATATCTTCTTCAAATCCTTAAAGTTTTTTCATACAAGTCTTTCACTTGCTTGGTTAGTATTACCCCAAGATATTTTATATTATTTGTGGCTATTGTGAAAGGTGTTTTTTCCCTGATTCCTTTTCCAATCTGTTTGTCATTTGTATTTGGGAATGCTACTGACTTTTTTTTGTGAGTTATTTTGTATCCATCTACTTTGCTGAAAATGTTTATCAGTTGTAGGAATTCCCTAGTAGAATTTTTAAGGTCATTTATGCATGTTATCATATCATCTGCAAATAAAGATACTTTGACTTCTTCCTTTTTAATTTGTATCCCCTTGGTCTCCTACAGTATTGCTCTAGTTAAGACTTCAAGTCCTATATTGACTAGGTATGGAGAGAGTGGACAGCCTTGTCTCATTCCTGATTTTAGTGAAATTGCTTTGAGTTTCTCACCATTTAAGTTGTTGTTGGCTATGGCTTGCTGTAAACTGACTTTATTATGTTGAGCTATGTCCCCTTTATCCCTAATCTCTCTAGTACTTTTATCATGAAGGGGTGTTAGATTTTTGTCAAAGGCTTTTTATGCATCTAATGAGAATATCATGTGAGGTTTGTCCTTCAGTTTGTTTATGTGGTGGATTACACTTATCAATTTATATATTTTGAACCATTCTTGCATCTCTGGAATGAAGCCTACTTAATCATGGTGCATTATCTTTTTGATGTGTTCTTGGATTTGATTTGCAAGTATTTTATTGAATAATTTTGCATCTATATTCATAAGGGAAATTGGTGTATATTTCTCGTTCTTCATTGGGTCTTTCTGCAGTTTGTGTATCAAGATAATAGTGGCCTCATAAAATGAATGAGGCAACAATCATTTTGTTACTATTTTGTGGAATATTTTGAGGAATATTGGCATGAACCCTTATTTAAATATCTGGTAGAATTCTGCACTAAAGCCACCTGACTCTGTTTTTTTGGGGGTTGGTATAATTTAATCACTGTTTCTATTTCCCTAGGGGTTATAGGTCTGTTTAAATTGTTTATCTGATCCTTGACTTTACATTGGTGAGTGGTATGTATTGAAAAAATTATCAGGTTTTTGTTTTTGTTTTTTTAGATTTTCCAATTTGATGGAGTAAAAGTTTTTAAGGTATGTCCTTATGATTCTCTGAATTTCCTCAGTATCTCTTGTTGAGTCCTCCTTTTAATCTTTAACTTTGTTAATTTGGATATTCTTTCTCTGACTTCCAGTTAATTTGGATAAGTGTTTGTTGATCTTACTGATTCCCTCAAGAAACAATGCTTTGTTTCATTGATTCTTTGTACCTTTTTTATTTGCTTGTTTGATGATGTTGCTTCTATTTATTAATTTAGCCTGAGTTTGATTATTTCTAGCTGTCTACTCCTTTGGGGTGTGATTTCTTCTTTTTGTTCTCTAGCTTTCAGGTGTTAAGTTGAGTTGCTAGTGTGAGAGCTCTCCAGTTATTTTATGTAGACACTTAGTGTTCTGAACTTGCCTCTTAGAACTGCCATCCGGTGTCCCATAACCTTGGGTATGTTGTTTTTATTTTCAGTTAATTTCAGAAAGCTTTTCATTTCTCTCTCTGTCCATTTTGTTTCATTTAATAGTGAGTTGTTCAGTTTCCATAAATTTGTAAGCTTTCTATTATTGATATGTAGATGTAACCAACCGTCTTATTAAATAAGAAAACACAGAACCAATGCAAAGAAGAAAGCCAAGAGGTCAGAGCTAAGAGCTAAAACCTTACCCTTCCTCCTGCGGTGGTCCTACCTCTCTGAAAGAGAGCTACTTCCTGTGTTAAAGTCTTTATATAGACTTTCTGTTCTGCCTTCTCATTGGTTGTAAACCCAACCACATGACCTCCTCGTCACTGCCTGTCTGTATAGACCTCCAGGTCTTCTATGGTTGGTATTGAGATTAAAGGTGTGTGTATCCAGTGCTGGCTGTATCCCTGAACACACTGAGACTTACCTAGCTCTGCCTACCAAATGCTGGGATTACAAGAATACACCACCATCGCCCGGCTTTCCTATGGTTTGCTAATAGCTCTGACCCCCGGGCAACTTCATTTATTAACATACAAATAACATTTTAATACAAATAAAATATCACCATATTTCCCCTTTTCTATTTTAACAAAAAGAAAAAGATAAAAGCTTATAACTAACATAAGAAAAACTATATACAAAAGTACAATAACTATATACAATATATACAAGTAATAAATACCTAAACAACGTCTAGTCCATTTATATTTGACAAATTCATAGAAAATAATTCCATTATCTATCCTATTTTGGTAAGTCCAAAATGTACCTAATTCACTTTCTATCCTAATTAATCTTCAAGTATAACTACCTAATCTTCAACTCCCTCAGAGACCCAAGAAGGAAATAATATTAGCTAACAAAAATAAAAACAGGAAGTACATGCAAGCAACTTCCAAAAAATTGTGAGTTGACAGAAACAGCCAGCTGCCTGGACAGTCATCTGAGGTTTCTCCGCAGTGTTGGGGCATCATCTTCAGCCTATAGGCTTAGTGTATCTGACAGACTCATTTGTGAAGTAGGATGTACACAAGGTCAACAGTTCAACCTCACATTGGGTGAGAGTAGTCCATGTACCAGAAACACCTGAATTCCCCTAGTGTCATGTCATGATTCAGGATTTTAAATTCCGGAAATTGTTGATGTTTTTTGAATTCAGCTGTCCATTCTTCTTGGCTTTGTGTGTATGTGGCTTCATCTCAGCATCCCGTTCTTTTCCACATCCCTCTATTAAATGCCATTCTACTATTGAGAGGCGTGAGCTTAGTTACTCTGCAAGAATAACTGTTTCAGCTGCTGTTCCATTGCACATCAGAAGCCATCGGCCCATTGCCTGTTCAGCTGCCTTCGAAGAAAAGGGCACTGTACCTTTTCCAGATTGCGAAGGCCACTTCAGGGATGGTGCCATATTGTCCTGGCCTCAGAAGATGCCTTTTGATAAAGCCATAACCACACTTGTTTTGGCATTGATATCCAGCTTTTTTTCTAAACACAGTTTGTTTACTGATTCTTCAGGAATTTCACATTATGCCCCCCGAATTCTGTTCACCTCCCAGTCCTTCCATATCCTCTTCTCACCCCTGCAGTGTCCCCCAAAGAAAATTAAAAAAATCAAACCAAACCAAAACCAGAAAATAAACAATAGCGAACAGCAAAACAAAAAAACCCAAATAAACAGAACAAAACCCTCTTCACGCCTCCATCCTTCCCACCTTCCCCACACCTCTTCCTTCATCTTAGTGGTGTTGAGAGCCGAGGTGTGTCACACTATGTACCCTTTTAGCCAATCAACTTAACTTGCAAATGTTCATTGCAACAAGTCATTGCTGTGGTTCAAGGCTTCTAATTTCGGGTACACCATCATCACCGGAACTTCTCTGGGATACCTTGTGGCTGCCCTGAGTCATGGAGATCCTGTAGGTAATGTTCCAGAGGACCAGTTCTTTCACATGCTCCAGTAGGTCCTAGAAGGGGTGGATGTTAGGGTGGGCCAACCCAAGGCCCTGGATCTGGGCCTGGGTGGTAACTGAGCTGGTCAGTCCAGGCCACTGGGGCTGCCCACCTCAGGCAAAGGGCAAAGACAGCTCTCCAATGCCCATGTCATCAGAGTCTGTTCTTCCTTGCTCATGGTGAAGGGTGGGGCCATGGTATCCAGCTTTAATCTATTGTTGTGAGATAGGATGCAGGGGGGTATTTCAAATTTCTTGTATCTGTTGAGACTTGATTTGTGTCCAAGTATGTTGTCAATTTTGAAGAAAGTTCCATCAGCTCCTGAAAAGAAGGTATATTATTTTGCATTTGGGTGGTGAAATGTACTGTAAATGTCAGTTAGGTTCATGTGGCTTATGTAATCAGTTAGCTAATGCAATTCTTTGTTTAGTTTTTGTCTATTGGTAAGAGTGGGGTATTGATTTTATCCCCTATCACTGAGTGAGGGTCAATTTGTGGTTTAAGCTGTAGTAATGTTTCTTTTATGAATTTGGGTGCCTTTGCATTTGGTGCATAAATGTTAAGAATTTTAATGCTCTCTTGGTGGATTTTTTCTTTGATGAATAAGTGGTGTCCTCGATGTCTTCTGATCAGTTTTGGTTTGAAGTTTATTCTGTCAGATATTGAAATTGGTACAGCATCTTGCTTCTTTGGTCCATTTGCTTCTACTATCTTTTTCCATCCTTTTACCATGAGATGATGTCTATTCTTGATGCTAAGGTGTGTTTTGGTATGTTCCACAGAAGGGTGGATCTTTTTTTTTTCATCCGTTCTGTTTTTATTGGGGGAATTGAGACCATTGGTGCTTAGGGAAATTAGTGAGCAGTATTTGTTGATTCCTGTTATTTTGTTGTTGTTGTGGTGGTGGTGGTGGTGATGGTGTGTGTGTGTGTTTACTTGTATTTCCCACTTTTGACATGCTGGTCTAGTTTATTTATTTCTTGTGTTTTCTTGGGTTTGTTTGTTTGTTTGTTTTGTTGTTTTGAGAGTGTATGATTAACTTCCTCAGGTTGAGGCTTTCATTCTAGAACCTTCTGTGGGGATGAATTTGTAGATCGATATTGCTTAAATTTTGATTTATTATAGAATTATTCCCTGTATTTTGATTGAAAGTTTTGCTGGGTATAGTTGTCTGGGCCCACTTCTGGGGCCTCCTTGAATCTGCAGAACATCTGCCCAGTCCCTTCTGGCTTTCAGAGACTCCATTGAGAAGTCAGGTGTTAATCTAATAGTTCTGCCTTTATATGTTACTTGGTCTTTTTCCCATCACAGCTTTTAATATTCATGCTTTGTTCTGTACACTTAGTGTTTTGAGTACTATGTGCCAAGGGACTTCTGGTACAGACTGTTTGGTATTTTGTATGCTCCTTGTACCTTGATAAGCATCCCCGTTTTTTGGTTAGGAAAATTTTCTTCTACAATTTTGTTGAAAATATTTTCTGTGTCTTTGACCTGAATTTCTTCTTCTTCCTCTATTTCTGTTATTCTTAGATTTGATCTCTTCATAGCATTCTAGATCCCTGGATATTTTTGTGCCAGGGTTTTTTTTTTTAGATATAACATTTTCTTTGACCAAGGTATCCATCTCTTCTATCTCTCTTTGGTGCCTGAGATTCTCTCTTCCATTCTTGTATTCTGTTGGTGAGGCTTGTCTCTGAGATTCCTATTTCAGTCCCATATTTTTCTTTTCTAGATTTTCCTCAGATTGGCTTTTCTTTCTTGATTATATTTCCACTTTCAAGTGTTGAACTGCTTTATTCATTTTCTTCTACTGTTAGTTTGTGTTTTCATAGATTATTTTAAGGGGTTTATTAATTTCCTCTTCAAAAAAGCTATTCAAATTGTGTGTGTGTGTGTGTGTGTGTGTGTGTGTGTGTGTGTGTGTGTGTGTGTGTATGTGTGTGTGTGTGTGTGTGCTTTATCTATGTTGCAATACTCAGGGCCTGTTGTGGTAGGGCTGCTAAGCTCTAGTGATGACGCATTGTCTTGACTATTATTGATCGTGTTTTTATACTGAGTCTTGGGATGATTGCAATTCCAGGAGCCTGTAATTCTTATTGTAATTCTGATCTTGTCTTTGTTGGGTGGGTGTTTTATTCCTTGTTTTCTGTTGCTCTCTCTGGTTCTTAGAAGAGTGTGCTGATTGTGTGTTGCTTGGAAATTCTGGGATCCTGATAGGTGTGGCTACTGTGAGGTTCCAGGGAAATGTGTTTCTAGGTATTTGAGTTGATCATTAAGAATAGGGATGAGCTCAGAGGGGAGCAGGTAGGCTGAGGGGGTCTGCAGAAGGGAAGAAAGCAGAGTGTTCCACCAGGATCTGCTTAATCCCTTGGGAATGAGGGCAGAGAGTGAAGAGAGGCTGCAGTAGGTGGTGTGTTACAGAGCTGGAGGAATGGAGTTGAGAGAGGTGGAATGGGGTTGGAGGAATGGAGGGAGAGGTGAAGATCTGCAGTTAGCCTGACTGCTTCCCTGGCAGGGAGGCTTGTGGTTTCCCAAGGAGTGCCTCCTGAAGTTGGGAACTGGGGTAAAGCAATGAGCTGGGGGAGGGGAAAACAGGAGGGGCCTAAAACCCTGATCCACTGGAGATGGGGCCTGGTGGAACAAGCAGAGGAGGCCACAGCAGGTTGTCTGCTGTAGAACTGAGGATGAGACTGGGGAATTAGTCTTGGAAGATCTGAGAAATAGGGGAAAATCTTCAGCTAGCCTACCTGCTTTCTTGGCCGAAGTGTTCCAAGAGTTCTTAAAGTCATTTGCCTTCATGTGGTGCCCAAGTGACAGACATCAGACATTAAGGCAGTGTCCTGTCATAGCTGTGACATCCAGGCTCTGTACGTCTCAGACCCCTGAGACCTACTTCTCCAGGAAGTCTAGCAGTTAGAAAAGGCCTGAGGTACAGGGTGGTGACTCATTCAGCTATGGAAATAAAGCTTCATACAACATATATTATTTCTGTAGCATTTAAGTGTCAAGTGAGCACTTTGGGTGATATCCTCAGGAAGGGGGTCCGGGCCAGGCGTTCAATACCTCATGACTGTCTAGGGTTCTGCAGAATGTAAAAGAGCTTGAAGGGTTCCTGAGATGGGCTCCTTGGCTACAGCTAGTTGTGCTCGGAACTCTAATACTTTCTTGTAGTCTGATGCTCCCCACCCCATATCTAGGAGACATGGAGATGCAGAGTAGCTGTGTGAGCAAGAGAGAGAGGCCAAGTCACCCAGCCACCATCTTGGTAGAAAACTAAGCCAGTGCCACCCTCCAACTGAGGCTGCTGGACTTAGACCTGAACTGATTCCTTCTGGGAATTGTCATTTCACCCAGGAGTCTAGGAACAAACCGTCGACAGGAGGTAGGAAAACTACACACATGAACACAGTTCAAACCTGAGTGGAAATTTTAATTTAAAAATGCTAGCCGGGCGGTGGTGGCGCACGCCTTTAATCCCAGCACTCGGGAGGCAGAGCCAGGTAGATCTCTGTGAATTCCAGGCTAGCCTGATCTACAGAGTGAGATCCAGGACACCCAAGGCAACACAGAGAAACCCTGTTTTGAGATTATGGTATTTTATCTAGTTTTTAATGCTTATGCCCTCATATAGTGTACACTTTGTAATTCAACCCATTAAGTGGAAACATCAGTTTATTTACAAGAAATTTGGCAAATATTGGTTTCTCTATCACATGAAAGAAATAATCCTATTTTATTTGCTTTCTAGATGCCTGTTCTAACTGGAATTCAAGGGAGATACCTATTTACTTCTTTTCCTTTCTTTTAAAATCACCTTTACTGATTTCACTTAAGATTTCCCTGTTAAAGAAATAGTATTCCATTGTGTTTGCACACATTTTCCTTCCGTTCATCTAACGGTGGACACCTCGGTTGCTTACTTTTCATCTTGGCTGTTGAAATATATGCTTCAATAAACATGCAAGTGCAGATATCTCTTCAACATAAGACTTCAATTTCTTAAAATATACATCTGGAATTGAGTGTGAAAATTCTACTTTAATTTTCTGAGGAACCTTAGTACTAAGGA
Source organism: Peromyscus californicus insignis (assembly GCF_007827085.1). Taxonomy (NCBI): domain Eukaryota; kingdom Metazoa; phylum Chordata; class Mammalia; order Rodentia; family Cricetidae; genus Peromyscus; species Peromyscus californicus. The sequence continues at coordinate 130,973,644 of NW_026294562.1, read as the reverse complement.
TGCTGTGAAAAAATACGTCACGTGAATGAAGCTGAGTGCAGAAAGAAAAACACTGTATGATTTGGTTTATTAAGTGAGATGTGAATACCTTTTCGTGTGTATATATGTGTGTTCATGTGTATTTGTGTAGGTATTCTTACGAGCAATTGCAGGTGCCTGTATACCATGGTGCCCGTGTGAAACTCCGATGACAACCTCTGGTGTCGATCTTCTACCTTGTGAGAGGTGGCATTTTCTTTTGTGTTGCCATTATACTAGGCTGGCCGACCTGCCAGCTTATTCTTCTGTCTCCACGTCCCATCTTGCCCTAAGAACATTGGTAGTATAGATGTATGCTCCAGATCTGCCTTTACCTGGATTTGAACTCAGATCATCATGCTTACATAGCAAAATGTATGGACTGAACGTGTCCCTAGCCCTGCTTCATCGTTCCACGTCTTCATTTCTGTTAACTTTGGCTTATGACCACGACTCACTTGTGACCTTTGAGCTCATCCACCTCCTCACCCTTCCACACAGCTCTGGTGGCCGGCCATGTGCCTGGTGGATTGCAAGGTGTCCTTGCATCAAGACACAACTTCCCCTCTGTTTGTTTAACACATTATCTCTCCCAGTGTCCATGTGAGCTGTTAAGTTCCACATTTTCCTGGAAGGCATTATCTTAAAGACCCACACTTGGGTCAAAGTTAAGGAGTTTGCCCTTCTCTTCTCCACTGAAATGCTTTCCACACACCTTGGAGAGCTTGACACCTTATAGCACTCAGGCATGTTGTGCAGAACACGATGTTGGAGGCTGTTCCTGGGATTCATCAGGCAACAGACCCCGGGGGTGCACACAAAGTCCCTGGCTGTAACGTGGCTTCAATGGGAAAATCAGATTCTCCTCACATCATCTGGAATTACAAAGGCTTCCCACGGAACGTAATTCACGAGAAACACAAGGGCTCTTTGTAAATTTAATGATAGCAGCCCGTTCCTTCCAGCCATGGAGATTGAAAGCAGAGAATGGGATTCTTGGAGTCCAGCTGTTGATGGCTCTTCAGGTCAGCCCTGGGCACTCTGAAGAGGTACCACTAACAACGGATGCCTTCTTTCTGGCTCTACCTCCCTGCTGCCTGGTTCTAGGTAAGGTTATTTGAAGAGGATGCTTCTGAGACTGAGGCTATGGCTCAGTGGGTAAGGTGCTTGCTGGAGAAGCATGAGGATCTGAGTTCAAATCTCGGTGGAGAGTCATAGGGTGGAGAAGAGCTTTTGTCTGCCCTTAAGCAAATCACAGGTAGACACTTGGCATAGCCGGCAAATATTTTGGGGGGGGGGGGCTGGACACAAGAAGTATGTTATAGCCAAGCCAATTTTGCCTAGGCTATCCCGTTCTACATCTTTTTAAGCTTCTGTGGTATTCTAACAATATTTTTTCTTTAAAAAAATTACACTTTATTTCCTATATGCGGGTGTACGTGTGTGTACACATGTATGCCTGTGCATGTATACTGTGGCACAAGTAGGCCAGAGCACAGCTTTCAGGATTTTGATTTTTCTCCTTCTACTATGTGGGTCCCAGGGACTGAACTCAGGTATCCTGTCAGAAAAGGCAATAAAAGCCTAGGGTAGTTTGCTAGTTCAATATTTTTATAGCACTTTTTATAGCCAAAAAAAAAATCATCCTCTTAACTGGAGGGTCTGTTTGCAGTCAGCTATTTGGCATACATCATCTTGTATCCATCCTTTCATCCTTCAAATGGTCTTTCCTAAATGCTTATGGTACATTACACCTGGCCTGTGTCTCATGCATTTGGCGCCTCTCACCATTCACCAAATAGACACGTGCGTGGACTCATTGGCACTAGATTTCCATTTTCCCCCTCTTTCTACAAGAACCTATCAACTCTTCAAACCACTGTTTATTTGGTGACTCACTTCTAAAATTTTAGCTAGTTATTTTTATTCAGACCTTGGGCAGACTATCTCATCCGTAGAAACAGATTTGAGCAAATACTTTCTTTCACCTCCTTTTCAAGTCCACAAGGAAGAAGGAAGACAATGCCTCTAAACATGATGGGAAAACTCTTGCTATCTGTCTGTGCTTTGACTGGTCCATGTCACATTTGGTTGTTTGCTTTTTTTCTGAGTCGAAGGCCACACACACAAAAAGAATCACTTTTTTCCCCTTTATGTATAGGGAGGTGAGTAACATCTGTTTGAACTTGAATGAATGTGTCTTAAGAATCACATTTACAGAAGTAATCTGGTTATACATAGGAGAACAGATTTAGGGTACAAACTCAACTCTATCTTTCCCTAAGGCAGGCTGATTCATAAAACCTGAAATCTTGTTTGGCTCTGAAGCAATGGCTCCACCAAGTTAATAAGTAAATGGAAGGTGGAGATCTAATAACGTTCAAATCCCCAGATGCCAAAAGTTAACCCCTTAGTGACAAGGTCCCAAACCCATTAACCCTCTTTCTTAAAAAGATGACTCAACCTTTCACTTAACAGGACCCTGTGGCTGACCCTTGAACCACAGTTATTTGCTCAGCATCACCGCAGTGAAAATCTGGAAAACATGAAATTAAAGGTTGAGAAAGGGAAGTTCTTTTCAGTTAGGTGAGGAAACCCCACCTGGAGGATTTAAACATTGTTCTCACAGGAGCAAGGGAAGAGAATAATACCGTGGGTTTCTGGAAACATTACAAATGTGGAGTATTTCCTTTAAGTCCAGAAAAAGAAAGGATATTATCCATAGTGAGAAGGGGTAAAGAGTGGGCACAAATATTATTTCATTTAGCAGCTGATTTTTTTTAATTACCACCAAAATAAATATCTTGACATAAAAAGCCAAGGTTTAGTTGAGATAGGATGTATTTCCAGTTCTTCCAATCCTAAGAATTAGAACTCTTTGAGGGATGGTACATTTCAACCTGGGATACTATGATCTAGGAAGACCCAAGATTCCCAATGAATGAAAAAAGTAAATAAGAAGGAAAGGAACATGACTGGTCCTAGATTTCAGCACCAGATGAACGGGAAAAAAAAGATAAAAAGAAAAGTAAAAGACATGACTGATCCTGGGTACAGTGGCAGAGGTCTATTGCAGAGAAAAAGGAGATATAGCCAGAGGCAGGGACCTCTGGGAGAGTCCAAAGTGGACATGACGCTGAGCCTTGTGAGGAGAGGGAGGAGAGAAGGAAGAGAGGAGAGCAGGGGAATCAGGTGAAGCAACCAGGAGCCTCAAAGAGTAGACAGAAAATGACCAGGTAATTAAGACAGTTGGATAACATAGGGAAGGACAGCCCAGCCCCTGGACTGGAGAAGTTTAAAGTAGAGGGTGGGACATGGCAACCAGGAGGGCCCTGTGACGGGTAGAGACTGAGGGAAGCCAGGAGAGCCCGGTGGCCAGGTACGCTGTGATATGTTAAATAGGCACCCCAGCCATTTGTTCCAAGTTTGAAACCTAACACCCAAAGCAAGCCCTCCTTGCTTTGCTGTCCCTAGTCTGGAATTGCTTCTGTATCCCCTCAGACATTCTGAACAGAATTAAGTGTTGATGGTCAGGGAGACGCCTTCACAGTGGTTGTCTTGGCTATTTCAAAGTACCTTTAAAAGGGCAAAATTTGTACCAATCTCATAATCATCACCACCACCACCATCTACAAATGGCTCATTCAGCCACCCTTCTGCACTTTATACATCTGTGGCCTTTCTTCTGTGACAGGGTTTTGGTGTTGAGCTTTTTTTTCTATTAGTTCTAAGTTTCTACAGTTCAGTACAGAGAAGAGAAGAGAGACGCTCCTAACTTTTCAGTTGGGCAGTGGGATTGGTAATAAGCTTTAGAATCCACCAGTGTATCATAAACTTGAATGGAAGTAATAAAAGCAAATATCATAACACCTATAGCAGGGCCAGGGGTGGCTTCAGAGGCGAATTTCTGGAATTATTTGACAAACCGAACATTATACACTTTTTTTTTCTTTTCTCTTTCTTTTTTCTTTTCTAAGATGAGACTCACTGCGTATCCCAAGTTAACCTCAAATTTGAGGTCATCCTGCTTTATCCCCCAGAACGCTGAGATGACTTAGGAATTTGCACTTCCAATCTTTCTATTTACCTGTATCTATGTCTGTATCTTCCTGTCATCCATCAACCTCTGTCCACATCTGTGAACCACATTCTCACAGATGTACTTTGTAAACATATTAATCAATCCATTCACTTATTGATTCAGTCAGAGACATTTTTAGTGTATAACTGACCCTCTGCGCAGTACTGAGCATATGGATAGAAAGTCAAGGTCGTTTCCTGAACAGAACAAAAAAGGCGCTGAAGATTCTGGTTAAATGGAAAATCAGGAATGTTGACCACAGGCCATCTGCATAGTTTGGGATGTGTGTGGCTTCTTGGCAGTGACTCTACATCTGAAGTCAGGATCTGGGGTTTCGTCCTATGCTCCAGAACTCAATTCTGTGAAATGCTTACAATCAACCTTTCTTCTTTGTTGCCTCCTACCCTTTCCTACTAAAGATATTCTCTATCTTCATCCAGTCTTCACTCTGAAAGGACCATGGGAAACACGAAGCCAGGGGTGGCACTGCTGTCAGCCCCACCTTTCCACAGTGCCATGTGTAAACCTCCATGGTAGCAGGAAGCTCAAAGGGCTACCTGTCTGTCTGTCTGTCTAGGTGTCGCTTCTTCTTTCTTTGCCGTCTCTTAATTGTTCCTTGAACATGGCATGTGCCTAAATGTATTTGAATCATTGGATGAAACTAACAAGATAACACAAAAGAACTCAGAATCATAGCAGTATGAGTCTGACAATGATTCTAATATTACTTAGTTTTGTGAATGTTTTTGCATATCTTAAAAATTATTTGTAGTTTCTTTGTATGAATGTGTGTGTATGTCTGTGTGTGAGCATGTATGTGCATGTGCACTATAGCATGTGTGTGAGGTTAGAGGACAACTCTGTGGGATTGGTTGTCTCCTTCTACCTTTGTGTGGATTCAGGGGATAGAAGTCAGGTTACCAGGCTTCTGTGGCAAGCACTTTTAACTGCTAAGTTATGTCATACACACGCACGCACACGTACACATGCACTTTCTGTGTTAATAGATAAGTTTTACCTGTGATATGACAAGATAAGCCCCTAAGAGCATGCTTTGTAATTGGTTGGAGGACCTATGGATGGCAGTCACCAATGGCATAGGTGAGAGCAGATGGCCCTTTCCGGGCTCCCTTTTCACAGCTGGTTAAGTAACACGTCTTAGAAGTTGTCTTTAGGATGCTGAACAAGCTGCAAGTTGTTTGACCATCTGTGGTAAGATACCTGATCACTGTGTTTGCTGACATTAAACATCTAGGTCTCTTTTGATATTGATTGCCATGCTATATCTACACATCGAATTAGCTTAACCATCTTCATGAATATCTCTAGTGAGTCTGATTAAATAACCAAAGGAAGTCATCTCAGAGATGTGATGGAGAAAATGTGCACCCTGTAAACATTTGCTGAGTTAGCATTTTCATTGAGTTGGTGAATTTGCATAAACTGGAGTTTCTAAGTATTACAAAGTCCCTGAGTAGAAAGAGCTGGCTTGTCATCGGGCAGCATAAAAAGTCTTCCAAATACAATACCCAAGCATAAGTGTGGCATATGTTGACTTAGCCCTACAGGAATCCAGAATAGAGAAAATGGAGCCTGCCACCATTTCTGAAGTATGTGTAGTCCTTTATCAGATCTTGTCTATTTGTTTTCAAATTTTTGCTAACTTATGAATTTGTTATTGATTTGAACTATGGGGACTGATAAAAAGCTTTTTTTATTTAAGTTACAAACATCAATTTCATGAATTAACATGTATGGAAGAGAGACAGTACCATATATTTTGATGTTGTTGGTCAGCACCATGTGTACAAGGAGACTTTCCCATCACATTGAATGATTGCAAAGTTTTACATGTTTTTGAAATCTTGTTTTTTTAAAAAATAGGCATACAGAACCATTGAATGAACACACTTTCTTACAACTGGAAAATTCATCTAATGAACCAATTTGCTTATATTCTTTGTTGAAATCACTTAGGAAAGTCACCAAAGAGACTGATAGGTCCTTTGCATTAAGATGATAATCAAGAAGAGAAATATAAATGTTGATATGCTTGTTGACAACCGAATTTTCCTAAATGGCATGTGTGGTCCTATTTACGGACTTACTGAGGTTAGATTAAGTGCCAGCTTAAACTTTTCTTTCTTAACATGAAAAACTTCCCCTTATTCTTTAAAGAACCATCTGTGTATCCCCTTTCCTCTGGGGGTTAAAGAAATGTAGAGCCAAGGAATTCCATTGATCCTATTCGGATCCCTAAGGGCTTGCTTTTCTGTGTCTTTTCCCAACTATTTGTCATTTCCCATGAAGCTATATCTAACTTCTAAGTACACATAGTTCTGTCATGAGCCAAGGGCTATTCTTAACCACAATCAGACTTTCTTCCAATAACTGATGTTAGATTTTTTTTCCCCTGTGAATCAGCATCATTCCAACATGTGACCAAAATTATATAAGTGGGTTTTTACAACCTGATGATCTTTGGAAGATTAAGTCTGTATAATTTTTTCAAAGTGAATGATCGCAATCCAAAATAGAATTCTGACCCCTCCACCCCAGCCTTCTGCTCTTACCTCGTGTTATTTTCACTACTATTTCACTCTGAGACAATCTCTGTTTCCTACCTGTCTCTCCCCTTCAGTGTGTGCTCTGCCCTCGATCCCTATCAGTACACTTGCTAATGCCTCTGTTTGTCATATTCATTTCCTTCCCACCCAGAGGGCTCAGGTTCATAGTCACGGGATTCCTCTCATATTCAACCTAATCATTCCATTGACTCAAGCCTTACACTTAAAAAAACAAAAAACAAAACAAAACAAAACAAAAAAACAATTCTGCGTATAGATTCCTAGACTACCTCTCAGATATTCTCATTTTTCCAGGCACAACCAGAGAAATCTCTCAGGATTCATAATATAAATGAAGTTAAATTCTCTTTTCTTTTTTTGTATATGAGACAAGTTCCACAGATTTGTCTAGGTTGGCTATCTATGCATCATCCCCCTGCCTCAGTTCTTTAAGTGCTGGGACCACAGGTTTGAACCATCGTGCCCAACAAACTCTGAGTTCTTTACTCTTCCCCTTGGCTCACAGCCCGAGTCCTCTGCAAACCTGCTGCTGTAACAGCTCCCTCTTCCTGCCCTCCATCTGCAACCCAGTTATGTGTTCCTGGAGTTTGCCGAAGAACCAAGAACTAGAGGCCACCATGGCTGACACTCTAAAATAGGACATTCAACTACAGAGGAAATACTGAGGGTCAGACTAACCTGGGTTTAATCGGACATCCTATCATTTTCAAGTTGTGCAAGATTGTATACCTCAAATGGGATATGTAAAGAAGTCACTCATTGTGGGTAAAATAAATACCCATGTGTGAGTACATGTTGGGAAGATGGGACCAATTACCAATGGCCAGCATGCATAATACGGGTGATGAAATACATTTCCATTCCTGTTACTGTCTCTGATATGACAGGCTAGCCTGTTCTTTTCCATGGACTGGGGCCATTTGCCTTAAGGCCAGTTCTTCAGAGAGGGTCAAAGTTTGGCATTCCACCTCCCTGAAGACCCTGAGTAGCAACAGCCTTGCTGGCTGGTTAGGTTTCCATGCCCTGGAAATTGTTTTCACTGGCAAATATCATCACATTAGTGTTTACTTCTAATAGCATCTTGTTCAGAAAGTACAGACCAGACTGCCTGAACTTCAGTCTGAGTGTGAGGCTGAAGAAGACAGGACTGACCAAAGGGCAAGTCGTTTTCCAAAAAGCCTTGGTCAGGACTAAAGACAGGTGAAAGTAGAAAACATGTTTCCCTTCACTCAATGAATTCTGTGTTGGAATTAAAAAAAAAAATAAAGCTAATGTGGCATGAATGCAAGGTAGCATTTTTTTTTAATATTCCCTTCAAATGTAAGAAAATTAATCAATGTGAGCTGAGAAACTTATGCTGCATAATGAACATGTGAGCTGGTTGGGGAACAATTTCACAAAGAACTGTGCTAAGGTCTGCACTTCCTGTGAGTGAGGAACAACAGTGATGATAATTACAATAGTTAGTGTTTTACTTACAGAAAGGACCAATACATTGGTCCTTTGAAACTCAAGACAACACAACCCTTAACATGGAGGGCAGACACTGGTTACAAAAGAAGATATTATTATTATTATTATTATTATTATTATTATTATTATTATTATGACGATGATGATGATGATGATGATGATGATGATGGTGATGATGATTTTAAGTGTCACAGCTTCACTTGTCAGCTTGACACATTTGGGAAGAAGGAACCTTAAATGGGAAACTGCCTCCATCAGAATGGCCTGTGGCCAAATGTGGGGTTTTCTTCCTTCCTTCCTTCCTTCCTTCCTTCCTTCCTTCCTTCCTTCCTTCCTTCCTTCCTTCCTTCCTTCCTTCCTTCCTTTCTCTCTCTCTCTCTCTTTCTCTTTCTTCTTCTTCTTCTGTTGTTGTTGTTGTTTTGTTTTTGACTGCTAATTGATGTAGAAGAGCTCAGCCCACTGTGGGCGGTATCATCTCTAGGCAGGGCACCTAACCTATCTAAGAAAGGTAGCTGAACATGAGTCTGGGAACCAATAGGCAGTATTCCTGCCCAGGTTCCTGCACTGACTTTCTGCCTTGATTTTCCTCAACAATGGACTGTAGAGTCTAAGACAAAGTCAACCCTTTCCTCTCCCAACTTGCTTTTGGTCAGTGTTTTATCATAGCAACAGAGAAGCAAACTGGGACATTAAGTATAGTCTTAGTTCTCATTTTCGTACCCTCCCCATTGTTGGTCAGAAAAAAATGACTTTGGTTTGCAACCCTGTAGGAGAGCTCACCTCCATTTGATCAAATGTGATCTTTAGAAGAATGTTTTTCAGACATATCGTAAAACTTTTAGTATGTAGGAGATTGAATGTGGCTTCTGTTTAAGAGAAAAGACTTCAAAATACACATTATCCATGAAAATTTGAGTACTAAAATTTGCCCATTTATTTTCCCAGAAATATTGTTCAGTATTGTTCTTGCTTTCCCTTTTGTACTTTCTCTTGCTCTGTGTTTCTCTCAGTATGTGGCATCTTAGCTGGATTGTGTCCTCTGGTCTGTCCACAACTATGTCTTATCTCACCACTTATTTTTAGTTGTAGCACTTTAAAAAATTTTGAATTTGGGGTTCTCCATATATGAGCCTAAAACAAACTTCATTGCATTGAATTTTGTTTTGTGTGGGTGCCATTATCAGTGGCCCTTAAAAGTCACCTTCAAAATACTCATTGTTGAGATATGAAAAAAGAAACTTACTTGTGTGCATTTGTCTTGCAGTTTTCATCTATTGCTCCTAGCAGGCTGGGTTTCGTTTTGTTTTGTTTTGGATTTTTGGAAATAGACTCAGAGAAACTGATTCTTTAACTTGAAAATAAATATAGTTTTACTTTTCTCATACATTTGTACTTTGTATGTTTATTTTCCTTTTCTTACTCTAACAATTGAGATTTTTAAAAATGTTTTTGTTTGTTTTGCCATAGAAAGTTACAAGTAGAATTTTACAGATTTTTCTTTATTTTTTTTTGCATTATCAATTTCACTTTTTTATTCCTTCACCTCTGCTTACATGAGTTGTTCATTTTCTTTTAATTTCTTAAAGCAAAAGCATGACTATTTTTGACAACTCTCTTTCACTGACACGGTGAATACTCTCGCATCCCCTCTGTTTATCCCTTTACTATAGTCCATAAACTTTGACAATCTAGTGTTTTTATTTTCATGTATTTCAGAAATGTTCTAAAGTTTCTCTTATGAATTTGTTTTCAGCCACATGTTACTAATGTCTCAGTATTTGTTTTGCTTGTTTAATTTCCAGACTTGCTCTGTGTCACTTACTTTAATTCCCTTGTGGTCTTATTTTTATTTTTATTTTTTATCTTTTGGTTTTTTTGAGACAGGGTTTCTCTGTATAGTTTCAGTGCCTGTCCTGGATCTCGCTCTGTAGACCAGGCTGGCCTCAAACTCACAGAGATCTGCCTGACTCTGCCTCCCCAGTGCTGGGATTAAAGGTGTGCGCCACCACCTCCCGGCTCCTTTGTGATCTTATAATATACTTATATTATGTCTATTTTTTTAATTCTTCATATAGTTAATTCATTTTCATAAAAATATGTTGATCCATTGTACTTAATTTCATTTTCTAAGGTTTGAAAACCTTAATCACACTCCTTAAGATGGCATATGATGGTAATGAACATCCCAACAGGCAAGGAGATTGGTAAATGGCATTGGCATTTGGACAGTGTTTTAGGAGAAAAGATTGCCTGTGTCGATATGGAGTTGTAGCCAGAGATGTAGCCTGGTCCTTTATATGACCAGTCACTCTGATATCAAGAAGAGAGGAAACCACCCCGGAGTTTCACTCTTCTTATTCAGAAGGGGCAAGTTCTTGGATCCGATGATTAAAAACTCACTTTAATGATTAGAGCCTACCCGTGAAGCCATTCTAGATGGCTTTGGACTTTGAGTTTGGGGAACTTGCTCCATCTATCCAGGTATTCAGTTTGAACCTTTCCTCATTCTAGGTGATATCCTACATCATAATCTTTCCTGCCTTTCCTTTTCTTTCTAGACTCCTTCAAGCAACTGGAAAACAAGACCTGCTGAGATTTCCTAAATGCCTTCTGGGTTGTCATTTTTTTCTATCTGTTTGCTCTACTGGATGCTATTGCCATGTCTCTGAAGGTTCAATACTTAAATTTGGTTAAGACATAATTAAAATAGTACCTTCTGTGCTCTCATAGAAGCTGGGCAGCATTGGTTATGGCACACTATATTTATTGTCTCATTGTTGTGTATTTTTCTGTGTACCACCCTATCTACTAGGGAAAGTTTGTTTGTATTTTTATAGTTTTTGCATAAATTTAGTGGAGAAGCAAAGCAGGATGGACCCAGGGCCCCTCACAATCTAGGGCAGTGCTCTCCCCGTAAGCTAAGCTATATCCCTAGTCCTCATATTTAAATGGGTTGGAAATTCATGTACAGCTGAGGGATGTTTGTCCTCTGTGGTTAAGGTCAGAAACATCATTGTTGTGCTGAAGTCAAGTTGTAGAGAAATCTTGAGTACCGACAGGATGAAAGAAAATGAGAGATGGCAGAGGGGAAATTGTGCCCTGTCCTGATGTAGGACTGGATCCGAGTCAGTGTACTAAACCAGAAAGCTGTTTGTCTAAGTGGAGAAAAGGGGAAACAGACATTTATAAGATGCAATGGCAAATAGAATTTAGCTATTCTTATCAAAAACGCACTATATGACCCAATGCGAATGTTACTTATGTAGATTTAATGACTACTCTGAAAAAAACCGCTGTTGTATATAGTGTGTATATGCCCTTTATTATCTGTGTATTTATTCTTTATAAGAAGAATCACCTAGACCATGTAAATATATAGCCCGAGCGTGAGCCTCTGAATCAGAACAAAACTTACATATAGTCCCTAGGAAAATTGATAAATAGTCATATTTGGTGAAAATATCTAGTCATAAATATTCATGGTATAGAAACATTCAACATGTTTCTCATGATTGACTGATTTTTTCTCTGGAGTTAGATGCTGTCAGAGAAGCAAGAGAGTATATCTTTATTAGTCTGGAAGTTATAGGTGAGCTCTCAGCTGCTAAATGGTGACAAGAGAAAGTTGCAGAATTAGCAACAGGAAGGGATGTCACATGCATGCTGCCTGGCCCCATGATGGAGATGCTAAGCACAACTGGCTACCTTGATATCTGAGCACATTCACAAGGACATAAATATGCAGAAATAAATAGATTAACCCATTGAAGCACTATCCCAGATTTGAGGCCCACTCCATAAGAGGAACTTCATGCCTGGTACTATAATCCAAAACCCCATGGCTAGAGAGGTCTTAGGTCCTAGAGCTGAACCTGATCTTGTTACTTTGTTAAAGGCTTCTGTTGTCAAATTGCCTTCAAAGTACTTATATTTATATGCATAGACCTGGGCTGCTTTCACCGTGGGTCAGGTAAGCTTCTTTTTGTAATGTGCAGCAGCCAACTCATAACTGGTGAAATTGCTAAGAATAGGATACTGTGAGTGGTTATTCCTCAATGGGACATCTTTATCAACATCCCCTCCCAGCAAAATCTCATGGGACAGGACAATGCAGAAGAAGAGGCAGAAAGAGTCTATGAGCTGGAGGATGGGGACAAAGGCTGAGAAATGGTGTCTTCTTGACATTCCATGGATATTGCACTCATTTGCACATTTGTCATAAGACCTGCACAACATTGAGCCAACTGAAATGTCATGAGGGAGGTCCTCTCCAGGACCCATCACTTACTGAGAGTCCATTGACAGTTGATAGCTGTCAACAGAGGGGAGGAAGAATTCTTCTGAATGAGAGTTTGGCCAATGGTAGATGGCTCATGCTCCAGTTGGTGGCCCCACATCTGTGTATGTATGGGTAGAACTAATCTAACTCAGGGACTATAAAAAAAAAAAAACCATAGAGTTGAGAGGGGAGCATGTTGAAGGGGCTATGCAGAGTGGTGGATAGAGGGGATGGGGGTGAATATGACAATATTTCATTGTACACATACACAGTATTTTTAAAGTAAGCAATATTCTAAACACTTTGTTGTTGCCCTCTATCCACTTCTTCCCACAAAAAAAGATAACTGCATAGAAATAAGAGGGAAGGAGAAAATGACTAATAACAAGCATTTGTGGACATTGACATATTTTCTGGGCAAACAGAAATATAATTCTGGTTTATCGTCTTAAAAACTAATTTCATAAAAGAAATATGAAGTTAGACAAAATAATTATGAGGGTATTTCTTAAAATTTCTTAAAAAAATAGATAAAAACAAAAGCAAAACACCCCCCCCCCCCCCCATGCACACACACACAATTTTTTAAAACTTCTTCCTTTTCTCCTGGGGAGTCTTAAAGGATACACATTAGAATTTCTTTTAAAAATATAATCACATATCTACCTAAGTGATAAGCAATGGAGTGCTGAATAGTTCATCAAAGTCCTCTTGATCAGACATTCAGTGCATGGGGGGAAAAGCTCTTTCAGGGAAGCTGCACTGATTTCAGAGCAGGCAGGAAGAAATTTGAAATGTATTGAGTGGAGTCTGCCTGCATTTCTCCATGACTCCCTGTTCCTATTCCTGACTTTCTCCTGGGCACTGTCCATCACACAATCATGAATGCTTCTATCGTTTCCACCCGGACAGTGAGACCTCTCAACACAGCCTCCGTTCCCTTCTTTCTGTCTTCTCAGAGAGGAGGCTGAGTTTTGAAAGTGTCAAGTCTGTGTAAATGCTGATGTATAGGCCACAGTTGTTTCTCTGAAAAGGCCTTCAGAACCCGCCCCTTTCCTCTGTTCCCTTCAAGTTGGGAATGATTCATCAGCTGGCCCCAGCAAGAAAAGAGGCCAGCCTGAGGTCTTGGGCCTTTGACCTCTGTGAAGAGAAAGGTCACAGTGACAGCAAGTGTGTGAGCTCCGGAGCAGAAGCCACAGGCACAGAGACCCAGCGGAGTGGAGGGGGCTGGTGGGAAAGCGTGGGTGTTTAGAAAAGTGAGGAGTATATTTCTAAGAGACTCAGTGGTTCAGCTGACAGGCAGGGTCAGGGGTCATATTTATGCTTGATTCCCCGAGCACGTTACTGTAACGTCTGCTTATTAAGGGTCTTCAGGGAGCAGGCCCCAGGACCTAATGCTTCTGACCTTTTTCCTCAAAAGGGGACAGGCTAAAAGATTAGGGGGGCCCTATTAACTTGTATGCTTGACTTGAAGGCTGCTCCCCACTCTCTTGGGCATTATCTGCCAGGTTCACCCCATTTCTTTTTATAATCTTGCTACATATTTAAATGAGTCCCTTGCCTGGCAGTGGGGCAGAGTTTAAACTCCAAAACAGAAAGGTTTTAATTGGGAAAAATATTGTCCAAAAAGTATAAATAGGAAAGAATCTTAGAGGAGGGGGTGGAGGCAGGGGTCAGAAAAAAAAAAAAAAAACTTCATGTGCCAAAAAAGATTATATTTCTTGGGAATTGCTCAACTGTTCGTATTATAAATAAAAGCGAAAGAACATTGTAATCGAGTTGATCGCATCCTTTGATAAGCCTCTTCACATGAGAGATGTCTTCATTCATCCATCGAGTAATTGTCACTTCGTGTGAAAGTTGGTCTTGTAGACATTGCAAACGTAACTCGAAGTAAAAACAGACCCCACAGTCCAGGGACCCTGAAGACAGGATATTGGTCTCCTTTTGTTAGTTATGTTTGATTGTTTCTAACTTTTGAATTCATTTTCTCTTTAACACATCCCTAGATATGTTTCAGGTCACCAGAGGAGTGAACCTTTTATATGAGAATAGCCACTTCCTCTGACTTCCCTGACAACATTGGTAGTAGACCGGAGGAGCATCAAATAATTTCTCTAAAACTGGCTGAGGGAAGAAGATAATGTGTCAAGCTGCTCACCTTCCCTTCACTGTCTGAAAGGAGGCTTACCGCTGGCCTCTATGGTACACGTTTCACTTTGGTAATAATTACCAGACTTCTGTGTTCCCGTTGTCCGTGATATTTTGAATGGAGGCTATGTAAGATCTCAATTCGGTTTTATTTCACCTCTTCATGCCAGCATAGGCCTGCATTTCATGAGCATACATAGTTGATGTCTTAACCACACACTTGACATTTTACCCCAAACCTCCCACAGAGGAACAGAAAGTAATGGGCAAAGGATATTAGAGTTAGAGTGTATTATTTTTAGCTAGAAAAAAAAAAACCCAGCTAAAATAAGTGAGTGACATCACGTATCACAGCTCCCTCTGGGTTCCACAGCCATCCATGGCAAAGTTCACATGGTCCAGTATTCCATGCAACTGTATGAAAACATGTTTGCTATTTATAGGGGATTGCCTGGAGGAGCCAGCTCCTCCTCTGAGGAGAATAAATTACTTCAAGGTGAACCGATGTGAGTGGCGGGGCTGTTTCTAGGGTAAGGCTGGGATGCCTGTGTGTATGAGCGCACATGCCTTCAGAGTCAGGGTTTTGGTGGTGCGTTGGGTGATGGCAGCTGTCTCGAACGACTTTGTGATTATAAATAATAATAAAAAAAATTCAATCGGAAGTGCGTTCTGCCAAACTTCACAATACCCCTCCTAGCAGGACATGGAGCTCTTCTTAGTCAGGGTCAGACCCACAAGCTTAAGGCCAACGAGTTCAGTGGGAAAAACGACTCTTCTTCGCAGGCTTTTTCCCCTTTCCTTTTTTCTTTCATTTGGAAGGCACCCCCTCATAAACATGCAGAGCAATTTTCCAGTACATTAACCCAGGAGGGATCCTCTCTCTGTCTGCTTGAGAGACAGAAAAGTTGAGAAACAGGGTGAGGGGAAGATGGATGGGCCTGGGATACAAGAGAAGGCGGTTTTTCCACTGTCCTACCCTGTACACCTAGGACAAAGGCTTCATTGACTGCACAGCTTCACATCAGCCCCATAAACTAGTAGTCGGGACAAAAGGTCTGACACTTGAAAGTACCAGTCTCTGCCTACTCTCTATTGCAGCTGCGCACGGGGGCCGGGCCTAACAGTGGTGTCTCTTTTTCAGCCTAGAGGACAAGAGATGAAGATAAATAGTGTTGACTTTAATGTAGTCACACAATTTTGCTATTTCCCAAACAACACCATTTCCTCCAGCCTCACATCATGGCCCCGGGAGATGAAACCATCTTCCTTTTGGCCAGGGAGCAAGGGCAGAGTGGGCTTGGGATGGCTCCAAGGGTACAGGGCGAACAAGTAGCTGGAGGGTATGGATGAGGGATAAACACGAGAGTCATGAGATCTGTTCCTTGCCCTCTAGGAGGAGGTGGGATGGTTTTCATGCATTCCAGCTTAGTCACAGTGGTTTCTTTCATTTTCTTGAGATCCCTGGAAATGGCCCTTGAGGGGGAAAATAATGAATGCAGGAAGCAAGACTAAAAAACGTGTACAATTACATGATTTAAAAGATTTTGCAAAAAAAACCCACCATGGTATCAGGCCGATTATCAGAGGAGCAGCAAGTCCAATGCTTTCCTGAGAACATTTTGGTAATAGGACTTTCAAACTAGCAACTTGAGTCGAAGGTAAGAGTTCAAGACCTCTGTGTGCTGAAGGCCGTTGTGCATTGCTGTGTGGTCTGTTACATTTCCCTGCTGCCATTACCAGCTAGTAGTTGCCAAGATTTCAGCGTGGAAGATCAGGTGTGAGCCAGCCACAGACATAGGCACTTGTCTCCAGCCAGGCCTTCAGTATATATTCCAAAACCTTTGTTATCCAGGCTCCAAAAAGCCATCCAAAAATATCATGGATGCAAAAGAAGGAAGTTTGTAAGCTTTTACGCCTACAAGACCTCAAGTGTTCTGACTGCAAAAAGGGTCATAATTGAGCCATGCATGCCAACAAAACTTCTCTTTATGCACAAGTATTGGAACCCAGGTCAATCATATATTAACTGGTTCTAAGATTTGGGTGAGTTTTCTTTTCGAATTTCTATCACTTTCCCAGAGTTGGAGACCCCTTTGACTTACAACAACTTGTATCTATCATTCGATCATGTATTTTAGAAGCTGCTGATTTGAGTTATTTTTAGAAATCCCACTCTACACAACATGGTCAGAGCCTCATTGTAGAGATCACCACTCCATCAAAATGTAAAAATCTCTCCTTTGATTGAAAACATCTGAAAGATCAGACCCTTCCTATGACTCTTCTAAGTAAACATATTTGCTCCACAAAACTAAATAGTTGCAAGCTGAGTGGCAAGATTCTTGGATCTGGAGGAAGGACCAACTAGCTTTTTCTTCATGCTGGCATACACCACCTCTGTAAGAGAAAACTGATGTAGGTGTGTCTCTCGGTGAACTTAAAGCATTGGTTCTGAACTTACTGGGGCTAGCCGCTGAATGGTTTGGTAAATACATCAAGTTTTGAAAAAAATGGGCTTCAATAATGTGTTTTGACTTTTAGAATCACCGCACTGGTTATTTCAAGGCTCTGCTTTTGTTCATTTATATTTGAGAACAACTTACTTGTTCCAGAAACCTACAAGTCAAAACACTCACTACCATATTTATGCCCTAAGGCTGGTTTCTAGGGAAACCATCCTAGAAACTAGTAGCGTGAGCCTGATGGTGCCCCTGTCCCTGGTCCACGGACTTCTTCCCAGAGCCTCTATGTCTTAAGTTCCACCAGCCTCTGACTTCATTGGCATAGGCCATCATTTGGCAGCTGTCAGACATGTGTGCTGAGGGCTTTGTAGTGTGTGTGTGTGTGTGTGTGTGTGTGTGTGTGTGTGTGTGTGTGTGAGAGAGAGAGAGAGAGAGAGAGAGAGAGAGAGAGAGAGAGAGAGAGAGAGAGAGAGAGAGAGAGGAGGGGGAGAGAAAATAGCCAAAGGTAAACAAATACTAACCCCACTTTGGAGGGAAATGTAAGGGTTACATGTAAGGCATTTCCATGTGATGATGAGACATGAGAAACTTGCAAGTTTGTTTTGCCTTCCTATGTTTGTGCAAGAATATATGTCCCTTGGAGTCCAAACTTTTCCAGAGGGCCAACAGCTCCACGGGCTTTCAGGACCAAGAGTGCTTATGAGGGAGAGATGGAGAGAGAGAAAGAGAAAGGACAGAGGGGAAAAAGAAAAAAAATCATATAGAGAGAGAAGGTAGATTCTGGGTTGATCTCTACATATGGGCCGTGTCTGGACTTGCCTCAACTCTGTCCATATCTCACACCCTGTATTTCCTGTTCTCTGACTCAAGTCCCAAGATAAACCTTCTGCAGTGGGTTGACCTGCAAATGTTAAGTTTGAGAACATCTCTCAAGGTTTTCTTCTGATGTCCTTCATGCAGACAGGGAAAATCCAGGGGCTAGCTCTGAAGACCTCGTTCCTAGTCTATGCACTTTTCATTGAGTTTGGGTAACCAATTTCCCTTCTCACTTGTTTTAGCTTCAAAAAGGGCAAGGGAGACTTATGTAAACAATGTCTCTTCCTTTCTTATTCTCTACATGACAGTGGTGACCTGCACCACAAGTCATCATGGAAAACAAGAAACAGGGGTCTAGAAAGCAGGCCATTGAAAGCGTAATCTCAAGTAGGTATCCTGGTGCTGCATTTAAAAAGGGTGGTAAACTTAATGTACCTAAATGCCCAAGCATCTCCTTCATTTTATATTTAGGATGCTGTCATGGAATTGGAATGGCTGTATCCTTTAAAGTTTTCTTAGCTCTACTTGAGGACACATAGTTTAAAAACCACACCATTAAAAAACTCTTTTTTTTTTCCCAAGGCAAGAACTTTGGCATGTGCATGTCCCCATGGGGTTCAGCCGTTTGCCTTGTGTCTTTCCTCTGAATCAGAGTTTAAAAATTGTTTTAAATAAACATTTGTGCTCTAGCTTGCTGAAGAGCTTATTTTTTTTGACAAAACCATTTTTCTCTTTGCATGATATAAAACTTTTGTTTTTAGATCAAATGGATGTTTCAATCCATCCCTTGAACACTGATACAGGCTTTGGGCGCACACTGTGACTTTGGTCCGTCGTTGGGAGTTGTGCTGAGCTGGCACTGCGTTCCTTTGTCTCTCACTCTGTTTCTAGAACTAGACTATTGTCAGAGACAGAAGGAAAAGATGCTGTTTGGGACGCGAAGACTGAAGAATTCCCTCTGTACGTAGACACCAAGTAGAACCAAAGCACACAATCGAAAAAACCAAGGGCTGGCTTGGTTCTGCCTTCTCCCTACTCTTGATATGGAGAGACTCCTAGGGAACGCCTGTGGTGACTTATGCTCCTTCATCCAAGCTTCACAGGACGAGGCTCAGCTGAAGTAGGGAGTTAGCTGTTTCTGATCCTCTACTCCACATTGCTCTATGACTCTACCTTCCATGATAATGAAATCAGTAAACGTTTTTGGTATGGCAACCAGCAAATGGCCAACTCAGCCTATTTCAAATCCAGCTACTGCCTCTGCTTAGGAAAATGGATTGCCTTTCTCCCACTCTCCTTTTTATATCCCACCTGTAATATTATCATTGTCTTTGTGGTCTGAACACAAAACATTAGCCTCACCTCTGCATAGCTTCTTCTCTGGCTCTCTGCATGTTACCAGTGATCAAAACCTGCAGAATTTCTTCTTCCTATGACCTGATTCTATGCTATTTCTGGTGCCCTATTTACTGGCGACTCTCAGATTTTCAAGCCTGAACTATTGCAATAACCACTTGAGTTCACACACACACACACACACACACACACACACACACACACACACACGTACATTCTTTTTTGTATATGCTTAATAATTTTGTTTCAGCACTCTTTGACTTGGGCTTCAGTTACTTACGCTTCAGTCTTGCCTTTTCCATCCAGGTCCTCTCATTCCTTTGTATATTTCAATTCCCCGCCCTTTGCAAGCCTACCTTGGGCTGTCTGAGCAAGCATGAACACTCTTCCTTTGATTCCACCTCCAGTACTGGCAGTTACCATGTACTTTTGTTTTCTGATTGGAGAAAGCATAAAGCATTCGATATCGTCTTGTAGATGCTTTTAGAATTATGATATTAATGATATAGATGCTTTTAGAATGATGATAATATTAATTACCTTTGACTAAGAGTCATTCATGTCCTAGGGACTCTTCTGAAATATTACACTTTGCAACTGGCTCTCTCAGAGGCCAGTGCTGTGGTTTCATTTTACTGACTTATAGACAGACTTAGGACAAGAAGGTACATCTTTTAATAAGACCCCAAAAGATTATGAAGCCCCAACAAGAGAGATGACCACCATCCAGTGTGGGACAAAATTATGAAAGGTAGAGAAGAGTAGCAGAGTGGTGATGGTGCACACCTTTAATCCCAGCACTTGGGAGGCAGAGGCAGGCGGATCTCTGAATTCAAGACAGCCTGACCTACAGAGCAAGTTCCAGGACAGCCAGAGCTACACAGAAAAACCCTGTCTCAAAAAAACTAAGAAGAAAATGTACCAGGCTTTTTCTTTTGGGCCACCAATCAGCTCCCAAATCATGACACAGAGATTTGTTATTAGTTTTCAATGCTCAGCCTAGCTTAGGCTTGTTTCTAGCCAGCTCTTTTAACTTCAATTAGACTAATCAGGGGCCTTCAGCAGGGAAGGTGAAACAAAGGCAACACATCTTTACATCACTAAACAAATGCAGTAAAAGCAAAAGTAACCCACCTTTACATCGTTAAAGTCATATTTTGCATAAACAAATGGAACACATTTTTGCCCAGTTAAAATAATATTCCACAACAAGAAAAAGAAAAAAGAAATGAAGAGAAGCGTGACTTTAGTATTTTCCATGTGGTCAGTCAGGGATCCACACTTTCTGTTTCCATTAGCCTGTTGTCTGAGTTCGTAGTTCTGTTTCTAAATGGAACACTGAGCCCTCTGAGGATGGATATGCATTTGTGGTCTATCTGCATTCCCTCCACTGCTTCATACAGTGGATTTATCTATCTATCTATCTATCTATCTATCTATCTATCTATCTATCTATCTATCTGAGAATTACCTTTTGTGGCTGTGGGCTGTGTGGCTATGCTTTAGAGTTGCTGCTACTTAGAGAATGTGGCATGTACACCCAACAGAAGCATCTTCATAAAACATTCGGGTTTTAATTCGGTATGAAATACTTCTGGGCTTGTTTCTGCTCATTTTTTCTTAATCATAATTTTTTTTTAACCAGAGTTAGATTTGCAATAAACGTATTAGGTGAGCTGATATGATATGCCAAAACTTCATCCCACCAAGTGACTGTTATCTAGGTTTTCATTCTTGTGGTGTGGCTTTGATTTTCTCGCAGGGTGGTTGGGCATATTAATTACAATGAAAAACATAAAGCCATTACAGCAAAGTCTAACGCATAGCAGTGTTACAAGAGTGTTAAACACACCACTGTCATCTCTACAGCCACCATCAACCTTTTACCATCCTCACTCATGACCATATGTCTCTAAATGCCATTGCCTCTTAGTGACCAGAATGATGATCACATTCTTTTGTAAGACGTGTGTGTGTGTGTGTGTGTGTGTGTGTGTGTGTGTATCCAAGTGGATGTGCAATGTGTGTGTGTGTGTGTGTGTGTGTGTGTGTGTGTGTATGTGTGCCCATGTTGATGTACAGTGTGTGTTTGTGTGTGTCCATATGTATGTGCAGTGTGTGTGTGTGTGTCCATGTGCATGTGCAAGTGCACAGAGCTGTGCATGTCTGGGGGCCAAAAGAAAGTGTTGGATCTCTTAGACCTGGAGTTGCAAGCAGTTGGGAACTCCAGCTGTTTTGTGGATACTTGCATCCAAACTCTTGTCCTCATGGTTGCCCGGCAAGTCCTTGTAACTGCTGAGCCCTATCTATAGCCCTAGTTTTTATACCAACAGCACTACAGTTAGTTGTGTAGGCTTCCTAGAGGATTGACAACAGCAGATTCAGTTAACCTTCCAGAGCAAAGCTAATGTACTTCATTAACACATAAGGAGGTGTCCTTCCTTCCCATGGACCATATGTTGCATTCAACATATGATGCTGTGTTTTCCTCTCACAAAAAGTATGTATGACTCTTGTATAAGACGCCCTTCCTGTCCAATGGCTTCCTGTGTCCAGCAAACTTCAATCGGGAGTGGTTTCCACCTACATGCCACTCAATAAATATTACTTTCAAGTTCATGTTGAAGTTAGTACCAATGGATACCCCTCACGTGTTTGTGCTAGAGTTTAACTTGTTGAAGATCAGGAACATTTTCACAAATTCTTCTGCTCTTTATAATAAATTAATACTAGAGATATAATTCATTGAATTGAGTTAAAGCACCACATGGTTTTTAAAATTATACTTTTCTTTTTTAAATAAAAATTATTATTTTACCTATTGCTAGTGTGTGTGTGTGTGTGTGTGTGTGTGTGTGTGTGTGTGTGTGTGTATGTAGGTCAGAGAACACTTTTGTGGAGTCAGTTCTTTCCATTCACCATGGGTTCCAGGACCAAGCTAAGGTCATAATTTTACCCTCTGAGAGAACTTGTGATTTGAAGTTCCACTTCTCTATAACTAACATTCTTTTATAAAAGTTATTGTCTATAATGACAAGAATAAAAAATCATTTTTTTCTAAATTGTCTTTCTGGGGTTATGACAACCCCAGGTTGGATCAACCTTATTGCTTCACATATCACAGGGATACCCTGGGTTACATGTAGTAGTATAATAAGCATGTAAGTAATGCACTTACAGATAAGGTAGCTGCATTTTCACTTTAGTGAAAAGGCAAAATTCTCTGCATGTAGGTGGTGTAGGTTAGTAGTAGTAGTGTGCTTGCCCTAGATTGGATCTCCATCACTAGGAGAGAAAATGAAAAAAATAAAAAGAATTTAGCACAGCTTCCCCTTTGCTTTCCAGAGACCTTATATTTTCCAGTGCCAAGCTTCAGTGTCAATGATACTGAACATACTTCAAAGTCTTCAAAGGTGCAAAATAAAAATCAGTGTAGGGGGAAGACATGGGTTTTCTTAGCCTATGACTTATTACAATTTTATTTTAACTTATAAATAAATAAAAGCAGTACAATTTCAGAATACTTTATAGTAATCAGTTACATGGTACATTTTAACATATCATCCTTCCTTTTCTCATATTGCTGCTAAGTAAAACTCAAAAACATCCCTGGACTAGGGAAACATCCCATCAGGATGTTCTGAGCTGTTAGAGTTTCTCCAACACCAAGGAATGTCCAGGTGATTTTGATGTAAATTTTTGATTATATCCTAAAGTTGTAATTGTTTCAGAAAATAATAGTTACTACCAAGGTATTTTACTGTTTAACTAATATACACAGACCGACTGGTTATGTTTTATTTCAATCAACATTTATCAAGAGAAGTCACAGAAATGCAGCTTCAGGTTTGAAGAGAGATTAGAGTAACAGCACTCAAATTTATTTCTGATTTGTGTTTTATTGTATATAATGTTTTGTTGATTTAAAAGAATGACCAGTATTCAGTACAAAATGTTACAATTTGCAAAGAGCATATAAAGACTCTTTATGTGTAATATAAGTATGAAAAGCTACCTTGGTTACCCTCATACTGTAATCTGTAAATGGCAAGTGGAGGCAACATGAAAAATATGAAACACTGCAGGGGCATTGACCTATGGGCAACACCTCTAATGGTAAATATATGTGTGAACCACCCTCTGCTGAATATTATCTGTCATTCATTAACATTATACATGTATTTATGTGTATAATGTATGCACACATTTAATAGCAATCATAATTAATTAATTAATAACACATGTAGCATCAAATCTTATAGATGCATGCACCTTTGGATATAATAACTGTAATTTTGATATTGAGACTATATCAACTATTATTTCTAATTAATCTGTGAGAAGAACATAGTTGCTAATGAGAGTTTGGCTAGTGGAAAGGCTGTATTTTTAAACTACTTAACCTACACATTCGAAGCACCTGTTTCTTTTTTTTTAACCAGCTATTCAAAGCACACACCCTTCTTAGCAAAACTTAGCATAAGGAACAACTTTTGTTGGGTGTTATTTTCTTATTAGCAACAGGGTTACAGGACGGACTTTTAAACAGTCTGTCTGGCTTTTGAAACTATTTATTTGCACCTCTCACTAGTTAATTCATTTTAAGCACCATTTCCAGGCAATGAGCCCTAAGAAGCAAGTACTTCATTCTATTAAACTGTTGTTTAGCTATACAACTTCCTGCTTGGACATCAGATTGAGCATCTGTACAATGAACTTGATGAACTTCTCATTAAGAAGTGACAATGTGTTTCAGAGACACCATGCCTGTGTCTGGACTGAGTAACAGTGGCTATCTCCCAGAGATGTCCTGAGGAACTAAGTTCACCTTGAAGCTCTCATAGGAAGACATTCTCCCACAAGCAAATAACTGATAAGCTGTAAATATACAAAGGAGTTCTGAAGTATTTTTGAGACATCATTAGGGAAGAAAGGTCTCGAACAGCCTTATTCTCGTGATAAAAGGTTCATTTAAGTATATGTGGGCTCAAGGCAAGAGTGGCCTCTGTGGCTCAGGGATAATCTGTGTATTACCTTACACTGAAGGAAGATTTATCTACATTGGTTATGAGAAAAAGGTAGTTGCCTGAGCAGTCATTGGAATGCCAAAGCCTGCTCAGGAACCCACTGAAAATTAGGATTTGGCACAAACAGATCCTCCATCAGCTGTGAGGGGCACCTTTGCCTCTCATTTCCTGTCAGACTGATGTCGGAGGAGACCACACTTTTACATGTATCCACAGCCCAGAATGTCCTGGAATGGAGATTTCACTCCATCAGAGAAGAGCGATTTCTCTGCTCATTTGTGTTTGAAACATGAAAACAGCATAACAGCTGCGTGCTGGGTTGAATAAAGAAGATGCACATGCATTTAAATCACTTATATCTTACTTTTTTATGATGCAATTGTGAGTTATGTTCCTTTTGCATCTGTAATTAGAGGGCAGAACAGATGGCGAAGGCTTCGTTTAAAGTGATGTGTCCATTAAAATAACCTATGCTGCCAAATGATTGTTCTCTGTAACAGGGTATTCATCCTCATGGCAGGCACTTTGCTGCGCTGAAATATGCTGCAAAGGCCCCTGGACTATACATGGCGCTTATTATTTTTAAGGGCTTTCCAATAAAAGGGTTCAGTGTAGCACAGCTAGCTCTGTACCTCATTCATCTTCCGAGCATATGTTTTACTATATTGTTCTAATTAAAAAGTGACCTTGTATATAATGATCAGAACTCAATACTGAAAATGATTCATATAGGCGCTGGGGATATGGGAAGATGGTCTCAGCCATATTAAACTGGGCAGTGAGATAGGATTGGGGCCAGGGGCTCTGGGGGAGAAATTTTTTCCCAAGATCATAACTGCAAAGAGTTCAGAAGATTTAGTTCATCTCTGGGACACATTATCTTCTTATTACATGTTACTTCCAGGAGGTTTTCGAGAAAAACAAAAAACAAAAGCAACAAATACAAAAGGGCAAAAGTTCACCGTAAAGTTTGTCCAAAGCAGAGCTTCAAACTTAGCTCTTTTCCATTTGGCCAGAGCATATTAACTTCCGTGTTGTTCAAAGCCATTAAAGACCCATTTTGTTTTTGCTTCGCTCGGTCAAGCTATCTCGGGCTGTTGTTGTTTTCTCGTACGAGAGCCTGTCTGCTATAATCATAAATATCCCTCCACTTCCATTTTAATCACTTCTGAGGACACAGAACTTGCAGACCTTTCATGGATTCCCAGAACTCTGCAAAATAATTATGGAGATCATGGGAATGTCCTCATTCTCTGGGCTTTTTGAGGTACTTAACCCAACTACAGAAAGCCAGAGGAGAAAACCTAAGTGAAGTTTTGCGCAACTTTGGTGAAACAGGTTTTGCCAGCCCAAACTGATGAAACATAAATTCAGAGATCTTAAAATTCCATAAGCCAAATTAAAATAGCAACATTTGAGGAGAGAAGCAACTGAACAGGCCAAGGAAGCTTCCCCACCCTTACTAGGGGGATGTCTTCCAGAAATTATCCTCAACACCTGGGAAATTCAAGAAGGGTCAGGATCACCTGGAGGCATGCAAGGGCCCCGATGACTGGTAGGAACATCAGTGACGGATCTAAACAATTAAGTGCACGCAATTTTATTTGTGGCCAAATGATTTTAATATTACTAAAAGAATCTTTTCAGTTAAAGCTTTAGGAATGATTTCTTAAGCTATCCCAGTTCACGTTTTGTGAGTAGCTGCTCAGTGAACTTTGTGGTAAAGAGACCGTGTGTTGAAACAAACTTCTCTGAAGAGTGTGCCTACGCAAACACTCAGTTGCATATAATCTAGCAATTCCTCTTTTCCAAGTCATTCTTAAGAGTCAAATAGAAGCATTGACTAAATGCTGGGTACCAGGGTATTACAAAACCTGGAAACCGTAGCAATACTAGGATAATAGCGTGTCAAATTTCAATACCATCACGTAACACCATAACACTTTGGTGTTGTTATTATAATTTAGGCTCTGTTTGCCTACAAGGAAGAAATCTTATGTGTTGGGATGAAATACAGACAAATTTTCATTCCAAATATGCTTCTGAAAATTTATTTCTGGCAAACTGAATTCTTTCTCTTCAATGTCCTTTTGGTTAATCAATGAGAGAGTCCCATACTTTGGCAGGTTTTCTAGGCCAGCCTTTTTTGTGAGTAGTTAATGATCTGTAAACAACCGTTTAAAAGCACCAGGGGAGTTTACCATTTAGAAGAATTCTATAGGGAACTCTATTGCAAAACCGAAAAGTCTTTGGTTAACACAAATATTCACTCTGAAACATTTTTTTTATTTGCCTTTAATTCTACTGTAAAGTTCTTAGGGTAGAGCTACTAGTCACCACAAGAGGACTTTTATTTCTAAAGGAAAAAGTCGTTTCCCTCACAACTGTTCCCTTATTTTCTACAACATGATGGAATTTTGCTCTGGTGTGTGTGTGTGTGTGGGGGGGTGTGGATGGTGATTCTGAATGTCACAGGCTCGGTCTTCAAGTTTCTTTGTAGTTTTCCATGGAGTCTCATCTTCTTCTGGTCTTCTCAGGCCTAGTGTGGAGCTTGTAGGTGAAGTACGAGTATAGTTGAGTTAAGCCTTGCATGTGCTGGGGAATAAATTAGAAAACTTGCAGGCTCTATACTCCCGTGGAGATGCTGTGGAAACTCACAGTCCTCGCTGACATTTGGAAGCTGGGAGTAAGGCAATGGGTTTCCATACTGAGACCGCCTGCCTCAACTCATATATAATATCCCAGTGTCCTCGGATGTCCTAAAGGGGAATTAGGTCCATAAACAATCCCTGCTCCTAGAAAAGTCATGAGAATAGGAAGGGGGCTAACCTTGAGATGCTTTTCCATTTTGCTCGGGGAAATGGAGCATTAACTCTAGCATGCATTTACACTGCTCTTTGTCAATTCCATCCCGGACTGGTAACTTCTTCAGACCATGTGAAGCCTTGTCCACCTTTCCGTCTGCATAGCTTACTCCAGACTCTAGACAAGACTCCAGGGTTCTTGCTTGTAAACCTGAGTCTGTTCTCCCCCACTGGGCTGTGTCTCAGTATTTGTCTAAGGCAGCGGTTCTCAACCTCTTAATGCTGGGACCCTTTAACTCCGCCCCCCATGTTGTGGTGACCCCCCCCAACCATAGAATTATTTTCATTGCCACTTCATAACTGTAAACCACTGTTATGAATCATAACATAAATATCTGTGTTTTCCAATGGTCTTAGGCGACTCCTGTGAAAGGATTGTCTGATCCCCAAAGGGGGAATGATCCACGGCTTGAGAATCACTGGTCTAAGGCTTTGGGATAGAGTGTTTCATGCAGAGACCAACAAGTCTGTCAGTGGCTGTGCGTTTTTCCTTTACCAGCCTCTCTTCCATTATCCTTGACTACTTTACACAAGGCCCTGGACAAAGTTTAACGACTCTTTACTGTCCCTTAAGACCTTAGACTGTGCCTTCCAGACCCAGTGTTATCAGCCAGGAATGGAGAGGCCAAAGATTCAGTCTTTTCCAAAACAAAATACTGTTCCAGACATATTCCTGATTATTTTGAAGTGGAACCAGGACAAGCAAGGCACACAGGGCTGCTGCAGAATCAGAAGAAGCTGTAGATATGTTGGAACGGGATTACCAAATATACTGGGAGAACACGGTTCTTTCCTGTTTTTTTATTTTTAAATTAGGAAAACGTCATTTTAAAATATCAGCCTTTTACATTTTAATTTTTGATCTCTGACCAAGCTGTTTGTCAGTGTAGGAGTGAAGTGTGGCTTCTTACGTGCTCTCAGTCTTGACTGTGGCTGTGATCATCCTTTTCACCAAGTGCATTTATCTTTCTGGGGTAAGACTTCCTGTTTTTACCTTCTCAAAGGTTAGATCTATAATAATCATGTTACCCTACCTGCCAGTAGTCATTGCTCAATTATTCTAATTCCTATGTTTGTGGTTTCCTGGTTGGGGGGGCGGGCGGGGTTCCCGTTTCTATCCAGGCAAAGATGCTTGCTTAAGGAATGCCTGTGGTTTATTTCCTCTGCCCCCTGAAAATTAAGAGGCCATAGATCAGAGGAGAAAATGATAATTCAAAGGCCAGGCATGGCATGGCTCAAACCATCTGTCAGCTTAGCCTCTATGGCTTGTTCAAGAGGTTTCTTTACTTTATGCAGCTTGCAATCCATTAAGAACAATTTGAGAAGCCTAGTAACTTAACTTAGCTGGCCACCCAGGTGAGCTTTGCATATGAATGTGAGTGTGAAGGTGTGTGCACACACAGCTCCTGAGATCCTGAGCACTGTTCATTTCAATTGTGAGCGAAGGGGATGACTGACATGTTTTCACAGGAGATGGGCTTTAGGTCTTGAAGGGACCTGTTGGGATAAAACACATTCAAGATAATAGCATGGGGCAAGACAAAAGCAGAGTCACTGTGGAAATGCCTCCGACCTGAGACATTCTGATGGAGCTATGCGTGAACAATGGACACAAACTGCCTAATGTGGTACATGCACACGGCAATAACCCTTAATGGTGACTGTAAAATGAAGCATTATGTTAGCCAGCAGAAAGGAAAATGCAAATTGATTCTCCTTTTGTTTAGGTGTAAGTGCTTATCAAGGTTAGTAGGTATTCAAGGTTTGTGACACCAGAATAATTTGTTTTATTATAACACACGAACAGGGAGAGTGCTTGGGGCTGGCTGTCTGGGTGACTCAGATGGCCAGATGAAATTCTACAGTTACAGCTTTCGCCATCTCCTTTCAACATATCTCACACTCAGCCTGATGGGGGACATGGCTGCAAACCCAAAACCCTTTCAAGGATGAGATGGTAGGATTCTCTGTTAACACAGTTAGACTCCCTTCCTTCACAAGATGACAGAGTCAAAGTGTGCATTTTAACTTGCAGGGCTTTGCAGCTTCCTGTCAGAAAAAGGTCTCCAGAGGTTTTTATCTCAGGCACCTGGACACCACCAAGATATTCACAGTGCAGTCGTCCTTGGGCTGGGACTTCCCTGGACAGCAGAGGTTAGGGCATAGGTTCATGTCTTTGGCTGGAATATAAGCATCCCTAGCTCTACCACCACTTCCCCATCTCTGCTGGATGTAATGTCTATGGGTCCCTGGATTTGAGGTTGGCATCTCCACAAAAATAACCCCTTAATGTACGGACGCTGTCACATAGTGATACCTCTTGTTTCATAGAACAATTTTGGGGAAGATCTTCCTGTGTCTACCCAGATGGTGGCTCAGGAGGGAAGAAGGCAGGAGGGCTCATGGAACCATGCTGACAGGCCAATCATTTCATCTGAAACTCAGAGAGCTGCTGTGTTGGGGTGTTGTCAATAAGCAGCTTGTCTTTAACAGGAAGGCTGACTTTTAGGGATATTGGTAATGATCAGAACAGCTGTACAGAGTTTTCCCTCCCTCCCTTCATCTCTCTTTTCCTCTCTGTCCTTCTTCTGTTCCTCCCTTTTCCATCCCTACCTACCTATTTTCCATTCTTTCCTTCCTCCCTTCCTTCTTCTCTCCCCCTTCCCTTCTTTTCCTCCTTCCCATCTTTCTTATGTTCTTAGCCTCTGAGCCATCTCTCCAGCCCGATATCTCTAGTTATAAACTAAGTTCTTATGAGAACTTTCCTTATACTATGTTACTAAGTGATAGAGTCTTTATAAGCAAGCAAGCAAACAAACAAACAAACAAAACTCAACTTAATCTTTGGGCCATATGGACCAGACCCAGAAAAATTGCTCAACTTAGCTGAGCAGATCCTTAAGTGCAGGGCCACTGTGGGGACACAGGTGAGACAGTGGAGAACAGATTCACATATGAAGATCACCAGAACACAGTCTGTCAGCTCATGCTGCTTGACTGGCATTTGGGTTCCTAAGTGGCAGTGCCCATATAGCTATGCAAGGCAAGTTCAACAGATTTGAAGGGTAACCAGTGGGGAAGGTGACATTCCCAATGGGGAAAGTGACATTCCCAGTGAGGGTTTCTGGTGTCTGTGTGTGGACACTTTGGTGGTCACCAATGCACCTGGAAGGCTCAACCTCAAGTGTGAGTTTGGATATATCACATTGATCTGGGATGTCACCAACCTACTTGGTGTCTGTCATTAAATCTCTCTTTGTGGCCCCAGTGATGAAATGTTTGGAGTTTGTGTCCAACCACATCTGATGGTTATGATCAGAATATGAGGCAGATGGTTTTCAGTGGCTGAAAAGAAATCAAGGATCAGTGAGAGCTATAGAATGGCACCTGTATGATATGGTCAGGCCCCAGATTTGGAACTGTGGCAGAGGATCCTCTGCTGCAACAGATGGAGTGGGTTCTGTTGGTATGATCACAGTGCAATAAGTTAAAGACATTGTAAGCTTCTTCTTCTTCTTCTTCTTCTTCTTCTTCTTCTTCTTCTTCTTCTTCTTCTTCTTCTTCTTCTTTGGCTTTTCATTATCACTAACAAAGTCATCATGGATTAAGGAAACCTGGTGAAGGACAATTAAAAGGTAGTTGTCCTAAAAGCTGGGAAACAAACTATCCTGAGATTGGGAGTTCATCTCCATTCTTATGGAGAGTATGCTACCCCTTGAGTATGCCAACTGACCAGGCTTGGAATGGACTGATGTTCCCCTCACAGGATCCAAGTAGCTGTCTGCTTTGGTCCCTTGCTGAGATCCCAGGTCCGTGTCATAGGTAGAATAAGAAAGGTAAGAGGAAGATCCAGCACTGTCATGTTCCTGTGGCTCAAGCTGGTTCATGCAAAGCACTAGAGACCAAAGAACAACCCAATAAAGAGAGAAGGAACACACATGCACACACACACACACACACACACACACACACACACACACACACACACGCCTTTGAAAGATGAAAATATCTCTTTAAGTTGGTTACTATCCTGAGATTTATACAAGTACAACACTCCCAAACCATACAAGATGCAATTCTTCCTTGGGGAACTTGAAGACCAAAATTTTGAATTGGTAGTTGCTAGTCACGTGTACTATTACTCTGAAAATAAATAGGACATTTCCCTTGGGAAACTGTCATTATCCATCAAGGAGAAAAATTACCAAGAAGATTTATAGTAATTCAGAATAATAAAATATAAAAATAAAATGAACTATATTAGTGGGTTCTTTGATTTGCAGGCGGTAGAAAATAACTTGAGCTAGTTTAGCCAAAAAAAAAAAAAAAGCTATTCACTGGAAAGATGCTGACATTGTGCTGGAGAGACTGAGTCATATGGCTTTAGAAAGTGTGGACATGTGAGTCCTAGGACCTCAAAGAACATTTGGTCCTGTGCCTTTCCTCTTGAGACACACCAGAGCTTTCGGCTAAAGTAAAGAAGTCCAGGCAAGAAAGGATCCAACTGGCCTGCCGGTCATGCTTAAGGGAATGAATTGCAAAAGTCACACATGGCCACTGGAGAGCCTTCTTCATGTGACTCTTGATGACGAATAAATACATTTTTATTAACTTGATAAGCTCCCTAGTTCCAGTCAGCAGTAACCTAAGTTGAAGTGATGGACAAGCTATAGGTCATCCAACACAGGGCATATCCAGGAAGACATGGATAACAATTTGTGTCAGCTTGAAATAGCTTATAATCATTCACAAGGTACAGACTTATCGCTTTCTTTAAAACTTCAGAGTATCTGGTGTAGCTTCCCAAAGTTCCTACATAGCAATGATTTGCTGAAGATGAGTTTGGACTGATCCCCCTTAAACTCAGCACTCACTATCTAGCTTCCTAAAGACCTTTCTAGTCAGATAATCCCTACAAATGTCTTCACACAACTTCCCTGAGCCTCTGCTTCCCAGCTCCCATGTCAGCATTAATGCTTACTTGACCTGTGGCCCATAGTCTTAGTCTGCAAGGTTCTTGAAACCAGTACTGGGCTTATGTATCTTTGTATCTTGAATTAGTCAGGATTCTCTAGAGGAACGGAACTGATAAGCTGAGAGGAAAAAAAAAACATGGGTACACACACATATAGATTCACACAGAAGAATTTATCAAGTCAGCTTTAATCTAGAACAACAGAATCACACATAAAAACTGAGATCCTGATAGTCGCTCAGCCACAAGGGTGGGTATTATAGCAGTCCTAATATGATACTGGAAGCCCAGATATTTCCTGGCAAGCCACTCATTCCTAGTCTACAATGAAAGCTTGAAAAGGCTGGTGGTGATATCAGAGAAGGCATCATCATCCTCATCATCACCATCATCATCATCATCATCATCATCATCACTATTATCATCATCACCATCAGCAGCAGAAACAAACAACAACAGAGCAAATCAATCCAACAGCAAGAGGGAAGGCCAAGTGAGCAAAGATGACCTTCCTCCTGACACACCCATTTTATCTGGACTACTGCCCACAACTGGCATATGTCTTCTGACATCACTCAAGGCAGTCAGGACAGTTCTTCATGTCAGGCTACAGATTTAGGCGATTCTAACTCACAGCAGGTTGACATTAACCATAACATACCCTTAGCTCTTATCAGTGTTTGGAGGATAGCACCTTCTTGGCACACACTGGCCAAATTTGTAATTCAAATAAACTTAGGTAACTAGCAATGTCCATAGAGGATGTTCCTGATGAAGAGAGAAGGATAAGCTGGACAGTCATCTCAAAATGTCTTAATTACAACATAGAATCCTGTATCTTCTCATTGCCCTCTCCCATTTAAGAGAACCAAATGCTGCCTGAATGGGAGTTTCATTGGGTTTACATTAAGAGAAATTAATGATTGACAGCAAAGTGCTGAAGCTTGGACCATGACCACATAGGTTCACTTCTTACCTTTGTCTCTCTCAACCTGCTTTTTTTTTTTTTTTTTTTTTTTTTCCACTTGCTGGTCAAGTTTCTGATTAACCCATGCAGGGTCCCAGTAGACAATCACTAACTTCTTGATGAACTTTTA
Organism: Peromyscus californicus insignis; assembly: GCF_007827085.1. Lineage (NCBI taxonomy): Eukaryota > Metazoa > Chordata > Mammalia > Rodentia > Cricetidae > Peromyscus > Peromyscus californicus. The sequence goes on along the minus strand of NW_026294562.1, from coordinate 130,940,457 downwards.
CAGGGGTTCAGAAGAGAAGCAAACTTGACGATAGAACCAATGCAAATGCCAAAGCATGGCTAGGCCTGCCTGCCAGATAACGCCAAACATAGTGGCTCTCTGCCCCTGCACTATCCTCTAGAGAAGTAATGGAGGTGAGCTTCTAGACGCACAGGTATCTTCCACAACACTTGGCATGTTCTCTGTGCTGTTGCCGTTCGCTGATGCCCCCTTTCTTAAACTAAAATGCTGTCTCTTCCTTCTCCCTGAAAAACTACTGACCATTCGGAACAGTTAGGTAGGTTCAAATATTCCCTCTCCCAGACCTGTCCACCCTGAGCGGTCAAGGGCTTGTCTCCCAGCATCTGTGTATGCTGTCCTCAAAACATGTGCTCCTTAAGATGAAATGTGTCCTTTGCTCATCATGTCACCCCCTTGTTCCTCATATTCCAGTAAGTAAAATACAAGCATCGGCACCTGAATTCCATCTGAAGAACTCATGTGAAGGAAAGGCAGGTGTGGTGTGTGCCTGTAGTCTCAGCCCTAGGGAGGATCCCTGCGGCTTGTGGAACACAGTCTACTGGGCAAGCTCTAGGTTCAATAAAAGGCCCTGTCTCAAAAAAGAAGGTAGATGGCACCTGGGAAATGATGACTGAGGCTGTCCTCCTGCCTCTACAACCACAAGAACACATGGGCCCCATGAGTGTGCATGTGCACACATGCATACACATATATATGCGCACACAACTTCAATAAGGCAGTGTAAATGTGAATGCAAACTTGAGACCTTTGTAATACCTCTTTCTGTGGACACCCAGAGTCTTGTCCCCTGTCACTTGTCCCTTCCCCCAGTGACCTATAGGTAGCCATGAGTGAGGTCTCTTTCTAACACTTGGCTTTTCTTCAGGTCTGAAGGTAAGGACAAATGATCCAATAGCATGCCCTGCTTAGAATGAAATCAATGCAGCAACAGTGTTATACATACTTCAATCTCTGTCAGTCTTGACAGGATTTTTAGATGGGGATTTCTTATTGAAAGGATAAGTATCCCTCAACCATTCCCTGAGTATCACAAACAAAACAAAAAGGAACACAAAAATACCTAACAACAACAGACATCCAAGGAAACCTGAGCATATTGTTGCTCACCAATATAGGCCGTCTCCTACTTTTCCCGTTAATATTTACATAAAGCCACATGCTATTTGGGTCTGTGCAAATTGTATGATTCATACAGTGTACACATTCTATACATTTACACAATCTTTTGCACAGACCGTACAAACATATATGCATGTACGTAACAACCTTTCCTGGGCCTGGAGTGATGCACATGCACACAGAAAGTCAAAGGAGAGGAAACAGCTTTTTTACTGTTCTGTAGGCAAGGATCCTTTGATGTTGAAAAAGACACAGAATTCTGAAGCATTCTTCTGAAATGTTTCCACTGTTGCACAGGCCCGCTTTATTAAACTGGCTTATCAACAATCAAGACGAGTGTGACCATTTGCCTAATTTAGAATGGCAGAGGAACATGGATTGACTTTGAACTCCTCTCAGGATACAGGGGAAGAAGGGCCATCTGGTGGAATGAAGCAAGTGTGTAAACCCCTTTTGACTCATCTTCTCTGACAACAGGGTGGAAGAGCAACTGGTCAACCACAGAGTTCTTGCTGTTCACAGTAAGAAGCATGCCTTGCCTCTGGGGAGTCCATCAGCTAATATTAACATGAAGAAGGAGAAAGAACAGGTTGACAGGAAGCTCTGGTTCTCCCCCTGACCCGATTCAGGAGATCATTAAGGAAGGAGTCTTGCTGTAAAGTACACCTCTTTTCCTCCGATGACAGTGACAACCAGAGAGACTTAAATCAGGGGGCAACCCGCTCTCCTTTGACAAACAAACACCCACCCTGGTAAGTGCCCTTTAATGTGCATGGAGTCTTTGTCTAGGAAAAGGATGCACAGTTGGCCAGTACAGAGCTGTAAGGGGATAGCTTTGACACGCCGATAAAGCTTCTCGGTTTACATTGGACTTGACTTTATCATTTACTGAAGGATATTATTAGTGTGGAGATGATAGGCATTCTCTGCCTTCTCGAACAAGAGCCAGGGAAATGTATAGGAACAAAAGGTCTGCTGTGGAGAATCAGACCCTGTTTGTTCAGTGACTTTGGGATCCTAATCCTACAACTCAGCAGAGATAAGGCCTGCAGCCGAGGAAAAGAGCCCACCCAAGGCAGGGGGCCCCAGGAAGGAGAGTGAAAGTCAATCGTGTGAAAAATGGAAGTTCATCCAATGCTGAGCATGTGTGTGGCTTTCCCTTGGTGCAAATTTGTTATTATAAAAATAGATTTGCTCTTTGGGGCCAGATGGCATGCAATACTTCTGAAGTAAAATCCAGTCCTATGACAAAGGCCATCGCCAGCAAGGAACCGCTTGGACTGGGCTTGCTCAGCGCTTGTTGAATCCTGTGCATCAGCAAGTACTTCTGCTGTCTTGAGTGCAAACACACACACAAATGCCCCATGACTACGAGTGACATAGGTCTACCTAACCACAGTTTCTGGTGATTGTTTCTGGTGGTGGGGTGTAGCTAGATTTTTCCTGCCTGGCCCACAGTTAGGACAAATCTCTCTCACCTGCCAGTCCCACAGCCGCTCAGACCTAACCAAGTAACACAGAGACTTAATTGGTTACAAACTGTATGGCAGTGGCAGGCTTCTTGCTAACTGTTCTTACAGCTTAAATTAATCCATTTCTATAAATCTATACCTTGCCACATGGCTCGTGGTTTACGGGCATCTTCACATGCTGTTTGTCATCGTGGCGGCTGGCAGTGTCTCTCTGACCCAGCCTTCCACTTCCCAGCTTTATTCTCCTCCTTGTCCCGCCTATACTTCCTGCCTGGCCACAGGCCAATCAGTGATTTATTTATTGATCAATCAGCAACACACATGACATACAGACCATCCCACAGCAGTGGGGCATCTTCTTTTGAATTTTAGTTTTCCTTCACTTTTCTTTCATATGTATGGGTGTTCTGCCTGTATGGATGTCTGTGCACCAAATGCATGTTCTGTGTCCAAGAAGGCCAGAAGAGAGCACCAGATCCCCTAGGACTGTTAGTTGCAAATGACTGTGAACTGTCATGTGGGTGCTGGAAACTGAACCTCAGTCTTCTGGAAGAGCAGCCAGTACTCTTCACCATTGAGCCGTCTCTCCAGTCTCAAGTATCTTCATTATTATAGCTTTGTGCTGGTTTTTCATGTCTCACTATTATTTGAAAATAATTATAATTAAGAACAGGTAAGTAAAAATGTTGGCTCTAACAATCTGCTAGCTGTCTGCTTTGTAATGTGATTTCATCACTGTTTTATGAGGGTTTCACAGATAGGCTAGTGGGTTGATTGACAGGTCACACCGTTCATTCATCAAAATCGCTAACACTATTCAGATTCACACACACACACACACACACACACACACACACACACACACACACACACACACAGCACAGCCTGGAATCTTGAGTGAAAAATTGTGTGTTGGGCATCTTGTTTAAAAAGTCGTGACATCCAGACACACTTTTCTCAACTCTCCTATAACTTGTATTGAAGACAATAGTAATTGCAATGAGGTGCCACTTATAAAAATGACTTTTAACTATAAAGACCACGAAAATGCACTTTATTTTCAGGAAGTAAAATGACAGTTGGAATATTGTATGATTTAAGTGAATAGTCATATTCTAAAACCCATGCTGTGCACAGAAACTGTGTGGCTTCGTAGATAAAATGACTAATCTTACAGAGATTCTGTACCCAAGGAGGTTAAAGTCTAGGAGGAAAAAATAATTTGGTTTTAGAGAAGATAAAAGTTTTATCATGGAATTCTGCTAAAATTTTCCGTTAGTAATTTATTTACAGACAAGGGCATATTGGACTACTCTGAGACCTTGAGCCCTCTTGCCCCAGTCACCTGCTGCTGCTGCTCCAGAGAATGGAAGATATCCACATGCCTTTCCAAATGTACTAGAACTTTTACTGTATTTAACAATATTCCACTTGCTAAATACGAGCCTAGCTTTGGCTGGCAAGATGCCTCAGTGCATAGTGGTGTTTGCTACTAAGCCTGATGACGTGAGTTCAATTCCTGGGACCCATGTGGTGGAGAAAACTGACTCCTGCAAGTTTTTCTCTGGTCTCCACATGGGCACACACACACTCACATGCCCAAACGCAAGCCTAATAAAAACAATTAAAACACTGGTTAAGAAAAAAGAATCAAATATCCTAACTTTATGGATGTTAAGAAATTTGATAGTCATTGAATCCAGGCCTATTTTCTCTTCACTTTTTAGAAAACAGAGTTGAATAATAATTGAAAGAGTTTATCTTTATTATTAAATATTTATTTTTAAGCAAAACATGCAAACGTAAATTTGTCATAAGTAATATTTAAATCTGGATTAATTTATTTAGCATTAATATGATTTAAAATTGCCACAACCTTTGCATTTTAGTTTCTCTCTACATAGGATGGGCCACAAATACCCCAAAGATGAAACAAAGACACAAGGACTGAACCAGAATTTTGATAGAATGAAGGCTATGCACATGAACAAGGGCCTTCAAACAGGTGGCTCAAACAAATACAGGTTTCCTCCATGCTTTACATCTTTCCTTTCGAAATACTAACTGGATGTTCCTGGAGGTGCTAAAGACAATTGTCATGATTCTTTGTTGATGTTATTTCCCCCCCACTGAAGGTGGACTCTATGAGGGAGGAAGGACTTACAATATTGTGAAAAATCAGGTTTAAAGCTATAGGACTATCACATGGAGTGTGTGAGTGTGTGTAAGTGTGTGTGTGTGTGTGTGTGTGTGTGTGTGTGTGTGTGTGTGTGTGTGTGTGAATTCACTCAGTTAGGTGGGAGGGGGCTTCTGTTTGCAAGTCTATAAAACCGGCATCAGGGATCAGAGCCTGTCAGAGGGTTCTCAAAGGGTTTCAGTACCTGGGCATGATTTTCTGAACCAGCGTGAGCAGCCATCTATCAACTCAGGGTTTATGGGGTTTCGGAGAGGGCTTCTTCCATTTCCCCAGAGGCCATGGGACTTCTGGGCTCCATGTAGTAGCTACAGATGGTACTGTAGGTAAGTGTCAGATGGGGAACCAGCATGTGTCCTTGTCACCTCTTCTTCCCCACAAGCCACTTGCCCAAGCCTCTCCTTGCCGCCAGCAGAGGCTCAGGTGCCTGGCTGGCTGCCTTCTGTGTGGAGTCCTCTTTGACATTGCTGCTTTTGCACCCTGCCCTGGGGATTAGGAGAAGTCGCAGGCAACAGAGACCCGTGGAGGTGCACCATACCGGGATTCTGGCCCTCAGTCCTGTTTACATCTCTATTCAGCTTCATGTGACACCTTAGACAATTCTAACACCCCACACAGTGTAACCAAAGGCAGTCCGTCACCGAGTGTTCCCAGCACAGGGAGTGTTTGATGACTTTGAGGTAACACTGAGAAAAAGGCCCAGTTGGAATTGCAAACAGAACCTGAGACATGATCAAGCCTAGAGGTGTGAAACAAGCTCAGGACCATTTCCAATATCTTTTATGTGGTTGTCACATCAAAAATATGAATCATGAATCAAGTTTATAAACTTTGTGGTATAGTAAATTTATCAAATTTTACTTAGAAAATGTGGCAGATCTCAAATTTATCGAAATATATCTTTTAGTATATGAAACAATTAACTTGAATTTTGTTACAAATTATAATAGATTTCTAACGTGTATTTATGCGTGGGGGATTTAGCTGTGTGGTTCTGAACAGGGAATATTCACGTGATTACTTCTCTTTCTCTACCGAGGGCAGTCTTGGGTTGCCCCTAAAGTCCCATCACGAATATTGCAGCACGCACCACGTGTTTAGTTTCAATGCTATATCGCGTGTCCAAATTAGAACTCCAATCTGCTCGCTGCCTTCTTAGCTGTGCAACCAGAGGACAACCCAGAATGTCGCTTCGCAGGCATCTTCCCCTTTTTGTGCCTGGGTCTCTCATTGGCCTGGAGCTTCACCAAATAGGCTAGACTAGGTTTCCCACAGACTCTTTAATTCTGTAAACTCTATTTCAGAAAAAGTCAACCAAGTCTCAGGCAGTTTGAGGAAATGAGTTTTGAGAACGGTCGTGGGTATCACAGAGAGCAGTACTGAAGTTGTGAGTGGACGAGGGGCTGTTCCTGGGTTCTCTTGGGGGTGGGATGTCAGCATTCTCACGTATTTCTAACTTAGTGTTTTATGTACTAAAGCCCCATGTAGAACCTTGGTCAGGGGTGCGTGGGGCTGTGTGTGTGTGCGCCAAAGGTCAAAGGACAATCTAGAGTGTCATTCCTCAAGCACCTGCCATTTTTCTGTGTGACACAGCTTTTCTTATTGGTCTGTGACTTCATCGAGTCAGCGCGGCTAGCTGGTGAGTGAGCTTTCAGGAATCCTCCTGTCTCTGCCTCCCAGCTCATCACCTCTAAATTCACAAGTGTCCTGATTTTGATATTGGCTCTGGAGACAACTCTTTTCCTTGTGTCTTACGCCAAGGCTTTACTGACTGAGCCGTGTTCTCAGCCCCACCTCGGAGAATCTTAACTGAAGTTCTGACACTACTGTGAGGTGAGCAGTCAGTACCTAGCTATTGTTCCAGCATTACCTTTGATGAAGAAAGATCTCAGAAGTGCCAGATTCTCAAGCCAACCCCAACGATAAGAGGCAGTGCAGGATCTCAACCCAGACTTGAACTCACAGCAGCTTCCCACGGTCGTGCATGAGGGAGTTTGGCCAATGCCCCATCATTCCTTTGGCCAGCTCTTCAAGAATGCTAGTCCTTGGAGTTCACTGTAACAACCTGCCTGACCAGTGACAAACCTTTTTTGGAAGCCCCTGCGAAACCAGGCTTCCTCCTAGTCCCTGCTGTTACCTGGGAGCAGCTGTGCATGGCCATATCTCTCTAAACCTTTCTTTTATCCTTTGAGCTGTGTATAAACGAGATCAGGGTTGTGAGCCTCGGGTGTGTTTTCCAGGAGGTGCCACACCATCCATTTCTTCTTTGAAGCACAGGCATATTGCTTATGACTTTAAGATCCAGTGTGGTCTGGAGGACATAGGGAAGAAGGGTGGGGCTCCTTCACATTTCCAAGAGTGACTCTCCCCTCTCACCTCGGAGAAGTGTTGCGCCAGAAGCAAAATCTTCAGCGGCTAACAGGAATTTCCTCTCTGCTCCTCACAAACACTGAAAATAATCTGAAATTCTTCACTATGAGAAGGAAATTTAATATTTAAAGGTAATTTGACCCGTACATGTATATACCATGAATATTTGATGAAACCTATAGCAAATGTATTTATAGAGCATTAATCCGAGGATATTTATTTCTCATTCGTTTCCTGGGACATTATTTCTTCAGTGTATGCGAAACGCCCTCTGCAAATGCTTGACTCTGGAGAGGCACACAGAAAAGTAGAGGCTGTTGTTCCCTCCTCTCACCATAGCTGGCTGAGCTGCAGTTACCCCTAAAAGAAGTGATTTTAAGAGAGTAGGGGTGCCCCAAGTCGTCACTGCTGGAGGGTCACATAGTCACATTTCCATAGCACTTCCCTTTGGCTCTTGAACTCTGCTCACACAAATGTCCCAAATTACAGACAGCAGAGTGTAACCTCACCCCGTCCTTACATAGAGCTAATTTTACTCCTTTGTGAGATTTCAGTCTAAGTCCATTGATTAAAATGTACACACAATCCAGTTTCATGAATAGTTCAATATAATATCAAATTCACAGACTTTTTATAGCTTGTCTTTTTTTTAATTGCTTGGTGTGCACACTTGGAGGATAAATATTTTTCTTTGCTGTAGCATCAATGTTGAGATGAAAAAAAAACAGAAATGAATATCAACAATAAAAGCTACAAGAAAAAAGGAGACACTTTTCCCATACATATGCAATTTAGAATTATTTTGGTATGTAGATTTGGGGAGGAAAATGTTGCCTAACCATTTTTTTTTAATTGAATATATTTGAGAGGCAAAAGCTACAGACAAATAAGTATGAACACCTTTCAGGTCCTAGATGTTGATGGTGCTGGAAAGAGCTGTCTACCCCACTAGTCAAGGACTGGGCAGAGTGGTGCTGATAACTTAGCTCACACACTGGCCAGTATGGAACCGCCCAGTTCACACTGGCCAGTATGGAACCGCCCAGTTCACACTGGCCAGTATGGAGGCCAGTATGGAACCGCCCAGTTCACACTGGTCAGTATGGGATTGGCAAGCTCCCATTGGCTAGTATGGAACCCCTAGGCATTTTCCGGGTTGTATAAATACTACTTCTCTTTTACATGTTGGTTAGCCAGAAGAAGGAAATCAGCCTTCATAATCAGTACTCTTTTAAAACAGCGCTAGCCAGTTATCATGCTTTGCTAGGTAGAAGAGAATTAAAAGATAGGAAGGACGTTTCATTGGAGAAGCTATTAGAAGAATAGGATTTTAGCTGGACACCCTGCATTCTTATCTGTTAGAAACAATAATACAGAATTGTCCAAAAATCACTTTCCACTCTTGGGTTCTGGGGGTTGAATTCAGGGCATCAGATTTGGATGTTTAATGCTTTTACCAACTGAGCCATCTCGGTGATCAAAGTGCAGTTTTTGAACTAGGCTATTCTTCCTTGAGATGTCCTAGCCAATGCCTGGGCAAGGAACAGATACTAGGCTTGGACCCCTCTGATGGCCAGTCTTCATGTTAGACTTGTCTGTTGGCTCAGTTGCACTTGATGAGAACTGTTCTGCAATGGAAGGTTTTTCCTGGATGATTCTGCCCCTTTCCTTTTTACATTTCACAGGCCTCTAGGAAAGCCTCCTGCTCCCTGAAAGTGTGGATGCCTGCCAAGTCCTCAGAAGCTGAAGGGGGGCACTTCTGTCCCTGTTAGACTCCCTCGAGTTCCCACTGTGTGGGGGAAACTGAAGATCTCTCATTTCTGCAATATCACAGAAGCCACCACAGGAGGTGGCTATACCTTCCCTCATGGCTGCCAAGGAGAATTTTTCTGTTATTAAGGAAAACAAACCTCAACAAGTTGAGGCTAGAGAGATATCTTAGCAGTGCCGCCACACATACACACAAATGCAGGCAATGTGGTGCATACACACACATGCAGGCAACACACTCATACACAGGAAATAATAAAAAATATCTCTAGAAAACCCACACTCTACAAGTACTTGGAGAAAAACTCCTGAAGGAAAATGTCTTAGAGAGATGTCTTTTACTGGGACCAATTACCTGTGGAGTCAACTTAAGAGGAGAGGGTTATTGTCATGGATGGTTTCAGAGGTTTCATTTCATGGTTGTTGGCCTTAGTGTGGGGCAGCCGAGTTCATGGTGTGAGCACATGGAGAAGGACTGTAGAAGTTGTCGTGGCTGAAAGTGGAGAGAGAGACAGGCGAAGGGTCCTGTGTCCTGTCCCCATGTCCCCTGCAAACATAGGCTTTCAAAAGCCCAACTAGCTTTATGTAGTATCGTTCTACTGCTTCCCAATAGCACTAAGGGTTGAGGCCCAAGCCTCCAACATAGGAACCTGTTAATGACATTTGTAATGTAGACTATAGGATAAAGAGGATTATGCTCAACGCTATTCTGAAAATAATTTTGGATGTGAAGAAAAATAAAATGTTTTTAGCATCACCACTTACCCAATGAAGAATACAGCAAGAAGGAGATGTGGACTTGATGTAGACTTCCCTCCTTTGTAAATACTTTTCAATAGGGAAAGCACATCTGCCTACATCTGTATAGAGAGCTGTGAGTCAAGCTTTCCCAAGGAAGAGATACTACTACTCACTCAGCTATGGAAGGTGAAGATGTCCCCAGAGCTACTACTGGCTCTCTGGATGTACAGCATTCTGAAACCTTTGTGAGAAAGAATAATTTCAAGACTTGTTTCAATTTAAAGGTGAAATGAATCAAGACAATAGGCTCAGTATCTAAGAGAAGATCATATAAATGTAAAGTATAAAAAGGAAAAGAAGAGAAAGATGTGAAACTCTCAGTAACTCCAGCTTTGGGGTTTTTTTCAAACATGCATAGCTAAATGTCATTAAAGAGTATGATTGGTATGTCAAACGTAATTCTTGTAAGTGTAGATTAATAAACAAAAAATCATCATGAATGTAAGTTTCAAATCTGGCTTTATTGAAGAGCACAGAGGAGGAGAAAGAAAAATAAAAACAAGATGGGAGAGTCATCAATTTAGGAGAATGAATGACAATGACTAATGATGAATGGAGGAGATACAGAGGACACAAAGTGTCCTTGTGATGGGGGGGGCACAAAAGGGAGCAAAATGTCTAAAAACAAAAGCCATCTTCTTCTGTTAACAATTGTGACGGTTTTTCTTTTGAAAACAGAGGTATATCATTCATTTCTGCATTGTCTGTGGGTAAGCACATGTGTGAGGATGTGTGCACATGCATGCACATGGTTGTGTGTGCACAGACACCAGAAGAGGTGTCTTTTTTTGTGGAGGTGGAATTACAGGTATTTACAGACTTCCAGGGCTGTTATATGGGTACTGGCATCTGAACTCTAGACTCATTACTGGGCAACAAATGCTCTTAACGGCTGAACTCTCTTTAGCCGTGTGATGATTTTTTTTCTGTGTGTGTAAATATTCTCTTTGGTAGTAGTATCCACCATCCTATTTACCCTCCAGCCATTTTCTGTGCACGTGAAACAAGGGGCACTGTGTAAATGGGTGTATAGTGTATGTGTATATTTTTGTACGTGTGTGCATGTGACTTTGAAGGCCAGAGACCATGGTTGTGTGCTTTCCTTTATCCCTTGTCACTGATGTTTTTGAGTTAGGGTCTCTCATTGAGCCCAGAACTCACTGATGGCTGGACTGTGGTCAGCAAGCTCAGGGGACCCACCTGTGTCCACGGCTCCAGCATTACGGTGACACACATGTGCCACGGCCTCTGCCTTTTTATACAGGTGCTGTGGATTTGAACTCAGGTCTTCATGTCTGCACAGGCACACTTAAACCACTGAACAATCTCTCCAGCCCTCCGACCCCAGCCATTGGAGCACTTTATTAATTATGCCATCCTTGTTCAGTGGCCGTGCTAATCATTTGATTTGTCATTCTGGATTTTAATATATGTGCTGCTGGAGCTAGTGCCCCTCAGATTTTTAACTAACACTTCACACTTACTGTATTGGATATGTTGACATAATTTTCCAGAGAGTAGGCATGTTATTTTATAGACTCAACAGCATTGAATGACAGAGGCTATCTCCTCACTTTTTAGCCAACATGCTGTTAACATAGAATTATATCAGCAGCCTTCTGTTACTTCAGCCACTAAATATTTCATTCACACAGGAGATATTTTCCTTTCCTGAAATAAAATGTTTAATTTTATTTAAAAATGAGTTAGTGATATATTTATATGCCAAGTGTACTGTTCCCCACAAAATAATTTAAAATCTGTCCTTCAGAATAAGACCAACTGCTAAACGCTTTCTGGATTGAGGAAATATTTTGTTTTGGGCCAAAAATGATGTCAAGTGACTTCAAAATATTTGGTGATAATTATCATTCTATTTGATAAGATAATAACAGGGTTGAATATGAGCAAGGTAAAACCACACACATATATATGTCAGTGATACGATTTCACATGCTAAACAAAAAAAGTGTTAAATTAAAAAAGTTAGAGACACTTAAAATTAACTGTGATATTATGATTAATTTGGATAATCATTTTGAGAAAAGCAGTATGAAATATTATAAAATGTTTCAAGAAATACTAAGGAAATGTAAGGACATCTAGTTAAGGCATCTAATCAGCATACGTGGTAGGATACAGTAATGGAAAATTCATTTGTCAAAAACGTCATATTAGCTAGCACAACAGGGTCTGCCTGACATGGCAGCACAGTCGCACGTGAACTCAAAGGACCCGTGGCTGCATGCACTAGCCATGCCCAAGATCAAGGAGCTGTGGCTGCATGCACTAGCCATGCCCAAGATCAAGGAGCTGTGGCTGCATGCACTAGCCATGCCCAAGATCAAGGAGCTGTGGCTGCATGCACTAGCCATGCTCAAGATCAAGCCAGAAAAATTCCCAGCATTAGTGAAGCATCAGAGCCATGGGCAACAGATGGCTTTTGCGGGAGGAAGAGTCAAATATTTTCAGGAATACAGGCCCTGAGATGATACCCATGCTCCAGCATGTGGTCCCACACCCATGTGCATACTGGCATCACTAAGTGGACTCAGTGGGTATTTTTAAAAGTGACGAAAATAGAGAATATATGAAAGTGAAAAAATATGGTAATACAGATAGGGAAAGAGTTAACAGGGAGGGAGGGAGGTGGGTTTGGTCCAAACATTATATCCACGTATGAAGATTAAATAAAATATTGAAAAATATCTTGACTGTTATGGTTTTAATGAAAATAGTCACCATAGGCTAATATATTTGAATATTTGGTTGTACTATTTGGGAAGGACTAGGAGATATGGCTTGTTGGAGAAGATGTGTCCCTGGGTGTGAGGGCTTTGAGGTTTCAAAAGCCCAGGCCAGGTTCCACCTGGGTCTCTCTCTGTCTGCTGCCTGTAGATAAAATGTAAGCTTTCAACTGCTTTGGGGCCATACCTGCATGTCTGCTGCTGTATGCCTCACCATGATGGTCAAGAACTCACCTTCTGAAATTGTAAGCCAGCCCCCAGTTAAATGCTTTCCTTTACAAGATGATTTGGTAATGGTGTCTCTTCACAGCAATAGAAAAGTCACTAAGACAATGTCAATTCATGGCTAACCTTTTATTGAAAATGAATTTGCATGTAAGAAGTGTAAAATACACTTTGTAAATGAACAAAATCATTATTGATGAAAATAGACTTTGGGGAGCAGTTTCACAATATGGACACAAACAAACAAGGAAGCTATATACTATATAATATTTCTATAATAATAATATATTGAAAATAAATACTTATTATGCAAACACTATACATTTATTAGGCAACATCATTGGATATATTGTCATTTTAATATATACATCACAGTGTGATCCAGTAGCTCCAAACTATTCCTTAGGTTGTTGTGTATAATAAACTATAAAATTCATCTGAACTGTCATTAACTGAATACATGTTCAAAATTATGAAGTGTAATTTTCTTAGATCACATTAAGTAGCCATTGAGAAGACTGAAATATAGCCAATTGTATTATATTTTTACAAAAGTCCTTACATGTCAAAGATATACATATAAAATGTAAAATGAAAATTAATGAAAAAGCTACAATACAAATTTGTGACTTAGGGACATGTGGTAACATTAATAAACATTCAAATTACAAACGAAGAAACATAGACTTTTATTACAGTAAAGGTAAAGAGATTAACAGGTAATAGCATGGATCAAGTCTAGGAATGGTTAACAGTGCAAGAGAAGATATCTTCAATATCGCAGTTGTCAGAAAAAGAGTGGTTTGAATATACAAGAATTCGGCATGGCTCCAGGGCCTGACCTAATGGGGGCAATAGGAATAAAGAAAGGACAGATACATGGACACATGTACAGAAAAACTGGGTCTGGTGGGTTAGGATCTCTGATGAAAAAAGCCATAGCAACCTGAAAGCCAGGTGTTTATTTTATGCAGTTCAGAACTCGGCATGTTTATTACACACAGTTAAGTAAGGAGACCAGGTTATAGCATACAGCTGAATAAGTTTTAGCTCATCTTAATAGGAGTAACCTCTGCAGAGGAACAACCTTCAGGCCATAAACATCTAGGAAGAGAGTTCAGGAGAAAAACAATAGTGGATATTTTCTGCACAATGTCAACATTCCCATTTGGACCCAAAGAAGGATTTGCTGTCCTTCTGAGCCTTATGGGGAAGGCTTTGGTACTACGAAAGGGTTGAGACATTGGTTCTTCACATGACTGTGTCCATGTCAACAGCATACATACACTCAGGACTTCATACCTACACACAAGATATATATATACATATATATATATATATATATATATATATATATATATATATATATATATCAAACTGGTGATTCCACTATTATGTTTATGTATTAAAAAAATTATTCATTCCGATTCATTCAGAGACATGCCGGAGTGTTGTCTCATTCTGTGTTACTTGTGCTGTGTGATGTTGGGGGCAGTATCTGGCTGTGCCTTGAGTTCCATAGCAAGTGGGTAAAATGTGGTCACCATAGAGTGCAGTGAGTAATGAGGCAGTCAGGAGAAACAACTCCCAAAACGCCAGTTCTGAGACAGTGCTGTGTGTGGTGGCGGTGCTTAAAGACAGGCTTGGGTAGCTTGCACCACACATACACAAGTCTATACAGTAAGTATTAAATGCAAGTAGATGCAGCAATTTAAATTTTCTTCTAAGCTTTCAGACAAATGGAATAGTTTGTGATTTGGGGAGTGAGAGCTTTGAGGGGAGAAGGGAATCGGAAAGAGCTGAGAGTGAATATTTCTTTAATGAAGAGCAAGGAGAGTAGGAAAGATACTGTGGAAGTCATTTGAAGCCCTGCTAGCTCAAATAACACAATTAGTAAAGGTGAAGATGAAGGACATCTCAATCAGTTGACATAAGCAGCTTCCACAGTGCTCCTTTAGTGCAAAAGAGTTATAGTAGAGAATCTGGTATAACTGTATGCCATTGTGACAAGACATGAGAGTGGATACCATCTATCTACCATCTATGTATCTATTGTTTATATCTATCTATCTCTATCTATCTATCTATCATCACTCATATCATCTATCATTTATATATTTACCTATCTAAATTATATGTATATTCATATAATCAAATGGATATATAAGTATATATATAAATAGAAAATAGGCATGATTTATATATATATAGGCATGTATATATATAATTTTGAGTTGCATAAATTATTCACCATGATATATATTTATTTTAAAACAATAAATGTAAATTAGCAAAGCCTTGATGGAAATCAATATTGGATACTCCCAGAAAGCTAAAATGAGAACTGCTGTACGGTAGAGCTATACCACTCCTATGTATTTACATGAGGGAATGTAACTCCCTTTCCCTTATCCCTCCTTCTCCTTTTCAAATCCATGGTCTCTTCTTCTTTGCTATTGTTCCACATATGAATAAATGCATAAATATATAAATACAACCTGCTGAATCCATCCAGTGTTGCTTGCTTGTCTATGATTTCAGTGCTGACCACTTGGAATTGGCTAACCAATTAGGAACGTATGCCTGGGGACAACTAATTTTCCCTTTCCCCAGAAGGCCTTAGCTATCTGTAGTTCCTTGTCTAGGGGTGAGGTCCCATGGGATTCCCCTTCCAGACAGCATGTCTATTGGTGTTGGCTTGAACTCTCCCTCTCTCTCTGATTCCAATGCAAGGAGTCTGGCTTCAGCACATGCGCTCTTTACCCAAGTATCCTCACTTCTCTGATCATCACTGGATCTTTGATTAAGCATATAGACATCCTTCTGCCTGTGTTCTTTTCACCTCACTTAAAAAAAAATCTAAATTTGAATTTCCTTTCACAGTCAAAAGTTGAAATATAGCTAATTCCAATTTTATAGTTACCTGCAGTTTTAAGTTCTGCCTCAAAAGAGCTCTTCAAAACTATTGGCTTCAAAATTCATTTTTCCTAATTCATGTTAGCAAGAAGATATTTTGATTTGTCAAAAATGACATTTAAAAATGGTTATCTAATTTATATTATATGTCATTATTAACTTAACTATTCTATCATTCTGAAAATAAGTAGACACTACCTGTGAGATTTTTGTGGGAATTTATGAAACAAACTAGCAGTTGCAGTTATATTAGAGTAGCTTTTAAATTTAAATATATACTTTTCTTTTGCAGAATTTAAAACATTATTTTCCCAATTCAAGGACATTATTTTGCATAAGATTTCCTAAGCAAAAGTATCCTCAACCATGCTGAGTTATTGAAATACCTATGGAGTTACACACTAAACTTACTCTCACACCTTCGCTTTTAAGAGTTTAATTCTTGAGACACAGTTTAGAAAAGAATAGCAATACATGCAAATACAATAAAATCAGCCTAACGAGCATTTTTGTAAGGATAATTTTAAAAAGTGAATTTTAAATGTGCAAACAAGAACAAAGCAGAATGCCACCTGGCTTTGTAAAGGAATGTGCTTGCTGTTTCCCATCATGCAGTTCTTGGTGGTGATGTGGGGCTGTGTCACAAAATCTGACTAGGAGGAAAAGTGAGTCTCAGATAATTCAGACTTTGAAATTAAAGTGTTTTAGCTATTGGCAGATGTCAAGCCAGCCTGAGACTTAATGAATACTAAGCTGCATACCTGCCATCCTTATCTGTCTCCTGCACAGTTGACAAAACAAACCAGACTTGGTGTCAAAACAGATGGGGAAGGAAGAGAGAAAGACAGAAGGAACTTGGGCAGAGTTAAGTCTCGCTTTTTCATTTTTTCCCCTCCTGTTTTAATTCTCAATGATCTGAGCACAATCTAGGCATGCCCAAAGTGAACTATTTACTGATGCTCAGAAAATGACTCCAAAAGCATCCTGTGCCACTACCTCCAGCAATCTGATCGATAAAATCTTATTGACCAATTTCTTTTCTTCCCGTGCAGACCCTGGATCTCCCTCGTCCCTATTTCCAGGAGCAGCTCTAAGATGGGGATTGATTGCTGTCTGACGGAGACCCCCTTCGCTTGGACGCCCTGCGTTGCTTGGCAGTGTTTTTACTTTCTGTGGGAAGATACATTCATAGTTATCTGTGGGCAATATGTAAAACAATTTCTTCTTGCTTGTCACTGGTTTAGTGTCCAACGCTTGCTCTAGGTGACTAAGAATTGCTAGATCATGTGCCCAGACATTTTGAACCCAGTCCAGATTCCTTATGAATGCCAAACCCACAAATTCAACTGTACAGTAATTATTGTTTCAATGGTCCTTTCCTTGCCATTTTACTGTGGTTTCTATACAGCCACGCAGACTGGGAAATGTAGATTTCCCTCCATGCCTGCCTCCTAAGCAAACATTCTGCTTCTAACTTTTTACATCTTTACCCCATAAAACTTGCATTGTTTTTTTTCTAGAAGAAGACTAGATTCTGTTGATGGAATCAGGTATTAAATAAAGAGAAGGACAGTTTTCAATCAAAATAAAAAAAATATAAAAATATGAGAGACTGGACCTAGACCTGGAGTTGAGAAGGTTTAGCTGAGAAAATGACCACATTGGAAGATGCATAAAGAAGTTGTGGGGGGTGTAAGTTTTTGTTTGCTTGTGTATTGTTTTGTGTGTGTGTGAGAGAGACAGAGAAAGAGAGAGAGAGAGAGAGAGAGAGAGAGAGAGAGAGAGAGAGAGAGAGAGAGAGAGAGAGAGAATATCTGGCAGAAATCATTTAAATGAGAAATCTGTTTAGAGGGTCTAATCTACCATGCTGGAGAAGGAAGGCATGGTGGCTGAGACAGCTCCACCCATGGTGGTGGAGAGCTTGCTGATTGGGCTGCTCATATCTTGGAGAATGGGGAAGCTGAGATCTTAGGCCAGAAATGGAGCCAGACTATAGACCTCAAGCTTCTTCTAGTGGCTGGTGTTCACAGGTAGGCCCTATGTTTCAAAGATGCCCTGACCTCATCCAACATCACCATCATCAGGAGATGAAGTATTCAAATACATGAGCCTAGGGGCTAGGGAGATGGTCCAGTGGTTAAGAGTACTGACTGCTTTTCCAGAGGACACGGGTTCAATTCCCAGCACCCATGTGGCAGCTCACAACTGTCTGTAACTCCAGTTGTCAGGGGACCCAACACCCTGGGATGAACATACATGCAGGCAAAAACACAAATCCACATGAAATAAAAATAAATAATTAAAAAAAAATACGTGAGCCTGTGGAGAAATTCACACCATCAGGGAAGGAAATCTTGGGCACAGCATTGGAATGCTTCTTCTGTGGGAGTGGCTTGTGTTTAAAGAATGGAAAGGGAGCCCTTTGGCTGGACTAGAGAGAAGGAGGAGCTACAAAGATGACTAAGTGACACAGAGAGGCAAGTAGGGACCGGCCTCCTTTGACCTCACAGATGCAGTTGAGAATCTGATGCTTTACTCTGAGAGCCACTCTGAGAACACGGTACTCTACTGAGTTGACGGATATGAAGGTAGAAGAGAACTGGGCAGAGGTGTGGAGTACAAGCACCGGCCAGTAGTGTTTGTGCACACTGCTAATTGAAATAAACAACTCGTAGGTCTATTCTTGAGGGGTTGGAAGTATCCCAAATTGACCCAGTGAATCAGAAACTACATTTCTATATATGTAAGTGAAAGAAATGAAACCATGTGTCTGCAGAAAAGTTTCTGTCATCAGTATTCCCAGCAGCATTAATCTTCCTTCCTTCCTTCCTTCCTTCCTTCCTTCCTTCCTTCCTTCCTTCCTTCCTTCCTTCCTTCCTTCCTCCCTCCCTCCCTCCCTCTCTCCCTTCTTTCTTTCTTTCTTTCTTTCTTTCTTTCTTTCTTTCTTTCTTTCTTTCTTTCTCTCTCTCTCTCTTTCTTTCTCCTTCCTTCTTTCCTTCCTTCCTCCCTCCCTCCCTCCCTTCCTTCCTTCCTTCCTTCCTTCCTTCCTTCCTTCCTTCCTCCCTTCCTTTTTTTGCTATTTCAAGACAGGGTTTCTCTGTGTAGTCCTGGCTCTCCGGGAACTCACTCTGCAGACCAGGCTGGCCTTGAACTTACAACGATCTGCCTGCCTCTGTCTCCGAAGTGCTGGGTTCAAAAGTGTGTGCTACCACACCCAGCTAGCATTACTCTTAATGAATAAACATAAAAACAACCCAAATGCCCACCAACAAAGAAAACATAAATTAAATATGATAAACCCACATCCTGAATTGAATGAAAGTGCTTAGGCATACCCCAGTATGAGCCTCAAAAACTCAATGCCGAGTCAATGAAGCCAAATGCCAAGTACCATTTATTATATGAGCTCATCTATATGAAGATACCAGGAAGGCACTCTATAGAGACTGAGTCACTTAGGGTTTGTGAGGAGGAGAAGGTGCAGGAGGATGTAAATTAACAGATAGTAGACACCAAGGAGCATTTGGAACCAATGGACATGTTCTAAAGTTAGAATGTAATGATGATCTCATCATTTAATAATAACCACCAAATTGTACTCACAATGGTTTTTATGATATGCAACTTATTCCTTATCAAAGCAATGAGTAAATGAATGAACAAGTATAGAAGTGGATGTACATAAACTGGGCAGGAGGCAGCCACCCTGCTAGCCCAGGTGATAACCAATGTCTGGCTCTGAGGACTAGGTTATGACAGAACTGATGACCATCTGGGAGTCAAGCTGGACAGGGACTGGAAACATAAGCACACTTAGGTCTAGTCTCTCTCCTCTAGAAATGCCATACTACCTGTGAATACTTTACCCCTACTCCATGCTCCTGATCTTCCTCCCTAGGATCCCGGGTTCCTAGGCAGGCTCCTCTATCGTTGCCTGCCTGGTGTATACATGATCACCCTGTGACGATCAAGTCAGAATGTCCTCTTCCCCTGAAAATCGTCCAGAGTCATCACACTCCTTTGTGCCCTCACAACGCTCCAGGCACATTTCAGTGTGAGCTTTTTCTTGCAGACAAGTGTTTGCATAACTTCCCCTGTTGACGAACACTTTATAATTAGGTCCTTAAGTCCATCCATCACATTATCCCTGCCAAGCATGGCCAAACACTTTCTTCTGAGTCACGATGCCTCTCAAGTCCAATACCAATCCAATAAAAACTGGCATGGCCACATACATGAAGTCTATTTGTACATCCATTCTTGACCAATATACAGATGTATCAGGTACACTGGATTGATACAATAACCGGTTTAAAAAATTTTTATGGGAATATATGTTCATATTGCTCTGTGGGCAATATGAGAAACAATTTATTCATGTCTACCATTTCTCTTTTCTTACAATGGTTGATGCTGTTCAGTCTCCGTAGAACAAAAAAATGCTATTACCATCATTTCTAGCCAAAGTGTCTGTTTTTGTCTGGGTCCATGTTTTGCTAAATATGGGCAAATAGTCTTTCTTTGTGAGCCACCCAACTGTGGTCCATAATGGGGCTTGGCCCTAATACAATAGTCTTTACATTTTAGACATCATGCCTTTGAGAACTAAAGCTTTCTAAGTCAGGCATCAAGGTAATGATTTAGTTATTTATTCCTTTGAACCAGCTACTTTGGTGACTCACCTTTCTTCCTAACCCATGCTATTATGCACTAATCCAGACATTACTTTCCTTCAGTATGGATGACACAGACTGTTGACTTAAGGTGATTTTGCAATATGCCCGTGAACAAAGACTTTGTGAACAGGACGAACAGGAAGAGTACCAGTTATTTAACTAACTTTAAGAAAACAGCAGAGTGGGAGACCGGCTTAGCAGGGTGTTAAATATCCATTAATGATGGCAGGGAGACAAACTTCAAGGTTTTGATTTTAGTTTGGATAAGCACTTCAAATTCCGGGCTCCGAGAACTGTCTTTCCAAGTTTCTGTTTAAGAAAACCTAGCCTTATTTCACAGCAACGTTGGCCTATATAAAGACAAGATGGGCATTTACCCAGCATCTTATAGGATGATTGTACCTATGCAACACCCACTGAAATTATTGTAAATGTTGAAATTTGTGAGGTAGTCCAGAAATCAAAACTTTCCAATGCTGTAGTTCCCCATGGCCACATGTCTCAGACCACATGTGTTGATTTCTACCAGAGAAAATGCTGTCACTCTACTGAATGTGAACTGTTCCTCTAGGCTCATGTCTTAAGTATTTGCTCCCCAGAAGTTGGCACCACTTTCTGGGGTGGAGTCTAACTGGAGGCTTCAATAAGTCACTGGTGGTATGCTGTGAAGGTGTCATCTCCTTTCAGGCACCATTTTCTCAGCTTCCAGGATACCTAGAAGTGAGCCCTTCTGCAATAAGTCCCCAACAATGACAGACAGACAGAAGCACCTGGGGCCTGAACATTTTTCCTCCACTGAGTGGTTAAAGTGAGGTATTTTGTCATGGCCCCAAAAGGTTTGACTAAGCTGGGAAATCAGTAGGAGAAAGGGAAGTTCGTTGCTGCAACCGAATCTGAACATTTGGTATTAAGCCTTCAGGAACTGGCTTCCTGAAGAAATCCAGATAAGCCAGAAGAAACAGGTTACGGAAACCTAGATTGCTACAAACACTGTCTGTGAGTGACAGGATCAGGGATGAAGATGGTAGCAAAAGGCATATGGACAGGAGAGACTTCACTCATGGAGTCTCAGGTAGGACTCCATTGGGAACTGGGCTAAGGACCAGGTGTGTTATATTCTGGCAAAGAATTGTTGCACAGTGCATCTGTCCTGAACTTTTTCATGAGGATGACTTTAAAAGCAATAGACCAGTCAACGTGGTGGAGGAAATCTCAAAGCCACCTAGCATGCCAGCCATAATACAGTTATCGGTAGCTGGTTTGAGCCAGGTTTATAGTGAATATCTGGAGCAAAGTGCAGACAGAAAGATCCAAAACACATGCAGAATACAGAGATTTTTCCAGAGACCTGGTGTTGAGAAAAGAACTTTAGGGTACCTTGCTTACCCAGGGCTGGCAAAGGAAGTGTTTTTCCAGGTTCTCTCATCTTTGGACTTAGATGTTACTACAGCCACAGTCTAAGGACACCTGGGAAATCTTGAGCTGGAGACAGCCCTAGGCTTCATTCATACAGTGCTGTTTGAGATGCACAGAGGATGTAGGAATTAGCAGGCTGTGGAGACTTCCATTCAGATTTCAAAGGAAAGCCTGGTATGCTGGGTAGTATGTGGCTTGGTCAGGATATCTCCAAGCAGCTTCTGTAGGGGTAATGAAGCTATGAAGTGAACCCTAAGCAGAAATGGAGATGCTTGGATGTTAGAGAGGCCAGGAAGATGTCTAAGCCCAGTGGCGATCACTTCACAACACCACATGCTCTAGATATTGGATATGGACCCACAGGATTTAATGTTTGCCCTACTGGGATCTGGTCTTACTTTGGTCCCATCTCTCTTTTCTGTGCCATGTTCCTCATCTTTCAGAATGGAACGAAATGCTTTCCCTGTGTCATATCTTAGAAGTGCACAATTTTCTTCTTTTTAAGTTTTTTTTTTTTTTTTTTTCCTTTCTGGGAACTCATAGCTAAGGCATTTTCTTGATTCTCAGAACAGACTTGGGACTTGGACTTTTGAAAAATGTTGGAACCCTTAAGTCTCTGGGGTCTCTTTCAGATTGACTAAATGTATTCTATGTGTGATGGCTAATCTTAGTTTTCAACTAGTCATACTTGGGAGAAGGAGCCTTTATTAAGGAACTGCCTCCATCAGATTGTCCTGTGGGATTGTCTATGGGGCAGTTTCTTCACTGTTAACTGACATGGGAGGGCCCAGCCCACTGTGGGTGGTGTCATTCCTAGGCAGGTGAGTACAAGCTGCATTGGAAAGGTAGCTGAACTTGTGCTTGGAAACCCTGAGCTCCTCCCATGGGGCTTCCCTCAGTGATGGCCTATAACCCGAGAGCTAAAACAAACCCTTTCCTCCTCCCACTGTATCTTCCTCCAGTATTTTCTCATAGCAACAGAGAAGCAGACTAGGACATTGTGTTACGAGATGCCCATAAGCCTCTGCGGCCAGGCACAGGATGTTAAAGTTTGGATTTGAACTGTCTTCCATGGACTTGTGTGTATAATATGTGATCCTCATTTGGTAGTACCATTTTGGGGAGATTCTGAAAACTTTCCTGTGTAGGGCTTAGCTAGAAGGAGTAGGTCTCTAGAAGCACACTCTTGGAACTTATGCCTTGTCCCTGGATGTGTTCTTACCCCCTGCTTTCTGGGTACGTCCCTGCCATGAACTGTTCCACCACACCTTCCCCCACTGTGATGGACCGAAACCTCTGGTGTCATGAGCCAGAACACACCGTTCCTTAAGCTGTTTACACAAACTGTTTTGTTGAGTGATGAGAAAGTTGACCGGAGTGCTGGGGCTTAAAGTTTGTATTACACCTTTACCGGGGAATTTTAGCCACAGTGATTCTATTCAGTGACAAAAATCACCCTTTTCCTTTGGTTTTCCTGAAGTCTCTTGATGGGTTGTGTACCTCTGCATCATGCACCAACCAGGAAAGTTTTTGAGAACAAACAAAAACTCTTTGTTTTATGTTCTTTCAGCATTTCTTCAGCTTAGGCGCTCAGCTGTTGCAGCTAAAATCCGTTATGTGAACCAGTATTCACATTCCGACCTCAGAGCCCACGCTGATAGGTTGGAAATTTCATCACTGTTGAAATGCCTAGGTTTCTTTAGCTCCACAAAAATATGAGCACGTGTTACTTATGTGTGGTGAGTGGTTACTATGGGACTGACGCAGCAATGGTATTGTTACCTGGAATTTTGTTTATCTGGAAATCACTCTTCCCTGGGCATACAGGCCACTTAGTGTAAGTCACAGATTTGAAACTGGGCTCTGTACTCTCAAACCTAAAAATTAATTTTTTTAAAAAATATATATATATTATATATATATAATATGAGTGTTTTTGTCTACATATGTATCTGTGTACCCTGGGTGTGCCTGAAACCTTCAGAGGCCAGTAAAGGGCATTAGATTCCCTGAAACTGGAGTTATAGATGGTTGTGAGCTGCCATGTGGGTACTGGGAACCAAACCCAGGTCTTTTGCAAGAGCAACAAGTCTTCTTAACCACAGATACATCTGCTCCTCACTGAGATGACTAATTTCTTGCTTCACATTTTAAAAAGGAAGAAGAGTGATTTTGGCTCTGTTCAGCATGACATTTTTGTGCACCAAGTTTTGTGAGGAAAAATAAACCTTTTGAATGGTACCTATGTCAAAACTCTAGTGTTTCTTTATATCTTTCCTGTTATTTAAACCTATGTTTAACAAATCAGAAAAACCCATTGTTGGTAGCTTCAAAACCCCTCCAGAGTGTCACCATTCCTCATTCCTTTGACCACAGTCACCCTGATTCCAGCTTTCATTTGACTGATGTAGCATCTGACCCCCCTAGGCACCAACACTAACTGCCTTGCACATCCACAAACAAATCTCTAGTAGAAGAAGACAAGGTGTTCTTTCCAGAAAGTGACTGACACCATGGCATGCATATGTCCATCATTCCAATGACTTCCCGTCTCACGTGAAGTGAAAGACAATGTATTCCCAACGACTCTGTCCAACTGGAGACTGAGGTTGTCTCCATTACTCTGTATACTATGTGCTCTGTCCCCACCAATCTGTCTCCTTTCTGGCCTAACTCTTATTATCTACGGCCCCAGGTCCTTTGTACTTACTCTTGGGACTGACTGGAATCTCTTCTCCAAGGCAAAGTGAATGGCTTCTTCCTCGATTTCTTCAAGCTATTTTTTCTTTTATTAAATCTTCTCTTTTCAGTGAAGCCTCTTCTGACTATAATATTTTAAATTATTATGCAGCTCTGCATTTTCCCCAATCACTTATGTATCACCACTGACGATCATATCTAATAAACAGCAGAATTCAATTACTAGTTGGGTATCTGTTTTTAATGCAGTGGAATGTGAGCCCCCTGAGGGCAGGAATCCATGTCCATTACATTTCCCGCAGAATCTCCACGTCCTGAATAATTGCTTCGCAAATAATTTGAGAAATAGTGTGGAATAAGAAGCTCCTACATACATCCACAGGTAACAGTTTTTCACCTACGTTCTGCATGGTAGAAGAAGAAATTTTGTAATTTGTAATTATTAATTACAGCATTACAAAGGCAAACAGCCAGCTTGGCTTCCTGTGGCTAATTGGTTTAGCATCTAGCTGCTATTT
Organism: Peromyscus californicus insignis; assembly: GCF_007827085.1. Classification (NCBI taxonomy): domain Eukaryota; kingdom Metazoa; phylum Chordata; class Mammalia; order Rodentia; family Cricetidae; genus Peromyscus; species Peromyscus californicus. Next base: position 130,915,512 of record NW_026294562.1, on the reverse strand, counting down.
AAGTAACTCATTTTTATGTAACTTGCCCACCTAGCCTCTTTGCAAGTATTTATACATTTCCTCTCTCTCCAAGGTTGCTTCCAGCCTCTGAAGTTCAAGATATGTGGTGAAACTCTAGTTAGGACTTCCTCAGAATTACTCACAATTAGAGACAGATAAACCCCATTTTGTAATTACAAAATTAATAATAATAATAATAATATTAATAACTGTACAGTAAGGAGGAAACCTAATTCAATTTACCTTTGCAACTTTTAAAATGTGACATTAAAATAGTTCCTGTTTTCACTATGCTTTATATTGCAATAATCCTATTACTGAATGAATTCCCTGTAGACTTCCTATGAAATTCTTTGAACTTACAATTTTGTATTAGATTCCAAAATATGTATTTTCAAAGCATCAAATAGCCTATAATTCAGGATATCATATTAAAATAATTAATGAGATCATTGAGCCAAATACAGAAGAAATGTCAAAATAAAAATCTTAGAGGCTTTTTTTTTTAAGTTAAAAGTTAAGCCTTTCTTGAGATGAATAAGACTTGGGTTTTTCGATTATTTATAAATGCATATATTCAATTGTGTATTATATTCAATGGATAATCTGCACTAAGAGTATGTAAAGAATAAGAACATAGATTCCAAAGGTCTCAGGAACTAGATGGAAATGTGCCACTTTCAATTTTTTTTTGAGTTTCTGTCACTAGACATCAAGTACTACATTTTACTGTATCACATTAAATACATGTGATGTTTTTGACATGATGTCTCACTGACTGATTAAAAAAAATCTTCATGTGGTCACTGTTGTAGTTTCCACTTAGAATGCCCCTAAAAGGTTCATACCACAAGCTGACTCCTTAGCCTGGTATTGTGGGGTGGGGGTGGAGCCCTAGGAGGCTGAATCTACTGGGAGAAAGTTAGATCAGAGGGGTCAAGTTAGATCGAAGGGCATGTTGGTTTCTTTGCATGAAATGAGGTAAGTGGGCATCCTCTCTCAGACACTCCATCAGGATATGACATGTCACGGATCCAAAGCAGGAGGGCCAAGAGACCACGGACTGAAACATCTGACGCCATTACTCAAGATAAACCTGTCCTCCATATAAATTGTTTACATTAGATGTTTTGTGACAGTGACAGAAAGATAAACATAAGACATTTAATGATGTAAACTTCCTTAGAAAATTAATTTATCTGTTTTAGTGCTCTGTGAGATAGTTATGTACGGTGGAATACTGCAGTCCGTATGGGACTGTCTCTCCTCTAATGTCTTCTAAAACCCCTTCTAACTTTTATCGACAATGCATAGATGACTGAGTTGCACGGGTTGATCTGCACTTCCCTTAAAGAACCCAGGAACCCTCAGGCTTCTTCATGTCTGCTCTAGGAGGTGGGCTCCTGAGACGGATCCTGTGGCCTCTCTTCCACACTATTTTCTTCCTTGTGTTATAGCATATGTTTATTAAATTATCACATTTATGTATTTACTTGTCCTATTTCCTCAATAACATCATAAACTCAATGTTGCCTGTTGTTGCTCTAGTGCATGCATTAACTAGCTGCTTCATGAATATTAATTGAGCAAATAAGTTTCATAATATCAAATTGTAACTTCAATATTTGATTTTTGAGTGTTCATGTGAAATGATTAAAGAAGTAGTTAATTTTTAATAATTTAGCAATGGTTTAGTGTACAGAATTAAGACAGTTTCAAAATCTAGTTGCTCTGAGGAAAGGGCAGATAAATGTGTATAGAAGGTACTGAAAACTTACAAAGTATATTACATAATGATATTTTTTCGATGGTTACTGCCTGTAATTTCATTCTCCAAATCTCCAGCAAAGTTGGCTAAAAGACCTTGCAGAGAGTTCAAATTGAGAAGAATGAAAAATACGGACCAAGAAACACGGAAGTGAAGTACGTAAAAATGCGCTTGTTCAGGCTTGCTACTATTTGCTGGAGTCCGTCTTGGTTTGAAACACAATAAGCAGACCCCAGCTTGTCATACCTAGTTTCTCCCAGGGGTTTGAAACTGTAAAGAAAGCATTTTAACTCAGTGGTAACTGGATTAGAGTCATGCAAGAACCTGCCACCTTGGGACCTCCTGCTTGTGTCTCAGCCTGAATAAATGTGCATGGAAATCGTTCTAAACCTATGGCTGTGCAAGATCACAAGTTAGAGTAATGTTGACAGTCTCAGCTTGGAACTTGGCAAAACAGCAAAAAAAGAAGAAAAAAAGCCATGGAAACGGACTGCGAGCAGCTTATTTGCCGACATGAAAGCAGCTCACAGAGGTGTAGATGGACAACCTTTGCAGGTCAATGGTGACAATATTTGCAAAATGCCACTAGCATCTGTCCTGCAAATTGAAGCAACTTTCGTACGAAGCCTCGCTGCAAATCTCAGACAACTTGATTTCTTTTCCAGCCTCCAGTACTCGTAAGAAGCCATAAGAAGTTTCTCAGACTTAACGTGTGTGAAAGGGTACTAAATCTTCTATCTCCTGGAGGCTGAATGGGAAATGGAAAGGTATAGTTGTCGCATTCTGTCAGAGCCCAATATCTTGGAGATAATCAAATCTGTTTGCTCCCTTCAGAAATCGCTGGTGTTTGGGTAAAGACTCCACCTTTGTTATTTCATGGGTTTATTGTACTCTGTCACAGAGGCAGAACATCTGTTGGAGAAGACAAGGGAGGAGGCCATCCCATCTTTCTTACTGGCATTCACAAAGGACTTCTACTGGATTTACTCCCACTGGAAAGTGGCAGCTTGTCACTTTCCAGGATCCCAAGTTCAGGGCAGCACCAAATGGTTCCTGGCTACAGGAAGAGAGAGTGCTTTGTCTTTTCCAAGGACGTGTGTCTCAGTGTCGCAGTTTGCAAAATGGATACAGAGGGAAAATTGAAGAATAGGGTAAAACTTAGTGCTATTACAGCATCCGATGGAATTCTGGAAGTCCAATGCCACTCCCTGGAAATCAGCTTGTTCCTTCCAAGAGATTCATCTCTCCATATGGCCCTGGAACAAGAGAAGTAGTTCTAAAATGGCCTAGCAACTCCTCCGATAAGACGCATGAAATGCCATGGAGTTCTTTGTCCTTTCGTCAAGTGGCTGGAACCCTAGGGTCTCTGTCTCACAGACCAGGACGGTGAGACTCAGAGATTGGATGAGTTCACATGGTGCACACAGACATGTGGTCCTAGACTGTAGGTCTTTATTATATACACCTATGTCTGCAGGAGCTAGGATCCAGAAGAGGGTCTGGCACATCAGCAGGACTCTGTTTAGTCACTGTTGGGTGACCCGGATCTCAACTCTTTGAAGGGGAGTGTCTGTCTTTGGCAGCTTCAAGCCTTCCTTTATTTCTTTATGAGCTCGTGTCTTCTCCCCCTGGCATAAGAATTTAAGAATTAGCGTTTTATCAAAACATTAGGCAGTCCAGATTCCCAGCTAGCCTTTTGTTGTTGTTGTTCATCAAAGTCACTTGAATTTCCATTCAATTTTGAATTGGAATTAAAATAAATAAAGTACTGATACTAAAATTGGGAGGCTGCAACCATCTACGGTTTGCATTTTATTTACAAATGATGACTGAGAGCAATGTGAGTGCAAAAGTAGAAAAAAGCGTGATGGTGTGTATGTATAAAAAGGCTGTAATGGCATTGCATGGTAACTTAAAAGAATTAATAGAAACAGAAAACTGAAGGAAACGCGCGGCTCTTGATGAAATAAAAAACAAGAAGGTATCCTTAGGAACACAGGACTTCATGTGTGCATGTTCACACTCATTGTGCCCTCTCCTTCCCTCTTTATATTTTGCACATACCTGTCTCTTGTTCTATAAAGAACCCCAGCTGTTCTGTAAACCTTTGTGTGAGACACATGGAAGGAACCCCAGAGTCCCCACCTACATCGAGGACTGGCCATTATTTCAAAGTCTGCTACCTGAGGCAGACAGCTGGCATACTTTGCATCCTAGGCACAGCGTTTTCCTTTTTTGCCCCCATTTCTCTCAGTGAAAGCTAAAACTTTATTACAAGACCATAGCTGAGTATATCAACTGCTAGTAGGCTGGCACGGCAGAATAATAGCAAAGAAGAGATAAGGGAATTTGGTCAAATACAAAAAGTGCTGTGGAATTTAAACCAAATGACAGCAGATAACGCTTTCTCTGGGTTTCTATTAAAAATGTAATAAATAAGAAATCAAAAAAAATTTTCCAGGCCCAGCAGTTTTGTCCCTACACTGCTTGTCATAAACATCTAGTATTTTCATCAATAGGCAGAATCTATTCACAGTCGCAAAAATATTCTCTGCTGGAGTCACGTTACAAACGTAACAGTGTCAGATAGATGCCCTCTGACTCTCTCAGTGAAGTCCATTATTTGAATAAATAGGCCTCATTTACATTCTTAAGGAAGTAGCCCCTTAAGTCTGCATGGAGGCCTGATGATGAACGTGGAGTTACTCAGCAGATTCACTGGAAATCCAAATATAGGTGAGGATGAATATGGAAGGGTGACATATCTGCTTACAATGCTCTTTAGGGAAAATTCATAGTGCTTTTATTTTAGCATTTATTCTCATTTCTCATAGACACAGTTCTCTCAGTACACTAAGGTACTGTTGGTAACAGACTTCACTGGTATTTCATGATCCACTGTGGAATTTCAATTGACCTAAACCAGATAGGTCATAACACAACAGACACAACTTCCCTCAAGGAGTTTGTAAAGCTCCACATATCTGCACACTTCTGGCCTCTTTCATGTTGAGGAGGTGGAGACGGTTGAGATCTTAACAAAAAGAGACTCCAGTGGCATGGAGGGCCTCTGGGGCCTGTAACTTGAGTGTGACCCATGGCCTCAGGTGAGGTGGCCCACGGTGTCTGCTCTCCATCTCTAGAGGGCAATCACCCTAGGTCATAAAATGTCTATCTGTATGACATTGCACACCTGTCAGTCTTAGCATGCCTTACACGCTTAGATCCATCTTGGGATGGTTCATGGGTGGGAAAGATCACTCTCTCTAGGTAGTAGACACTCTAGCCATTTTCTTTTATTCTGTCTTTGGTTTTTATGTGCTGTGTACACATACAGCTTTTGTCTGATGGAATTGATGCTCTCTCCATATATATGTTTGCGTATATATATACATATATATGTATATATATATGCCTGGCTATGTAACTCAGTAGACTGTGATTCCTGTTAGTTTGGGCTCTGGCAATCAATCATGAACTTTCACAAATACATTCTATTGTATATGACCATAGATCCTTTCTGAACATCAATAAAGTTAGCACCACAATAGGATACATTTTACTGATAGCCCTGTGTATCAAATCATAATGAGGAGATAACTAACAGTCAAATCCAGGTGCAGCAGAGTGAACTTCTGTGGGTAATGGCTACATTTACAGTATTGTTAGCCCACACTATTTTTAATAGCTTACGCTTTCAGAGTCCTGTTATTTTATAGCAACAAATCTTAGATTTTCTGGGTGTAGAAGAATTTTGGAAGTCGGAAGGGATTGTGGAATCCAAGCTCGTGTAGAGCATGGAAGAAGACCACATCTCCTCAGCTGAACAACTGAGATGCCGGAGAATTATTACTAATCTCGCATCTTAAAAATGGCCAGTGTAAAAAGGGATCTAGTTCTCTTAGAGAAGACAGCTTAGACTTTCTGTCAACAGAACATTTCCTGTTTACTATCAAGGTGATTCTCATGCATCTTCACTGTTTCTGTGCAAAGATTCAGATTAGAAAAGAGTGTCGAGAATGGATAAAGGCTGCAAACCCTGACCTGCATGTTTCCTGCTACGTGTGTGCTAAAGTGGCTTCTGCTTTAGCCCTGGAGTCTTTTCGGATTCCGCTTTAACCCATGCAAACGTGTTTGATCAATAATAACAAAAATCAAATGAGTTAGCATGTGTAGGATGTTGAGGGAGTTGTGTGGCACATGGTGCTCCATAAAAACGAACAACGACATTTATCCTTCATTTATCCTTTTTATTTATATTTCTAGGTTAGACTATGACAATTAAAGTCTTCCTTCATATTTGTCAGTCTCCATGCAAACCAAATCGGGAACGTGTACAAAACAGGGGTGTGCCCATTCTTCTTTCTGTATTTATTTATCTAACTTGGAGATTGATGCCTAAATGTAAAGAGTATTTGTGCATTTTCTACATTCATAAGTTTTACACCATATGAGAATCAATTTTAATCTAAGAAGATCCTATCACTTGAGAATTAATTGAAGAATAATTTCATTGAGTGTATTGATTAATGAAGCCATGCTGTAACTTGATGGCATCTTGAGTTTCACTTACAGCTATAAACCTCATTTGTGGGTGAGTTTATATGGGTGCATATGGGTGTAATTATCCGGCCAGCTCCTTGTGTGTATGTCTTGAATGCCCTGTGGGCAGGCTGGAGCTTTCCTTTGTGTCTCACAAATTCTTGCTCCTGCTTACATCTATGAAATTCTGCTTGTGAGAAAAAGGGAGAGAGATCATTTTTTATTATTAAATGCTATTTTCTCCACCCTTTCATACACACACACACACACACACACACACACACACACACACGCACGCACGCACGTGTGCGTCTATAAAGATGCCATACATTTATTCATTTTGTCTAGTTTTGTAGTCATTTGATGAATACTTTCAAAACTAGTTTAGCTGTGTGAGATAAAACAAAAATACATCCTGTATTTCTTTAACGTGGAAATAGTTTGCCAATATTTCAGGATGTTAGCACCATGTTAACAAAATCTCCAAGATATGTAATGCTATCTCTTGGTATGATTATGTACTTAGTTGTTAAATTACGTAAAGTAGTATGAATGAATACTGCCTATTTTAACTTCCAGATTTATTGACAGTGGCATCCATACTAAAATAGTTTAAAATCTACCATGCAGTAAAAATCATACATGGGATCCTATAGGTAAGAATGTGGTCAATTTGAACTTTAATTAGCAAATAAAAATTAATTTCAGTTTTCCAATAGTAACACCTTCGATTCCATGTACTAATTATACATAAAATGTTGGTCAAAATCTTATTAGGTATAATAGGCCATTTTTAATAATAGGTCATTTATAATAGCTTTAAAACAGTTACCTAAAGCAAATCCATTAATGGAATTTTTGTTTGCTTTTGTATTATTAAATTATCTTAATTCCAAAGTGGAAATGTCAGCATTCGTTAAGAACTTCAACTATTATAAAATTGTTAATGCTTCACAGACGGTTATGTCTTGAATTAGTTATTACTATAACCCATTGCTTTTTTTTCAAGCCTAAATAGGTTCCATATTTAACTAAATCATCATTTACTTAACAAATAAATTCCATGTTTTAATTATAGAGGAATGTAGCTATATTATATTGTTTCACAATAATTCTTCACAGTAAAAATTTACAATAGGCTATTTCACTGCTGTCATTTCAACAGGACTGAAGCACACTCACATACACACATACGCACAATACACACACAGGCACATATATGCTCACTTCATCAAGCCATTATATTGTCAATGTGTGTGTGTCTTTGTGTATGTCACACCCTCTAAATTCAGGTGGCCTCAAGCTGTGCCATATAATTCCAGCCTCAATTAAACTTTCCAAGGTCAGCTGCGCTGTACCAGGTCAGGCATAAATAAGGCAGAGGATGGTCCTGAGGTACTGAAAGGCCATGCTTATCCTTTATCCACAGTTCATGGCCATCAGATGAAATCTTGCAGTGAAGGAAAGCAGAAGAAAGGGGAACTAGCCAAAGGTACTTCCTGGCTAAGTGTAGCCTTGTTTCAAATAAAATCAGGACATGTATAATTCAAGACACGGTGAATGAGTGCTGTGTGTCTTTATTTGTACCTATTTTTCCCTTTAAGAATACAGTGTAACTAGAACTTAGTAGGAAATATTTCAACACAGTTCTCCCAAATCAAGAGATCCAATTCCTAATGTGTCATATAGATAAATAGGTTAAACTGAGGCATTTTTTTTTTATTTTACCAAATTCAGTTTCCTGTTCTTAAAATAAGATACTTATGGTAGGTGCGTCTACTCAGTTTGTGAACTCTAACCTGATTTCTATTTCAGTCATATTGGTAAACAGATATCTAATAAACTGATGATAAGAAATTGAGAGAAAATTTTATTTTAGCATGGTAATACATCTGAAATCCTTCTTAGAATATTTAAATAACTTATTTTTTAAAGGCCATGTATATGAAAATAGCTAACAAATTAACAGGTAATTTTATGACTAGGAATCAGGGTGGTCAATAACTACTAAAAATGCTGTTCAACCTTTGTAATAGCTTGAGAAATACAAAATAAATCCCAATGTTATTGCCCTTTAAACCCATCACTTCATTTTAGTTAGTAAGTCTAAGCAGTTTGAGGATGCTGGGCAATAGTCACACATTATGAACCAAATTCACCCAAAGCAATCAAAGATATACAAGGGCCTCAGAGGCTAGTTAAGGGCTTTAATAATTCCATTTTTAGTTTGCATACAAAATAATTGTTTTCATTATGACATTTCTGTACACGTATATTATTGTACCATCCTCATATCTGATCCTTACATCACTCTCCCAGGTTCCCCGACCCCACCACTGTTAGTCCCCTGCATCATTGCCCAAAAGAGTACTCCTGGTTTTATGTCATATTGATAGACAGATAGATCTACACACATATAAATCTAGATTCCATTTATGAGAAAGAGCACGTGACAGCTGTCTTTTTTTTTCTTGCTACTATTCTCCTGTTCTCCCTCTCTTTCCCTTTATTATATCCCTGTCTTTCTTCACATAGTACTCTTTCTGCTATGTGTGTGTATTTGTGTGTGTGTGTGTGTGTGTGTGTGTGTGTGTGTGTGTGTGTGTGTGTGTTTTAAAATCTATCAGGGTGGTGGTACACATCTTTAATTCTAGCACTTGGGAGGCAGAGGCAACTGGATTTCTAGGCTACTGTGGTCTCCATCATGAGTTCTAGACCACTCAGGTCTGTACAGGGAGCTCTTGTCTCTAACATACAATCTATGTTCTTTGTGTGAGGAAACACATGCAGTATTTCTTTCCAAGTTTAGCTTATTTCACATAACATTTCCCCAGTTTCATGCATTTCCTTCAAATGCCATAATTTCATTTTCTTGACAGCTGAATTAAACCCTGCCATGTATGTTTCACATTTACTTTATTAGCTCATGTGTTCATGATCAGGGAGTATGGTTCTGTACCTTGACTGAGTGCCAACATGCATGTGCAGTTCTCTGTGTTCACACACCTTAGGACCCCCAGGAAGCTCCTGGGAGTGCTGTAGCTGGATGGCATGGTACTTACGTGGTTAACTTTTAGAGGAATGTCCATGTCCATAATGGTTTCTGCACGGGCTGTGCCAGTCTACATGCCCGATAGTAGACGGGACCGTCTTCCCCTCACTCCGATATCCTTGACAATATTTCTTGTCTTTGTCTGATTGGCAGCCATTTTGACTGGGCTGAGATGGGATCTCTACGTGGCTTTAGTTTGCATTTCCTTGATGGCTAAGGATGCTCAACATTTTTCACATATTCATTGATCATTTGCCTTTTTTTTTCCTAGTAGAAGATTTTTATCAAACTAATGTTAATTCTTTAAGAGGAGTTTGAGATTTTTCAAAACAATAAAGTACTCATGTTTTAGCTGTCTTGGAAAACTTACTGAACTGTATTAAACGGACCCCAAAATGCCTCAAAATTTAAAAAAAAAAAGAAGATTTTTGGAGATCACAGCCTGTACCCACTATGCTGTCAAATGTTCTCTGGAGATTAGCAGATAAAATCTAAGAGGTAAAAGCATGGGAAATTATGTAACAGAAAGAGGCTGTATACTTAAATATGGAAAAAGCTTTTAAAGACAGCATTTTAATTTGTATTAATTAATCATATTATGTTTTAATACTTATAAGGAGCAGTTTTATAAGAAACTATACATTATAAAATTTCAGTGAAAACATTAGCTTATTAATAATTTTAGAAAAATTTAATCAACCAAGACTCTTAAAACGTACTTGGACAATATAGTTTGGCAATTTTTTTCTATTTGTCATTGGAAGTATAAAATCATGATTGATAAGGCCATATAGAAATTAGATCAAAAGATAGAGATATTCACACTTCATTTCTGAATATAGATGCCTCAGAAAACTCTAAATTATACATTCATATATAACAGTAACTCTTTACATGTTACAATTAAAAGTTGCCTGTAGTCATTTTGTTTCATTAATATTGTTTCTGAGTACACTCACAAGCACCAGTAAACTTTTCATAAAACTTCAGGGCAAAATTCTGAAATACAATTGTAATTTATTTATATTTGTAATATAGTACAATGTAAATTGTAATTATTTACATTGCATTTAAAAATATGAATGAAATTAGTAATATGTTGAATATGTATGTTGTTAAAAATAAAAGGACTATGAAATAAAACTTGATGATATACCTCATAAGACCAGCGGCCAAAATGAGAAGATAAAAGTGTAAATATATGTATGAATGAAATCCTTAAAGATATTGCTTATGGTTTAATAGTTATTTATCTTAAATTCTTGGCAAATGAGGTTGAAGGCTTTCAAAACATCCCTGAGGACATTTTTATCCGCTCTCAAGCACACACTAAGGCCCTCCTTGTACTACTCATTCGTTGAGATCACATGAAGTGTTCTGACTGATGATTTGGATATGGATCTCAGTGTCTGTTATCTGATATTTGCATGAGATCACCCACTATTGTTGCAAAGTGATACTTTGTGGCTTTTGACTTCTTGTGTTCTCCCATAATTACAATCAGAATCCAGGGCAAAGATGAAAGGATATTTGGAAATGTATTTTTCCAGCCAATATCATATGACAAGAAAAAAGTGAAATTAAGAAAAATACATCTTCACTTTTTAATTTCTTGGGTATTTTTAAGATGGTATTTTAACTACAACATTGTAATGAAAGTTCAGCAATGAGAAGACAGACATTAGTATTCACAGATAAGTTTTGATTATACCAGCAAAGAGAGTCAGCCAAGTGACGTAATATAAAGTGTGTAAACAAATTAGTTCCCTCTTCAGTACATTTAAGCATTGATGCAGCCTCCCCCACGGGAGTTTATTTACAAGAATGACTTAAATATGGGAAGTCAAGCTTAGGGGTTGTCCAGCATGCACAAGACCTTAGTATAGGTTTTTTTTTTCTAGAAAATTAAAAATGTAAAACATCTTGAAAAAATGTAGAATCCTGTATTGGAAAAGTAGTGACATAAATAATTCTGTTTATGCCATCGAGGTCATTTATCAAATTACTGCTCCAAGCCATACAATAAACCAGAATTTACAGGTATACTGGTAAATGGGGGCACAAGGTGCTTCTCACTTGTAAGTGGAAGAGTGCAGGAGGGGCCCATTCTACCAGTGAGACAACAGCCACTGTGAAGTGAGTGTGACATGGATGAGATGGGTGTCAAACAAAAGCCTGGCATATATTAATGTCTGACACTACTAGATGCTGGAAAGATCTGTGGGAAGGACGCACTCTTGCTTTAAGAGTGGAAATTTAGACAATGGAATTAGAAAGCAATTTGATAGAAGCCAGCCAAGCTGAAGACAGTGGCACATCACTTGCCCAACTTGTTCTCCACATCCCCTGGTGTCAGGCTGTAAAGAGCTCACCCCCATAGTCCTTCCAATAGAAAACGTGTAAATAGCAAGAGAAAATCAAGAGACTATCATTTACGTAATAGCATATACTTCCTGAGTTAAAATTGTTAAGTGTATTTTAATATCTGGACATTTCTTGAAGTATATAAAGCTTGAATGACATCCAGTAGAAAGGATACAACAATACTGCAACATTTTCTTAACTGTGAAACTTTTAAATCATGTTTTGCACATTTAAGGGCCAATGATCTGCACAGAGTTGCTAATGCCATCAATTTTAAATGGGTGATCTCTCTCCCAATGGACAGGGGAAGACAGAGAAGAGCCAAGAGACCTTTAAAGACGGTTTGTAGGGCTGGTAAGATGACTCCGGACAAAGGGATTTGCTTACAAGCTGTGTTCAAACCCTGGAACACACGTGGTAGAAGGAGAGAGCTTATTTTGCAAGTTGTCTTCTGCTCTACCCCAAATAAAAGCACATAAATAGGTAAATATAGTTATCATTTTTGTTTATTAATATTACACATGTGCAATATTGATATTAATATTTAGGTACCTGGGGACTGGAGAAATTGCTTAGCAGTTAAGAATATTTGTTGTTCTTGCAGAGGATACAGGTTCAATTCCAGCACCCCCATCGGGGCTCACAACCACCTGTAACTCCAGTTCCAGGAGATCCAATGCTGTGGCCTACAAAGGTACTTTAAGTTTGTGGTACACAGATACACATGAAGAAAAAACACATATTCAAATAAAATAAAATTAAAAATGTTTTGGTACCTATTATAGATTTGGCTCTATTTACCACTGCTTGAAATCTTTGATATGTTATATAACATAAATATTGTTTAAGGTAATAGATAATTAAGAAATAAGTCTTAAAAGTTAAAATTCCTCCCCAAAGTACAATCCTCAATAATTTGAAAAAAAATGCTAAAAATGAAGCCCTTAATTTAACTGTAATAAAAAATGAAGTAATGTGTTCTTGTTAACAATCACCTCACAGAAAGATCAATATTATGGGTATATTTATGATGTTTATGATATATTAAATGAAAATAGCCACATGTGAAACAGAATGTATGGTAGAATCTTAGTTTTGTGATTAAAAATGCCTATATGGAAAATGCAGTGGAAGTATACAAGAAAATCAAGATGTCTGTTAGAATTACAGTTACTATATTTTATTTTACATACATTGAATTTAAATTTTTCTAGATTTCTTCAAAATTAATGTGTATGCTTATAATCCATGCTTCCGAGTGGATATAAAGGAGAAAGAAGAAATGACTTTAAGAACAGGCTGAACTCTAAGGTTCAGCTCAAGATTGAGACAGCATGTTCCCAGGATTATGCTCACAGAACCAGGAAGAGGACCGTGTATCTGGAAGGCCCTCCATCATATGGTTCAGAATGGATTGAGACAGCATGTTCCCAGGATTATGCTCCCAGAACCTGGAAGAGGACCTTGTATCTGGAAGGCCCTCCATCATATGGTTCAGAATGACCTGCTCAGTGCCTGGGAGTTTTAATGTCCCTGTGCATGCATTTCTGATGATGCATGATGACCCTAATCGAGGACACAGTGTTACTGGGGTTCCTGGGACCAAATGACCTTCCCTAAGGAGAAGTCAAGACTTGACTAGAGTGCTGGACCACTCATCCTTCTGCTATTTGGCATGTTTACATCTCTCAGAAGAGAAGGAACTTCAATAACAGTGAAGACTATACCAGATAACACCGAGGCAGCTTCCTATTGATTAAAATCTTTCATAGATTGGGTTTAACTTGATAATTATAATAATTTAGTGAGTTTGTGGATAAGATGGCTAAACTTCTCATGAGTATGTCATTGTCAAGTATCCTGCTGGGCACTTTCCAAGCGTCAGCCCATTTAAATCTGCTGTGTTGTAATTATTGCTTTTCAGGTGAAGGAGGTGGTGCCTGGAGAGGAGAGGTAAGGGCATCAAAACCACAAAGCCACAAGGCAGCTGAGCCAGGACTCAAATTTAAAGAAACAGGTGTTGGCACAATGTCACTATGTTATGAGCTTGTGACATTCTTCCTCGTGAGAGGGTTTTAATAAAGGCTCAGTTAACGGGCTTTGGAACACCACAGAGAGTTCTGGATCTCTTGATGCCATGGTGCATGGTTTATAGTGGAACCAGAAAGAGAAAAATGATGAGATAAACCTGACATGTGGTGGGTGCACCAATCCCAAACGCTTACAGTCTCTTCAATTTATGAAGGCGCCTTGTTTGGTCACTGCCTATTGGTGGACATCAAAAAAGTCTGGAGGTAGTAACAGTAGATAACAGAGCTTAGAAAGGTCATGGGGCCCAACAGTAGGGATAATCATCTCAAATCCACAAGACTGTGAAATGATTATTAGTACAAATTTAATTTAAACAATCAGAGAAAACAAATCACGACCTAAGCTTTCCCAAGGACTCCAAACAAAGGCCTGTTCCTACAAGGATTTGAACCCACAGTTGATGAACATAGTCTTCTGTATAAAGAGCTACAGAGTGCAGCATCTGACAAAAGGAGAGCTTGGTACCAGTTTCCCCAATTTCAAGAAAAATGCTTAAAGGAAAGAGTGTTGGGCCCAGTGATAAGAAAATGTTCTAAGCTTCTGGAAAAGATGGTTTCCTGTGTGTGTAAAGGGAACTGTGGACAATATTAGAGACCTTTGAGTTTGAACTAAAACCAAAAGGAAAAAGAAATGAGCCCTAAGAGAAGAATTTTTTCAAACCTGCATGGAAAAAGTACTGCATGCTGGAGCAGTGCCTGATCAATCTACACTTATTCTCGTTAAATCTCCAAACAAAATATTGGATGTAAGCGGGTTGCTACGCATGCTGATTTGGTTGAATAAAGATGGAAGAGTGGATCAAGAATAGCACAGAGAGGAATTCTTGGCTTCTTGCAAGGTTGGTGTTCAGAGAATGTTTACCTGTTTAGGGGAAAGGAGTGGGATGGGAGACAAAACCTGCTGTGCAAAATGAAATCCAGTGTAATAATTCTTGTGCGCTTATATGTCTGTGTGTGGTTCATAGGGGTAAAACACTTCCTGTGTATGTCCTGTGTGTTGATCATATTAGTGTGGTTACAGAGGTCAGAGGCCAACGGGGGTGGGGGCTTCCTCCATCACTGTTACTATGTTCTTGCTATTGTTTGATTCTTGGAGGGTCTCAAAAATGTAGCCTTTGATGACCTGGAACTCACAATGTAGACCATGATGACCTTGAACTCACATGCATCCATCTGCCTTTATCCACCAGTGCTGAGATGAAAGGCATGCTCCACCACACCTGGCTCCATTTTCTTTTTTGAGACAAAGTTTCTAACTGAACCTGGAGATCACTCATGCAGCAAGACTGGTTGACCTAGAGAGTCCCAGTGATCCACCTGTCTCCACTTCCCCAGTCCTGGTATTACAAGGATTTACCATCCCACCCAACTGGGAATCAAACTTGGACCCTAACGCTTGTGTCACAAACATTTTGCCGACTGAGACATCTCCAGCCCCGATGCAAGAATTTTCCATGATGACATGCAATGTCTGTGCTGCTGATAAATTAATTGAAGGCTAGAGATACTCAAAGAGACATTAGACATTCCAGAACATAAATATCAACATCCTGGAAAAAAAAGTAAATGGGATTTCTCCCCGGCATGAGGCAAGACACATGGCTCTTTGGAGAAGTGGGAGGCACTTGAGCATTTCCTAGCCTTCAAACATTTCCTGGATTTGTGTTTCTTCTTGGTCTGTCCTAAAGGTATGCCATCACAGGGTCTTAATACCTACCTTAATCAGAATTGAGAGCATCTACTTTCTCTTACAAAACAGAGAAATAAACAAGCAGAAACATTTGTTCTTATGATAAGTCTACACATTCTTGATGAACATTCTCAAATGATCCTTCAATTTTTGATTTCCTTCTCTGAAGAACAAATAATCTCATGTTCTTTTATCTTTCCTCCAAGGTCCCATTTTCCTGTGCTTTAATCATTTTTATCGTTTCCATCTGTGCCTACTCTAATTTTTTCCTATCCCTTTTAAAATGTGTCTGTAAATTAGACACAGTGCTTCCCAAATTGGAATAGGTCTGAAACACCTATCAATCTGCTATGGAATTCCTATCACCATTTGGAGAAGGCAATGTGCAGAAAGGGATGGTAAGGACAGGAGGAATGGCAGGGAGTTTCAGATCCGGAGAACCGTTCAGAGTGCCGGCGTTTGCCCTAGAGAGAAAGAGAATGACATAATTAAAACGTTATTGCAGAAATTACAGTTTTTTTTAAAGAATGAAGAACATAAAAGTTCTAGGAAACGATTACACTCACAGATGGACACCTACACGTAAATGTGCAAAGACAGGGGCACACAGAGAAGAACTTTTTCTTTTACTGGGGTAAGATTTTGCATGTAGTTCTCCAATTTTTGCAGAATTATGTTTATAACAAGTGAAACATAATTTTAAAAGAAATACCTGGAGAGTAAGAAAGCACATCGAAGGGATACTTAATAATGCAATCATTTCTAAGAATAAGCTAGAAGGAGCCTCAGTGTATGTTTATGTATCTGTGCACACCCATATGGATTGAACTGTTCTAGCTGAATGGATTTTTATAAATCCAACAGCGTTCCTCTTCTGTTGCTATTCAGGGTTATAATGAATGGGTAGAGAAAACACTATCCTCTGGAATTCCTTGCCTTTCCTTCTAAATTGATGTGATAATTTAAAAAAAATTCAAAAAAGAATAAAAGGATAAGAAAATAGGTTCAGAGTAATAGAACATTATGACTGGAAGTATCTAATACATCATCTAGTCTACAACTCTAATTTCACAGATGACAAACTAAGGTCTCCAAAGTAGGACTGAATTTTTCATGGCAATATATCAACAGCGGAAGGCAGACTACACATATGCTGTGTTCTATGACACTTGAAGATGTTTGTATGCATGACCCAAGCATAACAGAGTCCCACTCAGTAAGAGAGTGAGGGCTGTGCAATTCCTGTATTGGCAGAGACCATGTTTCCTATCAGTTTATACTTTCCACAAGCGCAATCGATGTGGAGTGTGATGGGTATTTGATCGCCCATGAAGCAACAAAAAGAGAACATACCACTGGCCTACTAGAAGTTGTGATTCGTGAGATGACTCAGCAGGTAACAGCACCTGTCATTCAATCCCGATGACGCGAATTTGATCTGCAGAACCCACAAAAAGGTATAATGAGAGAATCCACTTTATGAACTTGTTCTCTGACTTCTACATTTATGTACCTCTACATGCATGTTTGTGCATGTACACATACATCATGCAAACACACATCCACACACACAAATACTGAATAAAATAAAAAAATTGAAAAGCAGTGATTTAATAAATTTTCATGAATTTTACTTCATGTTTTCTATATAATACATACACTAAAATAACACATATTTTAATCTATGTATTTTCATTTAACACATAGTCTATGGCTCATAAGTCCTGAAACTTCAGGAGAGCCTGAAGGGCTAATGCCCAGCTCATCTTCCATCTGGAGTCTTCCACAGAGCTCCTATGGAGTTGCTGAGAGCAGTTCAAACCCCAGGTTCTATTCTTACAACTGTTCCTGAATCACTAAGACTGACCCTCTGTTTCCACAGTTGAAGAGGATGTGAAACCCTTGATGTGCTACTTAAAAGCACCAGTGTAAGGTCTCACCAATCAAAAGCTTTCAGCTGGTTTTGGACAGTTTTTATCCTTTATCTCTGTGCACTTTGATCTGCTCTTCTGTCTGTCTTCTGACTAGCAGGAACTAGGCTAGGTATCCTGGAATTAAAAAAAATGATCTCAGAAAATCAGTAGCTTCCACAAGAGTTTGGGTTCCACTGAAGAAAGCTGATGAAGAGTTAGGACATATTGGCAAGACTGTGTGGACTGTTTGCTCCAGGGTCTCTCCACATCACCATTGGCTTCTGTAGTCACCATGACAGAAGACAAGCCATGCCATCAAAGACCAAGAAGAAGGTACCATAATGCTTGTTATGCTCTGGACTTGTCCCTTTCAAACTTCTGGTATTGTCCACCTGCTTTTATTAAGGGGTGCTATCTTAAAGAGGTGATAGATCACAAAACCCCTTCCCTCATGAATGTGAAGATCTGATGGAGGGAATTCCTCCCCGTCTGTTCTGCTTGCCTCCCTATTCAAGCTGAACCTGTCAATGCCCTGGTCACTGTTCTTACATCACTGTGGCTGGAGTTACTATCATTCCTTACTTTTTCACGACCACATAAGATTACAAGACCTAGGCTGACTCTCCTCTTTGAGCCTACATTGGAAAAACGGTGAAGAACAATGAATGTAATTTAAAAATAATATCAGCTTTCTCATTACATCAGTTGAAGATTGTGTTCTTCCTGTTTTAAAGACCCCTAACCCATTCTTGTTCAGTGCTGTTTCTGTGGTTTTCCTATCCACCGCACATCACTGAACAATCTCTGTGGCCTTGGCAATGTGCTGGCTACTTTCAATTCACGCAAGTCTTCAAGGCAATCTTCATCCTACCTGTGAGGAAACAGACTCAGAGAATTTAAACAAGTTTTTGATCACGTGTCAGGTAAGAAACCAAAATGGAGTTTTAAATGGAGCACCATCCAGTTATAAGCCCTCAATGTGGTCCCTGGAAGGAACAGAGAAATTATTCAGATTACAGAATCCTGAAAGTGTGAGATTATGTGGTCAAGGGAGTGTTAAAGACTGATGGAAAAATATCCCAAATATTTTTGCATTTTTCTTTTTCAATAAAGTTTCCAAGCTATTTTGTGGCCATAATTCACTTATCACCTGAGACCTTAGTGTATCTCTTCTCAGATTATGTTCTGACATAAATGCTCCCAGAGTGAGAGAAGAGACATCTCCAGTATAATTATATTTTTCATTCGGATTTTGATTATCACATTTTTGGGGGGCGTTGAGGAAAGAGTTACAGAAATTAAGCAAATCTCTCTCAGGCTGAATGTTAAGCCTACTGAATGCATTCTGGTGTTGGGTGACAGACAGTAGGCTATAATTAGGGCCTAATTTGGACATGATAGCATGACTGACATCTTTGATATCTTGTCAACTTCGATGACAACAAGTGACAAAATGTTGTTCACACTGTTGGTAATAGCCACCATTAGAGGCCAGGCACCTGCAGCTGCCTTTGACATGGAGGTCAGACTGCTTTCAAAGGGCGTGGGACTTCCTGAGAAACTGGGCATTATTTAGTAGTTTATTTTGATTGCAATCACTCAACTCGTTTTTGGCCATTTATATATCTTTATACTCATTGGGTAGTTACTATAAAACTACATTTTATGATGTAAGTAGCTATAAACTCCAGATGGGCATGGTGGCTCACACCTGTGATCCCAGAACTCCAGAAGTTGGAACAGGAAAGAGGGCCACCCTGAATCTGAAGTCGGCCTGAGCTACATGGCGAGACCTTGTCTAAAGAAACAAAACAATACAAAATAGGGGAATAAAGAAAACAATATGAGCATCAAGAGATTATGTAATTTCTCTTTTTTCCCTTTTCTTTCTTTTCTTTTTTTTTCTGTCAGAGCAATGGCAAAATACCCAGGACCATGCCTGGTCCATCCCAGGATCTTAAAAAAATAAAAATTTGGTGGATGAAAGAAAGGCATTTATGCTGGGTTCTGCCCAGCAGAAGTTGCTGTCCCCTGCAAAGAAAGCATCGTTGGCATCCTGGTTTCCTTGCGCTCTTAGAGTAGCAATGTGCTAAATGACTGTTTGGAAAACATATTTTCCAAATAAATATTTAACCACATTGAAATTATTTGTGTCTCCTTTTAAGTTTTCAAAAGAGCCCCTCAAAATAAGAATGGGCCTTTGAAGTCTGCAGAGTGCTCCTGGCAGATGGTAACCTGCAACTTGCCATCAGGAGATAGCGGTTCCTCTGTTCTGTTGTGTTCCGGAGGGTCATAGCTTAGCTGCCAAGTCCTCCAGGTTTGGGTCCAAATATTAGCAATGTCCTCAGCTCAAGCAAGAAAGGGCCTGCCCCCTCGGAACGTCTGCCACTTCAATGTTTTTGAATTTCACCCCACACAAAGTTGGGCCATGTAGCATGGAATGGTTTCTCCAACTCATGTGATAAAGCAACAACAACAATAAAAATGATTTTATAGGGCACAGAAACAAAGATTTTATATTGAAGAAAACGACTCCTCATTCTAGTCTTCTCTCCTTGCCCCTCCGTCTTTTTCTCTCTCCTCCCCTCTCCTTCCCTCTTCTCTCCACCCCTTGCTTCTCTACTCTCTTTCTTTTCTACTTTTCCTCTCTGTCTCCCACCTTCCCCTGTCTCTGACTGTCTGCCCGCCTCTCACTTCTTCTCACAGGACAAACTCCAAAGCTGCATTTCCAAAAACAAAAGAGGAGACAAAAGGCTCGTGTTCCTTCTCTTCCACTAATTGGTAAAGATGTAGAGAGGATACAAGCCCCATTGAATTGTTGAATTCACTGTTATATTTAGGAGCTTAAATGAAACCCATATATGCCAATAATTTTATAATATAAAATATATAGGTCCATAAAGTATAAAACTTTCATTCTTACACCTGGGCCTATTTCCACTAATTAATTTGCAGTCAACATAATTTGCTGAAATTTGATGATATTTGTCTACAGTTTGGTGTTTGGAAGTAATGTTCAATGGTACCAATGCCTTACTGGGTACAAACATTTCTCAATAGGATTTGTTTTAAAAGACTATTTGGGTTGGCAAATGACTCAGCAGGTATAGGTGCTCATCACCAACTCTGAGTTCGATTCCCAGAATCCAGATGGAGGAAAGAGAAAACTGACTTCTGAAAATTGTCCTCTGATTTCCACATGCTCATGCCCACACAATAAGCAAGTACGTAAGTATTAAAACAAGAATAATTGAAACATAATTTTTGAAATATTACCAAGGATGTTTATGTGTCTTGGCTCACTTGCGGAGTAAGGCTTTACACATTAAAACCCTTGATGAAAAGTATCTCTCAAAATTGGTGAGATGCTTGAATGTCATGGTTCCCTAGAACCATGTTTAGTTTCAGTTTTAGTTCTGAGAGCTTACAGAGTCAATCTCAGACTCCTTGATAGCCCCACCAACACCTTCTTGGCTGGAGCTTACATTCTCAGTGGTCAGGCCTGTCCTTGAGAAGCCAAACATGGCAGAAATAGTGAGTGGACTGGGATTGGTTTGGAACACTCTTGCAGATATTAAAGTCAAATTAAGACTTGTGTTCCGAAAGCTGTAACTTTGAGCTTGCTTTTGTTTTTAAAGAGAGGCAAAGAGAATTTCGTACTTCTCAGATGGGAAAAAATTTGAGAGGAGGTTTTAGTCCAAATGATTCAATGAAAATTACAATTCTGTACATTTTGTTGTTTCGGTGAGTGGATATGAATGGGACTTCTGGCCAGGAAAAACATACATGCAAATGTTGTGGGGTCTGTGCTTTTAAGTGCAGTTTGTTATTTTTATAGTAGCCAATTGGTGATAGATTTCCCCTAATATACTCTTTTAGCATAAACATACTTCTCTTGTGCTGTCTGAAAAGCATTATTATTATTTTTTTTAAAGTAGAAAACACACATTTTGTAGCAAACGATCGGATGCCTGGCTATCTCGTTTTTTCACACGTATGATGGTTTCCTGTACAGCCATAGAATACGAAAATGAGTTTATTAAGTTTACTTAGAAATGATTTGAAGATAGCCCCGTGAGCTGCCTGAGCTCTGTCAACATTTTCTTGAAAGATACCTGAGATTATTCTATGTTTACTTTCTTAAGTATAGTATTTGTAAGTGAAAGTGCTCGGGAACATTTTATTACATTTTAAATGTAATTCCTGATCCCCAGGTGCTGTCCATATAAATCTGAACAAACCCAAGACATCGCTATCTATATTAGATCAACAAATCCTCCCAGTCCCCGGACTAGTGTTAGGAGCACGCAACAAAAGTGAAATTCCTGGGTAATAAAACTTCTCTGTCTTGACAAGGGTGATGTGAGGACATTTTCCTCTACGCTGCCTACACTTTTCAAAGCAGGTTACATTGCACAGGGTGAGTATGTCCTCCTGAAACTTCTATTTCAAAAGTTCCTGGCATGAAAATAATACACTATTCTACTAACTATTTTTAGTGGTCACTGTTTTTAAGGTCATCTTCATGGAAAATTTAAAACCATGAAATGCCGAAAATCTGATTTTTTTGCTTTGAAAAGGTGCTTTCCTTTTTAATTTTCTTTTTCCTTTTTGGTTTTTGTTCCTGTTTCTTAAATGGCAGTCTCAATGGGGATTGGCATGCTCATATACCAAGGTTCGTCTATGCCAAATAATTTCCCTAAGTGGACCACAAAATTGGGTGTCCTTATGTGGGCTATTGCTATTGAGTTCTTAAATTATTGTATTTCACATTTCTTCTGGAAACCAAATGAATATAATATGTTCAGGATTATAAGACACAAATTTGTCTCTTCCCATTGCCCTCAAAGACACTGATGCCAAATGCCTGGTTTGTGCTGGGAAAATTCCCCTACCACTGCACACTTTTGCACCCCTGAAATGTCATGCTCTTGCCCCCCAATAAACATAAGTCTGTGTATGTATTCCCATGGAACACTTGTTATTTATTGTGATGATGACATATTACTGTAGAAATTTGGATAAATTACATGAAATCACTCAGGGAAGAGAACAAATAACTTGTAATTCTGCCTAGATTAACAGTGGTTTACATTATGAGGTAGAGTAAGTTCTTGCCAACCCAGCTTGTCTAGCTGAAGTGTTGAGATGACACTGCTATGCAAAAATTTAAAATTCCACAACCTATGTAAATATACAGGATTCAGTTCAATACTCTTAAAACAAGTAAAAAATGAGGAAGCTGTTTAAAACCTCATCCTTCCTATATATGTATATATATAAAATGCATATATTGAAATATATACATATATATTGAGATATATATTATATATATCTTCATACAAAATGGGGAACATAGTGTAAAATAGCACAGAAAGAGAGAGAGAGAGAGAGAGAGAGAGAGAGAGAGAGAGAGAGAGAGAGAGAACACAATAGATTTCAAGAAATTCAAATGTGAGTAGCATATCTATAACAAAATTTATAGAACCTGTTGCCTTTAGGAGATAATAGATACATATATACACTTGGACATATACACATGCATACACACACACAAACACACACAATTCACCGAGAGAATGAAGAAGGCAAATTGATAGTCCAGTTGCCTACCAGCAACCATAAGCTTCAGCAATGTAGATCTCTCAGTGAAGTAGATTATTTTTTATGCTTTAAATGTAGTACACTGATATTTTTGGTTAGGTTCCTTACTTTCCAGGAGTGTTTAGTGTAATTACAGTTTTGTCATTCATTAGTATTGAGAATTCATCTACTATATCAATGAAGACTGCGTCCTAGTAACCTTTCAGAAATTTGGATTTACATATTCATATTTGTGTGTGAGTGTGTGTGTGTGTGTGTGTGTGTGTGTGTGTGTGTATGTGTATGTGAGTGTGTATACAGGCATATATGAGTTGGTTTGTGTGCCTGTGTGTATGCATATACGAGGACATTGGTTATTTGCTCTGTCATTCTCTGTGTTATTCTTGAACTGGGAGGATTGAGATAGAGGATCCTGGAATCCACAGGCTAGCCAGCCTATTCCATAGGATTAAGACTTTGCCTCAAAAAATTCCAGGTCCTCCCCGACTATCAGTCCTTGAAGGGAGAAGTGAGGATTAAGAAGTAATAGATATGAAACATAGAGACGTAGATGTAAAATAAAAAGACAGAGACACTGAATAGCATCGGGAGGGCTCTGAGTCAATATCACAGTTGCCCCAAGTTTTTTCCTCATGGGCTTTTTTTATACACCAGCAAGGGGAGAGGCAAAAAATCTCCCTCTCTCAAGGACACTATGGTTCAAGGTACAAAGTACAGACAAATGTAAACACTTCCTTAAATCTCAAAACATCTCATAGCCACGAATTACGGCAAAACATCCTATAATTAGGCCTTGAAATATAAAACACCTGGTAACCATGTCTTTGGCCAAAACATCCTATTATGCAGCCTTGCAGGGCAAAACAAACTCAGACTCTCTGAACTTGAGTCAAGATGGAATAAGGCCACATTATGGAGTCTCTGTGGGACCCCACAAAAAGCAAGGATCAAGGCTTCTGAGAAACAACATCAGAGTTCAATCTCTGGCCTCTATATGTGTGTTCACAACTCTGAACCATAACCTGTCATATAGACACAAAATGTCCATAAATCAAACTCAGTAGTATATGGAGAAGATAATGAAAGGTATCCAATCAAGTTTTATCCTAGAAAGGTGAATCTGATTTCATCCTCCAAAGTCAATCATTGTGATTTCAACACAGCTGTATAAGAAAAGATAGCAAAATCACCATTCATATTGAACAGAGATGCACTTCTCATGACTGGCTACTCATTCAGGGGGAAAAATAAAAAACACTCTCAGTAATTTGGAATAGAAAAAAATGTTAAAAAGATAAAATACATATAAAAATTAACAAAATGTTGGTTGAAATGCTCAAATATTGGGAACAACAGAAACATCTCTTAGTATCTGAAGCATTTTTTTTCCCCAGAGGTTGTAGTTATTATTATCACAAGGCATGTGAAAGGATAAAGGTCAGAGGGGCAGCCGCAAAGCCGTCTGCATTAGTGGCCACTTGCATCCAGGTGGATCTCTAGAATATATATGAAAATCTGAAAAAAAGAGCTATCTCAGCAACAACAGAAGAAAAAAAAACACATGTACATTTCAACTGTATTTCAATTTTATAGAAAAAGAAAACATCTGCAAGTGATAAGAACATTGTATTTTCCGTAAACAACCAATAGCTGAGGATAAATTCAACCACCTTTGTGAAATCCGTGGACTGACTGCTGATGAGAGAAGCGGAAGAGAGTGCTCCTAAGGAATCTATCCTGGCCATGGATTGGAAGACTTGATATTGTTAAGAGGCCAATTATCCCCCCGTAAACTGATCCATAATGTCAGCACAATGCCATTAAAAACCGAAGAACCAGGATTCGTAGCAATTGACAAGCTGATTGCGGAATGTACATACACACGCAAAGGCAGGGGGTAGCCAATGTTTGTCAGAAGATAATGTGGGATGATTGTTGTACCCGATTCAGAGAGTTCTAAAGCCACAGCAATCAAAAGGTTTGATTTCCCTTGGACTGTACATGAAGATAACCTAAACCCCATGGAACATGTACACACAGCTACAGATATAGGCAGGCTGTGGGCTTTTGATTGATTTCAGTGAGGGAAGGGGATTTTTTTTTTAGGTAACTATTTTTAGAGCAATTGATGAATAATGTGAGAAACAAGTTTGATTTGTCTGTTGAACCATACACAAAAATCAACTTCACGTAGTGCTTCAGTGAACCCACAAGTTCAACGCAACTGAAAGAAAATGTTGACTTCCCAGTGTGGATAGGGAAAGTCTTACAAGGTCTCTCCCCTAGATGAAGAGCTATAGTCAATTAATGTCTGCAAAGAGAGGGTGAATCTCCAGGGAGGCTACCTGGAAAGCAGGACCCCAAGAAAGACACAGGGATCGCCCAATGACAGAGAAATGGAATGAGATCTACATGAACAGCCTGGACATGAGTGGGGGTAATGAAAGGCGAGGGTTGAGGGAAAGAGAGCTTGGGGGAGCGGGAGATCCCAGCTGGATCAACAACAGAGAGGAAGAACAAGGAATAGGAGACCATGGTAAATGAAGACCACATGAGAATAGGAAGAAGCAAAGTGCTAGAGAGGCCCACAGAAATCTACAAAGATACCCACACAACAGAATGCTGGCAATGGTCGAGAGACAGCCCGAACTGACCTACTCTGGTGATGGGATGGCCAAACACCCTAATTGTCGTGCTAGGAACCTCATCCAACTACGGAGGGATCTGGATGCAGAGATCCATGACTAGGCCCTGGGTGGATCTCTGGGAGTCCAATTAGTGAGAATGAGGAGGGTTTATATGAGCGAGAATTGTTGAGACCAAGGTTGGATAAAGCACAGGGACAAATAGCCAAATGAATGGAAACACATGAACTATGAACCAATGACTGAGGGGTCCCCACTGGATCAGGCCCTCTGAATGGGTGAGACAGTTGATTGGCTTGATCTGTTTGGGAGGCATCCAGGCAGTGGGACCAGATCTTGTGCTCATTGCATGAGTTGGCTGTTTGAAACCTGGGGCCTATGCAGGATTGTTTGGCTCGGCCTGGGAGGAGGGGACTAGACCTACCTGGACTGAGTCTACCAGGTTGACCTCAGTCTGTGGGGAAGGCTTTGCCCTGGAGGAGATGGGAATGGGGGGGGGGGAAGGTGAGGGGGACGGGAGGGGGGAGAACAAGGGAATCCGTGGCTGATATGTAGAACTGAATTGTATTGCAAAATAAATTTAAAAAAAAAAAAAAGAGAGGGTGAATCTGTCTTCTCCAGGGATGAACCCTCTGTTAACAAGTCCAAAGTGGTCATCCCTAAACACTTACATATATGAACAACACTAAATGGACTCAGCAGGCTATCTTTATGAATATATAATATATATTAATATATATCATGTATAATATGCATCATTGTGAAATGTGTATTATTTATAAGTTTATATATATATATATATATATATATATATATATATATATATATATATTACTTAACAACAATCACTGAAGAGGTCATGAAGTTGAGAGGGAGTGTGGGGACATGTGACAAGTTAGAGCAGGGAAATAGGGTGGTAGAAATGATAGAAATACAGCATTCACATATGACATTCTCAAAAAATGATACATATAAAAAAGTATAATATGCTCACAACATTGTTGTAAAAGATTTTTTCAAAAGGCTCAGTAATTGCTAAACAAAAAATTAATGAATATGTAAATTCTTAAAATTAATTATCTCTGCTCCTTTAATGACAATATACTCAAGAAACACCTGCCTTGCTGTCCCTGTCAAAATAAACGTGTTAGGAATCAATGAAAAAGAAAAAAATCTCAATCGACATGGGCAAAGGATGCAACGGATGTTCAACCAAGAACTTCTGAAACTAGGAAGACATGCTGTGGGATGTTCTGTATGGCAAATGTGTTGCTGATTGGTCAATAAATAAAACACTGATTGGCCATTGGCTAGGCAGGAAGTATAGGCGGGACAAGGAGGAGAATAAAGCTGGGAAGTGGAAGGCTGAGTCAGAGAGACACTGCCAGCCGCCATGATGAGAAACAGCATGTGAAGATGCCGGTAAGCCACGAGCCATGTGGCAAGGTATAGATTAATGGAAATGGATTAATTTAAGCTGTAAGAACAGAAGCCTGCAATGGCCATACAGTTTGTAACCAATATAAGTCTCTGTGTTTACTTAGTTGGGTCTGAGTGGCTGCGGGACTGGCGGGTGACAGAGATTTGTCCTGACTGTGGGCCAGGCAGGAAAACTCAAGCTACAAAGACACTTAGCAAACATAAACTTAAACATAGTGAGATATCACTGGAGTGAATCAGAGCAAAATCAGATTGCATGCATGCAAAAATATAGAACACATCGAACTCATAGAGCACACATTGGTGGTAGACCTGCCAAATGATACAGCCATGGAGAAATATTCGACAGCTTAGAATGACCATAAGCATTGAGCAACCCTACAACCCATCCACTCTAAGCCATATGTCCAGAGGAAGACTTGCAAATGTTCACGTCATTTCTTTTCGTATTCCACAGCTGGAGAAAACCCAGTCATCCATCAAAGCAAGAGTAAGTATTCGATTTATGGCATATTCATACAGTCAATACCAAGAAATGGAACGGAATCAAGCAACAAAGATGACACCCCCAAACAGTATATCATGCTTAACAAACTTAAAGTAAAAATGATAGACCATTTGAAACCAGTGTTGATCAATCTCCACTGTCATTTTAAGTAGCTGAGAAATACATAGGTGATTAGTGACATGTTTCCATGCTGACGTTTCCAGAGATGATTAGATCATGAAAGCTCTGATCTAATGGATATATTAATTGCTTTAATTAATAACAGGATGGCATTATCAATAGGCATATGCATCTTTGGATCACATGTTTTCCTGGCTCTTTTCTCTTTCTCTCTGTCCTGTCCATTCTGACATGAGCTGCTCTGCTACACTATACCCCTCAAAATGATGAATGACACTTCTTTCACTGAGATCCCAATAATTTCCCCCCTTTTTAATCAGTTCTCACCAGTAGTTTGTTTACTACTATGCGTGTGAAATCAATACCATGCTATTTATATTGAATTGTGGAAGAGGCCATACTAAACTTTAGTGATAGAAGTATGAACAATGCAGTTGTTGTCCATGGAGATTGAGAGTTGAGAAGAATCTGGAACATTGCTGGGTGATAGTCATGCTCCTTATGGTAGTTTGCATAGTTGTTACTAGGGTAGATACAAATGAACTAAATCTTTGAACTGAACATGTAAGTAAGTTCTGTGCATTCTATTGAATGTAGACATGATCTCAGTCAAAAGTACAATTATTTTTAGCATTGGTAAATTCTTTTATTTTTATTTATGTGTAAATATGTATATAGATGTGATGTGATGTGATGTGATGTGTGTGTGATGAAATCAAGCTTTGTGAGTACTTAAGGAGGTACTCAATGCCAGAGCAGCCCTCAAAATCTCCCTGTGGAAGATCCAGCAATTGGGAACTTATTAAAGATAATTTTAGGCATCTTTAAGAATTGCTGGGGCGGTGGTGGTGCATGCCTTTAATCCCAGCACTCGGGAGGCAGAGCCAGGCGGATCTCTGTGAGTTCGATGCCAGCCTGGGCTACCAAGTGAGTTCCAGGAAAGGCACAAAGCTACATAGAGAAACCCTGTCTCGAAAAATAAAAAAAAAAAAAGAATTGGGGACTGGGGCTGGAGAGATGGCTGACACGTTAAGGATGCATGCTGCTCTTGTAGAGGACCTGAGTTCCCAGCACTCTCTTCAGGTGACTCACGACTGTCTGTAACTCCAGTTCCAAGGGATCTATGTCCTTCTCTATCCTCTGATAGAGGATCTGCATTCATGCACATAACCAAACACATACACATGATTAAAAAGAATAAATCTTAAAAAATTAATTTTGGCCAAAACATAAAATGAAACACATAACCATAGGTATAAATGTGAATGTAGCTCTTTATACATATGCATGCATGTATAATTGTGTCAGAATCTATGTCATTTCCATATACATATAGATCTATACATATGGAGGATAATGTGAGTCATTATTTGGTTAGAGGTAGATTATCTACCATAGATATTTATTAAATAAAATTATTTAGCATTTTAATTTTATTTTCTTAATAGGCTTCTAATATCAATAATGTATTGATAATGAGGTAATATGATATAATCACAGATAAGAAAACAGAGTAAAAAGTAGCTGTACAAAAGTTGAAAATGCCATTTTCTTTCATTAGCTCTGTCATTTACTACACCCTGAAAATGGCTAGCACACTGTGGGGCTGGGTATTTATTCGAGGCTGATGCCAACCTCTCCTTGGTAGCTCCACTTTTCCTTAGCTAGTCCATCCACAGGCCACAGAGCCAGTCCCGAACCTGGGTGAAAGGATGGTTGTTGGGGTTGGTCTCAGGACCTCACTGAGGCCTAAGGTTGCAAGAAAAATCCTTCTGTGTCATAAAATCAGAATGATATTGGTGGTTAAATTTCA
The DNA here is from genome assembly GCF_007827085.1 of Peromyscus californicus insignis. Classification (NCBI taxonomy): domain Eukaryota; kingdom Metazoa; phylum Chordata; class Mammalia; order Rodentia; family Cricetidae; genus Peromyscus; species Peromyscus californicus. The sequence goes on along the minus strand of NW_026294562.1, from coordinate 130,885,963 downwards.
GAGAAATTTTTCCTGTGCAAACCTCAAAGTCTCCCAGTGACCACGCAGCCAGAGGAAGGTACTGGAAATGGGGTTCAAATGAAGGCTGATAGATAGAAATTCAGGCACACAGTACCTATTATTTCTAAATGTAAATTGTATAAAATTTCAGCGGTATGGCCTTTCTCTCATGGCCTGCTCAGGGGATTCTCTTGTACAGGTCATAAAAACATTTTAAGGGCTTTCGGTCATGGGTCATCTGCAACCTCTATCCCTTAATGGGGAGGGGAATTATTAATGACTCAGCCCAGACTAATTGTCCCTCAGGCCTCAGGATTAGTTCTACCATGACCATCTGGAGCAGCCACCCTAACACTCCCCCCGGGGACTTCTTGCTTCAGAGACCCCATTGGCTTGCAGCCCTCGCCTTGGCCTTGGTCTTCAGTGGCCTCCTCTCTTCACTCCGGCTGCCATGAATCACACCGGCTGTGACTAGGATCAGCCTCCTTCAGGAGGACAGGACTAAAGCATCCATGTTTGGGCAAGAGTGGGCTGGAGAAGCCTTGAAGACCTTATGCTTTAGAATGTCTTCATCTAGCCTATATTGTTTTCTCAATTACAGAAGACCCTTGGATGCTAGTGTGGCCATGAATTTGGCAGGGCACTGAGAAGTAGATGCTGAGACATCATTTGCTCACATTTAAGAGTGTGGAGCTGTGTTCTCAGGCTCACTCTGTTAGAGTCCCCAGGAGCCAACAGGGTGCATGCAGTCCCTGAACTGCGTTTCCTCCTCTCCACCTCAACACTACTACTGTTATATGCCTGCAGTTTGTGATTTCAGCGCGAGGCCAATATTATCGATAAATAGAGGTGATTCACATAAACTGTGTTTTAATCTGATTCATACCAGAGAAAGGTGAGGAAAAGCATAATTTCTCAACAAATGACTATAGTACGGATCAGGTTTGTGAGAAAGGAGCGATGGATGGAAGTCTGCCTTTCTCAGTCAGCAAGCAGGAGGTTTGCGTACAGCCTCACTGTGTGAGGTAAAATTAAACCAGTGGAGATGCCACTGCAGACTTTAGGGGAGGAGCTGTCCTGGCCGCTTTTCTAATATGAGTTAATGACGTCATATTTCAAAGATCAGTGAGAGTCTCAAATTGGTAAATTAGGAGAAATGGAAGAGTTTGGTGGGGGAGATGATCCTTACACAGACAACACGGGACATTCCCTGTGTGGTAGTGAAGGGGAAACTGAGTTACTAAGTAGGCAGCTGTGTGCAGTCTACCACTGAAGACATGGAGAAGCACCTAATACATGAATTATATGGGCCAGGATTTTGTTTCAGCAAAAATAAATCTGTCACAGCTGGGAACTTGGTTTCTTAGGAAAAGTGTGTGTGTGTGTGTTAGCACCCTGGCACTAATAGAGAGGAGACAGGTTGGGCAGGAGTGTTGTTTTTTTGAGGGGGTAATGTAGAGATCAAAGACGTCTGTGTGATGTATAGAGCCCAGCCTGCATTTAGTGACAAGTGGGCAATGTAATTTTTTGTCTATTTCCATTTTTGTATGCCCACTGATTAATTGATGATGTATCGTTAAGAAAGAATCTTATTGTTTAAAGAAACTGATTTAAGAAAAAAGAAGAAAGAGAAGCTCATCTCTTTAGGATGAGAGACAGGGACAAACCTGCCTGTAATGTGGATTTATTAGCAGTCTTTTGCTGATTTCCAGTAAAATACTCTTCATGTAACCTTGACTTTATTAAGGAGTCCTTAAGGTGCATTTGGAAGATAGATAATGAGTTTGGGGAATAGCCTTATCTACATCAAGCTAATCTTTAACAGCTTGGAAAGGAGTCTGCATAAAGTTTCCCAATTTGAGTGACAGACACATGTTAAAGATGAAACTGTTCAGAACGTCCTTTTACTGTGAAGTCTTTACGGCGCAGGGTAACATTTTTATAAGCATGCTTCACGGAGCAGAGAGAACATAAAACAAATAAGAAACATAGAAAACCATAGAGCGTTAATACTATTCTTGAGGGTCAAATGAATTGTGAGTTGAGAGAAGAAAGAATTCTACTGTCCGAAGCCTCTGAGTGGCACTTTGTATCTGGCTTAATGAAAGCGAGTCAGCCGTACCCAGGGGGAAAGAGTGTTTCATTCACGTTGGCTGTCTCCTTTAAAAGGAGGGACAATCTGAAGGGGGGGATTTTGAGTGGCATGTCATTGTCGAGACTGCACATGCCACATTGTCAGGGCTTCTATGGAGAGAAATGGCCAGGAACCTTTCTGACCCTTCGCAAGTGCGGGGCTCTGTGTGTCTGTGTGGGTGTGCGACAGAAGGCTGGAAGCCAAAAGAAAGAGGGGATGAAAAGGAAATTAATTGAGAAGTATCTTTCTAACGAGACAGCTCATATCCCCATGTGCAGATTCCCAAGTTCAGATCTCTCAGTTAGTGGAGACACAGGCGCCCTTCTTTAGCATAAGACTGGACATGCGCAGAGAGGCTAATTTCCCCCAGCTTCCATGCCAGTGACATCACTTTCTCAAGCTGAGCTGCTTCTGCGGTGAAAGCCTTAAACACATACATTTGTTAGTCTTTTTGTTCTAAGAACCTTGTTCTACTGTGGGTTTTGCTTGTTTTTACTTGATTTTTTTACTTGTTTATTGATTCGTTTATTTTCTTTTTCTTCTTCCCTTTGAACTCAGACCACTTTTTTCTTCTCCAGAGTTCACAAAAACAGACAAACAAACAACAAACAACAAGCTGGACTCACCTAAATAAAATATCATCAGCCTAGAGGCTAAGGCTGATTTTCAAATTATGGAATTAGCACTGATTTCTTTATTTGGAGAAATCACTTTTCCTGCAATGAGGCCTTCCTGAAATATACCCAGTTAACTCGGCGCCCCCTTGGACATTTATACGATTCTTTCTACCTCTGGAATAAAACTATTTTTTTTAAGTCTGAATTAGGACTGAATAGACACTGGCAAGCAGTGGAAGATACCATCCCAGATCTGGCGGCAGTGGAGAAGCTGGCCAGTGGCCGTGCACAAGAGAAGCCACTCACTCCTGGGAAATTTCCATGATGAGTGAGAAAGCAGGGATTGAGGATTTGAAGGAGCTTTTCTCCCCCACTTTAAGAAGCAAGTGATAATTCATCTGCAAACACACCTTTCTTTGCTGTTGTCAATAGAAAAGTTGTTTTGCTAATGGCTATCTCTCTGCAAGTCCTTGACCTGCTTGTAAACACATTTCTGCAGGAAAACCCTGGGCCATGGCCTCAGGACTTTGCGTCAACAACAAGAGATAAAGTGACCACAACTTAACCTGTTCTGGCCTGGAGTGCCCTCTGCTGCCCCTTGGCCAAACGAGGCCCTAATCTCTCCGCTAAGGGAACACATGGCTCGGAGGGCTGGCCACGACCCCACCTGACCCCTGCTGCTGTCAGATTCTTTATTTTTTTAAAAAAAAGTTTATCTAGTCTTGCCAGAGAGGCATTTCCAACTCGATGTTCATTAACAGAGACGGGAAGAGGTGGCTCTTTGGGCCGATAAAATACAGATCTATACGTCTATGATTCTAAGGGAAATGGTCTAAAAGTGAATACAAAAGAGGATGAAATTTCTTGAACTGCTTGTAGAAATTCCATTTACTTCCACTCTTGGAGTCATTTGTACTGAAATGGGGAGAGCTTTTAAAAGCACAAAACACTAAAGTCACCGCAGGTATTTCAGATGAGTTGATTTATGCTCAGTTTTAGTGAAATGAAGATATCTTTAAAAAAAAAATAAGGTATAAAATTCACTAAGTGTGAATTTGAGATAAGTTTATTTATGTTCAGTTACATTCTGTTCCTCAATTTACCTGCCTCTGTATCCACTCTCAGGAAATCTATGTCCTTGTCCTTCAAAGTTTTAACTTACATCTCTCATTTCATCTTTCCCTTCCTCCTTCCCTCCCTCCTTCCCTTCCTGTTTTCTATTCTTCCCTCCTTTCTTCTCTTCTTCCCTCTCTCCTCTTTAAAGTTAACTTTGTAAAGTAATTCATCCTGTGTTGATTCTGGAGGTTTGGTTTCTGCTGGGGAGGGGGTCCTCTGGAATTTTCTATGGTCAGACCAGAAATACAGACTCTTCAAATGCCAGATTTCCACACTTGTAGCTCGGACATCCTGCCTGATAATCTACATCTAACTTCCGTGGGGCGAGCACCAATGCAAGTGACTTAAAGTGAGTTCTCAGTGGCCTTAGCACAAAAAATCCCACAAAGCAACACTATGCTCCTCCCTGGTGATCTACACTCGCCATGAAAGAAGTCACAACCACTGCTTCAAAGGAACTGGGAGTTGTTCTTCCTGGCCAATTCCTTTCTCCTGTAATGCTCTCTGAAAGTACTCACCAGCTTCATCTCAATAACCTGCTTGTTTTTACCTCCTAATCGGATGTCCTATATAGTATGCTTAATTTCTTTATTTTACACAAATGTAGGCACATTTATTCTTTTCAACCTGTCTTCTTTTAATTTTTTGTTTGTTTGTTTTGTTTTGTTTTTCAAGACAGGGTTTCTCTGTGTAGCTGTGGCTGCCCTGGAACTCACTCTGTAGACCAGGCTAGCCTCAAACTCACAGAGATCCACCTGCCTCTGCCAACAGTGTGCTGGGATTAAAGGTGTGCACCACCACCACCTGGCATGTCTTTTGCTCTTTGTGTTTGTGTGGTTCCAGCTTGCTCACTTTAACTATTGAGTAGCATTCCACAGCACATTGATTTCTTTCACTCTGGTCTACTTTTAAATACTTATCAACTGAGGTTTCTATATCTGAAGAGATATCCAGACAATATTTATGTAGATTATTGTTGGTTAAGATATATATGATTTCACTGTAATGGTGTCTTTATTTCTAAACCTTTTAATGATGCCTTTTATTAAGTTTCTGCTCAAGAGTAAGTACAGGAATCCTCAAGTTAGTGTCAGGTTTTGTAACTAAGGTTTTGAGCTCTTTATGAATTTTTAATCTTACATTTCACATTTGTGCATTTTTATTTGGAATAAAAACACTTATAGCACTCTGTTTTGTCAGGGGAAAGGAAAAATATTAATTAGTTAATTAAGAAATTAATAGCTAACAGTTGCCACTACTTCTTTTTTTATTTGCTTCTTTTTGTTTTGTTTAGTTCTTTGTTTCAAGACAGGTCTACTCACTCTGTAGACCAGGCTGGCCTTGAACTCACAGAAATCCTCCTGCTTTGCCTCCCAAGTGCTGGGATTAAATCCATACACCATCATGGCTGGCTTCTGCTATACTTCTAAGGGACAGTTTTTACTAAACATATTCTGATGGGCAGGTATTTTTTTCTTAGCATTTCAAAAATGTATTCTGTTATGTTTCTATTGAGAAATAAAATATGTCTTAATTTTGTTTATTTAAAGACATCTTTTTTTCTTCCCTCTGGATTTATTATTTTTCATATTTTTTAATTTCTTCAGTGCATAGTTTTTAAAAAACCTGTTATCCAGATATTTTAGATTGTCTTTAGCAAAAAACAAAAACAAAAAATGAAGGACAAGGGTTCTGGAGAGTTGTATCAATAGTTAAAATTACACGCTGTGCTTGCAGAGGACTTGAGTTTGGTTCCCAGAACCCTTGGCAGGCAATGCACAACCACCCATAACTACAGCTTCCAGGGATTCAACATCCTCTTCTGGCTTTTGTGGGCTCCTGTCTCATGTACAAACCATCACATATGCACACACACACACACACACACACACACACACACACACACACACACAGAGTTTTAAAAAGTTGGGAACAACTTCCTTGGTGGAGTGAACCTGGGCAATGCTAGTCATCTAACATAAATACCCAGTGGTTGGGCAATAATTCCATTGTCTTCAGTTCTTCCTCTTCAAAAGAAAAACCTGACTTCATGATCCTATTCAGATTTGGGCTTATTTGAGCTCTCCACATTTTAGAGATTGTTAATTGACTGATCTAATCATTTTTGAGTGTATGTGCCTAGTTGAATATTAATTGCTCTCAGCTTTGTGTGTGTTGACTCATAAAGTGCTGTAGTTTCTTGGAGATCTGTGACTATTAGTGATTTTTTAAAACAGCTCCCTTATTACTGCTTCCACTCACAGAGACACTTTCAAAAGGACGACCCCTTTTACAAAGTTTATTTGGATCACGTGGACTCACTTTTGAGCAGTCTGAAGGATGGCACTTGTCATTCTCTATGTGTGTTGCAGACTGATGTCCTGTTGTGATGATCACACTCCAGGAACACTTATTTGACCCTAAACTCATAGACTGTAGATGGATATTATAAGAATTACTGTTTACTGAATATCTGGGGAATGAAATGTAGGAGCTCCATCTACATTTACATTTAGGGAACTGTGTGGTGATATATTGTGTACCCTAATAAAATTTGCCTGAAGATCAGAGACCAGAACAAGCCACTAGATTCAACATAGATTGCCAGGCAGTGGTGGTACACACCTTTAATCCTAGCACTCAGGAGGCAGCGATCCATCTGGATCTCACGAGTTCAAAGTCAAGGTGGACTACATGAAATTGACTCAGTCTAGGAAACAAACAGAGCCAGGCAGTGGTGGCACACACCTTTAATCCCAATACTTGGGAGTCACATGCCTTTAATCCCAGCACCTGAGATCTCACACCTTTAATCCCAGTATTTGGGAAGCACACACACCATTAATTGCAGTACTAGGAAGTGATGGCTGGGTGGAGAAAGGTATATAAGGCATGAAGAGACAGGAACTAGAGCCTTTTCAGGTTGAGGAGTCCTAGAAGTAAGAGGTAAGAGCTGTGGTTTGTTCCTTTGTCTCTCTGATCTTTCAGCTTTTACCCCGCTATGTGGCTCTGGATTTTTTTGTTTTGTTTTCTAAAAAAAAAAGACCATCTACCATTCACACAACAGAACTGTTTAGTTATAAGAAAGAAAGAGTGTGTGGATACAAAGGAGAAAGATAACTTATCAGATATGGTCATAAAACTCAGGCCAGACACTTTGTGTTCCTACTGCAGCTGGAGACTGGAAAAGTCTCAAATGAAGGTAAGCTCGTGGCTTCTGTAGGTCCCTTTGAGCATCAGTGGAATGTCCTTCCTGCTTCCTTGTCCTCCCATCTTTTGGGTGGGGGTAGAGTCTCAGCTTAGGCAAGCAAATGGCCAGTTAGAACAACTGGATCTCCACTCTGTAAGATTTCCCACTCCAGTCAGTTAACAGAAGCTTATTTAGCGCTCTCTCCTGGTTTCAACCAGTTGCCACCCATGCCTCAATAAATGCAATAGCCACCTGTAGAAGTTATCATGGCCATGGACAACATCACAGAAACAAAGTTCCTGAGAATAAGCCTGGAGTTGTACATTACCATTTTCTGTGTCAACAGTGTGAATGCTAACATATGGAAAAACCAGTGTTTGAAGAAATCAACTTTCTCCTGAACTTGTGTTCTAAGGCAGTGTTTACATCCTCCTCTGCAAAGATTCTTCTTTTTCTTTATCTGAGGTATCACTGGCCTATGTTTGACCTCTCTCTTTTTCTCCCCCTGGACCCTCTGCTCCAAGTCGCCAACAGCCACATTCTCATCAGACAGCCTTGTCTCAGCAACATTATTTCAAGGCTAGCCTGGTGCCCAACTGATGTCCCTCTTCACCTTTGTGGATTCTGGTAGAGAGATAACTTTATTTCTCACTTGACTCTTTCCTCTGATTCCTTCTGCCACATTCCAGGAATAGCTAGAGATCCATTGTCTTGAATGAGCCACATCAGGGAGAGGATCAAGAGAGTAGAGGCTATACAGGAACCTGGTCATCTTGACAGTGCCATGAGAAACAAGAAGTTACCTGGTTCATTAGTCCATAGAATTCACATTAAAGATAATTCATAGAATCTTAATAAGTAGAGCAGGAGCGGTCAGTTGAGCCTCTACAGGATGAAGTGAGTACCACAGGGGGCTTCAGTGACATTGATTGATGGAGATATGGTCCTTCTGTGATGACAGAGCTCTGCTTCCCCAAGGTCCCAGACACAGGGCTCTTGCCCAAGGTTTTCAACGTTCTTCTTCAGGATTATTCTCTACTGGGAACTTGGCAAGATCAGCATCATAAAGAATTGGCACTTGCGTTGAATCTTGCCATTCTTCCTGCAATGCCCACTGTTGATAACCTTCCTGGGCATTTTCTCTGCCCCAGTTATGGTCTTAAGTCGGGTATAAAGGGTTGTTCTCAAGTGGGTGTTCATAACTCAAGCACTTTGTGATGCGTGGAATCTGCATAGTGGGATATTTAGAGCATCTGTCTCAGACACATTAACACAATCTGGGCTTTTATTTTGGCTTATAAATCAATTCACAAATTAATTTTTATTTAGGAAGCAAATGAATAACTTAAAATATTATACTCAGTTATATTCTGCATATATTAGATTACAAAACCTATTGGGATCTTGTACGCTTTCCTAATTTTTATTATTGCCCGTCACTCTAAACAAATGAGATTTATATGGTGCTTATTGTTGTCTTGTATCATTTTTTATGGTAGTGCTTCTTCTCCCCTTTCCATGGCCTCAAAATGCTCATTAGTAATGTCTACCAATGATTTCTGAATCTATTTCTCATTTCCCTGTCTTTAGTTTAGAGCTTGTGGTGAGTCAAAAAAATTTTTAATCTTTTAGTTTGGTATTTTTTATCAGATTCCATAGTCAATTATGTATTTGATTTCTTTGAATTCTGGGTTTCTGGATTACTGGAAAAATTATTAAATTTAAAAATTTACCAATTTTTAAAAATTTATACAAAAAATGTGTGTGACGGGTTTGGGGATTTAGCTTAGTGGTAGAGCACTTGCCTAGCAAGCGCAAGGCCCTGGGTTCAGTCCTCAGCTCCGAAAAAAAAAATGTGTATGTGTGTCATTCTACAATATTTATATATATAAGTTGTATATCATATATAAATATACTTAAAGTTTATATATATATATGATGTGTGTACATGTACACATGTATATATTCTTTTCTAAGCCGGGAGTTCTTGAGATGATGACAAGATTTTTTTTTGTTTTTTTCATCCTGTCCTTTCTTAAAGACTTTCTTAAACTTCACGCAGGTCCAGACCCACAAATGATGCCATTCTTTACATTCTATTGCTGCAAATATAGATCTGGGAGGCTTCTGATGAGGTGACTGTCACTTGCCTGCTTTTAGCTTAGAATGCTGGTATCCTCAGGGCCCTTGGACCTCCCGAGGAGCTGCCAGTATTCCCTATTCTATTCCTCTGTATTTCTTTCTTCTTGAGCTCATCATGTGATTTCATCTCCTTGATTGTCACTCCTGATTCAGCTCCCCAAACCCTCAGATGTGTGACATTTAAACCCCTATTTGCTCAAGTCTTCCTTCCTTAGCAGCCCTCTGGACTCAGCAGGTCGTGTGAACTGCCGTTGTAGTCATTGCTGAGTCTATTGCTACCCTTATCTGGATGTTTGTAATATTAGCCGTTCCATGCCTTCCTTGTGTTTCCCTATTACATAATTCCGTGGCTTCAAGTCTTTTAGCAATGTTGCCTCCATCATGATTTGCATAACAAATTCTAAAATGTCTCTTACCGCTACCAATTTGCCACTTCCTACTATTCTCCGAATTTCCATACCTCAGCCATTCACAAGGAACATTCCTGGGCCTCCAGAATTACCTCTTGCGGTGTGCAGCTGCTCCATGTTTGAAATGTAATGTTTTATTCTAGATCACATTCATGTTTCAAAAAGGATTCAAATGACATGTTTTATGCTGTATGTATCTTACCATAATCACGTTTTCCCCATTCTAGGAGCCACGGTAAAAATATGAGAGACACCCGCCATGTTCCCCCAGGTTCAGTTTAAGTAGCTGTCCCTGCTCCTTACACAGCATATTGCATGTGTTTCCAGAAGAGTACTATTGTGTGCTGCTTCGGACTGTGTATGTTTGCACATCTCTGTTTTTCAGAAGAACACATGCTGTTGGTCTTTCTTGGTGTCTAGAAGAAGACTGATAGTCATCATCTCCAATGTGGATGGCTTCCATCTATCCAAGCCATGCGAGGCCTGAATAGAAAAGAAGGCTGAGTCAGAGCATTGCTTCTCTGCCTGACTGTATTAAACTGGACATCAGGATGTCCGTCTCCAGATTTAGACTTGAACTAGAAACTGCGCCAGTAGCTGGTCTAGGTCTCCAGTCTGCCGATAGCCATGTTTGGACTTCTTAGCTTCCTTAACCATGTGAGCCATTACTTTAGAGCAAATCTCCAGAAATCACAGACCACTACAGCAGGAAAGGTAAAGCCTTTATATTATAGAGCTGCTGAAACTGAAATCTCAACTCTTTTCTAAAGCCACAAGAACAGACTGTCTGTTACAGGTTACTGTCAAATACAATCTCTATACTCAACTGTTGCCTTCATTCTTCAAAATAAAAGAACTGTATGCAAAAGACACAAACTAGAAACAGTTTTAAGATGACTGTATGAACCGTGTGCTGTTGGGTTTTCTTCTTCATACATCTGCACATACATATTTGATATATTTATATAAATATATGCCATCCTGCTTTCATGAAAGAACTCACAGTCATTAGAGTGCAATTATGTCATATGTTACTAAACTCAGAGGAGCAAACATATCATTAGCTTTTCATATATGGACTGTGGTGATACTGTGTTCCCCAATATAATAAAATTATCTGGGGTCAGAGAACAGAACAGCCATTAGATATAGAGGCCAGAAAATGGTGACACACACATCTTTAATCCTAGCATTCTGGAGGCAGAAATCCATCTGGATCTCTGTGAGTTCAAAGCCACACTGGAAATAGGCAGGCATGGTGACACACACCTTTAATCCTAGGAAGTGATGGCAGGAAGCAGAAAGGTATATAAGGTATGAGGACCAGGAACTAGAGGCTGGTTAAGCCTTTAGGCTTTTGAGCAGCAGTTCAGCTGAGATTCATTCTGAATGAGGACTCAGAGGCTTCCAGTGTGAGGAAACAGGATCAGCTGAGGAACTGGCAAGGTGAGGAAGCTGTGGCTTGTTCTGTCTCTATGATTTTTCAGTGTTCACCCCAATACCTGGATTCAGGTTTGTTTTATTAATACGACCTTTTAAGATTCGAGTTACTCATGGTCAAACATAATGACTTGTATGAACATAAGTTTTTTTCAGAGAGTAACATGTGACAGACAATTGTTTTGTGATTGGTCCCAGGGCAAGAACTGATAGGTATATATAAAAGCTTCCAGGTATGCATTTGGCCTAATTAATGTAACAATGGAGTAGACGAACTTTGGAAATTGTGATGAGTCCATGACCTTTTTTCCTTTGAGAAAATAATCACTTTGTCCTTGAACTCTTCTGGAAGGCCTCACAGTCAACACATTCTCCTCTTAAGCTCCTTAGAAGCAAAGGGATTAGAGGCAAGCACTGTAGACTGGTTCACAATAGATACAGATGATAATGGGCAGTAGACATTCTCCTATGAACAAAGCACACACACCGTGGGCAAGTTTCTTTTACTGAGTTCATTTGTTTGTTTGCTTGTTTCAAGGCATTACAATTCTCTTGTTGTGCAGTGCTATACAAGGCAGGTGAGCCCCTAGACTACCGGAGTGAGTGAAGATGAGCTCAGAGCACTCTTTAAGTGGTGGTTCTACGTAAAAGGCTGCAAGGGGAAACTTGGCTACTTTGCTTAAAACAAGGAGGTTACAAAAGCAAAACAGAATTAAAATGTCTACTTAAATGTGTGTTTATTTATCAAAATTAGTTAACCCAACTTCATCACTTATCATTACAAAGAAATTATGTTAGTGACCAAAAAAAAAAAAAAATCACCACCATGTCCCCACTGTCCAAAGTCTCACATATGTCTTAAAATTGATTCAAAAATACACTAGAAGATAAACAAATGAAGAAATGCAGGATCTGGTGGTTACTCCTCGTCACTGGCTCGGTTGGCCACACTCGGTTACCATGTGTACACTGTTTCTACAGGCTGCCGATCAGCCTTGCACAGCTCAGAAGAAGGGTTTGACTTAGCGGTGTTCACCTTGAAGGGAGGCGCATTCTGTGCATGATTCGAAGATGGCACGTGAAGTACCTCTCCCTCTGCCACCCTCCCGAAAGAAGGGAGTAAAGTGGAACGGAGCCAGGGAGAGGGTGGAAAGGGGAAGGGAAGGGATGTGAAATACAGCAGGTTCGGGGAAAAGGCTATCGCCTGTGAGATGGATATTAACGTTCGGAGCTCCCAGCCATCAGCTTTAACTCTCTCTTCCTGAGGCTTGGCTGGACCTTAACCACATCTAACCTGAAACAAGTGTCACACTTCTACTAAATACCAGGGATGAAGCTTCCCTTCAATTTTTAGCTTAAAAACTGAGGCACAAACACACTTTGAAGTATTAGAAATCCCTTGTAGGGGTGAGAAATTGTTAATATCATATATGAGGTCTTCTGGCTCCTTTAGCCTGTTTCTCTCAGTGTGTCTTCCACATGCATCCTCTTCATTACTCATTTCGTTTAATTAATATTTGGAGGGATTGACAAGTTCATCCATTTGAAGCAAATCTGAAGCTTAGCTTTGTGCTCAATTTTTAACTTAATGGAAGCTTCTAGTTAGAGAAATTCATGTGCAGTTATGAGATTTGGTCAATGTATGGTGAGAACATGCTATACTCTAAGCATTGTGTTAAGAGTTGAGGGCACAAAGATACATAAGCCCAGTACTGACCTCAAGAACCTCACAGACTAAGACTATGGGCCACAGGTCAAGTAAGTACTAAGGCTGACACGGGAGCTGGGAAGCAGAGGCTCAGGGAAGTTGTGTGAAGGCATTTGTAGGGATTATCTGACTGGAAAGGTCTCTAGGAAGCTGGATAGTGAGTGCCGAAGTTTAAGAGGGATCAATCCAAACTCAGCTTCAGCAAATCCTTGCTGTGTAGGAACTTTGGGCAGCTACACCAGATACTCTGAAGTTTCAAGAAACTGTTAAATCGCTGCCCTGTGAAAGACTGTAAATTATTTCAAGCTGGCTCAACTTGTTATCCATTAGATATATCCTCTCCCCAATGATCTACAGCTTGTTCGTACCTTCACTTTAATCAAACTATAACTGAGAACTTTATCAAGTCAGTGTGAAACAGACTTATTCCTCATTAACAGTAACTTTACAAAAAATGGTTCTTAGTCATATGTGAGAGGAAAAGTTTTTTTTTATCCTAAGTTAGTCAGAATAGATTGAGGTAAGATGCAGGATCAACAGAGCCCATAATTTCAATGCTACAACATTTTCCAGACATCCATCACATATTCATTTTGGATCTGTGATGCACTCCGAACTCCTGCCTTTAGCGACAGCACAGTACAGTAGTCTCTCTCTAGGACACTGTTGGCCATAAAGACTAGAGAAAATCAGGACCTCAGTTCTGAACACATCTTCTTTGAACTGACCTCAGCACTAAAGCCTATATTTCATTAGGCAAAGCAATTCTTTTAGCCACAGACTGGGGAAGTGCAATTCTTAACCCTGACGATGAGAAGGAACAGCATTTCATGACCAACCATGTTACGTCAAATAGCAACTGTTATTTGAAGATGGACTTTCATCGACTTTAGTGTCCTAGGAGGTAGACCATTTGTGGGCAGCTGCTGCCTCACTGTCTGAAAGAAAAGCATTTAGTGCCCCCGAAAATGTGCGTTCTTTACTTGGGTAAACCACTAGCTGTGCTCGTTTAGGGAAGAAAATAAAAGCAAAGAAATCACTTTGGTTTTAGGAAGAAACCACGAGTCTCCACAATGTGACTGCAACTATTATAAAGATAGATGCTAAATGTACCATTTAGTAATAGGAACATCTTTATACTTTGTTAAAGTTGGGAAAATGACCCAAAAGGATATCCTTTTTTTTTTTTTTTTTTTTTTTTTGACGCTGTTGGGATGCAGCCAGGACCACTTGCTTAGAGACTACCCACAGCTACTTCAATACTACAGTATCACAGTGAGTTGTTGCAATAGTGTTGTCTGCAAAGTGTTTATTATCTGAACTTTAGGGGAAATGTTTGTTAACCCATCACGGAGGTTAAATCACATTATGATTATTTCAGTCAACCAATCTATTCATTCATTAAAGAAATATGTTTATAGTTGGCATTATGTGTCTAATTCTGTTCATACTGCTGACGTATGAAATGAGTGAAATGGAGTCTTTCCCTAATGCAAATTATAGCCTAGTGGAGAAAACAGACATTAAACAAATTATCCTTTAAATAAATCTAAAATTTCATACTAAGTAATGCGAGGCGAAGAGTAAGGGCTGACAGCTACACAGAATGAAGAAAATTAATTTAGATTGTGAGAAAAACTTGCATCTCCTCTGAATGTATGTTTCTACAGCTGAGATTTTAAAATCTGAACAAATTAAGTGATGAGACCAGCATATGCGAAGTTCCTGGGGAAATAAAGGACGGATGCTATTTACAAGGGAATGAAATACATTCAGGGACCCTATTAGGGCATATTATGGTATGCAGTATGAGGACAACTCAGATAAAGAAAGCTGAATGGCTGTAGCACATGATTAGGAGATAATATAATGGAGACTTGTTAATAGAGAAGAAATCGAGGAGAGACGGGGCATCTGTATTTCTGACTTGCCCATTGGATGGAGGACTCACGGCATAAGAACATGAAAAGGACTGGGTTTAGAGAAAGAGTTTGCACAAAGACTCCCATGCATTTAAGGACACTGCAACTATCTTATGAAGATATGTTTTAAGGTTTAGATCTCATAGGAGGAAATATTTCCTCACAGGAGGAAATATACTTTGTGTAACTGGCACAGGGGGCACTACATTCAAAAAAAAAATCAACACTATACCGCAACGGATCTTGGGACAGAGATAGAGGGTCTTTAGACACTCAACAGGTGGACTGAAGGGGGTGAATGGGTCCATAGGAAACCAGAATGCTGTTTTACCTAGAGAAGAGAGTGTTTGAAGGAAGAAGTCCCTCTTGGATGTGTCATTAGGGCATTTGTCAAGAGAACCATAGGAATGACTAAAGTCAGTCTCTCCAGAGCTGTGGCTTTGATGGCAAATGGCAACATTGGTCCCCAGTAGGCTCCAGTGGCAACATCTGGGGTTAGTCTCTGCAGAGGGAACAGGTTGTATTGAAAGGTGACAGTGCTTTCTGAAGAGTTTACAAATCCCCTCTTTGAGTCCATCCCTAGAGTATGTCTGTGGGCATACCTAGAGAATAATTTGTTTCTTGAGAGTCACGAGAAGAGAGGCTCATGGGAAGAGACTCAGCTTTACAGAAATTTAAACACATAATTGCCATTGCCATTTAAGTTTGTTCTTCTAAGACATTGTATGCTGTAACAGTGTCTTCACTTAGTAACACTGAACAAATAAAATTGTCCTGCAGGGTTGTTGAGATGGTGGAGCGGGTGAAGGTAAAAGCCCTCACCAGGAATTCCCAAAAGCTGGAGTTGAATTCCCAAAACTCAGGATGGGAAAAGAGAATGGACTTCTGTGAGTCATCCTCCACCCTCCAACATGCAGTGGCACACGTGCACCAACATTAATACATGAACATCACACACACACACACACACACACACACACACACACACACACACACACACACGTGTGCGCACATACACACCAAAAATAAATAAAAATAAACAATGTAAATAAAGTTTTTTTTTTGTTTTGGAGGGTTTTTTTTTTTTTTTTTTAAAGATTTATTTATTTATTATGTATACAGTGTTCTGTCTGCATGTATCCCTGCAGGCCAGAAGAGGGAGCCAGATCTCATTACAGATGGCTGTGAGCCACCATGTGGGTGCTGGGAATTGAACTCAGGACCTCTGGAAGAACAGCCAGTGCTCTTAACCTCTGAGCCATCTCTCCAGCCCCTGGAGGGTTTTTTTGAGACAGGGTTTCTCTGTGAAACAGTCCCGGCTGTCCTGGAACTCACTCTGTAGAACAGGCTGGCCTCAAATTCACAGAGATCCGCCGGCCTCTGCCTCCCAAGTGCACCACCACTTCCTGGCCATAAATAAAGTTTCTTACATGCACAAGAGGCAGTTGGAGCAGGCCCAGGAATTTGACATAATCCTTAAGTGAAACTAATTCATATAAGATGAGAAATAAGAAGTTCATATGACACTCAACGTCAGTGGTGACTAGGACAGGGTTGTCTCTGAAGAATTCTTGAAGATCTCCAAGATGATGGTGGACTTTCCACTGAAAGTGTCTTGAGTGTTTGCAAAATTTTACCTAGAAGACGTTCAAGGGTAACTTAAATGATTTGATTGTTTTTGCCGAGATGTTTGTAAACACAATAAATGATGAGGTAGACATAAAAGATTGTCTTTCTTGGCAGGAGGGGTGAGTCTCAATGCTTTGTGAAAGTTTCTGTGGGTTGTGAAAGCTCTGGGGAGATTCCACAACAGAATGGCTGAGATGAAGGATAACCTATTGGGACAGGGATTTGTCTGCTTGCTTGTTTTAAAAACTTAAACTGACTATTGTTTATTTTAGATAGAGTTGCTCCAAGAATTAACTTGCTTTCAAATAGGATAGCAGTGCTATTTTAAG